>NC_138882.1:22315640-23735210 GCF_965194825.1 Balaenoptera physalus
AGCCATTTTACAGATGAGGAAACTGAAGCTCAGAAAGGCTGTCTCCTGAGTCCCAGCCCCGAGCTCCCCCCATCCCCCGTCCTGCAGCGTGTGGCCCACCCGCCGTGCGGAGCAGGCCGTCGGACCCCAGCAGAGGGGCTCAGGGGACACACGGAACAGAGCAGAGAGGACCTATGACGATCTGAAGGGAGGGAGGCTGACCAGAGAATAAGGCCAAGGTAAGCATGGAGCTGAATGTCTCAGAACGGGAGCTGCGGGCACGAGGTGGACAGAGTGACCCTGGGGGGGCGGCACAGAGGCAGCACACTTACCGTGAAGATATCCAGAGTGAACCCTGGGTTCGAGAGAGCTGCGGCTCTGGAGAACCTGGACGCAGCTGCATGCAACCTCTGTGGGACAAAGAAGGAATGAATATTGCAATAAATTTCACATCTGAGTCCCACAGCCCAGCCCCCTTCTCCTTTGGCCTGGCCTGGCCGCCTTGTTCTCCGATGCTCCTCATCACTGACCCTCCCCCAGAGCCAGGCCACTCGCCTCCCTGGATGCTCTGTCCCCAGGCATTGGCTTTTGCTGGGTCCCCTTGCTGGGATGCCTGCCTTGCCCCTCTCCTCTGCAGCAGGATGAGCTGAAGCCCCACACAGCCAGGGGCTCCTGGAGAGGTGGATTAATTCACCAGGGTTGCTGTAACAAAGTATGGCAGGCGGCGTGGGTGGGGAGGGGCTTAAACAACAGGAATGTATCATCTCAGGGTTCTGGAGGCTGGAAGGCCAAGATCAAGGTGTCAGCAGGGTTGGTTCCTTCTGAGGGCTGGGACGGAGCATCTGTTGCAGGCCTCTCTCCTTGGCTTGCAGATGCCGTATTCTCCCTGTGTCTCTCCACATGGCGTTCTTCCCATATTCCTGCCTGTCTCCAAATTTCCCCTTTTTATAAGGACACCAGTCATATTGGATTAGGACCCACCCTAATGACCTTGTTTTAACTTGATTGCCTTTCTAAAGACCCTGTCTCCAAATAAGGTCACATCCTGAGGAACTGGGCGTGAGGACCTCACATATGAATTTTTCAGGGGACACAGTTCAGCCCATAACAGTATATAGTTCTGGTCAGACAGTCACTGGGCTCTTCCTCCTGCTACATCATCTGACAGCTGAAGGGAATGGATTTCTGAATGGAAATTCTGAGATGGAAGATGGCTTGGAAGCTCGGAGAGCACCGAGGAGGAGATTTGGGGGGATGTAAAGGATGGATGAGGCAACTTCAGTAGCAACAGAAACCCTGACGAAGATCAGAGCCCTGTGGAAAGAAACAGTTTGGGGGAAGGTTTTGCTCTTTGAGTGTGAGATAAATTTCTCTTCCATCTCCTTTGGAAAACTTTAGCAAGTGTTACCTTATTTATCCCTAGATTGGAGTTAGGTTTGTGTTGGGGATGCAATGTGAGGACACCCAGATTGGCTCAAGGGCAAGCACTGCTGAGGAGCCCAGGGAGAGCCCCAATAAATCTAGATCCTACTCCTCCTCGGACCAGCTCACGGCCCTCTTCCCTGCACAGCTGAGCTGCCTTTGTCGCAGCAAAAACACCCACGTTACAGTAAACAGATCATCCACACCGTTTCCACCACGACCATCCCACTGGCTGTTAGCCTTACTTCCTGGCTGGCTCTTGTGCACATGTCCAGATGCAAACATGAGTCAGTTCTGTTTCTCCCTCAGCCCCACCCCAGGGTGCTTAATATATGCCCTGCACACAGCAGGTGCTCAAAGCATGCTTCTATAAACTGTAGACCTCTGGAAGGCCGACCCACCTCATGCTCCTTTATACCAGCATTAATGCAGCGCCGGGTGCATGCACACCCCCGGCTCCCCAGATGCAGGCCCAGTGCCTAGAATGTTGGTGGGAAGAGTGACCTTCACTTTGTACCCCTTCAGTTTGGGAGCGGCTCCCCCCAAGGTCTTCTTCAGATATCTCCCTTCTCACCAATGTTGGCAGGGTTTGGAAGTTACTAGAAGGGCCCTGTGTTTAAGAGGGTCTGTGGCTGCCGCTCCCTTTGATCCCAGGCCCGCCCTCAGGCAAAGGAGCCAGGGAAGCGTTTGGCACCCCAGGCAGATCTAAACCAGGCTCGGAGGGGCCGTTTGCTTCAGGCGCCAAAGCGATGGAATTTGCCTGATAGTCTCCGAGACTCTCTCTTCCCACTTAATAAATTCTGTTTGAAAGGAATGATAATGGTTTCAGGGACAACGTGTTGGAGATGGATTGGAACAGTCAGGAGAACAACGGGTTCAAGGCTGCCAGACCCGCTGACACAGGCTTTGCTTCAGGCCGCGCGGGAGGACATATGGGCTGTCTAGACTCTCGGCAGGTACAAATCTGGAGCTGGAGCGGGGCCACGTTGTGAGAGGAGGGATGTGCAAGGACAGCTGGAGCCAGAGGACAGCACGAGGGCAGGAAGGGCAGTGGGGGAAGAGTGGGGGGCCCTCTTTGATGCTGTTCCAGCAAATCGAGTCTTTTTTTTAAATATATTTTATTTTTTTATTTGGCCGCGCCGGGTCTTAGTTGCGGCATGCGGGATCTTTAGTTGAGGCATGCGAACTCTTAGTTGCGGCATGAGGGATCTAGTTTCCAGACCAGTGATCGAACTCTGACCCCCTGCATGGGGAGTGCAGAGTCATAGCCACTGGACCACCAGGGAAGTCCCTGCAAATCAAGTTTTGAGAGCCCCTGGTTGCCGGTCAGCGGTGCTGCCAGTGGGCCAATCATGGGCCAGTGACAGTGATTGCCGCCTCTGCTGCTTGGGAAACTTGGCACTGCTGAGGGCTCTGGGCTGCCCCTATTCAAACCAGGAGGCAGAGAGCCCTGTTATGGGCTTGCTGGGAGAGGGAGACTGCTCTCAGCACATTCCCATCATTGGGAAGGTATAAATACCCATGCAGTGTGTTTTACACATTGTTTGCATGTAACGTGGAGCGATAATAAAAATAAACTAACATTTTGATAGTACTTTTCAGCTTACAAATTCTTTTGTGTATTTATTCTTTGATCCCTAAGTCTGGGAGAGGGAGCTGCCGCAGGAACCATCGGGAAACGTATGGGAGCCAAGGAGTATATTTTAGAGAAAGCAGGCATCATCATCAACATTGTCATTTCCATTTCACAGATGAGAACACTGAGGCTCAAAGAATCTGGGGCTCCCTGAAGAGCAAGAAGTAAATAGCAGAGGCAGAACGTGTAGCTTTGGGGCTTCTGCTCCTGTTACTCCTACATTCAGCTGTTTATTGAACACGTACTATGTACCAGGCCTCACAACAGCCCTGCAAAGAAAAAACTGAGTCTTGGAGAGTCCAAGTCATTATTCGAGCTGGGCTTTGAACCTCGGTCCTCTGATCCCAAACCCCACGTTCCATGTGCTTCCTGGCCTTTCCTCTCCTCGGGGTGTAGCTCATTCCAACCCTACACATAAGGGGAGAGAGAAAGCTCCTCCAGCCCCAGGTTGGGTAGGACTAGGGCATCCCTTACAGACTGACCCGGTCAAGTCTGACTTTTCCTTGTTAGTGTGTTGTCCTCACGGTTTGCCCTTGGATGTAGCCGAGTCATTTTTTAATAGGAGATCCACTGTGTTTGAATTTTTAGGCACACTTTGGGGGAATCAAATCTACTGGCCTCCTTACTCTTTTCATGAGCTCAATAGTCAGCTCCCAGTGCCTGGGGTTTACTGTTTGTGCCTTCAAATGCAGGTTTCAAATATCCACATCGGTCCAGAAAAACTCTTGCCATTGTCTCCAGAGTCAGCTAAGGTGTCTGCAGGAGCTTAGGTCTGTGAAGACAGGCTTCGGAGTTTGTCACTTTCCCATGGTGCTGGGTGATAAATGTTGCTTTGCTTTCTGCTCTTTCTTCTTTTTTTCAGGCTTGTTCTTAATGAAAAGAAATGGCAGTTGGCAACGTCCCTGAAGCTTTTTAGTGGGACTCCTGTAATGAGGTTTGCTGAAATTCTGGGTAGGAAATGTTTCCTCTGTAGGCTCAGATGCAGGATTTAGAATTTTGTGATGTCTGTGGCCTTTTTCCTTTGAGCCAGCTGGGTTTGCCTCTTCAAAGATGTCATCCCCAGCCTTGCCAAGCTTGGAGTTTACTGCTCCACTGTTAGTGAGGTACGTGAGGGTAAAAATAGGTCAGTGCTTTTTCTTCCCTCTCTTTCAAAGAAGAAAGTGTGTGTGTGTGTATGTGTGCGTGTGTGTGTATTTTCCAACATCCCATCTGTCAAAAACAGTTGAAGAAATTTTAGCTCACTTTCTCCCCCAAAAGTTTCACTCCAGGACTGACTCAGATTGTGGAACACTTCAAGGAAAAAAATTTCCATGAAAGTTAGCTGCAATTAACGAAGAGGGAGGTGCGGCGGGGGGAAAGAATTCCTCAGTGTTGGCTGTAATGTCAATTTTGCTGCTGTCTGACAAACACATATAAAACACGTAACAGATCCATGGCCTGTTCCCCTCCACATCCAGATTATTATGAGAAGTGAACACTTCTTTCCATTACGAATTTGCATGGCTTCATTTTCCCAGCTGAAACTTTCAACAAGATGAAATTATACACACAGGCGCACATTATAGTCTTTGAAAATACTGATGAAGAACGTTTCCTAAAAATACATAAATCAAGGAGTCAGTTCATCCATGAATAAATTTGCTGTGTGCTAAAAGGGATGGGTTAGAAGCCTAAATGCAAAACTGCTTAAATGGTTTTTACTGACACAGGGAAGGAGTCAGCTCTGTGAAGACTGTGAGTTTTATCCTATTTGTATCTGACTTGTTTCTTCCAAGTTCAAAAGTATCCTTATGGCCTTATCTGTAAGTACAGCCATGGGTATTTGCATAGAGCTTTATTAGTTTGCCTGGTCCTTCCCCTCCTCCCCTCCCCTCATTTACTCCCCCTCCCGGTCCCCCTCCCTCTCCCTCCCCTCTGCCTACCTCCCCCCTGCCCATTTTCTTCCCCACCTCCAACCACGGACCTCCTATTTCTCCTGGGTCCGCAGCGCTCCCCTCCCTACTGGGTCTTCTTTCCATGAGCACGTCAACACCCTCAAGGCTCTTCCATCTGAAAACTGAACAAAAGCCTTCTCTTTGCCACAGCTCCCTCCAAGACACCCTACATATTTTCTGCCCTTCACAGCCAAGTTGCTTGCTAGAGCGATCTACACTCTCTCACCCACTAGACATTCCCCAAACAACTGCTGTGTGGTTTCCTGACCCTGCTCTGGGTTCATCAGTGACCTCTACATAGCCACAGCCAGGCCTCCTCTTATGGGATTTTTTAAAAATTGAAGTATAGTTGATTTACAGTCTTTTAGATGTACAGCAAAGTGATTCTCATATATATATACATATATATGTATATATATATGAACTTTTTATGTATTCTTTATCAGATTCTTTCCATTTTAAGTCATTATAAGATATTGACTATAGTTCCCTGTGCTATACAGTGGGTCCTTGTTTATTTATTTTATTATGGGATTTTCATGTAGCATTTGACAATGACCATCCCACCATCCATCTGCCCATCCACTCATCCATCTGTCCATCCACCCACCTACCTACACATCCACTGAACTACCTAGCCAGCCAGCCAGCCACCCAATCACCTATTCATCCATCCATCCACCCACCTACCTACACATCCCTGCATCCATCTATCCATGTATCCATGCATCCATGCATCCATTCATCCTTCCATCCACCTACCTACACATCCATCCATCCATTCATCCTTCCATCCACCTACCTACACATCCATCCATCCACCACACAGTTGCCTGATGTGTCTCCACTTTTAGAACCAGACCCCTGGCTTCTGTGCTACTGCTCTTCCCTGGTCTACTCCCACCTCTCCGGCTACCTCTCCTTAGTCCCCTCTCCCAGCATCTCTTCTTCTACTTGCCCCTTAGATATCAGTGTTATCCACGGCCCTGTCCTTGACCCTGGGGTTGCTCAGCGTCCACACTCTTCCACTCTTTGCTTCAACTTCTCCTTTGGTACTGATGATGCCCAAAGTTGTATCTGCACCTTAGGTCTCTTCCTTAAGCGCCAGAAACCCCCTGGATCCCTCCAGTATCAGGTCCTCTGATTCTAAGTTATCTTATCCACAGCCCACTCTTCACTCTGTGATCAGAGAATGGCTCCAGAATCCTGGGGGTCATCTTGACTCCTCTTCTGCTTTGGTCAAGTTCCAATCCCTCCCTTCGGGGCAAATCCCATCCGCTTAATGGCCCCTTTGTGCCTTCAGAGAAAGGGACCCAGCACTACCCGAGAGAGCGTCAGCTCAACCTCCAATCCACGAGCCTCAACCTGCCTGCTTCTCACTGACCCCAGCGGTAGCCCCTTGGTGTTGAAATAATAACAGTGAACATGTAATGCGTGCCTACTGTGTACCAGGTGCTCACAGTACACTTGTACTGTGTACAAGTGTACTGTGAGCTCAGAACTAGCATTATCCCAATTTTACAGATGGGAAAACTGAGGCCCAAAGTGGTTTTTGTTGGGCCCTTCACGTGGACGGCCTCGTAGGCAACCCAGCCTGTGTGGCTGTTCCTCTAGCTTCACTCCACAATCCCAGAGCAGCCGCCGACCTCCAGTTCAGGTCAAAGTTCTGGGGTCCCACTTGCTGGGACCTCATTTCCTCTGCCCTCATACCTGAGTTCCTACAATTTTTCTTTTAATCTAAATTTTTTAAAAGCCTATGAACTAAAATCCTATGTCCTCAGGTTGTATCCTTCCACCCCTTTTCCTCACTGCAGCAGGACTATTTCTTCAAAATACTAATCTAGTCATGTCCCTTCTTATTTAAAACCCTTCAGTGACATGACTTTGTTCTCAGGACAAAGTCTGAACTCTGGGCTGGGAGTGGGTCATGGCAGTTTCTTTTTATATATATATAAAACTGAATCACTTTGCTGTACACCTGAAACTAACACAACATTGTAAATCAACTATATTTCAATGAAAGTTAAAGAAATAAAAATAATTTTTTAAAAGACCTTCTCTGTCACCACGGATGGTGCTGAATGGGAGGATGTGTGTGGGCTCATCCACAAGGGAATACTTTGTACTACTGCATCTCATCAATTCCAAAACACATTTTCTTCATACTTAACACTGAGCAATCAGGATGCATAATACACTCAATTGCCATTATTTAAATGGCAGTTTTAAAAGTTGTATTAGTGATACATCAAATAAAGGAGTATCTTATAATCAGTGACATCTTAGATAGGATGCATTATTTCACTTTTATTTTTATAACCAACTTGGAAATCCATTGAACAAGATGTCTGTTGGCCAAATACATTGTCATCTGCTTCATGGAAATAATGAAAAATCTGCCAATGAAGCAAGTTCTTTGTCGTCTGAGGTTGTGACTCATATATTGTTGATGCCCTGAAACTTTGGGTCTGCTCTGACCCTTGGCAGGAGCCTAAGAGCTTCTTGTGTAGACGGTGACCCTGGTGATGGCAATCCTATCCCTAGGGGCCTGGGGATGCTTATATTCTATTGCTGCTTTTTCTATTACTGTGTTTTCCTGAGAGCTAAGGATTTGCATTAGCTTGGGCAGTAGTTTTAAACTTTACTGGGCAGCCACTAGGGCTTGTCCACATTAAATGTCATGGCGGTAGAGACTATGAAACAACTTAAGGAGGCCAGGCAAATAGGTCTTGCATTTCGTCTACTATTTTCTTTAGGGGTATGTTGTATAAATGAGTTAAAGAGTGGCCCTTGTGTATTGGCCCCTATGTTGTTGACTTCTTCATGCCTACCTGCACTAAAGTCAATTTTTTACACATCAAATGGCTTTTTAAAGAACTTATTTTATTCAAGTATAGTTGATTTACAATGTGTTAATTTCTGCTGTACAGTAAAGTGATTCAGATATATATATATATATATATATATATATATATATATACACATTCTGCAGTGGCTTTAGATAGAACCCAAATAAGTATGTTTTTTACCCATTTAGGGCCTACCTGCTTTGCATAACCCATAAGTCATGAAACAGCACCCAACATCTGCTGTCCGTAGATAAAGACAAACCCCAGGTCTATAAAAGATCCTAAACCGTGACTGCCCTTTGCAGCTCTCTGACCTAAAGACTCTGCACCACGTTGCTGAGTGACCTCACCTGACATGTGATCCCCTCTTGATCCCCCCTCTCCCCTGGGAGTGCCCTTGACCTCCCGCCTTCTGGGTGGTGGCCCTGAGCCTCTGTCCCTGGAAGCTCTCCTGCTGTGAGGGACTCTCCCTTCCAGGTAACCTGTCCAAGTGCCATCCAAATAAAGCTCGTTGTGTGTCACTGCCACCTCGTGGTCATGCCTTTTTCCTTCATCAGCCCTGAAATCCTAGAATTCACACAAGGGGTAACTGTGTAAAGAGGCAGATACGAACGTCTAATTGTAAACATTGACCTGCCACGAGGCTTCCCTGGAGTCTGAGAGCAGGGCTGATAACACCATTGAAAGGGCATTGTTTTTACCTAAAGACACAATATATGCAGGGGTGAATCATTACATATGCAGAAAATTTCAAGATTAAAAAAATGGCATCAACTCCCTTAATGCAAAGATAAACACATTTAAAAATTACAGAGCAGGGCTTCCCTGGTGGTGCAGTGGTTAGGAGTCCGCCTGCTAATGCAGGGGACACGGGTTCTATCCCTGGTCCAGGAAGATCCCACATGCTGCAGAGCAACTAAGCCCGTACACCACAACTACTGAGCCTGCACTCTACAGCCCGAAAGCTGCAACTACTGAGTCCGCGTGCTGCAACTACTGAAGCCCACACGCCTAGAGCCTGTGCTCTGCAACAAGAGAAGCCACCGCAATGAGAAGCCCATGCACTGCAACGGAGAGAAGCCCCTGCTCGCTGCAACTGGAGAAAGCCCGCATGCAGCAATGAAGACACAACGCAGCCAAATATATATAAAATAAATAAATAAATTTAAAAAATATATTACAGAGCAGATGAGTGAGCACACTTGGCTCATTGGTTTGTTGCTGTCCTCTGTGGGCCTAAGGGCTGCCCCCTGGACCATCCCAAGGGAGCCAGCTCAGCTCCATTCCCAGGAAGAGGGCACAGCTCTTCCCAGTAGCAGACACCACCGACGGGTGAATGTCAATAGGCATCTCAGATGGGGCTGAAGCTAGAGACCTAGTGATCATCACTAGAGATTGTTGCACTTGTAGTAGATGCCAAGTACTTGGATTATTGCAAGTAAGACTCATAAAACTCTGTTATTAGCCTTATAATACAAATGAGGGAACCTCAACTCAGAAGAGTTCATTGACTTGCCCAAAATCACAAATCTAATTGGTGGGACAATTGGGATTCAAAACCAGGTCAATCTGGGTCCACGAGTGAGAGGTTTGACCACCTCTCTCTGTTGCAGAAATTCAACCAGCCCAAGCATTTTGCAACAGTTCTGACGAAGGGCTGGATGAAGGATGGCAGTGATGGAGACAGGAATTGTGTCTTCTCCTTCTGTCTCCCGCAAAGTTATGGGCAGAAGAAGGTTGGGGAAGACTCAGAGGATGGGCAGACCCTGCGGACACCCTACATCCTGGAGTCAGACTTGGGTCCTGACCTACTACGGGGCGAGTGTGGTACAACAGGGCTCTGCCCGCCTGAAGCCCAGTTCCACAGGCCCAAAAACCCTATCAGCCTTCCAGACCTCCTCGCTGGTCACCTACAGCACCTGGGCCAAGGGCTTCCCTATTCAAGCAAGAGTGATGCTCAAGTGACAGGGGATGGAATGGGATGCTGAGACATCAAGGGGAGATTCTAGTTCTTTCCAACCCACAACCAGGCTCTTGTTCCCCGTGACAGACCAGTCAAGAACATCCTACCCCCACCCCTCCCTGTAAGAATCCCACCCCCACCCCTCCCTGTAAGAATCCCACCCCCACCCCTCCCTGTAAGATGCTCCAAGTGCTAGTTTCCTAGTGCTGCTGTGACAAATTACTACAACCTGAGTGACTTAAGCAACTGACATTTTTTGTCTCACTGGAGACTGGAGGACCCAGATCAAAGTGTCAGCAGGGTTGGTTCCCTCTCAGGGCTGAGAGGGACAGTCTGTCCCAGGCGTCCCCCCAGCTTCTGGTGGTTTGTTGGCAATCCTTGGCCACCCTTGACTTGTAGAAGCATCACTCCGACCTCTGCCTCATCTCCACAGGGAGCCCTCCCTGTGGATGTGTCTGTGTGCAAATCTCTCCCTGTTATAAAGATTCTAGTCACATTGGATTGGGGGCCCACTCGACTCCAGTACAACCTCATCTTAACTAATTGCATCTGCAAGGACCCTATTTCCCAATAAGGTCACATTCTGAGGTATGGGGGGTTGAGTTTTTGAGGGGATGCAGTTCAGCCTATAACACTCCATTACTCACATTTTTTCCCTTTTCTGTGATGGTTTCCTTTAGCGATGGGCCACTGTGATAGGAGAGCCCCCTCACATTCACAAACCAGCTGCCCCCGCTCCACACCGCCCCCTCGGGCAATAGGGGGAGCTCAGGCGTCTACGATGCATGTCAGCTGAGTACGTGTTTCTTCCTCTGAGGCCACAGAAGCCTCATCGCAGGGCACGGGCTGCTTGCGGTGGACACACGGTGGGAGAAGGGGGGCCAGCCTAGCGTGAGGCCTTGGGCCACCATCCGCTCTGAAGTGCTGGTTTTTCTCTCCTTCAGTCTTGTTCCTGGGCTGTTCACTGTCTCCTGACCTGGTCCCAACTCCACTGGCTGCAAGCTTTTCCTTCCCTCCCTTCTCTGTTCCCTGCACTATGTTTTCGGCTACCACCTTGGCTCCTGTTCATGGCTGCCCTGGCCGCCTTGAGTAATGTCTCTGAGGTCTGAGCTGACCTGGAATCATCCTACCTCTGCTCCTCTCCTGTGAGGGAAACGAGCACACCGGGCCCCAGCTCCATGGAGGGCCCTGAAAATACGACTCAGAGGTTGCAGAGTGCCCTCGTGGGCTGGAGCAACTCTTCAAGGGAACACCAGGTGGTCTGAGGACAACTCAACATCACCACCTCTCCCCACCTCCAAGGTCTCTTCTGCAGAGAAAAGCAAAGCCAGGAATGTTTCCCCGATCCCCGTCCTGTCTGGCTCTCGGTTAGAGTTTGCAAATGAGAGGTGCTCCTGAAATTAGGAAGAAGGGAGAGGAAAGGCCATTATTCTTTGGAGGCAGCCGTGTAACTGAGCAGAACCCTATGGGCCTTCCCAGGACAGACCCCTTCCCCATATCCTCTGCTGTAACTCCTTTCTGAAGTACCCAGATAATAGTATCTCATGCATATTTCCCGAGTTTTTCAGATGCTAAAAACCACCACCGAATAGAAGAAACTACTTGATAATCGTGAGCAGACCTACTGGCACCTAAGGACTGATAATGTTAACCCCCGTGACACCGCCCTGTTACCTCAACATCAACCAAACAGAGAATTGTGCACGAGCTGGTCACACACCCTGGGACACCTCTCCCTCACCTTTAAAAACGCTTTGCTGAAGCACTTTGGGTAGTTCAGGATTTTTCAGTATGAACCACCCATCTCCTTGCATGACGCTGCAATAAACCTTTCTCTTCTCCAAACTCTGATGTTTCGGTATTGTTTGGCCTCATTGTGCATTGGGCACGCGAACTTGCGTTCAGTAACAGTTGCAGCCACAGCTGTGGGAGCTGGGATTCGGGATGTCTTCCTGGAGCTCTCTTGGGAAGCAATCCTCAGCTGCCACAGAGGATGCCGGTGGGAGCTTCCTAGAGGCTCTTGCCAGTCATGTGACTTCTGGGGTCCCTCTGCTTACGTGTTTCAGGCTGAGGCCTCTGGTGTTAGCTTCCCTGACCTTCAGTCTCCTAGGTCTTCCACTAGTTCACTATACCCCTAATTCTCTAAATTAAAACTTCGAATACTTGGAATACCCAGAATGAACTTCTGTTTTCCCAAATGAATCCTGATTGAAACAGAAAGAGTCGATCTCCAATGAGGACAAATGTCTCCAGCCTGCTCCAAGAGCGGGGTCCTCTGGTGTTTTGCTAGGACTGGGAGATAGCTCTTTGGCAATGAGGAAAAAACAAGGCAGATCCCAGCAACGAGAGCAGTCTCTCTGAGCAAGCCACAGTGGGGAGAGAAAAAGGGCATTCCAGTGGCCCAGTAAGAAGAAGCAAAGATTCAGAAAAACCCAGATTTGAATCCTTCACTAGCTTAACTCACTGCTTCACCTTTCTGAATCTGAGTCTGAGTTTCCTTCTTGTAAAAGACTGGAAGATCATCTGATGAGTAGAGATCAGTGAGTGGGCATGTGACCACTCCTCACTTGATCTTGTTATGGGGCTTAGGTGAGATGACTTAGGTAAATTCCCCAGCCCGGAGACTAGCAATAGAAGGCACCCAATAAATGTTAGTTCTTTTCCTCCTTCTTGGCAGAGACAGTCATTTGCTTAAAAAAGATGCTCCCAGCAGCTTTCATTGCCTTTACTTTCAGCCTGAGGCTACAACTTGTAACTCTTCCCTGCTATTCAGAAGGAAGAGGGATAAAGAAGCAAAGAACAAACTCCGCAGTGCCCAGCGAATGTTCCCTTCTGCTGCAGTGCAGTCTCAGCTAGCACAGCTCCATAAGGCAGTGCATTGGGCCCCCCAAACCAGTGTGGGGACAACAGATTTACATATAAATGCTAAAACTAGAAAGCCTCCAGAAAACAGCATAGAGAAATATCCTCGTTACCTTGATACAGGCAAACATTGATAAGGTAGGACACAAGAACAACCATAAAATAAATTGATAAATTGGACTATAAAAATTAAAAGTTTTTGCTCATTAAAGACACTGTTAATAAAGTAGAGAGGCAAGTTGCAAACTCTGAGAACATATTAGTAATATGTATGTCTGATGAAGACTTGTACCTAGAATGTATAAAATACGTCTGCAAATCAATGATGAAAAGATAATCAACCCATTTAAGATGGACACAAGACTTGAACAGACGGTTCATAAAAGAATATATGTAAATGGGTAACAAGAGCATGAAAAGGTATCCAACTTATTAGGCGTTAGGAAAATGCAAACTAAACCCACTAAGAGATACCACTTCGCACCCACCAGAAAGGCTAACGCACAAAAGGCTGACCATACTAAGTGCTGGCGAGGATTTGGAACAACTGGAGTCCCATACATAGTTGGTAGAAGCGTAAAATGTTACAATGATTTTGGAAACCAACTTGGCAGTTTTTGTCAAAGTCACATACACCTACCCTATGACCCAGCAGCTTCATTCTTAGTATTTACCTGAGAGAAATAAAAACCCATCCACAAAAATATTTGTAAAAGAATGGTCCATGGTTGCTTTATTTGTAGTAGTGAGTAACTGGAAACAACCCAGTTTGCAGAAAACAACAAACCTCAACAGGGGACGGGATAAATAAATTGCGGGCAAGCCATACAATGCAGTGAAAAAGAACAAACCACTGATAGATGTGACGCCTTGGAGAATCTCAAAAAATTATAAGTCAAAAACGCCGGATGCAAAAGGTTGACTACCAATTCCCTTTACCCGAAGTTCAGAAACAGGTGAAATTAATCTATGTTGATGGAAATCATGACTGGTTATCTGAGTTGGGGCAGGAATGGGTACCGGCAAAAAAAAAAAAAAGTAAGCAGGCCCTTTCCAGAGTGATGTAAATACCCTACATCTTGACTGAGGTAGTAATGACATGGGTATAGACAATTATCAAAATGTATTGAATAAACCACAAGGACCTACTGTATAGCACAGGGAACTATATCCAATATCTTGTAATAACCTATAATGGAAAAGAATCTGAAAAAGAATATATATATATATGTATAACTGAATCACTTTGCTGTACACCTGAAACTAACATGACATTGTAAATCACCTATACTCCAATTAAAAAAAAAAAACTGAGTGGATAACCAAATATTATTAAAAATAAAAAAATACATTGAAGTATACCCTTATGATCTATCCATTTTATAGTATGTTAAAAAAACCCAGCCCAGTGAATTTCCTTCTCAGATTTCCAGAGCAGTTGCCTAGACCTCCAAAGAGGTCAATTTCACTCCAAGGACACGGAATGGAGCATGCAGACTAGAGGAATGGAAGGCAGATCCAAGGAACGAAGGACACCTGGGTGGTCAACTTACACAACGTAACCTTGTCTCTGTCACCCACAGAGTGTTAACGTGCACTTATTTTGTGCTAGAACTGTGCTACTTGTTTCTATGTACCGTTTAATCCTGGGGAAAAAAACACAACAACAAACCAAACCCTGAAGCTCCAAGCAGTGAAACGACGCACAGCTAGGGCTGTAACTCAGTCTCCGGATTCCAAGCTGAGTGCTTCCTGTGGTTGTCTCTGGGGGGAGAGTGGGAGGACAGTAGGTGGGGAACTCCTGCCCCAAGCTCCTCTGAGGGCTGCAGGCTGAGCAAGGCTAGAGGCGGCGCCTTCACCAGCCAGGGACGCCCACACCAGCTTTCCCTCCTCTGTTGGACACTGACCCTGAAAGTCTTCCCTAGGAGAAGGAGTGGTGAGTCCTGGTCCCCTCTCCAAAAAAGGCTCTCTTGTTTTCACATGGACCAGCGCGCAGAAACACTGGTGAGACTTACTTTTGCAAATCCCGCCAGGCTTGGCATGACCTGCAGGCCTGGAAGACGCTGGCTCGACAACACAGCTGCAGCCGGGGAAAGAGCTGGGAGCGCATAAATGGCCAAGGTCATTGGAAAGACCACGAAAGCGGCCTCAAGTGTTAGGCCCTGCGGGCTGCTTGAGCGGAAAACCCAGGTCAACGCAGCAGAAGACTGCCCCAGCTTCCAATCCACCAAAGCACCTGCTTCCTGAAGGGGCTGGGTCCCCGAAGAGACACGATGCCATTGATTTTTATCACGTCTCAGTGAGGTGACCTTCCCGGGGAGGAGAACGGAAAACACGGGCCCGCAGAAGTGCAGGGTCTGTGCTGGGAAAAGAAACACAATTTGCCGCCTGTTGGAGCAGGTCCCCAAGTTTCAGGAATAAAGCCGCCTTGTCATACTTGCCTAGACCCATGGGGCCTGAGAGGGCCACAGAGCCTTAGCGAGTTCCTTCTGTGGAATTGTCTGGAAAATACAAATGTTTAATTTCTTAACAGGCCTATCTAAATGGAAGTTATTGTGGCCATGGAGAAATAAAATATTTGAATGCTAAGCAAAATAGATGAAAAGTTTCTTTAATCCTAAGAAAAATAAAATTGAGCAAGACCTTATATATATTGTGATGTGTATGTAATGTACATATGATACATATTCACATATACATGTGAATATCATGTATATTCACCTGTTGAAAGAATGCTGTTTTTCTTTGATGGTGCTTTAATTTTTAAATTCTGGCTAATTCTATTTTCTCTGTCTTCTGCCAAAGGCAGAAGTTATCATCTCCATTTTATACATGTATATGTTGACTGTATATTCTGTATACATCAAAGTATTATTAATGAAATGTCTGCACAGAGTTGAACATTAAATAATACCAAAGACTCATAATGAGAGGTTTGCAGCCCCGTGTCTCACCCCATCCCCCTTCGATCTCCCTAAGCTCCCCCCCGCCCTGCACCCCAGCACAATCACCTGTGTTTTTCCTTTGGTTGAGGCTGAGCAAGGAAACACACTTAGACTAGAGGTCAGCTATAACGAAGATAAGGTATTTAGGGTTTTTTTTTTTTTTTATTGAAGAATAATACCATACAGAAAAGAGAACAAATTCGTTGCTACAGATAAAATGTATTGTCACAAAGTGGACAGACCCATATCATCACCCAAGTCAAGAAATGGAACATAACCAGCTTTGGGGACACCCTCCCCCCAACTCCCCTCCCTTCTCCCCAAAGGTAACCATTATCCTCACTATCATCATTCATGAGCTTTGCCTCCTTGAAATTTCTAAAAAAATGGAACCACTCAGTATCTGACATAGTTATGTCTCACTTCTTTGACTTGACATTTTTGTGAGATTCACTCATGTTGCTGCATGCAGCTTTAATTGGTTAATTGTCATTTCTGTGGAGTTTTCAGTGATCACAATTTATTTATGCATTTTATGGCTGATGGATATGTGGGCTGTTTCCACTGTTGGCTACTGCACAGAATGCTGCCGTAACATTTTTGTCTTCTGTTGCATATGGGCATGGATTTCTATCTATGAGTAGAATTGCTGTGTCATAGGACACATGTGGATCCAACTTTGGTAGATATCAATGGACTGTTTTTTGAAGTACGCCAATTTACATTCTCACCAATAATATATGAGAGTTTCAACTGCTCCATATCCTTGCCAATACTCGATACTGTCAGTCCTCTTAACTTTAGCCATTCTGGGGGTGGTATTGCAGTGTTGTTTCAATTTGCACTTCCCTGATGACTAAAGGAGATTGACTGTCTTTTCATCTGCTTTTGGACATTGGATATACTTTTGTGAAATTCTCAAGTCCCTTGTTCACTTGTCTTTTGTGTTGTCTTTTCCTTATTGATCTGTAGGAGGGTTTTCACATCTTGGCTATGAGAATCCTTTTCAGATACATGTATTCTTCCATACTCTCATTTGCCTATTTGTTCATTGATGGTCCTTTTTGGTGAATAGGTCTTAATCACATTAATTAATTAATTAGTCTCTTGATTTCAGTTGATCCACATCTTATTCCTGTACCTTCACTCTGTTTACTGCCTTATAGTTCTCCAATGCCTTTAAGTAGATTTAAAAAACAGTTTCTCCAGATCTTCTAGATGTCCCCTACAGAAGAATTGGGCAAAACTCCCTCAGGCAATCACCATGAATTTGTCTAGTTCCTTCCTCTGGCATTTTCATATTTCCAAATTCACACTCTGAGTGCTATTTCTTTCTTTTTTTTTTTTTTAAGGAATTCCTTTATTTTTATTTTTTATTTATTTATTTATTTATTTTTGGCTGTGTTGGGTCTTCGTTTCTATGCGAGGGTTTCTCCAGTTGTGGCAAGTGGGGGCCGCTCTTCATCGCAGTGTGCGGGCCTCTTATATCGCGGCCTCTCTTGTTGCGGAGCACAAGCTCCAGACGCGCAGGCTCAGTAGTTGTGGCTCACGGGCCTAGTTGCTCTGCGGCATGTGGGATCTTCCCAGACCAGGGCTCGAACCCGTGTCCCCTGCATTGGCAGGCAGATTCTCAATCACTGCACCACCAGGGAAGCCCCTGAGTGCTATTTCTTGATTTAACATTCTAGACACTTTATATTGATTTTATATTGTGGTAGGTGAGCACTTATCTTACACTTGTACTCCACATCCTTCTATCCTCGCAATATAGATATTTCATAATTTCAAGCTCTCAGCCACATTTACTTTACATTATATTAAGCTATCTAAATAGTATTCACCGCAGATTCATGGGGGCGGCAAGAGAATTTCAGAGTCAGTTATATTTGAGATGATGAGTGAGAATCTCTTTGAAGCTTTCCGCAGCCCCAATCAATATTGTAAAATTGCCAGAACAGTCTCAATTCCAAAGACAGCAAGCTCTCACCATTCTTACACCAAACAGTTTCTTCTATTTGGGAGTGACCCCCAAAGGACCATGCTGTATGGAATTTATCAATTTACTGAGGCCTGACTCTAAATTGCTGGGACCCCCCCAGTACCCACATCTCAACGAGGCACTTCTAGTTTTTTCTGTTGCCATACATGCCAACAGTGAGACTTGGAAAAATAGCCTCAAAAAGAATTCCAACTGCTGAGCCTGGCGATGGAAGAGAAGACGAATGAAAAGAATTTAAGAAAGTTTTGGGTCTTTGCCAGAAAAGAGAGGTTTTAGAATAAATTAGAGTGGTGTGTTGAATTCTGTGGTGGCTGGGATTTATTATGTGAACAGGTCCTGCATCAGCTCTGTAAGGAAATGTCCAAAGGTGCTTTTTCAGTGTGTTTCATTTGTGTTTTTAAATAAGAGGATTAGAAAAGGCTGTGGGATAGACTCCTTTCAGAAGTCAAGAGTTACCTGTGTTGCAACTTACTGTTCCTATAAATACACGTGCACTTGTCATTTCACGTGTCCGAGGTTTGGTTTGGAGAAAAGAGTCAAAGTGAAGGTCACCCCCCATAGCAAGGGTGATGCTGAATGTAGAGTTACCTGCCTCCAAGCCCCCCAGCTCCTTCCTCCTGGGTCCTGTCCTTACAGGAGGTTCTGATGGGGAGATTTCATCAGTGTCTGCACTGCCCACGCTCCTGCAGCTTGGGGAGAACCATGGCTGATGAGCAGGTCAGGCAGGAAAGATCGCACTGAGACAAAGTGGCCTTGCTGCTCTCTTCTGAGTTTGTGATTGTAACTGTTACTGGCAGCAATACTTTGTTGTTGGATTTTGTTTTACTGAATTTCTTAGTATGAGGTTCGTGAGGAACTTCTTCACTCTGTTTTCCTTTCCCATCCCTCCATCCCTCCATCCTAGCCCAACTCCTGACTGCTAGTCGAGGAGCTCTACCCATGCCCTATCATTTGAAATGAAGGTCAGTAGGTTTCTTAGAGTCTGTGATCTCCCACCGCTTCAGCACCCATGTGGATGTCTGGCTCTCCTGGCCCCTGTCCTGCATGTCCCAGGAGCATCTAATAGTAGCAGCTTTGACACCAGGGAGACTTTGCAATGTGCTTCATCCATTCACCAGGCATTTATTAAGCATATACTATGGGCCAGGCAGCATACTGGGCTCAGGATACAAAGGTGACAAGACGAGGTCCCTGCCATCAGGGGTCACAGTCTAGGTAGACACTGCCTATCCATACACACACCGGTACAACACAATGTTATATATCAGTGACAGAAATCTGTGGGGTCACAAGGAATGAGCAGTGGTGGAAATTCACCAGGCAGACGTGGGGCGGGGGGTGGGTATGGAGAAAAGGAATCCCAGGGGGAGGAAGAAGCACGGACAAGTGTAGATGGGAAAGTCTCACGTGGTCTGGAAACCATATCTGATCTGTTATGGCCAGTGAGGGTGGGACACGGAAGAAAGGACCTTTTCTCACGGAGCTTATAGTCCAGAGGGGTGGGGGGTCAGACAGGTTCACAACTCTCAGGGGAAGCAGGAAGTAGTCAGAGCTTGTTTTAAAAGAATGGATACAGCGCCAAAAGATTTCAAAAAAAGGAGACAGGATTTGGGTTGGAGGCATCCAAGGAGGCTTGGCGGGCTGGATTTTGAAGAGCATGTAGGATGGACTGCAGTGATGGGAGAACATTCCAGAAGGAAAGGACAGAGTGGGGGTTGTGTGTGTGTGCATAAGAACAAGGCTAATGGGTGCAAGCATTGTTCAAAGAATAAAGAACAATGGGAGCAGGACAAGCTCAGTCTTACGGATCAGAGGGGCCCCAAGAAGTTGGGATGACAACAGCTAGTGTGTGTGTGTGTGTGTGTGTGTGTGTGTGTGTGTGTGTGTGTGTGTGTGTGTGTGTGTGTGCTGGAGTTAGGACGGGGGGCGGGCACAGCGAGGGAAGTCAGTGACATGTGAAATACTGAGTCCCAAGGTGGATTGGATTTGGAGGAAGCTGTTTGGGAAGCTGGGGGTAACTTTGGCACACCTTCCTTGGTTTAAATTTTCTTAATGCTTTTACAGAAAGACATTTCTATATTAAAATAAACATGAAAAAATACGAAATATATATAGGTTTCTTTTAAGATAAAAAAATACAACTTCTAAGAAATCACGACTGCCTCCAGAAGGCCGCTGGGTGTGGGTTCCCTCTCATGGCCATTAGGGTGACTAAGGATAAGATCGGAAATGTACAGGGAGCGAGGTCAAGATGGCGGACTGGGAGGACTCGGAATTCGCGTCTCCGCACAACCAGGGCACCTACCAGGCACCTGTGGGGGACCACAGACACCTAAGGGGACGGGAGGAACCCCCAGTGACCGGGTAGGCTGTGGGGTGTGGGGGGAGTGAAGGGGGAGGAGTAGTGGAGGCCAGACGGAACTGGTGACCCTGAGGGGCGGCTGGGGGAGGGGAAGGGATCCCACACCCGAAGGGGGAAATTGGGGAACCATTGGGAGGGCAGAGGAGCAAAAGGGAGCGTGGCCAGGTTTCCCCTGACCACGTGGACCCCCAGGAACCTGCTGAGATCCCGGGCCTGATCCTCTGCCCACCGAGGCCCCCTCCAGCCACGCGGGTCCTGAGGGAGTGGGAAGGAGGGAAGGGGGAGCAAAAGTAAAGGCCGGACCTCCAGGACCAGAATGGCTGGGGGAGGGAAGAAGTCCCTACACCCAGAAGGACTCACCCACGGTTAGGGGTCCAGCGGCGATGGGGGAGACCCAGGGGGAGACCGTGTGGGAGGCATGCAGGAATGGAAGGGAAAGTGGTAGTGCTTTCCCTGTCCACTTGGGCACCGGGGAGCCTGTTGGGTTCCCGGGCCAATCCTCTGCCCTCGGATCCTCCCTCCTGCTGTGCAGAACACAAGCCCCGCCCTTACACCCCCACCCAGGGCCCCACCTCTACACTCGGAGACCCCCTCTGAGACCCCCTCCAATGCGCTGGGCCTAAACCCCACCCACACACGCTCACCCAGGGCCCTACCTCCAAACTCTGGAATTCCACACTCCAGAGGGCCTCCCTTCCACGCTGCCTCTCCCCTTCTGGGCAGTCCTAAGCAGAGGACCCGCCCCACGCTTGAACGTTGCCCCACCTAGGTCCCGCCCTCAAGGCCTTTTCTGGCTGTATAGGTCTTGAGCCTAGACCCCGCCCCACACTCATACGTCACCCCCCAACCCACCTAGGTCCCACCCCACCCTAAACCCCACCCCTGCCTAAGTTCCACCCCCACAGCCAAGGCTTTTGTTTGTTTGTTTGTTTTCCTCTTTTTGACTGGGGTTCTGTTTTACCTTGTTGATTCATTGCTGTTGATTCCTTTATATTTTTATTTTTCCTAATAAATCTTTTATTTTTCCATTTTATTTTATTCTTTTTACTTTGTTATTGTTCTCTCCTTTTGGCTTGTTCCCCACCCCACCCCCCCTTTTATTTTTCCCTTTTTCTGTTGTGGTTTTATTTTACCTTGTTTCAATTATAGATTTACTTTTCCTAATATATATTTTATCTTTCTAATTTTATTTTGTTTTTTATTCTTTGATGTTGTACTGCTTCTTTCTTTCTTTCTTTCTTTCTTTAAACTGTGCCACGAAGCTTGTGGGATCTTGGTTCCCAGGCCAGAGGTCAGGCGCGAGCTCCTGTGGTGGGAGCTCTGAGTCCAAACCACTGGACTAACAGAGAACCTCAGACCCCAGGGAATATCAATTGGAGTGAGGCTGCCTGGAGGTCCTCATCTCAGCACCAAGACCCAGCTCTATCCAACTGCCTGCAAACTCCAGTGCTGTACGTCTCAGGTCAAACAAACAACCAGTAAGACAGGAATACAGCACCACCCATAAAAACAAACAAACAAACAAATAAATAAAATGAAACAACAAAAAAATATGTTACAGATGACGGAGCAAGGTAAAAACCTACAAGACCAAATAAATGAAGATGAAATAGGCAACCTACCTGAAAAAGAATTCAGAGTAATGATAGTAAAGATGATCCAAAATCTTGGAAACAGAATGGAGAAAATACAAGAAACATTTAATAAGGATCTAGAAAAACTAAGGAGCAAGCAAACAGTGATGAACAACACAATTACTGAAATTAAAAATACTCTAGAAAGAATCAATAGCAGAATAACTGAAGCAGAAGAATGGATAAGTGAGCTGGAAGATAAAATGGTGGAAATAACTGCCAGGGAGCAGAATAAAGAAAAAAGAATGAAAAGAATTGAGGACAGTCTCAGACACCTCTGGGACAACGTTAAATGCCCCAACATTCGAATTATAGGGGTCCCAGAAGAAGAAGAGAAAAAGAAAGTGTCTGAGAAAATATTTGAAGAGATTATAGTCAAAAACTTCCCTAACATGGGAAAGGAAATAGTCAATCAAGTCCAGGAAGCACAGAGAGTACCATATAGGATAAACCCAAAGAGAGACACGTCAGACACATGTTAATCAAACTATCAAAAATTAAATACAAAGAAAAAATATTAAAAGCAGCAAGGGAAAAACAACAAATAACATACAAAGGAATCCCCATAAGGTTAACAGCTGATCTTTCAGCAGAAACTCTGCAAGCCAGAAGGACAAATGACAGGACATATTTAAAGTGATGAAAGGGAAAAACCTACAACCAAGATTACTCTACCCAGCAAGGATCTCATTCAGATTCGATAGAGAAATTAAAACCTTTACAGACAAGCAAAGGCTAAGAGAATTCAGCACCACCAAACCAGCTTTACAACAAATGTTAAAGGAACTTCTCTAGGCAGGAAACACAAGAGAAGGAAAAGACCTACAATAACAAACCCAAAACAATTAAGAAAATGGTAATAGGAACATACATATTGATAATTACCTTAAATGTAAGTGGATTTAAATGCTCCAACCAAAAGACATAGGCTGGCTGCATGAATACAAAAACAAGACCTGTATATATGCTGTCTACAAGAGACCCACGTGAGACCTAGGGACACATACAGACTGAAAGTGAGGGAATGGAAAAAGATATTCCATGCAAATGGAAATCAAAAGAAAGCTGGAGTAGCAATTCTCATGTCAGACAAAATAGACATTAAAATAAAGACTAGTACAAGAGAAAAAGAAGGACACTACATAATGATCAAGGGATCAATCCAAGAAGAAGATATAACAATTGTAAACATTTATGCACCCAACATAGGAGCACCTCAATACAAAGGCAAATGCTAACAGCCATAAAAGCAGAAACCAACAGTAACACAATCATAGTAGGGGACTTTAACACCCCACTTGCACCAATGGACAGATCATCCAAAATGAAAATAAATGAGGAAACAGAAGCTTTAAATGATACATTAAACAAGATGGACTTAATTGATATTTATAGGACATTCCATCCCAAAACAACAGAATACACTTTCTTCTCAAGTGCTTATGGAACATTCTCCAGGATAGATCATATCGTGGGTCACAAATCAACCCTTGGTAAATTTAAGAAAATTGAAATCATATCAAGTATCTTTTCAGACCACAATGCTATGAGACTAGATATCAATTACAGGGAAAAATGTGTAAAAAATACAAACACATGGAGGCTAAACAATACATTACTTAATAACCAAGAGATCACTGAAGAAATCAAAGAGGAAATCAAAAACTACCTAGAGACAAATGACAATGAAAACATGATGATCCAAAACCTATGGGATGCAGCAAGAGGAGTTCTAAGAGGGAAGTTTATAGCCATACAATCTTACCTTAAGAAACAAGAAGCATCTCAAATAAACAACCTAACCTTACACCTAAAGCAATTAGAGGAAGAAGAACAAAAAAACCCCAAAGTTAGCAGAAGGAAAGAAATCATAAAGATCAGATCAGAAATAAATGAAAAAGAAATGAAGGAAACAATAAGAAAGATTAATAAAACTAAAAGTTGGTTCTTTGAGAAGATAAACAAAATTGATAAACCATTAGCCAGATTCATCAAGCAAAACAGGGAGAAGACTCAAATCAATAGAATTAGAAATGAAAAAGAAGTAACAATTGACACTGCAGAAATACAAAGGATCATGAGAGATTACTACAAGCAACTACATGCCAATAAAATGGACAACCTGGAAGAATTGGACAAGTTCTTAGAAAAGTACAACCTTCCGAGACTGAACCAGGAAGAAATAGAAAATATACACAGACCAATCACAAGCACTGAAATTGAAACTGTGATTAAAAACCTTCCAACAAACAAAAGCCCAGGACCAGATGGCTTCACAGGAGAATTCTATCAAACATTTAGAGAAGAGCTAACATCTACCCTTCTCAAACTCTTCTAAAATATAGCAGAGGGAGGAACACTCCCAAACTCATTCCACGAGGCCACCATCACCCTGATACCAAAACCAGACAAAGATATCACAAAGAAAGAAAACTACAGGCCAATATCACTGATGAACATAGATGCAAAAACCCTCAACAAAATACTAGCAAACAGAATCCAACAGCACATTAAAAGGATCATACACCATGATCACGTGGGGTTTATGCCAGGAATGCAAGGATTCTTCAATATATGCAAATCAATCAATGTGATACACCATATTAACAAATTGAAGATAAAAACCATATGATCATCTCAATAGATGCAGAAAAAGCTTTTGACAAAATTCAACACCCATTTATGATAAAAACTCTCCAGAAAGTAGGCATAGAGGAACTTACCTCAACATAATAAAGGCCATATATGACAAACCCACAGCCAATGTCATCTTGAATGGTGAAAAACTGAAACCATTTCCACTAAAATCAGGAACAAGACAAGGTTGCTCACTCTCACCACTATTATTCAACATTGTTTTGGAAGTCCTAGCCACGGCAATCAGAGAAGAAAATGAAATAAAAGGAATACAAATCGGAAAAGAAGAAGTAAAGCTGTCACTGTTTGCAGATGACATGATACTATACATAGAGAATCCTAAAAATGCCACCAGAGAACTACTAGAGCTAATCAATGCATTTAGTAAAGTAGCAGGATACAAAATTAATGCACAGAAATCTCTTGCATTCCTATACACTAATGATGAAAATTCTGAAAGAGAAATTAAGGAAACATTCCCATTTACCATTGCAACAAAATGAATAAAATACTTAGGAATAAACCTACCTAAGGAGACAAAAGACCTGTATGCAGAAAACTATAAGACACTGATGAAAGAAATTAAAGATGATACCAACAGATGGAGAGATATACCATGTTCTTGGATTGGAAGAATCAACATTGTGAAAATGACTATACTACCCAAAGCAATCTACAGATTCAATGCAATCCCTATCAAACTACCACTGGCATTTTTCTCAGAACTAGAACAAAAAAGTTCACAATTTGTATGGAAACACAAAAGACCCCAAATAGCCAAAGCAGTTTTGAGAAAGAAAAACAGAGCTGGAGGAATCAGGCTCTCTGACTTCAGACTACTACAAAGCTACAGTAATCAAGACAGTATGGTACTGGCACAAAAACAGAAATATAGATCAATGGAACAGGATAGAAAGCCCAGAGATAAACCCATGCACATATGGTCACCTTATCTTTGATAAAAGAGGCAAGCATATGCAGTGGAGAAAAGACAGCCTCTTCAATAAGTGGTGCTGGGAAAACTGGACAGCTACATGTAAAAGAATGAAATTAGAACACTCCCTAACACCATACACAAAAATAAACTCAAAATGGATTAAAGACCTAAATGTAAGGCCAGACACTATAAAACTCTTAGAGGAAAACATAGGCAGAACACTCTATGACATACATCACAGCAAGGTACTTTTTGGCCCACCTCCTAGAGAAATGGAAATAAAAACAAAAATAAACAAGTGGGACCTAATGAAACTTAAAAGCTTTTGCACAGCAAAGGAAACCATAAACAAGACGAAAAGACAACCCTCAGAATGGGAGAAAATATTTGCAAATGAAGCAACTGACAAAGGATTAATCTCCAAAATATACAAGCAGGTCATGCAGCTCAATATCAAAAAAATAAAAAACCCAATCCAAAAATGGGCAGAAGACCTAAATAGACATTTCTCCAAAGAAGATATACAGATTGCCAACAAACACATGAAAAGATGCTCAACATCACTAATCATTAGAGAAATGCAAATCAAAACTACAATGAGGTATCACCTCACACCAGTCAGAACGGCCATCATCAAAAAATCTACAAACAATAAATGCTAGAGAGGGTGTAGAGAAAAGAGAAGCCTCTGGCACTGTTGGTGGGAATGTAAATTGATACAGCCACTGTGGAGAACAGTATGGAGATTCCTTAAAAACCATAATTCAAAAAGAGTCATGTACCACAATGTTCATTGCAGCACTATTTACAATAGCCAGGACATGGAAGCAACTTAAGTGTCCATCAACAGATGAATGGATAAAGATGTGGCACATATATACAATGGAATATTACTCAGCCATAAAAAGAAATGAAATTGAGTTATTTGTAGTGAGGTGGATGGAGCTAGAGTGTGTCATACAGAGTGAAGTACGTCAGAAAGAGAAAAACAAATACCATATGCTAACACATATATATGGAATCTAAAAAAAAATGGTTCTGATGAGCCTAGAGGCAGGACAGGAATAAAGACACAGACGTAGAGAATGGACTTGAGGACATGGGGAGGGAGAAGGGTAAGCTGGGACTAAGTGAGAGAGTAACATGGACATATATACACTACCAAATGTAAAATAGCTAGCCAGTGGGAAGCAGCTGCATAGCACAGGGAGATCAGCTCGGTGCTTTGCGACCACCTAGAGAGGTGGGATAAAGAGGGTGGGAGGGAGGCGGAAGAGGGAGGGGATATGGGGATATACGTATGCATATAGCTGATTCACTTTGTTATACAGTAGAAACTAACACAACATTTTAAAGCAATTATACTCCAATAAAGATGTGAAAAAAAAAAAAAAAAGAAAACCAAGGGATGAGATCGGAGATGCCCTGACATCCCTGGTCGATTTAACTTTCACGGCACCTCTGTGAGGTAGCGGCAATCACGCCTACAGATGAGGAAACAGGCCCAGCGAGGGTGTTTAACGTGCTCGAGGTCACACAGCTCATGAGCAGCAGAATCCGAACTCAAACCAGGTTCTTGGTCCAAGTACAAGTTCTTTCTGCAACAGACTGAGTGGTTGATAAATGAGATATGGGGGGAAATAAGGCTGAAATAGGCTGTTGCTAAATCATGGAGGTTCTTGAAAGCCAGCCCAAAAGAAAGGTTGCAAGCCAAAAAGAATGTTCACGGCCCACTAGGGTTAGACCCAAAAGGTGAGAAGAAGAGGAGCAATATGGCCCCAAGAGATCTAGTTATTCTCATCCCAGCTTCTTTGGAGCCACCTCTTATCCCTGAGACTGAGGGTGACCTGCGCTGAGCAGTGGCATTGTTCCCATGGATATAGTAGGAAGCATACCTCTTTCTCTTTGTTTTCTACTTAATGTTGTTCTGCCAGGCACAGAGCCCTCAGAATCACCGAGCAGCCCCTTCTGGAACTGAACACTGGAGAAAGGGTGTCGGCCACCTGTAACTTCTCCCAAGGTGCCCTTCCCACGACTAGGATATATCCCGTAGTCAGTCGATGCAACAGGAGAGAACCGTGTTACCGGATCTGAAAGGAAATCGATGGAGAATGGGAACCGTTGCGGGCAGTTGCAATTTTCTAGATCTATTACTTTGCATTTGGAGATCAGTGAAACAAAACGTCGTGTTGCTATGAAAATCAAGAGATTTATGTAGTTTTTATCGTAGGAAAACAACTTCATAAAGGACCCCAAATGGTAACTTAGTGGAAATAAAAAGTGAAGAGTTGCTTGTGGCTTGAGAGAAGTGGAAAAGTGCTCCTTTGACTAGGAAATGGTGGTTACACTTTGCAGCTGAATGTCATTGTCTTTCTTCCTTTCCTTTTCTTTCTTTAGAATGCACTGAGAGAGTTTGTTGAGAAACCAGCCAACATCCTGGAGATCCTCAGGCCACCTCAAGTACTGCTGTTTCTGGACGAATCCTCTGATGGAGCGATGCTTCATCAGCTGGTACTGGGACAGGGACCCCACCACCACCATGATGAGGGCGCCACTGAGGTCAGCTAAGCACCTGCTCTGGGCGTAACTGAAGGCTTCGAGGCACCACCTGTCTCTAAGGAAGTGTCTGCTCACGAGACAGACAACCTTTCTGCTGTTCCACAGGGCATCCTGGATGTTGGTGATGTGGTTTTCCCCGGGCAAAAAGTCTCTCTCTTCAAAGCACAGGTTAAATCTGTTTTGGTTGCTGTACTGGGCATCCAGGTGTTTGATCAAAGCATTCTGCACCCATTCCAAGTCTTTGCTACTGAAGCACAAATAGGCATCGTATTTGTACGTCTCTGATTCTCTTCCCTCGATGGGGTCCTTGAACACCAGTCTCTGGGCTTTCTTATAACAGATGAAACAAAACCCCCGAAACTTCGTAACGATGAGGATGGCCACGAGGAACAGAGTCAAAGTGACAGTGAAGAAGATGAAAAGGGAAAACTTTAGGGACTTTAAAATTTCCTCTTCATCACAGTCTTCCGTGGAAAGAGAGTAGAGGGGAGCTCCAGCCATGGAGCTCGGGTACATGCAGTATATGTCTGCCGGAGAGCCAAATATTGTGACGTTGGTTTGATTGAGCCAACTGATAAAAGTGCTAAGTTTGCACTCACAGATGAACTTGTTATGAGTTATGTCCACGGCACTCAGTGATGCAAATAAATCAGGATCAGGAGAGAGGAGCTGGTTTCCGGATAAATCCAGGACCTCTAAATTAGCAGGTAAGTCGCCAGGAAAAAGAACGGTCAGCCTGTTGTCCTTGAGGCTGAGTCCCCTCAGTGCAATCAGATGATGAAATACTCCTGGTGGAAGGAAATTCAGGTAGTTTTTATTCAAATACAGGACTCGGAGATGCGAAAGCCCCTTAAAAATATTCCAGCAGAACCCGGCTCCCCAGGCAAGCTGCAACATATTTTCTTCAAGGAAAAGCTCTTCTAAGCTGAGGTTCTCTGAAGGAGCATGGTTTTGGTTACAAAAGGAAAAGCGATTTTGATTTAAAATGAGAAGCCGGAGATGAGGCACCTGGAGAAGGAAGTAGAGATTATCCAGATCTTCCAGCCTATTCTCTGATAAGGTGATGAAGTTAGCTGTAAGTGCGATGTTTGGCAAAGTAGCCAGTTTATTGCCACTCAAGAAGATATTAGGTATGCTCGGAAGAAAAGAAATAGTTTTAAGAGCATTATCCCGGAGATCCAAGGTGTTTAATTTCCCCAGGAATCTGAATGTTTGGTCCTGAATGATCCCGATGTGATTCTTTTGCAGATCAATATAGGCTACCTTAGGTAGTCCATAGAAATTAGAACTATACAATTCCCCCAGAAGGTTATGTGATATATTGAGAACTTGGAGGTTGTCGAGTCCATAAAATGCTTTGCCTGCAATATTGTTTATCTTGTTGTAGGCGAGGTTCAGAACCTTCAACTCCTTGAGTGTCTCAAAGAGGTGGAAGTTCAGGGAGAAGATAAACCCATGTGAAAGGTCCAGCTGTATCACTGAGCTTCTGGCCAGACCAGCAAAGGTGTGCTGGTCAGGATCTTTGATGTTAGTGAAGCCAAACCCAGAACCCATCACGTGATGGGTAAGAACCAAAGAGAAAATCTGGCTTCCATTGATGGCATTGCTGAAGTTTCTTGTGACGTCCACTGCCCAGCCATTGCCAGAAACATCTAGGGTTTCCAGGACCATGTTTCTGAATGGGTTCAGACATTTCCCCCAGTCCACTGAGACCCTGTTGTACAGGTTATTACCAGCAAGGCTTAAAAAGGAGAGTGTTTTTCCCTGGAGGGGTTTGAGCTCATGCTCACATACAGTGGTTATTTGGTTGAGGGAAAGATCGATGGACTTCAAGGAATTCAATTCCCCGAATGAAGGATGAAGGTAAAGACTCTGAATCTGATTTTTGGATAGGTCCAAGTGAGTCAAAGACCCCAAGTTTCTGAAATAGCCATCTTTTAATACAGCACTGGAGAGACCACAGTAAAACAGTCGAAGTTCGGAGAGATGGGGCAGTTCCTGAAAAGCATCTGGGTGCAAGAAGTCTATCTGACTTTTGCCCAGGTCCAAGATTCTGAGATTGGGCAGGTTTTGGAAGGCTGCTTTGTCAATGGTCAAGGGGGTAAACTGAGTCCCGAGCTCCAGCAGCTGCAGCTGCTCCAGGAAGGGGAAGGACACGGTTGTGACTGTCCTGATGTAGTTGAAGCTGAGCAGGAGGCTCTTGGTGGTGCTGGGGACCTGGGGGACTTGGGTGAGGTTGCAGAAACGATATAAGGCTCTCCAACCATCAAAGAAGCAGGAAGAAATTCCAAGCGCGGGACTGGCCATGAGCACCATTCTTAAGAGGAGGTCCAGGTGGTCTCCCATGATCCTATGGAGAAGACGGGAGAGTGAAAACGCAGGAATCTAAGCTCAAGGCATTGTGCATGGGCTCTTAGGGCTTGGGGGATTCCTCTGTGATGTGGCTTTTCCTTAGACCCTTTGTTTCTCTGGATCCATGGCTGTAGCTGTTGGCAGATACTGTCTGGTGTAGACAGAGCTTTTCTCACTCTCTATCATTTACGTTGCATTTTTCTACATAGCAAGCACGGTTCTAAGTACTTTAGAAATACTTCATTTAACCTTTATGATAACTCTGCATTCATTCCTAAGTTTGTGCCTTCATTCATTCAAGATTTGCTGATAGAAGTTGGAGAAAATGGCAGGAGGAGATACATTTTAACTTCACCTCAGCCAGGGACCCCATTCCTAGCCCAAGGCAGGCTCAGCTGAGGAGTGGAAAATAAATCCACTGATTTTCTTCCCCCTCTAACCTGTCAAGGATACTAGGTCATCTCCATTCATCCATCCTTACTCCCTACACAGTGCGTCTCATAATATAAAAACTGGGTATGTCCTTTTCCACAAAGAGTCAGATTTCAACAGTTTAACAAAAAAGTATTCAGCACCTCCTGCACGCCTGGCACTTGTGTGACCCCATGAGTGTACAACTAAACAGAAACCAGTCCCCTTGCCTAAGCCCAATGGGTGAATTGACTGTCTGAGTTGAGCATTTGCCTCACACACACAGCAGCAAAAGGCACTGAATGAGTGTGTCTGGTCATGTTCCCAGTGCTGTGCTGGGAGCTGTGAGGGGTACAGAGAAAGTGCACGAGGGTCCACCCCTCAGAGAGCTTCGCCTCTACCCATCTGCACGGCACCTCCACCTTGGTGCCTGCGAAGTATTCAACTTGCTCTACGTGTAATATCTGAAGGCCTCTGTTGCAAGGTAAGGAAAGACCTACATGGCTCAGAAGGCAGGAGAATGAGGGGGAAAGAAAAGACAGAAATAAGAAGAGGGCCCTGGTTTATAAAACCATCACTGGCACAGTTTCAATATCAGGGTAGACAACGTGAAGCAGTCATGGTACTAGAGGAGGCACCGGCCCTGGACCACTTGCCGGCTCTGAAGACGTTTCGTTGTGTTGGGGTAATTTGTGGTGGGGTTTCCATAGCACCTTTGAGGCTGTGACACACAATTTACAGCAAATCAGAAGTAGACATTGACTTCTGAGTTGACCCAAAATATCAGAAGCAGGCATTTACACATTAAGAGTAGGGCGGCATGGTATACTGATGTATACTGTCAGGTGAGATACAACTATTGCCATTTCATATCTGAAATTAAACAATTTCTTGTTGTTAGAAATTAAATATAACCTACTATTAAAAACAAACCAACAACCAGGCATTTAATAATCATTAGAAAAAACTCGCTGAGAATGTTTATCACGGCTCTTAATTTCTCCACCGTTTCCACCCAGAGGCTCAGGGTAACAACAGCAGGGTCACCTCTGTTCCCTGAAACGTCACCCACACTTCAGCAGGTCCTGTCAGTTTCACCTTCCAAGTCTACTCGGTTCAAGCCGCCATCTCTTGATGGGGCTAGACTTGGGACTTCTTACTGGTCTCTCTTATATCTGGCCTGACTCTCCATTTTCCAAACAGCAGCCAGCGTGTTCTTCCAGAAACATAACCCAGGTGATACCACGCCTCTCTGCACAGAGCCGTTGCTTCTCCTCCCGCTGCTCTGGGAATAAAATCCTGCAAAGACGTCCTTCATCCGGCTCTTGCCTGTCTCTTCAGCATCCCCCTCCTCAATAACTTGTTCAATTAATATCTGCTGAGCATCTATGTGTCTGGCACTGTTTTAGGAAGAGGAGATACAGTGGTAAACACAATAGACCAAGCCTGCCCTTTTGCTCTCCAAAAATGCACATTTGCATCATATACCAAAACTTGCACCCGACTTCAGAGGGTTCACTGACCTCCTGAAGACTACCCCTTTCAACCTCATGATGAGAACCCTTAGTCTACATATAACAACCACCACGCTTTATGTTCTAGAACGGGGCTTGGAAAACCTTTTCTGTAAAGGGCCAGATGGTAAATATTTTAGGCTTTGCAGTCCAAATACTGTAGCTTGCCAACCTCTGTTCTAGAAGAAAAGAGAAGAGAGACTTTGATTTCACAAACGAGGATTTTAAGTGACTGCAAGATAAATGTGCCCTGATATTGAACTGATATTTGCAGGAAAGAACTAGCCTGGCCCCCACGCTGCTGACAGTTTTGCAGCTGTTGTTTTATCCAAACATCAGAATGAATTCTCATCTTATGTAATCTGACAGGAAAATCCCTGCAGAGACGTGGAAGTGAGAACACCAGTTCAGAATAACAGAGTTAAGATGTCTAGTTTCAATTCTGTCTTTTTACAGACCACTCAGGGCTGGCCTCGAAACGCCTACAGTGTACTGGGCGGCTTGACCTTGAATTTGTAGTAATAACAGGTGAAAGAAAGCCCCAAACAATACATATTCAAGATACTGAATTTTCAAGTCCATAATAGGGAAGCTAAAATTAAACCGTAAGGTAGATAAGGCCAGCTGAACAAACAGATTTTTAAAGAAAATTATCTGGGCTTATGTCATATTACAAAGATATCGTGCAGACCTATTTTCTTATGAAATACAGCAAGGTGTGAAATAGCTACATCTTCAGCTCTGAAGCAGACTTCTGTGGGTCAGGTGCCAGGACAGGTGAGCAGAGAAGCCAGGTGAGCTGAGCTGACAGCAGTCTGGAGGGGTTATTCATGGAGACAGAAGCTGGGAGGAGGGACCACCCACGCAGGGGTGTCCTGGAATGAGAGCCAGGAGCCAAAACGCGTTGAGATAAATATGAATGAGCACTGATACAGGGCAAATCTAATTCAAAGATGAGAACCAGGCCATGAAGTTGTTTCAGACCCGACCAGACCTCAGAAACATGAGCGACCAAGAGTGAAGTGTAGGCAGTGAGACAGGCCAGGTGGGCAGCAGCTGTGGACTTTGGGAACCCAAGAGAGAAGATCAAATGACCTAAAACCCCAAACCCTGAATGGGTTGAAGCCAGAGGGAGCAAGAGGGATGAGGGTGTGTGGAGTAAGGCCCCGAAGAAGAAGCCTGTGCTAGCCGGGGCCACTTGCTTCTTTCTCCCAAAGTGCAGGTCGCCAACAGCAGCTTCTGACCCTGCAGAGGAGGGCGCCATCTAGTGGTGGCTGGAGTGAGTTCTCTGAGGCAGCAGGTAGAGGAACCCGACAGCGCGCTCCTAAACCATTATTGAAAAGATGGTGAGTAGCGACAGGTGCTTACACTGTTAGTTCTGCCATCAGGCGACACAGGCATTCCTTCCTAAAAAATCACTCAGCTACGCAAAATCACACAACAAAACCACAGGGCTTCTGGGAAAAAAGAGGACGGCGTGTAGCACTCAAAATCTTCTTCAGCGGCACCTAAAAAACCTAATAAAAATGGTAGCACCATCTTACACGTGTTAGGCGGTTAAGAAATACATACACACTACAATAAATATTCCTTTACCTTTTAAAAGACCTGAGGGTTGCTGCCTCGGGAGCTACTGTGAGGTGCTGGACGGAGGGGGTTATTTGGTATCAGGGGAAGTTGTACACCAGTTGGGGATGGGTGTTGGCTCAAATCACAGGCAGAGCAAGGAGGTCACTGGCAGATTTTTGAGGTCTTTTCCTTCATCATATGTAGGTCGGTTCAGCTGGGTACAGTTTTCTTCATTTAAACTTAAGATATGGCACCTAAGCAAATGCAAATTTCATGTTCACTAATATGCTAATGTTGTTCCCTAATATATCAATAACGTCCCTAATATATCAGTATTGTTCCTTAATATGTCAATGTGTTGGAACAGATTCATTATTTCAGAACAAGCATTATAGCAGAACTGACTGTACTCTCATTCAAGGCTAACAGTTCCAATTAAGAGTAGAAAAAAAGGAGGTTCTATATATGAGTCTACCCTCTGTGCCTGTGTGATAGAGTTTGGAGAAGCCATGGGACTGGCTTGGGAAACATCCCTGGGGACCAGTGTGGACTCAGGTCCCAAAGGGCTCAGAGACTCGAGTGGATAGTGTCACCTCCAGCAGCTTCAGCTGGTTCCTGTTTCAACAGGAGACTGAACGGGAAGAGGAAGTTCTCAATCCTGGTGACACATTAACCACCGGGGAGCCTCGAGCCCGCTGAAGCCCAGGCTTCCAATAGACCAGTTAAATGAGACTCTTGGGGGGGGCCTCAGGGGTCTGTACTCTTAACAAGTATGCGAATTTTGTACACACCCACATTTTAGAATCACTGGTATAAACCAATGGTTCTCTAACTTGGCCATACATTAGAATCACTGGGGGACTTTAAAAATAATACAGGTACCTGGGTCCCATCTGAGAGGTGAGGTTGGTCTGGGGTGTGGCTAAGGCATCCTGAGTTGTTAAATCTCTCCAGGTGATTCCGATTTCTGAAGGTCGGCTCACACGGCTGCAATTCTGACTGTACCTTGGAACCACACAGGGTGCTTTAAAACTGCTGACTCCACAGATTAGACATAGAACTACCACAGGACCCCGCAATTCCACTTCTGGGCATATATATATACCCCAAAGAATTGAAAGCAGGAACTCAAACAGATATTTGCACACCACGTTCATAGCGGCATTATTCACAATAGCCAACAGGTAAAAACGATCCCAATGCCCGCTGACAGATGAAGTGTGGTACACATACGATGGAATACTATAAAGTCTTAAAAAGGAAGGAAATCCTGGCACATGCTTCATCGTACATGAACCTTAAAGACGTTATGCTAAGTGAAATAAGCCAGTCACAAAAGCACATATACTGTGTGATTCCACTGAGACGAGGTCCTTAGAGTAGCCAAATTCGGAGAGACAGAAAGTGGAATAGAGGTTGCCGGGGGCTGGAGGAGGGAGGATGGGGAGCTACGTTTCTGTAGGTTCAGAATTTCTATTTGGGATGATGAGAAATTTCTGGAGATGGATGATCGTGAGGGTAACACAGCAATGCGAATGTCCTTAATGCCACTAAACTGGACACTTAAAATGGTTAAAATGGTGAATTTCATGCCCTGTATATTTTACCACAATCAGAAAATAAAATTAAAGAGAAAAAACCAACATCACTGCTACCTGAGCCTAACTCCCGGAAATTCAGTTCGGTAGGTCAGGTGGAGCCGGGGAAGTGCGTTTTATGGACCAGGTACTTTGAAGTGAGTGGTCCTCAGGCCATGCTTTGAGAGACGCCAGTCTAAAGGATTCCCTCCAGCTCAGAAGCCCCGTGATTCTCTTAGAGGAAGAGGGCTGGTAGGAAATTCAGAGGGCTGTGGAGAACTGGGTTTTGATTATTGAGGCTAACTTACCTCGAGGGCTCTGAGGGGTAACAGGAAGAGCACAATCAATGTGGGCCTCAATACTCCTGCCAAACGCTGTTAATTGAGATAATGAGACCAGAGGGAGAAGGGTCGGCAGCCCTCTCCTCTGAGTGGAATTCATTTAGCTTTAATCCCAGCCGTCAGCATAGTGGGTTCCCTTTCTTGACTTAGTTGCCCGCTCAGCAGAGCCGCGGGCCTCACCTTGGGTGAGTTACGGGTCGTGGTGTCTCCATGGGCAACGGGGAAGCCTGCGCGCAGGGGCACCTCTGCTCCCTGGGCAACACAGTTAGCCTGCAAATCCCGCTGGCTGGGGCCAGGGCTTCTCCTGGGCTAAGTTAAGTGCTTGATCCTTAACAAATAATACTCATAATGGGCTCTTTGAGAGGATCCGGGATTCTGAGCTTGGCCGCAAGGCTGGGGAGAGAATGTTTCTCCTGTCAGGTGGTAGCTCACATCCGGCAGGCGGTCGGAGTGCTGGGCATGGAGGACCGCTGTCTGAGCAAAACAGTTCATTCATTTCCAAATGGGTGCTGGGGAGGGTTTCTCCAAGGTTCACATAGTAATAAAAATCCTGGACTGACACCTTATTTTTGATAAAGGAGGCAAGAATACACAATGGAGAAAAGACAGCCTCTTCAATAAGTGGTGCTGGGAAAACTGGACAGCTACATGTAAAAGAATGAAATTAGAACACTCCCTAGCACCATACACAAAATTAAACTCAAAATGGATTAAAGACCTAACTGTAAGGCCAGACACTATAAAACTCTTAGAGGAAAACATAGGCAGAACACTCTATGACATACATCACAGCAAGATCCTTTTTGGCCCACCTCCTAGAGAAATGGAAATAAAAACAAAAATAAACAAATGGGACCTAATCAAACTTAAAAGCTTTTGCACAGCAAGGGAAACCATAAACAAGACTAAAAGACAACCATCAGAATGGGAGAAAATATTTGCAAATGAAGCAACTGACAAAGGATTAATCTCCAAAATTTACAAGCAGCTCAATATCAAAAAAACAAACAACCCAATCCAAAAATGGGCAGAAGACCTAAATAGACATTTCTCCAAAGAAGATATACAGATTGCCAACAAACACATGAAAGGATGCTCAACATCAGTAATCATTAGAGAAATGCAAATCAAAACTACAATGAGGTATCACCTCACACCAGTCAGAATGGCCATCATCAAAGAATCTACAAACAATAAATGCTGGAGAGGGTGTGGAGAAAAGGGAACCCTCTTGCAACCCTCTGTTGGTGGGAATGTAAGTTGATATAGCCACTATGGAGAACAGTATGGAGGTTCCTTAAAATCTAAAAATAGAACAACCATACGACCCAGCAATCCCACTACTGGGCATATCCCCTGAGAAAACCATAATTCAAAAAAGAGTCATGTACCACAATGTTCATTGCAGCTCTATTTACAATAGCCAGGACATGGAAGCAACCTAAGTGTCCATCGACAGAGAATGGATAAAGAAGATGTGACACATATATACAATGGAATATTACTCAGCCACAAAAAGAAACGAAATTGAGTTATTTGTAGTGAGGTGGATGGACCTAGAGTCTGTCATACAAAGGGAAGTAAGTCAAAAAGAGAAAAATAGGGCTTCCCTGGTGGCGCAGTGGTTGAGAATCTGCCTGCTAATGCGGAGGACACGGGTTCGAGCCCTGGTCTGAGAGGATCCCACATGCCGCAGAGCAACTGGGCCCGTGAGCCACAACTGCTGAGCCTGCGCGTCTGGAGCCTGTGCTCCGCAGCAAGAGAGTCCACGGTAGTGAGAGGCCTGCGCACCGCGATGAAGAGTGGCCCCCGCTCGCCTCAACTAGAGAGAGCCCTCGTGCAGAAACGAAGACCCAACACAGCCAAAAATAAATAAATAAATAAATAAATAAATAAATTTTTAAAAAAGAGAGAAAAATAAATACTGTATGCTAACACATATATATGGAATCTAAAAAAAAAAAAAAAAGGTTCTGATGAACCTAGGGGCAGGACAGGAATAAAGACGCAGATGTAGAGAATGGACTTGAGGACAAGGGGAGGGGAAAGGGTAAGCTGGGACGAAGTGAGAGAGTGGCATGGACATATATACACTACCAAATGTAGAATAGATAGTTAGTGGGAAGCAGCCACATAGCACAGGGAGATCAGCTTGGTGTTTTGTGACCAACTAGAGGGGTGGGATAGGGAGGGTGGGAGGGAGATGCAAGAGGCAGGAGATATGGGGATATATGTAAATGTATAGCTGATTCACTTTGTTATAAAGCAGAAACTAACACACCATTGTAAAGCAATTATACTCCAATAAAGATGTTTAAAAAAAAAAAATCCTGGACTGAGTCCACATGTGAATACGTTCAAGGTCAGCCTTGGAAAAAGGCTCAAGGCCAGTGGACACGGGGACCCTCCCAGGGCAAACGTGTTCTCCAGATGCAGAATACAGCATCCCATCGGGACAAGCCAGCAAACGGGAACTCTGAAGGCTGCAATGTCGCCGGGGCCATGGTCCTTCCAGCCCAGCATTCCGCCTCTGACAACAGTTCCAGTAAAACCCATGGGTGACTGCAGTGCCTTGAACTCAGAGTTTGCTCCCCAGATACAAGTCCAGCTTCCTCCACAAACCACCATGACTTTGAGGCTCTCCTGGGTGTCCTCTTTTTCATTCAACACCACCTCTTTTCATGGTGACCAGCTGCTATACCGAGAATCTGTGCTTGTCCTAGAGTAACTCTTCCCAGGCCGAGCCTCCCACTCTGTGTTGGTCACTGCTGGACCCTGGGGAGTCCCTACCTGCAAGGGTCTCAAGGTTTCCAGAAAGACTCTAGAGCAGGGATGTCCCAAGTGATGTCCCTGACAAGCAGCACCAGCGCCACTTGGGGCCCCACCTCCTCCTGAATCAGAGGCTCTGGGGCTGGCGCCTGGCAGGCTGTTTTATCAAGCGCTCTGGGTGATTCTGATGCACACTCAACATCTGAGAACCACTGGGCTCAATTCTGGAGGGAGGAAAGAAATATAACCTAATAACTACAATACTGTGGAGTGGGCATCTTCGCCTACATGCTCGTCCCCACAGAGCTCTGAGCTTCCCCCTTCCCTCATCCTCCCAGTCTTTGGGAGGTATCATTGTCTCCCCATTTATATACATGAGAAAACTAAGGCCCAGAGCAGTTAAGTAACTTCCTTAAGACCACACAGCTCTGTCTACCCTCTAAGCCTAGCGTCTCTGGCATGGCTGCACAAGTGGGTCAGTACAGGGGTACTGCTGTAGCCCACCTCTTGGTCATCGTCTGCTGATCTTGTGGTCACCTGCCCTGGGTCACAAAGGGTATGAGCCTTGGCTCCCAGGGGAAGGTGAGCCTCTCAGCCCCTCGCCCCTTTCAGCTCCACGTGAAGGCCCACCCTAGCCCGAGATGGTCCCTTTGAAATGCTGAGTTCTCTCCCACTCTCTCAGCACGACCTTCCTCCTTCCAGGTCTCTTGGGCCCTTCCTTCCATTACACTGACTCTCTGACGGCCCCGTAATTCCCCTTGAACCTTCCGTGACCTTTAAATGCATCCGCCTCTTTACACCTCCCCATGGTTCTAGACTCCACAGACCTTCTCTTCAAACCCTCTTTCAACACCTCCAACTCGGATGCCTCCTTGCTCTGCTATCCCATCTGTCTATACCAGACACCTGCCCTCTGCGTGCCTACACCTGGTGGCTATAGCTCTGTCAGGAAAAAACCACCTTGGTGCCCACACTAATGTGCAGAATCCAGTCGTGCTGTCACCCTCTCTCCTACCCCTAAGGAGTGATTCCAAACCTTCACCGGCTTTCCCTCACCCACCCCGCCTGGCCTTGGCCCTCTCAGAAGATGTTGACCTTGCTTCCTACTTCCTGGAGAGAAGGAAGGTCTGGCTCTTGACGTGGCACATGCCGCAGCCATCCAGTGACTCTCTGTGTCCGCCAGCAAGGCCCACAGGAGGGCTTGTGGCCCGTCCTGGGGCCAGTGCCCTGCGGAGCCACTGGGAGGTGAGTGTGTGGTGGGACTGAGGCAGCTCAGGCTGGTCCGACCAGAGAGGGCAGCTTGTTGGTGCACACCTGGGTGCAAAAGGCACTCCTCGGTCAGAACTGGCAGTCCGTTCGTGCAAAAAAAAAAAAAGAAAGCGTGCTCCCCACCCACCCTTCTCCTCACACCCATCACCCGCCCGAGGGGAGACAGTCATCAGCAGCTTCCATGAGCATCGCAGATTCACACAGCAGGGCAAAGCCTGACGACTGACAATGGTTCTCCAAAGAGGAAGCAGACAATTAGCGCACTGGGTCTCCGTGCACTGGTGCGACCTCAGGAGAACAGTTTACTGATTTGCTGGTGCCCGGGGGTCTCGTTAGGGTTTGTTTGCATCTCTCCGTGTGCATGATGCTTCGATACAAAGCTTGTCTAGTGAGTCTAGCCCAGCGAGAAACTTCCCTTTCATGTGTCTGGGTGGCAGTTTCTTAACAAGAAACTCAGTCAAATGCCTTGCTGAGTTCCCAGGGCTGCTGGAAGGTGGTAACCCTGTCAGGATGGAAATGAGCTGAGTCTGATACGACTTGCTGTTCCAGAACCTATGCTGACCTGCTGGGGTTCCCACCACCTTTCCTCAGAGCTGCAGACCCTGGGCCAGATCTCTTCTAGGAATGTGTCCACAACTGCTGTCAAGCTCACTGGTTTGTAGTTATTTTGTAAATACCTGTTGAATGAATGAAATTGCCACATCCTGCCTCTGGGTCCTCCTCCCTCTTCACGGCCCGCAGGGCCAGCTGCCAGGGTGCTGAGGGCCCATCTGCACTCTGGATCCCTCGGATGGGCTGCTTTGAGGCGGGGGAAAGCCTGGAGCTCTTCAGAGCAGCCGCAGCTCGCCTGCTCTCTCCCCTCCTACCTGGGGGTGGTTATCTGTGCTTATGATCCCATCAGCTTCTGAGAGGGAGCTTGCCCCTTCCTTCTTCCTCCTCATCTGGACATACCTTGAAATACCCTCTTGGGCATCTGTAGCATTTCCTCCAAATTCAGAGCATTTGGGGCTATAGCCTTTCTGATCAAACACTGCACCATATTCATCTTTGGTTGTGGACCCTTATTTCCATCTTCAGTACATATGAAACTCTAACAAGGTGGGTGAAGTCAGACCAGCTTCCTTAATCCCCCACTGGAAGAAGCCTCAAGTACATCAATGCAGATGGTGGCTAATTCTGTGAAGTTCATCTCAGGACACCACCACCAGCATCGATTCCCCTCACTTCCAATTGTTTGTGCTGCCCAGCCCCACAGCCCCTGCCGCCTGTCTGGGCTGCTGCAGTGCCCACCCCCTCCAGCTGATCGCCCACAGCAAGCCTGACCCCGACACCTGCATCTCTCGCTCAGCTAAGTGAGGGGGCTTGTAGAGCATGGCCCTGACCAGAAACCTTCACTAGCTCCTCCTGCCCACAATGAGCCAACTCTTCAGGGCATAAAACTCCACTGTGGACGATAATCTATTCCTGGGACAGCTGATTAGAGAGGTCCCTTAGCTCCTGAACCTTCCCATCGGACAGAGGGGAAACTCCATCCAATCTACCTTCCGGCTTATCTAGTCTTGCCTGGGCTCCAGGGATAACTCACCTTCTCCCAGCGTGAAACTGGAGCCCAGAGATCCAATTTCTCTGCTTATGCTGATCCTGGGCTTGGCATGCTTGTTCCCATCTCATCTGCTTACCCAACTCCAACTCACCCCTCACAGGCTACCCCAGAAGCCAACTCTTTCGTGAAACGGTTCTCATATTCCTACAGGCACTTTATCTCCCTCCCTTGTTCCCTTGTTCATCACATCTTGTCTCCTCCAGATTGTCCATCTCCTGAGGGTAAGGACCCAGTTTTGCTCACGTGGTACCCCTGAGGCACACAGCACAACTGAAGCGCCCGGTGATATGTTCCCCGTTAACATTTTGAAGGAGAGTGCTTGTCATCAGGAGTACTTACCTCCAGGCCTAACAGAAGGGGCTTCTAGTATGTTCTTATTCTAGAGGCACGGGGTCCCTGATTGTTTAAAGGCTTCAGTTTCTGAGACAATGGGACCTCCTAGCAGCGATGATGGTCGTCAGTGTTTTTCTGGGGAATCGAGAGAAAGGGCTTTTGTTTTCCTAAGGGAGAACAGGAAAGCTAATTAGGAGGGAGAAACAGAAAATATTACGTAGATGTTCTTCTATGCCACACAGTGATTTTCTCTGTAGGGGTATTTAAAACTTTAGGTGTGTCTCTGATTAAGGGGAATTTTAATTGAAAAAGATCAAGACGCTTTTGTAAATCGAGGCATTTGGAACATCAGACCTGAAGAGACCTGGAGAAATCTCATGCCCAGCCTCTGGGCCAATTAGTCAGGGGGGCTTTCTTCCTTGTCCCTCCAGGGAGGGAACTCCATACTTTCATAATCCACTCCATCTTTATTGTCACAGTGGTGGTGAGGAAGCACCTCCCTTGGACCCAGATGTCCCTTTCATGACGTTTCTGTGGTCATTTAGTTACTGGGGACCCACACACAGGATGAGGACAATCCACCGTCTTCTCCACAGGGAGCAGAGAGCTTGTGGGTTTCTAGGGAAAAGGCTAGGTTTGCCATCAGAGTTTGACATTTCTAAGCAGTATGATTAAGTAAACTGTGGTTGAGCTAGGAGACACTGGATAATTATTGGGTCTCAGATTTAGGATGAGATGGGCCCTGAAAGTTAAGAATGACATATAGTACTTTTCACCATTTTATTGAACTCTGGCTCAGAGGTTAAGCATGTGCCTGTCACATATCCATCACATTGTGGAGCTAGGATTTGAATCCAGTTGTGAGCTTAGTTGTCATTTTGATCTTCAAAAGAAAAAAAAATCAAAATTGTGGACACTGCAGAATAGATACAGAACCTCCAAGGATGATTTGCCTATGAATCACCCAGAGATCTTGCTGAAATGCAGATTGTGATTCAGCGGGTCTGGGGAAAGACCCGAGATTCGGCATTTCTAACAAGCCTCCAGGTAATACTGATGCTGCTGGTTCAGTGACCATGATTTGTGCGGTAGGGACTTAAGAGAGCTGTTATGGGCCTCACTGCTCACTACTCAGGCTGCCTCATCTCCCAGGAATAAAGTATGACCAGGAAGCTGCATGATCACTTTTGAGAAGGGGACCATACATTCGCCCCCAATTCTTCTTAGTCCTGAAGCCTGAAGCATTGGATGGTGCTCGAGGAGGGTTATCTGAGGCTTCTGAGGCAGGGGAGCTGGGCAGGTCACATCGTTTTACTTGGAGCTAAGGAAAAAGGAGAGCTTGGGTACCACTTCACTGGCTCCCGGACAGGCGCCTCTCCTGGAGACCAGCAGGGGGCGCACAAAGGGCGGAGACCAAGGCAAGAGCCCTCCGAGGGCCTCCGGAAAGCCTGGGCTGAGGGGTGTGGAAGCCACCAGAGGCTCTGAACTGAGCCCCGCTGAGAAGTTCCTATTGCTCGCTTACGTTTAGAAAACACGCAAGTGCTCCTGGCAGGCTGGCACAGGGAGAGGAGATCACGACTGAATTTCAAAACAGGACTGTGATATCTTTTCTTCCTTGGCATGCACCTTAGAAGGAATTACCCACCCCTTCCCCCAACCCCATGCACCCTTTGAGGCTCTGAATCTGTTGGGCAGTGTACACAATTTTGATTTTTAGGAAAGGTCAAAATGACAACTAAGTTTGTAGCTGGATTCAAATCCTAGCCCCACAATTTAATAGATGTGTGACCTTGAGGAAGTGCTTAACTTCTCTGAGCGCCAGCTTAAATCACCTATAGATCGCAACAATAGTAGCTTCTACTTCCCTGGGGAAGCATCCACAGAGGCTTTTAAGGACCCTCCAGATTCCGAATGAAGAGCCCCGTTATTGATGTGTCATCCTCTAATATTTCTTGTTTGCTTAAGTAGACAGACATCATTTATCCAACTGCACCTCACCAGAAATGTATTCCTTTTGGAAACCACTGAAGGGGAACAGTGAGAGAAGGAAACGGAATTATTTCTCAATACGCTGAGGAGATTTGGTGTTTCTCTTTTCCGCACTCGTGGGAAATTATGTAAAAGTTTCTCCTGTTGTCTTTAATATCTTCAGGTGGCAGTCCCCCCAAACCAAAACAAAAAGAGCACCATCCAGAGGCATGACAGTCTGAAGGCAGGATATTAAAGACCCAAATGGTTCAGGTACAAAAATGGCTTCTCTTCTGTCTGCACATTATAAACTCTTTAGCACACAGTTTTAAAGCATCTGATTGAAAGAAATAATTCCATCCGAGCGGTTATTAAAAACTAACAACTAGCGTGACGCATCTAAAAATCCTTGGGAAAAGATAGCTCACCAAGGAATTGAACATCTCTGTCTTCAGCTTCAGGCAGCACCAATATCCTCAATTAGAAAATTCACATCTGAGACTCTGACAGCCCCCTGAATGCAACTCAGCTAAACCCCGCGTGTTCAGGGGTAAAGTAAATTGCCAGGAAAGATGGGCAGCTGCGAGGTCAGGAGCCCGAGCAGACGGAGAGCCGGGAAGTCTGATATTGCCTCCCCTGAAAGTAATGACACAGGCAACCCGCTAAGAGCGGCAAAAATCATTTGGATTGTGATGTAAATTGGAAGCAGCTGGGGGGAGGCATGGGCAAGAGAAACCTTATTAAACTATGATCCGTTAGACACAGAGAATGGAAATGTGAAGAGAGATTACAAAACACTTGAGAACCCTCCTGGGAGGGATCTGCAGTCCGTGCTGGGTTAACAAGAGCGTCAAGAGAAACCTCCCTAGGCTGGTAAAATCAAGTCCGCTCTGCGGCTGAGGGAGACACCCCCTGGTGAGAGGTGAGGGAAGGGAGAGGGAGGGAGTCAGGCCAGGAGGAGGGGGTCCTGCATCTCCAGGCCTCCCGGCTGCAGAGGAGGAAGGATGATTTCACTGGCGGTGCCCCAGGGACTGTAAGCAGGGCAGGCAGGGCTGGGAAACACGCCCCTGCTGGAAGCACACATTCCTGCTACGTGCCCAGCGTCCAGGGCCCCCAGGGAGGTGCGTGGAATGTGGAATCTGCCCTGGGCAGGCTGCCCGGGGTGGCTGTGCTCCATTCTGAATGGGGGAGGGGTCAGCAAGAAACTTGGCTCCTCAGCGCTGTGGGTGGTCCCTTCCAAGATGCATGAGATATGGCAAAAGCTCTGGGCTGGGAGAGGGGAAACCTGGGTTCTAGCCCTCCTTCGGCCATCACCTGGGCATCCTTGACAAGTTTAACTTCCCTTGTCCTGTTTCTGTACGTGTATGATGGCAAGTTTGAACTGGAAGCACTTTCACAGCCTATAAACCCTAAAGTTATCTAATGAGACTTGCTGAGTATCATGACAGCAATCACAGACCAGGACACAATCACAACCCACCCCCCACTTTCAGCAAATTTACAAATCTGTTATAGATATTCTCGAAAATATCTATGGAAAATAATGGTATTGAGGTACCAATAAAATGGATAAATAAAATGGATCCACATATATCCTAGCCTCGAATAGCAACTTTCTCCCGTCTAGGAATTTACTCTCAGAGGGAACTGCTTCTTTGGCTAGATAATCTTTTGAGAGTAGAAAACTTTTCCCCCTCTTTGTATTTCCACCTTCCGCTGCCCACCTCCACCCTCTAGAAGTCTCCTGATGTCATTGCCCCAGGCCAGGTATGTAACAGGACTGATTCCAGTTTGCAGGATCTTCTGGCTTTCATTTCCCAAACAGGGACTTATGTCCAGGACACAGAGGCTTTTCCAGGAGGTCCTGAGAGGAGTGGAGTTGGCGGGGCAAGACAGTGAGGTTTGGAAGAAACAGGAAAGGAAGAGAGGTCTGGGGGCCCCAGGAGGACAGGACTTTGGCAAGTCCCCAGAGTTTGGCCGTGTGGCCCGGAAGCAGCAGAGACTGCGAGGGAGGCAGGGTCAGGACCGTGCTCAGCGGTAACCTGAATGGACCAGACTGGTGAGTAGGCTCACCCTCAGCCCTGCCCCGAGGCCTGGGCACTGCGCAAGACCCAGAAATTATGACACCACCCTGGGGTGGTTTCTATGCTTGCCAGCCTGGTGAGACAAAGGGTGCAAACGGATATTAAGTTGATCTCTAGAAAATAAAAGGAGAGGCAGTTATTTCTTACACACCTCAGCGTCTTATTGATTCATACTTGCAATCCTTTTGTGTGTTGAGAAAGAAAGTAAAGTTAGCCTTGGGGCTTTCTAGAACCAGTTAAGTCTCGGACCACGATGAGGCAGAACCTCAGAACACAGAAACTCAGGGCTGAAAGTGGTTTTCAATCTCGCCTTCATTATGGCCAAGTTCAAATGCTGGCTCAGTTGTCCTGTCTACAGAATGGAGTGGTTATGAGGATTAAATGAGATGATACATGTAGCTCGTATTTCTGGGTCCCTTGCAGTGTCTTGCACATGGTAGATTATTTGTTGACTATTACATTATTTATTGACTAGTAAATCATTTATTGATTATTAAAGCTAGCCTAACCTACAATGAATAGACAGATAGATAGATTGATTAGTAACGGGTCTGGTGACCTTGGATAAGTCATGCTGTCAGCAGCGCAAGGACTAAGAATCGCGCAGTAGTGTCGGGACCGTGAACATTCATCTAGAGTAAAGCACGAGCTGCTCATCTTGAATCAGTGCGGTGGTTTAAGCGCGTGGACCCTGAAGCCAGACACATCCAGCTGGAACCCTGGCTCTCCATTCGCCGCTGTGTCATTGGGTGGGCTCCCTGGGCCTCATTTCTGTCATTGGAAAAATGAGAATAATAACAATACCCACCCCATAGGGACTCAGAACCGCGTCCGGCTCAGTGTAAATGCTGCTTTTGCATTTGCTGTTATTGCTGGTGTCATGAATTTGTGCACAGTCAAGGAGAAAACATCTGGCCCCCACCGTTACGAAGCAAAGTCAAGTATGGGGCACTTGAGACAAGTTTACGGCATGCCAGGGAGGTGAGAACCAGGTGTTTCCAGGTTGCAATACCCTCTTGTTGGATCCGGCAATACCATGACTTTGGAGATTACCCCAAATGAGAGCTCTCTGGGACAACTGTGGGGAAGGGAGGGGAGGAAGGTTAAATGAAATACAATCAATGTGAAGCGGGGAATTTATGTATTTTCCTTAGCATAAATGGGCTCCTTCCCTCCTGCATTCAACTGTGGTTAAATCTCTTACAAAACAAACAAAACTATCTTCTCTTGACATGACCACTCCTCCCTCCCTGCTGAGAGAAAATCTATCCTTTTGTGGGCAAATTCCTCAGACATGAGGTCTGAAGACTCCACCCAATGATCCCACTGCCCAATAACCTAGCCTCTTCTGACCCCAAGAGACCTGGCTTTCTTGTGGGAGCTCCCCTCTCGAAGTTGGCCTCCTTCTCATCTATTCTTGCCTGAATCTCTCTGTTCTTCTTTTTGGCACACACAGCTTTGGCCACCCATCTCTTCTTGAACTATCTCCTCCCTTGGCTTCCTTGATTTTCTTCTCTCGTTCTGTCATTCTGTTTTCCACCAGTTCCTCTCTCCCGCCCCCTGCCCCTAGAATGTAGGTTTTCCCCTAGACCTTGTTCTCGGCTTAGCTTCTTCTGGCAATGATCGCATTTGCTTTCACATGCTGGACCATCCCTACTACACTCCCACCATCTCCCCCTAACCCTGACCTGAACCGTATTCAAAGTGCTGATTAAAGGACATCCCCACTTGGGTGTCCTGCAATAACTTCAGATGCAGTAATGCCCCAAAGTGACTTAACAATATTTTGGTCTTGGAAAATCCTCCAGAAAACAGAAACATTTTTGCACGGCGCTCAGAAGGATGTGGGTGGACCTCTCCCTGGGCCAGGGACCCAACTCTCGTGTGAATCAATTTCCCGCTGCCTCACAGGTTATGAGCCAACCTTCTCCTTTACTCTATATTACTCATCACCAAATCTTACTTGTTTTCCTTTCAGATGTCCCTAGTGTTGTCCTTCCTTTTACATTTTCATCACCCAGGTTCAGCCTTCCATCCAATGTATGTTTATTGGGCACTCTCTCCCAGGAAGGCTGTAAGCTGATAGGGCTTCATCAAGGATGAATCCAGTCCCAGTGCTCAGGGAGCTAACAGTCAGGGCTGGGGCGGGGTGGGGCGCAGCCACAAGAGGGAGGGATGCTGTGAGAGGGTGTGCTGGCAGGGCAGCGGGGCACGAAGGAGGACGTGCAAACCCAGCCTGAGGGACCTCTACTCCCAGGGGATATAGACACTGAGCACTGAGCCCTGTGGATGGGGAGGGGTAAGCTCGGGACAGCAGTGGGCATTCCCGGCAGAGGCTGTCAAACAACACCGTCAAGGGAGAGGGGGAGCCCAGGCATGGGAATCCACTGTGGGTTCAAGGTGGGAGCTGGTGGGAGGTGAGGCTGGAGAAGATACCCTGGGGCTGGGTCAAGAAGGACCTCGAAGTCTGTTCTGAGGCAGAGGGGGCTGCTAAGTGTTTTGAGTACTGCCACCACATTAAACGCGAATTCCTCCACCAAACTTATCCAATCTTTAAATTCCCAGTAATAGTGCTTAACCTGCAAGTAGGTGAGGTGCTTCACAGTGCCCAAATCTGGCTGAATTTCAATCAAGAATCATTTACCAAATGCTGCCTGCTATGTGCCAGACACCAACGCCGGCTCAGAGGACCGCGAGACGAGTGAGACACAGCCCCGCCTCTGTAGGTGGGGCAAAGACCCCTCAACCCAACTGGGCAACACAGGGTGTACGCGCTTCAGTAGAGGTGCAGGCGAGGTGCAGCGGAGGGCAAAGGAGGAACGCCCCCAACTCTGCCTGAAGACTGGGGGAGGGGCCAGCCAGGGAAGTCCTCCTTGGAGAAGGTGTTATTTGAGGTGCTTCCTAAAAAACAGAGGATTCCCGGGACTTCCCTGGTGGCCCTGTGGTTAAGACTCCGCGCTTCTAATGCAGAGGACACGGGTTTGATCCCTGATCGGGGAGCTAAGATCCCACATGCCGCATGGCCAAAAAAACCCAAAAAACAAGAACAAAAAAAACCAAACCCAGAGGATTCCCCAGCAGAGAGAATTCTGGGCACAGGAGAGCAAGCGTAGGGAGAGAGAGCCATGCAGAAGAGGCCTAGTCAGAGCGCCGTGGGCAGTCAGTGTGGTATGGGCAAGGGGTGGACCGACAGTGGCAGGAGGCGGGGCTGGGAAGGAAGGCAGGGAATTGGGACTGCATGGGGGAGGGGCAGCGAGTGCCTTTGCTTAGTCTGAGCTTCATATTATCCTTGGGCTTTCTGCCCTCTGCCTTGCCTGGTGCCTGACTGTTGTTTCTATGACAAATGCAGCTGAAGACCAAGTAGCTCCCGAAGCCCTCTCTGCCTTTTTTAGCCCACATGGGCTGTCTTCTTTGAACCAGCAGATGATGCCACCTAATTTCACTTACTTGCTCTCTAATTGTTACGCAGGTGCTGGTTTTCTCTCCTCCCTTGAACCTGGAAGCTTCTGAAGGGCAGGAACAATGCCTCAAACCTGAGTTGGTCCCATAAAGCTGAGCACACTGTGGGTCGGGGCCCCCATATGGGGGAGGGCGCTGCAAAACCAGTGCTGGGAATCCCTGAAGCTTGAGACCTGACTGAAGATTTGAATCTGCTTTCTGCATTCTTCTCCACGAAACAAAAAAGGGAAGCAAACACATGTGGATTCAGTAACTGTACATTCCAGTGTTTTCTTGCTCTCCAAGTCTATGAGCATGAATAGACAAACAGGCCTATTTTGATTTCAACACTCAGCAACGCCAAACTTCCGGATGCAGAGAAATCAACAAAGAAGGCTCTGGGACACAACTTCCTCAGAAGTCTTGCCTCCTCAGAAACAAACCCAAAAAGCTGGCAGGGATGGCTCTGCATTCAGACAACAGAATCTAAAGGCTTCTTGCTCTGCTCAGAGCTATAATACCCAAGGGGATGATCCTGTGATGTCATTTAGGATGCAAGTACCGGTTGGGTTGATATGCATGGTGTGGGCATAGGGATTGTTAAAATATGCTGGGCAGTTAGCTTTGGCGTGGGCCCCTCCTCTAGGAACCCCCTGGAACGTCTCCACAATCCGGCAACTCAGGGATCAGCACTGAGCACCACAGACCTTCTCCCAGGGCCCTGTCCCAGGGTTCCCTTTCAGACTGGCTGTGCCCGGCACAAACGGAAGTTGCTGGCCACTGTCTTCTGTCCACAAGAACAAGGGTGAAGTGAGTCAGAGGGTCCAGGAGATCTTGGACAGATTTGTCAATGCTCAGCCTGGCTGAGTAAATACAGGGAAAAGTGATCGAACAACAGACGTTTGGCAAAGGCCTGGCTCCCCAGGGCAGCTCTCCAGCATCAGCGTGTAATCACTATCGCCCTCTTCCAGGCACTGAGCAAGAGGGCACATCCCAGATGCACCTGACAGCCAAACAGGGCGTGGTATTGATTGGGTCACTGCTCAACAAGAGTGCCTATCTGAAGGACACGGGTTAGTTGCTTGTTTGTGGGTCCCGGTGCTGGATAGGTGTTCCAAACACTAAGTGACTACATAGCTAACCCACTGCAAGGGAAAGCCTCCGCCACCAATTCCCACCCAACGTGGCCTCAGCAGACTTCCTGGGATAGCACCCCTCACCCCCAAGACAATCAACTAACCCCCTTCCTTACCCCTTAACAAATGTCGTTCCAACTGTGGTTTTCCAGGACCATTGCCACTATGCTCTTATTTTCATAGGCAGATTTTTTTTTTTAAACATAAAAGTCAACAATATTACCTTGGAGGCTTTGCCAGGCTGCTCTACCTGGTGTTATGGGGGCGGAGAGGCGGAGGTTCAAGGCCTTTTGTTGAGCGGCTCAGTAACTTTCTGGGATTTCCATGGCTCTGCTGAAGGCGGCTGTCTCCCTTTTCCAAGGAAGATAGTGAAGCCACCTGCCCCTTCCCAGGGTGGGAACGAAAGTGAAAGTGAGAAAGTCTGACAGCACTGTTCCACGGTGGAGATGCAAGTGACTTCTTCACAGCCAAGGTTTCCCGAGTCCCGCCGGCAAGGTATCTACGTGCTCCCCCTTTGCCCCCACCCCGCCCCCCGGGGCCCCGAGGAGCCAAGAGCGCGGTCCTGGGAATGGGTCCAGGGAATGGGCGCCCGGGGCGCAGGAGGAGAGCTGGAAACAGCCCAGGACGCCCCTGGAGGGGAAGAGGCGCCCGATGGCCACAGGTGGCCCGGTCCCCGCCCACCCCCACCCCTGGGGACTCCGGGTCCCCGCCCCGCCCCTCCTCTCCTGCACGGCAAGGCGCTCACCTCTGGGGAAGTCTCCCGGCGCCGCGCGCCACGTCTCGCTCCTCCCAGTCGCAGAAGCGGCGCCCCAGGCAGGGCTCCAAAGACCCCGCCGTTCCCGCCCCCGGACAGGCCCCGCCCTCGTCCCAGCCCCGCCCCGCAGCCCAGGTAACCTCTGCGTTCTCTCCGGCAAGTGGACCTCCTGCTCCAGCCCTGAGTGAGGCTCCTCAGATGCGCCCCGGAGACCCTGCGGCTGCGGGGACCGTCGAAAGGGTCCGTTTGACGAGGAAGAATATAGGGGACCCATGGATTTAGGAGTCGGGAGGGAGGGACACGGATGCTGGGTGAGTGGGGCGCCCTGGATCCCAGGGGGAGGGACCGCCTATAAGGGCTGCGGGCGTCCAGGTCCGGGAGAGGGGGACCGAGCTGCAACCTTTGTAGACTCCCGAAATGTCCCTCGAGATCTTCCAGGCCAGCATTCCCTTCCCTTCCTCTTCCCATTGTACAGAGGGGGGAAACCCAGGCCCGAGGACCTGGAGTAGTGGTCCAAAGGCACAGCCAGAAGCTGGCGAAAGAGGAGCTCGACCCCATGCCCTCTGACTCCCAGTGCAGTGCTCCTTCCACTACGCCAAACCGCAAGCTAAAAGCGGAACATTCTGATACATTCCAGTCAGCGAGGGCCAGCTGGGAGCTGGCGCGATTTGAGGAAGGAAGCCCCGGGTTTGTCTGGAGAACCCCGGAGAAGACAGACCCTTTCTGTCCCATGAGCACGGCGATCCTTCTGCCCTGCCTTCTCTTTTCTTTTTTCCCCCAACTCCTCCACTGCTAGAGTTTGCAGGTAAAGGGAACTGTCAAAAGTAAAAAACCGGCTCGCCAGAGGCCTGTGCAACCAAAGGGTTAAAGAGAGGTGACCGTCAGAAAGTGGTGGAGGGGCTCGCTGGGATGAAACCCAGTTCAGGGACAGATAGGGCACTGTCTTGAGCAGGACTGAGGGTGGGAGGAGCGTGAGGGCGGGCGCACAGACTGCTCGGGTGGATGAGACCCTCAACCCCACTAACGGTGGGAGCTCGGGTGTAATCACAGGACGGCTGACTCTCCCACCCGCTGGCCGGTGGAACTGGGTGATAGGATGGGCAGGGCGGGAAAGATCCTTGTAAAACGTGGGACTTAATTACAGCGCAAGGATTTCATCACAGAGTGTTTCGGGCTTCTGTCCTTGGCTGGCAGCCTGAAGTGTGAGTGACAAATTGCCTCAAGTAGGTCTGAAGGGCCGCATGCAGAGGGATAGAGCCGCCTTCCCGCTCAACCCTAACGCCACTGTTGGGGGGCTGCGGAGATGGAGGGATGCTCGCACTCTGGCTGCCAGGAGTGGAGGGGGGGCGGTCTTCAAGGGCACCCAGGAAGTGCTGAGAGCTGGGAGCCCCAGCGGCCAAACCCTGACCGGAAACACAGCCTTGCTGGGACAGGCCCAGGCTTCCCTTTTTTGTCTTGTGGTATCAGGGGCACCAAGTGGGAGAGCTTGGTTCATGGCATGTTGACCCTGCTTTGTCCCGCTGGAACTGAAAGGCCAGCAGGGACCTTGCAACACGCAGGAGCAAGAGTGCTCAGAATAGGTAAGGGAGGGAGGAACATCCCAGGCTGGAAGGCCTCCCCAGGGACAACCAAAGCCCTCTCCCCAGGCCAGGCACCTGGCTTGGATACCATTTCCATTCACCTGGCTGCAGGGACTCATGTCAGGCCTGGAATGACTCTTAGATCCTGAGGTCATTGAGAGAGAAGACAACTTATGCCTGAATTGCCAGGACAGCTTAGGTTGTCTCACCTGTGGCCCTTGAAGTGAGCTTCCATCATCTTTCTCCAGCGTGGCAGGGAAGGGACTGGTGATCAAAGCTTTTGCTGATTAGGGCCGAGGCCTGTTGCTTGCTTTTCGTGCATTAAAATCCAGAACGGTATACACCCTCAGGGTACCACAAGGTGCTCACAGGCAAAGCCCTCTTAGAGGTTCATATCATTCCCCTGTTTAAACTTTCAGTTACTTCCCTATTCACTGAGATTAACATCCAGATTGCAGACCAAGGCCCTGGCAACTTCTCCAGCCTTGTCTCCCTAACCCTCACCTCTCAGGCTCCAGCCTCACCAGCTGCCTTTCACTTGCTTAGGGTCCTTACACTGCTCCTTCTGCCTGGGATAACCCTTCCCCACGACTCTGCATGGTTCACTCCCATCCATCCTTCAGTCTCCCCTCAAAATGGCACCTCTTGTCTTTTTTTTTGGCCAGGCTGCGCAGCTTGTGGTATCTTAGTTCCCTGACCAGGGATTGAGTCCAGCCCGGCAGTGAAAGTGCCGAATCCTAACCACTGGACAGCCAGGGAATTCCCTCAAATGGCACCTCTTCAAGAAGTTCCCTATCCCCTCTATCTAAATGACGCTTCTCCTGTAATTCTTTCTCCTTGTATCCTGTTCTTTTTCTTCACAACTCTCACCTCAATTTGTAGTTTTGTACATTGTGTCTATTTTGTTTACTGGTTCAAGGTCAGTCTCCCCTTAATACTTAATAGACTGTAAGCCTCATGAAGGGAAGAGCCGAGTCTGATCTGTATCACTTTGAATCCGGTATCTGAGAAGTGTCTCCCAATAAATATTTGTTGGTAAAAGAATGAATGAAAGAATGAATGATATTAGCACTCTTCATTTTAAAGGACAAAATTAGAACTCAATAAACTTGTAAACATAGGCATTAGGGACTATTTCTATTAAAAAGGTAATAACCAAAACAAGATTCAGGGAAATACAAATTCCAAGGTTGATTAGGTACTTCTTAAAACTAACTGTCCATTCAACAACCATATATTAAGCTTCTACTCTAGACCCTGTGCTTCTGGCCAGGAATACAAATCTGAATAAGATCTGGCTGTCAGCATCAAGGAGCTCACAGCCCAGCGGAGAGGGTGGACATGTAAATAAATGGTTACAGTATAATTTGATAAATGCTACAGTAACATGTGTACCTAACTCTGCCCGGAAGTCCCTGCATCCAGGACCTGAGGTCATTGCTGCAACTAAAAAGATAACGGCAATTTTGTCACCCGGACAGAGCAGAGAGAGGGCATTCCAGGCTGGGGGAACAGCTTGAAGAGGAACTGAGGGGAGAAGGGAGGTGGCTCCCTTGGGGAACTGTCACGGGTTTGGTGTAAATGGAGTGAGGGGGTGGGGGCCAGATCACAGGAGTCCATCACGTAGGCTCTGCTAAGGAGTTTGGATTTTTCTCTGGCTGCCTGTAGGGACTGGGAATCCATTGGATGGTGTTAAGCAATGGAGCGACACCACACCTTCATATTTGTCTACTAAACTTATAACCCTGACATCAGTGTGCACGATGAATGGGGTAAGGGATGTGGAAGGGGGCAGGTCTACCAGCAATAAGCCCAGCTAGGAGGCTACTGCTATTGTCCAAGCAGAGATAATAAGAGCATACATTAGAGCAGTGGCATTCATTCATTTCAACCAATAAATTTTGTATGCATTTATGAACCAAGTCCCATGCTGGTGGTAGGATAGGATATTAATAGCCAATGTTTACTGGGTGCTTACTAGGTGCCCTACTCTGTTCTGAGCAATATACAGGCATTAACTGATTTCGTCCTCACCACAGCCCTATGAATCAGGACAATTATCATCCCCATTTTACAAATGGGGAAACTGAAGGAGAAGAAGTTGTGTAATTTACAGTTGCTTACACAGCTAGTAAATGACAGAACCAGGATCTGAACTCAGGTAGTTGGGCTTCAGAATCCATGCTCTTAACCGTTATCCTATACTGATAACATGGTAATGAACACGCTAGACAAGGTCCCTGGTCTTATAGAACTGACATTCTGGCCCTGGCGATGTAGAGAAGACAGATTAGAACAAGGTTTAGATTATGGAATCTAAAACATGGTCCCTGCAAAAGAAAGTGATGTCAGGGTAATTTCACAGGATCCTGCCTTTGTGATTGGTTACAGTTGTACCAGTCACAGAGCTAGGAAATACAGGTTTGGGGTGGTAGTATGGTAGAAGGTGGGCTTGGAGGGACAGGTTGAGTTCAGTTTGGGGTAAATCGGTGTTGGGTTGTCTATGGGATGTGGAGGTGGGGCATCCAGCAGGCAGTTGAAGTCTTATATCCGAAGAAGAGGAGAAACTTTTATATGGAGACAGAGTTGGGAGGCATCAAGATAGAGGTAACAGTTGAAGTACATAGGTGAAAAACTGTCTAGAAGATAAGCAAAGTCAAGGCCCAGGAAGGAGAATAAGTTCATTAAAGAAAAGACTGATAAATTTAACTACATTAAAATAAGACCTCTGTTCATCAAAAGACATTATTAACAGAGTGAGTGAAAAAAACCGGAAATAAAGCTGGAGGAGATGTTTGCAACACATGTAATTGCCAAAGAACAAATATTCAGATCATATAAAGAAGTCATACAAATCAGTCAGGAAAGACAAAAGAAAAATGGACAAAAGATACGGGCAGATACCTCACAAAAGAGGAAATCCAAGATAACAAGTAAATCAACAAATGAAAAAGTGCCAAATTGCATTAGTAGTATGCTAAATGCAAATGGAAACTATAATATGTCACATATTACACATACATCATATGGACCCCAAGTAAGAAGTCTGATAATAACAGGTGTTGGTGATGATATGAAACAACAAAAATTCTCAAACATTACTAGTGGGAATGAGAATTGGTACAACCATTTGGGAAAAGTTTGGTATTAACTTGGAAAGCTGAAGATTCACATGCACTAAGACCCAGAAATTCCATGCCTACAAAGTATATAACCTGGTATTCTCCATACCAGAATATATACATGAAAATGTTTAAGGCATCATTGTTGTAATATCCCTGCAGTAGACAGTTTCTATAATCGCTCCCAATGATTCCCGCCTCCTGGCATTCCTGCCTTTTTGTAATCCCCTCCTCTTGAGTGTGGGCTGTATCTAGTAACTTGCTTCTAACAAACAGAATATGGCAAAGGTGATGGCAAGCCATTTTTGAGACTAGGTTATAAAATAATATGATTTCTACCTTGATTATACCTTCTCATTGGCCCTCTACCATGTTGCTACCATGTTGCCAGCTGCCCTATAAAGAAGTCCACATGGCAAGGAATTGAGGTAGGCCTCTTGCCAATAGCCAGTGAGGATCTGAAACCATTAGTCCAACAGCCTGTGAGAAATAACTCTTGCCAACCACCACTTGAGTGAACTTAGAAGTGAATCCACCCCCAGTCGAGCCTTAAGATGAGACCATAGCCCCAGCCAGCCTCTTGACTGCAGGCTTGTGAGAGACCAGAGCCAGTTAGACCATATCTAATGTCCTGGCTTCCAGGAACTGTGACATAATACATGTTGTTGTTTTAAAACACTAAGTTTTGGGGCTGATCTGTTATACAGAAATAGATAACTAATACAGTCACCAAACTGGAAATCACCTGAACATCCATCGAAAGTAGAATGGATAAACAAACTGCAGAACAATAATGGTCATACAATGGAACATTAGACATCATTGAAAACAAGTGAACTATAACTATAGCCACCAATACGGACAAAACATAAAAACACATGTTGAGCAAAAGAATCAAGACCTAAGAGAAAAGATAAATGTTATTCCATTTATGTAAAATTCAAAACAGGCAAAGCTAAACTATCCTGTTTAGATATACATAAATAGGTGATAAATTATTTTAAAAGATCAAGAAAATGATGATTGTGGAAGTCAAGGTGGCCATAGGGAGGAAGGCACCATTGGGAAGGAGCCCCAGTGTTCTTCTAGGGTGGGGACAATGTTCTGTTTCTTGACCTGGGTGCTGGTCACTGAGGGTTTGCTTTATGATTGTTCATTTCAGTGTGCTGCTATGCTTTATCCACTTTTATGTATGTGTGTTATCTTTCACATTAAACAACTGTAGAAAAGATAAATGAAGAAACAAAGAAAGTGGAAAGAAACATAGGAGGAAAATGAAGAAAGAGAGGAACCAAGGAGGTTGTTGTATGAATTTCAAGCAGGCGGAAATGGTCAACTGTTCTAGAAATCAAATACCAAAAAGAGTAACGTCTTCCCATTGGATGTGACAAATTGGGAATGTGTGTGGCAGAATTCTGAGATGGTCTCCAAGGTTTCCACACCCTGGTGCACCCACCCTATGTACTCCTCTCCCCTTGAGTGTGGGTGAGACCCGTGACTATGATGGGGTGTTTCCGTCTTTGATTAGGTTATGCAAGCCTCCATCTTAGCAGACTGTTGAGAGATTCACCTGTTGGCCTTGAAGAAGCAAGCAGCCTGTTGCGAACAGCCTTATGGAGGGGACCATATGTTTAGGGCCTGAGGGCAGCCTCTAGGAGCTGAGAGTGGTCGCTGGCCACCAGTCAGCAAGAAAACAGGGGTTTCCATCCTACAGCCACAACCCCAAGCTCCAGAAAAGAACATAGCCCAGCTGATGCCTTAATTTCAGCCTTGTTAGATCCTGAGTAGAGAATCCGGCTACATCACGGGACTACTGACCCATGAGACTGGACTACACCACGCTTGGACTTCTGACCCACAGAAACTGTGAGATGATACATGTGTGTTATTTGAAGCCACTGAGTTATGCGACAATAGAAAACAAACACAGCAGATCACTGAGGACCTCAACATCAAGTTGGTCATTGAGAGAAGTCTGTGCAGGTCTTTAAAATAGGATGATGCCATGACTCCTATGCCCCTGTGGTCCCTTTGCTTGAATTCAACAAACTCTCCCTCACTCTGCTACCTGACAAATTTGGCTGGAATAGATCATTCCTTCTACCGTGTGCTGCCATCATATGCCATCCCTGTTATCGGTGCCACCGTTCTGCCCTTGAATCCAATTTACTCCTGTTCATCACTCTGCCAGGCTGTGAGCTTCAAGAAAGCAGGTCTCTTTGTAGAGTTTCCTTACCTTCACCTTTATGTCCCTGGCCCCTTGATCTGGTTATGACACACGGTGAGTGCTCAATACACGCTGGCCAAAGGGGTGAAGCAATGAATGGTGAAAACCCATGCTTGCTTCATTATGCTTGTCGGGGGCCAGGCTCCGGGAATGTGCAAAGCTGACTTTCTATGGCAGCTTTGGGCTCTGGAGTTCTATGGGACCACCACCGTGTCAGGGAATTTGCAAGCCCTGGAAAGGCCCTTATGGGTGACCATGGTTGTCCCCTCTCTAGGGCCAGTTGTCCACGTACCACTGCAAAGGAGCCCACGGAGAGGGCAGCTGGGATGGCCCTGTCGACCGATGGTCTCAGAGATCTGAGCTGGAAAATGTTTCTAAAAGCCCCTTGGCGAGGTCATTTTATAGCTCCTCAGGACGGCCAATTATTTGAGGGCCTGAAACAGTTGGAGGGCTCGGGAATATGACAAAGGCTGTGTAATCCCAGTTTTATAACTGAACTTCATAAGAGTCCTTTGGCCAATGCTCTAGGTTAGGAAAGGAAATAGCTGCTTGTCACACGCTGCTAATGTGAGTTGACATTATCCATCTGGTCTAGTGCTGGAGTTTAGCTTTCTGTTCTTTTGGAAATGTCCCTCACTGGATCTTAATTGCTTCCTTCTTCCCCTCCTTTTCCCCCGTTTCTTCACCTCTTTCCTCCTTTTACCAAAACAAAGTTTTTTATTTTCAGCATGCTTATGCAGGTACACCTCTCTCCTTTAGACTATAAGCAATCAAACTCCCTTTGGTTCTAGGTAGAATCTGGTTACTTCTTCCTGGCTCCTCCTGTTTCTACTCTCCCTACCCCTTCCTCCTCCCAAGTCCCAGTCAAGGTGGAATGTCTTTTACCTTGTTAGTTAGTAAATGCAGTTAGAGTGAGCAGTTCACCCTCCCGGGAGCCACACTTGCATGTCTGAGATCACAGGTTCAAGCGTAGCTGCAGGGCTGCTAAGATGGCTTTGCTGGGTTGTGCCTTCTGAAGATTTCCCAGTTGGTCGGCAAAAGGTGGTGGGTCAGAGGGAGGTGTGTGTTGGCAGGGGTGCAGGCACTTTTCTTCTAGCAATGTTTCATTCTGCTGCCTGGCAACACCAATCATAAGAAAGGGAGATATTCCCCTCCTTTCCATCCTCTTCTGTTTATGCCAAGAGCATGAATTATTTTCTTTCTCTCCATCTTTATTTTCTGTAACCTCCTTGCTGCATTTCTATCAAAGAACATGTCTCTGAGAATCTCGAGGAGGGCCTGGTGAGAGCCTACATCACACACTTCTACCAACGCCCAAGGAGCAGTCATAAGGTTAAAATGTGACTCCCTGCAGGGCAAAGGCAAAAGTATAATCAGAGTGTTATGTTCCCGCTGTGGGTTGGAGGGAACCTCTCCTTTTGGGTGAGTTGCCATCAGACTCAGGAGTCTTCCGTTATCTGGATCTGGGGGGAAATCTGCCCACCGTGACCAGAAGCTTCATGGTGGTGTCCTGTCTTCTTCCCTCATGGCTGTTGAGCATCTGGGGCAGGGGATGGGTGTTGGTGGAAATGAACTTCATGACCTCACTTCACCCAAACTTGATTCTCCATAATCCGGTTGCAAAATATTTTTAGGTGGTATTGCAATTTTGGTTCCTTAAAAAAACTTTGTGGGGACTTGCCTGGTGGCAGAGTGGTTAAGAATCCGCCTGCCAGTTCTGGGGATGTGGGTTTGAGCCATGGTCTGGGAAGATCCCACGTGCCGCGTAGCAACTAAGCCCATGTGCCACAACTGCTGAGCCTGTGCTCTAGAGCCCGTGAGCCAGAACTACTGAGACCATGTGCCACAACTACTGAGCCCATGCACCTAGAGCCCGTGCTCCGCAACAAGAGAAGCCACCGCAGTGAGAAGCCTGCGCACCACAACGAAGAGTAGCCCCCGCTCGCCGCAACTAGAGAAAGCCGGCGTGCAGCAATGAAGACCCAACGCAGCCAAAAAATTAATTAATTAATTAATTAAAAAAAAAAAAAAACACTCTGCGGTAAAAAGTTTTGTTTTTAATCCATTTGACCTTGAAGAAACAGTTTGATCTTGTTGATAGCCATCTCCTCCAAGCTGCCTTCTCCCTTTGTTTCTGTGACACATCAGCGTCACCCCTGATCTTTTTTATCACAGCTCCTCATGTTAGACGAGAAAGGTCATCTCTCTTAGCTCAGCTCTCCGCTCCTGGCCACTTCCATGACCTGGCTGGCCCTGTGTGCTTCCAGTCACCTAGCTGGGCCATGATGAAGCTGTCTTGCATGACTGCTTCCTCCCACACTTAATAGGCACAAATGTCCATCCAGATTTTCCTTTTGAGATTTCTCTTGCTACCAGTTCTTTACCTCTAGTCTCATCAGCACTGCCCTAGTCCAGGACCTCATCTCTTTGTTCATTCATTCAACACGTATTTATTAAACCTCTACTCAATAGCGACATGGGCTGGAGAGCCTCCTAGCCCACCATTCAAAGCCCAGCTACTCTACTTCCTAGCTCTATGACTTCGGATGCATTTTTCAATCTCTCTAAACCTTAGTTTCTTATCTGTAAAATGGAAAGAGTAATACCTCCCTTATCAGGCTTTTGTCAGGATTAAAATAATACACGTCCTGTACATCGCTTAGCGGAAGGCTGGCGGGTTATAGGTGTTCAGTACCTTAGTTGTTCCTATTGCTACATGCCAGCTGCTGTGGGAGCACCATTTAGGGGGGAAGGAGCCTGACCATTTACAAGAATGAGATGGACATGCACACAGCTAGTCAATCAATGGCTACAGTTGCAGCAAGAGACATCTGTAGGGGATATGTGGGGTCATGAGCCCACCTGGGAAGGATCAGGAAAAGACTCAGATGGGAGGCACAGGTGGCCTGATTCTTTTTTTTTTTTTTTTGAATTTTATTTTCTTTTATTTTTTATGTAGCAGGTTCTTATTCGTTATCTATTTTATACATATTAGTGTATATATGTCAATCCCAATCTCCCAATTCATCCCACCACCACCCCCTGCTTTCCCCCCTTGGTGTCCATGCATTTGTTCTCTACACCTGTGTCTCTATTTCTGCCTTGCAAACTGGTTCATCTGTACCATTTTTCTAGATTCCACATGTATGCGTTAATATACAATATTTGTTTTTCTCTTTCTGACTTACTTCACTCTGTATGACAGTCTCTAGGTCCATTCACGTCTCTACAAATGACCCAATTTCGTTCCTTTTTATGGCTGAGTAATATTCCACTGTGTATATGTACCACATCTTCTTCATCCATTCGTCTGTCGATGGACACTTAGGTTGCTTCCATGACCCGGCTATTGTGAATAGTGCTGCAATGAACATTGGGGTGCATGTGTCTTTTTGAATAATGGTTTTCTCTGGGTATATGCCCAGTAGTGGGATTGCTGGGTCATATGGTAATTCTGTTTTCAGTTTTTTAAGGAACCTCCATACTGTTCTCCATAGTGGCTGTATCAATTTACATTACAGGTGGGCTGATTCTTGAAAGACCACCAGCTGAGTCGTGTTTGCCAGACTCCACCATGTCAAGCCCAGCATCTTCCACCAGCGGTGGCCCTGACCTCCTGACTGCTCTCAGAGGTATATCTCCTGCTCCCCTTCAAGTCACCCTCCATGAGCAGTCAGAGTGACTTTTTGAAACATAATTCATGGGTCATTCCACTACTTAAAACCTTCCAATGGCTTCTCCTTGCACTTGGAGTCCAATTAAAACTCCTTTGCATGGCCGGCGAGGCCCAGTGTGACTGGCCGTGCCTCCTTCAAGCTCAGCTGCTGTCCCTCTGCCTCTCGCACTGCTGTCCTTTGTGTTCTTCTTCCAGCCTTTGTCCCTGCAGTACCCCCTGCCTGGAATGCCTTCCCCAGGGCCAGCCCCTTCTCACCCTTCAGGCCTCAGCCCAACCTTGAGACCCTGAGTCCTTCCCTGCCCAGCTTGTCTAACACAGAAATCCTTCCTCATCGTCTCCCCCATAGGATAGTATCAGTATCTTATTTCCTTCACATCCTTCATCACTGTCTGCAATTAGCTGTGTATTAATTGGTTTGCTTGTTTAGTGTATGAGCTCCCCAGTCACCTAAACTTCTAGTCTGTTGTGCCTCTCACCTGAGGCTTTTCCTGATCCTTCCCAGGTCCATGATTGGCCCATGGGTGGCATTCAGTAAGCATTTGTTGGTACATCAATAAGCTGAGAGCATCTCTTCATGGCTGGAGAGCTGACAAGGCTGGATGGGCAGGACCCTCTGTATCTCATGGCCTTGCTCCAGTCAACTCCAGATACAGTCAGACAAGCTTTCCTAAAACCTGCTGTCTTCACGTCCCTTCTCTTTGATAACACCCCACTGCTTGTTGCAACTAAAAGTATCATTCCTGGGACTTCCCTGGCGGCACAGTGGTTAAGACTCCACACTTACCCTGCAGGGGGCCCGGGTTCAATCCCTGGTCAGGAAACTAAGATCCCACATGCCACACAGCACAGCCAAAAGATTAAATAAATAAATAAATAAATAAAAGTATCATTCTTGATTTTATTTAAAACAAGTCTTTTCCATTTCAAAATTGACATCTGGATATTGTAGAAAGAATGGAAAATTCAGTAAAGGAAGGGAGGAAAAGAGATTACTCATAGTTCTTCCATCTAGTTATAACCGTTACTAACATTTGAATGAGTTTCTTTCCAAGTTATTTGCTATGAATATTTTAAATGCAATCATCATATGGCAAATACAAAATTGTATATGTTGATTTTTAAAAAATAATCTCTTTTTCCTGACTATAAAAATGTACCCATTTATGGTGGAATATTACAGAAGATGAAAATATAAAGAAGAAAAGAATTACATTCTTCTACATTCTTATATTCTTTTTGTACACACACACATACACACACGCACACACGCACACACAAACCATCCTTGGCATTTCATTATATTTCAAAACACAAATTCAACTTTACCATACATTAAGGAGGACTATTTTATAAAACACTTGTTGGAAGACAGAAAAGAGAATTCACATCCTATCCGCAGAAACTTACTTAAATTCCTCTCTTTCCCATTGGTCTCTTTCCTGGGCAGTGGAGAATAGCGGACAGTATAATGAAAGCAATGAACACAGGTCCTGCTGCCAGAACTGCTTGGTTTGAGCCCCAAGTTCTGGTACTTACTAGATCTAGGACCTTGGATGAGTTACTTGATCTCTCTGTGCCTCAGTTTCCTCATCTGTAAAGGGAGGATAATAATAGCACCTACTTTACAGAGTTGTTAGTACTTTAAAAAATGTACCTGGCAAACACTAAGTGTTAGCTATTATTATTCTCCTATTTAGCCATCCCCAATTCTTTGTGTTTCGGAACAATTCAGATACCACCTCATTTTGCATACCACACTCAGCAAAACAAAAGTCTCCTGGTTGGAAAATTTAACCAGTTGTAATGTGCCTGTCTGTGTGCATGTGTGTATACGAATGTACACATCACCATCCACCCTAAGGCTCACTAAAGTAAACTTCTAACATAAGCAAATATTTCCCTAGAGAGGATTTCTGCAGTTTGGGAAATAGGATTCATTTTTGTCTCGCTTTCTCATTCATGCTCTTCCAAGCTGTCTTTATATATATGCATTTGTATGTGTATGTATAAATGACACAGTCGAGATCACACTACATATATTTCTTCAAAGAGTAATTAACATAAGAACATTCACATATCTTAGATAGAAGATGATATGAATAGAGGTTAATGACATAATATTTGCTTCTTGGTATTGTACTATTTTTTTTAACATCTTTAATGGAGTATAATTGGTTTACAATGTGTACTACTTTTTAAACATCAAAAATAAACCCAGGGCTTCCCTGGTGGCGCAGTGGTTGAGAGTCTGCCTGCCGATGCAGGGGACACGGGTTCGAGCCCTGGTCTGGGAAGATCCCGCATGCCACGGAGCAACTGGGCCCGTGAGCCACAGTTGCTGAGCCTGCGTGTCTGGAGCCTGTGCTCCTCAACGAGAGGCCGCGATAGTGAGAGGCCCGCGCACCGCGATGAAGAGTGGCCCCCGCTCACCGCAACTGGAGAAAGCCCTCGCACAGAAACGAAGACCCAACACAGCCAAAAATAAATAAATAAATAAATAAATAAATAATAAACCCAAAAGTTTAAAAAAAAAAAAAACCCAAAAATTTTGTACCACTCAAGATGTAGAAAAATCGCTATTAAAGTTCCTTATTATTCGGTGGCCATATTAAAAAAAATTTTAATGGAAGGCAAAAAGAGATTCTTCATTTAGTCATTCTCCTGGCACAGCCTTCTACCATGTTAATTATTTACTATTGTACATAACTGCTGGAACAGAACAGCAACAGTTATTGTTTTGTTGCCTGTCAAGCCTGGCAGGAAATACCTTCTCAAGTATGGAGTGATGCACATGGCTCAAACCACACCTCCTGGTCCTAGAAAAGATATAGAAGCAGAAGGGAAAGGAAATGAGGGGATTCTGAATGGTCAAGCTTTGCCCTAGGTAGACACATAATCGGATTGGATTACTAAAAGATTGGGATTCAAATCCAGTAAGAAAGGACCCACAAATACTCTTATATGTGATTTTACCAGTCTTGTTCTAAATTTAGCTCTCGGTCAAGTGGAAGATATGTTCATGTAATTTTTTTTCATAAAAGTTATGTTTTCCATGCCTCTGTATAAGAATATTTTCTGCTGCTTCCATATATTACAAACAATTTGGATGGGAGTAAAATTCTTGAATCCTTACTTTCTTCATTCAAAACACTCTGGATATAACTTAAGAAAATATTTAGCATTGTTGAGAAGTCTATAACATAAAATCCATTCCTTTGCTTATAATGCAAATAAAAAATTTCCCTTTTCTGTTTTTCTCTTTCTGACTTAGAGAGTGGCATGGACATATATACACTACCAAATGCAAAATAGATAGCTAGTGGGAAGCAACCGCATAGCACAGGGAGATCAGCTCTGTGCTTTGTGACCACCTAGAGGGGTGGGATAGGGAGGGTGGGTGGGAGGGAGATGCAAGAGGGAAGAGATATGGGAACATATATATATGTATAGCTGATTCACTTTGTTATAAAGCAGAAACTAACACACCATTGTAAAGCAATTATACTCCAATAAAGATGTCAAAAAAAATTTTCCCTTTTCTGGATGGTGATAGTGATTTCTAGAAATGGGTCAAGTAATTAATTGTGCCTGGAATCCAGACTACGTTTTTGTACTTTCAGGCAACTTATGAATTCTGTAACATGTTTTTAAATTATGTCTTTGATTATGTCTTCTATTTGTTCTGATGTTTTTAGGAATATTTATTATTCCTATGTCCTACAATTACCCATTGAAGTGTACAATTCAATGAATCTTACTGTATTCCCAGACTTGTGTAACCATTACCTCAGTCATTTTTAGAATGTTTTCATCACCTCAAAAAGAAACCCTGTACCCTTTAGCTGTTACCTCCTATCCCTCATCACCTCCAGCCCAGAGCAACTACTAATTGGCTTCCTGACTCTGTAACTTTTCCTATTCTGGACATTTCATATAAATGGACTCATATTAAAACAAAAAAATTGTATGACATGTGAATTATATATCAATAAAGCTGTTTTTAAAAAGAATATAGTGGGAAGAAAAAACCCTAGCAACTTCTGACATGTTTCCTCAGACTCTGCCAGTACTCTTTAGCTGACAAATCTTATCAATATTCTGATGTTGTCTTATCAATTCTGATGTTTTTTGGAATATTTATTATTCCTATGTCGAATTCCCATTCTCTTTCATTTCTGCTGCTCGGAAAATAAGATTCATTTCTGTCTTATTTTCTCCCTCACACCCCCTCAGGTGCTCTCTCTCTCTGTCTGCATACCTGTTATCTTCTTTCTCATAGTTTTCATGCCTTTGTCTTTTCTTCTGCTTTCTGGGAGGGCTTCTCAAGGTGGTCTTCCCATGACTGATTTAGCAGATCATAGTGAGCTCTGCTCTTTACTGACACATTGCAACTTTCCGTCAACTTTTTATTTTGAAAAATTACCAGACAAAAATGTTGAAAGAATAACACATAATGATCATCACATAGGTTCATTGTTAATATTTTGTTTATTTGTAGTATATGCATATTTAAAATGCTGACCCATCTGAAAATAAATTGCAGATATTATAATATGTATCCTTTAAGTACTTCAGCATGGAACTCTTAAAAATAAGGACATTCTAGGGACGTCCCTGGTGGTCCAATGGGTAAGACTCCACGCTCCCAGTGCAGGGGGCCCGGGTTCGATCCCTGCTCGGGGAACTAAATCCCGCATGCATGCTGCAACTAAGAGTCCGCATGCCACAACTAAGACCTGGTGCAGCCAAAAATAAAATAAATAATAAATAAATAAATAAATATTAAAAAATAATAAGGACATTCTAGCAACATGGATGGACCTAGAGATTATCATACTAAGTGAAGTAAGTTAGAAAGACGAATACCACATGATATCACTTATATGTTGAATCTAAAATACGACACAAATGAACTTATCTGCAAAACAGAAACAGACTCACAGACGTAGAGAACAGACTTGTGGTTGTCAAGGGGGGGGGTGTGGGGCAGGGAAGGATTGGGAGTTTGGGATTAGCAGAGGCAAGCTATTATATATAGGATGGATAAACAACAAGGTCCTGCTGTATAGCACAGGGAACTATATTCAATACCCTGTGATAAAGCAAGATGGAAAGGAATATGAAAAAGAATGTATATGTGTGTATAACTGAATCACTTTGCTGTACAGCAGAATTTAACACCAGCTTGTAAATCAACTATACTTCAATAAATTGAATTTTTTTAAAAAGTAAGGACATTCTCCTCTATAATCTCAATATTGTTTCACATTTTTAAAACTTAGCAATAATTCCCTCATATCTAATATCCAGTCCATACTCAGATTTCCTCAATTGTCCTCCAAGTGCCCTTTTTCCAAGTCAGTACATAATCCAAGTTATACATTGCTTTTTGTTGTTTTACCTCTTTAGCCTCTTAATTTAGAACAGTTCCCCCTCCCCTTAGCACACTTTTCCTGATATTGACTTGTACATTCTCCCACATTCTGGATTGTCTGATTGTTTCCTTTCGGTGTATTGAGCATGTTTCTCCATCTCTGTATTTGTTATAAAGTGGAAACTTGGTTTAAATGTGTGATTGATTCTGCTTAAATATTTTTGGCAAGAAAATTCATAGTGACACTATACTCTTTATATTGCCCGATGTTCCATTAGTCATGATTCAAGTTTGATCACGTTGTTAAGGTAAGAACAATCTATTGCAAAGACGTTATTTCCCCTTTGAGATTAGCAAGTGGTATGTGGGGTGATATTTGGCAGAAATATGAATTTTAATTCCTCCACCACATGTTTAATTTCCCCGTAATATTTTCTTATCTTCCTTTTTGTATAATAATATCTGCTGTCTTTTCATCTCAGATCGTTTTCTCTTTGCTCTGCTTTATGAAGACCATATCTTCTCCTATCCTGTAGAGAATGCCAACTACTATTTCTCAATTTTCCTTTTGGTGTCTGCAGAAAACCACTTCCAGAGATCTGGGCATTCTCTAAGTCTTCAGGATGATGGATGCTTTCCCATGGTCCATGGTACATTTTCATAGGTCCTGTCTTGGGTTTTGGTTTACTTCTCAAAGCAGCAGGGACCCACCCAGACCCGGTGCATGTCCACAGAGGCATGTGTGGCTCATTGTAGCATCTATTTGTTCACTTACCTTTCTGTCAAATTTCCTTTCCGGCTTCATCTCTGGGCAACAGGTCAAGGGGCAGAGCTCTCAGCCCAATTCTTATGTCTATGGGGCTGCCGTCACCTCCATTTCACTGCATGGAAATGCCTCCTCTCAACCCCTCCTGCCTGTGGACAGTGCAAAATGGAAGTACAGTCTCCAGAGGTCACTGCTACGGGGGCTCTTCTTGACATGTGTCTCCCTTTCCCCCCTCACTTCTCACTGCCTGCATCATTGGCTTAGGAAGTAGAAGTCTATAAACAGATACATAAAGAGAGAGGGGGCTAATGAGGGGCTGGGGGGAGAAGGAACACAGTTCTTTGCCTACTTCTAAAAGGAGCTGCCCTGTGGTCTGACTGCCCAGTTTCCTGGTTTGTACAGATTTTGTGTTCTGGACTCAAGGTTAGGCAGTGAGGGAAGAGATGAGGGGCCCTCTCTCTATGTTGAGACCGACAGCCTCATACCTGCCTTTGATTAGGCTTCTCAATCCAGTTTTATAAACCTTGTAGCTACTAACCAGGGATAAATTGACTGTTAGACCTAATTTTTAGTGAGTACTCACGCCGCATCTTCAATATTTTAATGGGAAGTTGGGAAAGTTATGTTGATGGCTGACATCCAGGTGACCATGGAAACTCTCTGTCTGACGATCACGACCCTTTGGAGTCCAGCTCTATTTCTTACCCAATTTATTTCCACTCCACCCAGGCCCTTTCCATTCCAGTTGGGATAACATCTCTGTTGTATTTGGAACGCCAGGCTCATCCTTACCTTCATCTAGTTGGTCCCTCTCACCTGGGACCGCTTTCCTCCACCATCTAACCCTTAAGGTACCCTTTACCTCCTCCAAGAATTGAGGGGTCAACCCCTCATGGGTCCATCTCTCTCTGAATTCATGGAGCATGCTGTGTCTGAATCGAATCTTTCAGCCCCGATTCTCTTTTCTGTCTACTCTGCCTTTTTTTTTTTTTTTTTTTAATTTATTTTTGGCTGCTTTGGGTCTTCGTTGCTGTGCATGGGCTTTCTCTAGCTGCGGCGAGTGGGGGCTACTCTTCATTGCGGTGCGCGGACTTCTCACTGCGGTGGCTTCTCTTGTTGCGAAGCATGGGCTCTAGGCACGCGGGCTTCAGTAGTTGTGGCACGCAGGCTCAGTAGTTGTGGCTCGTGGGCTCTAGAGCACAGGCTCAGTAGTTGTGGCGCACAGGCTTAGTTGCTCCATGGCACGTAGGATCTTCCCGGACCAGGGCTCGAACCTGTGTCCCCTGCATTGGCAGGCGGATTCTTAACCACTGCGCCACCAGGGAAGCCCTACTCTGTCTTTTTGCTTCATGGCTGTCAGCTTTGTCTGCTGACCTAACCTGAAGCTCCCTGAGGGCGGGGACTAGGAGCTTCTCTTTATGCCCCTGCGCACCCACCCCAGCATCTCTGGAGGCACTGAAACACACCCTCCTCAGGCACAGGACTGTGAGACCAGGTGAGTCTCAGGTTTTTACAGCTCTGATTTCATTATCTGTCAAGTGAAAAAATAGTGCCTCTTCCCAGGGCTGGTGTGAGTATTCAATGAATTCACGTGCGTGGACGTGTTTTTTGCTCAGTGCCTGGAATGTACTGGGCACTCGGAAATATTTGAATCTAAGTCTACAGTACTACCTATTCATGTACAGCCTGTCCTGGAAATCGCTATATAAACTACTCACTTCTTTCCCTCTTTCTTTATCCTGTCCTCTCTTTTTCACCTTTGTGCTTCACACATTCTTTTACTTTCTTCCTTTTTGTTTGTTATTTCATACACTCTCTACTGCCGCACTGAAATGGTATATTTTTCTGGCTTCCGTGGTCTATTTCCTTGACGTTCTGAACAGTTGGGGTATATAAAAATAATCCAGTCTCTAATAGTCACTGCTACTGAGTGTCTTCTGTCAACAGCCCTCTCCTCTGTCCTCATTCATTCATTTGGTCATTCACTCATCCATCCAAATACTCATTTATTTACTTGTGGCAACTTTGTAGATGAAAATGAAGAGCTTGGAGCACGTGTGCATGAGTGCGTGCATGCATATGAGTGTACACGTGCACGCATGTGCCTGTGTGCATAATTGCAGGCACCTACTGGTTACCATGACAGATTACAGGATAAAGATAGGAGAAAGAGGATGAGAAGAGAAGGCAGAGCTCAGCCAGGCACTGCTATGTGCAAGTAACAGACACAATAACACACTACAAACATATGTTTTTATTACAGAAAAATGTGTTCAGAATTCCTTTTCATCACGTTAGGGAAATTCCCATTCAACTCTATAACCTTTGGGAAACTCCCCATAATTCATAGAACATTAATATCCCCTGTGTGTCTCAGTTCAGTTGGGTTCACTGAATAGGAACCAGGACTCTGGAGAAGATGGGCCACAGCCAGGTGGGAGCTGGGAGCAAATGAGAGGTAAGCTTGCTGTTTCCCTGAAAAGTAATTATGCCAACGATCTGCTAACTGCAGCAAAAAACCACTGGGCTGTGATGTAAATTAGAGAGGGTTTGGTGAGGGAGAGAAGCTGGGAAGAGAAAAACGATTAAGCTGTGATGGTTTAAGCACAGAGGACCAGGCTGTTAGGAGAGATTATAAAACACTGGAGAACTGTGAGGGATGGCTAGTCCATGCTGGGTGAAGAGGACCATCAAGGGACACCTCTTGGAGCCCGAAGTTTTGAGTCAGCTCGGCCACTGATTAGGCTGACCTGGTGGTGGAAAGGGGGAGGTGGTGACACAGCCCAGGAAGTGCTGGTGCCAGGTGACTTCAGGACACAGAAACTGCAGAGGAGAGAGGAAATATTTCACTAGAGGCACCTCAGGGAGTATGCGAGCAGAGGTGACAATTTGGAGAAAATAGCCCTCCAGATGTAAACGCAGCACCGTGTTCCTAACTGCATCTCGTTCCAGGAACTGGCTCATCCTGCAGCCATCCCAGCTCATCAGCTCTGGATTCACTAGCCCACTCAGGTTCCCTGGGGCCTCTGCTTACCTGGATGGACACAAGGCCTGTCAAGGCTCAGCTGCCCCCTTCTCCAGACCTCTCCAAGGCAGACCATGGGAAGACAATCCCCAATGTGGGTGGGACAAGCTCTGTCCTCAAAAGAAAAGATCTGTCCTGAACAAAGATTCAGAGATGCCTTCATCATGTCCAGACCTGTGGGTGGTCCTCATCGTGCTCCACGTGAACCTTGGGTTTTCTGTCTTGGGAGGCTCCCCATTGCCCAGGGACAGAAGTCTTTCTTGGCATGTTAGTTGCTATGGCCAGAGGAGCTCCATTACCCTGGGCACTGGAGCCTGATGGAACTCTAGAAAATTGTGCTGTTCAGGACTAGCTCAGTGCGGGGAGGCTGACAATCTTCCCGCTCACTCTCTTCCTCCCCTCCATGCCTTTCCTCCTCATCAGGTTGGCCCTTAGGACTACACACTTTCACCTCCCATCCTTGAGATGTGGCCATAACAGCTTAGCACATACACATCCTGAAACTCTTGCTAATCCTAGCCAGTAAAAGGAAGCAAGGGATTTCTTAAACAAGATACAAAACCCAAAAACCTTAAAAGGAGGAATTGATAAAGGATTTGAGCACATTAAAACAAAAATCTTCAGTTTTCATGTACTTCTACTTCATTATAAATAAGTGAAAACACAACTCAAAAACTGAGATAATATATTAGCAACGTGCATGGCTGACAAAGTTTAGAATTCAAAATATATAAATAAATGCCTACAAACCTATAAGATAAAGACAGACAGCACCATGGAAAATGCACAAAGGATAGGAAGATGCAATTCCTAGGAGAGAAAGCTTCAATGGCCAATAAATTCATGAAAATTTGCTCAACCTCAGTCATAATAAGAAATGCCACTAAAAACGAGATGCCATTTTATATTGGCTGGAAGAAAAAAGGTTTCTTCTCCAATCCTGATGTTTCCTTTAAGAAGGAAAATCCCCCCACTATATATCCATAGCCTCTAGTCCTACCCTTTCCCCTCCCCATGGAGATGGAATGAGTTACCTGGTTGGGGGGGGGGTGTCCTTTGACCCACATTTTCCTCCTGAATGCAACTTATCTAAAAAAGATCTTCAATGCAAGGAGTTTTGTTTCTTTCTCCTTCCCTCTTCACCTGGCCCAGAATGATCCAGCAGTCTGGGTAAGCGTGATTACACTGCAGATTCTATCCTGCCATGAGTGGGTTGTTCCAGGCTTAGCAAGTTCTTTTCTGCTCTTGTGCTGACCCCAATTTATTGCTATTTGACTCTCCATCTGCTGGGTCCTTTGTCTTATTTCTCAGTTGGTCAAGAGCTTGGGCAAGAAAGAGTAGTCCTATTGGTTGGGCTGCCCCAAAGCCTGTCCATCAATTGGCAGAAATGAAAAACAAAACAAAAACAAAAGCAAAATAACAATACCAAGTGCTCTTAAGAAAGCAGAACAGCAGGGCCTCTATGTGCTGCTGATGAGAGAATAAATGGATGCATTTTTTTTAGAGAAAAATGGAGCACTACTAAACTTGAAAATATTGATTCCCTAAGGCCCAGCAGTTCTTCTTTTACGTAGAGACCCTCACCCACATGAACATGAGTATCCATTCAGCAACGCTGGTAGAAATGAAAAGTTGGGACTGACCTAGATGGTCATCAATTGGCAAAATGAAGAAACAGGTCACAGTATATTTATACAACAGAGAGCCACACAGCTACATTTATCAATAAGCATAAAAAAATGTTGAATGAATAACAGAAAAGTTGCCAGTGGAGACATAGAGTGTGATACCATTTAAATAAAAGTTGGAAATTGTACAGAATAATGTTGTATACATATGTGTGGTGATGGTGGTGGGATGTAGGTGCAGTGGGTGTTGTACCAGGCACTGTATGTACATTATGATGTGTCATCAGCCCAATGATCCTGTGAAGTAGGTGTGATTAGGGATGAGAAACTAGGGGACCCATGGCTGTAAAGGGGAGCAAGAACAGAACTTGGGTTTATGTCATCCCAGGGCTCACTGCCTTCTACTGACTTCAGAAGGGCAGTTGCAGGAGGTAAGAAGATGGGTCAAGGGAAGTCATATGGGCTTCACCCATGCTCCTGGGCAAGGGGCCCTGGGTCTTTGTCCTCAGCTCCAACTGGATGGGCTCCTTCTCCTGCCCAGGCATCTGACCCCTTCAGCTTTTTCTCCATCTTCCAGCATCCTGATCCAGGGAGTCCCTAGGGAGCACGATCAGATGAGACTAAAAGACTCAAGATTTGACAATGACCATTTTGGAAAAGCTGAAATGTAGAAAGTAGAGGTTCATAAAGGACGGAGAAATATTGAAAAATTTCCCAGTATTGGATATTGTATCGTTAACAAGCTGCAATCAAGTGTAATAAAAACTTGAAAAACTGGTTTAATGAATTAGGAGTTTTATTTTTCTCTTGATACAAGAAGTTCACAGGTAGGCAGGGTGTGATTCAAAGGCTCAAGGTAATCAGAGTCAAAGTCTCAGCCACTTCTTGGCATTTTCTCCATGGTTGCCCTGTGGTCACCTCCAGGCAGTAACAAGGAGAAATGTCAAGGTCAAAAGGAGACTCACTCACTGAATCTACCTGCCCTTAGAAAGGTGGGAGCCCTCTGTAAAGTCCCACCCGGTGATTTCTACTTACATCTCATTGGCCAGAACTGGCACTTGTCCACCCTATCTTCAAGGAAATGTAAGTTTTCTTTGTTTTTTTTAAAAATTGAGTCCACCAACAAAATCGGAGTTGTGTTAGTAAAGAAGAAAGGGAGTACCAATATTAGATAACTCAAAAGTACTGAAATCCCCCTGATAGGAAAAGAGAAAGAACTTTTACCCTTGAATATCTGGTCCATAAAAAGGTCCATAAAAGTTGGATTTTTAATTTTAAAAATCCATTTGAATTTTACATTCAGTTCTATAGCTGCTTGATTACAAAAGTCAATGTATAAATTACTTATTGGTTAAAGTACTTAACTGTTTACCCCAGAAACTTTAAAGTAAATTCACACTCCAGGAAGATGTCTCCTATTGATCCCATTGTTTCTTGCACTCCCAACACACCGTCACACATCCCTGGAGTTGGAGGAAGGGGAACAACCCATTTAAAAAGCACTATAGAGTGATAAGGTGGATGAGAGGTGGGACATGAGGTAGGGATTTCAATTTATTCCCTACTTGGGAACAAATGTTGATGCATCTCTAGAACTTCTTGTGCAATCCTGGCTGCCTTCCAACCAGCACACACTTCTCTGAGCTGTTTCTCTCCCCTGAACACACTCCATCTTCCTGTGGCCACCCGTTTAAGTCTTGTGAAGCTCTTTAGGCACCTTTTCTAGTTCACTTTTCACAACCACAGTGCCTTAGGTCAGGTCCTCCAGAAGCTGACTCTGCGACAAGGACTTGTGTAAGCAATTTATTAAGAAAGTGCCCCCTGAGGGACTTCCCTGGTGGTCCAGTGGTTAAGAATCTGCCTTCCAATGCAGGGGATATGGGTTCGACCCCTGGTTGGGGAACTAAGATCCCACATGCCATGGGGCAACTAAGCCCACATGCCACAACTACTGAGCCCACATGCTCTGGAGCCCATGCAGCACAACTAGAGAGCCTGTGAGCTGCAACTACTGAGCCCACATGCTCTGGAGCCTGTGCACCACAACTAGAGAGAAGCCTGAATGCCACAACGAAGAGCCTGCACGCCACAACCAAGAGACTGCATGCCTCAACTAAGACCTGACACAGCCAAAAATAAATAAATAAATATTAAAAAAAAAAAAAAGAAAGAAAGAAAGTGCTCCCTGGAGAAATGAGTAAGTGGTGGGGGAAGAATGACCAGAAAGGAGAAACTGCCCAGCAGGAACCCTGCTATGTACTAATTGTGTCTTCTAACCTCCCTCAAAATTCATATGATGAGGCCTTAATCCCCAATGTGATAGTATTTGGTGGTGGGGCCTTTGGGAGGTAACTTAGATTAGATGAGGTCATGAGGGTGGGGCCCTCATGATGGTATTAGTGCACTTATAGGAAGGGACCAGAGAGTTTGTTTCTCTCTCTCTCCATCATATGAGGGCACAGCAAGAAAGTGGCCATCTATAAGCCCAGAAGCAGGTTCTCACCAGAAACCTACTATGCTGACACCTTGATCCTGGGCTTCCAGCCTCCAGAGCTGGGATGAATAATTGTTCTTTGAGCCACCCAGTCTGTGCTATTTTGTTACGTCAGCCCAAGCTAAGACAAGCACCTTGAGGCAAAGTCTCAACCAGATGGTGCAGAAGAGCTCTTGAGGGTAAATGATGTCTCAGAAACTGTCCTGATGGAAGGGTCACAGGAGCGAGCTGTTAGAAGCACAGGCACACCTATGTCAGGGAACCAGAGGGAATCTGGGCTGAGCACTCACAGTGCCTGCTACACACGGGTGGCCTGGCAGCCCTGTGCTCCCACCTGTGGACTGCCCCGTCACCCATGGGCTCTGAGGGTGGCCAGGACCCGTTTGTACAGTTTACCCTTGTGGTCTGGGTTAAACTCAGATCCTTGCTCACCAACATCTGATCCCAAAGAGAATTTGGAAGTCACCCATTTATTCCGTTTACTGTCACACAGACAATATTGCAAACTATTGCCTGAAGGAAAATGAAAACAGAACTGTGAAATTTGATGCAACTCTGTGATCTGTTTGTAGCGGCAGATTTTCCATCTTTCTCAGGCCAACAGCATCATGGTGAGACCCCCATCTGCCTGTGGGACTATAAGGTGCAAAATACCAACTTGGACCTCGGCTTAGTGTGGAAACATCACTGTGTTCCCTTGTCCACGTCGGCGCATGAGCTTGAGACGTTTGTGTTCTCAAAGAGCCCAGATGCCACCCACCCTGAGACCACTTCCCCCAAGCTCCCTCCCAGGAACTTTTAAATTCTTAGTCTTTTTCTGACAAATTTCACACCAATTTTGGTTAGTGCTGGCACATCTACATCCTGGGACACATGCAGCCTTAAAGATGTTCTTGGGGATATTTAAGTTGATGATGATGACGATAGAAAGAAAGAAAGGGAGGGAGGGAGTGAAGAAGGAAGAAAGAAAGAAAGAAATTAGTGTGTATTTTGCATAAAATTAGTGTGAAACACTTCATATTTTACCCTTTAGAGTTGTCCTTAAGAAAATGTAAATACTCTGAAAACAGAACTGTATGTTCTTGATGAAAGGATTTTTTTCTGTAAGTTATTGACCTTCCTTAGTGTCTGCATGTAGAGGATGCAACCATCTAAATTGCAATAGGAAAGCCTTGTGTCTGCAGAATTGTCATCTATAGAAAACAGCATGTCATTGACACTTCAGAAAACTAAAACTTTCTCTCTCTCCTTGCTCTGAAAGAACAAAACATGAACACTATCTAAACGTTGAGGAAATACTAACTCATTAAACACTATTAAATGAAAAAAAATCATGATCCAGTTTGTATAGAAGATCCCAATCTTATAAAAATAACAAAACACTGTACACCTGGGTCTGAAGATATATGCACATAAAAAAGTCTGAAAAGGAATGCACAAGTGTACCCCACAATGTACCCCTCCTTTCATTGTTGGTGCCATCTCCATTCTTGGGGACTTATAGAGAACAGGAAGACCAGAAACACACAAATGAAAAGCCAAACACAGCCTAGGGAAGTGCTGAGCAGAGAACAGTGGTGCTGGTTGGCAGTGGTTCATGACACTGCTTTTGGTGCCTGATAGGCCTGGGTTCAAATTCAGATTCTGTCACTTACCAGATGAGACCTTGGGCAAGTGACTTTACTGCTCTAAGTCTCATTTTCTTCATCTTTAAAGTAGGGTTCATAATCCCACCTTACAGTGTTATCTGACCATAAAAGTGATAATATCAGAAAGTGCTTAGCGAAATGACTGGCATATAGCAAGGGCAAAGAAAATGGGAGTGGGTTTTTTTTTAATATCAACTTTGTTGAGGTATAATGTGCAAACAATAAAATGCACGGAGCCCCACAGATCATGTAGCTGTAGCCTATCCTACCGTCACCATAGATTAGACTTGCCTTTTGTATAGTTTCATATAAATGAACTCATAAGTACATGCTTCTTTCACTTGGCCTAGTATTTTTTTTAATTTTTATTTATTTATTTATTTATTATCATTTTTTTTGTGGGGGCTGCATCGGGTCTTAGTTGCGGTACGTGGGATCTTCGTTGCGGTGCACGGGCTTCTCTCTAGTTGTGGTGTGCGGGTTTTCTCTCTCTAGTTGTGGCACGCGGGCTCCAGGGCACGTGGGCTCTGTAGTTTGCAGCACGCAGGCTCTGTAGTTGAGGTGCGCGAGCTCAGTAGTTGTGGTGGGCAAGCTTATTGCCCCGCGGCATGTAGGGATCTTAGTTCCCTGACCAGGGATTGAACCTGCATCCCCTGCACTGGAAGGCAGATTCTTTACCACTGGACCACCGTGGAAGTCTCTGGCCTAATATTTTTGAGATTCAGTTGTGTTGTTGCATGTATCATTAGTTTAGTTCCTAACAGCCCCAAACTGACAACACTCCAAATGTCCATCAGCAGGTGAATGATATGCAGTGAAGAATTATCCAAAGAAAGTTCTGGCTTTTGCCTTCGGCTACTGGGAGGTGATCTTTAGGCCCCTGGAATATCCCACTTCATAGGACTGTCTGGGGACTTGACCACCCATCAACCTAACAAAGTGATTTAGGATGGATGGGTCTTTGGAACACACTATATCAGTTCTGGAGGCTGGAGACTAAAGGTCAGCCGTGTGGCAATATGTGATCAAGCTCCAAAAAAACTCTGGACGCCAAAGCATGGATGACCTTCCTGTATTGGCAATACTCTGTCCATTTTGCCACACATCGGTGCAGGGGTGTGTGTGTGTGTGTGTGTGTGTGTGTAATACATCCCTGAGGATATGGAAACCTCATGTTTGAAACCCTCCCATATTTGGGCCTATGTGGTGGAACATTTCGTTGGTTCTAATTTGTAACCCTTTACTATAATAAAAATGTAATTCTAATATGGCACTTTCCTGAGTTCTGTGAGTTGTTCTAGAAAATTAGTGAAACTGTGTGTGGTCATGGAGACTCCCAAATTTGTAGCCAGCTTATCTGAAGTGAGGGTAGCCCTAGGGACCCTCAAACTTGTGGTTGGTGCCTGACCTGAGGTCATCTTATGGGGATGCTTCCCTCAGACTTTGCAGTTTGGCAAACTGATTGCAAATGGATAAAAAAACTGTAGTAGGTACCATGGAAGAGTACTCAGTGGTTAAAAAAAGGAACAAGCTATTGATGCATGGGACAGAGAGATAAACCTCAAAAGCATTGTGCTGAGGGAGTGTGAATTTTAATGCAGCAATTCAGCAACTGACTCAGACAACACATGACCAGGCACCGCTCTCCCGGGCTCATTGCACAAGAAATGCTGTGCTTTCACAGGAAGGCCAATTGCTATGGCCTGTGGGTGCGGAGGGCTTCAGTGGGAAGTGAAACGTGGGCAGGGCTGGAGGATAGAGAGGTGTGGAAGCCGAGAGGGCACTTCCGTCCTACCCAGATGAAAGGTACGCTTGAGGACAAGCCTGGCAGGAGCACAGACACTGAGGACTTGGAGAAGATGTGGCAGGCTAGGGGCCAATGGGAATTAGGATTCACCTTGTAAGGTGTGGCATTTCTGCAGAGCTCCAGGGATGGGCTGCAGCATGGGTATGGGGTATGGCAGTGAGCCTGGGCTTGTGGGGTGGCAGAGCAGGTATGAGGACTGGCTCTACCTCTCACATTATGTCGCCTCAGGCACATCTCATTACCTCTGACCCCCCCTTGCCCACTCCTCAGAGGGACTGACCACCCCTGCCCTGCCTCGGAGTGGTTTTGGGGGGGGTGACATCACCTACTTGAAAGCATCTTGGAGCTGCCATGAGCTATTTGAGGGAAAGAGATCGTGTCCTTGTTTTTGCAACTCTCCCCCAACCCCTTCCCACAGACATTTGGCCACCACTGCAAGTGATGCTTATCACAAGGTAAGCACATGGGTGTGACAACATAGGGAATTTTAAAAGACTCAGCATCCACTCCAAGCCAGTTGGGGGCTACACATTTTAGTTACATGATCTGTAAACCTCCCCAAAATATTCTTAGCTGGAAATTAGTATCCTCATCTTATGGGTGAGGAAACAGAGGCTCAGAGAGAGGAGGAAGTTGCCCAAGACAGATTTCAAAGCCCAGATTGTCTGCTCATCAGTCCTGCTCCCCCTGCCCACCCTGAACCCACAGTGCAGCCCTTGGACTCCAAAGGCCAGGCCCAGGACATTTAGGGATGTGTTGGCTGCAGACATCCCTGCGGTGCACATTGCAGGTCTGAGCTGTCCCACAGTGCTCCAGAGAGCTCTCGTGTATACAGACATCTCTCTGCCTTTGGAATCTTGTTTTCCAAAATTATGATAATGGCAACTGCTAACACTCAGGGCATGCGGCTCAGCTTTATATGTTCAATGCCTCGATCCCCACCGTCATTGCTTGTTTTACAAAAGGTGGGAGGGGTGACATCGCTTGCCCAAGGTCATACAGCTAGCAAGTAGCAGAGCTGGGACTTGAACACAACTTGACCCCCAAACCTCCAATGATGTCAACCACTGTGTTTTGGGGATTTAAGGAAGAAGAAACTGGGAAGGAAGAGAGAAGGCAGATGCTCACTTCTGAGGCTATCCTGAATGCTCTCAAGGAAGGCCAAGAATAAAGGAAGAGAAACATAGACTAATAGAGCCGGGCATCGACCAAGCCAGAATGTACAACGCAACCAAGATTCCGGTTCCCCTCCAAAAGTGTTCTATTTTCAAAATGGCCACCTGTTAAAAATGGCTCCTGCAGATGAGGAACAGAAAGGCCAATCCTTGCTGCTCTCTCGGAATTGCAATTCCTCAGAGCCGCCGCCCAGCGCGACCACCAGAACCAGGTCTTGCTATGGACCCTCACACAGGCAGGTGGATTTTTCATAAAGACTTTGTTTTTGATCTAGAGGAGAATAAAATTATTCTCAGGGGCTCTGACAGCTTAGTGGACCAGGAAAGACTCTCCAGCCCCCCTGTCTCACGTGCATGGCGGGGTCGCTGGGAACCTGCAAGCCAGGGGAGGGGATCGGAGAAAAGGGCGAGCGGCTGGAGAGAAGGGAGAGGCTTTATAAATAACTCCGTCCTCCCTCCGCCTTGAAATCACAGCACCGTGACAGGTTGTGAAATTAAATGAAGAGCAGGCAGGGCCCTGGAGAAGCTAAAGCATCAGTGAGGAGAGAGCGTGCAGGAGGGTGATAAGCTAGAGAGGCAGGTTAATGATAACACAGGTAAACAGGTGGCCCCTGAGAGAAGTCAAAAAGCCCTGGGTTGTACACGCGTCTGTGTGTGTGTACTTGTGTGTGAGAAAGATACATACACACACACAGGGAGGGAGGGGGAGAGAGAGAGAGAGAAAGAGAGAGAGAGAGAGAGAGAAGCCCATGAAATCCATTTGTATTTCAGCCCTCCCTCCCCTTTAAGCTAATTAAAAGGGTCCTCCTCCCCGACATGGAGGTCTGTGTGGACCCCCACATTGTCCCTGCCAGTCCATCTCTACCCTCATCCCCAAAGGTCACTATAAACTACTTTGCAGTGAAGGTATCTTTAAAATTTAACACCCTGTACCCCACTGACCAGGAGTGGAGGGATGATTAGGCAACCTGGTCCCAAAGAAGGGGTACCAGAAATGACTAAACTAGGTCTTCCAGAAAGAGGGGCATCCCCCTTCCACAGACCCCAGTCACCTCTCACTGATCTGCATCAGGAAGTTGGGAAGATGTGTCTCAAATCTGCTCCCTGAGTTGTGCCCCCGAGGCAGGGAGACCACTTCCCAAAGGCCTGGAGTACAGAACATTGTTCGAGGGATGGGTGCCCTTTCTCTCAATGAGGTTAAGCATTTCCTTCCCCATCTTTACTCAGTGGCTGTTTCTTATATTCCCGTTTCCTTGAGAGTCTGCTTCCTTGCTGAAGCATCTCAGACCTTCATGGTCCCTCTCCCCTGGCCCCTCTCACCCCTAGCAGCCTCTCTGGTCTGAGGCTGACCCTAGGGGCTACTATGCTATAGACTGCATTGTGTCCCCCGAAATTCACATGCTGAAGCCCTAACCTCCAATTTGATGGAATTTGGTAGTAAGGCCTTTGGGAGATAACTGGGATTAGATAAGGTTATGAGGATGGGGTCCTCATAATATGGTTAGTGGCTCCATAAGAAAAGGAAGAGAGAGAGTTTGTTGTTTCTCTACCATGTTAGGACACAATGAGAAGGCGGCCATCTGAAAGCCAAGAAGAGAGCCCTCACCAAGAACTGAATGGGCCGGCACCTTGATCTTGGACTTCCCGGTCTCCAGAACTGTGAGAAATAGTGTCTGATGTTTAAGCTACTTAGTCTCTCATATGTTGTTATAGCAGAACAAGCAGATTAATGCATACTACAAATAATTCTCAAGCCCTTTCAAGTTTATATAGCATTTATTGACCCTGGTACTAGAAAAAGTTGAAGTCTGAGAGGCTGTCCAGTTTGCAAGGACTTGTGGTCTGTTTGATGATACAAGACTCACCACGAGGCAGACAGACATATGTAATAAGGTCTCTGAGCAGGAGCAGCTCAGTGTCAATCAGCGTAGTCTGAGCACATCTGGCTCAAGGACAACCATTACCAAATATACACACTCTCACCCATACAAACACAATTTTTCCCCTCAAATCCTTGGTAGCTAAGCTGTGTGACCACATGGGACAAAGTCAAGAGAAGTCTGCAGCCTGAGTAGGTTTCTCCAAGAGCTCTCACTGTGACCTTGACAAATGGCATCCTGTGAGTTAAGCTCACAAACTAAACCAGTGGCTCCTGCCCCACTCGTCACCATAGCCGCATGGGAAAGACATGCCTCGCCATTGACCTTTTTATCAATTTGGTTCAGATTGAGCCCAGCCTCTTTCTTGGGATGGTTTTGTCTTCTTGCTCACGGCCTTTTTTGGTTTGTTCAAATATTTGCCTTATATTTTTTCCTACTCTGACTGGGGGCAGAGTCTTGTTAACTTAAGGATAATCCTTGAATGACATTGTCCTCCACGGTCCCTTCTAGAGATAGGAATTTCCTCCAAAGCCCTGGGATTGAGGTTTTCTCCATCTCATCTAGGATTCTCTGACAGAGAGAGGCTTCATGTTAAGTTCAGCTTTTCCTTCATATGAGGGGATAGTTGTTGCAGACTTATGGAAAGCTATTCCAGAACACATGCTACCCACTCCCAGAAATCTGCCTGAGCTACCCAGATTCAGTCAGAGTCCATTTACGCAACACTGAGAGTTCTCCACACATAGAGAACTTTAACATCCCCAGGTAAATAGCTCTGCAAGGAGAACATGCAAATTATGGCTTAAAGCCTGCCTCTATTTTTGCACAGTGCCTACCAATGTGGCTTTACCTTTTAGCTTGGGCAAAGTAGCTACTACTTCTTTTACGCAGAATCTATGCCCTGCATGAATTTGTTTCCTGAGATTGTTAGAAAAATAAAAAGACCATGAGCCACTTGGTTTCCCCTTCATAAACCCAGCAGGCATGATAGGGTTAGATGTGGAGTGTTTAAACATTAGGTTACTTAGAGCATCGCTTTGAGCAGAAATGAATAGGTTAAAGCAAGCCAGAGAAAGGGTGCAGTCAATCAGGTAGTTTGGAAGATGCTAAGCTTGTGCTGGAGATTTTATCATCAAGACTTTGCAATCAAGATTTTACAACAAGCAGAGAATCCACACGGATGAGGAGGAAGTATAAGAAGTCAAACAGAACATCAAAGGATGCAATGTGGAAGGCATAAAGTACCACACACCAGTGGACAAGAGGAAAAATTAGTCACAGAAATTGATCATTAGGAAGGTACAATTGTAGGATAATATGAGCTGAGGATGCCTAGAGGGGCCACGGGATGTCTGTGGGCCCTAAGGTGCAGGTGGATTCCTGCAGTTCTCAGCAAGCCCAGCCTGGCCCCATGTGTCTGAGAGGTGAAAGTGAATGAAGTAAGGTAGAAAGATGGTTGGGTTTTAAATCATTGCCTAGTGGTTCTGCTAAATTTGATCAACTCTTCCTCAGTCTTAAAATGAAAAAAAGAAAGGTGGTGGTGGGATAGAAAAGAGAGAATAGAAAAAAGAAGAGTGTGGAGCAGGAGAAGGAGAGAAGAATGTGACAAGGATAGAAGAATGCAAAGGAGGGTAAAGTGGGGGATAAATGAAAATTATGGTCTCAGAGCCAATATTAAAATGACTGCAGTGTGTGTCTGTGTGTGTTTACTTCTGTTTCTGGGAAGATGTAATAGACATACTTTTTCCTTTTCCTCCTGCTAAGAACAACTAGAAACTCTGGACAATTTACATAAAATGAACATGAGAAGACTCTGAAATGTAGACAGAAAAAAGTAGATGAGTTAGGGACTGTGGGATCTGAAGAATGACACAGTAGTGGGATTCCTGGGAGTCTTTTTGGCTCACATATCCCAGACCAGGAGCTGAAGAAGCCAGCAACAGGTGCAGACAAAACAAAGAAACAAACAAAAACAAGAAAAGCCTGCTCTCTCTAGCTAAGGAATGAGGAAAAAGGCAGACTAGCAAGACACAAAACTTTTAGACAATAACCATTTTACTCCAAACACTTCAGAAAAAAAAACCCTGCCAACAAAGGCCTAGTGGGGAGCATAGACTTCTACCCTCATGAGACTATAATCAGGTACCCCAAGACCCCTGCCAAAGTGGTGTCAGAAAAAGTCAAGTAGAGAGCCAGGAGGTCACCTCTGACAGCTGGTTACAAGGACTCCCTGACCTGTGACTGAAGTGTTAGTAGAAATCACATGAAAATCTGGAACTCTAACCCTCACCCAGCAATAATGAGAGGCCCTTCCCTCTGGTATCAGTGGGGGCTGAGTGAAGAACCTTGACTTCTACCCCACCTGCCTGTAAGAAGGCGGTGCTTTTCATCTCCCTTTCCAGATTGGTGGTGCAGAGAGCCAGTTAAAACAGGAGGTTTAAATAAGATTCAGAGTTTCAAAACATAATACAGAAATGTCCAGCTTTCAATCAAAAATCACTTGTCATATCAAGAACCAGGAAGATGTCAAACTGAATGAAAAAAGACAATAGATGTCAAAACCAAGATGATAGAGATGTTACAATTATCTGGCAAAGATTTTAAGCAGCAATAATAAAAATGCTTCAGTGAATGATTAGGAACACACTTGAAATGAATGAAAAAATAGAAAATTTCAGCAAAGAAATAGAAAATATAAAGAAATAAATTGAAATGTTGGAACTGAAAAATACCATAATCAAAATGAAAAACTCAGTGGATGGTCGAGTAGAATGGAGGAGACAGAGGAAAGACAGAGGAAGATAAAATATTAGAAATTACATAATCTGAACAACAGAGAGAAATGGACTGTAAAAAAAAATTGACTAGAGCTTCAGAAACCTAATATTCATGTCACTGGAGTCCCAGAAGGAGAGGAGAAAGAGGAGGAACTGAAAATGTACTTGAAAAAGTAATGACTGAAAACTTCCAAAATCTGGCAAGTGACATAAATTTACAGATCAAGAAACTGAATGAATTCCAAACAGGATAAAACCAAAGAAATCCATGCCTAGAAACATAATTATACTTCAGAAAACTAGAGACAAAGAAAAATGTTGAAAGCAGCTAGTGAAAGCAGCCACTTTACCTCTAGGGGGTAAAGCAATTCAAATGACAGCAGATTTCTCATCAGAAACCATGGTAATTTGAAGGAAATGGGATGATATTTTTCAAGTGCTCAAAGAAAAGAACTGTCAACCCAGAATCCTATACCTTGCAAAAATATCCTTCAGGAATGAAGGAGAAATCAAGACATCTTCAGATGAAGAAAAAATAAGAATTTGTCACTGGCAGACCTACCTTAGAGGAATGGCTAAAGGAAGAAAGAGAAACCTTGGAACATCAGGAAGGAATTATTGGTACAATAGGCTTTCCTTCTCTTCTTGAGTTTTTAAAATTATGTTTGACAATTGAAGCAAGATAACATTGTCTGACATGGTTCAAAATGTATGTAGAGAAAATCTGTGAGACAATTATATTATAAACAGGAGAAGATGAAGGGACATAGAGGGAAGTAAAATTTCTACACATCACTCAAGTCGATAAAATGAAAACATCCTTAGACTGATAAGGTACAGATATATAATACAAGACCTACAGTAACCACTAAAAAAGCTATATAATAGATACATTCAAAAACACTATGGATAATTCAAAATGGAAGACTAAAAATATTCAATTAACCCACAGAATGCAGGAAAAGAAAAGAGAAAAGAGAAATGAAAAACAGAACAAAAAGAAAACAAAATAATAAAATGGCAGACTTAAGCCCTAACGTACCTACATTAAGTATAAATAGCCTAAACATACCAATTAAAAGACAAAAATTGGTGCAGTGAATTAAAAAATATTACCTATTACCCAGCTCTATGCTGTTCACAAGAAACTCACATCAGATATAACAATATAGCAGGTTGAAAGTAAAAGGATGGAAAAAATATATCGTGCAAATATTAATCAAAAGGAAGCAGGAGTGGCTATATTAATCTCAGATAAAGTAGGCTTGAGAGCAAAGTAAATTACTAGAGACAGAGGGATATTAAATAATAATAATAGGGTCAAGTCACATTTAAGAGATAGAGCAATCCTAAATGTGAATCCATCAAGCATCAGAGGCAAAAACTGAAAGAACTGGAAGGAGAAATACACAAATCCCCAATACTAGTTGAAGACCAACAGCTCTCTCTCAACAATTGATAGAACTAGGCAGAAATCAGCAAGGATATAGAAGAACTCAACAATACTATCAATCTGTAAGATTTAACGGGCATTGTAGAACACTCCACCCTTCAACAGCACAAAACACATTCTTTTCAAGATAGGCCATAAAACAAACCCCTGCAAGTTTAAAAGAATTAAAACCATACAGAGTATGTTCCTGACCACAATGGAATTAAAGCAGAAATCAGGAACAGAAAGATAAGAGACAAGTCTCCAAATATTTGAAAACTTAACAACACACTTGTAAATCATTGATGGGTCAAGGAAGAATTCTCGAGGGAAATTTTAAAAATATATTGAACTGAATGAAAATGAAAATACAACATATCAATTGTAGGATACAGCTACAGCAGGCTAAGGTGGATATTTATAGCATTTAAGTATTTATATTAAAAAGGAGGAACGTCTCAAATCAATGATCCAAGTTCCATCTCCAGCCGATGACCTGAAAAATAGTAGAAAAGCGACATGTGAGTTCCCTCCTGGTCCTTTCCCATGGTAAGTCCCTTGTGATTCTCTCCTCTTGAAAAACAAAGTGTGGCTGAATCTGGGATGTTCCTGAAGAGCGAGGGTAAAGACCACATCTGTCCTGCTCTAGCTTCCGTGTCTAGAACAATGTCCGGCACAGCATGTGTGCTTAATAAATATTTGTTAAGAAGATGGATGGGTGTTTGGGTGGAAAGGGAATAGCTGTCAATCCTGAGAGCAGGCAGTATTGGGGTAGGGGAGGAAGGAAAAAGAAAAGACAGGGAGAAAAAGAAGGAGAAGGGGGAGGAAGGGGCAAAAGCAGGAAGAGGAAGAGAAAAAAGAGGAAGAAGAAGGAGGAGGAGGAAGAAAAGGAGACGAGAAGGAAGGAGAGGTCAGGGAAGAGGGGAAATGCAGTGGGTTTGGGCGCCTTGATCGTGGGCCGAGCAGAACAGCAGCCGCGGACGTTCCTGCGCGTCCCCGGGTGTTCCTGCGCGTCCCCGGGCGCAGGAAGCTCCTCCCGTTGCGTGTGTGTGGCGCCGGCTTGCAGACACCCTGCCTTGTGGGTAGGACAGCTACTCCACGCCTTGGCGCCCCCGTGGCCCTTGTGGCTCCCTTACACACTTGCTCTTCAGGGTCTCTGGGCGCCCCCTTGCTCATCCTCGTCCCCACACAGCTCCGGCACAGCGCAGACGTCAGGGCTGTTGGAGGAATTGTCCCGCTGTTTTAAACCAGGGAGACCTTGCCTATTGCGGAAAAACTGCAGATGCGGAGGCGGAGGTAGAGGGATAGGGGCGCTCTCTACACACCTCCCTTGTCACCTCCTTCCCTGAGGGGAGTAGATAACTGGTGGAACAAGTAGTGGAGGAGGGAAAAAACAGGAAAGATGCCGGTTTGGGTGGACCTGCTGGTTTGGGGGACTAAGAGCCAGTAACAGCCTAGCGGGGCGGAGGATGGGCAGGAGCTGCACGGGCTGGGGGACCGGGGGGCGCCTACGTGCAGAGTCAGAATCCCCCAGGCCACATGTTGATTGAGTGCATCCATGAGTTGCCTTTGAGTGCTGGGCATGTGTCCCCAGCCGACAGGGCCATGACCCTCTTTCCCCATGTGGCAAATTAGGCAATGGACCCTAAGACACCCATGGGGCTTCAGTAGGAAGATGGGGATAGGATAAGACGACATCATCTGTCTCTGCCTGGGGTGACTCAAGGGCACGCCTCCTGGCAGCTGCGCATGGACTAAAGGATTTGCAAGGTTCCTGCTTACCGTGGGATTCTGACTTATTTCCACAGCTCTCCCGGGCAGTAAGAAAAGTAAGAAAGTAAGTAATTTATTTAGCAACATGACAGCACAGGATGGCAAGCGTGCCAGCTGCAAAGATACCAGGTTTTGTCCCATCTCTGGCACACGGTGCCCTGGCCTCCCTTTGCTACGTTGCACCTCTTGCTCAGGTGCCTCTCCCCTCACCTTCCACCTGCCCCTCCCCTGGATTAGAGAGACCCCTGTGTGAATTGCCTTTGGGCTACTGAGCCCCGCAGCCAGCAATTGTTTGGTGTGTCTAAAATGCTCGGGGAGTGTAGGCTGCAGGGCTGCTGTGGAGGTCTCTCCTTGAGACGTCAGGATTGGGTGTTTCCAAAATGACTCTAGTCTCCCGTTGTTCTAAACTTTCTAACCACCAAAAATTTATGAGTTTTACACCGTCACAGAGAAAATAGAAGTATGATTTATGCCACACAGTTTATGGACCCAATTTCATAGCTATTTGGTAGTTCTAGCCTATATCTGACAGATACATATTATTTTTTCCCCTAAGAAGTTGTTGAGTGTAGACAGAAACTGCTTAAACATGATAAAGACTATTTACTAAAGACCAAGATCAAACATTTTACTAAATGGAAAAAATGCTGAAGTCATTTCTGTTAATTCAAGAACAAGATATAGTGTCTGCTGTTGCCACTATTGATCAACACAGGTTTGGGGTTTTAACTAATAGAGTAAGACAGGAAAATGAACTGAGTGGAATAAATATTGAAAAAGGAGAGGAAATATCTTCATTTATAGATGATAGAGAGTATACCTAGACAACTTAATAGATTTTAATAAAATAATAGTCAAATGAATAAGAGAATTTAGTGAAGTAAATGGATAAATATATAAAGTTTTGACCTATGAGAGCAATAAACATTTGGGAAGGGAAATGGAACAAATAGCCCATTCATAATAGCAACAAAACGATAGCATTTCTAAGGGTGTATTAACAAGAAAAAGTATGCCACTTATACAAATAGAATGAATAAAATTGTACTGAAGGACATAAAACAACACTTCAACAAATGGAGATGTACAAGACATGTTTCTGTGTGGAAAGACTTAATATCATAAACATGCCGGTGCTTAGGAAACGAATATATAAATTTAAGACATTAATATCAGTATATACATTTAATGCAATTGTAATTAGAATCCTAATTCTAAGAACTGGATAGAGTAGTTTTAAATTTTATATGGGTAAAATAATTTTGCATTTCAAATGTGCAGAGAAAAACAGTGAAGAAAATTACAAATGGCGGGGGGGAGCAGCTTTAGTTAGCATTAAAACGTAGACTAGGGGGCTTCCCTGGTGGCGCAGTGGTTGAGAATCTGCCTGCCAATGCAGGGGACACGGGTTCGAGCCCTGGTCTGGGAAGATCCCACATGCCGCGGAGCAACTGGGCCCGTGAGCCACAATTACTGAGCCTGCACGTCTGGAGCCTGTGCTCCGCAACAAGAGAGGCCGCGACAGTGAGAGGCCCGCGCACCGCGATGAAGAGTGGCCCCCACTTGCCGCAACTAGAGAAAGCCCTCACACAGAAACGAAGACCCAACACAGCCATAAATAAATAAATAAATAAAATAAAATAAAATAAAAAACAAACATGGAAATAACCCCCATCTGTTTAAAAAAAAAAAAAAAAACTTAGACTAAAGCTGTCAATATCTAAACGGCATGATACTGGCACAGGAACCGACCAGAATAACAAGGAAACAGTTTAGAAAGCCCAGAAATAGATGCAGTTAGATCAAGAAAACTAAAATATGACGGTGGCATTTCCAGTCAGAGGGAAAGGGTGGTATATTTAATGAATTATACTTTCATTGGTCATCCAGCTTTAAGAAAAACCAAGGGAGAGCCTACCTTAACCATATATGAAAACAAATTCTAGGTGAATTAAATATTTGTGTCAAAATAAAACACTAGTATATTAGAATAGGATTTAGGGGCATATTTATAAAAACTTGGATGAGCCTCAAGTTAACTCAAACTGGAAGAGAAAAACCCGTCTTCTCTGTGCTTCGTCATTGCCTGCTTCCCAGTCCCCACCAGTACTTGGTGGTTTGCAATACCCTGGCTGTGTCCAGTCCTCTGGCAGACATGAATCCACTTTGAGTTATGGGGGCTGGAGAGGCCAAGATGCAAGAGACTGGAGAGTGTAATGAACTGAATGTTTGTGTGCCCCTAAAATTCATCTGTCGAAGCCCTAATCCCTAATGTGATGGCATTTAGAGGTGGGGCCTTTGGAAGGTGATTAGGGTTAAAAGAAGCCATGAAAGTGGGGCCTTCCTGATGGGGTCCTTTATAGGGTCCTTATAAGAAGAGATACCTGAGCTCTCTTTCTTTCTCTACCATGTGAGGACACAGCAAGCCAGAGGTGGCCACTTGCGAGCCAGAAAGAGGGCCCTCACCAGAACCCGACTACGCTGGTACCCTGATCTCGGACATCCAGCCTCCAGAACCGTGAGGAAAAAAGTGTCTGTTGTTTAAGCCACCCAGTCTATGGCATTTTGCTATGGCAGCCCAGCGGGCTGAAAGACAGTGGGGAGAGGAAGCTGGGGAAATCACCTCCAAATCCAAAGGAAGCATTGACCATTTAGATGCCTGGACGCATAGTACCAACCACACCTGGGAACTTGTTAGAAAAGCAGATTCCTGGGCCTCACTCAGACCTCAGAATCAGAAATTCCGGGGTTGGGGCCCAGCATTCTGCATTTGAACAGCCTGCCAGGTGATTGCAGTACGCACTCAAGTTGGAAAGCCACTTGTTTAGACTCTACCTGGGAAGTGCCAAGTGTGCCTCCCCAGCTCCACAGTCTCTGGGGACTGAAATGCTGGGCTGTAAGGTTGAATATGAGACAAGAGACAAGGTGGCACAGAACGTTTGCAATTAACAGGCAGGCAGGAAACGTACAAGCCATCTGCCAGCCTCACCACTCAAAGGCTAATGAAGGTGTATGGGAGGGGTAGTGACAGAGAGTTCCAGCCTGGATCAGCTAGCTCCTCCCCCGTCTCTGGGGTCCCTCCCTGCCTCACATTCTGAAGTGGTTAGAGGTTAGGACTCCAACACAGGAATTTCGAGGAAACTCAATTCAACCCATCAGAGCGGATGATGATGGAAACCAGGCATCTGGTTCTACACTTTACTTCTTTACCTCAGGTCATCTGCTGCAACCTTGCGAGAAAAGTACTGTATTTTTTTTCTAACTCTTTATTATAAAAAAAAATTTTAGGCAAACAGCAAGCTGAAAGAATTTTACAGCGAACACCCCTAGATTGCATATGCCTACCACCTAGATGCTACCTTTGACATTTTGTTATATTTGCTTTGTCACATAATCTGTCCATCTATTCACCCTTCTAGCCACCCATTAATCTGCTTTATTTTTAGATGCATTTAAGAATAAATTGTAAACATCAGTACACTTCCCCCTAGATTGGACATGCAATCACTAACTAGAGTTCAATATTTTTTTAACAGATTTTTCTTTTGAGGTAAAATGTACTTACAATGAAATGCTCAAGTCAAATTTCTTGAGTTGAAACCCAGCTGTGTAATCCAAACCCCTATCAAGATACAGAACATTACCATCATCCCAGAAATTTCCCTCATGTCCTCTCAGTCAGCCCCTGCCCCCCAACCCCCAGGGGTAACCACTGTTCTGATTTTTCCACCATAGGTTAGTTCTGCCTATTCTAGCAAGTTTTCAAGGCTCATCCATGTTGAGTGAATGATGTTGCGTGTGTCAGTAGTTCATTCCTTTTTATTACAGAGGAGTAGTTGCTATGTGGCTGTACCACGCTCCGCTCCAGAGGCCCCTGGCTTGTTTCCAGTGTTTGGCTACTCAGGAGAATCATGTATTCACACCTGCATTTTACAGATGAGGAGAGTGATGCTCGGGCTGTTCATGTGACTTGCTGAAGGTCACACAGCTGTGAGGGGCAGAACACAGATCTGAACTCAGCCACATCTGTCTGATGCCAGAGCCCAACAAGTTTTTTTTTTTTTTTTAAATTATTATTATACTGTGATATCCTCTTTGGCTTTCCCTGGCCTGGGTAGCTTAGGAAATAAAGTATACCCCGGTGTGTGTGCTTCTGCATCAGAGTCAGGCAGTCTGCAGAGAGGCTGTGAATCCTGCTTTGCACTTTACCAGGTGGGTGACCTTGACTGAACCTGCCTCTGCCTCTACTTTCCCATCTGTAAAATAGGGCAGTAACAGAAGGCCTTCACTGGGTTGCTGTGAGGATTAAATGAGCTAATATATGTGAAGCCCTGGGGCCGTTCTAGGCATATGGTAAGTGCCATGTCAATGATTTCTGTTACTAATGTGACAGGAATCTATTTGGCATTGTCTCTAGGCCGGAACCCTGTGCTAAAGGATGAGTGACACATTGTATCAGACTCCTCTTGTCCACACCTCACATCCTCTGGACACACATTTTCCTCCAGCCATTGGTGAGGTCATCAGCTTCACGCAGGTGTACCTGTCAGCATCTCTCACAATGGGAAACCTGAATAAGTGAGGGTGTGAACAGCCCGTGGAGCAACTCTAGACCAGCCGGGCACAGGAGCCAGTTCTGTCACTGGGATTCCCAGGCACGTTCTCTTGGGCATCTCAGAGGGTCCCAGTGGGACCGAGTTCCAGGTGCCCCGAGCAGTGACATCTCAAGAACATAGCCTGCATCACCTTTCCTTCCTTCTCTGCTTCACTCTTCCCAAGTCCCCACTCCTGTCTGGTTGCAGGTAGGTGATTCAAGGAGGCGATGCCAAGGCATCATTTCCCCCAAATTAACCACCTGCAAACCAGCCCTTGTTTCAGGCTCTGCTTTTCAGGGAGAAGCTGGGCTGAGAAAGCTGACGTTGCTCACAGGCTGGCAGGGAAGGCAGGTGAAGCCGGTGGTGGGTACATACTTCAGAGGTGGCATCCAGGAGCCTGTTGCCCTGCGGCCAGAGTGCACTGGACACAACTGACGTGGCGCAGAGGACGTGGCCTGGCCAGTGCATCCTGGAAGTGAGGCTCGAGGGGGCTTCGTGCCATCTTCCCTTCCACCTTCTTCAGTCCCAGGGGCATTCGGAGGCTGGCGAGCGGCATCCAGGTGTCAGGAAGCATCTGATTAAAAGAGCCTATGTTTAAAGTGGTGCAGCCCCTGTGGACAACAGTATGGCGGTTCCTCAAAAAAATTAAAACAGGAATTAACATATGATCCAGCAGTTCCACATCTGGCATATACCCAAAGAACTGAACATGGGTCTTGAAGAGATATTTGTACACTCATGTTCACAGCAGTATTATTCACAATAGCCAAAAGGTGGAAGCAACCCAAATGTGGGCGCTGGATGAATGGATAAAAAATTGTGGTATAAACATACCATGGGATGTTCTGGGGCCTTAAAAGAGAATTCTGGCACGCTATCTGGATGAACCTGGAGGACATTATGCTAAGTGAAATAAGCCAGACACAAAAGGACAAATGTTCTATGATTCCACTTATTTGAGGTACCTGGAATAGTCAATTCATAGAGACAGGTTGCCAGGAGCTGGGCTGAGGTGGGAATGAGGGAGTTATTATTTAAGGGGTACAGAGTTTTCAGCTTTGCAAGATGAAAATGGTTTTGGAGATGAATGATGGTGGCAATGGCTGCAGAACCATGTGAATGTACTTGATGCCGCGGAATTGTACACCCTCAAATCATTAAGATGGTAACTTTAATGTTGTGTATGTTTTACCACAATTAAAGAGAAAAAAATCCTTCTAAAAACTGTTTTAAATTTTTTAGAAGTCTGTGTTAATTACTCCCTCCTGCTATTGACCCCTGGTTGTGAACCTAAATGCTTCTCCAGTGTTGCAGATGACACAGCATCCGAGAAATGTTCTGGGGCGAGAGATCACACAGTCGACTTTTCTGCCTGTGGGTCTGGATGGCCCTGCAAGGGGAGGAATGTTCGAACCTTCCCGAGCCCTTCTTCCTAATTTGTGAGAAAGCAGGAGAGGAGGGACCTGCCTGAGCAGGAAGATGCAGCCCCTGCCCCACACCCGCCTTTCCAGGACCGGGCTTGGGGCTGGGGTTTCAGGCCTCAATTCAAGCCCCTCTCTTGCACCCCCTGGCGGCGTGCTCCCAGGCCCGACACCCAGTGTCTGTCAGGGGAGGGACGGAGGGGCTCAGGCGCTTGAGTCTAAGTCACGTGGGCTCTGGGGTCCTTGGGTCCCTGAGTGCAGGCTTCCCCTCAGGAGAGTGGGGAGACACACCCTTCCGGGAAGGACAGGCTCAACTTGGAAATGTTTGGCTTGGTGATATGAAATCTGAGTCAATCCCCAAACGCTCCCTATGGCAATTTACACAAATGTGTGCTATTTGTGATGAACGCTCCGAAGCACTCATTCATTCACTCATTCATTCATTCACTCAAAGAGCAGGCACTGTCTACCAGGTGATAGACACAGAGCTGAGCCCCAGGGCAATAGATACGATGGAGACAGACCCGCCCTTCCCTCCAGCAGCTTCCACGGCAGAGGGCGAGGAGGACGTGGGACAGGAGGTGACGCAAAGCTGGGTGAAGCCTCTGATTGGGGAGGAGGACTTTGGGCTCAGAGGACAGGAAAGACGTTTGGTGATGCCTAAATTGAGATTAGCCAGGCAAAGGGGGAGGGGCAAGAGCGTTGCAGGCAGGGAGATGGCACGCACGATGCTCTGGGGTCCAGAGGGCAGGACCCAAGCAAAGTGGAGTTTGTGTGAAACATGGAGCGGGAGGGAAGAAGGGCGAGAGCTGGGCTGGCTGCAGAGGCCCTGTTGCTTGTGCGAAAGAGATTGGGCTGCATTCCGAGGGTGGCGGGGAGGCCTGGAGGGTCTGGGGCAGGGACGGTCAGCTGGCTCTGAAACTGGCGGGGAGCTTCACCACCCCCCACCCCCCACCCCCATTAGCGGAAGCAAACAGCTGCTGGCACCCAGCAGGCTCTCAGCATCACCCCTGAGCACCTGTCCAACCTGCTGGCTCCCAACACTGGCTGGCTCCCTGCGCAGCCAGCCTGGGAGGCAGAGGCCGTTGAATTGCTTCTTCATCCAGGGGCCAGAGCCAGACCAGACCTCAGCATCTGCAACGTGAAAGCAGGTGGAATTCCGAGGGGTTCCAAATTAGCCCACATCTGATCCTCTGAGCAAGCCTGCCTGGGGCAGAGTCCCCAGGAACCAGTGTCCCTGTGACCCAGCGTCCTCTTGGTCTTTGGGCTAAGACTGAGAGCTGATGCGGGCACTAGGTGAGCTCAACTGTGCCGGGACCACCCTGCAGCTTACCTTCCTCCCCCCTGTGTGTATGCACGAGTGTACACACGCATCACACACAGTCTCGGAAGGTGGGCTTTGCTGCCATGCACCAAGGGCTAAGGGGCTCCCTTCTGTGGGCAGCAAATGGTCCTTTCACGGGAATTGCAGGGAGTGGAGTGCTGGTGCCTGGAAGGACCCCAGCATTCACCTCTCTGCTCCAATAACTCCCAAACTTCACTCATTCATCACGCTCACCTTCGTTGAACATGCTTTGTTTGCTGATATTTTTCTTTAAATTGATTCATTTGAAATTAAATACACTGATTTAAAAAGGACAATTGCATTCCTATGGTTTAATGAAAAACTACTTTCACTTTCCATAAATAGAAGTTTAAAAAATAGAAACCTAAATATCTAGAAGGTTGTCCATATACCATGTCAAATCACCTACTGGTATTCCCCAGTAGGTAGGGGTACCCAAGTTGGTGATTTTGTTTGCATCTGAGAGCATTTTTTTGAAGTTTTGTAAATCTTTAAAAAAAATTTTTTTTTAAATTTTTATTTTATACTGGAATGTAGTTGATTAACAATGTTGTGTTAGTTTCAGGTGTACAACAAAGTGATTAAGTTATACATATACATGTATCTATTCCTTTTCAAATTCTTTTCCCATTTAGGTTATTACAGAATGTTGAGCAGAGTTCCCTGTGCTGTACATTAGGTCCTTGTTGGTAATCTATTTTATATATAGCAGCGTGTACATGTCAGTCCCAAACTCCCTAACTATCCCTCACCCTCACCCTTCCCCGCTGGTAACCATAAGTTCATTTTCCAAGTCTGTGAGTCTGTTTCTGTATTGCAAATAAGTTCATTTGTATCATTTTTTTTTTTTTTTTAGGATCTGAGAACATCTGAGAAAAGTCCCTGCACCTGTGCTGTGCTGAGCCCCCAGGGCCGGTGCTGACCTGAAGACGCAGGTGGGAGGCTGCAAGGTGTCAAGGTAGGGGGCGCCTAAGAGGAAGTGGTCAGCCAGTGGGTAGACGGGGCTGGTCTAGGAAGGCTTCCAGAATGTGAGGCTCCAGCTGCCTCCCAAAGGACATGGCGTGACGTTGGGCTGAGGACTTTCCTGGTGAAGCAGGGGCCGAGGGGCCCAGTGCCCTCAGGGGGCTGGAGGGCATCTAGAGAAGCCGGCACAGCTGGCCATGGGGGACCCTTATTCCCACCCGAATAGTAGAGTTGTGAGAGGCTGGTCACGATACCGGGGAAGCAGTGCCGGCAGGCACAATTTATGTCGTAATTATAGAAAATACACAGAAATGACCCACAGCATCAGATACAGTGAGAGTCTTCAGTCTTTCCTTTGTGGCTTCTGCACTTTGATGCCCCTACCGCCAGCCCCTGGGCTTTGCTGCCGTGCACCAAGGGCTAAGGGGCTCCCTTCTGTGGGCAGCAAATGGTCCTTTCATGGGAATTGCAGGGAGTGGAGTGCTGGTGCCTGGAAGGACCCCGGTGTTCATCTCTCTGCTCCAGTAATTCCCAAACTTCACTCATTCGTCACGCTCACCTTCTTTGAACATGCTTTGCTTGCTGATGTTTTGCTGGGACCCCTTCCCAGTCCCTTGGTTGGACGCTGCTCCTCAGGGGCTGCCTGGCCTCCTGCTCATCTCCCGCCTTGTGAATTCTCCAGGTCATCTTGCCCTTCTCCTGGCTGGAAGTCCCATGCCCATGACTCCAAATCTCCATCTCCAGGCCCACCTTGCTGCTGCATCGCTGGCCCATTGCCCATCTTGAATCTCTGCTTCCAAGGCCTGCAGCTCCTCAAACTCCACATGGCGGAGTCACCTCATCTTCTTCCACCTCAGACCTGTGTCTCCCCATCACCGTGACCGACCCCACCACCCACTTGCTTAAGCCAGACACCAGCAGATACACTTGGTCCCTCCCTCCTCCTTCCCCAGCAAGTCTGTGCGTCCATCCGAACAGCCTGTCTGTTCTCCAGTCTTTTCCTGCCACCCTGCGGCTGGACGGGTCTCCCCAGACCTCAGAGCTGCTTGTTAAAACCCTCCCATGGCTCCCCGCTGCCCCAGGGATGACGCCACCCTCCTCAACATGGTCATGATGCTTCTGCAGTTTGTATCAGGTTCAGGGTCCCAGTTCCAGACTCCTTGAGCCCACTTTTCGTCCCCCCTCCTAGCACGCAGTGTCTGATTGCATTTACCCGGTGCTTCTCCTTCAGACTGGAGTGTTCCAAGGGCTGGCCATGTTGAGGAGGGTGGCACGGGTACAGCAAAGGCCAGAGGGACAGTTTAGGACATGGGAAAATGCTTAGTTTAAAAGAGCATTGGTTTTTGTAGGCTTTTAAAAGTAAATTATTATTTAGGCCTATGGAATGATTTACCTACATACCCCAGAGTTGCTGGGAGAATTTAATGAGATAATTGACATGAGGGTACTGCGAAAACCCGACAGCTCTACAATTATTAGTCCTTATTATCACCTTATCATCAGAGGTTTACAGTCCTGGGTCTTATGGAGATGGATAAAATGACAGAGCTAGAAGGGATCCAAGGGGTCACCCTGACCCCCTGCTACCTCTCAACGAGGCTTAGGCAGGGGGAGCCCAGAATCTTTCGGCCCTCTTTAAGAAAAAGAAAGCAAAACTACAAATATGATGTTAATACAAAAATGAATATTTATTTAGAATGAGAAATCACAGCAAATTACACATTTCAAAAAGCTTTCAACACAAAAATCGAGGCAAAGATAACAAAATATTTTATAAATCATTAGTATTGATTGTTGCTGTCACTCATCTATAATACTTTCATCCTACACGTTTTGGCTGTATGTTCTTTGATCTCCTCCTCATAGGACAATAATTGGTATAGTCATTTTCTATAGAGACAATAAAAAGATAACTCTGTCTTTCCTGTAATCATGGTCGATGTCAATTTGTTTTTATTGTCGGTAGTTTAAAAACGCGTTTCTTCTGGCTTCCCTGCTGGGTGTTGGTGATGCCGCATCTAACCGTCCTCCACGTGGGCTGCCCCGGTGAGCCAGCTCCTGGTGCTGGCAGACCCGTCGGGAGCCCTGGCCCATGTCCTCGCCCCCAGGCGTCCCCCCAGCAGCTGCTTCAGCTCGGCCACATCCTTGCCCACCTCAACACCCAGCAATCTTGGCCTCTGCTGGTCCAGTCCTGGGTTGGGGCAGGGTGGCCATGAGGCCTGGGTCACGGCGGTCTCTGAATGGGAGGCTGAGCAGTGTCTTATTCTTCCTGGGACCAAAGTGTGTGTAGTCTTGGTGAGGCGCCCCAGAAATAGGTGGGTGTCGGCCTTTAGAGGTGGAGCTGGATGGCAGTCCTGGGACCCTGCTGGGATGGCACGTGAGCTCAGCCGGGGCAGGGCACCCACCGCATCCGGGTCCACCATGGCCTTCTAGACGCCCGGACGAGAATGTGTTGGGACCAGCAAGGCCTCTATGAGTTCGGGGCTGTGAGGTGTGGGCTCAGTTGCCCTCTGAATCCCACTGATCCCGGGTTGGCATTTCCCAGAGGGGTCCTGGGGATGCTCTGTGACACCAGGGTCCTGTGAGACCATTTTACCATTTCCATAATAAAGACTCTGTGATGCCCTTCAGTAAGGATACCTAACGATTTGCTTAAGAGAACTTTCCCCAAAGTTGACCTTAGAACACCTCTTTCACCTAACATCTATTAGCATCCTCAACTTAGGGAAATGCTGCCGTACAGAGACTTTTTCAGAGAAAAGTAGGGTAGTTAATGTTCAAGACCCTCTTAAGGAACCTCCACAGCTGGTTTTCCCACAAGGAAACAGATGGGTCTGAGTATATCCTTCTCAGCGAAGTTACATATTCATTAAAGGGCTAGAGCAAACCCTACATCTCCAGACAAATGTCCCCTGGGCGGGGGGGAGGGAAATCACCACCATGTTAGAGACACAGTGTGACACCTGAGGGTTATTTGAGGGTTAAGTGCAATTACACCTCAGTGCCTGAGCATGCAATCAAAGTGGATTTTCTTTACCCTGTTTTTGTTAGGACACCAGATTTCAGTAAGTTCAGGGTCAAGAGAGCCTGGTCTCATGGCCTGAAATTCCACAGTGAAGTCCCTCCGGTGCTGGCAGCCCTCACAGTAGTAATTATGACAAGGGACCACTGGGGAGCCCAACCTCGGTGAGCCCTGGATGGGGAAGAGCAGGGACCATGGGTGCCAGAGGAGTGTGGCCTGACCTGAAGCATGGACGTTTGGGGTAGGGGTCGGGCTAAGGACAGGAACGGCAGGGACACACTACTGCCCGATGGATGGTGCAGGGCTGATTTTTTGCAGGGTTTTGATTGCTTCACAGGGCAGCAGCAGAAACAAGAGAGTATTGAGAGCAGCTACCGTTTTTGAGTGTTTACTTTGTGCCAGGCGTTGTTCTAAGCAATCTATGTCATCATGGTATTTAATCCTTTCAACAAACTACAAGGTAGGTGCTATTAGTGGCCTCACTTTACAGGTGACAGATGTGAGGCTTGGGTGTCAAAATCTTGCCTGACTTTGCTTCTGTAAGTGAGAGAGCTGAAATGTAAACCCAGGTCTGTTGGGTTTCAATGCCCAGGAGTTTAAGCAGCAGACAGCACTGCCCAGTGCCCACTCCAGGCACCCAGAAAACCCCGAGCTGATACAGCAAAACCAACGTTCGGGGCCCGTGTGGCACTGCAGAGGCTGGAGCGCCCCTGAGGCTGGAAAGGCCCATCTGGGACAGTGTTTGGCCAAACTAGAGAAGGTGGGGCTGGGACCGAGGGACTTGTGAATTCAGTGTCGATAGGAGAAAAGCATCTGGTTCAGTTACAAAATAGATGGCTTGTCAGCCCTTGGATACGGAAGTGGTGGTGCATAAAAATCACTGTGATATCCTAAGTTAACAAAAAACAGGTTATACCAGACGGACTTCATTCCTCTTTATGGCTTTGCCCTTCTGCTGGTCTGGGGCGTGGTGGAGGGGAACTTGTAGATGGCTGTCCATCGAGTGTCTGCTCCCATTTCTCCTGACCTTGGTGAGGACACTTTTGGAAAGTGAGCTGGATGATGCCAGGGCGGGCTGCTTTCTGGTGGGTTGAAGACTTGAGCCCTAAGGGGTCCCCTTAGCCACGATGAGCACAGAGGGAGTCTCAGGAGGAAAGTGGAGACGGTTCAAGAATCAAAGAGGAAAATGTCACCGTGACCTGCTTGTGGAGAAAGCCAACACCACCGAGCAGGCAGATTTAACTCCACGTCTGGGGCACTGTCTGGGTGACACAACCTTTGAGTGGGTGTTCCAGGCCAGGCATGGCTCGAATCACTGTACACAGATTAACTTGTTAGTTCCTCCCAACACGCCTGTGAATTAGGTCCTATTATTTTCCATGTTTTACACTTGGGGAAATTGAAACAGAGAAAGGTCATGGCTAGCAAACCCCTGAGACTGTGTCCCTTTAGACTGAGATTGTCACCTACATTGGGGAAGAGCAGCTATTGCGTGCACGAGACGATGACCATCTGAGCTCCCATCCCTGGCTCTGGGAAACCTTCTCTGCCTCCCAGGCAGGGCTGGTGGCCCCTCCATGTACTTGCCAGGCCACACCTCCAGCTGGTCTATCATTTCCTGGGCGTAGGTGTCATCTCATCCATTTAGGGGCCCTCAGCATGCAGCTCAGTGATGCTTCACGGGCTCTCTGTTAAAGTCGATGAGGGGGTGGGAAGGACTTGAGAACTGAGGGGTGGAAAGAGTTAGAAAGTGTGGAGGAAAGGTGGAAGTCCTAGGGCCCTGGAGTCTGAGGGTTAGCAAAAGTTTACAGGGCGTGTGTGGCCCAATCTCAGTTAAAGGCCAAATGGAGGGGATGACATAAGGAAGAAGTTTGTCAAACCCCAGAATGTGGTCTTGAGGGAAGCTGCAGAATGTTCTTTCCCGAGTCCTTGGGTGGCCCGGGGAGGGGACCTGGTAATAGACTCCCTGGCTTCTCACACTCTTCTCCAGCCCATGAGCCAAGAAGCCTATGAAGTCTTTGAAGTTTCCAGTTGTGAAAATTGGCTGCCTTCCTTGTTGTCCTTTTAAAAGCACAGAGATCTAAAAGACATGGAGGAGCCTTACTTGCATATTTCTAAGTGAAAGAAGCCAGTCGGCTAAGGCTACATACTGTATGATTCCAACTATGCGACATTCTGGAAAAGGCAAAACTATGTAGACAGTGAAAAAGCTCAGTGGCTGCCAGGGGCTCAAGGGGAGGGAAGGATGAATAGGTGGAGCACGGGGGATGCTCAGGGCAGTGAAACTACTGTATATGATACTGTCATGGCGGATACATGACATTGTACATTTGTCCAAATCCAGAGAATGGATGACACCGAGAGTGAACCCTGATGTAAACTATAGAGTTTAGTTAATATTAACGTATCAATATTGGCTCATCAATTGTAGCAGGTGGGGACTTCCCTGGCAGTCCAGTGGTTAAGACTCTGTGCTTCCACGGCAGGAGGCACGGGTTCGATCCCTGGTCGGGGAACTAAGATCCTGCATATGCCTCGTGGCACCGCCAAAAAAAAAAAAAGTAGTAGCAAGCGTATCAAATTGCACTGAGAGAGGGGGGATCTGATGAGAACTCTGTACTTTCTGCTCAACTTTTCTATAAACTACGACAGCTCTGAAAAACAAAGTCTATTAAAAAAAAAAAAAAGCACGGGTCTCTGTGTCCACACCTGCAGCGTAACCAGGAAATACTGCCGATGTGTTACCGTGAAGTCACAGGAACATGAGAACTATGGGGAAGGACAGCCTTCTCACTCCCAGTGATGAATGTACTGATAAAAGAGGCACAGCCAACGGGAACCCGGCGCATGTCTGCTTCCTTCCCATCCCCCAACCCCGAAGGTACACAGTAGGTGAGCGTGCTTCATAGCGTGGACAATGCTACACAATTATAAAGAATTTGTGGGCAAACTCAATCCAGTAGATTTGTTTGGGCTTTTAGTTGCTTCCGGTCATCAGAGTGAAATGGACTCCGTGAGGGGCCCTGTTTGCGTCGGCTTCTGGCCAAGGGTCCAGGTAACCGCCCCAGGTGGCCAGAATTGCCTGTGTCTCTTGTCTTCCCCATCCCCATCCCGATTGAGGTGGCTGCAGGTTTTCTAGAGGGTAGATCCCTCCACCAAGGGGATGTTGGGCGGGGGCTGCTCCTGAGCCCCAGGTGCTCAGTGGGAGGAGTAGGTGGGAGGAGTGTGGGGACATTGTAGGTGGGGGGAAGGGCGGCAGTGGGCGCTGCGAAGAGAGATCTTGGGGATGGGGATGGGGGATGGGGGATGTTTGACTCTGGATTTTTTTAAAAAGCCAGGAAAGAGAATTTCACCCTGTCAGAGCTGAAAGAGCTCCGAGACCATCTGTTCTACCCTCTCACTGTACCGCTGAGGAACCGGAGGCCTGGAGGGTTCCCTCCCCGCCCCCACCCTCCGCCCAAGACCCGGTGGCGGCCTCAGCTGGGTTCAGATGGCCGGGACTCCTAGGCGTGCTCCACAAAATGGAGCAGGACCTGCTCAAAGTCTCAGACCTGCTCATCTACCCCCATCTCACCCCAGCACTTCCCTGCTTCACACCTTCTCTGACTTCCCATTCCCCGAAGGGAACCACCTGCCTCCTTAACATGGCACCAGGCTGCCAGGGTCTGGTCCTGAGTTACGTCTCCAGTCCCTCCCCACAACCCCCCTCCAGGCCCCGAAGCACAGAACTACTCTCCCATTTCCCACCCCCCAGCCCTCCTCTACCTCCCCGCAGGCCTGTGCTCCTCTCCCCGCTTCCCCGAACACCCCATTCAGCCTGCTCCCAGCTGGGCTGCTGTGCCCGCGGGCAGCCCCTGAGAGCCCAGGCCTGGGTCCAGCGTCCTTCGCTTCGGAGCTCTGGGTTTGTATCTGCCGGTTTCCCAGTCCTTATTTCCACTGGACCGGAGAGCGCAGACCTGGCCTAACCCATAGCGGGTGCTTAATAAATATTTATTGACTGAACAGGGTCTATAAATATTCTTATGGGCTCCAAGAAGACAATATCAATCTCCTTCCCTCAGGCTCCACCCCATCCCCCTTGCCCCAAGCTCTTAAAGCATCTGCTCGTGTTCGGGTTTCTTTATCCCGGCGTCTTGGAGGACCAGGGACCAGAGTTCCCGCAGGCTCTGAACACGTGGATGAGGCACTAAACAGGGCAGGTTTGGCTCCTACTCAGGTAGCTGGGCCCTTCTCTGGCCACTTAACACTGTGCACCGCAGGTACCCAGGGATTGATTTTCCAGCCCAGTGTGGAGACGGTACACTGCCCGCCACAGCAGTTAAACCTGGCCCCCGTGACACTGCACGCTCTGTGTTAAGTTTTACGGTTTCAGTGCGATCGTGCTCAGCATCCGCCCTCCCTGACAGGTAACTGCTTCTCCCCAGAGCCCTGTTCTGCCTGCTAGAGCACGCATCTTTCCCTTGGACTTCTTTCTTTATCACCTTGGAAATGCATGGGCATTAACTTTTATGCTTTAAATCCAAAATAGACAATAAAATTAGGGGAGCCCGGTAGTGTTAATCTACAGGGCTGCCTGTGGAGGTGATCTGAGTCCTTCAGAGTCCTTGGAGGAATTTCTGAGGTTGTCCTGCCCTCCCTGAGCAGAACCTTCTGCAGCACTCAAGAGAGGGCTATGCTGGGAGGGAAGGCAACTGTCCAACGGATTGACAACTTCCCTCTGCGTGGAAAGCTTGGCTTGTAGAAGCCAGGGAGGTGCTCCTGGCAAGAGGGTCTGGGGGAATAGGATGGCACATCTCAGCCCGCCTGCTGGGGCAGCCCAAGTGAGCTTTGTCTACAAACACTTTGGAGGGTGGTGGGGACCAAGGCAGGTCAACGGTGCCTAGAGCTGCACTGAGTAATCACCCACGTGACACCCTCTCTCACAGTGGGAACAAGTGGAGAGCAGCGGCCATTTGTCAGATGCCTACTGGGCGCTGTGACTTACATTAGCTGTCATCCTCCCTACAGCCCAGCGGGGAAGGCAGAGGTAAACCATCTCTAGTTTCTGCATGAAGAAATTGAGGTCTGGGGTGGGGGGCAAGGACTCGTCCAAGTGCACAGCCAGTTAGTGGCAGAGGCAGATTTTGAAGCAGGTGATGGCCCGTTCCAAAGCCAGTGCTCTCCCGGGATGCCGCACCGCTCTGCAGGGGTTGCCTTGGGACCCAGATGTCCTGGGAGGAGGGCCGCCTAGCATAGCCAGGTGTGGAGGGAGGGAGCAAAGGAGCAGGAGAGGCCTCCAGGCCCGGCAGGCTGTGGCCTGTGAGCCTCTGCATGTCACTCCCAACTGTCCAGGTCTGCTGTGTGCCCGGGGGCAAAACACTTCTGCAGGAATAGGAGGCAGTCCTGTCCATGTGCCAGCTGCTGGGATGGGTGTAATTAAGTGGAAGAGGCTCTAAGGAGCCCACACCAGCCAATCACAAGCTTGCAATTAAAACAAGCTGCATGGAAGTGAAGTGTGAAGACATCCTGTGACTTCCGCCTGGCGTGCATATGATGGAGGGCCGCTGCTGCCCTGCAGTTCTTTCTAACAGGCACTTGTGTGAACACCTCAGGCTGACGCCTTGGAGCGCCTCGGTTCTCAGCATGCTCCTGACCGCTGCCCTGGAGATGCCTCCCTCTCCCAAAGCAGAAAGCACTTCAGGCGGGGCTGGCTCTCTCCCACACCACCGCTCTGGGCACCAATTCACAATACAGCCCGGTGTGTTCTCATACCTACTAATTCCTGGGGCAGGGTGAGAATGATTCTGTTTATACCCAGAGGGCCTCCAGGACTTTTACACGAGAAGAGCCAGAAGCATGACATGCTTGGGATAGCATGAGGATGTTTTCCTGCCACAGAAGCTCACTATAATGAAAAAAACAAAATCATGGCAAACAGTATTTGTGACTGCGACTCTGATGTGGCCACGCACTGAAGGGACTGAGGGGAGAATCCAGGTAATTCGGTTGGACATCGTCTGACTCTGTCACTGAGCAGGCGTTTCCTTCCTACCAGCCTCTGTGCTTAGAACAACGCTGACACTAACACCTGGATGTACGTTGCACCTGTGCTACCTGTCTCCCAGGTGTGGGGGGCTGTGCTCGGCTCACGAGCTGCATGCTGCTGCTCTCTACTTTGGGAGAGCATTTTCTGGAAGGAGGCGAGGCCAGGCCCCAGAGACAGCCTCGCAGGCTTCTTTGGTGGGAAATGAGGCACTTACCTGGTAGTCTCTGAGACACGCTCTCCATTTAGAGGGAGTGAGGGGAGGACAGGCGTGGCATGGAGAAGAGCTGAGACCTGCCCGACAGGGACCCCGGGAAGGCTGCTGGCGGCAGGGGGCAGGAGGGTGTGGGCTGCCCACAGTGAACTCCGGACCCCGGTCCCACCCAGCCACCTATGCCGTCTGTCTTTGAGCTGGCCAGATGGAGTTTAAGCATAAACACCATGAAAACCAGCTTCCGGCACTAAACAATGTCACAATTACCAAACACCTTTACCCACTCGCTCAGCTGTTGCTGCTGGTGGCCCCGCAGCCCAGGGCACCGGGCCGGGCACGCCCTTTCCTGTTCCCTCCCTCCTTCAGCCTCTGGTCCTGGTCCTCCGCTGTCTCCATCCCCTGGGATCACTGCCACTGCCCCTCCCTGCCCACCCAAACCCACTCCGCTATTGAAGCCACGCTTCAAAGTGTCATTTTCTTTTTAATTTTTAATCAGTCCGTGTCGAGAAAAAACTGGATTTGATCAAGCTTCCAGCTCTCACCGCTCTATCAGCATAGCAATTTCATGAATCAGAGTTTCGATTGTATTTGTCTAAAACCCAGAGGAGAAACGGAATCAGCTCCACAGATCAACATGTATTGGAAGAGACACTTCAAGACTCGGGAAATGTTTTTATCAATCATTTTCTTAGGAACGACACCCAGTGGGCCCCGGGAGAGCACGGTGCGAGTGCTGGACGGACAGGTGGGTGGGACAGCCGGACGCCTGGGAAGCAGGAGCGGAGAGTTGTCTGTCTTCGGAGACTGCGGACTTCGCAGGACAAAATAAAAGGGGGGAAAAAGAATCCAACCTCATATTTTATTTGGAGGAGGAGGAATATAGTTTCAGATACAATTTCTGTTTTGGAAAATTAAATCGGTCTGAGTTTGGCAGCGGGGGCAACAACCCTATTAGTTAACTGGAGACGGGCTCACGACTCAGAAAAATTGTCAAGTGGGATCTTTTAAAGATGCCGAAACAAAACATTACCTTGGCTACTTCCCCACCATGAGATGCTATTTGAACACACTGTGACCATGTGTAAAGTCACAAGATTTAGCCAACGCCATGGATCCGTGTGCTAGACCGTGAATACAAATACTGATGATATTTCACCGAAGGACAGCACGGAGGACGGGAGCTCTACTTTTTGAAGAAATTTCCAGAAAGCCGAGTCTTTCCTTTCCTTTCTCAGTGGAACCGCCACATCCCGCTTTAGTCTTGCCTTGATCAGAGTTGTCCAGCCCAAGGGACACACCAGAATCTTCCCTGGGGAGCCTGCAGGGGGCGCTCTGCCGCTCTTCCAGCAGCTCAACACAGACTTCCGGCAGAGGCTGATCCATCCTAATTTGGCGTCCAGAGACAGTCTGAAGCAGATTTTAGAAGCGATTTACATAATGTGACATGCTTTCAGAGGAGGCGGGTAGTACTCATAAGTCAGCGGGATGTGGGATTTGGTGGGATATGCGTGGAACCGTCTGTCCCATGTTCCGCAGCACAAGATGCACTTAACACCTTCTTCCAGGACCGCACAGGGTCTCCCCCCCATCCTTTTTGTTCCTCACTGGTCTTGGCAAATCCTCAAGTTTCATTTAAAAGCACTGCCACTGCCCTTTGTGTCAGCCTCACTGTTGAGTCCGAGACGTATGATGGAGTCACCGTCCCCATGCTGATAAATTAGAAAACTTCCTCCACCCCCCCAAGCTCTGTCCTCCAGAGGCCTCACTCCGAAGTACAAGGTGCCCATCCCCAAAGGGGCAGCAGAATCACCGGGACTTTTTCCAGTCATGGATCTTCTCCCATTAGAGGGATCTCTGTAAAAGAAGAGACGGTTATTATACTAATACACCGGAAGACACCGCAAAGATCTGGAATCGTGAGCTTTAGTAAAATGTCTACGGTTCCTACAAATCCGTGAGAAGAAGAAAATGCTAAGTTCCACGTATCAGTCAACAAGCAAATAAACCAACTCCTCTGTACAACATTATTTGCTGGAAAATCTCATACTCAGCTCATAAAAAATAAACCGTTAGGCTTCAACCATGCACCCTAATGGTCATACAAACCAAAAGGTTACAAGTTCAAGTACAGAGAGGCAGGGTGGTACTGGAGAAAAGGAACTCTATGAGGAACCAGGAGACCCCTGTTTCCATGTGGTTACTGCTACTTACTGTCAATATAAGCTGGAATTAGCGCTCTCATTTGTAAAGTGGTGCTGGTGCCCCCTTGCCCCGGGAAACACAGCCCTAATTAGTCTGATGCATTTTTACTATTTTGCCATGAGCTGCAATCTGCCTTTCCTTGCAGTAGGCACATACACATCTTTTACTTCACCCCTGATAAACATAACTTGTATGTACCTAGAGCTTCTCCAGGGCTGGGCCCTCGTGCCCGCATCTGGGTCTTCCCTTTTAGCACGTGTGTGTTACCTTGATCCCAAGCACCACTTTCAGAAGTCCTGCCTAATTAAGGGAGAAAGAAGAAAAGCATCCTGGATCATACGGATGCTATGAAAACCCACTGTGGCCTTTCTACTTTGGATGGCTTGGTGCTCTTTTATGCCTCCAGTTAATGGGCTCATCACTTGTGAGATGATCATTTCTTCCAATAATTGGCCTTGCCCACGGCCTCTACATGCAGAGAGAGCAAGATGCAATTTAAGCTGAGTGAGACGGTAGCACTGATTTGGCCCTGAGCTGGGAGCAGGGTGGGGCTGTGCAAGGGTGGCCCGGGCCTCGGGGCAAATGCTTACCATCTGCAATGTCAATGCCTGGGCTGGTGGATGCCACCTCCCCCGCCGTGCTGGGAGCTGTGTCAGGGTTGTCGGAAGCGGGGCGGGTGCCCCCTTGGCACGTGGGAGGTGAATACAAACTCTGGAGCAGCTCCGAAGAGCCTGAGACGCTGTCACGGGTTCCTGACTCCCCCGGGCCCGTGTCCGTGTCCCCTGAGCCGGGGTATGCTGGGGGGCTCTGGTCGTCCACGGGTAAGGGGCAGCCCTGGCCCACGGAGGCCAGGTACCCTGGGCCTAAGGCACTCAAGCCGCCACTCACAGCCTCGTCATAGGACGGGAGCATGACGGGCACGCCGTCTACCACCACGAAGTCGGGGTCGCTGCTGGAACTCCTGGGAGGCCCCCTGTGGAGAGGAAAGTGGTGCTAATCTGTCAGGTGACAGGTCACCCCGGGAACGAGGCCACAGTGCCCCCCACTGCAGCTGGGGTCCTGGGGGCTGCGGAGCCCTGGGAGGAGGTGGTGCAGGAGATCCAGCCTCCCTGCCCGGTCCCCTCCGGCAGACGGTGCGTCCACCAGGGCCACACTCTGGACAAGAGAGGTTTTCTTCTCCTGCTTCCCTCCTGGCCTCCTGCTGCCTCTGGGCTCCAGTATCTCCTCATACTTCCTTCTTCCCCCCATTGGACCTCTGGGCTCGGCCTTATGGTCATAAACCTGAGAACAGGGGACTATGTGGCCCATGCCAACCGAGCATCCCAATGTGCCCCTGCAGCGTCCCTGAGGAAGCCTGTTGGAAACGGAACAGTACCGTTAAAAGCTTGGGAAACCGTGGACCCTAAGTGCCCCTTTCAGTTACCCCTGTGCTTCGTATGCTTCGTGTTTGTTTTCTGCTATGGTATAAAAATCACTCATTTCTAGTCAAGACAGAAAAACAACAACAGAAAAAAAAGGAACTCTGAACACCATCTCACGGCCGCCCCCCGACCCAGCAGCCACCTGAACCTAAGCTCCGTCCGTGCTGCCCGGAGCGGGGGTTCCCTTACGCTGACACACACGTGGTTCTGGCCTTGCCCTTGGCCTCCGGTCCCTTGCACCTTCCGCACCGCGGGTCTGATGCCAAAGCGCGAGCTCCGTGACCACTCTCTGCTCCTGGTCCCTGGAGGAACCGGGGTGGCCAGTAAGTGGCCGGTGGAACTTGGTTCCTTATTTCCTCGGCTGGGAACTGGTGCTGAGTGATGTGGCCAGAAGGTAAAATATCAGGAGGAGAAGACAACCCAGCTGGAGAGGGGGGGGGGGCGGTGGTGTAGACCCTGAACCCCTGCACGCCAGCGGCAGGGGCTCCAAAATCTGAGGACTGAGATGTCTGGACGCTGGTGTTTGAGGTGGAGGAAGCGTCAGGCCGCCTCTCTCTGACGCTCGGGGCCACTGGCGTTTTGGAGCATCTTGCTTAGAGATTCTGGTGGGGGGCGCTCCTTGCTCCACCATCCTTAAGGCCACTCAGAGATGGGGGAGGTTGCAAGGCCCATGACCCCCAAAAGGCAGGAGCCAGGAGGAAAGGAAGAGTTTGGTCCAAATCCAGCTTCTCTCCCCTTCCACAGCCCTCGTGAGTGGGTCTGGAACCGGCCGAGCTCCCCTCCTCCCTGGCCTCCAGGGTCTCACACTGGCCTCCTTTCTCACTTAGGCCTCCCTACCTCTCACTGTCCCTTTCACCAGCAAGCTGTCTGGGTCAGGGCGACCCGATGGATGCCTCTGTTCTCCATTCTCCCCCAACAAAAGCTCCCACAGTGGCAGCTTCTCCCCCCTGGTCCCAGCCCCACGGCTGTCATCAGCATCTCTTCGGCGTCTACGCCTCTGGGACCTAGAGTAAAAACGTCCTTCCTGGACCTGCTCCTGAGAACCTTATCATCTATTTGCACAGCTGAGATCAACGTTTCCACACAACTAGAGAGTAACCTAAGATGGAAATAAATACTCGAGGGATTTTTAAAAAAAATCAAGTGAGTTTTAGGGACCATTTTTATTATTTATTTATTTAATTCTTTTGGCTGTGCTGCACGGCTTGTGGGATCTTAGTTCCCCAACCAGGGATCGAACCTGGGTCCCTGGCAGCAGGAGCTCCAAGTCCTAACCACTGGACCGCCAGGGAATTCCCTAGGGACCATTTTTAAAACATCTTAATATTTAGTCTCTATTCTGGAAATTTTGTTCCCAAGCCTATGTAGAAAAATAGCTCTACAGGCCACGTTCAAGTACTCCAGTGTACTATAAATCACAATATGTGGTTCAGATTTCTCCTTATAACCCTTAGGCCTTCTTTAGATAATCTAAATTGCTCAATGATAGAACATGGTCCCTTGACTCATAAATAATAACGGTGAAGATAGAGAGAGCGGATGGCAGGTTGGAGAGGAAAGAAGATTCTGTCACCTCAGCTGGAGCTTGGCTATGGCCCCAGGATGGTGTCCACACACTCTGGGCCTGGCGTGGAGGCAGGTGCACACCCACCCCTGACCTAGCACACTTTCACGGCTGGGAGAGTGGGGTGCTTGCAGGTTGTGGGGCTCCTGCTGCCAGGCGGGGGCATTGCTACGTGGGATGAGGCCGTCCTGGGGGCGGGAGGTTGAGGGGAAAAGGTGGGCAGGTGCTTTCTCCAGCAGCCCCGCCTGCTTCCCGTCCCCGCGCCTGGCTGGGAGTGTGAGAGACGCGAGTGAGTTTCCTGGAGGGCGGAGGGCGGAGTGGGAAGCGGTGAGTCCTGGGAGCCGCCTCCCCCACTAAGCAACACACTCTTTGCCAGGGGCGTGGTACACACGACCCTGGGGGCCAGTTCGTCCCTGTGGGCAGAAACAAATGCCCTTTTCTCAAGCATGAGGTCCCCAAATGAGAAGACTCTGACATGGGCACAGGAATCCAAGGAGATACTTGATTCCCTTGGGAGCCCTGGTTAGCATCCTATGATGTTCGGTGCCCTGACTTCCTTCTCACATTCACAAACTTATCCCTGTGCTTTTTAAAATATATTTATTTATTTATTTTTGGCGGCGTTGGGTCTCCGCTGCTGTGCGCGGGTTTTCTCTAGTTGCGGCGAGCCGGGGCTACTCTCCGCTGTGGCACGCCGGCCTCTCATTGTGGTGGCCCCTCCCGTTGCAGAGCACGGGCTCTAGGGCGCACGGGTGTAGTCGCTCCGCAGCATGCGGGATCCTCCCGGACCGGGTCTCGAACCCGCGTCCCCTGAATCGGCAGGCGGATTCCCGGCCACTGCGCCACCAGGGAAGCCCATCCCTGTGCTTTCTAAATGACTTCTCCTTCCAGGAACAGTGATCTGCCAGCAGCAGTGCTGGGTGGCTCTTGGTTCCGAAGGGCGCTGGTGTGCTTGCTTCCGGGCAAGGGGCCAGCGTCGGAGGGGCAGGGCCACAGGCTGCCCTGGGCACTGAGAGGACCAGACCGCCTCTGAGGGACTTTGACAAGCTCCTCTCTGGTGATGACGACAGGGAGGATGAAGACACGGACCCAAGCTCACCTGCGCAGCCGAGGAGGATGGAGACCCCCCTCCCCCGCCCCCGCCCGCCCACAGGTCCCACTCCGAAAGCTCAGACCCTACTTGGGGGCAGAAGCTCACCAGCCCTGTCCTGGCTCCCCATCCAGAGCCTTTTCTCCTTCCGGAGACTTGCCACGGTTTTGCACACCGGTTTTGCACCTCTGTTGGGTCATGCACCTTGGACCTCATCCCTAATTACTTCTGTGTATTTCTTATCCTCCCTGTGGCCTGGAAGCTCCAAGGTACGTAAGTCTAGAGCTGCAGGCACATAGTGGGCAATGGGGGGACCCTTGGGGGTGGGAGGTGCAGGGTGTGCAGCCCTGACGGTGCTCCCCTTCTCTGCACCCCCTACAATGCCTGCCTCGAGAATGTTTACCCAGGGAAGGAGGGAGACGGGGGGCTCACGGGTGGGGGGGGGTGGAAAGAGGGAAATGAGTGTGTCTCCAGCTTCGTGTTCTGACCCCAGACACCCGAAAACCTCCCAGGCGAGTGTTTTTGCTTTCTCCCCTATTCCCCCTTCGAAGCTCAACTCTGCACTCATGAAGGCTGACCATCCTTTCTCCTTGCTGCTCAAGGTGGCTGCACTGACCTGGGGGGAAAGTGGGCCTTGAACTTGGTCTGGAACATCCTGGCCAGGATGACGAGCAGCAGCGCCAGCAGCACGCTGGTGGCCGTGAACGCCACGATCTTCCACGTGGTCAGCAGGGTCTCATGGGTGCCGGGCCACGCTGGCTCTGCCGGGAGAGAGGACGAGGCAGCTGTGAAGCTCGCGGGCCGTGACGGGCGCTGAGGTTCCTGTGTGCTCATTTGAGGGATTTGCCTTCTTTACTTCTCTGCACTCCACCCGCACTGGTTCGCGTTACCATTTGTGGGCCTCCAGATGCGCTGTGTTAACAAATGCTTCCCCCGCCTTGCTACATCCGGGGCAGCCGTCACCCCTGCTTGGGGCAGGCGTCTGTGGCCACACCTGGAAAAAGCCGGGGCAAGCGGGCTGGACCGGGGTGGGCGGGAGACGGTGGGCGGACGTGCACGGGCGCCCAAGTCTCCGTCGTGTGGTCACTACCCGGGTGCTCTGAGACCAGGGGTGAGGATGGTTTGCATTTGTTACTAAGCAGGAAGCACTGACACTTGCACGTGGCTTACGTTTTTAGAAGTGAGAGCAGGTTTTACCCATAATCATATCATTTGTGTTCTGATATGCGTCCTGGACTGGAAGAGAAACGCTGAGTCATGCATCGCTTGGGTCACACCCATGGGCCTGTGTCCTCGTCAGTGGAAGGGGACAAGGCTGGGAGAAGACAGAGTGCACAGAGGCCAGGTCCTTCCATGGACGCTAGGGGTCTAGGGACCCGTTCAGAGGGTCAGCATTTTAACATGGGCACGGGCGGGTTAATACTCCTGACCCTCTGAACAGGGTTTGGAAGTATCAGCCACGTGTATCCACAAAGATGAGTTTCTATGTCCAGTCCCTAACACCGCGTGTGAGGGGGGAGGGTGTGTGGGAGGAGGGACTGCGCTCAGGACACAGCCACCCGCCACCGTGAGTAGTCTGAACCTGGACCATCCAGGGACGCCCTCGACGTGCTCACCTGACTTGATGCAGTAGACTTGATAGGAAGGAAACCACTCCCCGTACTGGCAGGTGATGTACTTGTAATCACTGGTGAGGCTGTAGCCGGGATCGCAGTAAAACTCCACCACGGTTCCGTGGTTGTAGCGCTCACATGGCCGCGGGTGGCAGATGAAATCGCCGTGACTCACCATGGGAGGTAGCGGACAGACTTGGGCAGTGGGGGAGAATAAGAGTTTCAGAACCACATGCTTATCCTGTCTGGACCCTCAAAACAGAGATTGAGCTCGGAGAACACATCCCTCAGAGATGCACTGATACATGAATCATCAGACTAGTGATGATTAGCTGTCCCCGAGACAGTCCCTTCGTCTGTCCCTTCACGTGAGGTCAGACGGAAGCCTGCAATAAGATTCGGAGCACTTGTCGCTGACACGTGTCACTTTATAATGATAAAGTACATCGTAAAAGAGAGGTTCGTTTTACATCGCAAAGAGTATGCCTACTTAATAGACAGTGTTAAGCTGCTCTATTAATAATGCATGCTATTATGTGCCAGACAACCTAGTAAATACAACTGAGATATTTATGGACAGAATCTTCGCTGAAAGGAACAGCTATCCTGAGCCTGCTCCTGTGGCTATGGGAGTAATCTGGGACCATCCAAATCCCTGGGCGTGCCTGATCTGATCCACAGGTGCCCTCCTGGGGTTTGGCCAATGACGTATATGCAGCTCTTCTGCTGGCTCCGTGCAGGCCCAGGCCACAGCTTCCCAGTCATAGGTGCCCTGACCAGCACGGAGGAGCCTTGGGGCCTGGGCCTGGTTTGCCACCAATATGCTACGTGACCTTACAGAGGTCACTTAACCAAATTTAAGCCTTGATTTTCTCCTCTGTAAAATGGAAGTTTATTCTACCCTTGATAATGTTTTATGGTTTTTCCTAACCCTCATAGTCTATGATTTTAGGGGAAGAAAAAGTTGTTTTCAGTTGCCTCTCTTGAACCCAAACTCTGGGTTGTCAGGTAAGAACGGTTCTGTCTCTGGGTCCAGAAAGATGGTTTTCGTGGAGTTTCGGGCTTGTTCACTGATTCCCACAGAGAGCCCTCTTTCCTGGACGAGGACTCAGAACTGCCCTTAAACATTCCTCAAGAAACAATCAAAGCCCAGACCACCGAGGCCAGCTTCAAACCCACGCCTATGGAAACCGCTACGAGCTTTGACCAAAACAGGGAGAAGGTTAACTTTTGAGCCTCTTCCCAGGGGTACCCAAGCCCTGGGCAGTGGAGACGCACAGGCAGGCCTCAGAGCTCTCCCCACGCAGCCGCATCTGCAGGGAGCTACCCGCCCCACACGGGCCGCTGGAATGTTTGTCGGGAGCTCTCTTCTGGCAGCAAGCCGGGCACTGGGGCTGGTCAGCAAGATGGGCCCACCCGATGGGGGTGTCCCATGGCTTGGGGCCAAGAGGCTCTTTACAGACACTCTCTCTCATCCTGCAAACAATGCCACGAGGCAGATCTTGCTGGCTCTTTTCAGAGTCAGGGAAACAGAAACTCAGAGAGGTCAAGTTCTCCAGGAGCAGCCGGAGGAGTGGGTAGGAGCTCGGGCTGAGTTCTGGCTCAGCTCCTCACCAGCCAGGTGACCCTGAACCAGTGGCTTCTCATCTCCGAGCTTCAGTGGCCTCATCTGTAAAATGGGAGCATCTGAGGGTTATTCTGGGGAAGGCTGGCCAGGCCTCAGTTCCGAGCTGACATGGTGTAAGTGGGCAGTCAGGGATGACCAGGAACCGGGCATCTACAGAGAGGGGTGGTAATGAGGCAATTGCTTCCACAGGTGGTGGAAAAACCTATGTGGACAATGAGGCCGCTGAGATGCACAGCAGCGGGAAGCCACGACTGCCCCTGGCCAGGTGGGATGAAGGTGTCCTAGTGGCCGGGCCCCCGTGGAAGTTGGAGCCACGGAGGTGATCCTGTGGGAGATGGAGGCCGCGGAAACCCAGGCACTGCTGGAGACGCCCCAGGTCAGCGAGGCTCAGTGGGAAATGCCCCAGCTTCTCCACCTGCCCTCACTCCCTCTGGACAAAGCCAGCAGGGAGCCAGCTGACCGGGGTTGGGGGGTGCAGGGGAAGGTCCAGGAGTGGGTCTGAGGTCCACAGACCCAGAGTGTTCTCCATGAATGGCGGCTGGCAGGTGACTGCGCCTCGGGTCCCACGGGTAGACACTGGTGTAGAGTCGGGACCAGAGCTCTGGCTTTCCTCCAGCCCAGGGCATCTCCCGTCCCAGCAGATGCATGCCCTCCACAGAGCTGCCCAGGGCCACAGAATCCCGTCACCCAATGCATTTCTAGTTCCACAAACTGGGGCTCCTGCCAAATCCACTCCCTCCAGGGTGTTCCATGAGCATCCCCAGTCGGTGATCAAGGCAGCAGGAGAGGAACGGGAAGGACGAGAAGGAGGGAGAGAGAAAAGGTACCAGCAGCACTGAGCTGGTCCTGGGATGCCAGCAGGGATTTGCAGCAAGGGCCCCTCCTTCCCCAAAGGCCCCTCTGTGAAGAGCACAGGGAAGGAAGTGTCCGGCTCCCGGCCCAGTGAGGGAGGCCACTGGGCTCTCAGAGCCACCTTCCTGGGCTGAAGGAGGCCCTGCCTTCCAGAGTGAAGGGGAGGTTCGATGTCCGCTGTGCGGCCAGCCTGACAGCAATATCTGCCACTCTGGTGGCCTCCAGGGCTTCCTGGCTCATGTGGCCACAGGGGGGTCCCCCTCCTCTGCACCTCCCATGAGTGCCCCCAGCACTGCAGCGTCTCACGGGGGGCTGGACCTTTGCTGGGAGAGTAGGTCCTTTCCACAGTCAAGGGTTATACAGAGCAGCAGGTCTCTCCTCCTAGCTGCCCTCCAGACAAATCCCCAGCAGTCCCCACAGGACGAGAGAATCACCAGAGCATTTTCAAGGCCCAGAAAACGTCATGAGAGGTCGGAAGAAGCCCTGTAAATATATATATGCAAGTTTGTTATGCCGACTAAAAATCGGCATTCTCCACCTGGTTCTACAGGAATGAAGTCACTAAGTCACTGCAGTCGCTGACCTTCAACACCCCGTGAAAGGAGTTCAGGGCGGAGATCAGGAATGAGGCACTCTGTGCTCTGGAACAAACTGGCAGAACAGGCCTTCAGACGGTTAGATATTTTCAAGAGATTTTATGAGCCCAATTTCTTGCATCTTCTGATATCTAGAAAAGCACTAAAACCATTAATGGAGACATCTCCCTGTGACCAGCAGCAACCTTCTGCCAAGACGTGAGCTTGACTGTACGTATCCCCGTCACCAAAATCACATGTATACTGTCCTCCTCCCACCTCTCCGGAGCAGTTCCCCAGAGCCATCTGAGAGCCTGTCTCCCAGGCTAGAGTCTTCATTTGGCCCCAAATAAAACTTAACTCACAGCTCTCACGTTGTGCAATTTTTTTCACTTGACAGTTTTCAGCAGCATTTTTCCTCACTTGGAGGACAAAGGACTGTTCAAATCATTGCCTTAACCCTGAGGCAGGTGGTCCCTGATGTGCTAAGGAAGGCCTGGGCTGACCGGACCCTGCATTTGACAAGGGAGGGGGGTGGTACAGCGTGTGCCGCCAGGCACGGGCATGGAGGGCCCCAAATTCATGTTCAAATCCCAGCTCTATACCGCTGAGTTGGGGGCGGCTGTTAGGCAGCTTGTTTAACTTCTCGGGGGTTTAGCTTCCCCATCCGTGTAGTCAGGGCAACAATTCCTAACTCCTAGGGTTGTTGCGAGGATTAGAACGTGTATGTAACGTACGTAACACAAAACTCTGGAACGCAGTAGGCACTTAATAAATAACAGCGCTTAGTATTACTGGTGCCTGAACTTGCTGAGTGCCCGTGCTGTACAATCAGGATACGTGGATTGCACCAGGCCGGCCCCAAACATTCCTGGAGGGAATCTGGAAGCATCTCGCTGGCAGGTTTTCTCAGAGGCCAGATAAAAACCACCCACGGTAGAGGCTTTGATTCCGAGACTGTCATAATCGGTTGCTAATAGAGATGCATTTGTCCCCTACGTGGAAACATTTATCTTCACACTTTGCAGTGTTTCTAGTGATTGCACCTGGCCGGCCATTAACTTTGCTGCAAGGAAAACCACCCCGTGCATCCTGGTAGGGGCAGAGGGTCGGGAGTGTTCTTTAAACTTGGAAGGAACAGACAATCAAAGTGTTAATTATAAATTTGGGAAGCTTATTTTTTTTTAATAACTCTCTTTTTAAAAAATTATATATTTATATATTTATGGCTGCATTGGGTCTTCGTTGCTGCACGTGGGCTTTCTCTAGTTGTGGAGAGCGGGGGCTACTCTTTGTTGTGGCACGTGGGCTTCAGTAGTTGTGGCTCGCGGGCTCTAGAGCGCAGGCTCAGTAGTTGTGGTGCACGGGTTTAGCTGCTCAGCGGCATGTGGGATCTTCCCAGACCAGGGCTCGAACCCGTGTCCCCTGCATTGGCAGGTGGATTCTTAACCACTGCGCCACCAGGGAAGTCCCAGGAAGCTTATTTTAAAATAACAGTTTAGGGTTATCTGAGGCGTGGTGCTCCAAGGACAATGGTGCTTCAAGGAAAAAGGACGACCCTGCCTGAAAAAGTGTCAGCGTCACACCCGCTACTGGACTCTTACTCGCCCTCCCCACCCTGTTGCAATGGTTACGAAATTCCTGAGTCCACCTGGGCAACGGGACCCTGTCCCAAATAAGGAAAGGCATCTGGCCTGTCCCACTCCCACCCTATAGAAGGAAGGTATATGTGCCTAGACCGATCAGTAAACAAAACTTTCACCTCAGACTATTCCTTTGTTTTCTGGCTATAAAAACTGATCAATAGCACACGTTCGGGCTCGACTCTCCCAGACTACTAGGAAGTCGGCCAGCTGTTCTGGCAGCGACCCTCCCCTCTAATAAATTCTATCTTCTCTATATTCTGCCTTGTGTCTGGAAATTCTTTTCCAACCCGTGTTCGGACCACGACAGAAATGAAGCTGGTAAGAAAGCCTGATGCACTTCTAAGTGTAAAAAAACGATTCTGCAACCACCTCTGCCTGTTTTGCATTATCAGCACTAGGGCACCCGCCTCCTCGGCGTACACACGGGAAGCGATTTTACTCGGACAGGCTGCATTTCAGACCTTCTGAAGGAAAAGCCTCTTCACGTTCTGTTCAAGTATCCTGCTTATACTTAAAAAAAAAAATAAATTTATTTACTTATTTTGGCTGCACCAGGTCTTAGTTGCAGCATGCGGACTCTTAGTTGCGGCATGCACGTGGGATCTGGTTCCCCGACCGGGGATTGAACCTGGGCCCCCTGCATTGGGAGCACACAGTCTTACCTACTGGTCCACCAGGGGAGTCCCTCCTGATTATATTCTTTTGCTCATTTCATTTTTTAAAAAATTAATTAATTAATTTTTGGCTGCGTTGGGTCTTTGCTGCTGCGCGCGGGCTTTCCCTAGTTGCAGAGAGCGGGGGCTACTCTTCGTTGCAGTGCGCAGGCTTCTCATTGCGGTGGCTTCGCTTGCTGCGGAGCACAGGCTCTAGGCACGCGGGCTTCAGTAGTTGTGGCTCGCGGGCTCTGGAGCGCAGGCTCAGTAGTTGTGGCTCACGGGCTTAGTTGCTCAGCGGCATGTGGGATCTTCCCGGACCAGGGCTTGAACCCGTGTCCCTGCATTAGCAGGCGGATTCCCAACCACTGTGCCACCAGGGAAGCCCTGCTCATTTCTTAATTCATTTACTTAACACATAGTTTTTGGACCACCACTGAAACTAGATAATGCATTGATCCCGCCCTCCTGGGGCTCACTAAAGACAGATAATAAGTAAACAAATGAATATTGATGTGTCTGGATGAGACCTTTCCTCTTTCTGTTGAAAAACACCATCAACTCTCACACACAGGAGGTGGCCTGGGAGACCTGCCCCCACCTCCCGAGAGGCCTGGAAGGTGCCTGGGACCAAAGGCAGCCAGATGTTCTTTTAGGCACAAGAAGATCCAAAATGTAAGCTGGCCCTGGCAGGGGACTAGAGAACCAGGGGTGCAAAAGCTTTAAAAAGGCCAGACCACCTCACGCCCCCTGTGATGGAGACGGGCCAGAGGACAGCGGCTGTGTGTACCCCATGCTGGAGAAACCGAGGATACCCCAGACGCCAGAGCAGCCAAGGGCAAGGGCCCTGATCTAGGACAGGTGGTCAAGGGACACGTGGGGAGGAACATCCCGGGCAGAGGGGACGACGCACGTGAGGGCAAGCCGGAGGGATGAAGGGAGGAGGGGGTGGTGGCCGTGTGTGACCGGAGAGGGGAGGGGCTGCACACGGGAGGGTGCAGTGGCAGCCAGAGCAGTGTGTAGGCAGCTCCGTGGGCCCCGTGGCCGGAAGTTGGGATTTTACCCACAGTGTCAGGGACACTGTGAAAAGCCGGTATAGACCCATTTTCACGAGGAAGCTCTAGCTGCTCTGTGGAGGCTCGGAAGCAGGGATGGAGGTGGGGGGGCTGTCAGGTGGCCGCTGCCGCAACCAGGTGAGAGAGGATGGTGGCTTGGACCAGGACAGCGGCAGTGACACGGTGAGGAGGAGAGTGATGGGACCTATTTAGAACTATCTGTTTCTACAATAGGATTTGCTGAGAGATGGAATTTGGGGGCCACGGGAAGAATCAAGGATGACCCCCAGATTTCTGCCATTAGGACCCAGGCAGATGGTGATGCCATTCACCACGTCAGGTTTTCGTTTGTTTGTTTTGTGGGAAGGTAGAGGTAGTGAGAGTCTGGGCTGCCAGTGAGATGGTCATCCAAGTATCAATCAGGCAGCAGGAGAAAGTGCCTGGGGTCAGTAAAGAACTCAGGCATCGGGGAGTTCCCTGGTTGCCTAGTGGTCAGGATTCTGGGCTTTCACTGCCATAGCCCGGGTTCAATCCCTGGTCGGGGAACTGAGATCCTGCAAGCCACATGGTGCAGCAAAACAAACAAACAAAAAAAAAATAGAGAAAGAAAGAAAAAGAACTCAGGAATCATGAGCCTAGAGATAAGACTGAAAACCATGAGACCGGGTGAACTCACCTAGGGAGAGAGGGTAGAGAGAAGAGAGGAGGGGTCCCCATCCAAAGGTTGAGAAATCAGTTGAAAGAGTGAAAGAGACTGGCCGAGCAGACTGGGATGGACCAACGAAGCTGAGACAGGAAACTGTTCTGAGCAGGGGGGAGTAGTAGTTCCCAGCAAGCTGAGAACGATTGGAAATCACCGGTGACCTTGAGGCAAGCAATTTCAGAAGAGTGGTGAGTGGCCAGTGGAAGAGGGGCAGTGTGGGCTGAGGAGTGGGCGGGGTAGGAAATGTAGACTCAGAGAAGTTTGCTGAAGGAAAGCAGCCAATGGGGCAGCTGGAGGCCCGGGGGATCCTGCCCACCCCCCGCCCCCCAGGAGCCCTGGACCTTGTTTATATGTCCTCTACGGGAGCAGACCAACATGGAGGACAAGGCTGGTGACGCTGGGTGGGAGAAGGAATGCAAGGTCACTATGAAGGTGAAAGGAGCTGTGGTCCTGTGCACATCGGCGGACAGACTGGCCTTTGACAGGAGCAGGAGGAGGCCGGAGGGAAGAACTAGAGCTGGACACAGGGACGAGTGGATCGAAGCCAGGGTGATGGAGACGTGGGGGACTTGCCATCTGTAGGTTCGCACTCTCTGAAGGCAGTATGAGGTGAGGCCGTTGCTCAGGGAGGAGGAGCTTAGAGCTGAGAATTACACATCACTTATCACAGCCCTTCGCCCATTTATATATTTCATTGTGTCCAGAAGAGGAAAACAAGGTTTAAAAATAGTCTGTGTGCTTCGTGAACATTCACAGAAATTATTTTGGGGGGGACAGAAGAATGTAAAACAGTACCACCTCTAATTATTTTTTTAATCCTTCTGAGCCACGAGCCCAGGTATTTGGATTGCGTGTTTCCATTCTTAGTCTTCCAAAGCTTCATGCGGCCCCCTGGGTGGTCCTCGTGTAGGGAGAAGCTGGCTCTTTAGTCTGTGTGCCCAGATCCAGCCCACAGGGCTGGTGCTGGAGGCTGCTGGCTGCTCCCACAATCCCGTTCCCCTCTTCCTTCTGGGCACAGAGCTGTCTGCATTGCCCAGTGTCCCTTGTTCCTCTGAGTTCTAGTCAATGAAATGTGAGCAGAAGTGATAAGTACTCCTCCAGACCCGATGCACGGAATTCTTCCAAGCTTCTAGAATGAGACAACCTCCCAAGAGGACCTTAGAAGCTGCACCTTGAACACAGCAGAGGCTCCACTGGCCCCTGAACGACTGGGTGGAGAGGAGGCACCAGCTGACCCACACTCACTAATTCCACTCGTGAAAATAAACTTCTGTTTTGTTTGAGCCACTACACATTTTGGGGAGCCTCCTCCCAGGATTGGGTCTACTACGCTCTATAGTGTGGATCAGCAAAGCACTCGCTTTCCTGCGGTTCACTGCTACCGTGACAGGCACCCACCCTCCCCGCCATGCCAACATCTTACCATCTGAGGAGCATCTTAGTGACTTAAGTCAGTGGTCCTTCGACCCTGCACATCAGCGTCACCTGGGGTGGTCTGGGGTGGGGTCTTGGGTGTGGCCAGGTCTTTGAAGCTCCCCAGGTGATTCTCCTAGGTGGTCAGACTTGAGAGCTGGGGAGATGAATCTCCCTCCATTCTCCACCTGCTGGGATGGAGGGCTTACAACATCCAGGGGAGCGAGCGTGAGAAGTAAGTTGCCACGGTTTCTGGTGAGAGTCTTTACCTTCCACGAGGCCCTTCACTGCTGTCCATGGACCATCAGCTTTGGGATCAGCCGGGAGCTTGTTCGAAATGCATAATCTCAAGCCACATCCGAGTCCTACTGAATCAGGAACTTCATTTTAGCAAGATTCCCAGGTGACTCACACACACAGTCCAGTCTGAGAAGCGCCGCCCCAGACCACAACGAAGCTTTGCAGCTGAGCTCAGCGGTGACAAGGAGAGAAGACTCGCTCTTAATGCAGAATCTGGCCCTCAGCTGGCCTGGCAGAGCACGGGGAGGTGGTGGGAAAGCCAGCAGGTCTGTGTCTCAAGTCCAAAGGCATCATCTCAAGGCCAGCAGCACGATATCCGAGCCCCTCTCAGGAACCAAGAGCACGGGCGCTGCTCTGTACACGTACAGAACCAGCCAAAACTCTGCCTTCAGGAGTTCTGCTGGCTTCTGATAATTAAACTGCCACTGCCCCCACCGGCTGGCCCCAGGCTGATCCAAGTTTGGGTAATGATTCCAGGAAGCCGCCTGGCACCCTCCATGCCAAAATCACAGCTGCTTCCAAGGCTACGTCCAAAACCTTGCTTTCAGCTCAGGGAAAATCAATAAACATTATACGGCACATAACGTTTTCCACTTTTGTTTTGCTGTAACAACACGGAAGGCCAATAAATGTGTCCACCCAAGGAAGCAAATGATGACAAGGCTGGGCCTTTGCTTATTTCCAGGCCTGATGGAGCAAGGTGTTGACTTGCTTGGAGATGTGCTGACAGATGAAATTTAAGATCAATATTACCCGGCAGCCCCGAGGGAGGGGCTCTGATCTGCTTTCCATCTTGGAGTCACCACATTAGGGTGTCCCTGAAGGAACACACGATGCATCTGATGACGACTGTGAAACTTCAGTGCAAAAAAAAAATATGGCTTCACATAAGAAATCCAAAGTGTGTCTAGTTTTGGAGACACAGTGAAGCCGCAAAGGAGCACACAGGTGAGGGAGCAGGTGTAAAACCGTGATTTACTCTGACACGTGTTTCTGGGTACCAATGAGGTGTCCTTCCTTCTTTATAGTGACTCAAGCACCAGGGGCTAAGCCCAGTACAGCCTCACTCACCGCGATGTGAAAATAAATCACAAGACATCTGTGGTGTCAAAGTGTTTGGATGCCTGTGAACATCTTCTCAAATAGGATTCCCACAGATGGAATGCCTGATGGTAATCGGGGCATCTTAATTTTTTGAAAGGGAGAGAAATCGGGGGCTCAAGATGAAAAAGTTGTGTGTCCCACAAGTTAACACAGAAAGCCCACAGGGAAGGGAGCATTTAGAGCAGGTGTCTCCTGCCTTTCCCTGCTATCAGCAAACCCTTCCCCATGAGAGCATGCTGAATATAAAATGTTGCCGGTGTATTCCAGCAATTCTTAAGTTCCTTCTGAACAAATTGGACCAAGGTGCTACACTGATATTAATGCATAACACATTGATTTTCCGAACTTCAAATTTTTCTCCCATAAATTTTTTCTTAAATTTCTTGTGCCTTCTCAATCTTATCTGTTAGCAAATCCTAGCAAATGAGGGAATAAATAATTGAGTACTAAGTTCATGATAATGGAAAGCAAGTGGTTATGCTTTATTCTATCTGAGTGTGGGTGCATGCGTGTATGTGCATGTGTACACTTATGTGTATGGTCCCATACTGTACATAGAAAATACATAGCTCTGCTTTCTGCTAGCAAAAGTGCTTCTAAGGCTTACACAGTATTCCTTAGTGTTCTGCAAAAACAAAAAAGAAAAAAAAACTTGCTATTCTGTGAAAAGTACCATGCTTTTCTGACATCTGAATGTATTTCAAAACTACTGGCTTAGAAGTCATGGACAATGAAAAAAGGAAAAAGGGGAAAAGTCAGCTAGAAGAGCAGGAAAGGAGAGAGTGTGAGAAAAGCCAGGAAGACATAACATCAGTGGATTAATGGAAGTTGCCTACAGGCAACTTTACATAGTGCAAAGCGCATTTTCTTGGGTTCAAATCTTGACTCAAACACTTTGGAGCTATGTGACCTTGGGCACTTCATTTAACCTCTTTCTGAGGTAGTTTTAGTTTCCATCACCTGCAAAACAGGAATAACCACACCCACACTGCAGAGATTTTATAAAAATTAGAAATAATAGCTGTAAATCAAGCATAGTGTCTGACACAAAAATAGATGCCCGATAAACAGATAGCTACTATTATTAGTAACTATATTGTGTATGTATAGTAGCTATATTATGAGGCAATGAGAGAAAATGCAAGCAGAAAGGCCAGTTGACAACTTTGAACAAGTCCCGACCATGAGAGCAGCATACACGCCACACACTGTTCCACTTCATCCTAACCACAGTTTTGCAGAGCAGGTATTGTTATGACCTCATGTATACAGAGAAGGGAATCGAGGCTCAAGAAAGTGAAGTTACTTGTCCAAGGTCAAATAAATAGAAGACCTAGGATTTGACCGTAAGTGAGGCTTACTCCGAAGCTATGCTCTCTCACTGAGCCTTGCTGTAGGGTTTTACGTGTGCACAGGCACAAGGGAGTGTAGGCCACCCAAGGACCAGATGTGACAGAATGGGTTTCTTGATCTGCAAAGATGTGGGCTGTGCACAGTGGGGTTAGAGTTTGGAAAAGCCTTGGAGCCTCTCGGGAGAGAAGAAAGGCAAGATGGGGGAACCCTGATGGACACAGAGCATTCCTGTTCCACCTGTGGGCATCAGCAGGATGCTGTGGACAGGGCCAGAGGAGAGGCGAGCTTAGGACAGGGCTGTGGGTGGAGCCCAAGGATGCTGGCCACCTGGGGTTTGGGAAGCTTTGAAGACGGTCCTTTAAACCTGACACAAGAGGTACAAGGAAGACACAAGAAGCATCTGCTTCTTCTTAAGCCAAGGCAAAGGGAGCACGTGGTGCGGGTTGCATTGTGTTCCCCCAAAAGTTCTGTTGAAGTCCTAACCCCAGGTTACCCGTGAATATGACTTCACTTGGAAACTGGGTGTACTGCAGATGTAAAAGTTAAGATGAGGTCATATTATAGTAGGGTGGGCCCTTGATCCAATATGATAGGTATCCTTATAATAGGAGAAGAGACACACAGAAGGAAGATAGCCATGTGAAGACACAGACTCATAGGGAAAAAACACCACATGATGACAGAGGCAGAGACTGGAATGGTGTCGCTATAAGCCAAGGAATGCCAAGGCCACCTCTAGAAGGAAGGTGAGTCTCTGAAGGAACATGGTCCTGTCAACACTTGGATTTTGGACTTCTAGCCTCCAGAACCATGAGAGAAGACATTAATTTTGTTTTAAGTCATCAGCCCGTGGTACTTTGTTCCAGCAGTGCTGGGAAACTAGTACAGCATGAGTCTACCCTTGGCCTGGGAGGAAGTGGCCAAGCGCTTGGGCCAGGTCCACAGGGAAGCAACCGGCTAGAACAGGAGGGTTTCCTGGCTAATGTCAGAATGTCTCACTGAAATAACTAGACACCAAGATTTCCTCAAAGTGAAGTAAAAAGAAGAATCGTTTTACATGAAAGTGGTTATTTCATGAGCTATGCTTTAGTGGATGGAGTGGAATAAAGCAATGCAGGAGGACAGCATCCCAGGGCTGGAACCTTAAGAGCTCCTTGGGGAGATACCATTCTTCTCTTTGGGTAGTGCCGGCAGAAACCACGTTGGGGAGCCTTATGCTTTGGGGACAGTAGAGAGTCACTCACAGTTAACTCCAGGGACCACAGGATCTTTGAAAAGGTCAAGTAGTATGGGAGAGTAAGGGTCCTCTTACACGCAATTTTAGTCATGGTTGTCTATAGAACTCTTAACTTCCTAGCTTCCTATAAATTTACTTTTCTTCCCAATTTAAAAAAATTTCCCTTGGAATAAGATATTTATGGCATGAAAATACAGACTGATGTCGGCACAGTTGTTTGCCTGTGATCTCCTGAGCTAAGGACTAGTTTTAAAATCTGAAATCCAGTATAACTGGCTTCTTTAAAATTCCAGCTGTTTCCACCACCTTAATGCCTGGACCTGTTACCTCCCTGCCCATGAGTGGAAGATATGGCGTTAGAAAACGCATTAAGTTCTCATCCATTGAAGAACAAACTGGCCAGCATGTGAGCAAAGTCCTAGACTTTTCGGCAGGAGCCCCAGGTACTGGGAGGAAGAGGAACGATCAGATGAAGGGCCACCTCCACTAAGCGCTTTGACTTTACAGAAATCTGGGCACAATTTAGAGTCGGGCACCATCTTTTTGCAAAAACAAAACCCCAGACAACAAAAAATCCTCCTGTACAGGAAGAGAAAATGATTGCGAACACAGATATTATGTTACAGGTTCTAACTAAAAAAAAAAAAAAAGAATGATGCAAGACACCAAGATGGACACAGACAGGTGTGACTGTTTTACCTGCCTATCATCCCAGACTTCTAATCACTTTAGGGAAAAAAGGGAGCTCTGGTAACTGCTTGTGAAGAAAAGTGGGGTTGCGGGAATTCCCTGGCGGTCCAGTGGTTAGGACTTGGTGCTTTCACCGCTGAGGGTGCGGGTTCAATTCCTGGTCAGGGAACTAAGATCCCGAAAGCCAAGCAGCTCGGCCAAAAAAAAGAAAGAAAGAAAAAGAAAAGTGGGGCTGGGGGTGGGAACTGGGGAGGAATGACTCCCAAACCACCCTGCGGAATACTTCCTGGTGACTCTCGGTCTGTAAAAGGCAGGGAGTGACTGAAGGGATTTATTACCTTCTGTGTTGCACCTGATTGCAAGAGGTTTTATTAGCAAAGTCATCTAACTTTCCAGAGAGGAAAGAAGGAAATAAATCCTGCCTGGAGCAGGGATGGAGAAGATATTCTAGAGTTTAAGGAAAAACACGAAGATTTTCCCTTTTGTACAAGCCATCTATTTTCTGAGCGTGATGAAGTCACCCTCTCGGCATAGCCAGTGGCTCAAACCACTGGCCGCAGCTTTGAAGTTGCTTAGTTGTGCGTTCCTTTCACTGACCTGACATTTAAACATCACAAAATAAAGACCTCTGCTTGCACGCCTGTGAGCTTTTCAAAAATATGAGGAGACTACAAGGCAAAGCAGAAATACATTTTGGTGAGAACCATGAATGCGGTGGCTGAAAGGGATTGGTCCCCACACCCTTGTCCCCTCGAATCCAGCCTGGCCTGCAAAAAAGGGGTGAAAGATCTCAGATCTCTCTGCCATGGAAGGTTTGGAATTCAGACTAATTCAGAACACTGACCCCAGGAGAAGCTTGCGTGTAGGAGTCTCGTTTTATACGAGTGGCTTCCACTGCAGAAAATTTGCAGCATCCTTACTGACACAATCTGGCAAAGGGTTTTGACAGAGCCAGCAATGAGGGGGCTTCCGATTTATTCCATTTCCAAGGATTCAACCCCACCTCTTTGCCTTGCCACCAGGAGATATTTCCATAAAAACATGAGTGATGGTGCCTGGCTTCAGATCCACTGTGTCCCCCTGGGGCCTGAATCTGCTCCAGGACAGGCTGCCTGCCCGGGTGAGAGCTGAAGGGTAGGGGCCTTGGGAGAAGTTGCGTCCGAGCCCATCTGGTGGGACCCCATCTCTGAACGTGACAGTACATTGGGGGGGTCGGTTAGCCAAGTCCCCCATTGGTGTTCTCTTCTTTCCTTGATTTGGTGAGAGAAACCAGTCCAGAACTCTGCCACCTTTGCTCGCCTTTGGTGGGAAAAGGAATCAGTTCTCTTCTTTGATGTCAACATAAAATCTCTGCAATTGAATGAGGTTAAAAAAAAAATAAAGATGGTCCTAGGAGAGCTGGAGGGTTGATGGCTACACGTTTCCAAGGAGGTTAAAAGGAAAGCAAGGTGGCAGGCAGAGCCTGCCGAGGGGCTACGGCTGGCAAACAGCAGGCCTGGAGAGAGAGGATGAGGGGGAGTTCAGGGCCATCTATCAGATCAGCAGTCATACAATTCAAGAGAATAAGAGCCTATAATGTAGTAGCCGGGAAGCCTGAGAACTTGGTTCCACTTGAAAAACAGGAACAAGGTCTCTTGGTTTTCTTAGGATTTCTTAGTGTTTCTGGATTCAATATAGAAAAAAAAAAAAAAAGAATCATGAAGCTTCTTGATGCCACGGCACAATCTACTCTTGAATACAAGAGAGACGTGTGCCCAAGAAGAGGAAGTGCTACAGCGGCAATTACTTATTGTATAAAGAAAAGAGAGAGAGGAAAATTAAGCACAGTGATCCCTCAGAAATGCTGCTATGACACGCAGGCGGCTATTTTCTGGTAATCACTCTGCTGTAATGTATGAACAGTACATGGAAATAGTATTAGAATAATTTACTATTGCTTGTGAACAATAAATTAACAAGGTTGCTTGCTAGTTTGCATTTTCTTCTAATAAAAAACCCCATGAGGGTCACAGGCAAGGTAGCTGTAATACAAACAGTGCCGGATACAGGAATTTTCATTGCCAGGAAACAACAGGAGAGGATGTGATGCCCTAACACGTGTGCCAAGATGGCAGAAGACATTTTCAGTTCACAACGCGACCTCCACGTTGCTTCAGACAGGGCTTCTCCCTAGCCAACGTCACTGACACATGACAGGGGGACGACCTGAGATTTCCTCTTTTCCAGGCCCAGGGAACACATCTGTCTTCAGGGAACTGAAGAGTCTTTTGTTTTTGAGAGTAAGACGGGGAAATCACGTAAGACTTTGACTGATGGAAGTTGGATGCCTAATGAGGGTTCGAAATTAGCCATCGACTCACATACTTGAAGGCTGGGAGTCTGAAGAGATGGGGGAATTCTGCTGTGACCTGGCAAATCACTTCATTTCTCTGGTCTCAAGTTTCTAAGGAGGCAGAATTAGATGAATGATTTTCGTACTTTACAATGGGAAGCTCTTTCTACAAATAAATCTTAAGTGGGAACACGAGATGCAAGTATGTAAAACAGTGCCATGAGGGGGGCAGTGAGGGCAGCTGGAACAAAGCTACCTTGGACTCTGCTGGCTTCCTAGGGACCCCCTGGGCCTCAGGGCCTTGAGGACAGGACAAAACCACCTGGCCAAGTATTTCCTAGCCTTGTATAATCCTCTTACATTTGGAAGAGAAGGAAAGGGAAGGGTATAGGGTCAGATAAGCAGATAAAGAAGCCCTCTCTCCCTCTTCCCATATAGAGGCCCCACTGCTACACTGAGTAAACAGGAGAGAAAAAAGAACATTCACTGCTCCTTTCTTCATTGTCTGCTGACTCCATTTCATTTGGATTCGGCTGCTGGCAGGATCACGGGTGCGTCTGCAGGAAGCTTGAGAGCCCAGGAGAGGCTGAGGGAGACCCTGGTCCTGGCCAGCTGGTCTCCTCTGAATGCTGGGAGGCCTGGGTGGGTGTGGGTGACAGTGGGTCGCTGCTATTATCACTCCAGTTTTGGTGAGGAGGACTTGAATTCCTAATAGCAATAGCCCCACGGCATTTAGTACATCTCTGGTTGGTACCAGAGTCCTAACTGGGAAGGAGGGAGGGAGAGAGGGAAGGAGGGAGAAAGGGAAGGAGGGGAGGAAGGGAAAGTTCCCATGTTGTCCAACATTATATGCAGTGCAGCTTGGGCCAAATCATATAGTGTATCCTCCTCCTCCCTCTAAAATCTCTTACATGATAAAAATCCAGGTTCTAGGGAACATCAGCAGAGAAAAAAGTGGCCCACCGGCAGTTGAGCAGATTATTCAGAAGGCAGGGACCTGGCCTCTCTCGCAGGAGCCAGCAGGGGCAGGAGAAGAAGCACAGCTGGGGAGTCAGGTCAGGGCTGGATCTTGTGAATCTTTTGAATTCTGGCTCTGCAATTTACTCCCCGAGTCCATGTTACCAGCCTGCTGACTGTCAGTGAAGAGGGGCATAATAATATCTGGAGTTGTTTTAAAGCTAAAAAAAGACAAGTGAAGTGCCCGGTGCCAAGATGACACCCAACAAACATCTATTTCCTCTCCCTGCCAGTTGCCTACTGGTGATGAAGGCTCATGGGTTGACTGAATACGAGCCTCCGGGAAACTGTCAGCAGTCGTCCAGGGGAGAAACTCTCCCAGCATTCCAGGCTTTTGCTTTGCTCCCAGAGCCAGCGGAGGGCAGGGTGGCCCCTCTGGATCGGTGCGTTCTGGTTCAGAGCAGAGTCAAGGAGCGTGGCGGCTAGGAAAGAGCCTCAGAAATCAGCTCTTCCCACTCCCTCCCTTCCCATCCAACGAAATGGACTCTCTGCAAGCAGCAGAGCTAGGATTAGAGCCCAGGCCCTAATCTCCAGCAGGGACTCTGGGTCCTAGGAGTGCCTGGAAGAGCAGTGTGGGTAGAAAGTGTGGGCTCAGGGGGCCCCCTGCTGCACCGCTTGTGAGCAGGGTGGCCTTGGGAAAGGGGGGAGACTCTCTGAGCCTCAGTTTCCTCATCTGCCGTTGGCACCACACTTAACTTCTCATGACGCTCATTAGGATGAGAGATCATGTGCTAAAGGTGCCTCCACAGGGCCTGGCATGGAGCAGGCATCCACAAACAGTCAAAGGAGTCAAAGGAGGCTTTAGTTACAATAGCTACACATTGATGAGTACATATACCATGTGCCAGGGGAATGCAGGGAGGAACAAGGTGCTTTCTGCCTTGGAGTTACTCCTAAGAAGATAAACTTCTGATCTGCTTCTCCCTGTTCAAGAATCTAAGTGAGGAAGGCAGAGAAGATGAGTGGCCTGGGCCCCCCACGTTGAGGCAGTCCAGTGGTGCCAGAGCCGGGGTACAGGGATGGGCACCTCGCTGGCACTCCCAGACCCCGAGACCTCGCACAAATCCACTCATCTCCAGCACTGCTGATTCATTTCTGCAAAGGGAGTGCTAGGGTGCAGTGCGTGGGGTGGGGGAAAGGTAAACCGGTGATGTCTAAGGCTTTCTAAGCTCTGAATTATATGATCAATGGTCCCAAATCAGCACCAATAAATCCCGCTGTGACTTGGTTCTGTCATTTCCCTTGACTGACTTAAGATTCAATACAGAAGCTTCCAGCTAATTAAGAGGTCCAGTTGGCCACTTTGTGGTCGAGGATGGCTGGGCAGGAAGGCGCGCGAGACCTGACGGTCCTTTGCTTGTCTGGTGAGACGTGGCAGCAGGAGGGACACAGCTCCATGGGAGCACGTCTGACTCTGGTTTAGGGGATGACACGGCAACACGTGACCTCACCACGGACAATAATTTACAGCAACCTTCCTCGGACCAGGCCTGGACTCCTTTCTGTGCTTCGTATTTTCCTTTTGTAAAATGGGAACCACCTTGGCACGGGGTGGGCCGTGATTATTCCTTTGAGTGTTATCTGCCGAGGATAAGACGCAGGGCAGGTCTTTTCTGAGGAGGCCCGGGTTCTTCCTCTCTCTTTCTCGTTCCTCCACAGGATTCATTTAAAGTCCCGAGGCGCTTCTGCGCGAAGGCAGGGCTCCTGGAGAGAGATCCCTGCCGGCGCCTCTGCCTCCGGTCGCCTCTTGTACCAGAAACGAGTTTTGACTCGGGAACAAAGCACACTGAAAAGGCCTCTCAGGAACTGGGAATCCACCCCGTCCAAACTGGCTTTGAGTTTTGATCCCAAATTGGAACCTTTCAAGTAATTTCACATTTGATCGAACAGGGTTTTTTAATTTCTTATTTTTCCTTCTTTTCTTATATAAGGATGCAGACCTAAAAGGACCCCTGGGCACTCGTAGGTTCTTAGGAAATCTCGCTGCTGCCTTTCCTTGTAATTGCATCTGAAACTGATTAAGCTTCCGTCTCTGACCACGTGAGCAGTGAAATGGATGGGAAGGGGCGGGGCGCTGGGAATTACTTCGGGCATTCTGAGTTTGGGGACTGTCTGGATTTAAAAACAAAATGTCTTGGATATTCAGCTTCTAATGAGGTCAGGTTTGCTTGTTCCTGGGAGAAATGCCAGCCATGAAGCTGAGAAAGTCTGTTGAAAGGTCAGCATTGAGGAAGCCCCCGCCTAAGTCATGGCAAATGAAACCGTAGGCCCCTTCGGTTCCTGGAGCGATTTATTTCTCTGTTTGGGAAAAGCAAACACACAAGCACAACAAACTCTCCTGGGCCCCGGGGTCCACGCCCATGGTCCTCCTGGGAAGCCTGTGTTCCCGCTGCCTTTGGAGTGGAGCCCAGGCACCACGTGGCAGACAATCCAACATGGCAAAAAGTGGCTCACCCACCCCAGTTCCTTCAAAACCATAGAGACCCCCTTGGGAACCCCTTCCAGGTGGCCTCAGAGTAGGTGACAATCTTCTCTACCACCAAAGGCCCTGAAAACTTAGAAATGGAATATTCGGAACCGAGCCCCACCTGTGTAGAGTGAACTTTCAGGAACTGCATGTGGGATGATGGGTGAGCCCAGCAGGCAGAGACCTCGTGTCACTAGTTTGCCTCTGTATCCTCTGTGCCTTGCAAAATACTTGGCATACGAACATAAAAATTTTTACTGGATGCATACATGAATCTCACAGGCATTTATTTAAAATAGCATATACCACTGATTTGGGTTTCTTTCTTTTCAAACTCTAATCTCACGAAATGTTTGACTGGTCCTTTCTAGATCTGATCCCATCTTTTCCCCCAGAGGCTATTGAAAGAAGGACTTTTGGTTAAAGGATCCAGCCCTCTAATTTAATGGTTGGGAAACAGAGGAATCTTTAAGTGGGGAGGTCACAACCAGGGACTAAAGACTCCAAGTTTGGGCATCAACCATCTGTCCTCCCAGCCCTTGCTACCTGCCTCAAAGATGCAGTCATGTGAACTCTGCTGTCGTTAACCTGCTCCCAGGAGTTCCTGTCAACAGATACCCAGCACCCGTGTTACTACTTCCAGGACATTTGAAAACTTGAACGTGAACGGAGTGATCCGATACTTAAGGCTTTTGGATGGTTCCTCCCCATGCAGACAAAGAGCCCTTTTCTGCAGCCACCTGTAGCCGGCATCCCTTGCAGCCCTAACATCACAGTGTCTATGGCATTCTGGGGAGTTAGTACCACTTCCTAGACATGTGTCTTTGCAGCCTTGCCTGTAACCGTCTGTTGCATGCTTGGTTCGTTTGCTTATTTTTATGCCCCTCAATATCCTCCTATATTCCACCTTCAAACCATTGGGCCGGCACTCCTCACACACACTAAGGCATGTTGCCTTGGCTACTGAGCTCTACAGAGCTTCAAAATGTACAGTCCTTCCAAATGAGTAAGATGTTTAGACTCTTTCTCTTTTCCCAAAGCCCAAGCAGAGACAAAAAACATACTTCTGTTTGGCCTTCAGGGAAAAGAAACAAAAACTCATAGATCCCCAGACAGAAATTTTCATTTTACAATTGCGATACCACCTACCAGAACTTCCCTTTCACTCTTTCCAAATGCAGAAGCACGCACGTGCCCTTTGGTTAAGGTAGCTGTGGGCATACGCGGTGCAGTCTGTGATGACGCTAGTCTCTAGGTAACGGGATTTGTCATCTTGTTCTCCCCATTAGACTCTAAGGTCTTCAAAGTAAAGAATGATGTCCTTTTCTTTCTCTGTAATTCCCCAGAGCTCAATTCGGTGTCGCTCTGTGCCTACCAGGTGTCCAATAAACACTGCTGACAATGTAAACAGAGTTCTTAGCACTTACAAATGAGAAAATACCCACATTCACTGTCAAAGGTTTTTGTTTTTTTTTTTAAAGATTTCTTGGATTCAATGCGTGTGTGTGTATGTGTGTGTGTGTATGAAAGAGAGAGAAATGAAAGCCTCAGAGATGAAGACGACCTGAGAATGGAAAACATGAAGACACATAGAGATAAAGAAAAGTACGCAGACCCACAGCGAGAAAGACCAGCACACAGGAACCCATGGGGCTCCCTCCAGGCTCAAATTTATACATTCGCGTATTTTTAAATGACGTAGCCGACATTGTGGTCCAAGATTTTGTGATTTCAGGTGTTTTACCCCACACAACCCGGCTGTGGGAAAACAGACAGGAGACGGGTGTCGTTACCACTCAACAAGCCAGGTGCCACGGCCCCAGGCCTTTGAAACACGTCACCCACACCTTCCTACTGGGCCTGGGAATTCTTGCCACCTTTGGTGAAGCTGCCAGAGTTTTTCCTTCCAAATTATAAAGTCCTTCATGAAGCCAGGCCTCAGTTACGGGACTGTTGACATTGAGTGTGACCGCTGCCACTCAACACTGGCGCCAGCAAAGCCTGCTCCTTGCCACTAGGGAGAGGAGACACCACACGTAGTGGAAGAAGCCACGGCCAAGGGTTGGCAGTGTGGACAAGTCACGCCACCCTTCAAGGTGTCAGTCGCCCGGTCTGCGAGAGGAGACGCAATCCCTGCGCAGCCCAGGGGGAAGTGAGGCTCTGCTGTAACGGGGTGACTCGTGGGCACGTGCGGGGCAGCGGGGAGTGCTCTCTGCCGCCCGGACTCACGGCCCCCTGCAGCCGGGATTTCTACAGGGCGGAGAACTGGACTAGGAGAACAAACCCCTGCCTGTGTGATAACTGTTTTACATTTTTTAACGCTTTAAAAAAAGGGCTATAAAAATATCAAATTGTAAAGAAATCAGAACAAATTAGATAACGCGTAATTACATAACGCACCTTAGTGATGAAGAGCACGAGCTTCCAAGTGGCAAAGACCTTTGTTCGAGTCCCCACTCCCCCACTTACTAACTGTGTGACCTTGGGTGAGTTACTGAATCTTCAGAAACCTGGGCTTGCTCAGCAGTAACATGGGGTTAGAAATAGTACTTGTCTGGGACTTCCCCAGTGGTCCAGTGGCTAAGACTCCGCACTCCCAATGCAGGGGCCCCGGGTTTGATCCCTGGTCAGGGAACTAGATCCCACATGCTGGCAACTAAGAGTTCGCATGCCACAACTAAAAAAAAAAGATCCCTTGTGCCACAACTAAGACCCAGCGCAGCCAAAAATGTAAAAAAAAAATAGTACTTGTCTCACAAAGGCGATAGGAGGACTAAATGAGATACTTTGTCAAACATTCTGACACATAGTAAGCTCTCAAGATTACTGGCAATCATTATTATTGTTCAGTACTTCCTCCCATTATCTGGGATTCATCTTATACAAACACAGTTAAAAGTACGCAAGTAACCAAAATCTCCTCTGAACAACCAAAACGGTGTTGCAATGTAAATGCCTAAAAGCCTGGGTATTTTGTTCACACAGCCATGTCCAGATTCTCATTTAGTGTGACTCTGTACACAAGTCTAAGAGCAATAATAATGATGGACACTTGATCGACCACCTACTGTGCACCCGGCACTTCACTAAATGTGTTACACTTGTTATCACACTGGATCCCCACAGTCCCACAGGTATAATCATCTCCCGCATTCTACAGATGAGGAAGTAGAGGCTGATAGAAGCTAAGTGACTTGCCCCGGGTCAAACTGATTAAGTAGGAGACTCAGGATGTCACTCAGCCAGTCTCATGCCAACCCACACTCTAATCAATACCCTACAGCGCCTCCATGACCATCCTGGTGATCCCATCTCCAGGCTCGTGGCAGGTTAGAAAAAAGAGCTCGAGGGGTGGAGGGAACTGAGTGACAGGTACAGTGACATGTGATGGACTGACGGATTAATAGTGAGACAGGAAAGGGAAGGGGATAAAAAGCTCACAGAGAAAGGCTTCCACGGCCCAGCTGTCCAGACCCAGTCATATCAGGGGTCAGAACATCCTAATATATATTCAAAGCCCCCAAGAGCATCATGATTCCACAGCACAGTGTGATAATTTTCACTCTGCCATCAAGAAAAATCAAATTGTGTGCTCAGGAAGACAGAAAACAAAATGAGGGGATGGGGGACCGTGGGTGATATATAAAAGGGGTGGGTAGATTCCGTCGGGACAGGGCATCTACGTTGAATACCCTTTGACAATTTGCATAAATAAGGCACTGCCTTTGAAAAAGATGATACACTATTCAAGTAAGAGTTAAGGAAATACCAACACCCAGGTGCATCTGGATACTTTTTGTTCGTGGATCCTTACCTTGTATTTTAACCCAGCTTCTATCAAGTCTTGAGACAAAAAACCCTTTAGTCCTCTCTGCCTCTCTCAGTTTAGAATCATGTCTTTGGTGTCTTTAGCCAGGGTAGCATTTAAGGGTCTCACAAACTAATTGCATCAGGTAATTGAAAGGAACATGTATTGAAAATAAGGGTCTCACAAACTAATTGCATCAGGGTCTCACAAACTAATTGCATCAGGTAATTGAAAGGAACATGTAGTGAAAATAAGGATGTAAAGATTATTTTTTTAAAAATGAAGGAAAAAAGGTATTAGGTGGCCTTCTTGTCACAGGCAGCTGTCACCTGGACTTTTAGTGTCCCCTTCGGGCACAGGCCAGGCTGGCAGAGAAAAAGGGACTTGTGTTAAATCACGAGACTCGTTTCCAATCAGAAGCCAGTCACGGCTTCCTGTTCATAACCTTAGCTCACTGCCCCTTAAAGTGAGATTTTGTTTTATACCTATTCACATTATATTCCCTAAGCTCCAGAAAAACTGCTTTCAAAGTCTCAAAATGAAGCTTAGAATATGATGGCTTGAAAGGCATTTGAACCGAATTTGAAAAGATTTGAAAATAGCATTTTAAATTGATATAATTGTAACATGATACCTTTAACAGGTTCTCTAGTTCTGGTTATCTGAGCAGGGAGAAACCTCCAGGAACCAGAAAAGCCCCCATTCACCAGCAGCCCACACTCACCACGCTGGCCAGCGGTGTCCAGACGGCAGAAGAGCTGTTCCCAGTGGAAATAGAGGGGATACCCTTATCCCTCTAGGCTAGGGTTGCCAGATGTGGCAAATGAAAATACAGGACACTGAGTTATAGTTGAAGTTCGGATAAGCAAAGAATACTTGTTGACCATGAGTAAGTCCCATCCAATATTTAGGACATGTTCACATTAAAAAAGTATTTGCTATTTATCTGAGATTCAGATTTAACTGGGTGTCCTGTATTTTATCTCTCTCTACTGTGGGCTCTGACCCCCTAGGAGATTCAGGATGGGTGGGAAGTCGGGGCGAGTGGGGGTTCCGCTTACCAGCCTAGGAGAAGAGCACCACTGATGGCCCCGGCTGGCATTCTCTCTCCTTCAAGCACCAGGCTCCCCTCCCTTCCACCCCTTCCTCCTTTCTCTCTAAGGAGGCTCCATGGCTCCAGCCATTCCATGGTCTTCCTTAGGAGACACCTCTGGTCCCTCTGGCTGTCACCCCCCATAACACACCTCCTAACCCGACCTCGTCCCACACTGAGGTGCACGCGTGGAGGCAGACGGTGCTTGTAAGAACTTGTTTGTTTCTACGTTCTATTGTGTCTTGATTTGTTTCCCAAGAAAAGCTGCAGATGGGCTTTGGAGGGGCTCTTGATTGGAGATTTCCTTTCATTTTTTTCTTTCCCCATATAGACCCCCCCCCTCCCGCCCACTGTATTCAGATGCCAAGAAGTAAATCGGTGTTTGTTCCCTGCGATGATAATTTCAAGACCTGAATTAAAGTGAGGGCTGAGCCAGCATGCCCAGCTTGCCTAGGAGAAGTTTCTATAGACTCTATACCCACCAACACTGGCCTGACTCCAGCAGTGGATGCTCTGACCACCTCCCACCCCGACCATTTCATACTACTGATTAGTGGTCTTTAGTGAACCACACTCAAAAATAATCACATACATTTAACAAAAACAAGGAGGAAAGATCTCTTGGTTTCAGGCTTCCAAGTGTGTGCTTGCAGCAAAACATTTAGAGCCAAGCCATAAAATGAATGGAAATAGGAGGAAACACTGACACAACAATAAAACAAGGGGTGAGATTAATGATGCCATAATACAATCTGTTTTCATTTGGTGCAGAGAAAATTAATTTTTGAAGACATTTCATTTAACTTTGCAATATTTTGCAGTGTAACCTTTGACGCTTGAAACTTTTCTCTTTCATCCCCTTTAAGCCTGAGAATGGGGGAAGCCAGTTTTATGTCTGGTTGTAAGTATTGCTTCATGGCAGATGACCAGGCTTGCTGCCTCTGCAAGCAATGTGTACTCAGGGAACAGAAGTTATTGCTGACCATAATTCTCAGCTCTTTACCTCCTATTGAAACATCCACTTTAATAAGCCAAAATGCAACTTCCAAAAGAATAAGATGTGATACCTTCCAGAGCAAGGCACCGGGGTGGGCTGGACGACCAGATAAGGTTGTGTAAGCACTCAAGATACTCCGACCCCTCGAGTTTGAATCCAGGAAAGCAGTGATAGGAGATCACAGTTCCCACTGGGAAGGAGGTCTGGAACTCGGAGATGTTCACATAGCCATTAGAAGAGGCGAGCGGTCTCAGGCAGCCTGCGACGTGGGAAAGAAAAAGGGAAGTGTCTCACGTGGTCATCTTTGTACACCTGAAGGACAAAGCACTATATGTCTTTCGGTTTCCCCCGCTGTAAACGTGGCATGGCCTCCGAGGACTGCACACCTTGGTCTTAAATGCTCAGACCTCCTTATCTACGTACCTATTCTATTTCTAAAGCAGGTATTTGCTTTTATAGTTGCAAGTGGCATCGAGAGGGTGACACGAGTAGGGAAGTAGTGACGGGAGGTGGAGCTGAGGGTCGGGACACCCCTAGCCGGTGGTTCCAGCCCTGACTGCATGTTAGAACCACCTGAGGAAATTTTTAAATTAATTTATTTTTCATTGAAGTATAGTTGATTTACAATGTTGTGCTAATTTCTGCTGTACAGCAAAGTGATTCAGTTATACATATATATACATACATTCTTTTTTATATTCTTTTCCATTATGGTTTATCACAGGATACTGAATATAGTTCCCAGTGTGATACAGTAGGGCCTTGTTGTTTATCCATTCTGTATATAATCGCTTACATCTGCTAATCCCAACCTCCCACTCCCTCCCTCCCCCAACCCCCTCTCCCTTGGCAACCACAAGTCTGTTCTCTATGTCCGTTTCTGTTTCATAGATAGGTTCATTTGTGTCATATTTTAGATTTCACATATAAGTGATATAATATGGTATTTGTCTTTCTCTGTCTGATTTACTTCATTTAGTATGATAATCTCTAGTTGCATCCATGTTGCTGCAAATGGCATTATTTCGTTCTTTTTCATGGCTGAGTAATATTCTATTGTATATATGTACCATATCTTCTTTATCCATTCTTCTGTTGATGGACATTTAGGTTGTTTCTATGTCTTGGCTATTGTAAACAGTGCTGCTGTGAACATTGGGGTGCATGGATCTTTTTGAATTAAAGTTTTGTCCGGATAGATGCATGGGGGCGAATTGCTAGGTCATATGTTAATTCTATTTTTAGTGTTTTGAGGAACCTCCATACTGTTTTCCACAGTGGCCCCACCTACTTGCCTTCCCACCAACAGTGTAGGAGGGCTCCCTTTTCACCTGAGGAAATTTTTAAAAACACCAATGCCCAGCCCTGTGCCTGGGTCGGTATCCAGCCTGGGCACCCCTATCTTTTTTAAAGCTCCCCACGTAATCTTAAAGTGCCATCAGGGTTGAGAACCACTGAGGTGCCACAGAGGAAAGAGAGACTATTTCCTGTTTCAGCAGTGGTGGTGGGCAGCTTGAGAAGGTTAGGATGCAAACTGGGTCCCATGGCAGCAGATAATGGAAGACACCTGTCTGACGTAGTGCAATGAAAGTTTTGAAAATCCCATTGTGTTTTAGGTGAAATAGGAAAGTAACATGTAACGCAGTGGTTCTCAAACTTGAGAATAACCCAGAGAGGGCTTGTAGGACAGACTGCTGGCCCAGCCACCCAGAACTTCTGGTTCAGTGGGTCCGTGTAGAGCTCAAGGATTTGCACTGCTGCAGGTTTCCGGGTGCTGTTGCCGTGGCACCAGGCTTTGAGCAGACGTGCCGTAGCGAGTTTGTGCACCATGCACAGAATTCTGTGTGCCATCTCAGTGAGCATGAGACCTGGATCCCTGCTTCTGTAAAACAGTAGCTGCCTTTTGTCGTGAAGCCTGTGCAGCCCAGTGGAACATTCCCAGTGGCACAGCAGCCCACTTGGTGTGGCATCTGCTGTGATCAGTGAATTTCTTATTGGCTTCAGCAGCTTCACTGGAGGGAATAATGACCCTGCAGAGCTGTGCTCTTCCCGGGGAGAACTAATTGTGTGTGTAGTAAATAATGGATAATGGAAAAACCTACTTTCCCTTCCAATCACCAAGCACAAATTATATCACGCAGGCACTGCAGCAGATGATGGAACTCCTCTCTTAAGATGACTCTGTGACACATTACAATACAAGCGTCGAAGAGCCACGTATTCAGCGAACTGCTTGGGTCGGCGCCTTAGACTGTGGTGTCTGTGTCTGTATCAGAGCAGACACAGACACCACAGTGAGGGGTGCAGAATGTAGGAGGCATTCACTCTGGGGCCGTCAAGGGTCAACCTGCACTGTTGCATCCTGGTGTCCTGGAGCCCCGCAGACCCCACAGACCCCAAAGATCCCTGCCCGGAACAAGCCACACTCAGGATGGACCAGACCAGAAATGCATGGTGCCCAGCCATCCTTTTGGGCAGTCCCAACTGTCTTAAATGATTTTTTTTTTTTTTAGGAGCTGAAAACTGACACTGTTCATGGCAAAAGTGAAATGTGTGGAGGGAGGTTGGCAATCGGGCATAAACAGGATCAATAATTGAGAAAAAAAAAGATAAGCAAATCAACACCAACAAGGGAATGTGTTAGAACCCTGAGCAGGGTTCCAATGTGTGGGCACACGTGACTGTGCCCCTGCCTCCTTCTGGGAAGGAGTGTGGTTCTAAGCTACCCATGTGGATAAACTGCATCCCCTAAGTAAAAAACTAACTCTGACCCACAGGGAGTAGGAAGCATCGGGCCATGGATCTCTAAAACACAAAGTTCCGGGGGAAAACTGGCCTTGGAACGGTTCCCACCTCCGACCCCAAAAGGAGATGAAAGGGGTTGGAACACGTGCAGCCAATCAGAGAAGGAAAGCTATGTCCACTCTTGGTTGGAGGACAGCTTGTCCTAAAAATACAGTAGAAAACTGGCTTCGACTCAATAGTTGAATGTGATTTCTATTTGCACTTCGAGATAATAGAGAGACGGTTCCTCAGGCTGTAGCCCCTGGATCTATAGGTGCAAATAAAAATTACAGGATGAAATGTCACTCGAAGGGCCAATTATACACACCCTGGGGGCTAGAGAGGTGTCAGGCTGTCTAAAGCAACCCTGCTGTGCCCACGCGAGTGGACGGCAAGGTGCAGGGGCTGCAGGGGGGTATCAGGGCCCAGACCAGGGGCACCTCCTCTGTGGGGACCGAGGGCTCTGAGGAGGGCTGAAGGTGGGCTGTGGGCTGTATTGCTGTTTGAAGAAGCACACCTTTCAAGAGCGGCCGGCCAGCTCTTTTGTTGCTGCAAAAAACATCGAAGCTGTGTTATGACTGAGATTTAGTAAGGGGTGCTAGAGGGGAGGGGCAAGAGGGCGCAGACAGAGCAAGAGGCAAGCCTGCACCTGAACTCGTGACAATGACACCCCAAGATGTCTATCACCATAGGGCATTTAAAAAAAATCATTGGGATAAAAAGAACTCCTAAAGAAGCGTACTGTATTTAAGGGACGTAAAAGGAAATTGAAAGGGTGGGAGAACCGAAAGACAAGTGGAAAATATGAAAGCAAGAAGGGGTTGGAGTCTGGAATAATTTTCTTGGCCGTTACTCGGATAGCGCCGCAGGACTGGAACGAATCCATGGTTAATAAAGTTCATTTGGATAAACAGCCCCACCTGAAAGCCGGCTGCTGATGCTCTGGAGAGTCTCTAAGAGTATAAATAAATCAAGTGTCTCCTTTAAGAATGTAACACATAACACGCTGAACAACCCAGAAGCTTCTGGGGAGAAATGCACGAGGGTGAGGACCTGGGTTGCCTCTGTCCTCCTAATCCTGAAGCCTTTGTTTCTTCAAGGGGCTGTGACTCTTAAATTCTCACATAAGGAAATGATTTATTTCCAACTATGGAGTGCACAAAGCAATATCAGAGTCTGCCCGTCATGATTTCCAAGCAGAAAGTTGACATCCATCTCAACTTTAACATGCCAGTGCTTTTGGTGTAAATAAGATTGTTAGCCCTCTCCCTTGGATTATGAATTATGCATGGGTTTCTTGGTCCTTTGGTCCAAGTCACATGTCAAAAAATAAAATCAGAATTAATGGGAACTCGAGGGCTTATTTTCACAAATAGGGCCCTCTGTGTCGGCCCAGGCAAATTTAAAAAACGCAAGAGGATAAATATTCATCGTACGGTTTGGATGAAATTTGAATTTGATTATTTTTCTGCTCCTCATGCATTATAAAAAAGGATAACATTATTAAGAGAAAATAGCCTCTGTAAGATTGGCTTTAAATATATTCGCACCACAACCGAAATCAGTATAAATGCTGTTATTTCCATTAAATACACAATAGCTCATCATTGGGTTCACAGCCCAGTTACAAGGCTCCTAATTCTGCAATGACTTTTGGTTTCTTAGAATAAAGGAGACATCCAACACACTAAAGAATAAGGTATTTCCCATTTAAACTTTAAAGCTGGGTGTATAGAGCTGGAGAGAAGCACAGGGAATTGTGGGAAGATTCCAAACACAGAGCTGTGGTGATCAGCGTGCAGTACAGCTGAACCATGGGGTGTGCGTGGCTTTGTGTTTCCCCCTGTCATCCTATTAGAGAAATGTGTACACGCTCCACAATCAAGTCTGAAAGAACAGCTGAGAACCACAGCCTCAGCCCCGTACCTTGACAGATGGGCAGATGGTCCCACGTTCCGTCATCACGACATAATGAAACCTTGTTGTACAGGTCAGGGTACCGGATCTTGAATCCTTCATGACAAGTGATGATTAATTTATCTCCATGTCTGTATGTCTTGTTATGAATCTCGGCATCTTCAATTTGCGGGATGCGGCAATCTGCAATTGCGTAAAAAGGATACATTATTTTTGGAATTCAAACAGTTGTGGTTCACAGCTTCACAAGAAAGCTCTTATTTTCACACCTGGTCTCAACCTACACGGCGATCTGATAAATGGTTCCTTAGTTATCAGTAGACTCAGGTCCCAAGGGCAAGCAGCAGAAGCTGCAGAACCTGCTTCACAGACAAATAGGAAGAGGGGTCGAGGTGCCGAGGTCCAGGTCCAAAAGGAACCTTGTTTTCTGCCCGCGACACTTTACACTCTACAGTTGAGCTTACAAGCAATTTTGGAAACGAGTGAAGAAAGACAAAAGCTGGGGATTCACCTGAACTATCTAGCTGGTTGCCCACTTGGCTGGGTTTGTGGACCGTGCGCTGCACCGAACAGCCTGGCTGGCTGGTCTCGCCTGGTCCCACCGCCTCTGCCTGTGGGGTGAGGGCCTGGGCCTGATAAGAAAATGTGCTTTGCAGAACAGCAGGCGGCTGAGCTGGGGCTGCATTTGCTATTAGCATTTCCCATCCACCTTATCTGTTTTTAAAAAGATAATAAATAGAGCAGCACATACTACTACCAATATCACAAAAGGCTCAGAGAAAGCAACTGCTGCCTTTGAAAAATGGAGTCAGAGCAGAATGCAGGTGGCTGGGAGGGGAAGAGGCGACGGAGTCAGGAGAAGGGTGTTGGGGGGACAATCATGCAACAAAATGATTAAAAGAGAAAATAAAACTGATCAATCGTAACTATCCGCTTCTAACTCTAGCTACCTCCGGTTTACCCTGCGGGCCACTCCACTCTGCGCTGGGAAGTTGGGATCCTGCTTCCGCTGGACCCTCCCCCTCTAAACACCGCCCAACTAATCCCATCTAATTTTTTTTAAAATACATATCGGAGTAGAGTTGATTAACAATGTTGCTGTGTTCGTTTCAGGTGTACAGCAAAGTGATTCAGTGATACGTATATATGTATCTTTTCAAATTCTTTTCCCGTGTAGATTATTACAGAATGTTGAACCGAGTTCCCTGTGCTATACAGTAGGTCTCTGTTGGTTATCCATTTAAAATATAGCAGTGTGTACACGTCAGTCCCATCTGGTTTAAGTCACTTTGTTCACCATGTGTCTCTCTTCATCTCCTGTTTTAAAGTCCCTGATTTTACACGCACATATGCTTGTAAGCATGAGCTATTTATTTATTTCTACTTTTAGAGTCAGGTAGATGAGTTATGTTTCCAGTTTGCTGCTTCTTCGTTTTTTGAAACAAGGCAAAATTTAAAAGCAGCGCTTTGATGATCATAGAAGCTTCCTTCGGAAATTTCTCAGGGGGTTTCTCAGCTACTCCCCAAAGCCTAGTGAATCCAGAATAGGTTGGAATAGTATTAATAGGAAGTCTGACCTTCAAGTTCCTCTAAGCTTTGAACGATTAGCTCTAGGGCGATGAACCTTGGGAACCCTGATGCAGGTGGCTGGCTTGAGGATGGCTCTGGGAGCTGGGAACTTGGGTAGCTTTCAAAAGAGCACGTCCCAGGAGCTTTGATGTGGGGTTGAGGCTGGGTTTACTGGGAGCAATCTGACAACAACGGACTCCAGAAAACAGAATGTTAGTGACGGGAAAGCCTCGGGCAGAAGAGGCCTCCCAGGCAGAGGAGGGCCCTGGCAGCTGAGATCCCAGGGGTTGAGGCCATTCACCATCTCCTATGAGTCCTCCGGAGGCAAACGCTTGCGAGCCCGGCTCTGCCTTGATCTCAGCCCTCGTTCCCACCATTAGCTTGAGAGCAGGGACTGTGTCGCCACTTCCTCTGACATTCCCTCCGCGCCTCCAGACCTTTGTACACACCTGGCAGAGAAAGGCTGAGGGAAGCCATGTGGACCTTTGCCCGAGAATGCTGTGCGCCTGCAGCCCCCTCGAGAGGCTGATTAACAGGCTTTCGGGGCAGTCCTGGCAGCTAAGCCTTGCCCTGAGGAAACCCATCAGCAGCTCTTCCCTTTGCCTATGGATTTCAATAGAGAGAGTCTTGGCTGGAGAACCGGGTTCTGGTTTCCATCTTACTTCTCATTTTTGTGTCTCAGGCTGCAGAAAGAGGTTTCCTAACTGTTCGTGTTTAACCAATAGTTTTTCTGCAAGAATAGCTGAATTCTTCCCAAATCAATCCCAGAATAATGATGACGGGAGTCACAGATAATTGACAGTTCTCTGCACACCGCTGCTGCCTTCTTCTTAATGGAAAATGTGAATTACATTTTTTTCAATATCTCTATGCAGAAATTATTCACAGCAAATAAAAACACATTTGTCAAGGCATCCGTCTGTAAAATCTGGGCTGTAAATAAATCCTGTGGTAGTAATTTATATGACTAACAGTTATTTTCATGGTTGACTTAAAACTTATTCAAGAATTAACCAGGATACTCAGGAGGTGGCCAACTAGTGGCAGTAAACTCAATGGACAGAACTGGCCATTTGAACACTGTGACATATGGACACTGGCTGACCAGGAGTGGAAGCACCCAAGCCTTGTTTCCAAGAGTGGCTTCTCTGCATAGTGGTCTATAGTATAGGATGCTTTGAACTTCTAACTAGAATGTCATGTTTCCATAGGCAGGAGCCGGGGACTATAGGTTCAAAGGGAATTCACAGCCTCCCAAATGCCAGTAATTATGTACTCTACTCAAAGAAGAGTCAGCATAGAGAGTGATATAGGACCAATTTACTATGTGAGTGGAACCCCATATCCACTGGGGAGTCAAAAGTTGGAGTTCAAACTCCACCAAGGTAGAGAGGCCAGAAGTGGCCATGCCCTACGCGTAAGCACAAAACTCAAACAGACCAGCTCTAACAATGCCTAACCTAAACCTTGACAGGAGAAAATACCATCCAGAGCCTTTCTAATTATTTTTTAATCCAGAATGTCTGGCACCTAAGCCCCCCAAATGAAGGAGGGTGAAGTAGAAAGAAGGCTTTGGAATAAATACATGTCCTAACCAGTTATCGGTAGCAGTCAACAACTCTGGACCTTATTTCTCTGGAAAGACATAAACCAGGATCTTTAGTCTCTGAAAAGAAACATGCAATCTTCATCAATTCTAAAGTTTCATATAGAAATAACATGATTTTCTATAGCACAAATGCATCCAGCTGACACAAAGAATTTGTAAAAACTGCTTCAAAAATATTGTTACCAAAGAAATATACCTATGAAAAAAGGTCTATCAATAACTGATTCTGTCAAGTAGAATCAGGTCAACAGTCAAAACTTTTGTCTACAGGGTATCAATGGGCACTTTGGAGATAAATTTGAGGGATATCAAAAGCTTCCATTCCAGAAATCATTTTTCACCAGCCTATCACTATCATTATTTTTGTATCTTGCTACTAGTAACAATGAGGTTTTAATATGATAAATAAATAACAGAGTGGATAAAAGGCCCTAAGGCAGTACTACACATGTATACCTACGTACAAATCAGTTGATCAGATTAGTTGCAGAGAGCAGAGTCCTAAAGGATGGAGCAGGAAAGAGAAAGAGGAATTTTGAAGAATATGTGGCGTGTGTTAGAGTTACTTCTCTTTTATTTAATTAATTTATTTATTTATTTTTATAAATTTATTTATTTTATTTATTTAGTTTTGGCTGCACTGGGTCTTCATTGCTGTGCACGGGCTTTCTCTAGTTGCGGCGAGCGGGGGCTACTCTTTGTTGCGGTGCGCGGGCTTCTCATTGCAGTGGCTTCTCTTGTTGCGGAGCACGGGCTCTAGGCACGTGGGCTTCAGTAGTTGTGGCACACGGGCTCAGTAGTTGTGGTGCACACGCTCTAGAGAGCAGGCTCAGTAGATGTGGCACACGGGCTTAGCTGCTCCGCAGCATGTGGGATCTTCCCAGACCAGGGCTCGAACCCGCGTCCCCTGCATCGGCAGGCGGATTCTTAACCACTGTGCAACCAGGGAAGTCCCAGATTTGTTTCCCTTTAAAATGTTAGTTATACGTGAAAACAAATCTGATTCCTTAAAAATGCTAAGTTTCAACATTAATATCCCCCTCAAAGTGTTCCTAGGAACATGAATACATGATACACTCTCAGATTCATAATTCATATTAGCATATTAAAGGCTCTGAAAGCCTTGCTGTAAAGAATTCTACTGGATCTTGTTTAAGCCAGCACTTGTGAAGCTTATTATTCATCCATTAGTTCATTCATTCATTGAGTTATTGAGTACTTACTCTAGGCCCAGTACATTCTAGGTGCTGGGGATAGAGAAAAAGTCAAGTATCTTACTCTTATGGCATTTGCAATGAGGGAGACTGCTAACAGGCAAATTATCAGGTAAGTGAGCTAGAAAATAACAGGCAATCATCACTGCTATGATGAACACATAACAAGGTAATAGGATAGGAACTGACTTGGGCACTCCTTTAATTTGTGTAGACAGGCAAGGTGCCTCTGAGGAAATGCCTTTTATTAAGCTAAGACCTAATGACAAGAAGAATCCAATCATGTGTGGACCAGGAAGAAGTTTCAGCCAGAGGGAACAGCTACTACAAAGGCCAGGAAAGAGCTCAGTGTCCTTAAAAACACAAAAGAAGATCAGGGACTTCCCTGGCAGTGCAGTGGTTAAGACTCCATGCTTCCAATGCAGGGGGTGCAGGTTCGATCCCTGGTCGGGGAAATAGGATCCCACATGCCACACAGCATGGCCAAAAAAAAAAGGCTAATTTCATGTTTAAAAAAAAAAATTAAAATCGGTGTGCCTGTAGTAAGCAAGAGGGAGATGGAAAGTCAGATCATGCAGGGCATTGTAGATGAGGACAGGGGATTTGGTTTTATTTTAGTGTGGCGGGAGCTCCTGGAGCTTCTAAAGCATGGGCCATGACATGCTCTGTGTCATGTGGGTACATGCAGTAAAGGGTTGGCCTTGCCAAAAGGGAGTTCTGGCCTTTGCCCTCAGCTCCTGGGAATTAACCTCTAAGCCCCTGGATTGTTCTACCCAAGATGAGTATCTTTGTTTATCTGGAGCTTAGCATAGACCAGATAGTCTATGCTAACAATGTGACTTAGGCCAGGGAACGTTGGTCCCTACAGTTATCAGCTCTACTTTCGAAAGAACTGGAGACACGTAAGTGGCCAACTATGTCTACATGACCAAGCCCCAGTAAAGATGCTGGACACCAAGCCTCAGGTGAGCTTCTCTGGTTGTCAATACTCCGTGTGTTTTGACACATATTGTTGCTGGGAGAACAGGCACTGTGTGTACAGCTCCACTGGGAGAGAGCAACTGAAAGCTCATGCCTGGTGCCTCCTAGACCCTGTGTGCCTCTCCCCTCGGATGATTTTAATCTGTGTCCTTTTGCTGTAATAAACCATAAGCATGAGTACCATCAGTCCTTCTGGTGAATTATTGAACCTGAGGATGGCCTTGGGGACTTCCAAACTTGTAGCTGGAATCAGAAGTTGATAGTCTTGGGGACCCTTGAACTTGCAGTTGTTTTCAGAGGTGATGGTGGTTTAGGGGGGGGATCCCCAAATCTTGTACAACAAAATCCTTTTTTTCACTTAATATCTACTAACATCCCTCAGAGTCACTGTTCTGTATCAGTGCTGTTCCACACCTCTACTATTCTACATAACTACTGTTCCATGCAGTAGTACCCAGAGAACACTGTCCTGACTGCCATAGTTTACTCAGGATCAGGCTGAAGATGCTGAATGGAGTCAACTGTGGCTGATGACGTCATCATAAACAAGCAACATAAGGCAGAGAAAAGTAGAGGCAAGAGTTGGTGCTGTTCAGAGAGGAGACGACTGGAGAGAGTGGACGCTTCACAGAAAAAGAGGCACCACCATGTGGGTAGTTTTGCTTTGGGAGCATGGCTAGTTCAGGCTGTTTCTTTCTTCTTCATAGGATATTGACTCTTATGAAACCTGAAGAAGCATCAGGATAGGATATTCAAGACCCTGTGGCTCTCAGCCGAATGTTAATGTGGAATTATCATCAGGTCATGCTTAAAACCACTGAGAAAAAGGCATGTGCAATATAAGTGGATGGAGTAAAGTTATTATAAGTAAGCGTGTTGCTTGTACTTAGTGTTTTTCTTTGACCTACAGATTGGTATATTTTATTTATCTGTGGTTGACGAAGGCAATTATTACCTGTGTTTTGTTATTTAAAGTATTTATTTTTATATTTAACACTTGGATAATAATTCTCTGTGGTTTCTTAGCTGTCCACTCTGAAGGACTAAGAATGTTATATATTTCTTTTAAGCATACATGGAACATTTACAAAAATTGACAATACTTGGGCCATAAAGTCTCAAAACGATTCAAAAGACTGAAATTATAGAGCACGTTTCCTGGCCACAGTGAAATTAAAATAGAAATGAATACAGTCATCCCTCAGTATCCATGGGGCACTGGTTCCAAGTAGGACCTCCACCTAACCTCATGGATACCAAAATCCACAGATGACTCAAGTCCCTTATACAAAATGGAGAAGTATTTGCATACAACCTACACGCACCCTCCTGTATATTTCAAATCATCTCTAGATTACTTATAATCCCTAATACAATGTAAATGATACGTAAATAGTTGCAAATAATAATATAATAATATAAATGCTATAGGTAAATAGTTGCCAGTGTGCAGCAAATTCAAGTTTTGCTTTTTGGAACTCTCTAGAATTTTTTTTTGTGTGTGAATATTTTCAATCTGAGGTTGGTGAATTCTGGTAAAACCTGTGGATACTGAGGGGCAATTGTTTGGAAATTAAGTAAAACTCCCATATGTTTGGAAATTAAGTAATACCTTTCTAAAATAATCCATGGGTCCAAAAAGAAATAACAATAAAAATAGAAGGTACTTTGAACAGAATAACGATGAAAATACTACATATTAAAATGTATGCTCACAGACAAAACTATGGCTCTAAATTTCCCTTTAATCATAAATGCACATATTAGAAAAAGAGAAATATCTGAAAATTAAGAATGTATACCTTGCAGTTGGTTAGTTCAACTTTGTTAATTTCATTGTTCAAGTTTTCTATACCTAGTAGGTTTGCTTTTTCTTGATTGCTCTATAAATTGCTAAGAGAGGAATGTTTAAAGCTTTCACTGTGTTTATGGACTTGTCCTTAAAGAGCTCTTTTTGTAAAGTCTTATGTCATCAGGCATTTATTTTTTATTTATTTATTTATTTATTTTAATTTTTTGGCCACACCACGTGGCATGCAGGATCTTAGTTCCCCGACCAGGGATCAAACCCACACCCCCTGTAGTGGAGCACAGAGTCTTAACCACTGGACCACCAGGGAAGTCCCTGTGGACTTGTCCTTAAAGTTCTATTAACTTTTGCTTTATATATATTGAGGTATATTATTAGGAACACACAAATTTAGAATTATTATTAAGTACCCAAAATAAGAGTTCCTCTAGAAAAGTTAGAAAAAGGACAATTGAACTTCAAGAAATTACAAGGAAGTAAATAATAAAGAAAATAGCAAGCGTTAATGAAATAGAAAAGAAACATATGTAAGAGAGAATCAACAAACCCAAATGTTTGTTTTTTGAAACCAATAAAATTGGTATATCACTGATGAAACTGGTCAAGAAACAGAGAGGGACCACACACATAACCATAAAAGAATAAAAAAGGGACAGCATTACAAATGCTACATTAAAAAAAAAAAGATGTCAGACTTCTCTGGTGGTGCAGTGGTTAAGAATCTGCCTGCCAATGCAGGGGACACTGGTCTGGGAAGATCCCACATGCTGCAGAGTAACTAAGCCCATGCACCACAACTACTGAAGCCCGCACACATAGAGCAAGTGCTCTGCAACAAGAGGAGCCACTGCAATGAGAAGCCCGTCCACCGCAACGAAGAGTAGCCTCCGCTCGCCACAACTAGAGGAAGCCCGCATGCAGCAATGAAGACCCAAAGCAGCCAAAAAAAAAAAAGATGTTGTAAAAAACTTTATACCAAGAAATTAGAAATTTTAGATGGAGTCAAATTCCTAAAACAAACAAAAATTGTACAATTTACCAAAAATGACACAAGAAAAAATAGAAAGTGGTTATAATCCCACAAAATATTAAATAAATTAAATTCAAAACTAAAAACCTTCCCACAAAGAAAACTCTAGGTCTAGGTGGCTTCCCTGTGAATTCTACTAAACATTTAAGGAAGAAGGAGCACGATTCTTATACAAATTCTTTCAGAGTTCTAGTCTGTAGGACCAAAACCACTCATTTTATGAATGCAGAATAATCTGGATTGTAAAACCTTACAAGAATGTTACAAAAAAAAGAAAAATTCACAGAAACAAGACCCATATATATGCTGTCTACAAGAGACCCACTTCAGACCTAGGGACACATTCAGACTGAAAGTGAGGGGATGGAAAAAGATATGCCATGCAAATGGAAATCAAAAGAAAGGTGCAGTAGCAATTCTCATACCAGATAAAATAGACTTTAAAATAAAGAACGTTACAAGAGACAAGGAAGGACACTACATAATGATCAGGGGATCAATCCAAGAAGAAGAAGATATAACAATTATAAATATAAATGCACCCAACATAGGAGCACCTCAATACATAAGGCAACTGCTAACAGCTGTAAAAGAGGAAATCGACAGTAACACAATAATAGTGGGGGACTTTAACACCTCACTTACACCAATGGACAGATCATCCAAAATGAAAATAAATGAGGAAACAGAAGCTTTAAATGACACAATAGACCAGATAGATTTAATTGATATTTATAGGACATTCCATCCAAAAACAGCAGATTACACTTTCTTCTCAAGTGCGCATGGAACATGCTCCAGGGTACATCACATCTTGGGTCACAAATCAAGCCTCAGTAAATTTAAGAAAATTAAAATCATATCAAGCATCTTTTCTGACCACAACATTATGGATTAGAAATGAATTACAGGGGAAAAAATGTAAAAAACACAAACACATGGAGGCTAAACAATACCTTACTAAATAACCAAGAGATCACTGAAGAAATCAAAGAGGAAATCAAAAAATACCTAGAGACAAATGACAATGAAAACACGATGATCCAAAACCTATGGGATGCAGCAAAAGCAGTTCTAAGAGGGAAGTTTATAGCAATACAAGCCTACCTCAAGAAACAAGAAAAATCTCAAATAAACAATCTAACCTTACGCCTAAAGGAACTAGAGAAAGAAGAACAAACAAAGCCCAAAGTTAGCAGAAGGAAAGAAATCATAAAGATCAGAGCAGAAATAAATGAAATAGAAACAAAGAAAACAATAGTAAAGATCAATAAAAAAGCTGGTTCTTTGAAAAGATAAACAAAATTGATAAACCATTAGCCAGACTCATCAAGAAAAAGAGGGAGAGGACTCAAATCAATAAAATTAGAAATGAAGAAGGAGAAGTTACAACAGACACCACAGAAATACAAAGCATCCTAAGAGACTACCACAAGCAACTGTATGCCAATAAAATGGACAATCTGGAAGAAATGGACAAATTCTTAGAAAGGTTTAACCTTCCAAGACTGAACCAGGAAGAAATAGAAAATATGAACAGACCAATCACAAGCAATGAAATTGAAACTGTGATTAAAAATCTTCCAACAAACAAAAGTGCAGGACCAGATGGCTTCACAGGTGAATTCTATCAAACATTTAGAGAAGAGCTAACACCCATCCTTCTCAAACTCTTCCAAAAAATTGCAGAGGAAGGAACACTCCCAAATTCATTCTATGAGGCCACCATCACCTGATACCAAAACCAGACAACGATACTACAAAAAAAGAAAATTACAGACCAATATCACTGATGAATATAGATGCAAAAATCCTCAACAAAATACTAGCAAACAGAATCCAACAACACATTAAAAGGATCATACACCATGACCAAGTGGGATTTATCCCAAGGATGCAAGGATTCTTCAATATACACAAATCAATCAATGTGATACACAGTATTAACAAATTGAAGAATAAAAACCATATGATCATCTCAATAGATGCAGAAAAAGCTTTTGACAAAATTCAACACCCATTTATGATAAAAATTCTCCAGAAAGTGGGCATAGAGGGAACCTACCTCAACATAATAAAGGCCATATACGATAAACACAAAGCAAACATTATTCTCAATGGTGAAAAACTGAAAGCATTTCCTCTAAGATCAGGAACAAGACAAGGATGTGCACTCTTGCCACTATTATTCAACATAGTTTTGGAAGTTCTAGCCACGGCAATCAGAGAAGAAAAAGAAATAAAAGGAAGACAAATTGGAAAAGAAGAAGTAAAACTGTCACTGTTTGCAGATGACATGATACTATACATAGAGAATCCTAAAGATGCCACCAGAAAACTACTACAGCTAATCAATGAATTTGGTAAAGTTGCAGGATACAAAATTAACGCACAGAAATCTCTGGCATTCCTATACACTAATGATGAAAAATCTGAAAGAGAAATTAAGGAAACACTCACATTTACCACTGTAACAAAAAGAATAAAATACCTAGGAATAAACCTACCTAGGGAGACAAAAGACCTGTATGCAGAAAACTATAAGACACTGATGAAAGAAATTAAAGATGATACCAACAGATGGAGAGATATACCATGTTCTTGGATTGGAAGAATCAATATTGTGAAAATGACTACACTACCCAAAGCAATCTACAGATTCAATGCAATCCCTATCAAATTACCAATGGCATTTTTTACAGAACTAGAACAAAAAATCTTAAAATTTGTATGGAGACACAAAAGACCCCGAATATCCAAAGCAGTCTGGAGGGAAAAAAACGGAGTTGGAGGAATCAGACTCCCTGATTTCAGACTATACTATAAAGCTACAGTAATCAAGACAATATGGTACTGGCACAAAAACAGAAACATAGATCAATGGAACAAGACAGAAAGCCCAGAGATAAACCCACGCACCTATGGTCAACTAATCTATGACAAAGGAGGCAAGGATATACAATGGAGAAAAGAGAGTCTCTTCAATAAGTGGTGCTGGGAAAACCGGACAGCTACATTTAAAAGAATGAAATTAGAACACTCCCTAACACCATACACAAAAATAAACTCAAAATGGATTAGAGACCTAAATATAAGACCAGACACTATAAAACTCTTATAGGAAAACATTGGAAGAACACTCTTTGACATAAATCACAGCAAGATCTTTTTTGATCCACCTCCTAGAGTAATGGAAATAAAAACAAAAATAAACAAATGGGACCTAATGAAACTTCAAAACTTTTGCACAGCAAAGGAAACCATAAACAAGACGAAAAGACAACCCTCAGAATGGGAGAAAATATTTGCAAATGAATCAACAGACAAAGGATTAATCTCCAAAACATATAAACAGCTCATGCAGCTCAATATTAAAAAAACAAACAACCCAATGCAAAAATGGGCAGAAGACCTAAATAGACATTTCTCCAAAGAAGACATACAGATGGCCAAGAAGCACATGAAAAGCTGCTCAACATCACTAAGTATTAGAGAAATGCAAATCAAAACTACAATGAGGTATCACCTCACACCAGTTAGAATGGGCCTCATCAGAAAATCTACAAACAACAAATGCTGGAGAGGGTGTGGAGAAAAGGGAACCCTCTTGCACTGTTGGTGGGAATGTAAATTGATACAGCCACTATGGAGAACAGTATAGAGGTCCCTTAGAGAACTAAAAATAGAATTACCATATGACCCAGCAATCCCACTACTGGGCATATACCCAGAGAAAACCATAGTTCAAAAAGACACATGCACCCCAATGTTCAATGCAGCACTATTTACAATAGCCAGGTCATGGAAGCAACCTAAATGCCCATCAACAGACAAATAGATAAAGAAGTTGTGGTACATATATACAATGGAATATTACTCCGCTATTAAAAGGAACAAAATTGGGTCATTTGTAGAGACGTGGATGGATCTAGAGACTGTCATACAGAGTGATGTAAGTCAGAAAGAGAAAAACAAATATCGTATATTACTGCATATATGTGGAACCTAGAAAAATGGTACAGATGAACTGGTTTGCAGGGCAGAAACTGAGACACAGATGTAGAGAACAAACGTATGGACACCAAGGTGGAAAGCTGCGGGGGGTTGGGGGTGGTGGTGTGATGAATTGGGAGATTGGGATTGACATGTATACACTGATGTGTATAAAATTGATGACTAATAAGAACGTGCTGTATAAAAAATATATATATTATTCAAGTCAAAAAATAAAATAAAATAAAATGAACATATTGTTCAAAAAATAAATAAATAAATAAAAGAAAAATTCAGTCCAATCTATCTCATCAAAGTAGATGTTAAATTTATAAATAAGGTATTAGCAGATATAATCCAGGAACAAATTTAAAAGAAAACACATCACAAGTAAGTTGGGTTAATTTCAAGAATGCCAGGTTAGATTAGCATTTGATGATCAAACAGTGTAATTCACTATATTAACAGAATAAGGGAGAAAAGTATTATTATCTCAATAGATGCAAAAAAGCATTTGATAAAATTCAACATCTATTCATGACATTAGAAAAAAAACCCTCTTAACAAGCTAGAAGTGGAAGGAGACACAATATAATGAAGGTTATCTTTTTAAAAATCTGTAGCAAAAACAGGCATTCCATTTGACTGAGACTAAGCCAAGGACGCTCACTCTTTCCACTTGTATTCAGCATTGTACTGAAGCTCCTAACAAAAGCAGAAATGCAATAAAAGGAAGCAAAGTATTAGGATCAGAAAGAAAAAAAGAGAAGTTGCATTGACTAATGTCATACATGACGCAGTTGTGTGTGTGGTAAAAATAAAAAGAATTTACACAGATAAATAGAAAAATTAATAAATGAGTTTAGCATCATGAATTTCTATATATCATCAATTAAAAATTGTTTTAATTTATCATCAATAGCATCAAAAATATTTGCATTTCTAGGCATAAACCTAACAAAAGGAATGTAAGACTTTTACACAGAAAACTATAAAATATTATTGAGAAAAACTGTTAAAGACCTAAATAAATGGGAGAATATTCCATGTTCCTGTATGAAAACTCAATATCATAAGGGCATTATCTTCCCCAAAATATATCTATAAATTCAATACAATCATATTAAAAATTAAAACTTGTTTTTACAATTGATATGTTGATTCTAAAATTTGTATGGGAATGCAAAAGGCCAAGAAGAGTCAGGACAGTCTTGAACAAGTAGAGCAAGGTAGGAAAACTTGCTTTGTCAGAATTCACCACTTATCATAAAGCTACAGTAATTAAAACAGCACAGTATTGCTACAAAGATAGACAAATAGACCAGACCAGAGAGTTCTGAAATAGGCCATCTGTCTTATGACAAAGGTGGCAATATAGAGCAGTGGGTGAAAACACTGTTTCAAATAAATGGTGCTGAATTATATCACATACACAAATCAAATTCAGATAGATTACAGATCTAAACATGAAAGTCAAAATAATGAAGTCTGAGAAGATAACATAGGGGAATGTCTTCATGACATCAGAGTAGAAAAACATTTTTTAAACAAGACAAAGAAAGCACCAGCATAAAGAAAAAGATTGATAGATTTGACTGCATTAAAATTAAGATCTTCTGTTATCAAAAGACACTGATAAGAGAGTAATAAAAAAGTAAGCCACATGATGCGAGAAGACATTTTTAGCACATATAACCAACATAGCGCTTGTATTCAGCGTATATAAAGAACTCCTAAAAATCATTAAGAAAAAGACAACTCAGTAGATAAATGGGCAAGTGAATTGAACAGGCACTTCATAAGAGAGAATAACATGGTGCCCAATAAACATACAAAAAGGTGCTTAACCTCCTACTCACCAAGGAAATGTACAATAAAACCACAAGCTACCGCTACATACCCACCAGTGTCTAAAATACTGACAATACCAAGTGTTGGCAAGAAGCAACAGGGACTCTCATACTCTGTTGTGGGAGTGTAAACTGGTACAACCACTTTGGGTAATGGCAGTACCTATTAACGCTAAACACAGGTATATCCTATGACCCAGCATATCCAATCTGAGGTGTATATCCAACAGAAATGTGGATATATATATTCACCAAGAGGTGTGTTCAAGAATGTTCACAGCAGCACTATTTGTAACAGGCCCAATTGGAAAAAAAACTAAATTTCCATTGCCATCAGAATGTCCAAATTATGGTCTATTCATATAATAGAACATGATGTAGCAATGCCAATGAACAAACTACAGCTACATGCAATAATATGCATGAATTTCACAAACATAAAGTAAGAGAGTCCAACATAAAATTATACTTACTTTATAATTCCATGTATATAAACTCAAAAATAAGGCAAAAGTAAATTACACTTAAAATAGTACCATGTTTAGGAATGCACACTTCCAGGCTAAGTGATTACCATGGGACATGACTGCCATGATTCAGGAAAGGGGTTACCTCAGAGAGGAAGGGAGGAGACGGTGATTGGGGGGTGCTTCTGGGGTGCCAGTGATGGTCTATAACTTCACCTGGATAGTGGTGACAAGAGTGTCTGCTTTGTGATAATTTGCAGAATTGTTTGGTTTTGTATACATCTCTCTCTATATGTTATATTTTATGAATTTTAAAGGTTAAAGCAACAACAACAAAATTAATCCAGAAAGAGGAGTAAGGAAATTCACCGGAAAGGTAGTGATCTTTCCCAACTAAACTGGGAGCTTCTGGGCCTGACAAATAGAGAGTGCTTAGCAGAATTTTGGGAAATGAATGACTAAACATCTTGGGGTGGCATTTAAATTTCCGAAAGTATAAAACCTTAATTATTTTCCAGAAACTTTGTGGAAGGTAATTTGACCTCTTATGTAGATATAGAGGTTGTTGGAGAAACTGGGTTTGGTTCAGAGAGTTTGGCCAACAAATCAGGAGACAAATCGACCTGATTTCTTGCTCTTCTCTTTATAAGCAGAATTTTATCGATTTTATTTTTAAAAAAACTTTGAGGTCTCTTTCCACCTTCTGGAAAGTAGCCTTCACTTTCAACAACAAGGAAGTGATAGAAGCATGTGGTTGCTAGAGCTGAGCTCACAAGAAAAATAAAAGAAGACCGTTCAAATGCCATTCTCATGGGCTGTGGACTTAACATAGGTTGTAACCTACATCTTGATGTTCTGCTTGTGGAGCACCTACGGCAAGAAACGCAAGGTGTGTTTTAAGGCCTGCCAGCATGAGAATCTCCTGGAGGTGACTGCTAAATTCAGATTCCTAATGCATAAAACCTCTAAGAGGAGGCCTGGAAATGTGCATTTTTAACATGCCCCTTGGGCAATTCCCATGAAGTCAAAGTTGGGAACCACTGCTTGATGGATACACAAGGTGACTGACTAGATTGAAGACGGCGGTCCAAATGCAGAGGCTGGCTCACATTTAACAAGCCCCAGCCCATCCTTAGCAGCTATGTCAGACAAATGCAGTAAAGAACAGAATCTTATCTGAGCAACTGGGAGGCAGCTCTGCACCCAAGGCCTCTCCCTCCGCTGGCCTGATGTGGGGTTCTGAGGAGACTGCATTATAACAGGAACTTCAAGATGCAGACTGGGGAGCCACGGTCAGCCCCAAACTGCTCAAGATCAGCATGAGGGAAAAATGAATTTCCTCTGGGATGGGTTTGGAAGGATGGGTTGCCCTGTATTTTTCACAAGCAGCCAACCTAATTCTGGCAAATTTCAGTTGCAAGCTTGTGAAGAACTGCTTTCTAGGGAATCTCCACGATGGGCGTGGTGTTCGAGGTTGCTAACAATCATTTTGTGACCTTTATGCACGATCTGACAAGGATCTGTACACGTGCGGATGTTCTGCATTTTCGAATAATTCTGCGACTTAAAGCAACTCCATACCTCCATGGCCCCTGTACCGAGAGGGCGAATGGCAGCACTCACATCACATGGGAGATGACGGGAAGCAGCTGGTAAAGGCTGCTAGGATTTGGATTTTGCCTGTGCACTTACAGGGGGCTCAGCTGGGCAGGCTTGTGAACCCTTGTCTGAGGCGGTCCGGCTGTCATCTTGCAACAATGATAACTGATCATTTCTGTCACTTATCTTTGCTGCATCTGCCCCCAGCGGACCTGACCTTATTTCCTCTGGATTTGTTTTTCAAGTCATGACCACATTTAAGTTAAAGAAATCTTTTTAAGAACAAAAACCCAAACTCACACTGAAGCCACAAGGGAGGGAGAGTAAGGAAGCAGTGACTTCTGTTACAAGAATCATAAAAAAGTAATGACAGTGGTCCTGGAGACAGGGAAAGGCAGTGCTCTGCTCCTTCCCATCTTAGAAGATGGAAAATGAGAAGAGATTATCTTAGGGGAAGACATGCAAATACTTGCCCTTGTGGGCACAGGCTGCTGTTTCTGATAACCCATGTCCAAGGCAACAAGAAAGAATTTTAGATGGTAGAAAATGCACACGAGAAGAAAAGGGCCCTAAATAAAACGTTTTTAAAGCATCCGTCTGTTTTGGGAAGTTTCTGGAACTGGGAGACAACTCACCTTAATATAGGAGTAACTGTAAAAAAAGAAGTAGGATTACCTTGCTTTTGAAAAGTGCCTGCACCCCACAGTTTCACTGAATAAAGGAGTCACCTGCCATCTTTACTGCCAGCTTTAGCTCATGAGTCAAGTTGAATTTTTTTAATTAAAAATTTATAATGTAATAATACTACTTAAACTTACATTGCACCTTTTCCCCAGGAAACTCAAGGAACCTTCTTAACATCAAATTACTCATCTTTTATAGCAATCCTGGTCAGGTCTATGGGAGTCAAAATATTTTAGTAAGTAAAAATTCATTTTTTTTCCCTGTTGCACTCTGCAAGGAACTGGGGCAGAGAGGGGTTCAGCATGGAGACACAGCAGATTGGGACAGGGACAGGGCCAGCTCTCCTGTGCTCTCTGTGACCTTCAGCCACAAGCAGAAAATGAGGGCAATTGAGACAAAAAAGTGCAGGTGGCAGCAGTAACTGAAATTACCCTGGGAACTTTTAGAAATACCATGTCCGAGCTCCCATTGCCCAGAACAACCAAAATAGAATCTCTTGGAGAAAGTTCCAGGCACTGTTATTTCTAAAAGTTCCCGACACTGTTATTTCTAAAAGTTCCCTAGGTGATTCTGACACGCAGCCTGGGTTGCACACCAGCAGGATGGTAGAAAGAGCACTGAGCTAGGAGTCAGGATGTGGGTCCTAATCCTGGTTTATTTGCCACGTAACTTGTGTAAGTCACTTAAACTCTACAGGCTTTAGTTTCTTTTCTTCTTCTTCTTATTTTTTAATTTTTTAATGTGGACCATTTTTTAAAGTCTTTATTGAATTTGTTACAATATTGCTTCTGTTTTTATGTTTTGGTTTTTGGCCACGAGTCATGTGGGATCTTAGCTCCCCGACCAGGGATTGAACTGGGGCCCACGGCAGTGAAAGCGCCAAGTCCTAACCACTGGACCGCCAGGGCATTCCTGGCTTTAGTTTCTTTGTTTATAAAATGACAGCAGTGACATTCTCTGATTCTAAGAATTAATGATCTCCCAGAACCTCTCTTTTACACTAGAGAAAATCATGTTCCCTTCCCCACTGTAAAACAATATCAGACCACATCCCCACATGAGTAGGCCTCAAACTGTTTTGCATAAGAATCTGTTGAGAGTTTTAAAAAAATATGCAGGATCCTTGGCCTCACTCCTAGCATGCTAATGCAGGAGGTGTGAATATGCATTCTTAACAAGTGCTTGATGCAGGGAGTCCTTGGCACACACTTTGGGAACCGGTGCCCTGCATGAATAGGTTCTTACCGGTTTAAGCAAGATGCCCCCCCCAGGAGGTGTGGGTGTGGCCCACTGTGATTATGTGTCACTTGCTCCCCCTCCCTTCCCCTGGGAAAAATCAGCTTTGGTCAGGTGAGATGAACATACTGGAAAGCACAGACCTGTATCTGGATACTAGCTCTGCCACTGGGATGCAGGGCTACCTATGAGACCGTGGAAAACTTAGCCTCTCCGAGCCTCCACGTCTCCTGTCTGTAAGGTGGTAGAACCTCACAGGGTTGCTGTAGTAACGAAGATAATGCGTATAAAGCATAGGTACCCAATACATATAACAGAGGCCGCCTAGAGAATTCCCTGGCGGTCCAGTGGTTAGGACTCCACGCTTCCACTGCAGGGGACATAGGTTCGATCCCTAGTCAGAGAACTAAGATCCCCCATGCGGTGCAGTGTGGCCATTAAATAAATGAATAAATAAATAAATTAGTTAAATAGAAGACGCCTCCTAAAACACTGCAGTCTTGCTGAGAAGTGAAAACAGAGGCAATGTGAAGACCAGGAACAGGTATATGGGGGTGTTGGGTGGGCCGGGTGCCCAACACCAAGGTAGACTTTGCCGATAATGATGGGGGCGGGGCAGGTTCTGGATTGCTGTCTAGGGATCTTTCTCCTTCAACTGCTGCCTCTCTGAATCCATCTTTGTCAACATCCCCGGAGTGCAGGACCCAGGACAGGCAATTCACAACGTCCTCTGGAAAACTCATTCCCAATTGCTCTGACAACATTGCTAATTGTGGGCAGAGCAATGATAAAATGTATACCAAGATAATCAGAAGGATGGAAGGAAAGAATGCCCACGTGCTTTCCTTGTGTGTGAGTGACGAAAAATGGCTGGAGCCAACTGCACTTGGAAGTCAAATGTCAGGAAAAGGAGTAAAGGGGAGGCCAGAAAAAAAAGTTAGCACCTCCTGGAGGAGCTCATTGTAAGTATTCGCGGGCAAAGGCTTACCTGAGGGATGCAAAAGTCTTAACCAGATCGCCTGTCTAAAGGGGGCATCAGGCAGACGGGCTCCACCAGGCTTACAGTAAAGTGATGAAAGAAGATAGGCCAGGAAGCACCACAGGAAACAGCTGCCAGTGCGCTGGGGCCTCCCTTGCCCGCCTCATGCATGAGAACCGCCTGCTTAGACTGGCAGGTAATATACATGGTGACATCTAGCGTGGGGAGCTGGTCATCACGTGCACCATAGCTAGCGTGTCATTGGTACCAACGTCTCCCTCCTAGGTGGAGGGACCTTTCCCCTGAGAAGCACCAAAAGGCCGGATGAGGTTGCTCTGTGGGTCGTCAGGCAAAGCTCATGGGTCTCAACGCGGCCCCTGGGACTGCAGGTCCAACCAGACCATCCTGCCAGGGGCTACGCTGGTCCTTCTCAGAGCGAGGAAAGCCATCCCAAGGGCAGCTCTCCTTACAGGGGCAGCCCTTTGGGGCTACACCAATGTGTGCTTGAAACAGTCCTTCTGTCTCTTGCTCGGCTCCAAGCACAGAGGGAGGACTTCCTGAGAAAGCCGTCTGCTCAGCGAGCTGGTTCTCAAACAAGCGGCGCTCAGCAGACCCACCAGCACTCAGCGGCGTGGTCCTGGGGTTGCTCAGAAGAGCCATGGGGGGTTCAAGCTGGTCTGGAACGTGCTCTGGAAGACTCGCACTTGAACTAGCTGTCTGCCTGCGAGACCTGTGGGACTCTGACTTCACCCAAATCCTTTTTATTTGCTTAGTACAGATCTATCTGAACTTTACCAACGTGACCACTGACTATTTGCAGAGCTGCTCAAGAGAGAAGGTGAGGAGAAAAGAGAAAGGTCCCCTCCACCTCATAGAGGAGGGTCTAAGAAGAAGTCCTCCGATATGAAGACCCTTTGCATAAAAATGTACTTCTGCAGCAGTGCTGGTGTAGCCTCTGCCTTCCCGGGTGCATGATCGGGAGAAGGAAACTCAAAGGAGACAAGAAACAGGTGTGTTTCTGTACAAGGGGTACACGGTCCACATCCAAGGATGCTTCATGGGCATCCTGAATCCACCCAGAAGCTGAAGCTCTGGCTAGAGGTGTCTGGCTTCAAACGGTGTCCCAGACACTCTCCCAGAAATGAGAATCCAAATAAAGGGGGGATTTGGGTGCTACACAACATCATCTCGCAGTCTAAGTAAGGCTCTCACCCTACCCAGGAACTAGGCACAATTATTTAGTTAGTTCTCTTTTTTAAAACAAAACCAAAAACTAGTGTCTAGCTAGTATAACCAATGCCAGAAGAGCTGAGATGTACTCTGTATCCCAGCTGGACAACGGGATGGTCAAGTAATGAAATATTTCCATTAATATTGATAATACATAGATTTTGGCGAGGCATAGGCAGATTCTTCTCTGTCCCCCCATATGATACTTTTTCATAATATAAGTGGATTTGAATTCATTTTATTTTAGTTTCCTTGGAATATATATTTTTTAAATAAACTACTTCTTCATGGTGTGCAAATCACAGTCTGAATCGCCACAATAATGACCCCGCCCCTTTTAAGGCTATCAGGGTATGGATAGCATCTTTCCATGTCCTGATTTGACATGTACTGCATAAGTGTCAAGTGAATTTTTTTTTAACACCTTTATTGGAGTATAATTGCTTTACAATGGTGTGTTAGTTTCTGCTTTATAACAAAGTGAATCAGCTATACATATACATATATCCCCATATCTCCTCCCTCTTGTGTCTCCCTCCCACCCTCCCTATCCCACAGCTCTAGGTGATCACAAAGCACTGAGCCGACCTCCCTGTGCTATGCGGCTGCTTTGCACTAGCTATCTATTTTACATGTGAGAGTATATATAAGTCCATGCCACTCTCTCACTTCGTCCCAGCTTACCCTTCCCTCCCCTGTGTCCTCAAGACCATTCTCTACATCTGCGTCTTTATTCCTGCCCTGCCCCTAGGTTCTTCATAACCACTTTTTTTAAAATTCCATATATATGTGTTAGCATACAGTATTTGTTTTTCTCTTTCTGACTTACTTCACTCTGTATGACAGACTCTAGGTCCATCCACCTCACTACAAATAACTCAATTTCGTTTCTTTTTATGGTTGAGTAATATTCCATTGTACATATGTGCCACATCTTCTTTATCCATTCATCTGATGATGGACACTTCGGTTGCTTCCATGTCCTGGCTATTGTAAATAGAGCTGCAATGAACATTGGGGTACATGACTCTTTTAGCATTATGGTTTTCTCAGGGTATATGCCCAGTAGTGGGATTGCTGGGTCGTATGGTAGTTCTATTTTTAGTTTTTTAAGGAACCTCCATACTGTTCTCCATAGCGGCTGTATCAATTTACATTCCCACTAACAGTGCAAGAGGGTTCTGTTTTCTCCACACCCTCTCCAGCATTTATTGTTTGTAGATTTTTTGATGATGGCCATTCTGACTGGTGTGAGGTGATACCTCATTGTAGTTTTGATTTGCATTTCTCTAATGATTAGTGATTTTGAGCATCCTTTCATGTGTTTGTCGGCAACCTGTATATCTTCTTTGGAGAAATGTCTATTTAGGTCTTCTGCCTATTTTTGGATTGGGTTGTTTGTTTTTCTGATATTGAGCTGCATGAGTTGTTTGTAAATTTTGGGGATTAATCCTTTTTCAGTTGCTTCATTTGCAAATATTTTCTCCCATTCTGAGAGTTGTCTTTTCATCTTGTTTATGGTTTCCTTTGCTGTGCAAAAGCTTTTATGTTTCATTAGGTCCCATTTGTTTATTTTATTTTTTTTCCCTTTCTCTAGGAGGTGGGTCAAAAAGGATCTTGCTGTGATGTATGTCATAGAGTGTTCTGCCTATGTTTTCCTCTAAGAGTTTTACAGTGCCTGGCCTTACAGTTAGGTCTTTAATCCATTTAGAGTTTATTTTTGTGTATGGTGTTAGGGAGTGTTCTAATTTCATTCTTTTACATGTAGCTGTCCAGTTTTCCCAGCACCATTTATTGAAGAGTCTGTCTTTTCTCCACCGTATATTCTTGCCTCCTTTAGCAAAACTAAGGTGACCATATATTTGTGGCTTTATCTCTGGGCTTTCTATCCTGTTCCATTGATCTATATTTCTGTTTTTGTGCCAGTACCATACTGTCTTGATTACTGTAGCTTTGTAGTATGGTCTGAAGTCCAGGAGCCTGATACCTCCAGCTCCGTTTTTTTCCCTCCAGACTGCTTTGGCTATTCGGGGTCGTTTGTGTCTCCTTACAAATTTTAAGATTTTTTGTTCTAGTTCTGTAAAAAATGCCGTTGGTAATTTAATAGGGATTGCATTGAATCTGTAGATTGCTTTGGGTAGTGTAGTCATTTTCACAATATTGATTCTTCCAATCCAAGAACATGGTATATCTCTCCATCTGTTTGTATCATCTTTAATTTCTTTCATCAGTGTTTTATAGTTTTCTGCATACAGGTCTTTTGTCTTCTTAGGTAGGTTTATTCCTAGGCATTTAATTCTTTTTGTTGCAGTGGTAAATGGGAGTGTTTCCTTAATTTCTCTTTCAGATTTTTCATCACTAGTGTATAGGAATGCAAGAGATTTCTGTGCATTAATTTTGTATCCTGCTACTTTACCGAATTCATTGATTAGCTCTAGTAGTTTTCTGGTACCGTCTTTAGGATTCGCTATATATACTATCATGTCATCTGCAAATAGTGACAGCTTTACTTCTTTTCCGATTTGTATTCCTTTTATTTCTTTTTCTTCTCTGATTGCTGTGGCTAGGACTTCCAAAACTATGTTGAATAACAGTGGTGAGAGTGGGCAACCTTGTCTTGTTCCTGATCTTTGGTTTCAGTTTTTCACCAATAAGAACGATATTGGCTGTGGGTTTGTCATATATGGCCTTTATTATGTTGAGGTAAGTTCCCTCTATGCCTACTTTCTGGAGGGTTTCTATCATAAATTGGTGTTGAATTTTGTCAAAAGCTTTTTCTGCATCTACTGAGATGATCATATGGTTTTTATCCTTCAATTTGTTAATATGGTGCATCACATTTATTGATTTGCGTATATTGAAGAATCCTTACATTCCTGGGGTAAAACACTTGATCATGGTGTATGATCCTTTGAATGTGCTGTTGGATTCTGTTTGCTAGTATTGTCTTGAGGATTTTTGCATCTATGTTCATCAGTGATATTGGCCTATAGTTTTCTTTCTTTGTGACATCTTTGTCTGCTTTTGGTATCAGGGTGATGGTGGCCTCGTAGAATGAGTTTGGGAATGTTACTCTCTCTGTTATATTTTGGAAGAGTTTGAGAAAGGTAGGTGTTAGCTCTTCTCTAAATGTTTGATAGAATTCGCCTGTGAAGCCATCTGGTCCTGGGCTTTTGTTTGTTGGAAGATTTTTAATCACAGTCTCAATTTCAGTGCTTGTGATTGGTCTGTTTATATTTTCTAGTTCTTCCTGGTTCAGTCTCAGAAGCTTGTGCTTCTCTGAGAATTTGTCCATTTCTTCCAGGTTGTCCATTTTATCGGCATATAGTTGCTTGTAGTAATCTCTCATGATCCTTTGTATTTCTGCAGTGTCAGTTGTTACTTCTCCTTTTTCATTTCTAATTCTATTGATTTGAGTCTTCTCCCTTTTCTTCTGGATGAGTCTGGCTAATGGTTTATCAATTTTGTTTATCTTCTCAAAGAACCAACTTTTACTTTTATTGATCTTTGCTATTGTTTCCTTCATTTCTTTTTCATTTATTTCTGATCTGATCTTTATGATTTCTTTCCTTCTGCTAACTTTGGGGGTTTTTTTTGTTCTTCTTTCTCTAATTGCTTTAGGCGTAAGCTTAGGTTGTTTATTTGAGATGTTTCTTGTTTCTTGAGGTAGGATTGTATTGCTATAAACTTCCCTCTTAGAACTGCTTTGGCTGCAACCCATAGGTTTTGCTTCGTCATGTTTTCATTGTCATTTATTTCTAGGTATTTTTTGATTTCCTCTTTGATTTCTTCAGTGATGTCTTGGTTATTAAGTAGTGTATTGTTTAGCCTCCATGTGTTTGTATTTTTTACAGATTTTTTCCTGTAATTGATATCTAGACTCATAGCGTTGTGGTTGGAAAAGATACTTGATACGATTTCAATTTTCTTTAATTTACCGAGGCTTGATTTGTGACCCAAGATATGATATATCCTGGACAATGTTCCATGAGCACTTGAGAAGAAAGTGTATTCTGTTGTTTTTGGATGGAATGTCCTATAAATATCAATTAAGTCCATCTTGTTTAATGTATCATTTAAAGCTTGTGTTTCCTTATTTATTTTCATGTTTGATGATCTGTCCATTGGTGAAAATGGGGTGTTAAATCCCCTACTATGATTGTGTTAGTGCAGATTTCCCCTTTTATGGCTGTTAGTATTTGCCTTATGTATTGAGGTGCTCCTATGTTGGGTGCATAAATATTTACAATTGTTACATCTTCTTCTTGGATTGATCCCTTGATCATTATGTAGTATCCTTCTTTGTCTCTTGTAATAGTCTTTATTTTAAAGTCTATTTTGTCTGATATGAGAATTGCAACTCCAGATTTCTTTTGATTTCCATTTGCATAGAATATCTTTTTCCATCCCCTCACTTTCAGTCTGTATGTGTCCCTGGGTCTAAAGTGGGTCTCTTGTAGATAGCATATATATGGGTCTTGTTTTTGTATCCATTCAGCCAAGTTTAAGTCTTTTGGTTGGAGCATTCCATTTACATTTAAGGCAATTATCGATATGTATGTTCCTATACATTTTCTTAATTGTTTTGGGTTTGTTACTGTAGGTCTTTTCCTTCTCTGTGTTTCCTGCCTACAGAAGTTCCTTTAGCGTTTGTTGTAAAGCTGGTTTGGTGGTGCTGAATTCTCTTAGCTTTTGCTTGTCTGTAAAGGTTTTAATTTCTCTGTTGAATCTGAATTGAGATTGCTGGGTAGAGTAATCTTGGTTGTAGGTTTTTCCCTTTCATCACTTTAAAGATGTCCTGCCACTCCCTTCTGGCTTGCAGAGTTTCTGCTGAAAGATCAGCTGTTAACCCCATGGGGATTCCCTTGTATGTTATTTGTTGTTTTTCCCTTGCTGCTTTTAATATTTTTTCTTTGTATTTAATTTTTGATAGTTTGATTAATATGTGTCTTGGAGTGTTTCCCCTTGGATTTTTCCTGTATGGGACTCTCTGCACTTCCTGGACTACATTAACTATTTACTTTCCCATATTAGGGAAGTTTTCAACTATAATCTCTTCAAATATTTTCTCAGTCCCTTTCTTTTTCTCTTCTTCTGGGACGCCTATAATTCAAATGTTGTTGTGTTTAATGTTGTCCTAGAGGTCTCTGAGACTGTCCCCAATTCTTTTCTTTCTTTTTTCTTTATTCTGCTCTGCAGTGGTTATTTCCACTATTTTATCTTCCAGGTCACTTATCCGTTCTTCTGCGTCAGTTATTCTGCTACTGATTCCTTCCAGAGAACTTTTAACTTCATTTATTGTGTTGTTCGTTTGTTTGCTCTTTAGTTCTTCTAGGTCCTTGTTAAACGTTTCTTGTATTTTCTCTATTCTATTTCCAAGATTTTGGATCATCTTTACTATCATTACTCTGAATTCCTTTTCAGGTAGACTGCCTATTTCCCCTTCATTTGTTAGGTCTGGTGGGTTTTTGCCTTGCTCCTTCATCTGCTGTGTGTTTCTCTGTCCTCTCATTTTGCTTAACTTACTGTGTTTGGGGTCTCCTTTTCGCAGGCTGCAGGTTTGTAGTTTCTGTTGTTTTTGGTGTCTGGCCCCAGTGGCTAAGGCTGGTTCAGTGGGTTGTGTAGGCTTCCTGGTGTAGGGGACTAGCTCCTGTGTTCTGGTGGATGAGCGTGGATCTTGTCTTTCTGGTGGGCAGGTCCACGTCCGTTGGTGTGTTCTGGGGTGTCTGTGACCTTATTATAATTTTAGGCAGCCTCTCTGCTAATGGGTGGGGTTGTGTTCCTTTCTTGCTAGTTGTTGGCATAGGGTGTCCAGCACTGTAGCTTGCTGGTCATTGAATGGAGCTGGGTCTTATCATTGAGATGGAGATCTCTGGTAGAGCTTTTGCCATTTGATGTTACGTGGAGCTGGGAGGTCTCTGGTGGACCAATGTCCTGAACTCAGCTCTCCCACTTCAGAGGCACAGGCCTGACACCTGGTGAGAGCCCCAAGACCCTGTCAGCCACACGGCTCAGAAGAAGAGGGAAAAGAGAAAGAAAGAAAGAAACAAAGAAAAATTAAATTAAATTAAAATAAAAATTAATTATTAAAAATTTAAAAATTAATAAGTAATTGAAAAAGAAAAAAAAAAAGAAAGAAAGAAAGAAAGAAAGAGAGAAGAGAGCAACCAAACCAAAAAACAAATCCACCAAGGATAACAAGTGCTAAGAACTATACTAAAAAAAAAGAAAAAAGAAAACAATGAACAGACAGAACCCTAGGACAAATGGTAAATGCAAAGCTATACAGACAAAATCATACCAAGAAGCATACACATACACACTCACAAAAAAAGAAAAAGGACAAATATATATATATCGTTGCTCCCAAAGTCCACTGCCTCTATTTTGGGATGATTCATTGTCTATTGTCACAGATTCTATTGTGGAATCTGTGTATTCCACAGATGCAGGGTACATCAAGTTGACTGTGGAGATTTAATCTGCTGCTCCTGAGGCTGCTGGGAGAAATTTCCCTTTCTCTTCTTTGTTCGCACAGCTCCTGGGGTTCAGCTTTGGATTTGGCCCCGCCTCTGCGTGTAGGTCGCCTAAGGGCATCTGTTATTCGCTCAGGCAGGACGGGGTTAAAGGAGCAGCTGATTCGGGGGCTCTGGCTCACTGAGGCCGGGGGGAGGGAGGGGTACGGATGCAGGGCGAGCCTGCGGCGGCAGAGGCCGGCGTGACATTGCACCAGCCTGAGGCGTGCCGTGCATTCTCCTGGGGAGGTTGTCCCTGGATCACGGGACCCTGGCAGTGGCGGGCTGCACAGGCTCCTGGGAGGGGAGGTGTGGATAGTGACCTGTGCTTGCACACAGGCTTCTTGGTGGCCGCAGCAGCAGCCTTAGCTTTTCACTCCCGTCTCTGGGGTCCGCGCTGATAGCTGTGGTTCGTGCCCATCTCTGGAATTCATTTTGGTGGTGCTCTGAATCCCCTGTCCTCGCGCACCCAGGAACAATGGTCTCTTGCCTCTTAGGCAGGTCCAGACTTTTTCCTGGACTCCCTCCCGGCTAGCTGTGGTGCACTAACCCCTTCAGGCTGCGTTCACACAGCCAAATCCAGTCCTCTCCCTGGGATCCGACCTCCGAAGAAGCTGGAGCCTCAGCTCCCAGCCCCGCCCGCCCCGGCGGGTGAGCAGACAAGCCTCTCGGGCTGGTGAGTGCTGGTCGGCACCAATCCTCTGTGCGGGAATCTCTCCACTTTGCCCTCTGCACCCCTGTGGCTGTGCTCTCCTCCGTGGCTCCGAAGCTTCCCCCCACCCGCCACCCACAATCTCCGCCCGCGAAGGGGCTTCCTAGTGCGTGGAAACCTTTCCTCCTTCACAGCTCCCTCCCACTGGTGCAGGTCCCGTCCTTATTCTTTTGTCTCTGTTTTTTCTTTTTTCTTTTGCCCTACCCAGGTACGTGGGGAGTTTCTTGCCTTTTGGGAGGTCTGAGGTCTTCTGCCAGCGTTCAGTAGGTGTTCTGTAGGGGTTGTTCCACATGTAGATGTATTTCTGATGTATTTGTGGGGAGGAAGGTGATCTCCGCGTCTTACTCTTCCGCCATCTTGAAGGTCTCCCCTCAAATGAATTTATGCAAAGTCAATCTGACTTTACCTATACTTTTTCTTATGAAATGTGGGAAAGGGATGTATTAGCAGGGAAAGTGTCCCCCCGTAGACTAGTTGAGTGATTTTGGAAAGGAAGAGGCCCAGATGGTGGCTGTCCCCCTGGCCTTTAGTCACTGCACTTAGTATGTCAGCAGCCCTGTGCCCCCAGGCAGTATTTTCAGTCCTTTGCCAACTCCATGGTACCCTCTCCACCATACTGGTCACCTTCCCTGCTCCCTGGACCATAAGTATCCCCACCCCTGCTCAGGGATGTGCAGGCTCTAGTCTTACAGAAGCAGCTTTGACAAGCACAGATATTTCTTAGGCTGGAGGCTTTGGGTGCCAGGAAATTAATTCATTGCCTATATTATCAGTTCTGTAAGTCCAAACTTCTATAAGTGAGTTTGCTTGGAATAAACCATTTAGATTGGAGTAAAAGGAGAGAAGGGAGATGGCTGGTATGTGTGGCAGGGTGAAGTGGAGAATAAAAGAGAGGGAATCTGTGTGAATGCACAAGAAAATATTTGCTTTAATACCACCTTGCTTCTGTAGAGCACGTTACTGTTATAAAGCATTTTAATGCATATGAACTTATTTTTAAAAATCTGTATCTCAGGCAGAACTGGCTGACAGCAGGGAAGCCTGGAAGGAGTCCAGGCAACAGTGACAAGACCTGGCCTAGAACAGATGTGTCCCTAAATCACCATTTAAGTCTGGGAAGACTCTTAACTTCTCTGAGACTCAGTTTCTCTATTGATCAAACAAAAACTAAATTAGAACGAGGGCTTGGATTATCTAATTTCTAGAGTCCCTTCGACTCTGAACGTTGATGATGCCATTTGTTATAACAATGTGTTGTTGCATAACTGATTACAGTAGGGCTTTTGTGACACCAAGAGGAAAGTTAGACTTAATCTTGTAGAGGAAAAATGCTGGCTTAGAATGAGTTACAGATCTGCTGCTTACTGATCAGCTGTGTGACTTTGACAAAGCGAGTAACTTCTCTGAGCCTCAGTTTCCTAATCAGGAAATGAGGACAATAAGACTTGTCTTGTAGGGCAGTTGTACTTGTTAAATGAGATAGTGAATCTGAATGTACTTTTAAACTCTAATGACCTAAAAAATGTGATAATTTATCGTTATCACTATTACCAGCATGCAGAAAAATCCATTAGCCCTCTAAGAATTACCTAACAGGGCTTCCCTGGTGGCACAGTGGTTAAGAATCTGCCTGCTAATGCAGGGGACACGGGTTCGAGCCCTGGTCCGGGAAGATCCCACATGCCGCGGAGCAACTAAGCCCGTGCGCCACAACTACTGAGCCTGTGCTCTAGAGCCCGCGTGCCACAACTACTGAGCCCACGTGCCACAACTACTGAAGCCCATGCGCCTAGAGCCCGTGCTCTGCAACAAGAGAAGCCACAACAATGAGAAGCCCGTGCATCGCAACAAAGAGTAGCCCCCGCTCTCAGCAACTAGAGGAAACCCGTGTGCAGCAGCGAAGACCCAATGCAGCCAAAAATTAAATAAATGAATAAATTAATTAATTAAAAAAAAAAAAAGAATTACCTAACAACGGAAACAAATGAATTGAGCAGCCCTTACTATTCACCCAGCATAAGTCCTAATCAGGGAGTAAAGGCCATTTACAACTCCAGGGATAAAAAGTTTAGCTTCTTCCCTGCTTTACGACATCCATGGAGTAGACTTCTGTGTGCCCCTCGCCCCTGTAAGCCACATACAGAAGGCTTAGGATGCTAACAGTGATGATTTTCTCCACCGTGAGGGCAACGAAAGTAATCTCCTTATACAGATCTTTCAAAGACCAACAAAGACCACCATTTATATTAAAAATAATTAATTATACCATCGTACTTAGAAAGGCAATACCTGTTCTTCCAAACTTTGTAAAATGACGATTAGAGCACAACATCGTGACTGGAAATGAGGAATCCTGGAACGTTCTTTGGAAGCACCTGGTCTTATTTTAAGTTGCCTAATAAAAGAACTGACACTCCACTGCCATCCCCAGGTACACAGCCCCTCCCAGCACATTTGGGGCTAAGTGTTCAGAATTATGCACGCCGACCTATATAATAGAAGCCTCTACTCCAAGGTGATTTTTCACTCCCTTTCTTGGAATTACTATGTATTACATTGTTATGGACAAGGTTGGAAAGAAGCTCATCTAAAAAGGGATAAACTTTTTTTTTTTTTCCAGGATGACCAAGTAACAGAGGGCCTTCATCTCTGGGCAATATTCAGGAAGCCTATTGTTTTCTTTGTTCTCTGATATTTTTGAGCTTGTCTGGGTTTTAAGTACTGGGTATCTTAGGCCATAGGTTTTAGCAGGAAAATCTTTACATACAAATTAAATAACCTTTTTTTTTAAATTGAAGTAGAGTTGATTTACAGTGTTGTGTTAGTTTCCAGTGTACAGCAAAGTGATTGTTATATATATTCTTTTTCAGATTCTTTTCCATTATAGGTTATTACAAGATGTTGAATATAGTTCCCTGTGCTATACAGTAGGTCCTTGTTGTTCATCTATCTTATATATTAAATAAACTTTTAATTAATAGAATCTTACAGAAATCATAGCTTGCATGGACTGCATGTAAGAGGAAAAATAAATTTACTTTTAAAGACCTTAATTCTTTATATAATTTTGGCTTTTTAAAAAATACCTTGAAAATAAAAGCAAAGATAGCAAGTACTTTAAGGGTAAGACACCACCTTGCCCATCCTTTATAATTTCCATAAGGAGGAGCATAATAGATGTTTGATCAATGCTTGCCAAATTAAATTACTTTAAAAGTTTCATAAAAAAGATACACACTAAATCAGAATAAGAGTTTACATAGCATTATTATAAAAGCTCCATCCCCAAATAAAATCAATAATGGTGTTGAGAGAAAGTGAAACTCTCTTCTAATGAACTTGATGAAATATCAGTTCTGTGCCTCATGGAAATTTGGGGCTAGAATTAATTCTTAATTCATGCCTATTCCTACTTCAACCTTGCTGATCATCAGAGATATATAATCAACAATTTGGCATTCCAAGTAGCTAAACTCAATGCATTCTTTTAAACTCTGAAAGTATCTCTATAGAGTGAAAACAAACAAGCAAAAAAAATATATATATACATACATAAAGTTGTTTCAACCCACAGACTTAGGGATAATTGCTAAGAGTAAATGAATATCTTGTCACGACCAATAAATTTAGGGATACCTGCTAGAAATAAATGTCTACCTTGTCAATCTACCATCGCTTGCCACAGTTCTTTCTTTCCTTAAATGAATCATGTCTAACGCAGAACTGATAAGTAGTAATTGATTTAATTCTCTGAGTAACATGCATCTTCTATAACATTATATACAGTTTTGGCCCAATATATTTACTGTACTTTTTATTGAGTAACATGGAAGTGAGTGCTGAGTTGGCAGCCCAATAATAAATGGCCCTCATGTTATCTGAGTTGCTCTCTTGCATTGACAAAAATGGTGATAAATTGGGTTGTAATTGAGAAAGAAAAGGAAGACGGTTACTCCTGATGCTGAGATGCATTTATCCCCTGCCCCAGCCCTTACTGAACATCCATGCTCCACCATCAGTCTGCAGGATTAGCCCTGAAACAGAGAGCAGCCCAGGGTACCGCCCTGTCTGGCACACAGCCTCATACCCCTGCAGCCACAAGCTGACCACGTGATTGGCTTCCATGGGATGGGGGTAGGGGGTGGAGGGGAGCACTTTACCTTCCTGCACACAGACGGGTTTGTCACTTGGGATCCAGCCTAGGGTTCCGTTCAGATGTTTCATACACAGTCTCTTTGTAGAGCCCTTCAGCTTGAATCCATCTTGGCAGTGAAATCGGGTGACAGAGCTTTCAAAGAAAACCCCTCCACTGGGCGTCCTGAAGCCATTCTCAGGGACGCCTGGGTCAGCACACACCTGAAGGTCATCGAACCCTACATGGAGAGAAGAAAAGGTGCCTCTGAATATATTCTTCGGATGCTGAAGGTTTCCCGTGATAAATGGCAGACGCTGTATTCTTTCCAATGCTATGGGCCACCCAACTCCACCAATAAAAAAGCCAAGAAAATAAACACTCTAGTGCGCATTTCACACTGCTTTTTGCTCTTTGCTTAGAAAAGCGCTCATTAGTGATTTCAGTTGCACGGTCAAGTTAGCCCTTCAAGAGGTTCTAGGAGTAGGGAGATGAGGAAAAGTAAACAACGAAAGGAATACAAGACGGTAAATGTCGAGACTGAAGTACAAAATGCAGAAGGGAGCGGAGGAGGGAGAGGTGGTTGGGAAAGGGGGAGATGGAATCTGAGCCTGGCTTTGTGGAGGGAGACACCGGGGAATGGCGTGTGCAATGGCCGGGCCGGGAGACCGTGGGCGTGTCTGCAGAGCAGCAGGTGGCTGAGAGGATACAGGGTTTGCGGAAGAGGCAGGCTGGCGATGCCCACCCTCCCCTGCCCCCTGTCCTCGCCCCCATCAGCCAGGCCTGGTCCACATTTCTCCTCCTCCGGGAGGCCTTCCTTAACCCCACTCTCCCTGCCCGCCCCCCCAATTTGTTCCACCACTGGAACGTGAACACAGCCCTGTACTGAATCATTTGGAGAATGATCGCCTCTCATCTTGGGTTATGAGCCCCTCGAGAACAGGTTTTGAGACTTTTTCACTCTTGTGAAACCTATCACAGCTCTGCCTAGAACGTGCTCCATAAATGTTTGATGAGTGAATAAACAGAGTTGGAAACGGGAGTGGGAGACATACCGGGGTGACCCTAGAAAGCCGGGCTGAGCGAGGAGGCCAGCGTGGAGCCATGGAGCTGGGTAGTGGGGACCAGGAGGCTGAGCAGCCTGAGGGACTAAGTGGAGGAGGAAGAGCCCAGAGCGTGGCGAGGAGACCCAGGCAATGGTGCGGTCAGACACGGTGGGCCTGAGGGCACAGGAAAGTGCTGGAAGCAGCAAGGAGGGCACCAAAGTGTGAGACATCCCGGTTCCAGGGGCCCCTTGTCAACTGACTGGATGTCGGGTTGAGGGAGACGGCCAGACGGCTGGGACGAAGGTCCGACTCTGGCCTCCATGAGGAGGAGAGGGGTGGGGTCATGGCACATGGCACGTACTGAGCGCTTCGGACAAAGACATGACTGGGACCAGATTTGCATTTTTTTTTTTTTAAGAATTTCACTTTTTTAATTAATTAATTAATTTTTGGCTGTGTTGGGTCTTCATTTCTGTGCAAGGGCTTTCTCTAGTTGCGGCGAGTGGGGGCCACTCTTCATCGCGGTGCGTGGGCCTCTCACTATCGCGGCCTCTCTTGTTGCGGAGCACAGGCTCCAGACGTGCAGGCTCAGTCGTTGTGGCTCACGGGCCCAGTTGCTCCGCGGCATGTGGGATCTTCCCAGACCAGGGCTCGAACCCGTGTCCCCTGCATTGGCAGGCAGATTCTCAACCACTGCGCCACCAGGGAAGCCCCCAGATTTGCATTTTTGAACGATCTTTTGTGTAGCCACACGGAGCTCATGAATGTCACAAGCTCGTTGGGGGACACCAAGGATAAGGAAGGGGTCGTCTATGTGCACAATGCTCCAACGTATCCTCCAAGGAAAGCAATGCAGGCGACAGAGAGAACCCTAAACTTCTGTGCACTACGAAGGCCTTCTACTCCATTTTCTTACAAAATCAACCAACAAATCCTTCCTGAAAAGGTACCCAGAACAAGTATGCATGACTCCATCCAGATGGGGGTTGGTGTGCCCGTCCACCCCCACCCCCAGCGCAGCCAGGTCAAGACGTGGCAGAGGGACAGGAATAGCCTGGGCCATCTTAGAAAATCTCAGCCCAGACCCAGAGGCAGTATCACTGGGGCTCTTGGAGGACTTACGTGGTTTCCAGGTGATGCCCAGATGTCGGACTCATGAGACATCTGATCCTCTGTAACACACTGGGCTTGCAAAACGTCCCCAGCTGGTAGGTGATTCCCTGACCCCAACTTTCATGGGCTCATGAAGGACTCACTTGCTGTCCTCCCCAACTGACCTCAAGACCCTGGACATTCTGCCAGCACCGCTGTGCTGAAAGCCACACGACACGGCACAGTAGGCACCGCGGCAGCACGGGGTCCAGCAGTCAAAACGTGCTCTCTCTGCCGAGGGCATGCGGCTGTGGACCAAGCGAAAAGTCAAGGAGGAAAGCAGGGAAGTGGACAGCGTCCACATCTGACGCTATTACATCTTTAAGTGGGAGCAGGTCTGATACTTTATCAAACAGAAGATGCTTTGACAAAGGAGACACCATCTAGCCTCTCAGCCCCCCTGACACGCAGCCGCAGCTCTGCCCCACTGTGAGTACCCCGACAGTGGAGGCAGGTTTCCAGCCCCTTGGAGGATGATTAATACCCATCTGGGAGGAGGGCAATAAAGTACTGGCGGGTCGTTAAGTGATGGCTTCATGTTTTTGTTTCAAAGGAAAGTACTGTAAATTGTCAAGTGCTTCCTAAGTGATGAAGGTCAATGATTTCCTTCTGAGTCTGGCCGTCTCAGGGTGGGTCCTTGAAACGTATACCCATTATGGTATTGAGGGGGCAACTAGCAGCAATAGAATTCGTGATTCCATCCCAGCCTAGAAAGCCTAGAAGCATAAACATACAGAAACCTGAATGGTCTGGACGCTTTCTGGCAGTCTGGGAGTGAAAGTCACTCTGACACACACGCTGGAAGTCAAACAGAGGCTGTATCAGACACTGGGTGGCCACAGAAGGGCAAGCCGAGGGTAAGAGGAGGGGACAGCCTTCTGGAAGGTCTGGGGCTGACTCCTCACAGCTAGGCAGACACCGCCAGCCAGAGGGAGGAAGGGCACTGGGGGGGCAGGTCACAAGGCATGGAGGTGGGGAGCCGCTGAGCACATTTCAGGGAAGAGGCTGGGGTTCAGGTTCTGCCAGGCTGTGGGCAGGGTGACTGCCATAGATGGAGCCCTGGGGTGGAGGGTGGTGAAGGGAGGGCAAGAGATGGCGACAGCAGATCCCGAAGGCTGAATGTGTTAGCTAAGGGTCTGGACTTGAGGAGGAGGTGAGGGGTAGGGGCGTGGCACATACTGAGAGCTTTGAACAAAGACATGACTGGGATCAGATTTGTTTTGTTGAATGATCTTTCCTGTACTCGCACAGAGGACTGACTCGTATAGACCAAGCAGGAGGCAGGAAGCTCGTCGGAAGTGCCTCCAGGCCACCAGCTGCACCAGAGGAGCAGGAGGACAGCTTTGTAAAAGGACATTCACGGATCCAGGCTCTCTCTGGCTGGGGTCGGGCCCAGAAGTCTTGAGTTTTAGAAAGTTCTCTCAATGACTCAGGCAGCCAGTCCCGCACCTGCCCGAGGGAGGACCAGCATCTGAGAACCGTGGGATTTCAGGGCTCGTGCCAGAACTGGGTGGGAAACGAGGAGTCAGAACCAAGGCGGACGCAATGGAATAGAAAGAGGGCCACATGAGACACTAAGGACACAGAATCACAAAACCTGTGACCGCCTGGATGGAGGACGGGGTTAGAGGAATGAATTAAAAGAGAGGCATCTAGGATAACGCCCACGTTCTGATGTTGACGACGGCGTAGACAGTGGGGCCATGCACTCAGACTGACAGGACAAGGTGAAGACAGCAATGATGTGTCTGGTGGGGGGCCGGGGAGTTTGAGTTCTTGGTGGAGGGGGGACACCCAGGCAGAGATGTCTGGTGATGAGCTGGAGGCTGAGCCTGAAGCTCCATGGTGCCCTGGGCTGGTGCGGGCATGGGCGGTGCGCTGTCCCGGGAACGAGCGCAGCGTGAGAGAAGCGGCAGCCGAGGCACCCACAAAGGACGCTGGGAATACAGGGCCATGGAGGAGGAAGACCTGACTGTGTCATGGAAGCAAGGGAAAGGGTTTCAGGAAGGAATGGGTGGCAGTGTCAGCTGAGATCCGCTAAGCAAAGTCTGAGAAGCATCCACTGGCTGAAGGCAGGGGGCACTGAGACCAGTGCCCAGGCAGCTTCAGGGACAAGGAAGAACTAGCCCTGGGGGAGGACGCCTGCCTGCTGATGTGGGGCGGGGGGGGCAGTGAGAGTAAGTATGGGCTTCTCTTTCCAGATGCTTAGTGTGAACAAAAGAACACAGGTTGGGAGTTATCCCTGGATTAGGGTCAAGGGAGGGGTTTGACTGTTGTAATAAAATTATAAGATGAAGGAGATTTGAATATGTCTCTATACAGCAGGGGGAAACAAAGAGTGCAGATGAAGGGGAGCAAAGGGGAGGCAAGTGGGGTAAGTTCCCTGCACCTGGATGTGGGCAGGGAGGGGACCCAAACCCCGGAGGAGGGATTGCCCTCCACTGAGGCAGGAAGGGGAGTTATGCCGGAACCTCCACTGAGGGAAGCATGTGCCCCATAATGTGCTCAGCCTCCAGGACTCAGCTTAAGTAGCGCCTCCCCCTGGGAGCCTTCTTCCTCCCTTCAGGCACCTGGGCTGACCTCTCTTAGCGTGCCCCTCGCCCTGTCATTGCTGGTCTGCTTAGCTGTCTCTCCCACTGGGCTGTGAACTCCTGGAGGGGGAGATGGGGTCCTATACTTCACTTCCTCCTATAGTGAGTGTGGGCATTCCACAAGTGCTGCTAATGAAGGATTGGTGGATAGATGGATGGATAGAGGATAGGTGGGTGAATAGATGGATGGATAGATGGGTGATGGATAGAGGATAGGTGGGTGGATAGATGGATGGAGAGAGGATAGGTGGATGGATAGAAATAGGTGGGTAGATAGATGGATGGATGGATAGAAGATGAATGGATGGATGGATGGATAGATGAAGAGGATAGGTGGGTGGATGGATGGATGGTGGGATGGATGAATAGAAGATGAGTGGATGGAGGGTGGGTGAGTGGATGGATGGTTGGATGGATAGAAGATGAATGGATGGAGGGTGGGTAGGTGGATGGATGGATGTCTAGAAGATGAATGGATGGATAGATGAAGAGGATAGGTGGGTGGATGGATGGACGGTTGGATGGATGAATAGAAGATGAATGGATGGAAGGTGGGTGGATGGATGGATGGATGGATAGAAGATGAATGGATGGAGGGTGGGTGGGTGGATGGATGGAGGGTGGAAGAATGGATGGAGCCACATGCTCTGCTGGACTCATCAGGCAAAGATCCCTACCCCATCCCACCAAACAGTCACACCTATCACTCTGATAGTCCCAGAAGCTTATGTATTCCATAGACAAGGGAGGTGTGCATTCTCTCCCCCAGCACAGACACTCTCTCCTAACACCCTCTCGCCTTCCTCTCTTCTCCCAGACTAAGTAGACTGCATTTCTTAGATTTTTATACCCTTCTTCCAATCGACATCCTCAGACACCTCAGCCTTCCTCCTCCGTCTCCACTGTAGGGCCCAAGGTAGGTTTACGCAAAGGATTTGGCTGAGACATCTGTGCCTCTCCCGCCACCACACACACACTTTTGGCCGGTCACCCCCTGCTCACAAATGAGCCATGCGGACTGCTAAGTCCTAGGCACTGACCCCTCGACTTGTCACACCACCCTACCACTGTGCCCCGGGCCAAGGAGCTGTTCTCTCTCAGAGAAGGACAGATCATTCAAGTGAGAGCTGAAGATGTAGCCCCGAATCCATCAGAAAAACGACTCCTGCTCTAATAAATAAATGATGAGAGCATCGTGGAAATGATGACGGGAGAGCAGCAGAATTTCCCAATGAATCTAACTCGATACTCTTTCTTTCTTTATTCCTTCCTTTTAAAAAGAGCATTTCCATCCACTTTCCCTGCTTTCATGTCACCACTGCTAGCCTCCGGCTCTGTTCCCGTGCCTGGGACAGCGCTGATGATCAGGGTGCCGCTGGCCGTGGGATCCAGCCCTTGGCATGGAAGAGGGAAGTAAGAACAAGCGGTAAAAAGAGAGCAATCAGAAAATGGGATGGTATAAGAAGAAAATATTCTTCATTTTGGACAACTAATCCCATTGAGCAAGATAGTAATTTTCTAGGACTTGCCACAGCTTCAGACTCCACTTTTCAAATCACCCCCAAGCGGATCAGTTCCCAGCCCAGGTCATTCTTCTGTAGAGCTGTTCTCTTAATGTCTTTCTGAAACGTTGATGACCAGCCCCATCAGGTAACACATCCATTAAGGGGGTGGGCTGCTTTAGGTATTAGGGAAGAGGAGTGGAAAATAACTTGAGCATGAGCCCGCTCAAATAATCTTATCCTAGGAACCATACTCCTAAGGTCCCAATCGCTTTCACCCCATTCTTCAAATTCTGTGTATGCTCTGGAGCTAAGTAGCCACAGCATGGAGAAAAGAGTTCACAGAATGATTTCCAATATGTTTCTTTGCGGGGGAAGTGGGAGGAAAAGGGAATATTCCATTTTAGTAAGTGGCTGGAAGCGGCATCCCCTAGCAGTCGCTTCTAAATTCAATTCAGAGTGCAACACCTACCTACAAGAGACAGTCTTTGTGATCGTTCATTGTATGTGTCCACTTGACTAGGCCAGGGGATGCGCAGATATTTCATCAGACATTTATTCTGGCTGTGTCTGTGAGGGCGTTTCTGGATGAGACTGACTTTGAGTGGGTAGACTGAGTAAAGCAGATTGCCCTCCCTAATGTGGGTGGGCCTCACCCAATCAGTTGATGGCCTGAATATAAAAGGGAGAGTAGAAAGAATTCTTGATCTCTCCTGACTGCCTTCAAGCTGGCGCATCAATCTTCTCCTGCCTTCAGACTCAGACTGCGACTGGAAATTACACCATGGGCTCTCCTGGTTCTCAGGCCTTCGGATTCAGACTGGAACTGCACCCTCGGCTCTCCTGAGTCTCCGGGTTGCCAACTGCAGATCTTGGACTTCCCAGCCTCCATAACTGCATTAGCCAAGTCCTAATAGTGCGTGCATGTGACCTATCTCCTATGGGCTCTGTTTTCTCTGGAGAACCCAGACTAATGCAGTCTTCCTAAAGGTACTCATGCACTTTACAAACGTGAGTAACAATGGATGCGCACTGTCCCCACACTCCAGAGGATGATATTTCTCCCTGGACCCCTGAGTTCAGGTAAGCAGCCCGTTGAGGCAGTCGGGGCACAGTGGCAGGGGCGGGGGCAGCGCCTGGGGCCTGGGGTCTGAATAGCCTGCTGTAGAGTCCCGGCCCGAGGTCCCCTCTGGTTGCTTTCTCAGCCTGTGTCACACTCTTAAGTCCTGGTGTCTCCGTGACTGGCACTGATTTTCCTGCTTAGTGTTTGTGAGCCCAGGAACAAGTCATGGGTAGGATTGTAATTTGAACTTGTTCTCAGTGGGATTGAGAGAATCTCCGTCTTCACATACAAAGAAATGCATCCAGCCTCAATCTCATGATAAGGTCTTGACACTTCTGATTTGGTTACTTTTGAGTCTGCTGAAACCTACCAGACAGTTTTACTGTGAGCAACAGAAGTCTTTGAAAAGAATCATAAAAACGAAAGAGGTGCGAAAAGCAATCTTTTGGCTTATTATAACTGAAAAGTCACATCCTAGAAAGAAAGAGTGTATCAAATGTAGCCAAATCAATTTCAAACTAGGGCCGGGCTTCCGTTTCCCTGTAAACTGCTATATGAGTCTTTGGGGGAAGAAACAGAATAGAGACACAAAAATTGATTTTTTATGCACTTACTTAGTGAGAAGGTCCGGGGGCTAGGGAGAAAAGGGCATCCCTGCTAAAGTTTAAACAGACACGTTTGCAAATTTTAGTTAGAATCAAGAGTAGCCCCCAAGCCTCGCCCCCCCCACCCCCCACTGCACCCACTGTCGGTCTCACACGGTCGGCATTACAATCACCTTAGAGGGTCTCTGGTCCGACCCCTTTGTCTCCCAGAGGAGGACACCGAGGCCTGCGGAGGTCAAGGGTGAGTCCAGTCCCTGATCACAGAGCTGGAACTGACACCTGGGCATCCGACTCACAATCCAGCGCTCCTGCCACTGACGATGTTGTCCCCCCTTAGCCTTTTCCTGCTGTATTTCACGTTTGTGAATGACTCGAATCTTCATGAATCCTAAACTCTTTGAGGGCAAGAATATTCGTAAATGTTTTGGAGTCCCTGTATCTGTTAAAACAGGACTGAGCCAATAGCAACGGTGAAACAGTTAATGATTCAATAGGACGTAAATCCTCATGGTTCCCCCCAAAGCTGACACCTCCCAGCACACCATCTCAGAATGAAGAGGCTGGGGAACCTTTATGGTCCCCCCCAAACATTCAAGAATCCAGGCAGTCAGCCGCCAGACAGCCATTGACCACAAAGGGAATCTGTAGAGCATTTCTGGTGATGAAAAATGCTCTTGAGGGGATCACGACCTAACCTCAGATATCAGTTTCATGAAACAGAATTAGCCCTGGTGAGTGGAGCGCCTATTGCCCTCAACAGCAAAAGAATAAATGGAGAAGGACGTAGTAAGCTTGAGAAAGTCCCTCTTGACCACGTAAGGGCTTTTCCCCCATTAGATGTGAACATTCCAATTCCAGCTGCCGTGGGCTGAAATCTCTCTTTTTCTCATCACCAGCAACGCAGACCAAGTTTCTTTTAAACCACCTAACTAGTAAAATATCACTGTGCTTCAAAAAGCATTTATACCGGGAAGGGAATGCTTCTGCCGCATTAGAGAAAAATCTTCAAAAAACCTTTCCTACTCTTAAAGATTCTGAAAGTTTCATTATCTGGGCTTGTTGAATTACAAGCTAAAATGCATTGGGAAGGTCCTGAGGATCTGTTGATGAGGGGCCCCTTTGACCGTCTCTTTACTGCCAACACACACCTCACCTTGATCTTCTCCATCGTCTCAAGAATCCCTTGCTCTTAGAACTACTATAATTAATTTTGTTAATGAACACATGTATTGAGAGCCTGCCTTATTCCAGAAACTGTGTGAGCTGGTGCTGTATCTGTAACAAGGCATCAGCAACAAAAAGAAGAGGAAGATAGAGGCAGTACTACAGAAATCATATTAGGCGAAATCTATTCAGCAAATAAATCAATTCTCTAACATCAGTATTTTCAAACACAGTGCTTCTGTGTATCAGGTCGGCTATAGGTGACCTGATAACATAGAACTACCTGACGTGCCAGAAGTTTCCGGCCACCTGGCAGCCAACTGCACTTTTGGGCTGGTCCATTCTCTGCCTGTCAGCCCATCAGAGGCTCCTGACATCCCTTCAAGGTGATGCCACACTGGAGTTGAACATCAGTGGATGTTCCTTCTGAGCCTGAGACCCTAGAGAAGTTCTACATATTCTGGAGGTCCGTCCTGAGCCAAGGTCAGGCTCAAACAATTAGAGGATCCCCCTCCCCGGTGCTAGATAGTTTAGGGGCTGCCAAACATCTTCCAGGAAATGCTAGGAGGACTGAGTAACCCGGGCCCCAAGGCTGCTGGAATGCCTCAACTCTTATGGAGATGGAGGAGCTGGTAAGCCCCCTCCCAAATGAACCCACCTGGAGAAGAGAAGCCAGAGTGGGCCACAGAAGACCCTTGCTGGGATAAGAGGAGGTCCCAGAGGCAGAATGTGGTAGAAACAGCAATTTAACACTGTGGAAATTACAATTAAAATCAATGAGAAAATGTAATTTGCTTTATAAAGATTCATTAATAACCCATATCTCCATAACAAGATCATTAGTCAGTGTTTCTTGACCTCCTCTGTTCCAGTCTAAATCATCTCCATGTTTGGCAAAATTTCAGCTTTTTGTTTTTAAAAAGAAAATGAAAGAAGGGGAGAGGGCACTTACTAAAACAGAGATGGGGAAAGGAAAATATAATCTGTGTATACACTCACTCAACAAACAGTGCTGGGGGCTGGGGGAAGGAGCTAACGGGCGCTCACTCAGCAGGTGGCATGAACTGGGACTTCCTGCAGAGCCAGCCTGCATGTAGGACCTTGAGTTTTTGATCTACAAGCTGTGGCCTTGCAGTAGGTCATGAAATCAATTTTAAGGGTCAGAACCAGCACTTTTTAGAAATGAAACAGAAAGGAGAAGTCAGAGTGCATCCTCCATGGTAAGGGTGAGTACTGTTTTGTGTGGTTTTATTAGTTCTGCTTGTGCACACATGCTGGTCTGCAATGTAAAATATATTTCTTTCAGTGGTTCACAGTCAAAAAGGTTTGAAAAACACTGCTTTAAATATACTCCACCTTGTCATTCCACGTGATAACATACATTCACTTCAGATAACGTAGTGGGTGCTTAAGGGCTCAGGTTCTGCAGTGAGACTGTGTACTTTGAATCCCGACTCTGCCATTTTCTAGCTGGGTACTACTAGCTGTGTACCGTCTACTATTTATTATAGCAAATTTATACTAACAGGATATCACTTAAACCTAGTTTTTTGAAAAACCAACAATGTGTTGGGGGGTTCAGGATTTATCTAGGTGGGTTGAAAACTCAGTATTTTGGATTCCATGACCCAGAATCTACACTGAATACTGCATACACAGTTATAAACATAATAGAAACTTGGAATATTTGTATGGTAATCAAGTTAGGTAACATTTCCCAAGAAATAGTGAGAATGTTTTAATGTTTCAAGAAATATCCAGAGATGAATATAACATCGGCTACGTCTGAGCAAGTAAATGTAGCAAAAATAAGTCTCAATAGCATAATTTCGACTTGATTAAAATGGATAAAGACTACAGATGTGGCAGTCATAGCACTCCCCATTTGATGCCAGAACTGACATTTTTCTCCTCTTGATTTAATTCGCTTTGATTACCCAATTATTCCTAAGTCCTTTCACTCAGTTTCAGCTCCAATAAAACTGATACCAATGTTAACTCATAATGTGATTTCACTCTAGTCTCACGATACTGCTCCGTAAAAGCATGTCCAGCAACATAATAAAATTATTCCAGATTGTGATATTATAACAGGGAAAAACAGAATAAACCTTTATCTGTTTGAAATAAACCATTCATCAGAAAAATCTGAGGATTTCTTCCATCAGCTAGGAAGAAGAATGGAACATGGTGGCATGGAAATTTCACAGTTGATATAAACTTTAGGATTACCAGTTGACAAAACATTTGAAGAAGGCAAGGATAAATTTAAAAACTGACTGAGAAGTTAAAAATGTGGCTCTTTTCGAAAGCAAATCCTTATTGAGTATAATGAGGTGACCTGTCTAGCTAGCTCTGTGACCCTGGATAAGTAACGCGATCTTCTTGGGTTTTAACATCTCATCACTGAATGAGGTAATTGGATGATTTATCAGATCTCTGCCACTGCCAAATTCCATGATTTCTAGTCACTTTTTGATAAAAATTGGTAGAAACCTCCCAAAACACAAGCACTCAGACCGAAGTAGCCCAGAAGACAACGCATGGTTGGTTAAAAAAAATCCTATAACACGCTTTCAAAATACTTGTGGTTATTTGTTATTTTCTAAAAATCAAATTCCCTTCACATGAAAAGGGAACATTGCTAATTATTAGAGAAATGTAAATCAAAACTACAATGAGGTATCACCTCACACTGGTCAGAATGGCCATCATTACAAAGCCCACAAACAATTAATGCTGGAGAGGGTGTGGAGAAAAGGAAACCCTCCTACACTGTTGGTGGAAATGTAAAATGGTGCAGCCACTATGGAAAACAGTATGGAGGTTCCTTAAAAAAACTAAAAATAGAGCTACCATATAATCCAGCAATCCCACTACTGGGCATATATCTGGAGAAAACTATAGTTCGAAAAGATACATGCACCCCAATGTTCATAGCAGCACTATTTACAATAGCCAAGGCGTGGAAGCAACCTAAATGCCCACTGACAGATGAATGGATAAAGAAGATGTGGTTTATATATATACACAATGGAATACTACTCGGCCATAAAAAAAAGAATGAAATAATGCCATTTGCAGCAACATGGACGGACCTAGAGATTATCATACTAAGTAAAGGAAATCAGACAGAGAAAGACAAATATCATATGGTATCACTTATATATGAAATCTAAACATGATACAAATGAACTTATTTACAAAACAGAAACAGACTCACAGACTTAGAAAACAGACTTAAGGTACCAAAAGAGAAATGGTAGGGGAGGGATGAATTAGGAGTGTGGGATTAGCAGATACAGACTACTATATACAAAATAGATAAACAACAAGGTCCTACTGTATAGCACAGGGAACTATATTCAATACCTTGTAATAACCTATAATGGAAAAAAATCTGAATAAGAATATTTATGTATAACTGAATCACTTTGCTGTACACCAGAAACTAACACAACATTGTAAATCAACCATACTTCAATTAAATTTTTTTTAAATAAAGAGGTAATTAAAAATCAAATTCCCTTTCTTTTCTGTAATCAACAGCTTTAGAGCAACACGAAAAGTGTTTTCCACATGGAGAGAACTTTACAGTTTACAAAGTGTTTTACATACACAATCTCATTTCACCCACACGCCAACCCTGTGAGATCAAGATAACAGTCTGATAGGATTCACTTTCCCAGCCACTTTATAAAAATCCAACTGTTAGCAGTACTAACTTTTCTAACAGTACCCACAATCTTTTCAAAAACACTGTATATTCCCTCCCTTGAATGGTTCAGTCACCAACTAGAGTCCAGATCATGAGGTTTCTAACCTTTATTTACATTCTCAAATGCCACTGGGACTTTTTCAGCACGTGGGGACGGGCAGGAAGAGCAAGATACAAAACGAAATAGAAGATGGAAAAGAAGCTGTTGAGTGAGGCCCAGATCATGCAAGAAGACTGTCTTCTTTTATCACCAAGACAGTCTTCAGTCCTATTAACAGGTAAACCTCGGTACATGCAAGTAACAAAGAGATTAGGGCTCTGTTTTGGGTTTTTTGTTCATTTCCTTCTTTGTTTTTAAGATGCCCTTAGCTCAAGGAAAATCTTGTTTCCATCACCTATATAAAGTCACCATACAAAACGTGCCCATATGTTCCAGGAACCACCATTTCTGTTCTGTCTCCCTTGGAGTCAGCTATCTTCGGTCAAAGCCACACTCTTCTCCTTGCTGGGATTTGTGCCAGCAGGTCCTATATCTGAATGTGTCAGGATCACGTATTTAAATGGCAGGGTATTTTATTTTATTTTTTTAATTAATTAATTAATTTTTAACATCTTTATTGGAGTATAATTGCTCTACAATGGTGTGTTAGTTTCTGCTATATAACAAAGTGAATCAGCTATAAGTATACATATATCCCCATATCTCCTCCCTCTTGCGCCTCCCTCCCACCCTCCCTATCCCACCACTCTAGCTGCTCACAAAGCACCGAGCTGATCTCCCTGTGCTATGTGGCTGCTTCCCACTAGCTAGCTATTTTACATTTGGTAGTGTATATATGTCCATGCCACTCTCTCACGTCATCCCAGCTTACCCTTCCCTCTCCCCGTGTCCTCAAGTCCATTCTCTATGTCTGTGTCTTTATTCCTGTCCTGCCCCTAGGTTCTTCAGAACCTTTTTTTTTTTTTTTTTTAGATTACTAAATGGCAAGGTATTTTAAATACAGTTTTATCACCTATCTCCCTCACAAGGTTATTTAAGTCAAATGGGATCTTTATAAAATTATTTTGAAAACTACAAAACAGTATGCAAGTATATATAAGCTGGAACTTTCTAGCAATACAGAAATTACAGAATGTTATTGCGGGAAGCAATCTTAGAAGTCACCTAAATAATTTCCCCCTCATTTTCTAGCTGAGAAATTTGTGACAGAAAGTTTAAATGACTGTGCAGACTCACACAGTGAATCCCTAAGTGAGGGATTAGAACACAGGGTCCGGATTCCTAATCCAGGCTTCTTCCTACTTGGAGGACAGAAGGCATACCTCAAAGAGGGGCTACACTATGTTGCCCCCTGCTGGAATGGGCATCTTGCCATGATGGCACCTTTACCTCGGACCATTACCAAAATTTACCTCCAGGAAAATGTACGGGGATCAGATTGTTAAATCTAAAGGATTTCCTCTAAACTAGGATAACTATGTGAATTCATTCGAACAGACTTGTAGAGTATGTGGTTCTTCTCTGGCTATAAAAATTGGGGCAACATTGCTCTTCTGATGCATAGAGAGGTGTTTTTCTCTCCCTCTTCTAACAAACCCTCTCAGAGCACAGCAGGCTAAGACATTACCAAAACCTTCCTGCAACAGGCCAAAAGGGCTTCAAAGTGAAACTAGAAAGAGGCAACCTAGTTCGCACGTATTCCCAGCCATCTCACAGACCACCACGTGTAGATCAGCCTCCTTCTTCCGAACGGCTGCCAAGTATTCCATTTATGCCTTTCACTGTGCTGTCTACCTACTCATGATCAGTTATTTTTGTCACAGAAGAAAGCTTAGGCTGGAGGAAGCAGGAAGGGGCCAGGGTCGGGGAGACAGAGGCTCTGGAGGGCTTTTCCAGGGATAGGAGGGGATCAGAGGCTACACAGGTGCTATGCCAGGGCCAAGAGCACTGGTATCTGGGGTCTTGCTCAGCTTTGAGGGGCGCTTTGGGGGCAGCCTGAGCCCTCCCAGAGGAGCAGGACCAGAGACACTGGCTGGAGGTACCCGGGCAGCTGAAGAAGGGATGGTAACAGAGCAGCGGTCAAGTGCTTTCCTTGCCTGGCACCGCGGAAGCCCAGGACTCTTGTGGGATGCAACGAATGTGGACGTGGAGAAGGAGCCTCCCATGTCCCCCATGAGCTACCCACACACGCACAAAGACTGATCTTCTCATCAGCCAGGCAGTTAGGGGCTCAAAGCAAACTACATTTGCTCTAGAGAAATACAGGAATTTGTGCCACTTCTTCCCTCTTGGTTTCCACACGAAGCCTCGCTCCTGGTACGTAAGTTTGGTTCGAACAGGGAGGAGCCACCCTAGCAGCTATCCTAGAATGCACGGGGCCTGGGTGAAAGCCATCCCTGGGGATAAGATGTATTCCACCAAAAGGACTAGTCTTTTGGGATACCCCCTGACATGTCTTTGATTGGCAGAGTTTCCTGACCTTATTGTATCTTTCACAAAGCACAGCTAATTTGGTTTCCCCACGTGACCTATGTTGCTTTAGAAAGCGTCACATCACTCAGCATTCTGTGGTTGAGTTGTAACATCTGGTGTGCCCATGAACTCCGGCACCAGGGCTTGCCTGGGATGACGGGGTGGCCTCACTTGTGGCCCACTGGTGACGAGTTAGAGATGGACCTTCAGCTTGAAAAGGCTGCACATCTTATCTTTTACTGGGTCCTGTGGTCCTGCAAAGGCATCCCTCTCCTTAGGCTGGACAGACACTGACACAGTGCCTTTAACCAAGCAGAGAGGGCAGTGAATCCGGATGGTGCCCTGGTGTCAGAGCCTACCTCTGTCGTGATGCCTAATGCCATGATTCTTTTTTGAGCACAGCAGTGGTGCTATGGCCTTGGGCTGCAGTAAGAATGTGCACTCCCTGTATTCTTCTACTAGGGACTCTTGTATAAAATTCATAGCATCCCAGTTTGCAAACATGTTGGTCATATACCATTTTCTCAGGAGCACCTGTCCATTCGGCACCTGGACCATAATAATTGCTAGTATCTGTTCATATGATAAAACACTCTGAACCCATTAAAATTACATTGTGAGGACTTCCTGATCATTCAATGTTAATGATTATGGGACAATTCCCCACATGTGGTTAATGAAAAAAACAAAACACCAAAAAGTGTATACTGCACGAACATTTTTTTTAACTATACAAAAAGGATGCATGTGCACAGAAAAAAAAAAAAAAATGAAATGTTCCAAAATATTAACTGTGTTACTTGGGATTGAAGGCTGATGGGTGATTTTTATATTCTTTTTTATACATTTCTCTATTTTCCAAATTCTCTGCAATGAATATTTATAATCAAGAAACAAGGGCTTCCCTGGTGGTGCAGTGGTTGAGAATCTGCCTGCCAATGCAGGGGACACGGGTTCGAGCCCTGGTCTGGGAAGATCCCACATGCCGCGGAGCAACTAGGCCTGTGAGCCACAACTACTGAGCCTGTGCATCTGGAGCCTGGGCTCCGCAACAAGAGAGGCCGCGATAGTGAGAGGCCCGCGCACCGCGATGAAGAGTGGCCCCCGCTTGCCGTAACTAGAGGAAGCCCTCGCACAGAAACGAAGAAACACAGCCAAAAATAAATTAATTAATTTATTAAAAAAATAGGCATCTCCTTGTTTAAAAAAAAAAAAAAAGGAACAAATGTTACTTTTTAAAAGTGAACACTAATGGCAAGGGTGGGTTAAATTTGAGGTGGGTGAGAGCTGGCCCGTGGGGCTCTCTACAGACACACACAGTCTCAAAGATTCAAAACAGAACAAAACTGCGACATTCTTCTAGAGGAGCGCGGTACTGAGGACTAGCTCTGCCTTGGTGGGTATGAATTCCACAGAGGGCCCTGCAAATAACAGAATGTCCCTTTAGTGGTCCCCCTAAATCATCTCCCTGCCCAAGGAGCGGCATTAACTCTGAGTGCCCAAGACTCTGAAGGTCTGCGGCGAACGTCTAAGGGCTGTTAACATCTAGAACTGTGCTGGCGTGGTTTATAGCTCTGCTTCCCAAGAGGGGTGCCTGCACCCTGAAAATAAATGGTGCTCACCCTGGGCAGGCATCAGGAGACTAGGAGAGAAGCAGAACAGACGGATGCCGAGGATAAAACAGGATAACACAGCCGTCTGGTCGGGATGGATAATGAACTGCTACATCCTATCTGAAATTACTTGATTTCTGAAACACTGTATTATAAACATGCTGTCAGTGGAGTTAGTGGGTTTGTGAGGAAAGGAGGTGAATCAGAAATGGTCTGACAAAATACCACTGGTTCCCCAAACAGATATCCTTCCCTCTGATCTTAGCCTACACGTTACCTGGAGGATAAAGGGAAACGCTACCAATGATGTAAGACATTCTCCAGGCAGCCCAGGGCTACTGACGAGCAGCTTTGCTTGGAAAAAAATCATAGTTACTAAAGGGCATCGAAACGTTGGCCCTTTTTTATCTGCAGACTTCTACCCTAATTTATGGTTTTAAACGTCATGTTACAATCTTACAGTTGTGAAGAAGGTAGAGGGTGTCTGTGAGCAGTTGAATAGAGGAATAAATGCATAACATGAATGCAAAGAAAAATGCAATTAGATACTAGTTTATTTAGCAATAGGTTTGGGTTTTTTGTTATTATTTATTTTTCTTGCAAAATTTATAAAATCCCAACCTTCTATAACATAGAAGCAAGTAAATCGTCCTTTCTTGAGTGTCAACATGCAGCCTGTACTATCATTATTGGCCAAAAAACAAAAAAAAATAGAAAAATCTGCACTTAGGGTAAGCTGAGGCTTGCTTGCTATCTCTGCTGCTTCTTATGGCTGGAAGAACAGCAGAGACCTTTGTGCTCTAGGATTCGTCTGTTTGCTAATTTTCTCTAAGCGCAATTCATTTTCTAATTTCATCTCTTCACTATTATTTCAGCGAGAAGCTGCAGGTATTGCCTCCACCTGTGAGGTATTATTAATTAGCAGCTAACAAGGATGAGCAGGAATCATGTACTCCATTTGGTTCATGAGAGGTGGTGCTCACAATCTTTTATACCAGCCAATCTGAAAAAACACAAAAATCTGATGCTGGGTGCATTTAAGGATTCTTGGATCCTGCAGGCCCAGACACGCATACCTTGAGCAACCATGTAGATGAGATTGTCATAATTTCAAAGTTGGATAGGAAGAAAATGAGCCAGCTGCTATTTAATTTTTATGGCGCCTACAATTTGTCTCATTAGCTGGCAAATAGGATAGGCTGGGAACTAAAGCTGCTCTGGCCTCAACTCTGCACGAGAGAAAAAAAGTGATGCATAGCTACTCACTCACTCTGATGGGGAGGGGAGCGGGTAAATCACAGCTGCTAGGCTGGCTCCATCACTGCAGTGACCCATGACCTTCAGCAAATTACAGAAGATTCCAGATCTTCGTTCTCTTATCTAAAAAAGAGGGTTTTGGAATGACCCTGTCCATATCTCAGAGCTGCGGGGCACCTGGAGAGGTAAGGATCCCTAAGTGCTTTGAAAACTCTGGAAGGCTATTCGAATGCGATTTGGAAATGACCTGATTGGTAACCTGAAGCCCAAGGGTGGCAGATTTGACCTGAATCATAGAGGTGCAGCCCAGAGGCTGGGTTTCCTTATTCAGAGACTCAAGGAAAATCCCTACATGTTTCTCTTTCTCTGTTCATGGTTGTTACCCCTTGGCCAGTGAGGCAGTTGGAGAAAGGGAGGATGAAAGTCAGCAGGTTTCCTAGGTCAATTCCGACTTAGAAACAGGGCGATGTTGCCTGGTGACAAGTCATGGTAGCCTGCTGATAGAAGTCTGTAGACCATGCAGACCAAGTGGAGCTGGGGAGGTGGGCAGGAAGCAAAGAGTAAACAGAGCCCTTATGTATAATAAAGAATCTGGGGGCTTCCCTGGTGGCACAGTGGTTGAGAGTCTGCCTGCTAATGCAGGGGACACGGGTTCGCGCCCTGGTCTGGGAAGATCCCACATGCCGCGGAGCAACTGGGCCCGTGAGCCACAACTACTGAGCCTGCGCGTCTGGAGCCTGTGCTCCGCAACAAGAGAGGCCGCGATGGTGAGAGGCCCGCGCACCGCGATGAAGAGTGGCCCCCGCTTGCCGCAACTAGAGAAAACCCTAGCACAGAAACGAAGACCCAACATAGCAATCAATCAATCAATCAATAATAAATAAATAAATAAATAAACTTAAAAAAAAAAAAAAAAAGAATCTGGCTGGCCTTTGGTCCTGGATCCTAGGAGGTACCCTCTAAAGCCTTGGAATGTCCTGAGTCATATGTGTCTTTATTATTCATGCTGGGCTCCAACTAGTTTATGCTAATGCGATGACTCAGAATGGGGGTAGGCCATGCCAGAAAGACCAACCATGTGATTAGAGGGTTGGAGCACTGAGCCAGGTGATGTCCAGCTCAACTTTCTGACCTCTGGGGAGGAGTGGGGTGTTGGAGCTTGAGTTCAGCCATGTGGCCAATGATTCAGTCACTCGTGCCCACGGTGATGAAAGCCCAGTCCAGACACTGGACACCGGAGCTCAGGGCAGCATCCCTGGCTGGTGATTTACACTGATATAGAAGGAGCGTGGTGTGCCCTGAGGACAAGGGCACTTTGTTCGGGGACCCTCTCAGACCTCAACCTGCGTCTATTCGACTGGTCCTCATTTGATTCCTTTATAATACAACTATAATCATAAGTATAGCACTTTCCTCAGTTCTGTGAGTCACTCCAGTGAATTATCAAACCTGAGGGAGTAGAAACCCCCAAATTTGCAGCCAGTAGGTGGCCTGGGAACCCCCAGAGCTTGTGGCTTTTGTCTCAAGTGGGGGCAGTCTTACTGGGGACCCTACCCTTAACTTACGGGGTCTGTGCTGAGTCCGGTAGTTGGTGTCAGAATTGCACTGCAGGCCCTTAGGGTCCAAGGTGGCAGGAAGGCAGTGAGAGATGGGATGAGTGATGTTGATCTGGATTTCAGTCAGCAAACCTGGGGCTGAAGTCTCGCTTTATGGTCAAGTTAGCTTTGTGACTTTATTCAGGTTACTAAACCTGTTAATTTCCCCCAGACTTAGTGTCCTGACTGGTTGGTAAAATGGTGGCGATAATACCCGCCACGTGGAGTTATGAGGACTGAATGAAATGTCACACCAAGTCCTGAACATTCCAGGAGTGGAGGTCTGATCTGAGCAGAGCCGGGGGGTAGAGCCCAGAGGTGGGTAAAGCAGCAACTCGGTCAGGTCCTGAGCCTCAGGGTGGGAGGCTGGGGGCATGATGTTGCCATGGCCTGCAGGTCAGGGGCAGGAAGTGAGTGGGGCAGATAGGTTTTGAGAGTAGAAAGATGATCCAGAAATGCTCTGAAAACCTCCTTCTTTAAGCAGAGTGTCTGACAAGTGATCCCCACTGAGAACGCTCTCTCCTAGAACAGGGGTTGTTCCAGGTTCAGCCTCGAAGGAAAAGGAGAAGCTGAGGGATTGGGGCTCTGGGGCCCCCCCACTTTTCATGTTTCCTATATGGGGGCTACAGGTAAAAAAAATCATCTGGAAAACGTTTCTGCCACTATTTTTAAAAAAGAGTTTGTTTTAGAGAATAGCTCTGATTGTTAGGATGGCTCCTCCCCAGTACCTTATCCCGAGTTTCAAGAATCAGACAACAAAATTAAAGTGATCAACCTTTGGGAGGGAGAGACTGCTGATTAGAAGTTCTGATTGCAAGGAAGGGGATGCTAGATTTACACAGCCTGTCTTAAAAGCCTGTACTTACAATAGCAGGTTTTCAAAAAAAATCAAAGAAAAAATAGGGCTGATTTCATAGCAAGACTCTAGAAGAAAAGGTGACTCAGAAGTGTTGAGATGCTCTTCTTCTTTCCTCAGCCTCAAGGAAAGTGGCTTCAGATGTTAAGACCTGAGGAGCTCCCTGGTGGCCTAGGGGTTAGGATTCTGGGCTTTCACTGCCAGGGCCCGGGTTCAATCCCTGGTGAGGGAACTGAGATCCTGCAAGCCACGTAGCGCAGCATGGTGCAGTATGGCCAAAAAAAAAAAAAAAAAAAAAGTTAAGACCTGCATACAAAGGCTGGAAGGGAGGGCACCAAGGTAACCACGGATGCACATAAAGCTGTGGGGTGGGCTTGCAAGAAGAGTGACAGGAAAGTATGGTGGATAGAACCTAAAACGACTTACAAAAATCTTAAGGACCAAAAAATGGTAGGGGGTTGGGATGGAGAGTGACTATTTGTGTATTTACCCAGCATCCAGAAACCAGGCACAAGGCCAAGTGCTTCTGGGGAGACTGTCTCTCCCTTTTTACATCAGTCTGATGGGGAGGCCAAAATAATACTGTCTTGCACCCACTGGCTTACGGAATTCTCACTGAAAACAGCTCCTGCAGTCTTAGACCTCTCTCTCTATCCTCTCCCACATCCTCCTCCATGCCCTCAGCCAGAAGCAACCCTGGAGGAAGGGGGATGAGGGAGACACCAGGCAGCACTGGGCTCTCTCCTCGCCCTGATAACTGCCGCTGGTTATCTGCCTTTTTCTTTCCTGAGGATGAGTCTCTCCCTCGTCCATCCCTCATTCGAACAGACTTCCGCTAGGTCAGCGCCGGGCTCAGTGGAGCGCAGAGGTTAGGCGGGCCTGGGGCTCCCCGCCACACCCTCCTTTTACAACTGAGGAAACTGAGGCTCCAGGAGCTTGAGCAACTTGCCCAAGGTCATCAAGTTAGTGGGTCACAGGGCCAGGATCTGAATCCAGGACTGTCTAGCCCACTCTCTCTCCCGACACCACCCCACCTGGAGAGGCCGGTGAGTCTAAGAGGGCAAGGGAGGGCCTCCGAGGCGGGGTGGGGGGGGCCTGTGGAGGTCAGAAGGCCTGGGAGCCGGATCTCATGGGGGGCGGCCACAAACAAGGGAGTGGGCTGGTGGGGGAAGGCCTTCAAGTGAAGCATCAGGGTCGTGAATCGCTCAGATCTCAACCTGGTTCTGCGAAAACTTTGCTCTGAAATTCCTCTGAGTCTTAGCCCTCAAGAAACTTGGGGAAGTGGCCTTTGCCAAGAGCTCATATCCCTCCCACTCCCAGAAGGACATCATTTGTTTATTTTTCAAAACCTCAAATCCCTGTTTCTCATGAGGCCAGGAAGCCCATCTGTTCCAGGTCCGCTTGGCTGTGGCCTTGACCGCACCGGAGCGGAAGCTCTTTAACTCGCCTTCTGAATGCGGGATTAATGAGCCCGGCAAGCTCTGCCCCTCACGAGGCTGACCTAACAACCTCCCCGCGAAGACACCTCCTGACTCCAGCGCCGGGTCAGGCGCCTGCACCCGAAACACACACTGAAAATCGCAAGCCGCGATGGGGAGCGCCAGATGGTCTGGTTTTCACTGGCAGGAGAAACAAAGCTGCGCTTCCAGCGGCACTGACTTCTTTTCTAAGGGCGAGTTTCTTCTTGCTGAATTTTAATCCACAGTTCTTTATGTTTTTCAATAAAGTCAAAAGCTCCCTCCTGACATTTCCAACCAGCGAAGAAAATAAAGGTGTAAATATGCTCAGAGGCACCCCTTTCCGTTCTAGGGAGAAGTGTCAGGGAATGGGCTGGACAGCGGGGAGGGCCAGAGCTTGAAGTCGATAGAAATGGGTTCGAGTCTAGCTCTGCCACTGGTCAGCCGGGTGGTCTTGGCTGGACAGGCTGCTTTTCCCTCTGTGTCTCCGTTTTCTCATCAGCAAAACCAGTTTAACACAGGCTGAGTCATGGAGAGGAGGCAATGAAGCGTCGTGCTGAGTAAGGGCGTGACGCCCTCAATAAGCTTCCTTCTGCCCTTCCTCATCTGGGAGAGGTTTGTGTTTTTTTTTTTTCTTTAACGGTTTCTTCTACGAGTTTGATAATTTGTCCTTTAAAAATGTCAGTGAAAGTAGGAAAAGTTAACTTCGTCTCCTCTCTCTGCTTCCCTGCCACCTCAAGAAATCGTGCGCCTCGAGCAAGGCAGTGCCCCGCGTGGTCTCTGCCCTGCTTCGCTTTTAATGTGGTCGACATGGGGGAGGGTGGGTGGGAATGGGACCATCCTTAAGAACTCTGGTCAAGGGATTAAGGAAGGCGCAAAGGAGAACAGGGCTCCACCACCCACGTGTGGTGCCAGTGAGCTGAGGTGGGCTCCGCTCTCGGAACAAGATCAGGAGGCCGGGAGCCCCCAGGGGCTGGGGCTGCTGCTTCTCCCCACCCAGGCGGGGCCCAGGATGGCCTGTCCCTCTGCTTCCTGGGGCGCCACACAAGGAAGCCCCCGTGGACAATGGGTTTGCCCGCTGACATCCACATTTCCTTTGGGAGGGACAGAGCAATGGGGCAGAGTCCTTAAAAACGGGAAGTGGCTGACGCTAGCCTTGGCACCCGGCCACTTCCCCAGGGAGGGGCAAACAGCTGGTTCAGTCTGAGGGTCTCAGGGCACGTGGCGCCCCTCCCCATCCAGGCCACACTGTCAAAAGTCCTCTGCGAGTCCCCACAGCCCCCGAGAGTGGTGACAAGGTCTGCTACTATAAAAGTCTCTTTCCTCCCTCGATGGCCCTGGGCTCAGGAACTGCTGTCCTGGGACAGGGTCTCACCTCCACAGGACTGTGCCCCCGTGCCACTGGATCCCGCCCCACTGACAGCCCTGCCGTTCACAAACCTGCCCTGCTTCTCCTTGGAACCATTTTGACGGTGCCCCGGCTTCTGTGGGAGACGGCATTTCCTTCAAGGTTTTCCTAAGTTGACTTCCTCCAAGTTTGGAAGGTTGCCCCTGACTCTGACAGTCTCTGAAGCCACACGGTTTACCATGTTATGGATTTCTATCCGGACGGCTCTCCCGATGCACCTTTCCAGACGTGAGTCCGGGTCCTTGCAGACACCTCTCCATCGGCAGCCCTGCCCCTCTGATCAGGCCACTGCCCAGGTGCACTGGACTCGCCCCGCCTCTGATGGAAGCACTGACAGCACACAGCCAGCCGGTGAGAAAGAAGACGGGGCCCTTGTGCTGAGACGGATGGTGATGCCAGAGCAACGTCAGTAAGACGCTGGCCGACCTGAGCCAACTCAGGACGGAGCACAGTGCCTGCTCCAGGCTCAGGCTCTGGCCCTGAGTGTTCCTTCCTGCAACATTTCGGGAGGCAGCACACACGCAGAGAAAAACACAGACACCAGCATCTGACAACCTGCCTTCAACCCGGAATCAGCCCATCTCTAGCTGTGTAACTTGGGACAAGTCAATCAACCTCTCTGGGTCTCAGTTTCCTCATCTGTGAAATGGGGACAGTGAAGTCCTTACCTCTTAGGGCAGTTAGGAGGTTTAAAGGAGATATGATATCTAAAGCACTCAGAGCTCTGCCTGGTGCCTGGTAAGCAATCAATACAGGTTGACTATTATTATCATCATTATTGAGTGGTCTTCATCTCTTCTGGGAAGACGTTTGACTTCTCCCGGCAGTACGTGTGTTTCTTCCTCTGCATCTCCCCAATGTCGTGCTCACATCACCAGCCCAGCACTCACTATGTTGCTATAATTATTTAGCCATGTGTTTTTCGATCCAACTAGATCACGTGTTTGTTCCTCTGACAACCCGGTGAAGGCCAGGGACCCCTTCTCAATGCAGTGTTTTAAATGCATAAAATAAAATGCATAGGATTCTAAAGGAAACCAATCATACTGAAATACAGTTATCAAAATATTTCTCAAAAACAGATCTGTGATATGGTAATCTATGTTCTCCTTTATTAACACTTTAAATAACAGGATGTACTGCTGGGTCTCATAATTACCCTGATTTTAAAGGAATGATGAACATAAATGATATTTTGAGATATTTACAACAACCATAAGTAATATGAAATATCTGTCATTTCTATTGGTGATAAAGGCACAGGGACTACTGATATCACTCTGGTCAATCCCGTGCCTTTATAAGTAAAGGAAACACTACACTTCAGTTAGAGATTAGTGAAAATTAAAAGGCGATTTTTTTTCTAATCTAAACTCATAGACCCTTTGAATTCTATTGGGAACCTTGATCTGGGCTGTGAGTTTCTAAGAGCTCATTGTTCTGTTTATCTTTGTAATCTCAGCCTCAAATACAGAGCTTGGTATGCAGGAAGGACTTAACACATTGTTTTTTAAACTTAATAAACTTAGGACATTGTGCCAAGTGCTACAAACAGATGCTGAGGCTCCTGCCCTCTAGAAGCTAGAATCTGTACGCAAGTAACTGTGACACAAGATAAAAGCTGGAAAAAGCCATAACGTAAGTGACTAGAAGGGTAGGGGGCCTCGGGTGTGTGTGTGTGTGTGTGTGTGTGTGTGTGTGTGTGTGTGTGTGTGTGTGGTGGGGAGTAGAGGACTGGATGACAGTCGTGCATCTATCAAATTATTTTGAAATTATAAGTTATCAATCTATCATCTCCTTGACTAAAGTGAGCTTTTCATGGACACAGACCATGCTTTATTTATGTCTGTGCAACAGGAATGGTATATTGAAAATGTTAAACAGATGTATTTTTCATTCCCTTATAATCATGTTCCCTGCAGCCCTCACACAATTACAGCTAAGTCTTTCCCCCAAAGGAGGGGAGCAGAGCAGCAAGGAAGGCCAGGGAGGGAAGGAGGCGGGCATGGAGAGAACGGCTGCCACCTGCCACCCGACAGGCGGAGATGGTGGACAGACTGCCCTGCTGCCTTTGGGCGGGGCTGGAAGAAGAGAGTAGGGAGGGGTAAGGGCAGCACCAGGGTCCTGTTCCTCCTCCCCTTGGGGCTGACTCTCAACATGGGGAGGGCAAAGGGGAAAAGGAAGGGAGGAGGGAAGGAGGAGGGAGAGAGGTTAAGAGAAGAAGATAAAGGCTGAGGGCACTTATTTCCTGCATCCTCTCGAGACGCTGGCTAAGGCCCACCTTGCAGATGCCTTGGCATCAACAGGAGACGACCATAGCAGAAAGGAAACGCAGTGGTGTGTCCAGGGTTCTGAAAGGCAGGGGCCAGGAGAGCACCCACAGGGGCCCCTGGGCTTCCAGGTGGCATGAAGGGACCCAGTGGGGACCTGGAAGGTAGCTGAAAATTGACAGGCAGCAGGTGTGCCATGAGGCTGCTGCCGGGAGGAGGGAGGGGGCTTCATACCTAAACTGCAAGGTGAACCACCCAGGCCGGGGGCAGGATGGAGAACAAGGTGGGACTCAGCGTGCAGAGCTGGCAAGCAGATGGCCACGCCGAGGGACCTCAGCCCCAGAGGTTACACCAGCTGTGGACTCCGTCCTGGAAGCCAGCAGGATGCCCGGTGCCCAGGCGAGGACTCAGAGGAGGAGAGCTCAAGGCCAGCCTGCCCCTTCCCAGCGCCACGAGGACATCCCGGCTGCCCCTGCACCGAGAGGCCATGTCAGCCCTTGGGAGGGCGAGGACTGAGCCCATCTCTGTAGGAACGAGCGACAGGGAGGTGATGGGCACTCGTGGGAGAACCGTCTACATGGTTTACTGTAATTGCATCTGCTCTTCTCGGCAGAAGGGCTTTTACCTGTAAACACGCACTCTCCCCACCCCACCCCAAGATCAATGTACTGCCACTCCAGTCTGCAGTTCTCTCTTGCGTGTCTCTGTGACACCCACTGCCACAACGCAGTTGAGACAGGCCTAGGAATCCCCGGCCTTCATTTCGCCAAGGGGGGAAAGCAACCAAGGCACCAGGAAATCTGAATGACGCGCTTTGGTCATCCCCAACCAGGACTGGAATTAAAGCCGGCTCTCATTATGTGGTTTGGCATCAGTATCCCTCCTCTATGCTGAGATCTTTATTTTTTTAAAATTCAACAAGCAAATTAAAAAAGAAAAGAATTCCCAACTAATACCATCATTTGATTGAATCTAGCTGTAAGAAAAAATTCAGAAAAGAACATGACTCTAACAGAAATATATTGAGAGTGGCAGGGGAGATTAACTTTGGAAGGTATGGAAGTTCTACAGAATTCGAAGGAGAGATCATTCATAATTCATACCAAGCTTCGACAATGTGCACAGTCTCCTGTAAACCACGTTTAATTCATCCTATGAGTTCACCCATTTGCCAGACAGAGTAAGAGAAAGTGGCTTTTCTATTATATGGTTAAAACGTGACTGTGACCCCACCACGCTTGGGGCCACGAGTTGCTGAGCTCCTGGAGAGCGGCTCCCAGACCCTACTTCCTCCCTGTTACTCTAACTCAGCGAGGGGCACAGAGCCACTACTCGCCCACAGGCATCCTCTGTGCACTTAGAAAAAGGCAGACATGAAAATTGCAGGCCAGAGCCCAGCCAGGGTGAGCAAAACTGGGGGCCACCTGTATAATCACAGGTGGGCACATTCAATAAGACATGGCATTTACACAAAAAGTCTCCTTGGTCAAATCTGTAATCATTTAGGGATAAAGAAGATATGGTATATATATACAGTGGAATACTTCTCAGCCATAAAAAGAATGCAATAACGCCATTTGCAGCAACATGGATGGACCTAGAGATTATCATACGAAGGGAAGTCAGAAAGAGAAAGACAAATATCGTATCTCAAATATGATACAAATGAACTTATTTACAAAACAGAAAGACTCACAGACATAGAAAACAGACTTACGGTTACCAAAGGGGGGGGAGGGGTAAATTAGGAGTTTAGGATTAGCAGATACAAACTATTATATATAAAAGAGGTAAACAAGATCCTACTGTATAGCACAGGGAACTATATTCAATATCTTGTAATAACCTATAATGGAAAAAAAATCTGAAAAATAATATATATACACACGTATAACTGAATCACTTTGCTGTACACCAGAAACTAACACAACATTGTAAGTCAACTATACTTCAATTTTTAAAAATCTGTAGTCATTTAGAAAGCACCATTTTGCTGAAACTCTATCTTCTTAAGGGGTAGTTTCTTTTCTTTTCTTTCTTTCTTTTTTTTTTTTTTTTTGAGGGGTAGTTTCTTATTTGGCTCTGGTCCACAGGGAAGCGTGCAGCAGAGAGAAGAGAGTTCTCAACAGCAGCCTCCAATCTCTTTATCCACAAAGGCACCCAAGATTGGACAGAGACAGAACACTACAGGGGTAATGTCATCTGTCATGAGTAAAATCATTAGTGCTGTGTAAAAAAATTTTTTAAAGAAAATTGGCATTTTTCATCTCTGCTATGGAAATGATGATCATGGTGTCCAAATGTCCAAGTATGACTATTATTAAAATATCTCACATTTATTTGACTCCTCATGTTTTCTAAGGGCTCCCACTTATTAGTCCTTCCTACCGGGCCCTTACATCCTTTATTTCAGGGATGAGGAAACGGGACTCTGAGATGTTAAGTGACTTGCTTACAGTCTTAGCGTAGGTGGCAGAGCCAGCACTAAAACCTACACCAGCCCCCTTCCTACTCTATCCTATACTCAGGCAGGGTGGTCTGAATTGCCCTGAATAGAGAATCCACCTATTCTGTTCTTGAAAAGTTCCTGATTCCTCTGGTGAAACCTATCAGGAAACCCTCTCTGGTCAAAAAGTATCTCTGTGTTTGCTTTTTCCACCTGACTGCCCACACCATTCAGAGTCAGTGCACCTATCCAGGGAAAGGGAGACCAAGGATGTTGCTGCCTTTGCCGTTCATCAACCGTGTCCCAAGTCTCACTGCTTCCCCATGGCCTGACATCAGGAACATCTGCAAGGCTTGCTGGGTATAAGCCTTACTTAGCCAATACCATCAGGTCCTTGCGTCAGCAGCCAGGCCTCAGGGGCAGTCCCTGCCACCTCGGCTGGTGGACCAGTTGGCTCCTGAGAATCCATAAGGGATTCTGCCATTCAGGGTCAAATTTGGCTCCCGATGGAGGTGAGTCCTGGCTTTCGAGGTATCTGTCCCTACCACCACTCCACAAACTTTTATTTTGGCCTGGAGTTGACAACCATTATTAGCACCACGCTCTATCCACTAGGCTTCCAAATCCATCTGTCACTGGATCGTGCCAAGAGAGCAAAAATCAGCTGCTGTGCTTAGTCCTGACTTTCAGTTGCCTGAAGTTGAGGATCCTGTCCTACCACTTGGCGTGCCTCCCTCTCCTAACATCTCTTCTTCTTCAGATCACTGAACTCCCCAGGGGCGATTTTCACTTCAGTTCAGCAGCCTTAAAAACAGGTATAGAGAAGAGTGAGAAACAGGGGTTTTTAAGTCCAGTTTTCTGTTTATAATCAGGAAGAAGATTGAAACACATGCAGACAAAAATATAAGGATTATTGATGGCCTTCATTTCCCCAAATTATCCTATTCTTGATCAATAAATGAACGAGAATGACTGTGGGTTGTCTGTTCTGACAATAACTTATAATCTTCTTCCAAAAAGCTTGAAAACACCTTTGCCTGAAATTGCCCTGCTTTTCCCACGCGGTCACACTCCAAGTCCTTTTTCCCAAGGTTGTAACTTGCCCTCCTCTAACCTTCCCCAGCACTTCATCTACATGTTCCTTTTTCTGCTTTCGCTATTTCATAGTCATTTATATTTATAGTGTTCTGTGCTCACCTTTTACTCTAAGCTCCTGGAAGGCACACACTCCTGATTCAATTTTGCATCACTAAGGTTCTTACTGCTGGCCTTTCACATGGGTGGAGCTCAGCAAAAGTTGGTTTAGTGAGTGGACCAAGGGAGGGATGGATGGATGGACAGATGGGTAGATAGATGGGTGGATGATAGATGGGTAGCAGAGAGGAGGAGAGAAGGGAGACTCTTCTTTTGGGTATACTACTACAACTTACTCTCTTTTCGTATTTCTTTGGAAAAGCAACTCACATTCATCCTCATTATAACACTCATTTGATTCCTAGGCACGTTCTCAGTTGGGGAGGTTTTGCAATTTCTCTGCTGCCACCACTAAATTAAAAGCACACTGGCAAGCTGTAGCAAGGGGAAGCCATAAAAGGTCCAGAACTTAAAGGGCTGGATTTCTGACTAAACCACAACCCACATATCACTGTCCTCACTTCATATTTAAGAAATAAAAGTTTTCTGTTTGGAAAATTCCCCAGGCCTTCCTTCTCTCACCTGCTTAACAGCCTTCCCAGTTCTCTTGAAATATCTTTATTCTTTCCTAAGACTCTCATTGCCTATTTTCATCAAATTTTAAGTTTTAAGCAAGGAGAGTCAGAAAACAACAAAGGAGAAAATAAAGTCCACACTAAGAAAAATAAAACAGGTTAGTTGACAGCCAAAGGAATATCTGCCAATAGCAATGCCATTTGTCTTAGTTACTGCTTTTAACTTTCTCTCTCTCCTGGCGTTAATAGAAATAAAACTGCATGTCTCCAGCCTCACGCAGCTAACATACAGTTAGCACCCCAGGCAACAGGAGCCACAAAGTTCAAGTACAGTAGAGACAAATTCAAGTAAACAGATTGTAGACACAGTTGATTGCAGCATTTAGTCTCACGGTGCTAGCCACTGTAGCTGGTGGGTTTCATGCAAAATCAGGGGGCTCCTATGGGAGAAGAGCCCCATGTAGCCAGCTAGGGCCTCGTCATCACGGAAGTATTTACCCACTGGACATAAAAGATGTAAGGATGGCAGAGAGAGGGGAACAGAATGAGGAGGGCTGCCAAATGGTGATTTGGGATCTTTGTTACAATAAAAATGCCTGAACCCACATGCTAGCTCTGCTGAGTCTCCCTCCCCCGCACTGTCAGATCACTGCTGGAGGATCGCCACCCGTGCGACTGTCCCGCCGCGAGGCAGTGAAAGGCCCAACAAGCCCTTTAATGGATCCACTCAATGTCACCCCTTAAATTTCTATACCCGCACTTCGACATCAGATTCGTACTATGTTCTCTGATGGCACTGGCAATCATAACTGCTCGGAGTGGCGACCACTGCCCATAATCAAGAGTAATAATGACAATGGCTTAGATTTGGTGGCCCTTTAGAGTTCCAATTCCAGCATCCAAGAGAGACCCATTCCTTAGCATGGAACCAACGCTCTGAGCTACTGAGTCCCACATGCAAGCTTTTTCTGAACATTTATTCTTCTCGTTCCAAGCCAGCTGGGAAATCTTGTGTGCCAACAGAGCGCTGTCATTTCCAGCAAAACCATAGCTGAACCCGTGTCCCCACATGGTCCAGGTTGAGCACCACTGAAAGGGCCTCGGAAAAGCAAATGCAAGTCTGGCCTGGAAACCATAGTCATCCCACACTGCCTCCTGGAAGGCCCTGGGTTTATTTCCAAGGCCTTTGATACAACCTATATGAGGCAGAACTGGCGTTCTTGGGGCCTGAGACTTTTCAACAGCAACCTCCCTGACTAACTCACACACTGTGCAAGGTCTCGATTTGCAGGACTTCGTGGGCTTTTCTCAGCCGGGCCGGAAAGAATCCGTCCAAGCCATCTGCCCCTGCAGGCAGGAGCTGGCGCCCCACAGAGGCCAGGGAGGATGTGGGCTCTCCCCGTGCTTGCCAGAAAACCACCCCCATACCCCCCGAAGGGCAATGACGAAATGTCCACGTTGTACTGAAAACAAGAGTAAAAGTAAGAAGAAGACAGCTCCTAGTGGATGAGGCAGCAAGTGGGTCCTTCATAAAGCCTAAAGGGACACTTGGGAATTCCAGTTTCCCATCCTCCCACCTTGCTGACCTCCCACCTACACTCAGCTCCATAAAATCCCAGCTTGGCGGTTCTAGATTGCTACCTGGAACCCCCAAAGAGAGGGCTGAGTCACGGGGACAGAGGACCCGTGTGGCACCAGTACAAGCCCCCCAATTCTCTAGCTTCTGAGTTCCAGTCCTCTCAGTCAAAGGCCAAGTACTACGCGAAGCAGCAGTCAGGGCGGTACGTCAGGGATGGTCTAGGCAGCCGTAAAATACGTAAGATGCAGTTCATAAAATATTCGCAGGGTGTTATTAGGAAGTATGGCTAGGCTACCTCAAAGCAGCTTGTTTTCTACGTGACCATATACACACATATCTACAGAAAATACTATATAGTATGTGTATAAATGGCATATCTATATTCAGACATGGTACCTGAATTCCACTGAGCATCAAAGGGATTAAATTACTTCGGTGAGGTCTCTTGCAAAAATTGGATACTTACTGCTGCTGGTATCTATAACAATTTTCAGGCACTCTGCATTACTTCACACCAACCTTCCTCGTTCATTGCACTGAGATATAGAAAGTTTCTTAGGATCTGCCCATTTCAACTAGAGGTCGTTCGTTATTTTTAAGGCTATAATTTGGATTCAAGACTTTAAAATACGCATCCTGGGCACTGAAACATGGCCTGACCCCACTGGAGTGAGTTATTCTGCAATTCTCAGTGACTGGAAGTACTTGTGGGAAGATGGGAGCCTCCACAGACAAGCCTCTCCTTCAGGCCACAGGGAAATAGAACCAGGGGTTAAAACTTCCTCCCGTGGCTTGGTGGTCCGAAGCTGGACCCCTCCCTCTCCTGCCCTTGTCTTTTATAGATCCCTCTGGCTAATGGGGCACCGGGGAGGATGGGGACCATTCTAGCGGTGCCTCACCTGCCCATCTTCCGCCACGTTCCCACTCCAAGGACTGCCCCTGGCCACGTGCTCCTAGCACCCTGGGTGGACACTGTCCCAACTGTCTACCTCGCCCAGATCACTGTCCCAGGACAATCAGGCACACATGCCACTTCCTAAGATGCAGCAGTCAAAGCTTAGACCCCACTGGTGCTTCCAACCAGACTCTACCACTCACTACCAGGGCAATTACTAAACCTCTCTCTGCCTAAGTGTCCAAAGCTGTACCCCCGGGATATCAGTACCTCCTTATAGAGCAAGCGGGAAGATTCAGTGAGATGATACACACAACCACTTAGAAGAGCGTCTGGTACTAGTAGGCACTCAATTAAAAAAAATCATTCTGAAAGAAATTAAAATGAAATCAGAGTTTCCTGCTGATCTTGGCACACTTAACACATGGATAATTTTTCTCCTTCCCGAAACTTCACTGAAATGAAAATAAAGGATTATGAAAAGGTGTAAACCCCCAACGACACAGAGAACAGGAGAAGCAACAATGCGAAAAATGTCTCTAATTTTTTAAGAAACTGGAAAGTGGATAGAGAAGTTAGCAGAGCTGTGAAGAATAAAGTAAGGGGCACCCTTTCTGAGCCATGAAACCTCAGAAAGGCTGGGAGATTGGCAGTACCAGCTTCTGCAGAAAGTGGGGCTGAAACGTATTAAGGAGCGGTGAGACCCAGGTCCCCTCTCCTGGCTGGGGCCTCCAGGTGATCAGCCTTCCCCCATCACAGCAGGAGAGGAGAGGTTCATTTTATGGCAGCCCCAGACTCGGAGACTCGGGGATACCAGGCGCAGCAGAGATCAGGGAAAAGGCACCATACACAAAACAGGGGCTTCAGTGAAAGTGTAAATCTAGAACGAACACCCCTCCTCACTGCCCTTCTACCCTCTCCAGGAAAGGTGGAATCCAGGCGAATCTCCTCATCCCTACCCCAGGCAAGAAATCAGAGGATTCTCTGGAGAAATGAACAGCCACAGAGAAAACACTTATGGATGCTACAGATGTCGATAGTTGGGGACCACCTCCCCCGACCCTCAGCGAAATGGCTGAAATTCCAGCCCAATCAATTTTCAGTGATGCCCAGGAATTGGCAAACCCCACCTGCGCACACAGAGCTCCCTACGTGTCTTGGTATTAATTACGAATGGGCAAGGAAGTTTCCAATTTAAAAGGCAATCTATGAAGAAATAGGAGACAATGTAGAAAGAAAAACACTGCAGTTAATATCCTCAAATATATAATAGAAGATAGGTATCTATGATACATGAACAGAATGCTATTTAAAAAAGAATCAACTAGAGAAAGAGTTCTTAGTAATTTAAATATGCAGCTGAAAAAAATGTGCCAAAAATCTGGAAGAAAAGTCATGGAAATCTTTCAGAGAAGAGGACAAAAGGGCAAAGAGATGGAAAACTGAAGATAAAAGATAAGAACATTTAAGGACCAATCTAGGAGTTATAGGAAAGCCAGAAAGAAGAAAGAAAACGAAGAGGAGAAAATAAAGCAGTAATATAAGAAGATTTCCCAGAAATGAAAGGCACAAGTCTCCAAATGGACAAGACCACAGTAAAGGAACAGACCCCATACTGTGTACATTATTGGGAATTTCAGGAAACTAAGAGATAGAAAGAGATCCTAAGCTCCTGGTGTAGGGAGGACAGGTCACGTATGAAAGACTGAGAATCAGAATGACATCACACCTCTCATCAGAAATATTAGAAGCCAGAAGACTACGAATTGATTCCTTCAAAATTCTATGCTTCACACCAAGTTATCAGTCAAATGTGAGAGTAGGAAAAAAAGACATTTTCAAACAGTCAAATCTCAAAATATTTACCTCTCGAACCCCTTACTCAGGAAGCTACTAAAGGATCTGCCCCATCAAAATCAGGGGGTAATCCAAGAAACGGGAAGACACAGATTCGGAAAACAGGGAATCCAACGCTGGAGGGCAGACAAACCCTCCAGATAACTGGGCAGCAGACCTGGCGAACAGGAAGTCCAAACTGGGGTGGTGGGGGCAGGACTCCAGGAAGGATATCTCCAGGGAAAAATGCGATCGATAGATCACTGATTGCATTTAACCATACAGAAAATAGCATTAAGAAAGATTTAGAGTTCTTTTGGAGATTTAGGGAAGAATTAATTGCAGGGACACAGAAAATACTTCAGAACAAAACAAAATACCAACAAAGTGATGGTTAACTCCTGGAAAAATAAAAAGTTACTGAAAAAAAAAAAAAAGGAAATGTTATCTGAGTATACTTTTGTGCTTAGTATAGTGAACAATACTCACAAGTCAATGGAATGTAAACAATGACTGGATTTAAACAAAAATTAGGAGACAACTGTCTTGAGACCAGAAAGAATGGGAACTGGGGGAGGGAACTTCCCATATGAAGTCAATAGGTAATATCTAAAACTTTTAATACCTTTAAGTTTTAGAAATCAAGAGATATCAGTGTAAGCAAATGACTTAGAAAAGTGAAGGTAGCCTCGTGAGCAGTGACAAGTGTTGACAGTGGCTGCCTCAGAGGGGCAGAACTCAGGCCAGGGAGGGGTGATGCAGGGCACCGCTCTCTCCCAGGTTAAACCTCTACCCGGAGGTCACAGTTTCTATGCGTCCTAAAACTCTTGGATAGCAGGTGAGAATTTCAGCCAATGGCCCTATGGACTTGTATGAGTCTGCATCGTTTATGCAATAGCTTCTTGGTGATTGTAACGGAGAGCTGTAGTCTGACTTAGTAAAATGTTCTGTTAGAAACTGTTTTATAAGAAAGATACTTTCAACTGCTAAACGCAAACCTGCTTCCAAGAAAGGAAAAGTTGAAATCTGCTCAAAGCGTTAGCATTCAATTAGAATCATCAGGAAAAGCACAGTGGTGCCTGAATAGAAATGATACTGCCAAAGTGGTTCTATTAAGAAAAAAATGAGCTGGCCTTAATTCTTATTGGGGTTCAGCTATGACTATCTCACCAGGTTGGAAATTAACATAATAATAACAGCCACTACTACCATATTTATACTTGCATAACATTTTGCTCAATACTTTCACTTGTATTATTGCATTATACTCTTTTTACAGCTATACACATATCTTTCCGTAAGGACTTAACAAAATCCACACAGCTAGTATTCTAGGCGGGCTTGGACCCCAGCTCTTCTGACTCTAAATTCAGTGCTAATTCTATCTCACCAGCACCTAGCACAGTATCTGGCTCATGGGAGGTGTTCAAAGAGTATTTGGTGAAGGTGTGATTTATTGTGCCCCCCAGCTTGTGACTCCAGCCCACCTTGCATGGCCCAGAAACACCCCGGAGAGCCTGAAACCGGGTGAGTCACAGAGAAGGTAGGACAGGCTACCGCCACTGGCTCCCGAATTGGTCTCGCTCCTCCAGCCCTGCTCCTGCCGTATTCTCTGCACGCTTCACACTTCATTGTTACTGTTTTCCTGTCCATCTTCATCGCGACTGCACACTCCATGAGGGCAGGCTGTGTCTATCTCCACGGCGCCCTCAGCGCTCAAATATCAGTTGAATGTGTGAATGCATGAATGACACTTCCTAGAGCCTCCCCGTGGACTGTGCCCAGTGGATGAGACCTTAAATGGCTAATTTTAGCATAAGGTGTGAGGGACAAATAGAAGGATCCAATGATGAGCTCCTGACGACCGGGGTGGGAGGAAATGGGAGGTCTCGCTACAACAGGGTGTGAATCACAGAAGCTCTTCTGCAACCTTCACACCACCGGCATCAGCCATCTACTCAGAAGACGACAATTAGGACACTTGCAGTCAGAAAGCCCAGCACCACGTGCTCGTGGCTGTGAGCTGTGTACACAAGTGGCAGGTCGCACGCCCCCTCCCTCACCTGTGTCAGCTGTGTGGTTACCTGCTACATGATCTGTTTACAGAGTCATCACTCAGGGTTGCTTTTGTGCTCAAGAGGCAGGGCTATTGTTTTTGGCATCAACACAGGAGAAAACAAAGGAGGCTTAGAGTGAAAAAATGAGGCCAAAGCACACCAAATCCCTGAAGAAAGATCCCAGGAGCCCCTCAGAGAGCCTGCCCGGCCGAGGCCACCCAGCCCTCTGTGCAGAGCTTCTTTCTCAAGCAGGACTAGATCCATTCCACCCAAGGTCCCCGGACTCTGAGGGGATGCTTGAACAATTTTTCATTTCTTTAGAAAGATGAATGGAAATAGTACATTTATTTCAGGACAAATCCACATAGACCAACATAAAAATCCAGGTTTCTTTGTTTGATTGGGACTATAAGGTGGTGGAAAAGCTGATATTCACATCCACATACCTCTTTAATCAAAAAGGAGAGAAATGAACGAACTATTGCTGAATAAAGGCAGTCCCTCTCTTTTAGGACACAAAGTCAGTGGGTTGAAAATAATAAAAGGGATCCAGAGGGGTGAAGGCTGGGAGCCACTGTTCTCAGAGGCATATTTGGGTCCTCGGCTTTGTAATCAGACCGATCAGAGCTGCACAGAGTATCCAGGAACCCTGCAGGCATTTAGTACAGCTGAAAAAAGAGAGGAGGTGGCCAAACTGAGGCAGGGGAGAGACACAGGTACAGCCTGCAGAGCGCTCTGTGTCTGGTGCTTTGGTTACACTCCAACTGCAAGGGGGACCAGTGAAGGACCCGTGCAGGAAAATGATACAAGCAAAGATGTGTTTTGGAACAACAACTCTGTTAGCAGTAGGGTTGATAGACTGGACGCAGAGAACCCACCAGTTGGGCTTCTCCGATGGCCCAGGAGCAACAGGAAGAGAGCAGGAATGGGGGCAGCGGGGCTGGGGACGAGGGGCAGTACTCAAGGTGCCTATGGTGCAGAACTGCCAGGGCGGGCTGGATAGAGAGACTCGGTGGGTCCTGGCCTCCGATCTGGATCAGAGGCCCAGACAGATGAGAATGCCAGTCACCGAGACGGGGAACTTGGAGAGAGAAGCACTTTGAGAGAAGAATATAATTCAGCTGAGGTATGATGCAGGGGACACCTCAGTAGAAATGTCCAGTAGGCAGCTGCACATCCCCATCAGGTCCAGGAAAAAATTCTGAGTGGGGAAATACGTGCAGTTCTAGGTGGTAATTCAAGCCACAAGGGGAGATAAGCTTGCATGGGACAGACTGTGTGTCGCGAGAGGAGAAGAGGGCCAAGAAACTCCGGTGATAAAGTGATGTCCTCACCGTCACGGGAGGAGAGGATTTCAAGAAAGAGGAGAACAGACAAGACCCCACGGTGGGCATGGACTTAGTGCTCCAGTGTCTTCTGGTGGTGACATTTACCAGGGGAATTTCAGTGGGGTGGTACGGGTGGAAACCATATTGTTGTGGGTTGAAGAGTGAGATGGAAGTGAGCAGAGAGACTAAATATGGACTATTTTCAAGGAGCTCGGCTGCAGAAGGAGAACACTAGGGCAGGGCCAGGATCGAGGAAGGGTCTCCATTTGAAAGGGGAGCTATTAGGTCTATTTGTCAACTGAGAAGGAGCCAGGAGGGGCAGTGGTGGGATGGAACAGAGGGACCCCATACTCCCCACCTCGCTGGCCCCCATCCTGCCTACCATAGCTTAGAAGGTGGCATCTCCCACTGTCTTGGGATGCAGTGCAGCTGTGGCCACCTTCCCTCAGGGACGTCAAGTCCTCTCAGATCTGGTGTGGGACTGAGGGGGTCACTAGAGAAGGGTTACCAATCCTAGCTAGCTACCCATCAGAATCTCGTGGCACTGGTTAAATATATAAATCCCCAAGCTCCACCCAGATCTGCCTTCTCAGAGTCTCTGGAGGCGAGGTCAAGAAATCTGTCTTGGTAGAAATTCCCCAGTGGTTTCTGATGCACTGGGGCACCACTAACTTAACTAACAAGCCTTGTGAATCGTACACTGAAGGGCCCACAGGAAGCAGGGCCTGGTCCACCCCTCACCCAGGACCGGCTGGTCATGAGGCCTACCCACCGCTCCTGCCCTCACACAGTTCAGGGCAGTTTCCAACAGTCTTGAGAGAAACCGAGGCTAATTTGCGAAGCTGAAGGGACTGGGGCCCTCATGCACCGGCCTTCCCCTGACAGAGCAATGACAGAAATCCTTTATCTCCTTAAAGTTGTCCTCCTTCACCCAACAGGGCTGGGAAGAACTGCAGGTAACAGAGCCCCGCGATCTTCTTGCTTGAATCACATTCCCTGAGGATGACTACATACAGCCCAGTCCTGGAAGAACGTTCTGGCTGTGACACGAGCTTGAGCGCCAGGCCCAGTACCCTAAGACAGAATGAACAATGCCAAGAAGTTAAACACCCTATTCGTCTGGGAACCGGGGGAGCCACACTTGTGCCCATCACTCCTTCCCCCAAGACTCAGCTCGGCTCTCGGGAAATTGGTCCTGTCCCCCGGAACTGACAAGAATTCAGGCTCTGGAAGCTTAGAAGAACCGCAGGCTTGTCAGTCCTTCCAAGGGGGGCAATGGGAGGAGCTGGGCACCTCGGCAGACACAGAGGAATGGCCTGACCCCGTGAGGCCGCACTTGGGGGTATGGAGCTGGGCGAGCGTGCAATGCTGCAGCTGTGAAGGAAAACCGCAGTCAGCTTCGTGTCAGCGAAGAGACAGGAAGGGCATCCAGGTGCAGAGAAGGCTTTGAGAGTAAAGGCGAGGAAGGGGATGTCAACACTTAGTCCTTTATTACCTTCGCTAATCCAAAGGGGCTTCAGTCCAGAGGCCACAGGATTCAACCTGCTTTGACCTCTAGGACGCTGGCTGGGTCAGAGAGGTTCCAGCCAAAGATCAGAGAGTGACCTCTTCCCACAGAAGGTGAAATGTGGTCCCTCTCAGTCCTGTGAACTAGTTAAGGCAGTTAGGGAGAGAGAGAGCCCATGCCATCAGGCCTGTGGTGGGAGAGAGGACATCAAAGGCTGCCGGACTCGCTGCAGGAGCATTTCTTCAACCTCCATTGTTTCAGAAACATCATCATCACCTAGCCAAAACTGTCTTCCCGAAAAAGACATACGTGACCTCATATAGCTAACCTCCTGTGTGTTACACATGGTCTTTTAATCTGGTTTGCGTGTAGGTGCTATCTGTTCTAGGGAGGGAATAAAAGTAGCTTTGATGGCTAAAATACACGTGTTTGATGTGCGAAGTCCTCAGCTTGAAGCAGATACGGTCATGATCTGCTGTTCTCTGGAGAAAGGTGGTTCTTGTTGTAAATTTATAAAATCCAAAGGTATTTACAAGAGCCGTGGCGGTACTGGGCCTGCCGGGTACCCCTGTCAAGGGGGTCGTCTGTCACCCTACCTGTCCTCCACTAGATCACCAGAACCCAAAATGCAGAGCCAGATGCCTGTCTGGGTACTTGGCAGGCTACAGGCGCAGCTGCAATTAGCAAGCTGGATCATGATTCAGCATCAGACGCGGGCAGCCTCCACCGGAGCATAGCGGACAGCTTAAAAATAGCGGAGCTGCGGCTGCATCTCGCCGCCCCAGGCTCCACGCGAGGCAGGGCAGCTGCCTCCAGCAGAGCCTGCAGAGTGTCCGCCTTCCAGCTGTGATGACGGCGTGGGAAGCGGAAGGGGCGGCTCCCATCAAGCTTCCCAGGAACCACGCCCAACGCAGAAGAGCCGGTGGTCCCCGGTCCCGCCATGCGGCGGGCGTCCGAGGATTCACAGGTCCAGGTCTCATTTGAAATACACAAGCCACCGAGGGACACATCCAACACTGCTTCCCCACGTCCAGAGCACCACACAACTGCGTGTGCGGCCACACCCACAGGGGGCGCCCCCAACTCCCCCTCCCCAGTTAATGACCAGCGAGGGGCTGCTCTCAGCCTGAGGGAGGGAAGCAAACATCTCGGTCTAGCAAAAGGAGGTGGGATTTCGTCTTCAGAGAGGCCTGGGTTCCAAACCCGTTCCAACCATCTGCCAGCAGACACCACCGGCTTCCTGGTCGCCCATCACTACCCATCCCTGTTTAGGACAAATTTTGTCCCTTCTTAGGGTCTCAGACTCTGGTGTAAAACAGAGCTCATGATCACTAATTTTCTGGTCATGTTAAGAGTAAATGAGGCTTTATTGAACATGTTTGCCTTCATTTGAAATGTCCTGAAAAGTTAAACTTTTTATTGTTATTGCTCGTGAAATACTCATATTAAAACTGAAGTCTTAATTTAAAAAAAAGAATAAAAGTAAATGAGGCAACATACAAAGCAGAGAGAAGGATGGGCAGCATAAATGAGCCGTGATAAATCCACACTTCCTTCATGGCAGTGACTGAGCTCTGCCCTGGGGGACCACAGTCACAGTGGAACCATGGTCAGGAGGACAGGTGGCGGCCTGGGGCATACAGGGCAGGGAAAACCACCGGCGGGCCCTGGGTGTCCTGCTATCGGTCGAGTTTTCATTTCAGTCATATTTTCTAGATGATATTTTCTAGATGAAAAGGCAATATCTTCAGGGCTGCTGTTGTCTTTAGACATGTTCTACCCAATAGCCTAAAAGGAGATTTACAATAATGGAGAGACTTGCCCTTTTTCTGAGAATACTAGTATTGAACAGATGTCACTTGTCCCCAAATTAATCTATGAAATTAACAAAATGATTCTAAAATATATCTGGAAGAATAATTCCATGGTACTAGCTGAGAACATTTTGAAAAAGAAAAGTAGTGAGTGGAGATTTGTTCTATCAGATTTTAAAAGGTACAAGTAGTAAAATAGTGTGGTAATGGCATAGGAAGAGACATCAAATCAATGGAATATAATAGAAGGTCCAGAAACAAACCCAAATATCTAAACATGTTAGTATATTATGAAGCTAGTATTTCAAAACAGTGGGAAACGAATGGACTATTCAATCAATAGTGTCGGTACAACTGGCTAACCACTTGGATGAAAATAAACTATATCCCCATTTCTCTGAATACACACAAATGAATTTCCAGATTGACTAAAAGTTTAAATATAACAAATAAAATATAGGAAATATAAGTGGATATTTAAATAACCTTGTGTTGGCAAAGAAATTTCTAAGCATGACACCAAGTAGCAGAAGCTGTAGAGAAAAAAGGTTGATACATTTATAATAAATGCAATTAAAGGCAAACGGAAACTTCAAGGACAATCACTGTAATACATGTGAAAGGGTGAATATTTGAAAAGTTTTTACAAATGAATAAGAAAAAGATAAAAACATCAAAGGAAAAATTGACAAAGTACATGAACCAACAACTCAAACCAATAAATACAAATGGGCTTTAAAGATATGAGGCTTTCTCAACATAATAAAGGCCATATATGACAAACCCACAGCCAACATCATCCTCAATGGTGAAAAACTGAAACCATTTCCACTAAGATCAGGAACAAGACAAGGTTGCCCACTCTCACCACTATTATTCAACATAGTTTTGGAAGTTTTAGCCACAGCAATTAGAGAAGAAAAAGAAATAACAGGAAGACAAATTGGAAAAGAAGAAGTAAAGCTGTCACTATTTGCAGACGACATGATACTATACATACAGAATCCTAAAGATGCTACCAGAAAACTACTAGAGCTAATCAATGAATTTGGTAAAGTAGCAGGATACAAAATTAATGCACAGAAATCTCTTGCATTCCTATACACTAATGATGAAAAATCTGAAAGTGAAATTAAGAAAACACTCCCATTTACCATTGCAACAAAAAGAATAAAATACCTAGGAATAAACCTACCTAAGGAGACAAAAGACCTGTATGCAGAAAATTATAAGACACTGATGAAAGAAATTAAAGATGATACAAACAGATGGAGAGATATACCATGTTCTTGGATTGGAAGAATCAACATTGTGAAAATGACTCTACTACCCAAAGCAATCTACAGATTCAGTGCAATCCCTATCAAACTACCACTGGCATTTTTCACAGAACTAGAACAAAAAAATTTCACGATTTGTATGGAAACACAAAAGACCCCGAATAGCCAAAGCAATCTTGAGAACAAAAAATGGAGCTGGAGGAATCAGGCTCCCTGACTTCAGACTATACTACAAAGCTACAGTAATCAAGACAGTATGGTACTGGCACAAAAACAGAAATATAGATCAATGGAACAGGATAGAAAGCCCAGAGATAAACCCACGCACATATGGTCACCTTATCTTTGATAAAAGAGGCAAGCATATGCAGTGGAGAAAAGACAGCCTCTTCAATAAGTGGTGCTGGGAAAACTGGACAGCTACATGTAAAAGTATGAAATTAGAACACTCCCTAACACCATACACAAAAAGAAACTCAAAATGGATTAAAGACCTAAATGTAAGGCCAGACACTATCAAACTCTTAGAGGAAAACATAGGCAGAACACTCTATGACATAAATCACAGCAAGATCCTTTTTGACCCAGCTCCTAGAGAAATGGAAATAAAAACAAAAATAAACAAATGGGACATAATGAAACTTAAAAGCTTTTGCACAGCAAAGGAAACCATAAACAAGACCAAAAGACAACCCTCAGAATCGGAGAAAATATTTGCAAATGAAGCAACTGACAACGGATTAATCTCCAAAATTTACAAGCAGCTCATGCAGCTCAATAACAAAAAAACAAACAACCCAATCCAAAAATGGGCAGAAGACCTAAATAGACATTTCTCCAAAGAAGATATACAGATTGCCAACAAACACATGAAAGAATGCTCAACATCATTAATCATCAGAGAAATGCAAATCAAAACTACAATGAGATATCATCTCACACCGGTCAGAATGGCCATCATCAAAAAATCTAGAAACAATAAATGCTGGAGAGCGTGTGGAGAAAAGGGAACACTCTTGCACTGTTGGTGGGAATGTAAATTGATACAGCCACTATGGAGAACAGTATGGAGGTTCCTTAAAAAACTAAAAATAGAACTACCATACGACCCAGCAATCCCACTACTGGGCATATACCCTGAGAAAACCATAATTCAAAAAGAGTCATGTACCAAAATGTTCATTGCAGCTCTATTTACAATAGCCAGGACATGGAAGCAACCTAAGTGTCCATCATCCGATGAATGGATAAAGAAGATGTGGCACATATATACAATGGAATATTACTCAGCCATAAAAAGAAACGAAATGGAGTTATTTGTAGTGAGGTGGATGGAGTTAGTCTGTCATACAGAGTGAAGTAAGTCAGAAAGAGAAAAACAAATACAGTATGCTAACACATATATATGGAATCTAAGGAAAAAAAAAAAAAAGGTCATGAAGAACCTAGTGGCAAAACGGGAATAAAGACACAGACCTACTAGAGAATGGACTTGAGGATATGGGGAGGGGGAAGGGTAAGCTGTGACAAAGTGAGAGAGTGGCATGGACATATATACACTACCAAATGTAAAATAGATAGCTAGTGGGAAGCAGCCGCATAGCACAGGGAGATCAGCTCAGTGCTTTGTGACCACCTAGAGGGGTGGGATAGGGAGGGTGGGAGGGAGGGAGATGCAAGAGGGAAGAGATATGGGAACATATGTATATGTATAACTGATTTACTTTGTTATAAAGCAGAAACTAACACACCATTGTAAAGCAATTATACTCCAATAAACATGTTAAAAAAAGAAAAAGATATGAGGGTTTCTTCACTCCAGCCACACTGGCCTTCTTTCAGGTTCTGGAACATTCTATGCCACCTCCTGCCACGGGGTCTTTGCACAAGCTCTTCCCTCCACCAGGAACCCTCTCCCTCCATCTTCACCTAATTAAATCCCTCAACTCTCTGGTCAAAGCTAACTTCCCCAGGAAAGCCTTCTTTAAACACTCCCCCAACCCAGACTAAATGAGATTCCCCCTCCCTCCTCCTTTACAAGTCTTTTAACACCAAGTAGTTTTCCTCCTGGCACTTTTTACAGCTGGTAATTATACATTTATTTTTGTAATTATCAGACTGTTTTCTCCCGCTCTGGATAAACTGCCTGTTTTTTGCTGATCATTTTATGTGCTGCACAACGGTTACATAAATTACATGATACACATAAAATGGAATTCTACACAGTGAGTTAAAGTGTTATAGAAGATTAATTTTAAGAGTATAAAAGATATCATGATATATTGTTAAGAAACAAAAGCAGGTTATAAAATCACGTATATAGTACCATTTGGGGGGAAAACGTGTACGTATAGAAAATAGACATACATCACATTTTTAACAGGAGGTTAGTGTGATGTCTGTTTTCTTAATTTCGCTTATCCAAATTTTTGTTTACAATTTCAACAGTGAATACACACACACACATACATATATAGCTTTTTTAATAAGAGGAAAAGGTTGAAACGAGCTATGGTTTTCCTCTCCAACCCACGGAGTCCAGTGATTCCTACAGGAGCCCAGTGGGTGTCCCTTTCCACAAGTTTCCCCCGACCCTCCACCACCTCTCTACCTTCATTTCCACCAACAGAAAGAGCCTAGCTCCAAGGCACCGTACAGAACTCTGTTTAGCCACCTCCAAGCCCCAGATTACTTGTCTTCAGAAAATAAAAACTAAACGAAAGAGCATACCGCACTTTAAGAAAACTAAACAGGCCAACTCCCAAGAACAGTTAAAATGGGAAATCTGTGCTTAGCCTTGAGAACTATGTCTACTCAATGAATATATGTGGACAGACTGACCACCTAATAAAATGGACAAAGGGGTAACTGCAAGTTTTAATACTGAACAGCAAAGATCATGCTTACAATAGTTCAAAGAGGTGGGCGTGTTTTGTACGTTACGGGCATACACGATGTCTGACACAAGCAAGACCCCGGGAAGGAAAAGTGTTGCTGCCAAAGGTCAGGGGAGGGGTGGAAAGGGGACCCAGCTTCTCAGGTGAGGGTCTCATACAACGAAAAAATACATTTCATGAGAGTTCAAGTACCCCACTGGTCTGGCGTTCTTGACACAGTAAGCCTGTGCTGACACCGCACTTTCCTGGGGCTTCCTTTCTTGAGAGTGAAATTGGCCTGCTTATTGGTAGGTAAGGATGGAGCCAGCCTGCACTTAATACACTGGTGGAACTGCTCAAGAATTGTCCATCCCTGAGAAAACACCTCCCCTTGAAGGGCCGCCAAGGACAAAGTCCGCTCTCCTTATCGGTGTGGGCTGGGCATGTTTCAGTCCCAGTGAGATGCAGACTTCAAGGCCAGATAAACTGCCAGTCACACTTCACGGTCCCCAGACCCCGTGGCCCCGCTTAATGGGGATGGACCTTTCCCATTTGCGGCCGGGGCGCACTCCCCTTCCGCTGAGCTCTCAAACCAAGCAGGCCTGTCTTGTGGTCCATCCAGGAGGAGCCCCTTTGCCATGCACTCGGGGAAGGCAGGCAGCTTGCTCCCTTGAGCCCATCTGGACCGCTTTCCTGAGTTAGAACATTTAGCGCTATCTCTTACGTTCAAGGCTTGGAGTTTGGGGGTAAGAAGAAAAACAGATTCTGCAGAAATACTCCCAAAGTCCCCTCTGTTGTCTCTTCCCTCCCATTCCTAACTCATCTGGGCCTCCTCTTTCTCTCTCTTCTCCTACAGCTTCTCTCTCTTACTTTAAGGGGGGGAAAAGATAATGCCAGTAATTCACTATTAAGTCCACATATGCACAACTTCTGTCACCCACTGTAAAATAGTAATAATAACACAAACCAGTCACAGAAATGCCACCCCAAAGCCACAAATGAGCTCCCAACACAGGGGCCGCTGCTTGCCCTCATCCGTCCCCTCCCCCTCTGCAGAGCTTCACGCTGCTGACCACCCCCTCCCTAAACCATGTTATCCCAGAGTTTGGTAACACTGCCCTATCCTGGTCCCCTATCTGTCTCTCTGAACCTCCCCTTGGTCTCCTGTGGGGAAACTGAGGCACAGAGAGGTTCCAGGACATGTCCCAGATCATGGGCATATTAAGATATGGGCTGGGACTCAAATGCAGGCCTCCGGACTCTCTCTCTCTCCCCACCAGCCCTCAGGGGAGTCACCCCCAGGCCCCCGGGCCCCTCCATCTCCTCTCTAGACCACTGAACTGCTTCCCGTAAGAATACTCCTACATCCGCATTTATACCCCCAAAGTCTCTTTTCCATCCTCATTCTCCATCGCCTGCTGGGCAATCCCACCTGCGTGTCAAAATTTAACCATCTTACAACCAAACTCATCATCTTTCTAAAGTAAGCTTTTCTCCCTGACATCTCCACTACAGTTAATGATTCCACTCTTCTCTCTGACACCCACATTGGAAACCTCTGGCTACAAGGTCTTCCTTGATCTTCCCTTCTATTCTCTTGAATCCATCCTTTGAAAGGTCTTCCCGGCTTTCTCTCCCCTCCCAGTCCTGCTGCCAGTGGGCCTCCTCTGGGCCTTTAGCACCCCTCCCCTGGAATACCTCCTCCTGGTTACCTGCTTCCACGACCCCTCCAGCCTACCCTGTCCCAACCACAGCCAGACTCATCACGCCAGAGCAGGGCTTCTCCACCTCGGCCCCATGGACACCGTGGGCTGCGTACTTCTTTGCTGCCGGCGGGTATCCCGTGTGTTGTTAGATGTTCGGCAGCATTCCTGGCCTCTACCTTCCACCCATTCCAGTCATGACCCCAAAATGTCTCCTGGAGGGGAAAAATCGCCCCCGTTGAGAACCATGGCCCTAAAGCATGACTCAAACACGCTGCTCCTTTCAGAAACTCTCAGTGGCTCGCCAATGTCCTCCCAACGACTTCTCAGGAATGAAACAGTCTTCAAGAGATTAGGGAATTATGTTTCCTACTTATGATCTCCTTTCTCTGGAGATTTTGGGCTCCACCACCTTTGGGCTGGGGTTCAAGGTGTACTGGGGAAGAGGGGTAAAGAGGCAAAGCAGAGAGGGCAGCTGACAGATTCACCTTTGGTCTGACAGCTGAGGCTTCATGGCTGAGGGTACCCCTGCCTGGAGACAGTGAGGCAAGGAGGGGTAGACACGCAGGGCTCCAGGGCCAGATGGCGCGGACTGGACCCCAGGCCCATCCCTTCTTAATTCTAGGACCTTGGGCCTGTCCTTTCATCTCTCTCTGCTGTGGTCTGCTTGTCTGAAAACGGGGATGAAAACAGTACCTAATTCATAAGGTTGCATGAGTTAATATGAATAAAGCACTTGAAAAGTGCCTGGCATGAAGCAAGTAATTGATAAACATTAGCCATCACTATTACCATTATTAATAATATCGCTACTACATTTCCAGCCTTATTGACTGTATGTTTCCAAAACATGCTCTCAGTTCAGGCCACAGTGAGTCCTTATGTGGCAGTGAACACACCTTATGCTTGCCCACGGCAAATGCCTATGTTCATGCTCTTTCTTCGAAAATCCTCTGCTTTCCATGTCCTCCTACAGAAATTGTACACGCCTTTCAAGGCCTACCTCAAATGTCATCTCTGTTACAAATCCTTCCCTCTTCAGACAAGCCAAAAACCATCTTTCCCGCTCCTGGACCTCACAACACTATGATTACATACTCAACACATACTTTCTTCTGTTACAAGTACAGGGAATAGAATTATTCCAACTAAATACATCTCAACCCCTATCTTAGGGGTCACTCTACAGAACCTGGAATATTGCCTTTCACATAGTAATTCTAACTTGAATGCATAAAGGAAATAATTAATCTAAGATACTATTTTATAATACTATGATTTCTTGTCTGAGAGGAGCATTATAAGGCATATAAATACAGTTGCCCCTTGGTATCCTTGGAGGATTCGTTCCAGCACCCCCAAGGATACCAAAATCCATAGATGCTCAAGTCCCTTATATAAAATGGCATAGTATTTGCATATAATATATATATATATATAATTTATGCACATCCTCCTGTACGCTTTAAATCATCTCTAGATTACTTATACTACCTAAGTAAATGCTATGTTAATAGTTATAAATACAATGTAAATGTTATATAAGTAATTGCCAGTGCCCAGCTAATTCAAGTTTTGCTTTGGGGAACTTTCTGGAAGTTTTTTTTCAAATATTTTCGATCTGTGGTTAGTCAAATCTGCAGATGCAGAACCCTCGGATATGGAAGACTGACTACACTCAAACTTCAGGGTACTGAGGTGGATATCCTTGCTAACATATATTTGTAACAGAAAAGTGTTCAAACTTTCAGTTCTTAAAGTCGTAAGCATACCATTTCTCCACTTTTTTTTAGTATGTTAAGTGCTGAATTAATATTCTTACATAAATCACCAATCGTTTCCTCGTAGTTTTGCTTCTGTGCTGGCTTTGATAGTTTCCCTGTACTAAAACATAGTCAAACCTCACAGTTCCTGCTCAGGAGCCTGAAGATCTCAGCATGAAGGGAAGGGTTTCCCGTTACACTGCTCCTGAGTCTTTGTGTGAGCGAATCAGGCTCAGAGAAAACAATTCACACTATAGAGTATTCATGAAACAATGGGCTGCCGGCCATCAGTGGATGGCACAAAAAGGCCTGAGAGTTTGGGTCTCTGTTCCCTGGAGAAAATATCACCTCGTGTGCTGCGGGAAACCAAAACAGAGCCATCATCAGAAAGGAACCTGTCACACCAGCCTTGGGCCAGCCCACAGGCCTGGGCAGCTGAGCACCACTGCCCTGCAGCCAGGCCTCAAGGGGACTGGATCCCCGGGCCCCAGCCCAGGGAGACTCAGGCACACGGACAGATGAGGAGACAGAGGGGGGCAAAATGACTCACTCATCTTCCCAGGGAGGTGAAGTGTGAAGAACAATAGCGTATTTAAATTACACAAAAAACGTGCCAGGCTGATCTGAGTGTCCCCTATAACTCTAAATGTATTGGAGGGAAATTAAAAAGAAGTACTTAGCAGTTCATAAACATATGAAATACATTACCCAAGACACAGGGGGCAGAGAACCTGTGGAAGAAGGGTTTTAAGGGAATTCATGGAGAACAAGGTTCGCGGGAGGGAGGGAGGGAGGGAAGGAAGGAATGGCAGAAGCAATCGTGGCTAGCATTCACTGAGCTTCTGTTCCTGGCCAGAACTAGTTACAAATGCTTTCCCGTTAAATGATTTTCTCATTTAATCCAAATAACCCCCAAAAGATGGGCCCTATTGTTATAATCCCTCAAGTGTCTGGAGGACAGTGAATGATGTCACAGAAAATCCCCAGCAGAGAAGAGACTGGGCCCTAGGCCTGGCTGTGCCAATAACCGGCTGTGAAACCCACAACACACCCCAACTCTGGGCCTTCATCTCCACACCAGCAATTTAGAAAACCCGTAGGGCTCTCCAGTTCTACCGCTGCTAATCCAAAGCCCAGCCTGGGTGGACCACACACCTGAACCACAGGAACGGCCCTCATGCTCCTAATATTCATTATGGCAAAAACATAACCAAAAAAACTTATTTTCATGAGCAACTAAACCATCCGCGTATAACACTGGAAGCAGTAGCATCGGCACACTTGATGCTTCAGTACGTCACGACGACGTGCTGACTTACAGCGTTAAGCGAGACAAAAGCATTGCTTTTGCCTGTTTATTGGACTATTTCTCGTTCTGCCCACATTTTCAGGGAGAAAAAATAAAGATGAATATTTCTCGCACATCATGTGCTATGACCCCACAGGCTCCCGTGTCCCACCTGTCATTCACCTCTGCCTCTCCCACCCTGCCTGGCCCAGGGCCTCGCACATAATAAAGGCTCCATAGATGCTAGTTGAGTAAGTGATCACCCCACCTCTTCTCTATTTATTCTTTTGATATTTATAGAGGAACCACTTAATAGCAGAGAGTTCTAAACCGCACAGCGTTTGTTTGCCACTGCCAGGGCGGAGGAAGGGTTAAGTTAAAGGGGCAGCTCTCCAATGGCCACCAGTCCAGATGAATTTGTCAGCCTCCCTGTCTGCTGTTCCTCTTCACACCCTCTTTCCCCAGCACGCCCTGAACCTCAGCCCCTAGGTGTTTAAGACCAAAACTTCCAGAGAAAGGCACTCATAAGGAGGAAAAATCATTTGCCAGGCCCTTGAAAAGGCTTCCTTCTCTGCACCATTTCCATCAGGAGCTTGCTAGAGACTCACTCCCCAGCACTCTGTACCGAGCCTGTGGTTTTTTTAACCCTTTCGGGTCATGAACCCATCTGAGGATCTGTGGACAGCGACACACCCTCTTCAGAGAAATGCACACACATGTCTTCAAACACATGCAGGGTCTAGGGAGGGACGGTTCCCAGACCTCCATAAGTCGGTTCACAGGTCCACAGGCACAAGGCCGCAACTCCTAGGCTATGGGGATCAGAGAGGGGAGGGGGAGCTAGGCCTCAGTTGACCTGGCACTGCCTTCTCGGTTGGTCTGGACGACACCTCTCCTTTAACCAAAAGAGATTAGGGTCTCATAACACAGGCCCCTCAAAACAGCACCACAACCCAGTCTGAATTCACAAATCATTCAGCTCTTCCATTTGTTTTAACTTAAAATATAAGAAGAAGGGAAAAAGAAAAGAACAGAGGAAATGTTTTGACTAGGAGAGAAAAAATTGCTCTATAAAAGATACTTCCGAAATGACTTAAAAACACAATCAAAGATAGCTTCCGGGCTTCCCTGGTGGCGCAGTGGTTGAGAATCTGCCTGCCAATGCAGGGGACACGGGTTCGAGCCCTGGTCTGGGAAGATCCCACATGCCGCGGAGCAGCTGGGCCCGTGAGCCACAATTACTGAGCCTGCGCGTCTGGAGCCTGTGCTCCGCAACAAGAGAAGCCGCGATAGTGAGAGGCCCGCGCACCGCGATGAAGAGTGGCCCCCACTTGCCGCAGCTAGAGAAAGCCCTCGCACAGAAATGAAGACTCAACACAGTCATAAATAAATAAATAAATAAATAAAAGAACGTGAATTTCTTTAAAAAAAAAAAAAAAAAAGATAGCTTCCTGCTACTGTGCATGTTAACCCGTCACTTCCCCGCAGGCTAACTCCACATAATAATCCAATATTTACCCGACCTGAACCAGGGGTGGGCCCACCGGGTGGCCTGGGGAGCCATCTGCAATAGATTTTTTAGTGGTCATTTACACTTGCCACTGTAATAGAATAATGGGAGCGCCTAGCCGTAGATTGATTCGGTTAAAGCGAATATGATGGCCCTTTAATTTGGGAAACTCTGCAAATCTGAGCTTTCAGATCATCTCTGGACCCCACTGTCAGACTCTGTATGTGGTTTGTCTGTGTACAGCAAATCTTAAGAAATGTTTGGTGAATGACTTCATAAGATGCATGCATAAGTGAATGGCTTGTAAACCAGCCCCCTTAAATACACACACACACAAACACACACACACACGTAGGTTCACATGGCTGTACCCTTGACTCATATTGCTTCTTCCTCCCCTTGTGCACCTAACTGCCACTATTCCTTCAGCACTCAGCTCTGCTATCATCTCCTCCTGGAAGCCTTCCCTGATCTCCCCTGGCTGGGATAAGAGCTCTGGATCCTCATAGTATCTTTCTATTAGAATTAACATTTATCTTCCTTTGATATCTGCTAAGGACTGAATTATGCCCTCCCCTCCAAATTCATATCTTGAAGTCCTAAACCCCAACATGCCTATATTTGGACACAGGGCCTATAAGGAGGTTAAATTAAACCTAGTAAGGTTAAATAAAGTCAGAAGGATGGGGCCCTAATCTAATAGGACTGGTGTCCTTATAAGAAAAGACACCAGAGCGCTCCCTTTCTTTCCCCCTCTGTCCATGCACACAAACCAAGGAAGGGCCATGTGAGGACACAGCTAGAAGGCGGCCATCTGCAAGCCAGGAAGAGAGCCCTCACCGGAAACCAACCCTGCTGGCACCTTGACCTTGGACTTCCAGCCTCCAGAACCGTGAGAAGATAAATTTCTGTTGTTTAAGCCACCCAGTCTGTGGTATTTTGTTACGGCAGCTCAAGCAGACTGACAACAGTACCAATGCACAGACACACGAGCTCCTTGAGGGCTGAGACTGTATTGTCTTCCTGTTTCTAGTCTTAGTACCTAATGTGGTCCTTGCACACAGTAAGTGATTAATAAATTCCTGTTGAGTAAATATAAGAGTGGATGGAGGTAAGAGGCTGCAAAGACCTCCTCCCTTTCTCACCCTTAGAATCTCAGAGCTATGTTTAAACCCCCTCAGGTCAGAGTAGGTAAAAAACTCAGACCCTCCAGGTGCTGTCACTCACTGAGGGAGAGGCAAGGTGGTTGCCTTCTAGCTGTGTCCTCACATGGCCCTTCCTTGGTTTGTGCGCAGGGACGCAGAGAGGGGAAGGAGAGGGAGCACTCTGGTGTCTCTTATAAGGACACCAGTCCTATTGGATTAGGGCCCCATCCTTCTGACTTCATTTAACCTTAATAGGTTTAATTTAACCTCCTTATAGGCCCTATGTCCAAATATAATCATGTTGGAGTTTAAGGGTTCAAGATATGAATTTGGGGGCATAATTCAGTTCAAGGCAAAGCCAGACGTCAACCCTCTCAGTGTCCTTCCTGCCAATTACTTGCAGCTGTTGGGGCCACCTGCCCAGATGTCAGATGCAAGAGAGAAGAGACAGTTTAGAAATAATAAAATGCTCAACTCAACAACATCTTTTATTCATATGGGAGCAGGTCCTGGCTGCAGAGTCCTTTAACCCGTTGACCAAGCCACCAGTAAGGGACCACTAGCTACGTCAGCAGTGCTTTGCAAGATCACCAAGGGGAAAGCCTGGTGCCTGCCCTGAAAGAACCTGTAATCTAGTTGTGAGGTCTGAGTTAGGAAATATTCTCTGGGTCCTTGGTACCTTCATTGGTCAGTAGACTCGTGTTTACTGAGTATCTAGAACCCGCAGAACATGGTCAGGTAAAAAAAGATTAATCAGCTATGGACTCTAGCTTTCAGGAGCTTTTATAAGTAAAAACAAAACAAATAATAATGATGAGGATAATGAGAAGAGTAGCAGTCAACACTTAATGAAATCTCATTATAAGCCAGGCACTGGTCTCCATGCTTTCCATATATTAACCTATCTATTCCTCACAACAGTTCTATGACATGGGTTTTATTATCCCCATTTCACAGATGAGGAGACTGAGGCAGAGACAGATTAAGTAGTTTGCCTCACATATAAAGCAACCAAGGAGTAGAGCTGGGATTCAATCCCAGCGATCTGTCTCCAGACCCCTTGTCCTTAGTGACTAAAAGTGCCACATAGGTGACAGAGACCTTCTTTTCCCTCCTCCTTAGAAAGTGGGGCTGGACAGGGTGCAGTGTTTTCATAGGTTGATGACAGAATAAGAGGAGGCGCAGCCATGTAAAGCAGGTACACACCCAGGTGGAAGCAGGTGGGGGCCCTGGGGTGGCTTGCTCAGCCTGGTCCCCACTCAGTGCCCACTCTGTCCAGGCAAACCCTGTAGGTGGAGCCAAGGGGCTCTGTGCAAACCCCCTGGACCAACCATCTCCATGGTCCTCCCCCAGCTCAACAGTCTACGATTCCAGTGCTGTGAGACTTCTGACAACAGAGAAGATTTGCAGAGCTAAGGAAGCCAGAGATCATCCAAGAGTCTCAGAAGGTGTGGAAGGGAGATGTAAGCTGTCTCCTCGGGGACGGGAAGGCTCAGTGAAGGCAGAAAGAGGATGGCGGGTAATGTTCCAGGCCCGGGTAAAGGCCAGCTGGAGGGCAATGAACCCTAACCCTAACCCTCACTTAGGGCAGAGCAAATGAACGGGTTCAGCAGATCCAATTTGAATTTTGTCCCACCCTTGTTTTTCCAGGTCCATGGGCCATCTTTAGTGCATCACCTTTCTTCTGGAACTTTTAACGAATATGTGGTCATCTGGCTCTTCAACTTGACGAGAGCAACTTTACATGTGTACCTTCATCCAGGAACGATACTGAAAAAATAGAGTTTGCACGTAAATGGAAGGTCCAGGAGAAACGGGCTTGCTGCAGCCTCTTGCATTTCCGTGGAAGTTAGCTGATGCTCCATCACTGAGAACATGACCCAGTTTAGCAACAACATCGCCACAGCAGGGACTAGGGAAAAGGCCAAGTATTAGAAGACCAAGGCCCATGGGAGGTGAGATGCCACAAAGTGGAGGTAGAGACCAGTCCCCGGCTCTGCTTTTGATTAGAGCCTCTGGTAGCCACACGGCTGGAGGAAACCGAGAGAGAACAATGTGAACAGTAGCAGCAACAACAGGAATCCGCCCTTGAGTGTGGCTGCGGTTCTCTGCCCAGGGCGCAAAGGCGATCCTCACAGAGACAGGGCAGGTTCACTCCCAGTTTTAGATCCTCTGTGTTTCGGGAGTCCCCAAAGAACTGGGTCTTCCTTCATCTGGAGGTGACAAAGGGCAAAAGCTCTGGGCTCATTACCATGTAAATGAAAACTACAAGGCAGATTTTCAGCAAAGCCGCTCTCAGGCGATAAATGCCCTGCTACCTCATTAAACCATGCAGGACCCTCTTCTATTAATTCAAAGCCCGCTGATTGGGCTGTCCTTTAAAGGGCTCCTTCCCCAAAATGAGACCCGGCATTCCAGGGTTGAGGACAGCTGGGGACCCGAGAGGCTGCTGCAGCAAGGCGCCCTTGGCGGCTAACAGGCTTTTTCCCGAAGGGCTCTGAGGATGGATCGCAAACGGGATTTCCAGGCATTCCCGCTAAGGACTAGGAGTCCCAAGGTCTCCAGCCCACAGACGCCCAAAAGCAGCATCCTATCCGCAAAGCTATAAAGAGAGTCTGGAGGATTAGAGCCAGTATGCAGCTGGAGTTCGACGTAGATCAAGCACTTAGTGAGTCTCTGGATCCAGACGCAGCTCCCAATTCATGCTACTGTCCTACCTGAGCCCGGAGCTGCTGGCCCAGCGTGCCGGGATGCTTCCGGCAGAGAAATACGACGCAGGAGGAGGCGGAGGCGGAGGCGGAGAGGGACAAGCGGAGCCCCCGCCTCGCTCCTGGACCTCTGAAGCACCTTTAATCCATCCCCTGCCTGCCTCACATGTTGAATTGCTTTTTCCTGGGGCATCTGTGAGCACACAAAAGGGGCTGACTGGGCTTGGGCCAACAGCTATTGAGAAGTTCCTCTCCGCGGTACAAGGACCTTCTCAATCTCCAGACGCGACCATTCACTGAAGGCGCCGGCAGCAGGGCTGGAGCACAGATTGGCACATTCCCCTTTGCAGCAAAAGAGCTCCTCCAGCTGCCTTGACATCGTGTCTGCATAAAATGAGCTTTCAGGGGGTCAGGACCCGCACGTGGGGAGGTGTTTCCGTGCTGTGCAGGGCATCTTCCTTTTGGATTTAGAAAAGCAAAAGGCAAAAATGGCCCTAGGCGCAGTGGAGAAGTCTCCTTCCAGATCGGCAATCCTAACTCTGTCTTGTATTTATAAAACCCCTTGTCTTCTGACCCTGCCTCTTCCATACCTGCACATCCGGCCCCCTGCGGAGTGTAAAGGACCGAGCCTTGTTGCCCCTGATTTACAGATGAAGAAACCAAAGCATGGAGAGGTTAAGTGACTTGCTTCAGAGGTGACAGAGCTGGTCACAGGGGGTGGGGGTGACAGAGGGTTCTCTCTCTGACAATCGCACCTTTTGAAGATTAACTGACAGCCTGAGAGGACTGAATCTTTGAAGAACCGGAGAACAGGGCTGCCAAAGGATTTGTGTAAGAAGGATGTGCAGCTGAAGCACGGAGCTCGTAAAATATCCCAGCCCCCCAGGAGTTCGGAGGAAGGGGCAACTGCGGGGAGGAGGTCCCCCAGGCAGCCCTCACCGCACTCACACACACCATCCCCTCTGCTCAACATCCCCAGGAGGGGGAACACACAAACACCACCTAGTGACCATGTCCAGCTCTGGTTCTCGGGTTAGCTCCGTCCTCCCTGTGAAGGCTGGAAAAGACTGCGACGCTTCTGCAGTCAAGCATCAAACATCTCTGTGCAGACCCTCCATCCTCCCAAACAGAGCCTTCCCCCCTCCTGCCCTGCTTTCCTTTCTGTCCGGTGGGTGTAGGCATCCCGAATTCAAAGTACTTAAACATCATCCTGATAATAACATAAGATTAAACCTCCTGCCCCCAAACAGAATGGGCCATCAACAGTCAGAATCAAGTTCTACTGTTGTTGTCACTGTTTTGTTATTATCACCACCAATACTGATTAGCAGCACAACTCCTCACCCTCCTTACTGGCTTCTCCTCTTGACATTTGAATGTGGATGTTTCCTGGGCTTCCTCCTCAAACCCTCTTCTACATGCTCCTCCTGGCAAAGTCATGCCCCTCCTGCAGCTCCTGCCACTTTTTTTTTGGCCACACCACGCAGCATATGGGATCTTAGTTCTCCGACCAGGGATCCAACCCGTGGCCCCTGCAATGGAAGCGTGGAGTCCTAACCACTGGACCACCAGGGGATTCTGATGCATAAATCTGAGTCTCCAGCTCTAATCTCTCTCCTGAGCACCTAACCGAGTTTTCAACTGCCTGATGGACGGATGGTGCCCAAATGGGTGTCCTGCAGGCAATGCAAGTCTCCTAGTCCAAACTGAACTCATTAGCTTCCCTCCAAATGACTGCTGCTGGGGCTCTGCTAACGGCTCTTCCTCCGTCCCCACATCCAGCCAGCTGTCTGGCCCCAGGTCCTCCTCCTTCTTCACCTATGTTACATGCATTTATTTCTCTGTAGTTAAAGCCCTCATCATGTCCCTCCTGGGCCAACGCAAGATTCTTCTAACTGGCCCGTGCTGGAATACAAGTTCCCTGAGGTCAGAGCTGTTTTGCTCCCCACTGGATCCTCCACCAAGTCACAGCAAACCCTTCATGAGCAAAGGTCTCTCTATCTCTCCTCCATCTTCACATTGCTAAAAAATTCTTCCCTAAAGCAAAGATCCAATCACGTCATGTCCCCGAAGACATATTCTGTTGGTCACCGGTTGACCCCAGTGTTCAAATTCCTACACGTCGTAATTAGCTGGGCATGTAGCTCCAACCTGCCTGTCCGGCCCCCTCCCTTGTGTCTTCTCAATCTATCTGCCCTTTACTAAGGCTGCCCTGGGCTAGTCCTTGTCTTTGGTACATATTCTTTTCAATCTTAGTATTTGTATCCTCTCTCCTGGAGGGAAAAAAAAAAAAAGCACCTCTCAACCAACACTTTCTCTGCCTGGAAAATTATTTTATTGTTCAAGACTTAGCTCAAGTGTCCTCTTCTTTGGTAAGCCTCCCCCTGCTCCTCCTCCTTCCCCAGAGTCTCCAAGATACATCTCCACCATAGGACCTGCTATAGGAATTATGACAGTGAGTTCTATACCGGGGCCAAGGCCTGGTGACCTCTTAGCGATGTCAATACCACACACCTGTCTCAGCCTGTGCCATGGAGTGTTATTATGTATTTGTTACACTATATTCCTTCAAAACAAACGAAGCTCTTGGTAGGCTAACCCCAGCATGGTGAATGTAGCAAACATTCATTATTCATCATCAGTTTGTTAGTGATGACGTTGACACCTCAGATAGTTACGATTCTTTCCCCTAGTCATGCATTTGATTCTCACAACAATCATGGGAGCCAGATGGTCCAAGTATTTCACAAATAATGAAACTGAGGCAGCAAATAGGTTACCATCACTTAGCCAGATGGTGACAATAGCAAGGAAAACTGACTCCAAAGTACTCCAAAGTACTCCTGAAAATGCATCCTTGGGTTAGATTCTGACATTGAGACTCAGAGTTAGTTAACAGAGGCAGTGTAATAGAACAATTGAGAGCCTCTCCCAGGATTAAGCCTCTAAACCTATCAAGTTTCTACAAAACAAGTAGATCCTGTTATTTCTGCCTGGAGAGAATCAGAATCTTCTGACTTTAAGTGTTAAAGGATTCTTCTACATACAGAGACTCTGAATTTGGAAACCAGCTAGATGAGCCACAGTGTTGTACAACATCCAGGTTTTAAAGAATCCACGATAAGAATGGATTTTCTTTCTTTCTTAAAAGAACCTCTCTCTTGCTGCTTCACCCAATTCAATCACATACACCTTTTATAAATGCAATCAAACCAAAGAAATAAGGTCTTTTTTGTATTTTGTTACTCGGAGAAAAAAGGCGTCTTGAACACGAGTGACCCTCCTTGTTCGGCTCTGCTCCCTCACTGGTAATTCCAGGACATAAAAGTCACCAATTTCAAACAGAAACAGGAGATAACCAGGTCGAACTGTCATTTCCAGAAAACCTTACTCATCCTCTCTCTTGAAAAGGTCAGTTTATTGGGATAATGATGAAATGATTATTAACCAATCTTACTGGGCTCTGCAAGTCCTCTCACCTCTAAGGATAAAAATCCATTCCTGGAGACCAGGCATTCACTGGACGTGCTCACACTTGTGTACACCCATAGCCCTCTGCCCTCCTGGGGCTGCCTGTGGCTTTACCCCACGGTGAATTAATGCAGGCTCCCCCACCACAGTGCTCCCAAGTTTACTGGCATCGCCAGACAATGTCAAGAATTATTTTGTTTTACTTCTCTGATGTTCCCAGTTTACCTTGTTTCAGATTAATAAAGCAATTACAATACTCTCAATTAAGAAGCTATTTTACAATGCACTTTCAATTCCAGTTTGTGAGCAACTCACTTAATTATTTCTATTTGTTTTTCTTCCTGAGTGGATAATTTCTTCTGTCTTAGAATAGTAGAGCAATCTTTTTCTTAAAGAAGAAATACTGGGCCAAATTCTTCCTTAAAACTTAGTGTCTTCAGCTCATACCATCAAACATAAACATCTTCCTGGACAGTAAACAGAGCTCAGATCTCATCAAATATCAAACCTTATTCTTACTTCAAAGCTGTTGAAGGAACTTTTCGTCATCTTCATGATCCTCAGCTATAATTTTTCTTTTTATCTTTTGATATGTACTAATTAGATTATCATCTACATCGTATAACTGAAAAGACAGGTTTAAAGGCTGGCCCCGAACAACAAAGAAAAAAGAGTCTCGACCCATAGGCCTGGCTGCTTACCCGTCTTTGCCTATTTGTGGGACCTTAGGAGATCAACCTCCCAGAGAATGTTTCTTCAAATTAAAAAAAAAAAAAAAAAAAAAGAAAGAGAGAGAAAAAAAGCAAAATCTCTTCATTTCACTGGGTTGTTAAGAAAATTAAAGGTAGTGATACATGTAAAAACACCTTGCAAACCATAACACTCTAAGCACATATTAGTTAAAGTTATTATTAGTGCTTGACAACATGGCATGGAAAAGGACCCCTCCAGGGAAGGTTATCTCATTGGGAACGATAAACAGGAGGGGATGGTGATGGCCTGACAGTCGCTAAGGCTATCTCATTGGGGACAATAAACAGGAGGGGATGGTGATGGCCTGACAGTCACTAACGGAAGGCCCAGAGACCAGCCATTTGTTTTCACACCCTTTGCTCCTCAGGACATGTAAGACTCAGAGCATATCTCATTCATTCTGACCCCCTTCCTCAGACAGTCACAAAGAGACTGGAATTGAAATAAAACACATCCTGATAGGTTCATGAGTTTCTAGCCCCTTCCCTTTCTCCATTTGGAGCTCAAGATTTAGGCACTGTGGCCCTCACTTTTTCTCGAGTTGAGAGATTCTGTTGCTGCTGTTGATTTGCTTATATATTTTCTGCTTTTGAGTCACAACACAAAAGAGTGCCCCTGGAAATGCAAATCAAAACCACAATGAAAAATCACCGTACACCTGTCAGAATGGCTATCGTCAAAAAGGTAACAAATATTGGGGCTTCCCTGGTGGCGCAGTGGTTGAGAATCTGCCTGCCAATGCAGGGGACACGGGTTCGAGCCCTGGTCTGGGAAGATCCCACATGCTGCAGAGCAACTAGGCCCGTGAGCCACAATTACTGAGCCTGCGCGTCTGGAGCCTGTGCTCCACAACAAGAGAGGCCACGACAGTGAGAGGCCCGCACACCGCGATGAAGAGTGGCCCCCACTCGCCGCAACTAGAGAAAGCCCATGCGCAGAAACGAAGACCCAACACAGCCAAAAATAAATAAATAAATAAATAAATAAATAACAAAGATAACAAATATTAATTTATTAATAGTGTAGCACAGAGAACTCTTCTCAGTACTCTGTAATGACCTACATGGGAAAAGAATCTAAAAAAGAGTGGATATGTGTATATGCATAACTGATTCACTTTGCTGTACAGCAGAAACTAATACAACATTTTTAATCAACTATAATCCAATAAACATTTTTTTAAAAAAGACAACAAATAATAAGCGTTGGTGAAGATGTAGAGAAAAGGGAACCCTTGCACACCGTTGGTGGGAATGTAAACTGGTGTAGCCACCATGGGAAACAGCACAGAAGTTCCTCAAAAAATTAAAAATAGAACTACCATATGATCCAGCTATTCCACTCCTGGGCATATATCCAAAGAAAATGAAAACACTAATTTGAAAAGATATATGCGCCCCCATGTTTATAGCAGCATTATTTACAATAGCCAAGATATGGAAGCAACCTTAATGTCCGTCAACAGATGAATGGATAAAGAAGGTGAGGTATACATATACAATGGACTATTACTCAGCCATAAAAAAGAATGAAATTTTGCCATTTGGAACAACATGGATAAGCCTAGAGGATATTGTGCTTAGTGAAGTAAGTCAGACAGAGAGAGACAAACACTGCATGTTTTCACTTATATGTGGAATTTAAAAAATAAAACAAATGAGTATAACAAAACAGAAACAGACACAGATACAGAGAACAAACAAGTGGTTACCAGTGAGGGGAGGGGCACAATAGGGGAAGGGGATTAAGAGGTACAAACTACTGTGTATAAAATAAATAAGAGGGACTTCCCTGGTGGTCCAGTGGTAAAGAATCCCCCTTACAAGGCAGGGGACACAGGTTTGACCCTGTGTCCCTGGTCAGGGAACTATGATCCCACACGCCTCAGGGCAACTAGACCCTTGCACCACAACTACTGAGCTCGCGTGTCTCAACTAGAGAGCCTGTGTGCTGCAAACTACAGAGCCCACGTGCCCTGGAGCCTGGGCACCACAACTAGAGAGAAGCCCGCGCGCCGCAAGGAAAGATCCCGCATGCCTCAACAAAGATCCCGCATGTCACAACTAAGACCTGACGCAGCCAAAAATAAATAATAAAATAAATAAATAAATAATTTAAAAATAAAATAAAATAAATAAGATACAAGGATGTAATGTACAGCACAGGGAATATAGCCAACATTTTATAATAAACTTAAATGAAGTATAATCTTAAAAACTATCAAATCACTATGTTATACACCTGAAACTAATGTAACATTGTATATCAACTACACTTTAATTGAAAAAAAGAGTTCTCTTATTCCAAGGTGGGGCAGGCCACAGTTCCAAAATATTTGATAACTGTAGCTTAAAGGGAAATATTTGGGTTGAAATACAAAAAGCAAAAAAATGCATTTAGAGATTAGCATTTCCATGCCTATGGAGAAAGTTTACAATTAAAAGGATAATATGGGTCACCATGCCTTACTATCGGGGTGACCCTGAGCAATACTATTTCCTACTTCGTAGAGCTGTCATGAGAATTAAATGAGTTAATATATGTAAATGTGGAGAAGAGCATTGGCACAGAGTAAGCACTGTCTAAAGGTTTGCCATTAGTATTATTACAACAATTGACAAATTTTTATCATTCACTCAGGTGCTGGCCAATTTAAAACTTATCCCCCCCCAGAATAAAATAAAATAAATAAAACTTGTCCCATCTTTTTCCAATCTTCCATGGTTAGCAACAATTGACAGTTTGTTCTTGTGAGAATGGACCAATAAATCAACAAAATGTTGTATCTGATCCATGAGACTATACATCGGATGCCTCTGTCCTAAGTGCTGTGGTTGGTTTTGGCGAAATGCAACTGTGTTTATAAACAAATTAGAAAACCTATTTTTCTGCCCCTTTCTTTCCCTCAATTCAGAGACAACGATCCCAATGACCTCTTTAGACATATTGCTACTAAGTGTGGTTGTTTCAATTATCAAACACCAAATGAGCTTGCAAAATAAGACAAGGATAAAAGAAGAAGTCTGGAAAAATCACCTTCCTCTTCAGTATCAATAAATAACACTAAATTTTCAATTGAATTAAAAATGTACATGAAGAAAACAGTTTGATGCAACCTTCTGCATTCAAACTTTCCAGAAGAAACCAGCCGTTACTTGTCAGTTTCCTAAGGATCAAGGACTACATTCTCTTATCTTCATATCCCCAGGGCATGCAACAGACACTGGCAAAAGATGGATGCATAGATGGAAAAAACAGAGCTGGCTTTTTTACCCACAGTGTTCAGAACCCATCAAATTCCTATAATCACAGAATTAAAGAATGTTAGTGATGTGGAAGGAATTGAGCTCAGGAGAAGTTACACAACTTGCCCAAAGCCACGTAGCTATTTAACAGCAGAGACTGAACTTGATCTATCACCCCTACAAAGAACGCAGGGCTCTCAAGCTGTACCAGAGCTTCCCAGCTAAGGGCAAGTCTCCGTGGCCTTTTGGAAGCTTTTGAAATATGCCTCTGACACCAGGAAAAGTGTCACATGGGTGCTTTTCTTCACGTATCTAATCAATATTTACTGGAGAGCAATCTTCACCTACACTCTTCGTTACTCTCAGGAATTAAAGAACCACCGACTCTCTCTCCAACTTGCCACTTCAGGCCTCTGAGACGAGAGATTCGCTACTTGTGGTATGAAATCCTTCTCCTGTCTCCCAAAGCTTTCCGATTTCACCTCGGGGATAAATCAAAAGCGTTTCCATGCTGTTTATATTAGAGTGGCCTTTTGTTGAAGAAGCATGCTTTATAATTTGAGGCGCTGGGACTTTTGTTTACAGACGGAATTAAGTACAGGTTGAAACTGTGGCTTTTAGACATAACACTGCAGGAGAAGCTGACGCTCTACCACGCGAGAAATCTTTCTCAAACTCCAAGAGACTGGCACCTCCAAATCAGTGAGCTGGGCAGACAGCATTTGTTCCTGCCTGCTGGCACACAGCTCAAGGCTACGGCCACATGGCCCAAACAAGACCTCCAGGAGCTTAAGCCAGCGGTACTAGTGCCACACCTCTGATGTGCAGACAGGGCAGCCCAATGGGGAGTGCCCTGGGTCAGAGACTTGGAAGCAGAGAAAGGAAACGGAGCATAGCTCAGATGATATTACGTTCCTGCTCTAAACGCTTCAGTGGTTCCCACTGCCTGCTGTGCAACACTCAGAATCCTCAACGGGGCTTACGATTGGGTCCCAATCTATTCCTCCTCCTTACCTCCTGGTTCCCTGCAGGTCTACCATGTTCTAGACGATCCAGACTGTTCTGTCTCCCTGAACAGTTCAATGACATCACCACCTCCACACCTCTGCACAAGGTGCCTCTCCCCTGAGATGCTCCAACCACTCCCTCCCTCAGATCTCATCCTAAGTGCCACCTCTTCTCTAGAACCTTTCCTGAGTTCTCCTCCAACCTCCCAGGCCTCCTCCAAGTGTAAGTGGCCTCAATCGCCATGACACTCTTGCAGTACTTTTGTAACCGCCCATGGTAATTATTTTCTAAACGGTGTGGCAGCAATTTGGGAATGTTTTTTCTTGTCGTCAGTCAGCATTAGCTGAGCATCTTCCATGTGTCAGATGCTGTGTTGGGTGCCTGGGACATGAAAATAAATAAAGTCAAGGTTCTTGCCTTCAATGGGCTTATGCTCTAGTGGATGAGATAACACTAGGACAAAGAGTTATACCTAGTGCAGGGGGGAAATGAAATATGAGAGAGATGATGGCATTTTAAGTTGGGTCTGAAAGAGAAATGTGTTCACTGGGCAAAAAATAGAGAGGGAGGAAGGGTTCTTCGAGGGAAAAAGAACATTATATACAGCAGTGCTTGTCACAGGTTTTACTGAATGAATAAAACAAAGGCCGGGAAGGTTAGCTCCTTCCTGATTGGTTAGCTCCCTGCTCACTACTGTCTACATTTACTGAGTGTGTTCACGACTCCCATCCCTCACAGCAACCCCGGAAGTTAGGCAGCACCATCCTCATTTTATGGATGAGAAAACTGAGGCTTCCAATGCCCAAAGCCCCAAAGCTGTCAAGTAGCAGAGCGTGGCTGGTGTTCCTGATACTATAAGGTTGTACTAATGAGTTCGCCTTCAAGGACCTAAATATAAAGCAAACTCTTAGCTCTCTTCCTCTGAGCCTGGGTGGACCACTCCGGGCAGCCCTCAAATACCCAAAAACCATCTCAGGGAACACATACTGCGAGGGAAGAAGAGAGAAGCAGCCGAAGCTGTGCTGCGTGCAGATTCTGGGAACAGCGAGGCCCTGTGTCTCCCTATAAACCTGATGTTACTCCTCTCACGGTATATGGTTTTAGTGGCCCCAAATGTGGGCCCTCTTTCCTAAGATATAAACGGCAACCGGGAAAGAGCCATCCAAAAGTCACCTCAGGCCAACTCAGGCTCATTGAAGCTCCCTTAGGGCTCCGAGAATTGAATGGAACCTCTGGCTTTCTAGGAGAAAGCATTTCGTTTTTGACAGAGTTCTTTTCCCCCCTTTTCTTCATCTGATCATTTTCTCAATTTTTCCCTTTCTAGTTCAGGCTTTTTCTGTAACTCTTGTATTGGGCACATGCTCTTCTTTTTTTTTCCTCCTAGCTGAGACTATTATATCTTGCTATTGTCATGTTCCTTTTCCATTGAAAGCAATCAAAAATGAAAATCCACATTTCAGAACAGTGTCTATTAAATAGGCACCTTTTCATGGTTGGAAAAAAAAAAAAAAAGACAGCACTCTCTGAGGGCTGAGTTTCAGTTCTGTGTGTCACCTAAAGATTAGACACTTGGGTGAGACTTCTGCCTCTTCACAGGCCATTTGTATTTGGGTATTTGAGAGAGATGGCAGAAAGTCTGGAGTCAGAACCAACTTGTTTTAAGGAATTCGTCGTCGAAAGCATTGCTAATCAACGTGTGGTCCTGGGACCAGCAGCAACTGCATCGCTTGTGAGCTTGTTGGGTACGGAGACTCTCAGGCTCACCCCAGACCAGCTGAACCAGAATCTGCCGTTTTGCAAGATCCCAAGTGATTCGTAAGTACATTAAAATTTTAGAAGCACTGGTCTAGAATTAAAATGAATTTGCTTTAATGAAACCATCCTGTAGCCTCCACGTGGATTTCTTTCCGAAGAAAGAAATCTCTGTACAGTGAACTCCATAGAGCAACCTCCACCACCCTTTTCCACCCAAATTGTTTATTCATGGAAGAATTTTGAAATGATAAATCATCTTCCAGAAATCACACTCAGCCTGAGGGAGTTCCAGATGACACAAAGCTGATGGCCAGCCTTTCTGCGGCGTGTGGGAACTAAGAAGGGAGAGGTGATAGGCGACCCTCGTCCCGCCTTCTTTAAGGCCCTGGATCTTTTTGTTGATATCTTTGCCTCTCGGAAGAGGGGAGCGAAAGACGTGTTGTACAACCGCACGGGTGACTAATGTGAGGCTGAGGGGGCTGTGCTGTGTACTGAGCTCTGAGATCCTTGAGTGGGGGGATGCTCTGTAAACACAAATGGCAGAACCAAGGGCCAACCAAGTCCAGGCTGTGCTCAGACCTCACACTTCCAATAACAACAGTCAAGACACACACAGATGAACCCTGACTAACCTGCCATCTACACTGGAGAAAGGAACAGAGAGGATGGAGAATCACGTGCACCTGGTTTAAGGAAATGACAGCTAGAACTGGAGGCAAGAAAAGAGAAGAGGGGAGGTGATGACCAGGCCCTGCTCGAGGCTGTCCTGCCCACCTGGTCCCACTCACCCTCCAAGTGGAGCTAAAGCTCACGGGCGGACAGAGGCTGTGACCAGAGCCCTGGCAGGCCACACAGGTGCTGGCCTGGCATCCCACTTGACCTTGTCCTCTATGAAGAGGACACCTGCCTCAGAGACATTTCTGTAAAAAAAGGGAGCACCAAAAAAGTTACCGCTTGTTGAAAAACCAAAACCGGGTCCCCCATCCAAATTGAGTGTTTTCGCACTAATTCCGATAAATATGCACATCACAGGAAGCTCGTTTAGACTCCTGGCATCTCTCAGACCTCTAAGTGCAACACCTGGGTTATTGATTCCTCTGTGTTAAAGCCCAACTTGGTAGTGCCCTCCCTCACCTCTACTAATTTTTCACCCATTATTTCCATCTTCACCTTTGAATTCTCTAAAACGGCAATATTTTAAAACACTAAAATGGTTTACTTGTATCAATCAATACCTGCTTTTCCACCAATTATAATTTATTTGTAGATTAACAGTTTTTCAGCTCCAGAAACATGATTCTGTCCTCTTACTATGCCCACATCAGCAAGCTCTCACAGGAAGTCTGGAATGGACAGCAAAGGGCAGTGGTGGCAGAAAGACCCTCAGGCTCTGAAATCCAGACAGGAATGCCATCCATCTTCCTCCACCACAACCAAAAGACAGCCCTCCCCCCCAGAACCGAATGCGTCAGAGATCAGCCGCCCCTGAGGACTGAGGCTCTGAATTTGATTTCAGCTAACTTCCACTTCATAGAAAAGCACTCAACTTTATTACCCCTGTAACTCAGACCTGGATAAGCCAAGCAGTTCTCCAGAAACACATCTGAAGGAACACCTCTGCATCCCCTCCCCACCGCCAACATGCACGGGCATGCCTGAACACACCACCTCCCAAGCCAAAGAGAAAGTTAACTTTCAAATAAAGCTGTCCTGCAGCCAGTCTGGTCACATTTCCAGACCCTTCACATTCACAGAGGTGGTTCTTGCAACTCTGGCCTAAATCCAGAAGCTGAAAACTGACCTCTGCCTGCTGAGGGCACAGACCAGGGTCAAAGGTCCACAAACACACGTTCGCCACAAATACACCACTTTCTTTCTTTCTCCCTCTCTCTCTCTCTCTCTTTTGGCCAAAGTGAGAATAATGGGCCAGGCTTATTGTCTTTCCTTCAGAGAAGCCAGGATGGGCGGCTGGTGGGAAGCTCCAGACAGAATGTGGGCGTGTGAATCTATACAGGCTCCACAGAGGAATTTTCTGGGAACTCCAGGGGTTTTGAAGAAGGGTGGTCTCAGGCTGGGACACAGGGGCTCCTCGGATTCTCGGGTACCCCAGAAGTCTGGGGTGTAGGGGGGGCGGAGTGGCAAGGGCCAGGCTCCCCTTCCCTGCCGTCCCAGGCCCTCCCCGCCACGGCGGGGTCACTCACCGCCCGTGAGCTGTGCAGGGCCGAAGCACAGCGCCAGCTGAAACCACAGGATCACGGCCAAGAGTCTCTGGGGGGACTGAGGCTGCTGCTGCTCTAGAAATCCATCTCCATTGCTCGGGTTCATTCCATGATACATCTTTCATCCACAGAGGGCATCCGGCTTGCAAGAGTCTGCAACCAGGAGCGAACACGACGATACCCCAGGCTGCCGGGGCGCCGAGGGCCACGCTCCCCCTCCTCCGCCCTGGGACCAGGACCCTCGGCTTCCCCTGCTCCTTCCCCATTCCTCCCCCGCGCGGCCTCCGCCCCCTTTCCCACGGCGAGCTCCCCCCGCTTCTCCCCAGCGCGGGGTACACTGAGTAACAGCCGCCGCGGGATGCTGCGCGTGTGGGAGGGATGGAGGAGGGGAGGGAGGGCAGGGGTTAGCGCACATTGGCTCCGCGCCGGTCCCCCGGATTCAGCGGCTGTGACCACGACAGGAAAGTCTAAAGCCTTCCAGCCTCTTGGGGCTGAAAAAACACTTTTCCCCGGGCCTATACATTTCACTCTTAGGAATCTCACGAGGTGGCACCGGATCCCCCCAGCTACTTCTCTGGTTTTCCCCAGGATCGGGATGGGTCCTACTGCCCAGTCCCCAGTGAGATTTCTCTGCGCTGTCAAAAAAATTCCTCCCTCGGGGAGCAGAGCCAGGCACCAACTCCCCCTCCTCGGCCTGCGAGCGCCTCCCCGGGATGGAAAGCCCCTTCCGGGGCTCTCGGTCTTACCTGTGGGTCTCATGCATGCAGCTTCCTTCCCTCCTCCGCCTCCTCCCCCCGCCAGTCTAACCCGCATCTGTGCGCGACCTCTGCTGCCGCCGCTGCGCGAGCGAGCGAGACGGAAGCCTCGGCGGCGGCGGCGGCAGCGGCGGCGCCGGCGGCGCCCGGCTCCAGCTCCCCGCGCCCGCGCTCTCCCTCCCCAGGCTCCGGGAGCGGACGCGTGCGGGAGTTGCGGGGGGAAGGACGACAGTCCGGTCGCGCGCCCCCGAGGAGGTACCCGCGCGCCCGCTACCTGAGCTCCCGAGCGCGCGGCGGCGGCGCGGAGAGAGGGAGGGGGCGGGGGCGGGGCGGAGGCGCGCAGCCCGGACACGCACGCGGCGGGCACGCGCCTCCGCAGACCCAGCCAGCGCCGCGGCTGGGGAAGGGGCCCCGCGAGCGCGGGGAGGAGGAAGGGACCCGCCGCCGCCGCAACCAATCGGAAGCCCGCGCGCCTGCACCTGTCGGCACAGGCCTAGGGCCGGGTCGCCCCTTTCCTGGTGCAGGACGGCGGTCTCCGCCTGCGCTGCGCGCGAGTCCGGGTGGCCGCCGCGGCCTCCGCGCGTCCTCCGGTGCCCCCAGAGCGCGGCACGGCGCGGGAGAGGGCTCCGCTGTAGGCTGCTGCCGCGGTGGCGGCTCCAACCCGTGGGACAAGAGTGCACAGGGCGGCCGGTCCCCACCCCAAGACCCTCACCACCGACGGGGTTCACGTGGGCGGGGCGGGGGACGGCCAATTGCCAAAGTCTTCCTTTCCTGCGTTTAGCTCTCCGCACCTCACCACGTCCCACCAAGGCTCTGCGTGTCCCCTCAGAGCCCGAATGACACTCTTCCCCCTCCCGCGCTCCCTTGATATTTGCCCTTTTGCGAGCCACAGGCGTTGTGCAGGAGGACTCTTAAGCCTGTCTGGGAAATGCGCTGGCCCCTCCGAACCTCCGCCCGGCGCACGCTCTCCTTGCGGGGAGAGGGAGGGTCCTCGGTGCAGCTGCAGAAGGTTGAGTACGGAGTAGGGGGCGGCGGTGGGGTGGGGGGCTTCTGGGGCTGTGGATCGGAACCCAAGGGGGTCGAGGGTGTTTGTCCTCCCAGCCCCCGGTGGAGAGAGTTTGCCTCGTCGGTGTTGTCTCTGTGTGGCTTTTGGTGCCCGAGCCCAGCCCGCAGAAGGGTGCAACTCACTCCCCACTGGTTCTGGCCGCCCGCTGGCCCTGAGCAAGGCTGGCCTTCCTCGGCCTGCCTGGCTCCGAGGGCCTACGTCCCAGCCACGGTAGTTAAGGGGTGTGAGCTAATGAGGTGGTGCAGGCAGGCGGCACTTTAGAACCAGCGGCACCCCATTATTCTGTAGCAATTTGTGGATATGAAAACCATGTTTCGGATGCCACCACCAAATCATCCTCTGCTTCCGTCGGCTTTCCCCACATCTCACATACTGATGGTAGTCAGGAAGTTACAGCTTTTACTGTGTCGACTCTTACTGGGAGTAATTTTAACAAATTCTTTCAGGATAGATTAACTTTTAGCAGATAAATCTAACTCAGCATTTTTTCTCTTTATTTATTTTTGCTTTGTAAAACTGAGATGGCAGCTTTGCTTAGAATAAGTTTAAGATTTTTCACTAGCACAAGTTCGTTTCTGCTAAAGCTTGTGCTTTGGGGCTCCAGAATCTTAGTTGGGTACCCACGCTTCCAAGGTCCTATGACTGACCTCTAGAGTTTGAATATTTATGTAATTGTTTTTCTCAGTAAATTTTCTAAAGCTTTCTAATAAGCCGTCAAATCAACAAACTCAAAAACATTTGTTGACCATGTGTATGTCTTTACAATCATAAGAGATATGTCTAAGCACTATTGAGACCTGTTCTCCAGCTGATAAATACAATCCAGTCGTACAGAGAATAAAAGAATTGAAAGAAACATCCAAGTTTATCTGGTGCAAACACAGGACCTGTGCTTGAGTCCCCCCCACCTCTGACATTTCTGCTAAGTGGTCATGCAGCCTCATGGAATACTTGAGGAAGCCTGTAATGTTTGCCCACAGCTCTCTTAGAAAAGCCCTCTTTGTACTAAACTGAAACCTACCTCCCTGAAACTTTTACACACTGGTTCCGGCTCTCCCATCTGGGCCCACACAGCTAAATGGAATTCCTCTTCCTTAAGACAGTGCTTTACTCATTTGGAGATGGCTTTATGTCCCCTTAACTCTTCCTTTCTCCGGGTTAAACTTAGCTACTTCGCACAGTGTGACAGTGCCTAGACTCCTCACCAGCCTTGTAGCCTCTCTCTGGATGGGACCCAGTTTCCCAATGGCCACCCACCCCCAAGCAATCAGAGTTTGTTTCCAGAAGGGGATTCCACATTCGCTCCGTGGATTCTGACCAGCATACGAAAGGACTGGCACATCCTGTATTTTAAATAATTTGCTTCTAGTAATGCAACTTTAGAAGACAAGCATTTGGAGGGCAGGTACAGCACACCATTTTGTTAGCTTTCCACATTATCTCATGTATTAGTTTCTAGGGCTGTCATAACAAAATATCACACACTAGGTGTCATAAAACCACAAAGATTTATTTTCTCACAGCTCTGGAGGCCAAAAGTCCAAGATTAAGGTATCAGCAGGTTTGGTTTCTTCTAAGGCTGCTCTCCTTGGCTTGCAGATGGCCACCATCTTGCTGTGTGCGCACATGGTCATCCCTCTGTGTGTGCAAGTGTCTGGTGTCTCCCTCTGTGTGTGTGTGTGTGTGTGTGTGTGTGTGCTAATCTTTTTTATAAGGACACCAGTTATATCGGATTAGAGACCACTCTACCAAGCCCATTTTAACTTTATTCCCTCTTTAAAGGCCCTGTCTTGAAATACAGTCACATTCTGAGGTACTGGAGGTTGGGGGGGGGGGGGACACAATTCAGTGTCCAGTGTTACATTCATTTTACAGGCGAGGATGCTAAAGACAAAGGAGTTCAATGCATTTACTCACGACCACCCAGCCAGTGGAGGCATCAGATTAAACCTAAAGCAGTTCAGTTCCATCCTAATGGTTTTACCAATACGTCACAGCTATTGCTATGAATACCTTCCACCTCAAGCATTCTAGGTAAGTTATCCTGAATATAGGATGTAGATTTTTCTCAAGAGGACGAGAATAAGGGTAGATGGAATGCAGGAGAGAGCATGACTTACTTCCTGCTAAATGGGAAAAAACTTAATCTTTCTTCCTCTTTCATATAGAAGTCAATGCCAAAACCAATACCAGTGGGGAGACATGCTGAAGCAAAGCCTCCAGAGTCTCCCTCCCAAACACAGGAGAGCTGAGGGGCTTTTCTGACCTGATTAAAAACTCCACCCCTCCTCGGACTCCATGCTTCTCTCAACCCTCCATGAATGACATTCCTCACTGTTTTCACTCATTTTCCCCTCCCCTCTCCCATCCTCTTACTGCCCCCCACCTTGCCCTAGGATTCTTTTTCAAAACTTACTGAAGCTCTGTCTTCATGGCATAGCCTTTGATTTCATTTTCAGTGGACAATAACATTTCATTCCAAATATATTCATTGAGCACCTACTATGAACTGGGCACTGTACTAGGTGCTGGAGATGCAGTAGTGAGCAAAGATGCTAAACCCCCTGCCCTGGAAGAACTCACAGTCTACTTAAGGAATACATGATAAACAAAAGAAGAAAACATTGGGAGTGTTAGATGGTGTGAAGTACTAGGCAGAATAATAAATCAGGGAATTTATAGAGGAGATGTGTGGGTTACAGCATAGGCAGAGTCGTTATAACAAAGTGATCCAAATATTCAGTAACTTAAATAGAAGTTTATCTCTCCCTTATGTGAATGTCTTACTATTCTAGGTGGATGGGGCATCTCTGCTCCATAGGGTCATTCAGGGACCCAGATTCCTTCTACCTCATTATTCTGCCATTCTCTAAGATACTGTCTTCATGTGTGGGACAGAAGCTGGGTCACTGATCTGTCTGGGGCCCAGTCTGAGGGAAAGTGATAAGAAAAGGGAATCTAAGGCAAACAATTTCTTTTCAGGCAAGGGAGGCAGAAGTTACACAAAAATTAGCTCTCTCACCTATCATTAGTGAGAACTTAGTCACATGACCATATCTAGCTGCAAGGGAAGCTGGGAAATGTAGTCTTTATGGGGCAACCAGGTGACCAGAAGCAAGAAGAGAGTGGACTGAAGGGGTCAGGGGAAACTGGCAGTCTATCACATGTGCTGTGCAAAGATCAAGGCTTAAATTTTTGATAAAGTAGGCAGGGAAGCCCTTACTGGGAAGGTAACATTTAAGTAAAAACCTGAAGGAGTGAGCTATGCAGTTTTCTAAGAGAAAAGCATTTCCAGGCAAAGGGAGAACAGATGCAATGTCCCTGAGGCAGGAGCATGCCTGTTGTGTACAGGAAACAGGAAGGATGTCAATGAGGCTGGAGTGAGTAAGTGATGCAGACAACTAGGGGGGCTGAGGTCAGAGAGGTCTCCTACTGAGGTGGACCTTAGAGGCATTGGCAGGGATCTGGTTTTTACTCAGAGTGAGAAGAGAAGCCATTGGAGGTTTGTGAGCAGAGAAAGGACACGATGGCACTTGAACAGGAAGTGTCTGAAAGAATTTATGTCCAGCATGGCATCAACCACACTCTACCACTCTGCGCTCTGTGGCCCTTTCATCCTCCCTCTTGAGCACCTCTCAGCTCCTGCACCCCTGAACCCCAGAATGCCAGCTTTGAAGGCACACTGCTTCACAGTCCTATCAACCCTCAGTGTCTAAACATTATCTCCACGAAGCACCTCCCACAGTCCACACCTTTTCATTCATCCCAACGTGCTTGCATTTAGCAGACTGGTACCGTGCCTCTGAGTAGATTGTGAGTTCTCTGGGAGCAAGTGTTTCTCTACTTGTTCCACCTATTGCTAAACATAGAGCCTGGAACACAGTAGAGCAATCAAGAATTATTTTCTGAATTAACTGATTAATAGCAGAAGGAAAGGAGACCTTCCCCACCAATCTTGCCCTGGCATTGAAAACCAGACTGAAGTCAGTTGATATTCTTCTCTCTTCTCTCTGGGTTTCCTCAATCCTGCCCATCCAGGAAAACATAGAATCAACCACAACCCATTTATTGAGCTCAGAACATGCTAGAACATAGCTTAGCATTGCACTAGATGCTGGGTTTGAGTAGAGATCTAGAATTGTCAAAGCATATGATCCACCCACCACCTCTGCCCTGGACGGATAACACACTCAGTGAGGAGACACACTTCCAAGGCTGGAGTGTGGAACAGGATAAAAGTGCTCATTTGGAAATAGAGTTACTATATGATCCAGCAATCCCACTCCTGGGCATATATCTGGAAAAGACAAAAACTCTAATTTGAAAAGGATGCATGTACTCCAACGTTCATAGCAGCACTATTTACAATAGGCAAGACATGGAAGCAACCTAAATGTCGATCCTCAAATGAATAGATAAAGAAGATGTGTTGTGTGTGTGTGTGTATATATATATATATATATATATATATATATATATATATATACACAATGGAATATTGCACAGCCATAAAAAAGAATGAAATAATGCCATTTGCAGCAACATGCTGGTACCATGCTGGTACCATGCCAGCACTGTCCCCCTGCCATAGGTCCATCTAGAGATTATCATATTAAATGAAGTCAGTCAGAGAAAGACAAATATATGATATCTTTTATACGTGGAATCTAAAAAAATGATACAAATGAACTTATTTACAAAACAGAAATAGGCTCACAGACATAAAAAACAAACTTATGATTACCAAAGGAGGGAGGGACAAAATAGGAATTTGGAATTATCAGATACACACTACTATATGTAAAATAGATAAACAACAAGGACCTACTGTATAACACAGGGAACTATATTCCTTATCTTGTAATAATCTATAATGGGAAATAATCTGAAAAAGAATATATATATATATGTATATGTATAACTGAATCACTTTGCTGTACACCTGAGACATTGTAAATCAACTATACTTAAATTTTAAAAAGTGCTCATTCAGTCACCTCTCACCCATTCTTCCTCCATTCAAGGTGTATTCTCGGGTACTTCACATGTTTCAGTCATTGTACTAGGTGTGGAAGATACAAAAATATAAAAGACACAACCTTTGTCTTCAACAAGTTTATAAGCTATGGAGAGAGTAGAAAAGTAAATCTGCAATTACAGGGTCATGGGCTAAGTGCTAAGATTGTAAAGCAGATAGGATGAAGTGTGCTGGAAAAGGATCCTGGGGGTGACTTCATATGTTGTATCAGTAGAAGTGTGTGTGTGTGTGTGTGTGTGTGTGTGTGTGTGCGCACGCACGCACGCATGCACGTGTGTGTGTATAAAGGGAAGAAAAGGAAGAGAAGGTGCAGTGAGTTTCCAGGCAGAGGGAGCAGCTTGTGTAAAGACCAGGAAGGAGGAGGTGGGGAAAGAGACCAAGTGTAGAATTTAGAAGACAAGTTGGGAAATGCCAAGAAGTAAAAATTCCGAAAAGCACCTGTGCCATACTGAGAAAGGCTTGGAAAGTCATGGAGGGAAGTTTGGTTTGTGTCTGAAGAAAAAGAGAGAAGACTGTGGAGGAGTGGAAATAAATTGGAGAGAGGAGCCAGGAATGGACTATTCACCATTGGACCAAAGATACATGAAAGGTACTCAACATCACTAATTAATGAGAACATGCCAATTAAAACAACAGACACTTTTCCCCTATCAGATGGACTACAAATATAAGTCTGATAACATCAAGTGTTTGGTGATGATGCAGGGAGAAGGGAATTCCCATGTTCTGCTGGTAGGAGTGTAAATTGCTATGTATTAACCATGTCTTTTATTTTCTGTATTCTGATGCTTTGACACCTGGGCCCTTGCTGATCCTGGAGACTCTGCCCTTCCCAGGGCTAAGCAATTCCTAGAGATAGTAAACTAGAGCCCACACACCCCACTACCTCCTTTATGGTCTCTCACACTTAGAGTCACTATTCCCCTGCCATAGTCACCCCAGGGCCAGGTACCAGACAACTAGGGACAGCCCCTATGCCTCAGAGCCCACTGAAATTATTCAAACTAGCATATTATAAACTTGTTTACCCACCTCACCCATTCCTTCCCATGAAAACCACACATTCCCCACTGCACTCCTCACTCCCTCTGCCTCCTAACCAGTCCTGGTGCTTCCCCAAGTGGCCCTGCATGATTTGCCATGCCTCCTGCTTCTAGGGAATTGTGAGTATAAAGAAAAACACCTCTTTCCTGACAGTCATTTCCATGTCTACATGTCTTACTGTACCTGATTAAAACAAAGCCTTTGGTGTCCTTAAAACACGCTACACTTAGAGGAGGGTAAACTGCCCTGCAAACGCACCACTCATTATTACCCCTAAAGAAGCCCTGGCAAGCTCACCTCAAACACTTCACCCACTAAGCAAAGATGATGTCAGTACTTACCTCATACAACTGCTGAGAGGCTTAAATGGGATCCCCCAGAAAGCACCTGAAGAGCACGCAGGACCGAGTAAGTACTCAAGCAAGCATGTCCCAGGATGTTCACTGAAGATATTTGTGTAATGGTGGAAAATTGGAGACACCCTGAATAATGGAATGACTAAATGAATTGTGGGACAGTCACACTAAGGAACAGTATGTAGTCATTAGGTATAAACTAGATCTCCATGTAGGACCATGGAGAGCTCTCCAAAACATTGTTGGGTGAAAGAAGCAAATTGTGGGACAAAATGGACAGTAAGACATGATTTATGGAAAAACAGTACCATAGATTTTCTATCAACTAATGTGAATAAAAAGGAAAAATGCCTGAAACCATGCACAGAAGACAGTGGGGTTGCATCTGGGTTGGTGAGAGCAGATGGAATTGTTGGGGAGGATTAATCAAAGAATAGTTTTATTTCTATAATTTATATTTTACTTTCATTATTTATTTATCTGTATATAATTTTGTTGAGAATACTATTATGTAATGCTTAGATAGTTAGAAATTAATTTGCAATGCAAAGGAAAAGATAGGAGGGGAAAAAGATAAACATAGAAGAGGAAAAGGTCGGAATAAACCCGGGGCCTAAGGACATGAAGTTAACTTTGAGAATACTGTGCACTGATGGTATATTTTTTGAAACTAGAGATAATGGAGATCTATCTACATAAGGCATCTTTTGACTGAAGCATTTCCTTGGACAGGAGTGGAGGGATGTCCAGTAAGGACTAACTGCAAAACTAGTTTGCCATTTTGTAAAAGATCAACCCTGAGCTCCCCTCCTCATAGAGATTATTGAGATACTGGCTTCCCTTGTCTCTCTCTGGAGGCTTCCTCATTTCATACTATATCCCTAGCAATGGGTTGGTTGTTTTCCTATAATAATTATAGTAGGCTAGACTGACATAACCGATAAGCCAAAACAAGTAACAACATAATAGAAGTTCCTTTGTCTTAGGACAGTGCAGGGCACTGATGGTGGGGCAGGGATGGGAGAGTTAGAGGAAGACATTCAGGACCAGACAGAAGGCAACTTTGTCATCATCAACATAGTTTCCAAGAATCTGTGATCACTGCCATTTCAGCTGTTTTATAAGATTTAAAGATGGTGAGACCCAACACAATGACACTTGGATAAATGAAAGGCAAAATTCTTTGATTCTTAGAGCTCTGAACAAGAGAAGGTTGCTAGGCAGGGCCACACAGGGGATTGTACCCGGGAACAGAGTAACAGCAGGCTGGGGCTCTAGGGGGCAGCTGATTTATGGCAAGCCGGGTGGGGTTAGCTAGGTTTCATGGTCTTCCTGTGGATTGGCTAAGTTGAATAATTTGGGGGCAGGGCTCTGGGCATAGGGGTTATCCCTAGTTGTCCGGTACCTGGCTCTGGGACAATTAGGGTATATGTTTCATGGCCCCAGAGTGTTAGGGCACACACAATGAAGTGGTTTGGGATGTGGACTTACTCGGCTGTTTAAGAAGGGAAACTGACTGACCAGCCTCTTATTCAGGGCTTCAAAACTGGGACAAGACAGTACAATTTAAAAAAAAAAAAAGTTATATCAGCCCATAGAAGAAGGAGGGTAAGGCATAAGGTCCAGGCCTAAAAGTGGTCCACATCTTTTCTGCCCACATTCCATTGGCCAGAATGAGGTCACATGGCCAACTAGTCACATAGTCTCACAGAGATGCAAAGGGAGCTGGGAAATGTAGTCCCAGGGACAACCATTTCTGAAGAAGGAAAGCTCAGATTTCAATGGCCAACTAGCAGGCTGTGCCAAAAGGCTGTAAATGAATCTGAACTCAAATATTTCTTTACTTCTTCCCTCCCCCCACCCCTCCAGCCCCCGCTTTCTTAATATCTGTTTCACCTGCTTACATGGTAAGCTGCTTCAGGGCAAAGACCATCATGTTCTCTTGCTTTTGATTCTTCCCCAGCAATTATTTCTGCACCCAATGGGCTTCTCACTAAAACAAGTCTCAAGTAATTTCAGTATGCAAATTAGCTGCCACTTAAGAGCCTGGCATAAATATCTGATACTTAGAATATAATTTCAGTTAGTTAAATTTAGATCACTGGGGGGAAAAAAGAACAGCAGCATAAACATTCTCCGGGCCTTTGGCCTTTTTATTTAATTCTGAATTGGATAAGTCTTCAATAACTTTAAGCTTTGACCTCTATATAGCAATATTTGGTTCTTGGATTAAATCAAACAAGTGTTGCTAATGAGATGGTTTAACAACGTCACATACAGTCAGATTTTCCATTTCAGTTGACTCTTAGGTAAAGGTAAACCAGTGCTTTTAGGAACACTTTCAGTAGTTAATTACATTAAAAATGTTATTTTCCTGACCTTTTTATCTTGTCTCATCTTCTTTCACCTTGCCTTTTTTTTCTTGGTTTCTTAAAGACTCTTACCTTTAAAACCACTGTCAACTTAGCATAAATATTTTCTTTGGAAGGCTAACACTTAATGACACCAGGGAAGGGGTGGGAGAAAACAAACCTCACTATGGAATCACTAGACATTCATCCAGCACTTATCGAGTGCCTAAGGTATGCTGAACACAATGCAAATCCATAAAAATGCAAATGGCTATCATCTCAGCCTTTAAGAAGTTCACAGTTATGAACCTGAACCTACACTTTTTCTACGTAAAAGTTTTTATTCAGTCACCCATTCATTCAACAAATATATCTTGGGTCCTACTCTGTGTAGGTTGCTGATCTAGCTACTGGAAATATAGACTTGAACAAAACAAAGATGCCTGCCCTTCTGGAGCTTACATTCAAGGAGAGGAAGGTAGGCAATAACTTATCCCCACTCCCCACCCTTCCAACCTAGAGGTGATTTCCTTTACCTGTGAAGTCCCCTGATATTTTAGTATCTTCTGGCAATTGCTACTCTCTACCAGAGTTGACAAAGAGCAGGAACTAGGTCTTAACTTTGATATCCACCATGATGCTAGGACAGGGTTAATAAATGCTTATCAGCTCAATAAATGAATAATGAGTGCGTCTTTTCGCAAAAGTACAACCTGTGTAGCTAAAGCAGGTGAAGACCCACAGGAAGCTGAAAATGCCTTTTTCATGTCCGAAGGCAACAAAGTAGCTGCAAGCTCAATGGGGTTTGCACCCACACTCTCCCCCTGCCTTCTCCTGACCTGGTTTGGGGACTGGGATGAGAGGGTGCAGACATGAACTACATCTACCATTGCAACTGCACCACAAATAAATTTTGCAATGGGCTTTATAGTATGATTTTTTTTAATTCTCAAAGGAGAATTTTAATTCTCTAGGGGTCATAATAGTATGAGAAAAGATATAGACCACTTCAAGGCATATTTGGGAAATTATGGATAACGTCTTGTGCCGAGAGAGTATGTGTGTTTAGGGGTGAGTTAGGAGATGGCTATTAATAATAAACGTAGAACATCCTGTTAGGGCCTCACTGTTAGGGACCTTACATGCCACACCAAGGAGTTTAAACGTTATTCAAAAGACAATGGAGAGGTTGTAGACTGAAGGTTGGAATGGAAGAGGTTGTGGGGAAAGAGAGGAGTGAGAAAACAACGGAGCAGCCATCACAACAGGCCAGGTAAGCGGTAATGACGTGTGAACCAGAGTGGTGGCAGTGGCCATGGGAGAATGGAGGACTGAAGAGGAGAACTGTCAGATCTTCGGATGTGTTGAGGGTAAGGAAAAAGAGGATGCAAGGATGATATCAAGATTTAGAGCCTAGGAGACTAAGCTATAAATTACTATCAAAAATAGGGAACACAAATGAAAAGGTTTCATGAGGATGGTTATGAATTCAATGTTGGACATACTGAGTTCGACTTGCTGGAGGGAAACACACATGCAGATATCAGGCAGGCAGTTGGAAAATAGGGCTTAGGAGCTTTGAAGAGGGCTCGGTGTGGAAGAAGTAGGTCCACGAGTTGCTCCAAGTCTGTCTGTTAAAGCCACAGAATAGATGTACTTGCTTGGGGAGTGCACAATAAAAAGAGAAGAGGCCCTGGACAGAGCTTTTGGGAACTGTACTGTAGGGGAAGGAAGGAATGGAGGGAGGGAAGGAAGAGGGAGGGCAGTCAGTGAAAAAAAGAGCAGTGGTTCTCAAACTCTAGAGGGTCAAAGAATCACCCAGAGACATTCATGAAGATTCCTAGACACCTCCCCAGAAAACCAGATTCAGTAGGAACATACGATTTAAAGAGAACACTCCCTTCGTTATCTATTGATGCATGACAGATAACCCCAAAAATTTACATCTTAACACGGCAACATTTTTGATCTCATGGTTTCTGGAAATCAAGAATCTGTGAGCAGCTCAGCTGGGTGGCTCGAGGCCTCTCGCAAGGCTGCAGTCAAGTTGTAAGCCAGAAACCTGAAGACTTATCTGGGCCTGAGGCTCTGATTCCAAGATGAGTGTCCTCATCAAGTGGCAGCCAGCTTCCCCTAGAGCAGGTGATCCAAGAGAGCAAGGCGGAGACCACAATATCTTTTATGACCCAGCCTCAGAAGTTACGTTTGTCATTTCTGCAAAATCCTATTGGTTACATAGGTGAGTCCTATTTACTGTGAGAGGAGAGTTCACAGAAGTGACAGGAGACAAAATCAGGGTGGAGGGGCAACTTGAAGGCTGACTACCATATGTCCCTACCCTCCTGGAGTTATTCTGATGCAAGTAGCCCTCAAAGAAATACTGGATGGGAAAGAGTAAAGGTCAACAGAGGAAAGAAAATCAAACAGAAGGTGGACCTCAGTGCCAAATAGGACTGAGAAATCAACATAAGGTTGAGAAGAGGCCAGTGGATCTGGCCTCTGGTATATCAGTCTTGATCTTCTCAACTCGGAAGCAGCACTTCTAGAGAAACACAACTCTTTTTATGCAACTCATGGTGAGAAATGTATTTTACTTCATTGCCTGGTACACAATGCACTCGTATATAGAAACGAATGTTTCATGAATTAATACCTATTTCTACTGCATGAGAAGCACTCATATTTCTTATTGTAGTCTGGTCTATTTCTCTACAAAAATGCTAGTCAAGACCCACTGAACTGATTTTGTTGGTCATTAAAGCATCTGACCTGAAGCTTGAAAAATCAGTCTCAATAGGATTGGATAACAGTGAAGATGATGGTGATGACAAAAACAAATACATTTTGAGTATATACACTTTGCACTAAATGTAATACCATGAATTATCTTATTCATAACAACTCTATACTATAGTACCGTTAGCGTAATTTTAGATGAAAAAGTTTAGTACTTAAGTAGCTTCCTCAAGGCCATATGGTTAGGAGGTGGTACAACTGTAATTTATTTTAACCTAAACAATATGATTTTGGAACTTACACTTTAGAGCTGTGGGATCCAATATGGAGGCCGCTAGCCACATGTGTGTATTTTAATGTTAAGTTTAATTAAAACTAAATAAAATTAAAGTTTCATGTCTCAGTCACACTAGCCATATTTCAAGTGCTCAATAGCCACATATGGTACTAGCTTCCATATGTGACAGCAGAGATACAGAGTATTTCCCCCATTGCAGAAAGTTCCGTTGGACAGCGGTGTTCGAGAGCTAAACCACCAAGGGCCAACGTATTGGGAAGATGGGAGTCACCTGAGCATGGCTGTAAGGTGAGAGGAAGGAGTTGGAAAAAGAGAGAAGAGTCGAGATAGGGGATGCAGGTTGGAGCAGTGGCCTGGGGGAGGATGGGGGGGCAGGATCAGGGTACGGGGAAAGTTGGCTTTGGCAAGGGATGGGGACAATTTCTGCTCTGGGTCACAAAGGAAGAGGAAAATGGGTGAAGGTCCAGAGGAAGGGGAAGGTGACGAAGCTTGCTTTGATAACACTTGATATTGTCTAAAACGTAGGGGCTGAGAACAGGAACAAAGAGTGAGCGGGCCAAGTTTGGGCATTGGGTCAAGTAAGAAAGATTGGAAATCATCGCTGCAGGAGGTGCATATACACATAGAGAATGATTGATGCTCACCCATGGGGGCTCAGCTGTGGTTAGATACTGAATTTTAGGTGCAGCCAACCATTTATTTCATTCATTCAACAAATACTTGCCAAGTGCCTACAACATGCCAGGCACCATGCCAGGCACTGGAGAAACATTAGTGAATGATAGTGACAAAAACAGGCAAGCTCATTCTCTCATGGAACTTACTGGTGGAGGTCTTTGTTAATCACAGAGCTGCCAAGTGTAGCCCTGCAATGGACACATACCACCAAGGAGAGGAGCTGGTGCTCTAAAATGGCTATGAGAGGGCATGGCAGGGGATTTCATCTGGTCAGGAAGGTCAGGGAAGGCGTGCCTCAAACCAAGACTTGAAGAAGGAGCACCAATCCATACAGAAGGGAGAACGGCTCATAACTTTGCCCTGAACTGGGACCATGCAGAGACCCAGGCAGGCAGACAAAGGCACCTTTGTAAGGTTCCTGCGGACAGAAGTGTTTGCTGAGCACACAGACAAAGCCACCCATGGTTGTCGAGATTCTACTCCAGCCCTGTGTGTGGGTGGCTTTGAGTGAAAAGACACCATATGATATCCACAGTAGGATAAGCCTGCTGGATGTGGTGGCTGGAATTTTGGTGGGCTGAGGATTCCTACCCAGCTGATAACATCAGTAAAGAAGTCAATGCACAGGACTTCCCTGGTGGCACAGTGGTTAAGAATCTGCCTGCCAATGCAGGGGACATGGGTTCGAGCCCTGGTCTGGGAAGATCCCACATGCCGCAGAGCAACTAAGCCTGTGCGCCACAACTACTGAGCCTGAGCTCTAGAGCCCACAAGCCACAACTACTGAAGCCTGCGTGCCACAACTACTGAAGCCCATGTGCCTAGAGCCTGTGCTCCACAACGAGGGAAGATACCACAATGAGAAGCCCGTGCACCGCAACGAAGAGTAGCCCCCACTTGCTGCAACTAGAGAAAGCCCGCGTGCAGCAGTGAAGACCCAACGCAGCCAAAAAAAAATAAATAAATAATTAATTGATTAACTAATTAAAAAAAAAAAGAAGTCAATGCACAACATTATTACTGATACAATACATGTAGAGTCAGCACTCACAGCAAACCATCCATCATCAGACTTGTACTGTAGAGCTATCACCCCTCACTTAGACCTTTCGGAAAAACAAATTTCCTTTGAAGTTAAAAATGCCAGGCTCAATTTTAGCAAAACAGAAAAAGATAAAACTTTTAAAAACCCACACATTTTTTAAAGTTTCAACAAAGCACATTCTTTTTTTTTTTTCAAAGCACATTCTTTAAAAAAAAATTTAATATAATATCTGTATTATGTTGAGGATGAAGAAGAAATTCCAAATTGGGTAAGTTATTAAGTGTGACTATTTTTCCATTGAGAAAGCCTCTCCTGTGTTTAACTTTACAAATTATTTGTGATAAAATTTCAAAAAATAAATAACGTATGGCACAGTTTTGTGTTCCTGTGTCACTGCTGAGTGATCCAGTAACTGCATCCCATTATCACACTGTGGAAGTGAACTCCCTTTCGGCTCTCAAAGTACTTATTTTAAGTCCTTCCTTCCTTCACAAGAATTGGTTGATTACCATCTCCTGCTTTTAATTGCATTAAGGTTACAAATGTGAAAAACATCAGAATGCTAAGATGAAGCAAAACTAGAAATGTTTAAAATCCTGTCCTGCTCTCTGGTCCCCACGTGGTTCTCTCTGACTATAATTATGTTGCACTTGCTCAGAAGGGCATATAATGTAGAGGTTAGGGTGAGGGCCAGGGTTCTGATTCTGGCTCCACTGCTAGCTAGCCTCCTGATCTTCTGATTCTCTCTCTGTGCCGCAAGAAAAAACAGTCCCTACTTCACTTCATTGTGGTAGGATTTCCACATAAAGCACTTATAGCAACACTCCAAAGCTCCAACTTAATATGGGTCAGCCCTCGTTTCTACACATATCTACTCTCATACACATGGAATATTTGCATGGTGGATAAACGATTGTTTCCATGGGAACTTAACTTTCATATTTCCAGGTCCTTATCCCACTATCTTCTTCTTTTTTTTTTTTAAAGAAGTTTATAAGCTACAAGTTTCATTCTTAGAACAGCATTAACATAAGTTTTTCATTCACTGCCATGGGTGTTCCCATAAAAAATTTTTTTTCACTGTTTTGTGGGTCTGGTATTATTAATGAGTTCATATCTCATAGGCACATGTAGAGAGTGGCCTATTCTGTATTCTCAGATACTGTTGCTTTGGGGCATCGTATTCTTGTGTAGTAAGGAAAAAGTGGGGGTGGGGCGTGAAATAACTGAATTCCTGTGAAATTGTACTGCAAAGCTAAAATCTGAAACTTAATAATTTAACCTATCATCCAGCCATTGAAGAAAAAACCTTTTGACCCAATTATTATCTTTTTAGAAAAGGTAATTTCAAAGCAATACATTTTTTAATTATCTAGTGTCAGGTGTACAGCATCATAATTCGAAATCTGTATACACTACAAAGTGATCACATCCGTCACCATAAAATTGACCCCTTTCACCCCTTCTGCCCACCCCCTAACCCCCTTCCCCTCTGGTAACCACTGATCTGTTCTCTGTATCTATGAGTTTGTTCATTTGTTTTGTTTTGCTTTGTTTTGGATACCACAGATGAGTGAAATCATATGGTATTTGTCTTTTTCCTTCTGACTTATTTCACTTAGCATGATACTCTCCAGGTCCATCCATGTTGTCACAAATGGCAAGATTTCATTCCTTTTTATGGCTGAGTAGTAGTCCATTGGGTATACATACCACGTTTTCTTTATCCATTCATCCATGGATGGACACTTAGGCTGCTTTCATATCTTGACTATTGTTAATAATGCTGCAATGAACATAGGAGTGCATATATGTTTTTGAATTATTGTTTTCATTTTCTTTGAATAAATCCCCAGAGTGGAATTGCTGGATTGTATGGTAGTTTTCTTAATTTTTTGAAGACTCTCTAAAATGTTTTCCATCGTGGCTGCACCAGTTTACATTCCCATCAACACATCCTCTCCAACACTTGCTATTTCTTGTCTTTTTGATACTAACCATTCTAACTGGTGTGAGGCGATATCTCATTGTGGTTTTGATTTGCATGTCCATAATAATCAGTACTGATGAACATCTTTTCATGTGCTTATTGGCCATCTGTATGTCTTCTTTGGATATGTCTCTATTCAGTGTCTCTGCCCATTTTTTAATTGGATTGTTTCATTGTTGTTGAGTTTTATGAGTTCTTTATATATTTTGGATATTAATCCTTATCAGATACATGATTTGCAAATATTTTCTCCCATTTAGTAGGTTGTCTTTTTGTTTTGATAATTGTTTCCTTCACTGTGCAGAAGCTTTTTAGTTTGATGTAGTCCCATTTGTTTATTTTTACTGGTGTTTCTCTTGCCCTTGGAGTCCGGTCCACAGGAACATTGTTAAGACTGATGACAATGAGGTTACTGCCTATGTTTCCTACTAGGAATTTTACTGTTTTAGGCCTACATTTAAGTCTTTAATTCAATTTGAGTTGATTTTTGTGTTTGGTGTAAGACAGTAGTCTAGTTTCATTCTTTTCCATGTGGCAATCCAGTTTTCTCAACACCACTTATCAAAGAGACTGTCCTTTCTCCATTGTATGTTCTTTGCACCTCTGTCATAAATTAATTGTTCTTATATGTGTGGGTTTACTTCAGGGCTATCAATTCTGTTCCACTCATCAGTGTGTCTGTTTTTGTGCCAGTATCATACTGTTTTGATTACTATAGCTTTGTAGTATAGCTTGAAATCAGGGAGCATGATACCTCCAGCTTTGTTCTTCTTTCTCAAGATTGTTTTGGCCATTCAGGATCTTTTCTGTTTCTGCACAAACTTTAGAATTATTTGTTCTAGTTTTGTGAAATATGCCATTGGAATTTTGATAGGGATTGCATTGAATCTATAGATTGCTTCGGGTAGTATGGACATTTTAACAATATTAATTCTTCCAATCCATGAGCACAGTGTATCTTTCCATTCATTTGTGTCTTCTTAAATTTCTTTCATCAGTGTCTCATAGTTTTCAGTGTACAGGTATTTCACCTCCTTGGTTAAATTTCTTCCTAGGTATTTTATCCTTATTGCTACAATTTTAAATGGGGTTTTCTTAAATTATCTTTCTGATAGAAATGCCACAGATTTCTCTATATTGATTTTGTATCCTGAAACTTAGCTGAATTCATTTATTAGTTCAAAGAGTTTTTTGGTAGAATCTTTAGGGTTTTCTATATATAGCATCATATCATCTGCAAATAATGATAGTTCTGCTTCTTCCTTTCTGATTTGGATGACTTTTATTTATTTTTCTTGCCTAATTGCTGTGGCTAGGACTTTCAACACTATGTTGAATAAAATTGGTAGAGTGGACATCCATCCTTGTCTTGTTCCTGATCTTAGAGGAAAAGCTTTCAGCTTTTTCATCATTGAATATGATGTTATCTCTGGGTTTGTCATATATGGCCTTTGTTTGTTGAGGTACGTTCCCTCCATACACATTTTTGTTGAGAGTTTTTATCATAAACAGATGTTATTATTTTATCAAATACTTTTTCTGCATCTATTGAGATGATCGTATAATTTTTATCTTTCATTTTATTAATGTGGTGTATCATGTTGATCGATTTGCAGATGTTGAATCACCCTTGTATCTCTGGAAGAAATCCCACTTGATCATGGGGTGTATGATCCTTTTAATGTATTATTGAATTTGGTTTCCTAATATTTTCTTGAGGATTTTTCCATCTATACTTATCAAGGATATTGGCCTGTAATTTTTGTGTGTGTGTGTGATGCCCTTATTTGGTTTTGGTATCAAGGTAATGCTGGCCTTATAAAGTGAGTGTGGAAGCATTCCCTCCTCTTTGATTTTTTTTTGGAAGAGTTTGAGAACGATAAGTATTAAATCTTTGAATGTTTGGAAAAATTCACCAGGGAAGCTGTCTGGTCCTGGAATTTTGTTTGTTGGGAGGTTTTTGACTACTGTAATCAGTCTTCAGGTTTTATATTTCTTCATGATTCAATCTTGGAAGATTGCATGTTTCTAGGAATTGGTCCCTTTTTTTCTATGCTGTCCAATTTTTTGGTGTATAATTGTTCATAGTATTCTCTTATGTTATGATCCTTTGTATTTCTGCAGTAGCAACTGCAATTTCTCCTCTTTCGTTTCTGATTTTATTTATTTGAGCCCTTTCTCTTTTTTCTTGGTTAGTCTAACAAAAGGCTTTTCAATATTTTTTATCTTCTATTTTCTTTTTTTTTTTAATCTTCTCAAAGAACCAGATCTTAGTTTCACTGATCTCTTGTCTCTTTAGTATTTATTTCATTTATTTCTGCTCTGATCTGCTCCTTCCTTCTACTGACTTTGGGCTTCATTTGTTCTTCCTTTTCCAGTTACTTTAGGTGTAAAGTTAGATTGTTTATTTGAGAGGTTTTTTTGTTTGTTTGTTTGTTTCTTGAGGTAGGCCTGTAATGCTATGTACTTCTCTCTTCAACTGCTTTTGCTGCATTCCATAGATTTTGGTACATTGTATCTCTGTTTTCATTCGTCTCCAGGTATTTTTCAATTTCTCCTTTGATTTCTTCAATGACTCACTGGTTGTTTAATCTCTACATTTTTGTGGTTTTTCCAGTTTTCTTCTTGTAATTGATTTCTAGTTTCATAGTGGTCATTGTGGTCAGACTAATTATTAACTAATTATTATAATTTTAGTTAATTTTACTACTTTTGTCTTTCAACCTTTATACCTGCTTTATAAGTGGTTGATCTACTATCTTTCCTGTATATTTACCTTTCTAGTGAGATTTTTACTTTTGTATGTTTTCTTATTATTAATTAGTGCCTTTTCTTTCCAGCTTAGAGAATTTCCTTTAACATTTCTTGTAGGGCCAGTTTAGTGGTGATGAACACCTTTAGTGTTTGCTTATCTGGAAAACTCTTAATCTCGTCTTCAATTCTGAATGATAACCTTGTCAGGTTGAGAATTCTTGGCTGGAAATTTTTTCTTTTCAGCACCTTGATTATGTCATGCCACTCCCTTCTGGCCCATAAAATTTCTGTTGAAAATTCTACTAACAGCTTTATGGGGTTTCCCTTATACATTATAAGTTGTTTTTCTCTTGCTGCCTTTAAGATTCTCTCTTTACCTTTAACTTTTACCATTTTAACTATAATGTGTCTTGGTGTGGTTCTCTTTGGGCTCATCTTACTTGGAACTCTCTGGACTTCCTGGACCTGGATATCTATTTCATTCCCTAGATTAGGGAAGTTTTCAACCATTATTTCTTCAAATTATTTTTCTGGCCCTTCCTCTCTGTCTTCTCTTTCTGAGATCACGCTAATGCAAATGTTATTCCACCTGATGTTGGACCTGAGGTACTCAAGTATCTTCACTTTCTAAAATTCTTTTTCATTTTCCTGCTCTGGGTGATTTTCATTGCTTTGTCTTCCAGCTCATTGATTCATCCTTCTACTTCATCTGGTCTGCTGTTGAACCCCTCAAGTATAGTTTTCAGTTCAGTTATAACTTCTGTTTGGTACTTTCTTATATTTTCTATTGCTTTGTTGAAGTTATTGCTGTGTTCATTCATTATTCTTCCAAGTTTGGTGGGCATTTTTATGATCATTACTTTGAACTATTTATCAGGTAGGTTGCTTATCTTCATTTCATTAATGTCTTTTGCTGGGGATTTGTCTTGTTCTTTGGTTTGGAACGTATTCCTCTGTCTCCTCATTTTGTCTGACTACCTGTGTTTGTGTATATGTATCAGGCAAAACACCTACTTCTCAGTCTTGAAGGAGTGTTCTCGTGTAGGAGAGGACCCTTGGGGCCCAGAAGCACAGTCTTCCCTGAACACCAGAGCCAGGTGCTCAAGGGGAGGCCCTCGTGTGGGCTGCATGCACACACCAGCTGTGGTGGGGTCTCGGCTGCTGTGTGGAAAAGGCAGGGCCCTGGGGTGCTCACCTGACTTGGTTGCAGCGTGGCCACTGCATGGGGAAGGCAGGACACAGTGCATTCGCCCAGCCCAGTTGTGGCGCAGCTGCTGTGCAGGGTGGGCAAGGCCCTCACCCAGCTGGGTTGTATTGTGGGGTGGGTAGAGCATGCCCTCCAGTGCTATCAGGCTAGAGGGAGGGTGCCAAAAATGGCATTCACCAGCTCTTTACCAGCAAGTTAGCATGAGATTGTAAAAAAGGTGTCCACCAGCACTTCCATCCCCAGGAAAGTACCAGCAGGTTCCTACCTCTCTGGCAGCTACTGTAAAATCAGTAAGTGGGTCTCCCTCACTTATGGTCTAGGTGCTCTTTGCCATTTTTGCCCTTTCTGCTGCTTTTGCCCTGGATCTCACTGCAAATGGGTCTGCATGTAAGCCCTTTAAGAGCCGGTTCACTGTTCCCTATAGTTTTATGGTTCTCCTGGACTTAATCCCCACTGATTTGTGGGGCTCGTCTTTTCAGTGTTGGACCCAAAGGTCAGGGTGCCTCACATGGGGCTCAATCCCTTCACTCCTTGAGGGAAAGTTCTATATCTTTGGGATCCCTCCCAACTGTGGGTCACTGCTTCTGGGGTGGGGACCTGGGTGAGACACTCTGCTTCTCTGTCTCAATGCACCTTTTTTATCTTTTGTTGTCAAGGCACTGTTTATCTAGTTCTCAGGTCCTTTTCAAAGGAAAATCATCCACATGTTTGTTGTAAGTTTGTTGTGTCCATGGGAGGAGTTGAGTTCAGGGTCTTCCTATGCCGCCATCTTAAACCCTTCTACTCAAAGCAATAAATTTACATAAAATAAAAATTACCTAGACATTGAAAGCTTTCACTTGCAACATGAATGTTGAGGAACCTCAATTATCTAGAGTAGTGTTGTCCAATAGAAATATACCGTGATATATACTTACATATACATAATTTTAAATTGACTAATAGCCACATTAAAACAAATAACATGTGAAATTAACTTTGATAATATGTTTTATTTAGTCCACTGTGTTTAAAATGCCATCTCAACAAGTGACCAATATTATAAAAAGTGTTGAGATATTTAACTTTTTTTTATAGTAAGTTTTTAAAATCAGTGTGTATTTTATACTTATAACACATGACAATTGGAACTACCCATGTTCAAATGCTCATACCCATGTGTGGCTGCCAGCTGCTATATTGGATGGAGAAACTATAGTTCATTTCTCCCCTTTGGCCCATCCAAGAACTAGTTGCTTTGTGCCAAGAAATCAAATTTGAAGTCACTACCACTAACAGTCATTCTAAGTAAGGGCCCACTAACAGTCATTCTGAGCAAGGGCCCAAAACACATGTCTATTCCATAAGTCAATTCAGATTGTGAGGTTAGAGCACATTTTGCCATATTTTCCAAGTCTCCAACAAATGCAGAAAAGAGTCCCATGTCCTCATTTGGCAGAAGGTCTAAATTCTGAGGCCTCCAGTGAAATACACTGAGGATTTTTCTGCCAAATAAAAAGGAGGCTGATTGTTCCTAGTATCAAGGGAATGCTTGGCAGCTGAACATTTACAAAACATCTCTTTCATCTGCCCGGTGGAAGAGCTGACCAAGGCTTCCCAGCTAGTCATTCTCCCAGGGATCTTGATCAGATGCTAACAATGCAGGTGAGAGCACCTGTCCTGCTTGGGCAGCTGTGCTCTAAGCAGGAGCCTCGTCACCAGGTCCCTCAAAAGATAAGGTTTCTCTTCCCAGTTTCGTCAGCCTCTTCCAGACATTCTGTTTGCTGCTCTGTGCCATAGTCACTTTTATTACAGCTTCTTTCACCTGATTTCCAAAATCACTGTTTTCAAGGTCACCTAGACTGAGACCTCTTGTCACTGCCACTCGCCATCTTCCCAGGCCCCTGGGGTAGAAACCCTCTTTCTCCAGATCGAGTCCACCTTCAGGTCATGGTTCCTTGACTTCTGCAGTGTACCTTGAATCCATCCCTCCCTCTCCCCTTGCCAATGTCTGGGTTTACACTCACTTCCTTCTTGCTTGCCCCAATTACTGAACCAATTTCTTAACTGGCCCCCTTTCTCCAATTTCCCTCCCCATACTCCTCATCTCAATTTACCTTCTACCTTGCTGCCAGGGTGAGCTTTCTAAAATAGAAACTAAATCGGGTCACTTTTTGGTTTCAAGACTTTTATTGACTCACTGTTGTCTACATAGTGGATTTTAACCCTTTTTTATAAGCAGAGGAAGCCCCAACTTTTTTCAATAACGTGTTACCAAGAACCCCAGGATAGAAAACAGATAAAATCTGAGCTGCTCTGAGCTGCTCTGGGTGAAGCAGGGACAGACGCCTCAGAGGCTGCCCTAAAGTCCTCTAGCCCCACCTCCTCTGGGCTCCCGGCAGCTTCAAGGAATCCTGAAGCACTTCTGGACACAGCTGGAACCCTACTGCCCAGTGGGAAGCCTGTGCTCCTTGGCCTAGCATTCAGGGCCCAATGGAATCAGGGTCCAGCCCACCTTTTTGGTGCCATCACCCGTCACTGCACTGCACACATATCCCAAGTCCCCGCTACACAAACCACACATGACCCCACAAGCCAGGCATTTCTGAGGCTTCACACTGTGGCCACACAGTGTCCTCTGCCGGGTGTGTCCTCCTGCTCATCCCTGTATGGCGAGATCCTAGTTGCCTTCCCAGGTTTAGCACCATCATTCTATGTGAACTCTTCCCTTATGAACAACCTGGATGAAATTCCGTTATAAACTAACGTCTCCCTCCCCTAGGAATACTGTTGAATTTACTGTCTAACCACTTACCACATCTGTTACCTGGACGTGTTTCTCCTAGCAATATTGTGGGCAAGGGCCTTTGATTATCTTTCTAATCCTGGCCCAGATTTCAATAAATGTTTGTGGCATCATGAAGTTAAGACTGTGTCCCCTCTATCATCAACAGAGGTGAGTGAGCTATTCTCAGTTCCATGAGGAATTCTGAGAACCTTCAGGGCAAGAAAGAGGCCAAAGAGCCCTGAATTGGGAACCTGGCTTGCTCCACACTATGTCTTTCTTTCTTTCTTTCTCTCTCTCTCTTTCTTTCTTCCCTTCTTCCTTTCTTCCTTTCTTTCTTCCTCTCTTTCTTTCTTTCTTTATAATTGAAGTATAGTTGATTTACAATGTTGTGTTAATTTCTGCTGTACAGCAAAGTGATTCAGTTACATACATATATACATTCTTTTTTCAAAAAATATTCTTTTCCATTATGGTTTATCATAGGATACTGAATACAGTTCTCTGTACTATACAGTAGGACCTTGTTGTTTTTCCATTCCATATGTAATAGCTTACATCTGCCAAACTAGGTCTTTAAATTCAGCCCTACGCTGCTATGGTTTTAATGCTCTTGGAATAATGATAATGATCACTCTAGTGACTAATTTTTATAAGGCAGCAACCACATGCCAAGCACTGCTGTAAGCATTTTTCAGGGATTAACTCATTTTTGTTTTGCAGAATGAAGGCTGCAGGAGTTACTAAATTGAATTCCTCTTTCTAGTTGCACTGGAGACTGAATGAGATCTTACAGATCATCTCCTGCAGCAATGAAGAAACCACCAGAGTCACCAGACAGAGAATAAGATGACCACTTCAGGTGATTCAGCAGGTGGCAGAGCTGCCTGGTGGCAGGTCTCCTGGCTCTTGGGTGGCTCTACTTTCGCCCACACAGCACTGCTTCTCTGTAACAGGAAATGGCCTGATACCAGCCAGAGCCACATGTAGATGTACAAAATGTTTTACAAAGCTTCCGCAAAGGCATATGACATTCAGGTATCAGCACAACTCAGTTCATGCCCAAATATTTCCTCACTTAAAAGATTCCATTTCAAATTTGATTTATTTTATGTAAAAGTTGCCTCCTAGTAAAAATTATAATCACTAAATAATTTCTCTAACAATGGTATGAGTTGCACCAATAGAAACCTAGGGTAGAAACAACCTCCTGTTCTCAGCTATAGACGTGCTAATGACTGCATGTGAGATCCCATCCAGGCAGAGTGGGCTCCTGGGGAGGCCTCAGTCACTCTGGTTAAGGCTGCTACCACATGGCTTCAAGGACATGGCTGTCATGACCCTCGGATATATACTGATCATAATTTTTTGTAAAGCATGTCATCTTAGTCAGCTGAGGCTGCTCTAACAAAACACCATAGACTGGGTGGCTTAAAGAACAGACATTTATTTCTCACAGTTCTGCAGGCTGGGAAGTGCTAGGTGAAAATGCAAGCACATTCAGTTCTTGGTGACGGCCCGCTTCCGGGCTTACAAACAGCCACCTTCTGTTTGGGATCTCACATGGCAGAGAGCAGAAGTTCTGGTCCCTTCCTCTAATCCCATCATGGAGGCCCCACCTTCATGACCTCATCTAAACCTAATCACCTCCCAAAGGCCCCACCTCCAAATACCATCACACTGGGGTTTAGGGCTTCAACATACGAATTGGGAAGAACACAAACTTTTGGTCCATAACACATGTCTCAATTCAAAGTACATTTCCTGAAAGGCAGCATGATATGGAAAGACAAGTGAACCTGAAGTCAAAACTTCCACCATTGACCAACTGATCTTTGGGGGAATCAGTTAATATGGCCAAGTCTCAGATTTGTCTTAAGGAAATGTTATCAGTTCTACTGGCCCTGCCTAGCTGGGTCACTGTGAAACTTCAAGGAGATGTGGGTGAAGAGGATTGGGATCAGTAAATATTTAATTTTCTTCTTTAAGGATTGACCATATTTGGAGAATGTTATCCAGAACTGTTTCCTCATTACATCTCAGAGAAAGGAAGTGACTTAGCCACGATCCACAGTCCAGGAAGAACACAACAGAACCTGGGCATTGCCCCTCCCTAGCACTCTATACTTTACCTAAACTGTTTTAGGATAACATTAATTCCATTCTTCTTCTCTAGGAATGTGTAGAAACTTTTGTAAACCCATATATTAAACCTTACAATTTGTAATTGAAGGCTAGAAGGACATCAAAATAATGTTTATTGAATGCATTAAGGCACTAAGCTCTTGATACATAGTTTCATCTGACCCTCAGGGCAGCCCAACAGTGCTATTGTCACGGCCCCTCTTCCAGTCCACTGTTCCAGAATTTGAGGGTCAGGAGAGTTAAGTAACTAGCCCAAGACCACACAAGTGGAAAGGGGCAGAGGAGATTCAAACTCAAGTTTGCATGACCAAATTCAGTGTTTTTCCCATTAGCCCTGGGTGCCTCAACAAGAAAAAATAATCTCACAAAACTGGAGAAAAAGGAAAACAACAATAACAATGTGATTTCGGCATGCTGTCCACTGATGTTATTTCAGAGATGTGCACTTAACATTCATATTTTGACAAAAGCAGTAATTGCCATATTAGGAGAAAACAAATTAGTTGTTTATTTTTTTTCTCTCTCTCTCTTCTAAAAGTTTAAAAAGTATACTTTGGGCTTGCTAACTTAAAAGGGCAGAAGGATGGTGCAGTGAATTAACGTGCTTCCACGGCCGCTTCATTTGCATACACTGCAGAGGCGCAGAGACGGAGGAACCCCCGACTAAAGGACTTGCCCGCCACATTCCATTCTGGGAGTAACGCCTTCACCTGTCTACTTTTAAAATTCTGCTACTTTAAGGTGTACAAATGCGAGTTCAAATTCCTGCCTGAAACACCAGTGGGGGTTCACTACACACCCTCAGCTTTAAGGGTCACCCTGTCTTTCTACAGCCCCTCCCCACTCCCCTCTCCTCCCCCTCCTCTCCCCCTCCCCTCCCCTCCCCCTCTCCTCCCCTCCCCCCTCTCCTCCCCCCTTCCCCTCCCCTCCTCCCCCCTCCTCTCACCGCGCGGGGTGCTAGGAAGGCTGGGGTGGGCGAGGGCCGAGGGCCGAGGGCTGCGGCAACCGGGGGGCGGAGGCGCATTGTGAAGTGGCCAGAGCGTCACAGGCGGCCCGGACCCCCGGGATCCGAGGGCGGGGCGGGTCTCCGCAGCGCCCCCCGTGAGGTCCAGGGACCCTGGCTCAGACGCTGGGCGCGCGGGGAGGGAGCATGGAGGGCTTCGGCCGCTTCTCCCCGTGGCCTCACTCGGAACTCTGGGAGGCCCCGCCGCCCCGCAAGGAGCGCGCATCCTCGGCGCGGCTGGGCGGGTCAGGACCGCAGAGCGAGCAGGGCCTGTGCTCCCGGCCCGGGACTCCCCGCGAGCGGAGCGAGGCCTCGGCGCCCTGGCCGCACCTGCGCTGCTCGCCCACCCCGCGGCCCCGCCGGCGCCGGTACCCGGACTTTCCGCCTGAAAGCCGCAGCCTGACCGACGTGGCCCGGAGGCCCCCGGACCACGCCAGGAAGCACCGGCCCCGCAGCCGGCGCCTGGAAGACGCCTGGGGGGAGGCGGGTACCAAGCCCCTGGAGCAGGGAGGCAGCCCGCCTAGCCCGGCCTGGCAGCAGCAGCCCCAGCTGCCACCGCAACAGCCTCAGCCCTGCCAGCACTACCCTCAGGCCCGGGGAGATTCGCCCCCACCTTACCTGCAGGGAGCTTACACTCCCCCGAGTGGAACTTTCGGGGTAGAAAAGGTGCAGAGCGGAGACCAGTGGGCAGTGCCAGCTTGCAGAGGTCTCGGTCGCTGGTCCCTTTCCTCGGTTCACACGAAGAGGTGTTCTGTGCCCTCTAGAGAGTTCGGGACGCAGTCAGGTTGCGTGTACCTCCAGAAAAGATACCGTAATGATCCGGTGGAGTCCTTAGCCAGCCAGTACTCCCAGCCCTCGCTCTCCAGCAAGGCGATGCAGAACCAGCACACCCAGATCCTCAAGAACAAGCTGGAAGAGGCAGTAATGTCCTCCAGGGACCGGAAGATTGTGGCCCTGGTGCTGACCTGGCTCAAGAAGGCCCAGAGGATGCGGGAGCTGCAGCAGCAGGCGGCCCTAGCCTGGGAGGAGCTGAAGCGCTCGGACCAGAAGGTCCAGTTGACCCTAGAGACAGAGCGCAAGCGGCTGCTGCAGCAGAGCCAGGAGCAGTGGCAGCAGGAGAAGGAGCAGCGTGTCCGACGGCGGGACCGGCAAGCGACAAACACGATCCGGCAGGAGCGCAGGTGGAAGGCGCAGCTACAGGACCAAGAGAACCAGCGCCAGGAGAAGCTGGAGGGGGCCCCCTCTGAGACCGAGACCAAGCGCGGGAAGCCGTACCAGGTGCAGCGCCTGCAGGAGCACGAGAGGATGATGCAGGACCTGCGGGAGCAGAACAGCCTGCAGCTGCAGAAGAGGCTGAAGCAGGCCTGTCTAAAGAGGCATGTGCACACCACCGAGGGCCAGAAGAAGATCCAGGAGACCCGTCTTAGCTCCCTAGTCAATTACCAGGCCCGGAAGGTCCTCAGGGACTGCCAGGCCAAGGCTGAGGAGCTCCTTAGGAAGCTGTCCCTGGAACAGAGTTCCCAGTGGTCCCAAGAGATCCCCCAGGGCCTGATTAAGGAGCATCACCGGGAGCCGAAGGAGAAGGTCAAGAAGGAGGAGGAGCAGTGCCAGCAGGTCAAGGGGTGCGCGGAAGAGTCCGGGGAGCAGAGGAAGGGGCACGAGCGGCTGCCCGTGGAGCTCGCGGACCAGAAGATCCTGCAGACCAGGAGTAACGTCCACAGGAATATCAGCGACAAGGTGCAGCAGATTCGGGAGCTCAACATCCTGCGGGAGAAGAATCATCACATCCTGAAGCTGAAAGCCGAGAAGGAGGAAAAGTGCCACATCGAGCGCATTAAGGAAGCCATTAGGAAAAAGGAGCGGAAGATGGAGCAGATCTCGCGAGAGAAAGATGCACCCTTCGGTGAATTCCAAAAGATCTCCAGGGCGTCCAGGGCAGACAACGTGAGAAAGTTTGCCAACAACTTCTTTGATCCGATAGGGCGGGAGGCCCAGGTTCGAGCTGGGCAGCAGAGAGGAGGCCACTGAGAACCTGACGACAAATAGCTTACAGCCCAGGCGGCTAGAAAGAGATGTGGCAATGTGATTCATTTTATAATCTGATTATAATTGAGCATTCATTTTTTTAAAGTATATAAAATAGCTGCAATTTCGTCTGATGAACTAGTTTATTAATTCATTTGGATGGTTGAGAGGGTTGGGGTAGAAATTTGGAAATTTTAAGAAAATTACTTGCCTTTGTACATTTGGACTTAAGTAGAAAATATTCATTCAGTTCTCAAGTAATCTTAGAGGCATATGTCAGACACATCTTTGAGGAACCAAAGAAAAATCTACAGTGGGGAATACAGTTCTGTGTCATGAGGTAAGTCTTTCCCTGTCCAGAACTTATGAAAGTGTGAAGTGTGATGTACCTGTCATAAGAAATCTGCAAGAAAAATCTGCAAAAAAAGAGTGTGTGGGGGTAGGGGTGGGGGGAATTTCTGTAAACAAGTATATTTGGGAACACAGCATACTACAGCCCCTCTTGGGATTTCATAATGCATGTGAAATTTTTAAAGGCTCTGAAAAGTCTGGCAGTAAAGACACATTTGATTAACCTAGTGTTTTTCACAAACCACGGAACTCTTTTTTTTCTTGGATCTTTCCATGGGATTGATGTTCTGTGAAATATTTTTGGAAACAGCTCTCTGTAGATCCTCCCAGGCTGCACTTCTTTGGCCTTCCCTTCCTGTGTTAATAGGAAATATTTATAATTCCTTTAGCACTACTGATTGACTGCACCACCACAGACATGCTGTCCAAAAGCTCACTAGACTCTTTTGGTCCAATTCTTTTTTTTCCCCCCCCTTTTGGTCAGTCTCATCCAGTCTTTTGGAACGAAATTCTATTAGAATCCTTCTCTTCCCCTCTGTTTCTCCTCTGTCTCTTCTGAAGGAGGTATGTAATGTCATTCTGTCTACCCACATTGTGTCTAATTAACCTAACCAGTCTGAATGAATGGCTAAGCATGATTCAGGAACACGACATTTAAAAAATAAGGAGCCAGAAGCTAAGTAGAATTTAACCCATCACATCTCAAAGTCTCTATTGAAAAATTCTAAAGGTGTTCTTTAAATGCCCCTAATGTAACATTTGTCTTTCAAAAAAAAAAAAAAAAGAGGAGAGAGTAAGCCCCACTGGAAGATTTGTGTCTTCTTAGTGTTTTTGAAATGACATGAAAGGTGACCTGGCAAGGGGTTTTGTTCAAAGGTCAGTGTGAGATCCATATTCTCATCTTACATAATGGAAACTGGGCCCACTTCCCTGCCGTAGTTCCCCTCTGTCTGCTGTCCCCAAAGAGGCCTACTCAGGCCCTCACTCCTTTGCTCAAAAGTAGAAAGGCCCATACATCTTGGCTCAATTTCTAATCTTATTGTTTTCTTCTCTTCACCCAAGCTAATGCTGTTCCAGCCAAATTCTGTGTACATTCCCAGCATTCTAGGAAAGTGTTTAAAATATCTCAGACAGACGTCCCATGAATCTAACTCTTCCTCTTGACATAGGTATGTGACTTTGGGGAAGTTACCTTCCTGGGCCTCAGTTTCCTCATCTGTAAAATAGAACTGTATTTCGCACTTCAAAGAGGTGTTGTGAGGGATGATTAAAATAATCTAAGGTGCCTGGCATAGTGTCCAGAACCTAATACACACACAGTAATTAAATATTGCAGTTGTTATTATATTACTGACTTTCCATTTTTGTCAATTCCATTCTCCCTATCTAATTGCTTTCTCACCAGCTGCCTCCTCCCATCATACCCAAGTCTGATTTCTCTGAGGTTAGCTCACATCCTGCCTCTTGTATGAAATGTGGGACCTCCCTGGCTGCTCCATCTCAGCATCAGCCTTCTTTGACAAGCTGCTCACTTTATGGCTTATTGAGCACTTAGAAATTGCTGCTTTGCTGGCATATCCGTTTTGCAATCCCCATCTTGGCTTCCAAGCTGGACTGCATGCTACTTAAGGCCAGGGTCATTATACCCATGCTTAACATGGTGGTCAATATAAAGTCAAAAGCCATTAAGCACAATATTTTGACCCTACATCCATATCCCATGCCTTTACCCTACTAATGTTCTTTGCTCTTTGCTCCAAGAAATAAATACAGGCTTTCATTCTTTTATCCAATTCTTTATGAATATTACTGGTAGAAATAATCAATACAGAATAAAACTGACAGAAGATGAAGTACATTTACTTTCCCCTATTTTTCCCTTAAAAAAAAATATTCTATATATACATATATATCCCCAGTATAAATATATATATTTTTTGACCCCAACCATTACCCATGCCCCCAAAGACCCAGTGGGGAGCCTAGACTTTTACCCTCACCAGGATGTAATAAGGAGCTCCCCACCCTGGCAGAGTCAGTTGAGACCACTTGGGGAGCCTAGACTTTCAACCACTACTGACACCACCACCACCACCACGATGCAGTAACAGGGCACCCCTCTCTCTCCCTACTGAGTGGTATCAGATAAAGCCTAGTGGAGAGGAGTTTTATCACCCTCCATCAGTAACACCCCTCTGGTGTCAATAGATGTCATGTGGGGAGCAGTAATGAGGCACTCTTAGCCCTCCCAGCCAGGGAGGTATCACTGGAGGCCTAGAGGGGAGCCAACATCCCCACCTCCACCCAGCAGTGGTGGAGAGAGGCCCCTCCCCCCCACTCAGGTGGCAATGGAGGCTGAGTGGGGAGCTGGACTTATACCCCTGCCTGGCAATAATAAGGCCTCAACCTTCTTCCCTTTCTAGAACAGTGTGAGAGGATGCCAGATAAAACAGCAGATCCAGTCTTACAATACTCAAAATGTCCAGGTTTCAATTCAAAATCACGCTTCATATCAAGAATCAAGAATATCTCGAACTGAATGAAAAAGATAATAGGTGTCAATGTGAGGATGACAAATGTTAGAAATATCTAAAGATCTTAAAGAAGTCATGATAAAAATGCTTCAACAAGCAATTATGAACACACTTGAAACAAGCAAAAAATAAAATTGTCTTGGCAAATAGAAAGGCTTAAAAAAAATACAAGATATAAAGAAGAACCAAATCGAAATTTTAGAACTGGAAAACACATTAACAAAAATAAAAAGCTCAGTGGATGAGCTAAACAGCAGAATGGAGGGGACAGAAGAATCAGTGAACTGTAAGACAAAACAATAAAAATTACCAACTCTGAGAAATAGAAAATTACCAAAAAAAAAAAAAAAATTAGCAGAGCCTCATGGACCTGTGGGAATATAAAAGAAGTTCTAACAGTCATGGCATGTCCCCAGAGGACAGGAGTAAGAAGATAGGGCTGAAAAAGTGCTCAAGGTAATAATGGCTGAAAACTTTTCAAATTTGGTAAACAGCTAACCCTACATATTCAAGAAGTTGAGTGAACCCCCCAAAAGAGTAAACCCATAGAAATCCATAAGACATATCATAATCAAACTTCTAAAACTGAAGAAAAGAAAAAAATTCTTGATCAGAGAATGAGAAAATAAGCCACAGACTGGGAGAAAACATTTGCAAAAGAGTGGCTATATTAATATGAGACAAAGTGCACTTCAGAGCAAAAAATTACCATAGACAGGAACATCATAAACTTACAAGAGAGTCAATCCACTGAGAAGACATAGTTCTAAACATCTATGTATAAACAACAGAATTACAAAATATATGAAGCAAAAACCAATAGAACTAGAATAAAGGAATAAAATCACAGTTGCAGCTGGAGACTTGAACACCCTTCTCTCAACAATTGATAGGACTTCTAAAAAGAAAATCAACAAAGATACAGAAAAACTTAACACCATCAACTAACAAGATCTAATCAACAGTTACAGAAAACCCCAGCCAGCAGCAGCAGAACACACATTCTTTTCCAGCGCTCATGGAACAAATAGCAAGAGAGATCATATCCTGGTCCATAAAATAAACTCAAGACATTTAAATTATTGAAATCATACAAAATGTGTTCTCTGACCACAAAAGCATCAAACTAGAAAACAATTACAATGATACCAGGAAAATCTCCAACAGTTAGAAATTAATCAGAACTCTTCTAAACAATCCCTAAGTCAACGTCTGAAAGGAAAATTTTAAAAATACATTGACTTTAATCAAAATAAAATGTCAAATTTGTGGGACACAGCAAAAGCAAGTGCTGAGAGGGAAATTTATAGAATTAAGTACATTTAAAAAGGCAAAAATCTCAAATCAATAATCTAAGCTCCCACCTTAGAATAACCTAGAAATAGAGCAAAATTAAACCCAAAGCAAGCAAAGAAAATCGAAGAACAGAAATCAATTCAAATAAAATTGAAAAATTCTTTGAAAAATTCAATAAAATAGACAAACCGCTAACAAGACTGATAAAGAAAAAGGAGAAGACACAAATTACCAATATCATGAATGAAACAGCAATATCACTACAGACCCTGAAGACATCAAAAGGATAATAAGGGAATGCTATGAACAACTTTACACAAAGTTTGACGACTTAGGTAAATGGACCAATTCCTCCAAAAACACAAACTACCACAACTCACCCAATATGAAATAGATCATTTGAATAGCCCATAATCACTAATGAAATTAAATTCATAATTTTAAAACTCTCCCCCCAAAATCTCCTGGCTAGATGGTAACACTCAAGAATTTCACAAATGCTTAGACAAGAAATAACACTAATTCTACACAACCTCTTCCAAAAAAATGGAAGAGAAGGGAACGCTTCCCAATTTATTTCATGAAGTTAGTGTTACCACAATACCAAAACAAAGACAGTGTGAAACAAACAAAACCTGCAGAATAATGTCACTCATGAATATAGATGTAAAAATCCTTAACAAAACGTTAGCAAATTGCATTCAACAGTATATAAAAAGAATTATGCACTACAACGAAGTTGGATTTATTCCAAGACTGCAAGGCTGATTCAGTATTTGAAAATCAATCCCCATATTAATAATCCAGCACATTAGCAAATTGAAGAAAAGCCCATGAACATATAAATCAATACAGAAACAGCATCTGACAAAATTCAACACCCATTCATGACTAATACTTTCAGAAAAATAAAAATAAAGGGGAACTTCCTCAACTTGATAAAGAGCATCTACAAAAAAATCTACAGCAAGCATTACACCTAAGTGAAAGACTACATGCTTTCTCCCAAGATCGGGAACAAGGCAAGCGTGTCCATTCTCACTGCTCTTATTCAACATCATGCTGGAAAGCAAGAAAAGAAAATAAAAAGCATAAGATTGGAAAAGAAGAAACAAAACGATCCTTATTCATAGATGACATGATGGTTTATATAGAAAATCCGAAGGAATCTATGTAAATCTTCTAATAAGTGAATTTAGCAAGATCACAGAATACAAGAGCAGCATACAAAAATCAATCAGATTTCTATATATTATCAATGAACACATGGTCACTGAAATTTAAAAATACACTACCATTTACAATAACTCAGAAAAACTTACATATAAATCTAATAAAACATATATACGACTTATTTGCTGAAAACCATAAATTGCTGATGAAAGAAAGAAGACCTAAATAAATAGACCTACTATCCATGGATTAGAGGACTCAACATAATAAAGATGTCAATTCTCCCCCAACTGATAAACAAATTTATTGTAATTCCTCTTAAAGTCTCAGATTTTTAGTAGATATGGACAAGGTTATTCTAAGATGTATACGGAAAGGCAAAGGAACTAGAAGAGCTAAAACAATTTTGAAAAAGAGAAAGTGGGAGGAATCAGTCTGCCCAGTTTCATGACTTATTACATGGCTGCAGTAATTAAGACTATGTGATACTGATGAAGACATAGACACATACATTAATGGAACAGAATAAAGAAACCAGAAATAGACCCACAGAAATATGTCCAATTATCATTTTCGGCAAAGATGCAAAAGCAATTTGATGGAGAAGGACAGACAGCTCAACATGATACTGCTGGAACAAGTGGATATCTACAGGCAAAAAGTAAGGAAGTAACAGAGGGAGAGAGAGAGAGGGAGGGAGGAAAGGAGGGAGGGAGAAGGGGAGGAAGGAAGGAAAGACTTCAACCCAAGTCTCACATCTTATACAAAAATTAACTCAAAGTGGATCATGGACTTAAATGCAAATTGTAATACAATAAAGTTTTCAGGAAAAAATCTTCAGGATCTAAAGTTAGGCAAAGAGTTCTTAAACTTGACACCAGAAGCACAATCTATAAAAGAAAAAATTGATAAATTGGACTTTGTCAAAATTAAAAACTTTTGCTGTGTGAAGGAATCTGTTAAGAGGATGAAATGACAAGTTATGGGATGAGAAAATGCAAGTTTAAACTATAATGAGATATCATTATTCACCTATTGAATGGCTAAAATAAGAAATAGTGACAACACGGAATGCTGGCAAGGATGCAGAGAAACTGGATCACCCAGGCATTGCTGGTGGAAATGCAAAATGGTACAGTCACTCTGGAAAGCAATTTGGCAGTTTCTTCAAAAACTAAAGATGTAACTACCATATGACACAGCAATTGCAGTCCTGGGCATTTATCCCAGAGAAATTGACTTATGTTCATACAAAAACCTATATATGGATGTTTATAACAGTTTTATTCATAATAACCCAAAACTGAGTTAACCCAGATGTCCTTCAACAGCTAAAAGGTTAAACAAACAGTGGTACATCCATACCATGAAATACTACTCAGCAATGAAGAGGAAACAACTACTGATACACACGACAACTTAGATGAATCTCCAGAGAATTATGCTGACTGAAAAAAGCCAATCCCAAAAGGTTACATAGTGTGTGATTCTACTTATATAACATTAATGAAATGACAGGATGGCAGAAACGAAAAACAGATTAGTGGCTGTCAGGGATTATAGACGGGATGGAGGTGGAGGAAAGTGTTTATGGAGATAAAAGGGCAACATGAGGGGTCCTTCTGGTGAAGGAAATGTTCTGTATCTTGGCTGTCAATGTCAGTATCCTAGGTGTGATACTGTACTATAGTTTACAAGATGTTATCATCAGGAAAAATTGGGTAAAGGGCATATAAGATCTCTCTGTCCTTCTTAAAACTGTATGTGAATCTACAATTATCTCAAAAGATTTCTAAAAACAAAATAAAACTAACATTATTGATTGCTGGGAAAAAATGCATTTTTGTTGTTGACAATGAGGACATCAAAACCTGAACCCAGGAAAACTAGATTTAGTAGAAATTTATTAACACAAAGTAAACTCAACAAAGGCTAAAACTGAAAATAGTAACAGTTGTTACTGACTAAAAATTGAAGCACATTTTCTCTATACATGTATCTATGTATAATTTGGCCTGGAAAAATTGAACTTGCTAGAAATAATTCCCACAACAGCAGAAGCTGTAATTGGTCACATTTGATATTGTCAAGAACACTGATAAAATAAATGCAACCGGTCTCAATGCAAAGAAGTTTCGTAAATCGAAAACAAAAATAGAAAAATTTGGAAGCAATGACTGTACCATTTAGAAAACTGATCACAGAATTGAATTGGCTTAAAGGAGTTTGTGTTAGAAAATACTCTCTCAATGAAAATGTAATAGCCTTAGTATTCTGACTTAAATATTTGTATTCACTACTTAGCAGATCAAAACTATGGGATCAAAACATCCTATCATCTAGCCAAACCTTAGGAAATGTTTACTATGTGCCAGGCACTTGACATACACTAGACACTTTTACATTCATTTATATCCTTTTATTTTATAACCTTTATAACATAAGTTAGCTACGGTATTTCACAGATGAAGAACTGAGGTTTACAGAGATTGAGAAAGATTTCTGAGATGCTGCTGTTAGTAAGTGGTAGAGCTGGGATTTGAACCCAGTTCTCTCCGACTCCCTATGCTGTTTCCATACATTACCAGCCTTTCAGTGATGAAAAGGAAATACACCATTGTGATTATAACCCAGACTCTGAAACCAGACTCTCCATGTTCAAATCTAGCCTCCATCATTTAACTAAGAGGGGCATTGGGCAAGGTTCTTTACCCATCCATGCATCAGTTTCTTTATTTACATAAAGGAAATAGAGTGCATAACTCATAGGGTCGTGGTGATTAAATGGATCAACACATGTAAAGTATTTAGAACAGTGTTGAACACACAACAAAAACTCCACGTTAGCTTTTATTATATAATATTTTCTTGACTCCAATGCTGGACAAAATATTTTTGAAAAAAAAAAACCAAAAAGAAGAAAGGAAGAAGTATTTTTGAAAATCTGATTTGCGAGGACACTCAGAATTTGGGAGGAATGAATGGTAAAATAACCTAAGTTTTGTCAAACGTTAACATGTATATATCTTTTATTGTAGGATTTGAACAACAGATAGTGATACTAATTGCATTTGACCGGATATCAGGAGTTTTAAAGAAGTTACCTTTGGCTCTAGGGGATTGAAGTGTTTCTCCCCTGCCTATCTAATTGAATTAATTCCATATTGGACCAGCTTTTATTAATGTTCCTACTCTATGCTTATCCTGTAGTGATTGTGCATTGAGGGGAGAAAATACTGATTCAACTGAGTATTCTCAGGCATTAATCCTTCCTGGGTATGGGATGTCACTGAAATGATCTGGAACTGTATGCTTCTCCTTTGCGTGTATCTTGTATAATGAAGAGTCAATAATGGACTTTTTTAAAATTATTTTTTGAGACACCAAACACTTGCCAATTTGATTTTGCCTTTTTAAAAATCAGAAAGTTCTGGATATTTTCCAATTCTATATCTAGTTGCAATCAGACCCATTTCCCTTTCTCATAGCACATGAAACCAGCCTCATTCTATTTCCAGTTAATTTTTCTGTGCTTCTAAAGGAGTGATTGTTTCACTTTGATGTTGCAGATGTTGAAACTCACAGGAAGTAGGGGGTCAGATTTACTGGAAAGCTTACATTTTTGAGGTCAAGTAGAGGTGAGCTAACTCTCAAAAGGGGAGGAAGGACCACTTCAAAAGTTTCTGAATCTTATTTTCTCCATTAGCCTAATTGACACTTATACTGGGTGGATGATGGTAATTGCTTAAAGCCGTGCCCCTTTCACTGCCTTGAAGGTGGTAAAGGGATAGAAGCCTTAGGTCCCTGTCATGGCGCAGCAAGGAAGTCCTCCTGCAACCATCTGAAAGTATGAGCTGCCAGGAACTACTCACCCCCCCTTCTTTATAATCATTTTGTAAATGTCTTCTTTTTTTAACTTTTTATTTTATATTGGAATACAGTTGATTAACAACATTGTGTTAGTTTCAGGTGTACAACAAAGTGATTCAGTTATACGTATACACGTATCTATTCTTTTTCAAGTTCTTTTCTCATTTAGGTTATTACCGAATACTGAGCAGAGTTCCCTGTGCTATACAGTAGGTCTTTGTTGGTTATCTGTTTTAAATATAGCAGTGTGTACATGTCAATCCCATCCTCTTAAGCTCAGCTCAGAAACAGACCCATGTGTTAATCAAGGCTACAGATTGACTCTCCCTACGTGGCATGGAAGATGGCCACCAACAGCCTCCGTCTTATGTGTTTCTTATTTGCAATCCAAGAAGAGAGACTTCTCTGCCTCCAATATGGAAAATTCTAGGAAAGACTTGGATTGGACCAACTTGGGACCCAAGCCTTTCCCTTGGACCTGTCTCTGTCTATTATAGCCTTATAGCATGCAGCATTCTACTCCATCCAGTCTGCAAGTCAGGCCTCTTGCGGGCATTACAAAATGAGGTGAAGTGGGCAAGGGTGTTCTCAAGATGCTAAATAGAAGAGAGGATATTGGGTAGCCCTTGGCACTCAGGAAGCAAGCTTCATACACATGAGGTAGCCAGAAAGCAATGACAGAATGATGAGATTTAGGAAATTATATGCCACAAACAATAACTAGGATTTACTTAGTGTTGCTTAAATGGCAATGAAATGTCTCCATCTTTCCCTGAACTCTCATACTCCCTATCTATTTTATTAATGCAAAAACAGGCCCAAATTTCTACGTCTCATAGTGTGGGAGATTAGTGATCTTGAGGGTCCTCCTGTTTCAGAACAGGTATATCTTTCATAAAATACAACTTCTTTGCATTGCTGAGATTATGGAAATAAGGGAGACCTCCATGGGGACACACCACACACACACACACACACACATACAAACACACATAGTCAGAGATCTGAGTAGTTAGTATTGGAAAGTTGCTCTGAGGACATACAGGCAGAGTTGCCCTGAGGACAATTCCAAATAACAGTATGTCAAGAGGGAGAAGTTGACCCTGAGATTCACAGTTTAGTCCAGGGACTATGGAAGGGGATGGCATGGGTCCAGGTCAGCAGCGTTCCTGGTCCTGGCAGAAGAAACCACTCTGGAGACAAGCATCCTGTTCTGTTTTCCACAGACCAAGAACAGCCAAATGTGAGCTCAGTAGATCATCACACAAGGACACAAATCATAATGAGTGATTATCAGCAGAAATAAAACAGATTAGGATGCATATGGATTTGAAATATTAGAATTCTCAGAATCAGAATAGAGAATAACCATACATAAAATGTTTAAAGAAAAAGATGGGCTCATAAAGATGAGCAAGCAGAAAGGAATAGCAAATATGATGAAGGAGATTTGAAAAAGACATAGAACTTTTTAAAATGACATATATAGTTTTAGCTATTCAAAAAATTCAGGGAGTGCGGTAATAGCATATTAAACATAATTGAGGAGTGAATTGGTGAACCTGAAGATAGATCTGTAGAAATTTTCTAGAAAGTAGCACAAACAAACAAGATGTAAAGTGCAAGAGAGAAAAAAAGAGACAAGGAAGGTAGAGTAAGAAGTTCCAATATCATATCAGAGTCCAGGAGGAAGGAGTAGAAAAGACAGGTAAGAGGGCTAATTTAAAGGTAATTTTCTAAAACTGAGGTACATGAGTACAAGGACACAGTAATCATGGCAGTTACACAACAAGACAAAGAAAAAGTAAATCCAAACATGGACATATTGAAGACAACATGCCAAGTACCAAAAACAAACTGAAGATCTTAAAAGCATTAAAAAAGAAAATGTACCACCTTCAAAGGAATGACAGACTGACAGCAATTTTCTCAACAGCAAAAACCAAAGCCAAGAGACAATGGAATAATATCTTCTAAATGCTGAGGGAAAATCACATCACAGTCATCCTAGAATTGTCCACCTAGCAAAAATACCTCCACTCATGAGAGTGAAATAAAAACATTTTTAGAGAAACAGAAACCAAGTCTACTACCAATAGACCTAAGCCAGAAGAACTTTAAAATATGCACTCCAGGAAGAAGGGAAATAATCTTGGAAGAAAAGTCTGAGTTGCAAAAAAGTAAAGAAGTAGGCAAATATTAATATTGTCCATAAAATAATATTAACATCTAATTTACATAACTTATAGAAATAAAAATGTTTAAGAAGACATAATGAAAATACTCAGGATAATAGTATAAAAGTTGAAAGAGGAAATTGTTGTGTGATTTGCTAGGAGGGTTGAGGAACTATTGTTAGTGTTTAGTAGTTTTGCATGGTATAATTTCAAAGGTAACCATCAGAGAACAGAAAGAGAGCATAGCATCACTTCCAAACGAGTAGAAGGAAAAATGGAATGAGAAAGCCAATAAAAATGGAAAGTTTTAATAGTCAAGAAGAGAAAAATAGGCAGAGGGAAAAATAAATAGGAAGCAGAAGGTAACAGCATAGTGGAAAGACAGACAAATCTGGCATCACGTTAATGAAACAGGACTAAACTCACCACACAATGGACGGAGATAGTCACACTAGATATTTTAAAACATTCAGCCATGTGCTATTCACAGGGGACACATTCAAACATAAGGACAGGGAAAAGTTGGAAGTGAAAGATTTATGAAGCAAATATTAACCAAAAGAAAGATTTCTACTGTCAGAAAAGGTAGGCTTTAATACAGAAAAGCGTTATATAGATAGGGCCTCTGTGCAATAACAAAATGTTTGATGCATCTGAAAGATAAAACAATTCTAAAAAGTCTTATGTTACATGTAATGCAAAATTGATAGAGTACATAGGGAAATTAAACTCATCATCAGAGTGGGCAATGTTCAAGGTACATCTTTTATTTATTGATAGGACAAAAAATTAGTAAAAATATAAAAATGCAATTATCGTTTCATTTATCAAACATATATAGATTCCATATGACAATATTTACAAAGACTAACCATGGAATAGAAGAAGGGTTAAAATTTTCAAATATCCCTTATCATATGGACCAAGTTTTCCAACCACAGTGCAATTAATTTAGACCTCAAAAACATATGCTTAGAACTTTTAAATCTCACTTTTAAATACCTTTTGGATAAAAGACCCCGAGAAATTTAAATATATTTAGAACTAAACAATAATGAAAATACAACATACCAAGGCTTCTGGAATGCAATAAAAAAGATACTACGAGAGAAATGAGAGAAATGTAGAGACTTAAATGCTTATTCGTATAAGAGAGGCAAGGCTGAAAATTAATGAGCTAAGTACCCAACTTAAGAAATTAGAAAAAGAACAACAGAATAAATTTAAAGAAAAATAACTTTAGGTGTCAAAATTAATGAAATAGAAAACAAAGATTTACAAAAACCTAAAGTTGGTTCTTAGAAAACGCGAATAAAATAGGCAAGCCTCTAGCAGAATTGTGCAAGAAAGAGAAATGCACAAATAATATTAAAAATAAAAAGGGATATAATGAGAGATCCATCAGAGACTAAGAAGATAAGAGAGTACTATAAAAAACTACATGCCAAAGAATGCATAAAGATGCATTAACTTAGAAGAAATGAGCACATTCTTTTAAAAATAACCAACTCAAATAGAAATAGCTCATAACCATCAAAACAAGTGAATCAATTGTTTAATTTTCCTACAAATAATCACCAGGCACAGATGATTTTACAAGTAAATTCTACCAAGTGTTCATGGAACATATCATTCTAATATTATGCAAATTCTTTGAAGAAAAAAGAAAAAGAATATTCCCTAATTCAGTCTATGAGTCCACTCTACCTTTGATGCTAAAACTGGAAAAATATAATAAAGAAAAATCATAGGGAAACTTCATTTAGGAACATAAAGACAGTAATCCTACACAAATATTAGCAAAATAAATCCTGCACTTTATGAAAAAAAATAACACATCATGACTCAGCTGAGTTTATTCCAGGAATGTAAGGTTTAACTTCAGAAAATCTGTAATTATCTTCCACCCCATTAGCATTACAAGAACAAAACAATATGGTTATTTCAAAAGACAGAGAAAACACATTCGATGAAATTCAAAATATCTATTTATGATTTAAAAAATTAACTAGCTCAGAATCGAAAGGGATTTCCTTAATCTGATAAGGGAAGTCTAACCAAAACCTACACAAAATTATTTTTAATGGTGAAACAGTGAAGGCTTTTAAAATCAGGAAGAAAAAAGAAAAGAAAGAAAACATATAAGGTTTGGAAAGGGGAAAAAAAACCTAAAATTTCTCATTATCCACAGATGAGATGATTGTCTATATAGATTCTTTTATCTACAACCTTAAAAGTTTATATGTGCATAATACAGCTTTGTGTAATAGTCAAGAACAAGAAACAATGCAAAGTCCATCAATAATAGAATGGATACATAAACTGAAGCGTAGTCACACGATGGAATTCCGTACGGCCAAGAGCATACCAATGATCAACGGCCATACTCAACAACATGGGTGAATCTCACAAACTTAACGCTGAGTGAAAGAAGCCAGACACCAAAGAGCACGCACTGCATGATTCCATTTACATAAAGTACAAACACAGAAGGACTAATCTCTGCTGTGGAAGTCAGGAGAGTGGCTCCCCTTGGGTGGGGGGCTAACGGCTGGAAGGGGTCCAGGAATGCAGTGTGCAGTAAGGAGGTAAAGCGTGGGATGTAGAGTCAAACGGTGTGGGGTTTAAATGCCGGCTCTGCCACTCACCAGCTGACAGACTGTCCACGCGGGACGTGACCACTGTGAGACTCAGTTTCCCCCACTGGAAAATGGGCATAAGGATGGTCCCCACCTCACTGGATTGTTATGAGATGAACAAGATAATGTATGTGAAGTCTGTGGCTCAGGAAGTTCTGGAAAGTGATAGCTATGGTTGTTGTCAGTCGTCTTCTTCTTCCTGGACTCCTCCACTAGGAACCTAGTGATTCCTGGGGGTAAAACACAAAACACAGAGTTTTTCCCTTAGCAGATGGCTTTTGATTTCAAGACGTTTCCTTCAAAGACGCTTTGGGGACCCTCCAGACCCCAGATATGTCCTCTTCAGTCGACTCAGGTGTTGCTTTGTCCTTAGAACTCCTGCTGAGGTCACAGGCACCAAATGTCAAATGGTAAATTCTGCAAGGGGAGGGGGTGAGATACTAAATCAACTGCTTACTTGACTGCACTTCTTACAAATCTCAGACCAGCAGAACACACCTCTCATTCTTACCTTTATGGTCAGAGCTGCTTGAGTCTAAGGGCATTTTGGTTTGGAGGCTGTGTTTGGAAAACCTTCTGGTACCGCTCTATCCGGGACTAGTCAGGCAGCCTCCCAGCCCACCCTCGCCCGGGCATGCACCGCCATTTATCATGAAAAGAATGCAGCACCTGCTTCCCCCGCTAAATTCCCTGCTTTTTGTAAAAGCTTCTAAAATAGATTTTGAATTGTACGGTTTTCATAAATGCTGTTTTTGCAAAGTGTTTCTTGAATAATTATTTGTGCTTAGTGTTTGAAAAATAACTTTGCTCAACGAGAAGGAAGATAACGTGTCTAGTGACAATAACTTATATTAATGGGAACACCCCTGAGCCAAGTTGAAGGAGATGGAGATGAGACACGTGGATAATCAACATTTGAGCTCCTGGAAGGGAGCCATAAACATGAAGTGGCAGACTTCCGTGGGGCTTCATCGATTCGTGTTCACTGAGCCTCATTCATTAGGGCAGTTGGGAAGCAGCAGGTGTACACACGTGTGCACATGTGTGTATTCCAAGGGGTGTAAGGATGAGAGATTGGTCCAAACATCCTACCAATGTGACTTCTGTTTCATCCCAAGATGAGTCTGAGGCTTTCAAAGTATTGAAGAAGATAGGAAATACTCCCCTAGTTCATGACGTAAAGCGGGAAGAAGCTTGAAGTGGGGCGGGCTGGGTTACGGGTGCTGCACAAAAGCCAAAAATAAAAACAGAGCCTTTTCAGCCCAGAAAGAAAGGCACCCTATCCGCTGCCCAGGCTGGAAAAGACACGGTCTAGAACATTTATTCTGCCATGCTTCAGTCTTTCAGGCAGAAAAAGTCCTGGCAGAAGTTGATTTTGCAAGTTGAACAGAGAAGACTCCTCTTTGGAGTGGAGGGGATCAAATGCTACTAGATGTGAAAACACTTTGGAAAGTTAAAGGGATTATACAAAGGTAAGAGATCATTGTTATTAGTGGTGTGTTTGCTGAGAAGATGCCAGAATATTTCTTCTCCATAGATGATCACGACACCGCAAGGGCCAGTCGTGTCAGAGCGAGGATGGCGTCAGGTCAGGTGCCAGGAGGTGGGCCGTCAAGTGCAGCCCTACCGCTGATGAACCGCTAACTAAAAGCAAGCCCTTCGCCTCTCTGGCCTTGAGTTTCTATATCTGTAAATGGGGCACAATAATAACACCCTGCTCAGCGGGGTGTGGGAGGCCACATAGGTAAACATGCCCAGCGTGTGAAAGCCCTCAAAAAACCAGCTATTGTTTACTGAGCTCTTATTCTGGGCCAGACACCACGCTGAGTGCTTTTTGTCTAGTCTCCCATTAATCTTTACAAGAAACCCATGTGGTAAGAATGGTTATTCTCCATGTATGATGGAGACACGGAGGCTCCTTGTGGATGGAGGCCCTGAAAGGTCCTACTGGGTGCCCGAAACCCATAAGTGACAAGATCAAAACCCAAACACAAAACCCTGTGGTTCCAGCCCCAAGCTCTGTTCACTCTCTCCCATTTTTCCCCAATAAATGTTACTTGAATCTCAACTAGGTTGTCCATCTTTTGAAGGCAGGTCCTGTTTGTACTTCCTGAACTCTCATCCCAGAGCATCTGTTCTGGTATTGACTGCCATTAAATATTTACTGAAATTGAAATGTAATAGCTCTGTGGGAAGGTCCCTGCTGGCCCGGTCAGGCTCTGACAGCTGTTCTGTGACTCCACGTGACTCCCTGATCCAGGAGGAATGACCTCTGCACAGAGGAGCTCAGAGACCATCATACACACAGCTTCCAAGGGCAGGTGATCAGACAACTGTGCCCGTCACCATCCTGAAAAGAGGGACCCAGATCAGGTAGCCAGGCAGGTGTCTGAGGCCCTGGGGACATCCTCCAGCCCAGCTGTAGGAGTGCAGGTTGGCTTATCTCAAAGCTTCCCAAAAATCACTTCAGAAGTAACATTCGAGCTGTTCCTCATTGTAAATCTTCGAAAAGATTTCTTCAAAAGCCTGACGTAAAGATTGTATTGTAGGAAACACTGCATCACCATCAACTTCCAAGTGAAAACTGCTAAAGCGTACACAGTGGACAATGCACCCAGCATTTCAAATTAAGGCTTTCTAACGTAGCATTTCTTCACTCTCACAGACAGATGCACACGGCCTGATTTGATATGATACCCAAATATAACCAAAGTGTAATTTTAGGAAACTAAATTAAACTAAACCAAAGTGTAATTTATTTTTGAGTCGATGATGATACCACTGTAAATTTTCTTTAGGATAACTCCTTCTCGTGCCAGAGATAATAATGTTCCGGTCTTCAATTAAACGAAAGACTGAGTATTTCCTAGGGAGCTACTTGGTAGATGTGGTGGAGCCGCTTCCCTCGTGCTGCCACGTCTCCTCCTTTTCCGTCTTTCTCGGGTGCCCTCCTTTCGTGCATTCGTCCCTCTTTGCGAGTGCCTCGTTCAGAGTTAGTCCCCTCGGGTGTACATAAGTCTGGAGGAGGAGGACCGGTCCTCTGCCATTCAGATCCCAGGGGAGCACACAGGAATGAGCAGGAAACAACCAAACTGTGCTGACGAGCGTGGGCGGCTGGCAGGTGGGGCAGCGCACCAGTTTGGCACTATGCTCTGCATCCAAGCAAGCCCCGCCCCTAGTGCAACGAGTCTCATTTTTCAGGGACTGTTTGCCAGGCTGCAAGTGCTGTGTGGATTGGAACTCCAGTGTCCCATGGCCTCTCCAGCCTCTGACATCGAACTGGCTTTTGTCTTGACCTGCTCATATAAGATCTTGGACTCCCACAAAGTCGCCTCTGGAAGTACCCAGAGTAGGTGCCCCTCCCCACCGTCATGCCTGTGGGCCATGTTCTGCCTCTGTCCCGCTCCCATCCTCCTGAAAGCCCGCGTGAGAGTCACTGGCACTATCCACGTGAGACCCCAGTGTCCCCATCTTCCTGCACAGCCACTGCTGCCAGGTTGTATGGTCCTACAGCACAGGGTGCCGTGTGCCCAGGATATTAAACTCCCCTGTCCGCCACTGTGAGCCCTGCTTTGTCCTAGGGACACACATGCCTGCCGCTCACATTCTTAGATTCATGGTGTCTCACACAAGACAGTTCCTTCAATCCCTGCCTGCTGCGCTCCACACCCTGCCCCTTATCAGAGGCCAGCACGAATCCCCCACCACACGCAGAGCCCCAGTGCAGTTCAGTTCTTATGTACTGACTCCTTCTGCCGGCCCCCAGCTCACCAGACCGGCCTGGACACGTTTGCTGTCAGTGAGGGCTCAAGGAAGGACACCCACTGTGGGACTACATCGGGGTTTTTTAGTTAACATGCTCTTTTGTTTTCAAAAACTGAGATAGATAGATAGATAGATAGATAGATAGATAGATAGATAGATGATAGATAGATAGATAGACAGACAGACAGACAGACAGACAGATAGATAGATAGATAGATAGATAGATATGCGAGAAAGTTCTTCCTTACAGTAGAAAACCAACAAATAAATGTAAAAGGAATAATGGATTTAGAAAACCAGCACCTGGCAACCATCATCATAATGATAGATTCAGGCCAGAATCATCAATGGATGCTAAAATTAGTGGGTGAAATTTAGAGGAGTATACAGACCAACTCAAAGTATCTCCCCCCAAGATTCTTATTAATTACAAAGTAACCTTACAGAAGGGAAAATGAAGTCACTTTACTGTGGAGAAATCTGGCCCATCCCCCCTTAACCAAATGATCAAAGCTAACATCACTGGTGATGAAACAAAGAGACAGCAGCACGTGCCTCCTGATACGGTGCCCTGAGAAAAACCCAGCACCACAGCTTTGGTCTTACTGCCCAGAGCATACGACCTGAATGCGATCACAACGAAACATCAGACAAACCCGAAGGACGGGTCGTTCTACAACGTAAGTGGCCTGCACTATGAAAAAATGTCAAGATCATGAATGCAAAGAGATACTCAATAACTGTTCAAAATTAAAGCAGACTAAAGTGACGCAACAACTGAATAATATAGTCCTGGGTTTTCTTTTGCTATAAACGACTTTATAGGAAAATTGATGACAACTGAATAAAGTCTGCAGGTTAGGGAATAGTATTGTATCAGTCTTACCCTGTATCAGTATATGTGGTGAGAGAGAAAATGATAAAACCAATATAGCAGAATGTTAACATTTGGGGTACAAGCAGACTTTGTGTATTGGGCTTTATTGTACTTCACAGATACTGTGTTTTTTACACATTGAAGGTTTGTGGCAACCCCGTGTCAAGCACGTCTATCGGCGCCATTTTTCCAACAGCATTTGCTCACTTCGTGTCTCTGTGTCACGTTATGGTAATTCTCGCAGTATTTCAAACTTTTTCATCATTATTATATTCGTTACGGTGATTGTGATCAGTGATCTTTAATGTTACTATTGCGAGAAGATTATGAAGGCTCAGGTGATGGTTAGCATTCTTAACAATAAAGTATTTTTTAATTAAGTTATATATGCTCTCTTAGTCATGCTATTGCACACTTAATAGACTATAGTGTAAACATAACTTTGATGTGCACTAGGAAACCACAAAACTTAAGAGTGTCTCACTTTCTTTGATATTCTTTTTTCTGGAACCAAACCTGCAATATTTTTGAGGTCTGCCTTATTTGAGTGAAATTCTTTGCCCTAGCCTTGTAACTGCTCTGTAAATTGAAGTTAGGTCAACATTTATTTTTTTTAAATCTGAGTTTTTCTTTGATATTTCTGAAGGCATGTTTGTATGTTGCCAAACAAGGGTCGTGGGAGAAATAGTTGCTGTTTTCCCAGCAATAGCTAAATCCAGTCTTCTCCTTGGCTTTAAGGGCACAGCTGGTTTCCAGGTCTTTGCAAACAGAGAATCGTCACTGTTACCTGAATTTAAACCAGTTCTAAACCTTTTCATGGCTATTTCAAAATAGCTTAGAAAAAATTGGTGGGGAAATGGGATGGGCTTGGGGTGAGGAGGGCTGCATTTCTAAAAGGACGCATACCCTGTACACGCTGAGCCCCCCGTAGGGTTGTCTGCTCGGCTTCTGAGAGGGAAAAGCTGCAAGGTCAAGGCAAGACCCTCCTTCCCCTTCATGCCAGGGGCCAAGAGCTCCATGTCCGCAGATTCCTGCAAGCCTGCTCATGACTCAGGTCTCAGAGCTGATTTCTTACAGTCCTAAAAATAATTCGAAACTAGCCCAAAGCTACTCACACATCAGACAACCTGAGGGCACTCTTGCTGGCATCAGGAAACTCAGAGACCTAATTAAACTCTTCTTCCCCTCCCCTCCCTGGGAGCACAGACTAGGGGAGAGCAAATCATAATGGTCAGATCCACGTGGGTGTCTCCTGAGGAGAGGGGGTGACCTCAAATCCCAGCAGAAAAGCAAAGAAGGTGGGAAGACTGTGGGATCCTGGGCTGCCTAAGGCTGGTTTCCAAGAAAGATGTGTCCCTGCTGCTTCTCTCTTTTGTTCAGGGGCCCGCCAGCCCTCTGACAACCGCCCATATGTCCAGCTGGGGCAGTCCCACTAGGAGAAAAGAGACCTAGATATCTGTGCTAGAGACGGGCTTCAGAGCAGTATGTGGGCCGTGGCAACTGGAAAAGACTATTTTCAGTTGAATCTGCAGCAATCTACCGTTCCCCTCCTATGTGGGAGGGACTGATATAAACCAGGGACGGGGCAGTTCTCCCAAGCTTAGTTAGGATGTGACCTCAGGGTTGGGCAGGAGGAAGTTATAGGACTAGAGTCCCCACCTCAACCCCTCCTCCCCACTGTCACGTACCCTGAGTGAACAGGAAGTGTTTATACACCTGGCAGGTATGCAAGAACACTTCTTAGTTTTGAATCAAATAAATAACATCGAGGAGACATTCAGTGTTCATTGTGTACCTTCCTCATTCCAGGCACGATGCTAATCGCTCCAGGAGATGATCTCTTTTCGTCCTCCCAACCGTCTATGTGGTAGGTATTATTAGTCCCATTTGAGAGTTGAGGAAACTGAAGCTGAGAGAGGCAATTTCCCAAGTCACCTTTGAGAAAGTGGAAGAGCAGTTAAGTTTACAATCACACAGGGAAGCCAAACAACCACATGAAATATTAAACAGCAGTAAAAGAGCTCTTTGGAGAAGGGTTTCACCCTAGACTTTGTCCATGACCTCGCCAGTTTCAAGGCTTCAGTCCTCTCCATGCAAAGCCCCCTAAACCTGTAGCTCCAGGTCCGGCCTCTCTCCTGTGCTACAAAAATTCCCTAAATGCTTGCTGTCTGCTTGCTGTCTCCTCCAGGTTGCCCTTTCTGGAGCTCACACTCAGCCTGGCCAAAACTAAGCTCACCATCACTTCTATGTTCATCCCAGACTAACTCCTCATCCGATTTGTCTATTTCTGGGCAGTGACACCATCTCCTAAAGACAAAGGTTTGAAATCTTGAGCTTTCCATCACTGTTCCGTTATATGCTGTCTGAAATACTTTTTTTCTCATTTTCCTTCCTCTCCCATACCTGCAGCTCTTCTTTCACCTATCCTCCCTCACCCATCTAAGGAAATCTGGGCTCTCTTTTAGCAGAAAAATATGATAGAACTCTTTCCTCATCTATCCACCAGTGCCTAAGAATGATTTTTTGAAAGTTGATCAGTCAGAAAAAGGAATGTCAAATCCTGGACGCTCACTTTACCTAGATCCAATTTTAATGATTCACATACATACCTTTATTATCTAACAAAATGGGACGAGGATACTCAGCGTGAAGAAAAAAACATTTTTTTAGACTCTACCAAGCCTTGTGCCAGGTGCTTTCACATACATTATCTAACTTAATTCTTATAACAACTCTGCAAGGTGGATACAATAAAACTCACTTTATAGACAAGTTCAAAATCAAGCTCAAAGGGTGGGAGGGAGGGAGACACAAGAGGGAAGAGATATGGGGATATATGTATATGTATAGCTGATTCACTTTGTTATAAAGCAGAAACTAACACACCATTGTAAAGCAATTATACTCCAATAAAGATGTTAAAAATTAATTAATTAATTAAGAAAATATCAAGCTCAAAGAAGCTGAATAACATGCTCAAGTCATACACCTAGTGAGTCTAGAAGACTTTCTCTTCTCTTTCACAATCTCTCCCTAAGTGATCTCACCCAGATTTAAAATATCATCCATAAGCTGATAATTTCCAGCTTCATGTCTACAACTCTGTGTTCTGGACCTCTTACATCCCCCCCTAAATGGCTAATCCACCTAGATAAATTAACATGTCCAAAACCCAAGTCTTGGATTTCCCCCTCCCCCACTAAAATAGTTTCTCCAAGGCTACTGAAACTTCTGCCTCATCCCTACCACTCTCTCCCTTGCCCTCCATGCTCCAGTAACACAGGCTGATTTGGTATGACTTAAACATGTTAATCTTATTCTTGCTACAAAGAGTATGTATTTACAAGGAATATCCTTCCCCCAAATCTTCCTTCTAGCTTTTTCCTTCACAACTCAGATCTCTCACCTCCTCAGAGAGTTTCTCTAATCGTCTAGCTCAAGTAGCCTGTTGGTCCCACCACTCTCTAGCCCATCATTCTATTTTCCCCTTAGTACATATCAGTACATGTGTGAAATTAAATTTTAAAAAGATGTTAGTTGGTTCTCTCCCCAGACCAGAGAGTAAGCTCCATGAAGGCAGACACTTTATTTCCTATATCCCAGTTCCTAGTATAATACCTGACACAAAACGGGTGCTCAATAAATATATGTTGAATCAAAGAATGAAAGAGTTTTAGAATAAGAATTGAACACAGGCTTGTGTAAATGCAAACCTCATGCTGGATGAAGGTTGAGTGATGGTTACTTGTCTTGGAAATCACAAGATGAGGCAAGTTCCTAGGTGTGCATCAATTTCATTAAACCCTTTGTAGCCAGTTTGATCCCAAATAAGCTAAGGTCAGTGGTGGGTAAGAAGCAGGGGCCTGGGGGCTGCCATGGTGTTCCATAGTCAGTGCTCCCTTGAATGAGCCATGCTTCCATCTCCATGCCAGGACGGCTATTGTGACATGGATTCAAACCTCTAATTTCACCCTGAGGTAGACACTACTAGCTGCCTTCCCAATAGGCATTTCCATCTTCCTAATGCCAAGAGTAATTCGTGCATCTACCATTAGCTTGCCATGAGCTTTGGGGAAAGCTGGATACATCCTTAATCCCAAGGGTCTATATGAGTCTAAGCCAGTCATGGTGGTCCCATTCCCCTTGCCTGTGACCGGTTTAGGCATGAACACGGTATGCGGTCCTGGCTAAGGACACACGAGGGGAAATCTGTGTGGGGCTTCTGTGAAAGATTCCTTCACTTGCCCAAGAGAGACACAAGGAAAGATAGTTTCTTTTCTTCCACAAGAGTAATTGTGTTATTGTGTCTGGGAGTGGCACAGTGGAACTAAGGCAGTCATCATGAGCTCACAGCAAAGCTCATGTGTTGAAAAGGGCAGAATAGAAGTATGGACAGAAACTGGGGCCTTGATGCTAGATGAGCCACTGAATTAACCAACCCCTGCAGCACCCTACCTCAAGATCTCTTTTTATGCGACATGATAAGGACAATGGTCTTTACTGTCCAAACCATTCGGAGTTGAGGTTTCTGTTTCTTTCAGCCAAAAGCAGGCTCAAGGAGCCATGCCCTGATGAGACTTTGTCGATCTACTTCTTGGCTCTGTTTCAGGCCTACATCAGTCAAAGTCAAATTGTTGCTGCCTTTAGCAACAATTGGTCACATTTGGTCCTCGGTCCTGAACTAGCCTCACTATGTGGAATCCTTCCAGATCGAGAAGAGCCACATGAAATAAATAATATTTTTGACATATTTATTGCACTTTGCATTTTATAGAGGTTTCAGTATTTCCTTCTAAATGCTTAAGCATCTAGTATGTGCCAAGCATGGCACAAACAGCATGATATAGCTGTGAAGGCAACAGACAAGATCTGTGTCCTCATGAAGCCTACAAGGAAACAAGTACAATAATTTCAGATTGTGGTGAGTGACGTGCAGGAAATAAATAAGGCAATGAAACAGAGAGTAACCAACCAACTGCAGTAGGAAGACTTCTTAAGACCTGATGGTCAGGGAAGGCCTCTTTGAAGAGGTGACCTTTTCTCAGTTGTAACTTGCATCTATTTTTTCTATTATTGAAAAATGTGCATAATATAAAATTTACCATTTTAACCATTTTTAGTGTATAGTTCAGTAGCATTAAGTACATTCACACTACTATTCAACTATCATTACGTTCCATCTCCAGAATTTTTCATCATCCCAAACCTAAATTCCATATCCATTGAACACTAACTCCCCATTCCTCTCTGCCCCCAGCCCCAATGACCACCATTATGCTTTCTGCCTATGAATTTGACTACTCTTGGTACCTCATAGAATTAAAATCATACAATATTTGTCATTTGTGGCTGGCTTATTTCACTTAGCATATGTCCTCAAGCTTCATCCATGTTGAAGCATGCATCAGAATTTCCCTCCTTTTTAAGGCCAAATGATATTTCATTGTATGGATACACCATTTTGTTGACCCATTCATCCATTGATGATCGCTTCAGTTCAAGAAGGTGACGTTTGAAATGAGAGCTAAAGAATGAAAAGAACCTGCCATCCAAACCCAAAGAACGTACAATGCTGAGAGTGGACCATAGTGTAAACTATGGACTTTCAGTGGTTATGATGTGTTCGCATAGGTTCATCGCTGTAACAAATGTACCACTCTGGTGGGCGATGTTGCTAATGGGGAAAACTGTACATGTGTGGGCACAGGGGGTATATGGGCAATCTTTGTACCACCCCCTCAATTTTGCTATGAACCTAAAACTGCTCTAAAAATATAAAGTCTTAACATAAAAAAAAAAAAGAGCCAGTCACAGGAATTGCCAAGGGACTGGTTTCTCGGCAGATGGGGCAGCAAAGATAAAGGCTGGGAAACTTCTAATCTTTCCTGAAGACTCAAATCCAATGCCAGCCCTTCTGCAGTTTTCTCTCACATCCCTGAGCAGCTGGTCACTCCCTGTCTGTGCTTCCAAGGACTTTTACCTGTATTTATCCCATCGCACCGTTGTCTCTCCTACCAGGCTGTGTTTCCATCACCCTTCCGAACACACATTTTTTTCCCCAAGAGCTGCAAACAACTGCAAAACGATGAATTTGAGCTGCCAACAAACTGTGAAAATGATGGATTTGAGTTTCTCTTTACTTTCAGCCCCATAAGGCGGAGGAGATAAGGAACACGATGAAACGGCAAATGCAGGCCGAGGAGGAAAAGAAGCAAAGGACCTGCGTCCTCTCCGAGCTAAGCCTTGAATTTAGAGCCGCAGCTTCCTGGAGCGGGGAGGGATATTGCAGATCCTGTAATACAAGGGGTTTGCTTTGTTGTGGGGTGAAATGTTTTGTGCAAGCTTCCTGGATGGACACGGAGAGGCTGGGAGAACAGCAGGCTCTTAGCAGTCCTGAGAGGTGGTTAAAGCAAGTTTTCAGTGCCCCTCTGTATCCTGCCGGTGTCCCATCGGCTGGAGGACCTCACATTACTCCACGGTTGGTGGCCTTCTGGGGCAAAGAGGTCCTTGCAGGGGCCCCCTCAGCTCATACCTGCAAGGGCTGCAAACAGCCCTGGGTGACTTGCTGTGAATCTTTGCTAACAGGAAGGAAAATGGCGGTTACTCCCATTGCCCCAAAGATCCTGGGTCCCAGAGAGAGAGAGAGAGACTTGGTCTTACTCCAGAGGATGCCATCCCATCAGCTGGGAGAGGGTCGCTGGTGGTGCGGAGGCCCCAGGTGCACTCTAGCGGTTGGTGAGTGGGCAGACCATCCTGAAACTGGCTGTTCAGAGGTGGCCCCTGTGCTTTGCTCGTCCACATGGCCTTGAACTTGTCAGAGCTGCCACTGCGCTTTGCGTGAACTTGCCCCCTACAGCCCAAGCCATCCTTCTCTGACTCTCTGTCACAAAGCTGATTAACACTCTCTCTCGGAATAATTCCCAGGCCCCTCAATCCCTTTCAAAAGCTATTTTCTCCCTTTACATGGAGCACAATTTTGTGGGGACAGAGGATATCGAATAATGCCAATGCTGAATTCTCAGAAAATGGCCAGACGTTAGATCAGTATGTATGCATCCCTCACATAGAAATAGGAAGATGTTCGTCTTTTGTTTATTGACTAGTCAATCAAAAAATTACTCAGAGTATATTGTGTGCTCAGAACTAGGCATTTTGGAAGAGACGGCACAGCCTGACATGGTCCTGGCCATTCACAGAATTATCAACCTGCTGAGAATGACTAGCACACGTGAGAAAATGAGAGAGAAACTGAATGCTATTGTGTGTGGCCCTAACCCTTTGTGCGTAATTACAGGCTGCCATCCATCCCTGGGAAACACACCCTTTCTATAGGATGGGTCTCCCTCGGAGTATTTTTGAAGGTGAACAAGGCACTGTTCTTCCGGATGTGGCATTCCTGCCAAACTCTCTAGTATATTCATCATCTGAATAAATCTGATCAACAAATGATACTCTTTACTCCTTGGAGCAAACACCAAGTACAGATGCTGCATGTGGACCCTGACGACGGAGGGTCATCTCAGTGACAGCTCATTATCACATGACCTGGAAAGCCAAGGTTGCCAGTGTCCCCGCCCCTCACCAGGCGGGGCCACGTCCCCTTTGCCTGCAGGGATTCCCAGGGTGGCGGCTCTGTGTCTGCGGCTATGGCCACACCAGGCACGACCGCAGATTGTTCCCCTGGGGCTGACCTCATACACCTCACACTTTTGTCCTCTGGGCTGCTGGGAATGTCCTTTGGGCTTTTCCCATCTGAGCTGCCATCTCTCTGCAGTGGCCCCTGCCCTTCCCCTCTTCCTCTCTTCCTGGGGGAATCACAAGGTTTAGGGAAAAGGTAGGAGCAATTCCTCTCTAAAGAATTCCGCATTTGGCTATTTGTTCCCCCTGTGATGGGGCTCAATCACAGCCACCACCTCTGTCCAGAGTTACAAGTGCAAAGCAACCCAGAGAAGGGAGAAGTCAGTGTGGAAGGAAAAGGGCTGGGAAGGCTGCCTGGAGGAGGCACCTGATTGTGTCTTTGACATATTGGCATGATTAGAAAGAGAGGGGGAGGGGAGACCCCAACAGGGTGAAGAACTGGGGCAGATCTGAGCAGGCTGGCGGGGGGGCAAGCTGAGGGTGACACCAGGGGGCAGAAGGGCATGGAGGAGCCTGGTGAGTCCAGGACAGAGGGCCAGGGGAGGAGGTGAATAAGGTCCACTCCCCAGCCAAGAGTGAGCACTTACTATGGGCAGGTACTGTGCTAGGTCCTGGGGACAGAGCAAGGGACAAACAGGAAAATCTTACTGCCACCACATGGGAATGTGACGGAGCTTATATCCTAGTGGGCAGAAGCATTCTAGGAGTAAAATAATAAGTAAATTGTATAGTATTTAGAACCCGATAAAGTGCTATGGAGGAGAATAAAGCAGGGAGAGTGAAAGGGAGAGCTGGAGAGGCTGAGGAGTATCAAAATGTAAATGTGATGGTTAGAGAAGGCCACGCAGAGATAAGTGACATTTGAGCAAAACTATGAAGGAGTTGATGGAGTGAGCCATGTGAGGAGCTGAAGGAAGAGTAACCCAGGCAGATGGACCAGCAAGTGCAAAGGCCCAGGGGTAGGAGCTAAATCCACATATCCACAGAATAGCAAAGGGACCAACATGGCTAGCGTGAAATGAGCAAAGAGAGAATAGGAGATCAAGTTAAATAAGTCATGGGGAGGTGGATTGTGTAGGGCCTTGTAGACCCCTGGGAGGGCTTTCTTTGCCTTTTTATTGTCCTCTGAGTGACATAAGGAGAGATTTAGCAGCTCTCTCTGATGGCTTGGTTGGCAAGAGGGGGGGAAGCAGGGAGGCCAATTAGGAAAGAATGCAACAACAAAGGCAAGCGGTCATGATGGCGAGGACCAGTGTGGTGGCCGTGAAGGTGAGAAATGGTGGAGGCTGGGTGGTGGGTTTTTTTTTTGGCCACATCGTGGCATGCAGGACCGAACCCATGCCCCCTGCAGTGGAAGCATGGGGTCCTAACCACTGGACCGCCAGGGAATTCCCCTGGGTGTGTTTTTAAAGTGGTCTCAACAAGCTGGCTGTAGCTGATGATATAGCCTGGGGTGTAAGAGAAAGAAAGCACTCCAGGAAGACGCCAAGGTTTTCCACCTGAGTAATTGGAAAGAAGGAGATTCAATTAATGGTGATAATTACTTGGTTGGGGAGGGGAAAGGACCTGGTGGGAAGGGTGGAGTTTCAACTATAGAGACTCTGAGTTTGCCTTGCAGGCAACAGGAAGGATTTTAGTGTTTGTGGTGAAATGAACATTCCAGAAAGGCAAATCTGGCAGTAATATTTAAGAGGGGCTAGAGCAGAGAAAGACCTAAGATTAGGGACTCTGCTTTAATCTAGACATGAAGTGATATTTATGGGAATGAAAGTAGCAAATCTATGTAGAATGCAAATGTGCAATGGAGTCTTTTTTTGAGACCCACTAAAAACAGGCTGAACCTTCCCATGTCCCACAGTAGGTCCTATGTCCTCCCTGACGTTTCTGTGATTTCAAAACCTTACGTTTGTACAGCCGCTTCTCACGCTGTCCTTTGAGCACCGATCTCGCTCTGTCTCACTTCTTGGAGCTGGTACCTTCTCTCTGACTTGGGAGGTGGGACATCCCCTTTTCTTGATTTTTCTCCCAAACTACTCACACAGGAAAGCAGGGGGTAGTCAGCTTTAGTGAAGATTTGTAGGGTCATGATGGTGGCATGGGGTGTTGGGAGGTGACATTGCGCTCCTGCCCCCAGGAAGCTTAAGGACACCTTGTTCTTAAAAAGCTGCTCCACTGCGTCTGTCTTAACAAGCGTTCTCACTGGTGTGAGTGACAGACCCCAAATGACAGCAGCTCGGACTCAAGATAGAGGCTCATTTCTCTCTCACGTGACAATGCCGAGGTCAGGAATCTGCTGTGCCCCCGGGGCTGGTGTGGCCTCCCGTGGTGTCAGGGCCCAGGATCCTCCTGTCTTCTCGCTCTGCCGTGTGTGGCCTCCATTCCCAAAGCCTTCTGACGGGGACAGCTGGCCTCTGGAAAGAGGAAGGTAAGAGCCCCACTCCTCCCTGGGAGGGAAGTTCCCCCAGGCTGCCTGGACCTCTTTCTCTTACAAACCACTGGGCAGAAGGAGGGCGACAGGTCGTATCTGGTTGCAAAGGAGGTGGGATTTACAGGTGGGATTTATTCTGGGAAGTCATGTACCCACTGAACATTTAGGGATTTTTTTTTTCTTTTTTTTAACTAGAAGAATAGAGGAAACTGGAGGCTGTTGATAAGCCTCCCTCCTTGGAGCCGTCTCGCTTCCCGGGACTCACTTCCCCAGCCCAACCACTCCACACTGACAGCCTTGCTTTCCAGCCAGACACACCCTTTAACTTGAATTCCTAAAACAACACTGTTTTCTCCTGAGAAGGACTTTGTGCCAGCCTCTTCAATTAATGCTTTTTCTCCCAACCCACAAAAGAACAGGCATTTGAAGAAAACAGCGACAGAACTTGGGATGAAGAAGAGAGAAAATTTAGGTCCCTGCCTTTGGAAACAGGAAAAATAGGAGTCACCCTATTGGAAATAAGGTCATGGGGAAGGAAGAGTGTAAATAAAAATAAAAAAACAAACTCATGGTTACCAAAGGGGAAGGGGGAGGGGGATAAATTAGGAGTATGGGATTAACAGATACACACTACTGTATATAAAATAGATAAACAACAAGGACCTACTGTATAGTACAGGGAACTACATTCAATATCTTATAATAACCTATAATGAGAAAGAATATGAAAAAGGATATATATATATCTGAATCACTTTGCTGTACACCAGAAACTAACACAACATTGTAAATCAACTGTACTTCAAAAATATATTTATATATATAGGTGGGGAGGTGGAATGGGGATGGGAAGAGAGTGCATTTCTAGAGGAACTGGTTATACAAGGTTTGGACATGATAAATTAGAGGTAAGGTGGCATCAAGGTAAAAATGTATTCCACATTCTTGAAAATGTAGAAGAAAATATCAGGTAAAAAGTCAAGCTGAAGGATGGATGTAATTTCTATATGCCTCAGTTTTCTCATCTGTAAAGTGGCAGTAATAATAGGACCTCTTAAATGATGTAGAGCGTGTAGCACAGTGCCTGCACACAGCGAGTGCGGGGTACGTATTAGCTGTTACTGCTTTCACTAGGTGCAAGTCATTAGCTAGCAGGAGGCCGAATGTGCTCACCTAGAGGGATGTTTGAGAAAGAAAAGAGGTGAAAATCCCTCCTTGGGGGTTAACCAAGGGGGAGGGAGGAAGAAAGAACAGGAGAGGGAGGAGAAGAGGCTGGGAAAGTGTGGGGCTGCTGAGGCTTTGAGAGGAGGGAGGGTCAGGAGTGGGTGATCTTTAGGTCAAACGCTGCAGTCAGACCTGGACGAGGGGGACTGAGGCAGAGACCCCGGGTTCAACAGGCAAGTCATCAGTACACTTTGCAAGGGAATTTCCTTGAGATATTAGGCACAGCAGCCAAGACCACAGAGGATAAATGAAGAAGTGCTGGTATAAATGAAGGGCAAGGGCAGCGTAGATCTTACATGGCCACCGAGACACAGGAGCCAGGTTGCTGGGAGTCATAGAGAAACAAGGCTGGAAATCTGCCAGGTTGATGGGGGAGATCACTCAACCTGGGTGACACTATGGGTTCCAGCATGTCCACCAATCTCTCAGGGCAGCAGGACCCGAGGGATGTGTGGCCAAGGACTCCACAGGGAAGGGTAGAAGCCAAGCCGAGCAGCCGGCTCCAGCTCACATTCCAGCCCCCCTGCATCTCTTACCTTCTCGATTCTACACACAGGCAATTCTGAGGGCTGGCCAGCTGGTCTCAGAGAAGCAGGTGCTCCTTTGTGGCAGCTCCTAGGTCCTCTGCATAGCGATGCCACAGGGAAGTGAGTTTGAAATTGACGGGGGTTTTCTGCCAAAACTGGTACCCAACTTGTTCCAGTCACAATCTACTCATCATGTAGTGATTCAGAAATATGGCAAAGCAACCCAACAGAGACCCATATTCTTTCTTTCCCTCTCTTTGGTATCTTAGAGGTGATGAATAAGAATCTGTCATATTATTTATGATAAAGTGCCACACACATACTCCCTTTGACATTCAAATCTCAACTTAAATAGCATGAAACATGCCTGCCCTCTTTAAAGGATGGCTTCTCTGAAAGCGGATAATTCACCGTTATCTCTACATGACCAGGTGTAATTTGCGAGACCAGAAGATTCATTTTCCTGTTTAAAACAATGAATGGGGCTGAGATGCTGATTTGTTTGGTAGCTGCTTTAGGCTGCCAACTCTAGATGTTTTCGTCTTTTATCTAGGTTGGTGTCTGTTTCAGAGCAAAAACAGCCAGGAGCAGTCAGTAAGATAAACACATGCCAAGTGAGAACTTTTGCCAAGAGGGAAAATCTCATCTAATCCATGTGGGACAAAGATGTGCTGGTGGACGAGCCCATGTCCAAGAGTAGGCTTGAGGTCCAAGGGGAAGGCTGAAATGGCCTGGAGGTCCACAACCTTGCCTCTGCCCTCACAGCCAGCTACACCAGTCAAATTGTTGTACAAAGCCATGTTAGTTCAGGCCTTCTGGGAAACTGATACCAAGATAGCAAGAGATTTTTACTTGGAAAAAATGTCAGAAGGACAAAGGAGAGGGAGCAGGAGAAGGAAAGAGAGCCTACAGATGGCGGTACAGGTCTGGCCCCTGTGGAGGGGCCAGAGAGGAGGAAGGATGAGGTGGGAAAGTCTCAGACTTCAGCTCTATTCTAAGAAAGCTTCTGCCAAACTGATGGGAAGTCTCCGAAGCAAAGTGGCTCATCTAGGGGTCCCCAGCCTGCAGGAATGGGCCTGCCACAGACCTCTGCCTTGCATAGTTTGACTGGGACCAGCTCTGGGGAAGGCTGGCCTCCATGCCAGTGCCACGTTGGATCTCGCTGGAGCCATCAGTCAACCTTGCTCCCTTCCAGCGGAAGATCTGAGCAACACATTTTTATGGCTGTCAGGCAGACAATTCACAAAAAGCCATGTCTAAAAAGCCTGGTAGGGACTTCCCTGGTGGTGCAGTGGTTAAGAATCCGCCTGCCAATGCAGGGGACACGGGTTGGAGCCCTGGTCCAGGAAGATCCCACATGCTGCAGAGCAACAAAGCCCGTGCGCCACAACTACTGAGCCTGCGCTCTAGAGCTCACGAGTCACAACTACTGAAGCCCACGCGCCTAGAGCCTGTGCTCCGCAACAAGAGAAGCCACTGCAAGAAGAGAAGCCCCTGCAAGAAGAGAAGCCACTGCAATGAGAAGCACGCGCACTGCCACGAAGAGTAGCCCCCGCTCTCCGCAACTAGAGAAAGCCCGCGTGCAGCAGTGAAGACCCAACGCAGCCAAAAATAAATAAATACAATAAATAAATTTATTTTAAAAATTAAAAAAAAAATTAAAAGCCTGGTAATGATTCTTGTGAAAATGTTTGTGACTCAGATACCAATAGGAATGAATTTTAGTCCAAGAGACCACTGCTTATTTGGATGATTTTGAAAGTCAAGGAACAATAGTGGATTCTCCTTACAGGGGTTGGGCAGGGACTGGCTCTGGTTCTAGGTCTCAAGCTCTGTCCCACACACTGTCAGTGCTCCATAGAGTTTATTACGGTAATAATAGCAATAACGATCACCACAACAATAACAATAGAACAGATTAGAATAGAAAAGAACAGAACTAGGTTCTTATGTTTGCTAAGTGTGATGCTTTCCATAAAAATCCAGGGCTGAGATCATGGCAGAAGTGGGTTTTTTTCCTCTCATATATAACTTCCAAAATATGGTAACTGCTATACTCAAGACACTCTTCAGTTAGAGAAGGACGGGGCAGCTCATGGAAGGAAAGGGAGGCTGGCAGGATATTCCCATATCCCATTTCCCAACCGCTGACACACTGTGCAGAACAGCATGTAATAATCATGAGCACCACTAAATTAGCATCTCCTACCTGGCAGCCTGGGAACTGGATGTTTTTACATATATTTATTATCTGGATTCCTCAACACAGGCTCACAAGATAATTTTTGATTGAGAAAACGAATTCATCCCAGGTCACGCTACAAGTGGCAGAGCCAAAATCTGGTTCCGGGTCTGCCTAACTCCAAACCCCATCTTTTTTCCACATCTTCTGAAAAGATTGGAAGCAGCTTGTGAGTGACACCACACTGCCTTTCCCATGGCATTAGGACCAAATTCTCTGATCTGGGATTTGAGGGTCTCCATGACCCGCCCCCATCCTCCTGCCCCCCACACTCTGGGGGTTCCTTTCTCCAGGACTCCAGCCAGGTCCCCCCTCCTTTCATTCTCTCCCCACCCCTCCCCCACTGTCCGAACCCACCCTGGCTTTTTTTTTTGAAGGAACCACTAGTAGGGAGAGGAAAATTTAGAGATTATAGGTTCACGGTGTATTCACAATAGACTTTTGTGTCTGCCAGGATTTTTTTTTTCAAATTAATTAATTAATTTATTTATTTTTGGCTGTGTTGGGTCTTCGTTTCTGTGCAAGGGCTTTCTCTAGTTGTGGCGAGCAGGGGCCACTCTTCATCGCGGTGCGCGGGCCTCTCACTATCGCGGCCTCTCCTGCTGCAGAGCACAGGCTCCAGACGCACAGGCTCAGTAATTGTGGCTCACGGGCCCAGCCGCTCCGCGGCATGTGGGATCTTCCCAGACCAGGGCTCGAACCCGTGTCCCCTGCATTGGCAGGCAGACTCTCAACCACTGCGCCACCAGGGAAGCCCTGCCAGGAGCTTTTAAAACACTAACTAGTTAATCCTTACGTTCCCTTTGTTCTTTCTCTGTGCTCTGTGCTCTCAACACAGTAGATTCTCAATACACATTTATTGGCCAGTTCGTTAATTCTGTTAATAAATACTTGTCACTAGGGCATTAAGTGCATTTGCAGCACACTGACTGCACCACAATATGTAGCACTGGTTTCAGATGACCTTGATGTAGAATGTTTTGATTATTAAAATATTGTCTTCCAACTGGACGAAAGGAACTTAAGGGAAGGAAGAAATGTAGAATGAGCCACAATTCTTTTTTTCTTTTTTTTATTGAGGCATAGTTGATTTATAATGTTGTGTTAGTTTCTGGTGTAACAAAGTGATTCAGGTGTATATATATATATATATATATATACATATACACACACACACTTTTTTTTCTTTTTCAGATTCTTTTCCATTATGATTTATCACAGGATATTTAATATAGTTCCCTGTGCTATACAGTAGGACCTTGTTGTTTATTTATCCTATATATAATAGTTTGCATCTGCTAATCCCAAACTCCCAAGCCTTCCCTCCCTCACCTCTCTCCCCTTTGGCAACATTTGTCTTCTATGTCTGTGAGTCTGTTTTGCAAATAAGTTCATTTGTATCATTTTTTTATTCCATATATAAGTGATATCATATGATATTTGTCTTTCTCTGTCTGACTTCTTTCACTTAGTATAATCATCTCTAGGTCCATCCATGTTCCTGCAAATATGAACCACAATTCTTTATCTGCAACTCTGGAATCCAAAAAGCTCTGACAGCCATAGTGTTTTTTTCCCAAGGTTTGAGGCAAACTCCCACGGTGGTACAACTTGACCTGAACCAATGTAAGACTATTGGTTTATCCGCCTACTATGAATATTCATATGTTTCACTGCAGAAATACTAATGTGTTGCTTGCAGAGCGCTGCTCCAGACCCCCTTGTGGTGTTATGTAATGTACAGTTTAGGAACTGGATTACTTATCTAAATCTGAAAAATTCTGAATTAGAAACATGCCTGGGGCTTCCCTGGTGGTGCAGTGGTTGAGAATCCACCTGCCAATGCAGGGGACACGGGTTCGAGCCCTGGTCTGGGAAGATCCCACATGCCGTGGAGCAACTGGGCCCGTGAGCCACAACTACTGAGCCTGCGCGTCTGGAGCCTGTGCTCTGCAACAAGAGAGGCCGCGATAGTGAGAGGCCCCGCGCACTGTGATGAAGAGCGGCCCCTACTTGCCGCAACTAGAGAAAGCCCTCGCACAGAAACGAAGACCCAACACAGCCAAAAATAAATAAAATAAAATAAAAAAGACATAACAAGGAAGAAAACTATAAAAAAAAAAAAAAAAAGGAAAAAAGAAATATGCCTGGCTCCAGGGATATGGGATAAGGGATTATCCTCTTGAATTCTGCATCCATCAGCACATTTTCAGTTGCAAGTAACAGACAACCTAACTCAAATTGGCTTAAATAATAAAAAGAATGTATTAACTCATAACTAAAAAGTCTAGAAATTTTGTGGCTTTCAGACCTGGGTCAATCCAGAGGGCCACAGAGTGTTAAGCCCTACATTCTCTCTCTCTATCTTTCTTGCCTCTGCCCTCCTCAGTCTGTCGGCTTTATCCTCAGTTATATTTACTCACTGAAGCAAAAATAGTTGCCATCGTTCCAGGCCTCACAGGGACAGAGAAAGAGAGCTCGGAGGAAGAGAGACAACTTCGCCATGGATTCCAAGAGAAAGGTCCCATGGCTGCACTTGACAGCCACCATGTATGGTGACTGGGGGTCAGTTGTGCTGATGAGCTTTGCCTGGGGCAGGTGTACTGCCTCCAGGGCTAGGATCAAGTTGGTTGACCTGGACCCCCAAACAAAAACCAAGAGCTACTGGGACGGGGAAAGGGGAAATGGATGCCGTGGAGGTAATGACCACATCATCGCCTCTTATCGAATATCTGACACACAGTCAAGCACATTAAAGACACACAACACATACTGGTTGCGATGGTTACGTTTATGGGTCATCTTGGCTGGGCTAACGGATGCCCAGAAAACTGCTAAACTTTATTTCTGTGTGTGTCTGGGAGGGTGTCTCCAGAAGAGAGTAGCATTTGAACCAGCAGATTAAGTCAAGGTCACTTTCCCCAGTACGGGGGTGGGGGTGGTAGGGGGAGGCCTCGTCAAATCGTTGAGAGCCTGAATGGAACAGAAAGGCAGAGGAAAGGCGAATTTGCTCTCTCTGCCTGAACTGAGATATCCACCTTCTCCATCCCTCGAATACTGCGAGTTTCTCAGGCTTTCAGATTCAGACCAGGACTTAAAGCCATCAGCCCCTTGATTCTCAGGCCTTTGAACTCAGTCTGAGTTACACCACTGCTCTCCTGGTTCAGCAGCTTGCAGACTGCAGATTGTGGGACTTCTCAGCCTCATGCGGGCCAATTCCTATAATAACAATTTTTATATCTGTCTATCATCTATCTATCTATCAATCATCCATCTATCTACCTATCATCTACCTATCTTTCTATCTATCCTATTGGTTCTGTTTCTCTGGAGAGCCCTAACTAATACACCAGTCTTTACTCAATTGAAACCTTATCCCCAGTGGTAAACAAGGATTCTGCTTTCTTTATACCATTAGTTGTCAACCCTGCTTCATGAACCCATGCAGTTTTCCATGTAGTTATCTTACAGTATTTATTTACTTTATTATACGTCATATTAGTCATCTGTGGAAATCTCATCCACCTCACTAAACTCTAAGCTCCTTTAGGTGGGGTCTTGTTTGGCTCTGCTTCCCCCTTAATGCTTAGTATGTGTCTTGCAATAGCAAACAATCTGTGTTGGTTGAACTAAGTCACCTCTCCCCATCTCGGGCCAAAGCAGTGGCGGCAGAGAGAACTGGGCAAGGCAGGGAGGGTGGGGTAAAGATGGATGGAGAGAGAATGATGTTCTCTTCCCATGTTTTTCATTAGAAAACTAACCCTAATAGCACCGCACTTACCACACTGTAGTAAGGTGGTTCAGGAAACAGGAAGCAGAAAGCGTCCTTGGAACTGCCCTGAACAGTAAAGCTGATTTATTTGTTCATAAATAAAATCCTCGAGCCAGGGCAGGTTTTAGAATTGACCGAAGGACGGAGAAGCTCTAGAGTGTCGACATGGATCCAGTTTCTTTCATCGCTCCACTTTGTCTTCCCAAAATCGTCTTCCTCATGGAGGCGAAAGGCCTGCCGCAGTCCCAAGCATCTCGCCCTCACACCATGCCATCCAGAAGGCTTGCACTGCTTGAACTGAAAGGTGGCCGGGGAGATGGAGGGTGATACTGGATGGAAGCCAGGGGAACAAGGGAGCATCAGCTTTTCCCTGAGTATTTCATGGTATACTAGTTTCCTAGGGTTATCGTAACAAATTATCCAAACTAGGTGGCTTACACAACAGAAATTTATCATTGCACGATTCTGGAGGCTGGAAGTTCAAAATCAAGATGTTGGCAGGATTGGTTCCTTCTGAGGACTGTGAAGGAGGGATCTATTCCAGACCTCTGTCCTTGGCTTGTAGATGACCATCTCCTCCCTGTCTGTCTTCGCATTGCCTTTCCTGTATGCTTATCTGTCTCAGTGTCCACATTTCCCCTTTTTATATAAGGACACCAGTCATGTTGGGTTAGGGGCCCACCCTACTGTAGTGTGACCTTATCTTAGGTCATTGTATCTGCAATGACATTCTCTCCAAACTAGGGCACATTCTGAGATACTGAGGGTTAGGACTTCGACATGAATTTTAGAGGGACCCATTCAACCCATAACACATGGGACAGGGGAGAAGATAACTAAATGAAAATCAGGATTCTATTAGGGGAAAAGCAAGAAAATGGATGCTGGGTCAGTGACCCTAGAAGCCTCTACAATATTTTTTTTTTATAAAGAGAGAGTGTATTTTCTCTTTTACGTGCAGCTATTGTGGAAAATCACTTCCCCTTCCTCTAGCCTATGGTAGATGACAGACAGCACGACAATAAACCCTAAGAGAGAGATCTCTCCATCACACTGCTTTCTGTCTCTGTGGTTTCACTGTATAGTCTCTCTCTGGCAGCTGTGCTATGTAGCCCTTTAGATCCTCTGAGATACCTTTGAATATTATCTAGCTAGTCTTCACAGTGCCTGCTGGGAGACAGGACTTCACTTAGAGAAGAAAGTCTCCAGAAGATTTATGGTAGAAATGCCCAGAAATGAGAATCCTAAGGTTTCCCTGCTGTCCCAGGCATTTTTCTTGCCCCAGAACACTCAGCATTTGGGATTAAAATCTATATTTTCAAACTTGGTGGTATCCTGACACCCTAGTGGGGAAAGATGATCTCACTGGGCAGTGTCCACAGAATGTGGAAGTGAAAAAGGCAGAAACTTTATCTCAGATAAGGGCTCTGATGAAGGAATGAGCTGGGAGAGAATGAAGGTCACAGGATGACCTGGGCTATTTAGAGGTGCCCCAACCCCAAACAGTGGCTCCTTCAACCCAGGGAAAAGAAAATGCTACCATTAGGGGTCCAAGCTATCTAGAACATCTTATTCAGAAGAACCCAATTGAGACCAGGTGTGATAATGTCTTACTTCTCCCTAGTAAAGAGGTCACAAACAACTCTAAGGAAAAACTGTGTGGGGTCCAAGGTTTGTTTTATTTCATTTTGTTTTTTAACAACTTTACTGAGGTATGATTGACATACAATAAATTGAACTCACTTGAAGTGTACAATCTGATAATTTTTGACATATGTATACAACTGTGAAACCATCACTATAATCGAGATAATGAACATGTCCATCACCCCGGAAAATTTCCTCCTCTTCCTGCTCTCTCACCAGTCCCACACCCATCCTCAGGCAAACACGAATCTGCTTTCTGGCCCTATAGATGAGTTTGCCTTTGCTAGACTTTGATAGAAATGGGACTGTACAGTAGGCACTCTTTTTTTGTCTGGATTTTTTTCACTCAGCATAACTGAGATTTATCCCTGATGCTGTGTGCATTGATAGTTCCTTCATTTTTATTGTTGAGTACTAGTCCATTGTCTGAACATCCATTGACCACGATCTCTTTATTCATTCACCTGTTGAAGGGCGTCTGGATTGCTTTCAGTTTCTGGCTGTTATAAATGAAGCTGCTTATAAATTCACCCTTGTTTGCACAGGAGGTCCATGGTTTGATTGTGTCATATTGGTTTGGTGGGGATGGCTTCATTCTCTGTGCGTGGGTATGCGTGGGTATGTGGGCCACACAAGCATGTTTCAGGGGATGAGTGGTTCTGCTGAGATCCCAGAGCTCTACTTGGCAGAGGCTGGCTTGCTGCTGCTGCTGCCATCTTGGGCCATCTCTGGGGTCCTCTGACTCAAGGGACCCTTTCTGGCTTCTGCTTCGCTCTCCTTCCTTCCCCAGACCATTGTGCTGCCATAATTAGTGACTAGATTGAAAACGGGAAAATAGTCACCAGGGGAAGAAGAATTGACTTTAAAAGGACCTGAGTTTTATTTTTTTTTAAATCAACTCTAAATCCTCCATTATTATCAAGCAAACTAGCTGGCCCACATAGAACCACCCTAAGATTCAGGCTAGACAAGCCCCTGCCCCGCACCCTGGGATTAGAGGCTCCCACTCTGGCTCTTCTCCAGCCACACCTGACTCCATCGGATAGGAAGCCCACCCCAAAGCCTGAGTTACCATCACCCCCTTCACCACGTGCTCAGTGCCCGGGTCCCTAGAATCGCTTGTCCAGATGACCTCAGTCCACTTATAGGACATCTATGTGATGTTCCCCAGATCTGAACTGCCAAAAGGTAGACAGCTGTGTGCAAAGAGTGTGGACAGAACTTGCATGTGTTCGTAAGTGAACCCTCGTGTGTATGTACACCTGCGTGAATACACTAGTTCACAAGGCCCCTTGTAGTATGGGTTGCAGTCAGAAGTGAAAAGAGAAGGGGGCAGACAGTGGGCCAGGGTCTGGGGACCAGGGGCCAGCTCTTCCCATGCTCCCAGCACAGACCTCCAAGGAGTTCAAAAATTTTAAAACCAAATCTGGCCTACAGGCTATCATAAAGGTATATTTGTCAACATAGGAATCTAGAACAGATTTCACTTAATGTTTGGCTAGATTCAGAACTTGACATATTCAGACACTGGGCCCATGGCTCTCCATTTGTACTCTTGCCTTGAGCTCTGAAAGTATTAGGGATGGGCCTGGGACCACCCCTCCCCTCCTCCTGCATCACATATCTGTCATGTTACTTGCTAGCTTTTGATCCTTTCTTTTGCCTTTCGGGGCTATCCTTGATGTTCATTTTAATCTTTTTTCAACAGCATAAATATTGAGAGAAAAAAGTGTGATTAGGGTGGGGAAGAGGGGGACACACACATGGTGTAATCTGCCCCAAGCCCACCTGCCTGTAGACCAGACTCTGCAGAGACTCTAGAATTATGAGTTGATGTTTCTCATCTAAATTATGGGAATCGGGGTAGACTCACTGCTTTGAAGTCAGGCAGCTCAGTTCCTCACTAGAAAGCTATCCTGAGCACCCCTGTGGAAGATGAATTGCCAGGATGGCCCCAATTCTCCACTCCTCCTTGTATCCACCCCCTTGTGGCCCCTCCCATCAGGAGATGGAATCTGTTTCTCCACCCCTTGGGTCTGGGCAGCCCTTGTTACTTACTGTGACTGATAGAATGTGGCACGAGTGACAGTGTGCCAGGTCCAAGCCTAGGCCTCAAGAGGCTTTGTGTATTTTTATCCTCTCTCAGACCCCTGCTTCTGCTATGAAGATAAGGCTGGGCTGCACTGCTGGAGTATGACAGGCCACACAGAGCAGAGCCCAGACCACCTCAGCCGAGGCCACCACTCACCTGTCTGCCAACTGACCGCAGATACATGAATCAGCTCCACTGAGATGAGCTAAGCACTGCCCAGGGTAGCAGAACCCCCAACCTGATATTTAATTTTGCAAGAAATAATAAATAATTTTCTTAAGCCACTGAATTTTGGGGTGGTACGAGATTGTAGGGAAACTATTTTTATGTTTCTGCACAGTTAGTGCTTTCTAAACAAATTTCACTGAGATTTGCTTCCTGGGCTCAAAGCAAGCCCTGAAAGTCAATATACAACAGAGTAGAATGCGAGAGAGAACTCTAGAAAGATTTACCTAATTCTGGAGGTATGTGCACATTTCAAGGGAAGATGAGCTCTGGGACTTTGCAGATACCTCTGAGATATAAAACTGGAGACACTGGGCTTATCTTTTCCCTGGAGAGACTTATTTACATGCCAAAGGATTAGGGTAAGGATGCTTCCAATAAGACTCCAAAGAGACTCTCTCAGAAAGGGAAGGTGAGAAAGCTGCCTCTTCTTTCTGCACATAACACTGAAAATTCATTTCTCTGTGTCCTAGGCCTACAGACTGAGATTACCATCCCATAGAGCATTCCTGCAATTTTACTCTGGCTGGTGATCATCTTGCTGTGAGTAGGATAAGAAATTTGTCTCTGATCCAAAAATGTCTTGTATGCATTCAAGACAAAATTAATAAAGATAAAAATTTCTGTTTGTTATGTAGCATTAATTGCAGCAATAGCTGACTGACAACAACCACTGATTTCGGTCTCCTTATTGGTTTCTGCTGGAGCATGTCGTCCAACATACTGCACTTGTGACTGATCTAGAGGCAGGGCTTAGGTGGAAATCAGAATTTTATCTTACTGTTGTTGAAGCAAAAGGCTATTCTTCTAACCAGGAATGTTGAAAAATCAACTAATCCAGATTTTATCAAACTATCCTTCAAGTTACCTTAGTAACTTGTACAGTGTTCTGTAAAATGTAAGTGTTCTGTAAAATAAGGAATAGGTTTTGGAAATTCTGGGTTAAACCTGGTTAACCTGGTTAAACAAAGTTAAATCTGTTTCTTTCTTTCAGAATTTCTCAGACCTTTATACAGAGCTATCTAATCAGTATGCCTGTGCAATGCAGGCACAACAAAGATCATCAGACCAAAGTGCAAAATTGTAGCTTTAAAAATGTTAAAGTCATAAATTAGACACTAAAATGTGAATTACCTCAAATGTGGATTAAAGTACAGGATAATTCTTTTCTTCTTCAATCTTGTCCTATCAGTATGGACAAGTTATAAAAATGAAGCACTGACACCAACAGCATAGGCAATAAAAGTAAAAATAGATAAACTGAACTACATCAAAAGTAAAAACTTCTGTGCGTCAAAGGGCACAATCAACAGAGTGAAAAGCAGCCTACAGAACAGGAGAAAATATGTAAAACATATATTTGATAAGAGGTTAATATCCAGAACATATAAAGAATTCCTACAATTCAACAACAAAATAACCCAATTAAAAGATGGGCAAATGAGAGAATGATGTCAGCAAGATGGTAGAGTAGGAGATACTAGACTTTGTTCCCCCACAAAAAAACAATTAGACAGCTATCCACAAATGAAAATAGCCCTGGGAGGGTTTAAGAGTCCACCTCAGAACCTACAGTAACACAGTGGGGTGAAAAATGGAAAATAACAGCACAGAGATGACTGCTAGGGACACTGGCTTAGCAGCAACATCTGGAGACCTTTAGGAAAAAAGAAGAGAGTGGGTACTATAAGCATCAGCCCCATGGCAGAGGCCACTGTGGTCCCTAGTGACCTAAAGAGGGCCCCAAAAGCCTCTGCTACTGAAGACTTCAATAGCTCCCCATGACAGCTGTGAACTTCCCACAGCTTTCACAGAGGAGGACCCCATAGCATTATTTGGTGCAGAATCCAGGGGCCTGCTCTGCAGAGAACACCAGCAGCTTGCACCACTGAGGGGACCAACAGAAATTACCACCACAGGGGAGGTGCTGCTGTGCACCCCCCTCCAGAAGCAGCTACTGTTGCACTGCCAGGAACCAGGGTTACCAGCACCCCTGACAACCCTGTGCACACCGCAGAGCCCAGAGCTGCAGTCAATCTGTATGCACTTGCAATTCAGATCCTGGCTCTGAGGCCACTTCATACGTGCCCATGCTACAGATCCCAGCCCCATAGCTTCTCTGTGTGCACCTGTGTCTCGACACCAGAGCCAATGTCACCGCAGGCTACCCAGTGCTCTAGATTCCAGAGCCAATATAGCTCCACATATGCCAGCACTCCAGACCCCGGCTTCATGGCCACGTGGTGTGTACCTGTGTCTCATACATCACCACCACTGTGGAGTGGCCAGTGCCCTGGACCCTGGGGTTGCTGTTGCTCTGCAAGCATCCATGCTCCAGTCCCCAGCAACATTGCTGTTCCATGGGCACCCATGCATTAAACTGCAAGTGTACCCACAAGCAGGACCCTGCACCAAGAGGGATCTCCTCAGCCATGATATACCCCAGGAGTAAAAGAGATCAACAGCCTTTGCCACTGAAGACCCCAACAGCCCTTGCTGTCACTGTAGACACCCACAGCCTTGGCCATCAAGGACCCTTGCAATCTTTGCCAACAATGACCTCAGCTGACAGAGCTGCATGGAGACTACACTGCTGGGTCTTCCCCAGAGCTATAACCACGATACCCCATCCAGCTGGTGCCCCCACACCTATCTGCAGGTGAAGGTCTTTCCCTAGCTAAACCAATCTGTAAAGTCTGGAAGAAGTGACTCCTCCATCAAATGCACATACATCAACACATGGCTACAAGAAACACACACACACACAAAAATCAAGGAAACTTGATACTGCTGAGGAACACAATAATTTTCCAGTAACAAATCCCAAAGAAATTGAGATCTATGAATTGCCAAAGAATTCAAAATAACTATTTTTGTAATCCCAGTGAGCTAAAGAGAATGTGCATAGACAACTCCATGAATCAGGAAAGCAGTACAGGAAAATGAGAAGTTCGACAAAGAGATAGAAATTATAAGAAAGAGCCAAACAGAAATTCTGAAGCTTAAGAATAAAATGAAATGGAAAAAAAAAGTGCAAAAGAAAGCATCAACAGAAGTCTTGATCAAGCAAAAGAAACAATCTGTGAACTAAACACAAATCTTTTGAAATTCTCTAGTGAGAGGAGAAAAACAAAAAAAGAATAAAAAAGAGTGAAGAAAGCCTATGTGAATTATGAGACATCATGAAGCAAAAGAATAATTCACATAATGGGAGTCCCAGAATGAGAGGAGGAAGAGAAAGGGGCAGAAAGCTCATTTAGAGAAATAATAGTTGAAAACTCCCCAAATCTGAGAAGAGATATAGACATCTAAGTACATGAAATTCATAGGTCCCCATACAAATTCAACCCAAGGAAGACTTCACTGAGACATATTAGAATAAAAACTGTCAAAAATCAAAGACAAAGAGAATTTTGAAAGTAGCAAGAGAAAAAAAACAAAACAAAACTCATCGCATCCAAGGGAATCCCCAAAAAGCTGTCAACAGATTTCTCAGAAGAAACCTTGCAGGCCAAGAGAGAGTGTTATGATATATTCAAAGTGTTGAAAGAAAAAAAAACTGCCAACCAAGAATACTTTTACCCAGCAAAGCTGCCATTTAGAAATGAAGGAGAGATAAAGATTTCCCAAACAAAATTAAGGGAGTTCATCACTATTAGATCTGCTTTACGAGGAATGCTAAAGGGAATTCTTGAAGTGGAAGTGAAAGGATGCTAATTAGTAACATTAAAACATACGAGAGTATAAACTCACTGGTAAAGACAAGTGTATTCTAAAATTCAGAATATTCTCATACTGAAATGGTGGTGTGAAATCTAGTAAAAAGGTAAAAAGACAAAAGTATTAAAAATAACTATAGCTACAATAATTTGTTGTATGAATACAACAGTGGACACACAATATAAAAAGAAGTAAATTATGGCATCAGAAACGTAAAATGGGAGGGGACAAAAAGGGTAGAGTTTTCTATGCAATCGAAGTTAAATTGTTATGAGCTAAAAATAAATTGTTATCTATCAGATGTTTTATGTAAACCTTATGGTAACTACAAAGCAAAACAAAAAACAAAAAACAAAAAAAAAACAAAACCTATAGTAGATAAACAGAAGAGAAAGAGAAAGAAATCAAAGCACATCACTATGGAAAATCACCAAGTCACAAAGGAAGACAGAAAGAGAGGAAGAAAGGAACAAAGGAAATACAAAACAGCTTAAAAAAATAAACAAGATGGCAAAATAATAAACTGATTAATAATTACTTTAAATGTAAATGGATTAAATTTTCCAATCAAAAGACATATAGTGGCTGAATGGATTAAAAAAACAAGACTCAACTATTTGCTGCCTAAGAGAGACTCACTTCAACTTTAGCACACACCTAGGCTGAAAGTGAAGGAATGGACATGGAAACCAATGCAAATGGAAACCAAAAAGGAGCATGGGTAGCTCTACCTATATCAAAAGTCAAAAACTATTACAAGAAACAACGAAGGTCATTATATAATGATAAAGAAATCAATTCAGCAAGAAGATATAACAATTATTAAATATATATGCACCCAACATTGGAACACCTAAATATATTAAATAAATATTAATTGAGCTAAAGGCAGAAATAGACAGCAATACAGTTATATAAGGTGTCTTCAATATCTCACTTTCAACAGTGGATCGATCATCAAACAGAAACTCAATAACGAAACATTGGACTTGAACTATACTTTAGACCAAATGGACCAGACATATATAGAGCATCCCATCTAACTGTAGCAGAATATACATTCCTTTTAAGTGCACACAGAACATTCTCCAGGATAGATTATATATTAGGTCACAAAACAAGTTTTAAAATATTTAACAAGATTGAAATCATATCAAATATCTTTTCATGCTACAATGGTATGAAACTAGAAATCAATACCAGGAAAGCTGAAAAATTCAAAAATATGTGGAAATTAAACAACACTCTTAAACAATTAATGGCTCAAAGAAGGACTCAAAAGGGAAATAAAAAAAAATCTAGACACAAATTAAGTGAAACATGAAACACAACATACCAAAACTTATAGGATGCAGCAAAAGTGGTTCTAAGAGGGACGTTTATAGCAATAAACACCTACAATAAGAAAACTCAAACAACCTAATTTTACACCTCAAGGAACTAAAAAATAAAAATAACCACAACATTAGCAGAAGGAAGGAAATAACAAGGATCAGAGCAGAAATAAATGAAATAGAGACTAGAAAAACAATAGAAAAGATCAATAAAACTAAGAGCTGTTTTAAGATAAACAAACTTGGCAAACCTTTAGTTAGACTAAGAAAAAAAAGAGAGACAACTCAAATAAATAAAATTAGAAATGAAAGAGGAGACATTATAACTGATTCCACAGAAATACAAAGGATTCTAAGAGACTACTATAAACATTTTTATGTCAACAAATTGGGTAACATAGAAGAAAAGGAAAAACTCCTAGAAACATACAACCTACCAAGACTGAATCATGAAGAAATAGAAAATCTGAACAGATCTATAACTAATAGGGAGACTGAATCAGTAATCAAATATCACCCAACAAAGAAAAGCTCAGGACCACATATCTTCATTGGTGAATTCTACCAAATATTTATAGAAAAATTAATGTCAATCCTTCTCAAATTCTCACGAAAAAATTGAAGAGAAGGAACACTTCCAAACTCATTTTCTGAGGCTTGCATTACCCTGATATAAAAGCCAGGCAAAGACATTATAAGAAGCAAAAATTACAGGCCAATAACCCTGATGAACATAGGTGCAAAAATCCTCAACAAAATACCAGCAAACTGAATTTAACAGCACATTAAAAGGATCATACACCATGATCAAGTGGGATTTATCCTTGGAATACAAGGACGGTTTGACATATGCAAATCAATAAATGTTATACACTACATTAACAAAATGACACATAAAAATCATATGATCATCTCAATACATATAGAAAAAGCATTGACAAAATGCAACATCTATATATGACAAAAACTCTCAACAAAGTGGTTATACATGGAACATACCTCAACATAATAAAGGCCATATATGACAAGCCCACAGCTAACATCATACTGAACAGTGAAAAGCTGAAAACTTTTCCTCTAAGATCAGGATCAGGACAAGGATGCTATACAGTGGAGAAAAGACAGCCTCTTCAGTAAGTGGTGCTGGGAAAATTGGACAGGTACATGTAAAAGTATGAAATTAGAACACTCCCTGACACCATACACAAAAATAAACTCAAAATGGATTAAAGACCTAAATGTAAGGCCAGACACTATCAAACTCTTAGAGGAAAACATAGGCAGAACACTCTATGACATAAATCACAGCAAGATCCTTTTTGACCCAGCCCCTAGAGAGATGGAAATAAAAACACAAATAAACAAATGGGACCTAATCAAACTTAAAAGCTTTTGCATAGCAAAGGAAACCATAAACAAGACAAAAAGACAACCCTCAGAATGGGAGAAAATATTTGCAAATGAAGCAACTGACAAAGGATTAATCTCCAAGATTTACAAGCAGCTCATGCAGCTCAATAACAAAAAAACAAACAACCCAATCCAAAAATGGGCAGAAGACCTAAATAGACATTTCTCCAAAGAAGATATACAGATGGCCAATAGACACATGAAAGAATGCTCAACATCATTAATCATTAGAGAAATGCAAATCAAAACTACAATGAGATATCATCTCACACCGGTCAGAATGGCCATCATCAAAAAATCTAGAAACAATAAATGTTGGAGAGGGTGTGGAGAAAAGGGAACACTCTTGCACTGTTGGTGGGAATGTAAATTGATACAGCCACTATGGAGAACAGTATGGAGGTTCCTTAAAAAACTAAAAATAGAACTACCATATGACCCAGCAATCCCACTACTGGGCATATACCCTGAGAAAACCATAGTTCAAAAAGAGTCATGTACCAAAATGTTCATTGCAGCTCTATTTACAATAGCCAGGACATGGAAGCAACCTAAGTGTCCATCATCAGATGAATGGATAAAGAAGATGTGGCACATATATACAATGGAATATTACTCAGCCATAAAAAGAAATGAAATGGAGGTATTTGTAGTGAGGTGGATGGAGTTAGAGTCTGTCATACAGAGTGAAGTAAGTCAGAAAGAGAAAAACAAATACAGTATGCTAACACATATATATGGACTCTAAGGAAAAAAAAAAAAAAAGGTCATGAAGAACCTAGTGGCAAAACGGGAATAAAGACACAGACCTACTAGAGAACGGACTTGAGGATATGGGGAGGGAGAGGGGTGAGATGTGACAGGGTGAGAGAGTGTCATGGACATATATACACTAACAAATGTAAAATAGATAGCTAGTGGGAAGCAGCCGCATAGCACAGGGAGATCAGCTCGGTGCTTTGTGACCACCTAGAGGGGTGGGATAGGGAGGGTGGGAGGGAGGGAGATGCAAGAGGGAAGAGATATGGGAACATATGTATATGTATAGCTGATTCACTTTGTTATAAAGCAGAAACTAACACACCATTGTAAAGCAATTATACTCCAATAAAGATGTTTAAAAAAAAAAAAAAAGACAAGGATGCTTACTCTCAACATTTTTATTCAACATAGTATTGGAAGTCCTACCCAGAGTAATTAGGCAAGAAAAAGAAATAAAAGTCATCCATATTGGAAAAAAGAACTGAAACTGTCACTATTTGCATGACATGATATTATCCTAAAAACTCCACTAAATGACTATTAGAAATAATAAACAAATTCAGCAAGAGGGAAGGATATAAATTCAATATACAAAAATCTGTTGCATTTTATACACTAATAGCAAACCATCAAAAAGAGAATTTTCTTTTAAAAAATCTGGTTTACAATTGCATCAAAAAGAATAAAATACCTAGAAATAAATTTAACCAAGGAGGTGAAAGAACTGTACACTGAAAACTGTAAAACATTGATGAAAGAAATTGAAAGAAACACAAATAAATGGAAGGAGGTTCAATGCCCATGGATTGGAATAATTAATATTGTTAAAATGTCCATACTACCCAAAGCAATCTATGGATTTAATGCAACCCCTATCAAAATTTCAGTGACATTTTTCACAGAAATAGAAAAAAACAATTCTAAAATTCATATGGAACCACAAAAGATCCCACATAAGCAAAGCAATCTTGAGAAAGAAGAACACAGCTACAGACATCACACTTCTTGATTTCAAACTATATTACAGGCTACAGTAATCAAAATAGTACAGTACTGGTATAAAGACAAATAGACCAATGGAACAGAATTGAGAGTCCAGAAATAAACCCACACATATACAGTCAACTAATCTTTGACGAGGGCTCCAAGAACACACAATAGGAAAAGGATAATCCCATCAATAAATGGTGTTGGGAAAACTGGATATCTACATACAAAAGAAAGAAATCAGACCCCTATCTTACCCCACCCACAAAGAAAAACTTGAAATGGATTAAGGACTTAAATGTGAGACCTGAAACCATAAAAATTCGAGGAGAAAACATAGGGGAAAACCTCTTGACATTAGTTTTGGTAATGATTTTTTGGATATGACACCAAAAGCACAAGCAACAACAGCAAAAATAAACAAACAGGATCACATCAACTAAAAAACTGGTGCACAGTGAAGGAAGTAACCAATGAAATGAAAAGGCAACATGCAGAATGAGAGAAAATATTTGCAAACCACACATCTGACAAGGGGTTAGTACCTAAAATATGTGAAGAACTCATATAAATTAATAGCAAATAGTAGACCGACCTTCAAGATGGCAGAGGACTAAGATGGAGATCACCTGCCTCCCCACAAATACATCAAAAATACATCTACATGTGGAACAACTCCTACAGAACACCTACTGAATGCTGGCAGAAAACCTCAGACTTCCCAAAAGGCAAGAAACTCCCCAAGTACCTGAATAGGGCAAAAGAAAAAAGAGAAAACAAGAGACAGAACAATAGGGACAGGACCTGCACATCTGGGAGGGAGCTGTGAAGGAGGAAAGGTTTCCATACACTAGGAAGCCCCTTCACTGGCAGAGGCAGGGTGTGGGTGGGGAAGCTTCGGAGCCACAGAGGAGAGCACAGTAACAGGGGTGCAGAGGGCAAAGGGGAGAGATTCCTGCACAGAGGATCAGTGCCGACCAGCACTCACCAGCCTGAGAGGCTTGTCTGCTCACCTGCCAGGACGGGCGGCAGCTGGGAGCTGAGGCTCGGGCTTCGGAGGTCAGATCCCAGGGAGAGGACTGGGGTTGGCTGCGTGAACACAGCCTGGAGGGGGCTAGTGAGCCACAGATAGGCAGGAGGGACTCTGGGAAAAAGTCTAGACCTGCCTAAGAGGCAAGAGACCATTGTTTCAGGGTGTGTGAGGAGAGGGGTTTCAGAGCACCGCCTAAATGAGCTCCAGAGACAGGCACGAGCTGTGGCTATCAGCGCGGACCCCAGAGACAGGCATGAAATGCTAACGCTGCTGCTGCAGCCACCAGGAAGTCTGTGTGCCCGGGAGACTGGCAGCCCGCCACGGCCAGGGTCCCGTGATCCAGGGACAACTTCCCCAGGAGAACACAGGGCACGCCTCAGGCTGTTGCAATGTCACGCCGGCCTCTGCTGCCGCAGGCTCGCCACGCATTCGTACCCCTCCGTCCCCCCGGCCTGAGTGAGCCAGAGCCCCCTAATCAGCTGCTACTTTAACCCCGTCCTGTCTGGGTGGGGAGCAGACGCCCTCAGGTGACCTACACACAGAGGCGGGCCCAAATCCAAAGCTGAACCCCAGGAGCTGTGCGAACAAGGAAGAGAAAGGGAAATCTCTCCCAGCAACCTCAGGAGCAGTGGATTAAATCTCCACAATCAACTTGATGTACCCTGCATCTCTGGAATACCTGAATAGACAATGAATCATCCCAAAACTGAGGCGGTGGCCTTTGGGAGCAACTGTAGACTTGGGGTTTGCTTTCTGCATCTAATTTGTTTCTAGTTTTATGTTTATCTTAGTTTAGTATTTAGAGCTTATTCTCATTGGTAGATTTAATTATTGATTTGGTTGCTCTGTTCCTTTTCTTATATATATATAGATTTTTTTTCCTTTTTCTCTTTTTGTGAGTGTGTATGTGTATGCTTCTTCGTGTGATTTTATCTGTATAGGTTTGCTTTTACCATTTGTTCTAGGGTTCTGTCTGTCAGGTTTTTTTTAGTATAGTTTTTAGCACTTGTTATAATTGGTGGATTTGTTTATTGGTTTAGTTGCTCTCTTCTTTTTTTTAAATTACTTTTTAATTTTTTATTTTAATAAATTTTTAATTTTTATTTTAATAACTTTTTAATTTTATTTTGTTTTACTTTTTTCTCACTTTAATTCTGAGCTGCGTGGTATACGGGGTCTTGGTGCTCTGGCCAGGTGTCAAGCCTGAGCCTCTGAGGTGGGAGAGCCGAGTTCAGGACATTGGTCCACCAGAGACCTCCTGGCCCCTCGTAATATCAGTCGGAGAGAGCTCTCTCAGAGTTCTCCGTCTGAACACAAAGACCCAGCTCCACTCAATGACCAGCAAGCTGCAGTGCTGGACACCCCATGCCAAACAACTGGCAAGACAGGAACACAACTCCACCCATTAGCAGAGAGGCAGCCTAAAATCATAATAAGGTCACAGACATCCCAGAACACACCACCGGATGTGGTCCTGCCCACCAGAAAGACAAGATCCAACCTTGTCCACCAGGACACAGGCACCAGTCCCCTCCACCAAGAAACCTACACAACCCACTGAACCAACCTTACCCACTTGGGGCAGACATCAAAAACAACGGGAACTTTGAACATGCAGGCTATGAAAAGGAGACCTCAAACACAGTAAGTTAAGCAAAATGAGAAGACAGAGAAATACACAGCAGATGAAGGAGAAAGGTAAAAACCCACCAGACCAAACAAATAAAGAGGAAATAGTCAGTCTACCTGAAAAAGAATTCAGAGTAATGATAGGAAAGATGATCCAAAATCTTGGAAATAGAATGGAGAAAATACAAGAAACATTTCACAAGGACCTAGAAGAACTAAACAGCAAACAAACAATGATGAACAACACAATAAATGAAGTTAAAAATTCTCTAGAAGGAATCAATAGCAGAATAACTGAGGCAGAAGAACAGATAACTGATCTGGAAGATAAAATAGTGGAAATAACTACCACAGAGCAGAATAAAGAAAAAAAGAATGAAAAGAATTGAGGACAGTCTCAGAGATCTCTGGGACAACATTAAATGCACCAACATACGAATTAAAGGGGTTCCAGAAGAAGAAGAGAAAAAGAAAGGGACTGAGAAAATATTTGAAGAGATTATAGTTGAAAACTTCCCTGATATGGGAAAGGAAATAGTCAGTCAAGTCCAGGAAGCACAGAGAGTCCCATACAGGATAAATCCAAGGAGAAACACACCAAGACACATATTAATCAAACTTTCAAAAATTAACTACAAAGGAAAAATATTAAAAGAAGAAAGAGAAAAGCAACAAATAACGTAGAAGGGAATCCCCATAAGGTTAACAGCTGATCTTTCAGCAGAAACTCTGCAAGCCACAAGGGTGTGGCAGGACATATTTAAAGTGATGAAAGGGAAAAACCTACAACCAAGATTACTCTACACAGCAAGGATCTCATTCAGATTCGACAGAGAGCTTAAAATCTTTACAGACAAGCAAAAGCTAAGAGAATTCAACACCACCAAACCAGCTTTACAACAAATGCTAAAGGAACTTCTCTAGGCAGGAAACACAAGAGAAAGAAAAGACCTACAATAACAAACCCAAAACAATTAAGAAACTGGTAATAGGAACATACATATCGATAATTACCTTAAATGTAAATGGATTAAATGCTCCAACCAAAAGACATAGACTGGCGGAATGGATACAAAAACAAGACCCGTATATATGCTGTCTACAAGAGACCCACTTCAGACCCAGGGACACAAACAGACTGAAAGTGAGGGGATAGAAAAAGATATTCCATGCAAATGGAAATCTAAAGAAAGATGCAGTAGCAATTCTCATATCAGACAAAACAGACTGTAAAATACAGACTATTACAAGAGACAAAGAGGGACACTACCTAATGATCAAAAGATCAATCCAAGAAGAAGATATAACGATTGTAAATATTTATGCGTCCAACATAGGAGCACCTCAATACATAAGGCAAATGCTAACAGCCATAAAAGGGGAAATTGACAGTAACACAATCATAGTAGGGGACTTTAACACCCCACTTTCACCAATGGACAGATCATCAAAAATGAAAATAAATAAGGGACACAAGCTTTAAATGATACATTAAACAAGATGGACTTAATTGATATTTATAGGACAATCCATCCCAAAACAACAGAATAAACTTTCTTCTCAAGTGTTCATGGAACATTCTCCAGGATGGATCATATCTTGGGTCACAAATCAAGCCTTGGTAAATTTAAGAAAATTGAAATCGTATCAAGTATCTTTTCCAACCACAATGCTATAAGACTAGATATCAATTACAGGAAAAAAACTGTAAAAAATACAAACACATGGAGACAAAACAATACACTACTAAATAACGAAGAGATCACTGAAGAAATCAAAGAGGAAATCAAAAAATACCTAGAAACAAATAACAAGGAAAACACGACGACCCAAAACCTAAGGGATGCAGCAAAAGCAGTTCTCAGAGAGAAGTTTATAGCAATACAATCCTACCTCAAGAAACAAGAAAAAATCTCAAATAAACAACCTAACCTTACACTTAAAACAATTAGAGAAAGAAGAACAAAAAAAAAAACCCCGATGTTAGCAGAAGGAAAGAAATCATAAAGATCAGATCAGAAATAAATGAAAAAGAAATGAAGGAAACAATAGCAAAGATCAATAAAACTAAAAGTTGGTTTTTCGAGAAGATAAATAAAATTGATAAACCATTAGCCAAACTCATCCAGAATAAAAGGGAAAAGACTCAAATCAATAGAATTAGAAATGAAAAAGGAGGAGTGACAACTGACACTGAAGAAATACAAAGGATCATGAGGGTTTACTACAAGCAACTATATGCCAATAAAATGGACAACCTGGAAGAAATGGACAAATTCTCAGAAAACCACAAGCTTCCAACGCTGAACCAGGAAGAAATAGAAAATATAATCATACCAATCACAAGCACTGAAATTGAAATTGTGATTAAAAATCTTCCAAAAAACAAAAGCCCAGGACCAGATGGCTTCACAGGCGAATTCTATCAAACATTTACAGAAAAGCTAACACTCATCCTTCTCAAACTCTTCCAAAACATAGCAGAGGGAGGAACACTCCCAAACCCATTCTACGAGGCCAACGTCACCCTGATAACAAAACCAGACAAAGAAGTCACCAAAAAGAAAACTACAGGCCAATATCACTGATGAACATAGATGCAAAAATCCTCAACAAAATACTAGCAAACAGAATCCAACAGCACATTAAAAGGATCATACACCATGATCAAGTGTGGTTTATGCCAGGAATGCAAGGATTCTTCAATATATGCAAATCAATCAATGTGATACACCATATTAACAAATTGAAGGAGAAAAACCATATGATCATCTCAATAGATGCAGAGAAAGTTTTCAACAAAATTCAACACCCACTTATGATAAAAACTCTCCAGAAAGTAGGCGTAAAGGGAACTTACCTGAACACAATAAAGGTCATATATGACAAACCCACATCCAACATCATTCTCAATGGTGAAAAACTGAAACCATTCCCACTAAGATCAGGAACAAGACAAGGTTGCCCACTCTCATCACTATTATTCAACATAGTTTTGGAATTTTTAGCCATGGCAATCAGAGAATAAAAAGAAATAAAAGAAATCCAAATTGGAAAAGAAGAAGTAAAACTGTCACTGTTTGCAGATGACATGATACTATACATAGAGAATCCTAAAGATGCTACCAGAAAACTACTAGAACTAATCAATAAATTTGGTAAAGTAGCAGGATACAAAATTAATGCACAGAAATCTCTTGCATTCCTATACACTACTGATGAAAAATCTGTAAGAGAAATTAAGAAAATACTCCCATTTACCATTGTGACAAAAAGAATAAAATACCTAGGAATAAACCTACCTATGGAGACGAAAGACCTGTATGCAGAAAATTATAAGACACTGATAAAAGAAATTAAAGATGATATAAACAGATGAAGAGATATACCATGTTCTTGGATTGGAAGAATCAACATTGTGAAAATGACTATACTACCAAAAGCAATCTACAGATTGAATGCAATCCCTATCAAAATACTAGTGGCATTTTTCACAGAACTAGAACAAAAAAATTCACAATTTGTATGGAAACACAAAGACCCCGAATAGCCAAAGCAGTTTTGAGAAAGAAAAATGGAGCTGGAGGAATCAGGCTCCCTGACTTCAGACTCCACACAAAGCTGCAGTAATGAAGACAGTATGGTACTGGTACAAAATCAGAAATATAGATCAATGGAGAAGGATAGAAAGCCCAGAGATAAACCCACGCACATATAGTTACCTTATCTTTGATAAAGGAGGCAAAAATATACAATGGAAAAAAGACAGCCTTTTCAATAAGTGGTGCTGGGAAAACTGGAGAGCTACATGTAAAAGAATGAAATTAGAACACTCCGTAACACCATACACAAAAATAAACTCAAAATGGATTAAAGACCTAACTGTAATGCCAGGCACGATAAAACTCTTAGAGGAAAACATAAGCAGAACACTCTATGACATAAGTCACAGCAAGATCCTTTTTGACCCACCTCCTAGAGAAAGGGAAATAAAAACAAAAATAAACAAATGGGACCTAATCAAACTTAAAAGCTTTTGCACAGCAAAGGAAACCATAAACAAGATGAAAAGACAGCCCTCAGAATGGGAGAAAATTTTTGCAAACGAAGCAACTGACAAAGGATTAATTGCCAAAATATACAAGCAGCTCATGCAGCTCAGTATCAAAAACCAAACAACCCAATCCGAAAATGGGCAGAAGACCTAAATAGACATTTCTCCAAAGAAGATAGATTGCCAACAAACACATGAAAGAATGCTCAGCATCATTAATCATTAGAGAAATGCAAATCAAAACTACAATGAGTTATCACCTCACACCAGTCAGAATGGCCATCGTCAAAAAGTCTACAAATAATAAATGTTAGAGAGGGAGTGGAGGAAAGGGAACCCTCTTGCACTGTTGGTGGGAATGTAAATTGATACAGCCACTATGGAGAACAGTATGGAGGTTCCTTCAAAAACTAAAAATAGAACTACCATACAACCCAGCAATCCCACTACTGGGCATATACCCTGAGAAAACCATAATTCACGAAGAGTCATGTACCACAATGTTCATTGCAGCACTATTTACAATAGCCAGGACATGGAAGCAACCTAAGTGTCCATCGACAGAGAATGGATAAAGAAGATGTGGCACATATATACAATGGAATATTACTCAGCCATAAAAAGGAACGGAACTGAGTTATTTGTAGTGAGGTGGGTGGACCTAGAGACTGTCATACAGAGTGAAGTAAGTCAGAAAGAGAAAAACAAATACCATATGCTAACACATATATATGGAATCTAAAAAAAAAAAAGAAACAAAATGGTCAGAAGAACCTAGGGGCAAGACGGGAATAAAGATGCAGACCTACTAGAGAATGGACTTGAGGATACGGCGAGGGGAAAGGGTAAGCTGGGACAAAGTGAGAGAGTGGCATGGACATATATACACTACCGAACGTAAAATAGATAGCTAGTGGGAAGCAGCCGCATAGCACAGGGAGATCAGCTCAGTGCTCTGTGACCACCTAGAGTGGTGGGATAGGGAGGGTGGGAGGGAGGGAGATGCAAGAGGGAAGAGATATGGGGACACATGTATATGTATAACTGATTCACTTTGTTATAAAGCAGAAACTAACACACCATTGTAAAGCAATTATACTCCAATAAAGATGTTAAAAAAAAAAAGATGTGACAGATATATACAATGGAATATTACTCAGCCATAAAAAGAAACAAAATTGAGTTATTTGTAGTGAGGTGGATGGACCTAGAGTCTGTCATACAGAGTGAAGTAAGTCAGAAAGAGAAAAACAAATACCGTATGCTAACACATATATATGGAATCTAAAAAAAAAAAAAAAAAGGTTCTGAAGAACTTAGGGGCAGGACCGGAATAAAGACACAGATGTAGAGAATGGACCTGAGGACATGGGGAGGGGGAAGGGTAAGCTGGGATGAAGTGAGAGATTGGCATGGACATATATACACTACCAAATGTAAAATAGATAGCTAGTGGGAAGCAGCTGCATAGCACAGGGAGATCAGCTCAGTGCTTTGTGACCACCTCGAGGGGTGGGATAGGGAGGTGGGAGGGAGATGCAAGAGGGAAGGGATATGGGGATATACGTATGCATATAGCTGATTCACTTTGTTATACAGCAGAAACTAACGCAGTATTGTAAAGCAATTATACTCCAGTAAAGATGTTAAAAAATAAATGAATAAATAATTAAATAAATAAAAACAAATAAGGTATAAGGATGTAATGTATAGCACAGAGAAAATAGCCAATACTGTATAATAACTTTATATGGAGTATAATTTATAAAAATCTCAAATCACTATGTTGTACACCTGAAACTAATATAATATTGTAATTATACTTCACTAAAAATAAAAAAAATTAAAAAACAAGGTAATGAGGTAGAAAAAAATAAGTACCTTAGGTTGTAAACAATATCTGTGGCTTTATCCTGTAACAGTTGGGTAATTATTTAGCACAACAGTGTTGATATTATTAAATTATAAAGTGAGAGAATTAAAAAAAAAGCAAATAGTAATCATAATAATAATAATCCAATTTTTAAATGGACATGGTACCTGATAGTCATTTTTTTCCCCAAAGAATATATACAAATGGCCAACAGGCAAATGAAATGCTGCTCAACATCACTAATCATCAGGGAAATACAAATCAGAACTATAATGAGATATCACCTCATACCTGTTAGTATAGCTAAAATCAAAAATACAAGAGTTAACAAATGTTGGCGAAGACGTGGAGAAAAGAGGATCCTTGTATTTGTTGCTCACAATGTGAACTGGTGCAGCCACTATGGAAAACAGTATGGCGGTTCCTCAAAAAATTACAAATAGAACTACCTTATAATCGCGCAGTTCCACTTCTGGGAATATATCTGAAGGGAGCAAGATCAATATTTCAAAGAAATATCTGTACTCCCATGTTTGTTGCAGCATTATTCACAATTGCCAAGACATGGAAACAGTGTCTGTCAGTGGACAAATGAATAGAGAAAATATAATATAAATGTAATGGAATATTATTTGGCCATAAAAAGGATATCCTGCCATTTGCAACAACATGGATGAATGCAGAGGGTGTTATGTTAAGTGAAAAAATCAGGAAAAGAAAGACAAATACCACATGGTATCACTTATATGTGGACTCTAAAAAAAAATAAAGGCAAACTCACAGAAACAGAGAGTAGAATAATGGTTACCAGGGGCTAGGGAGTGGGAAATATGGGGAGATTTCAGTTAAAGTATACAAACTTTTAGTTATGAGTAAGCACTGAGGATCTGATGTATGGCAGAGTGAGGATAGTTAACAATACTGTATTGTGTACTTGAAATTTGATAAGAGTAGATCTTAAGCATCCTCATCAAAAAATAAATTAATTTAAAAGGTGATGGATGCTAATTAACTTGAGTGTGGTAATCACAGTGTATACTTATATCAAATCATCACACTGTATACTTTAAATATGTACAATTTTGTCAATTATACCTCAATAAAACATAAATAAAAATAAAGTTGGTGATCAGTTTTTGTTAAAGATGTACTACAAACCTAAAGATCCTCATTTAGGAATTTGGAGAATTTGTGCTTTTAATTGAAGGAATTATAGAGCTATGAGATGATATCACAGATACTATATAATAAAGTTAGGCTCTGTATCACTACCTTTTTTTTTCTTTAGGACTTGAATTGTGACTTCCGTGTACTAAATAATATGAAATATACCTATATTTTACTGTGTCTGTAAATATTAATCTTGTCAGTAAATATTTTTCAACAGTTTTTTTTATTATTATTATTTTAATCAGTCATCAATTTTATACACATCACTGTATACATGTCAATCCCAATCGCCCAATTCAGCACACCACCGTCAACAGTTTTTTTTAATGGGCAAAGGACTTGAATAAATATTGCTCCAAAGAAGACATGCAAATAGCCAACAAACACATGAAAAGATGCTCTACATCACTAATCATTAGGGAAATGCAAGGCAAAACCACAATGAGATACTACCTCACACCCATTAGGATGCTAGTATTAAAAAAAACAAAAACCCAGAAAATAATAAGTGTTGATGAGGACGTGGAGAAATTGGAACACTTGCACACTGTTGATGGGAATATAAGATGATGCAGCTGCTATGGAAAACAGCATGGAGCTTCCTGGAAAAATTTTAAAATAGAATTACTATATGATCCAGCAATTCCACTTCTGGTTATATACCCAAAAGAATTAAAAGCAGGGTCTCAAAGAGAAGTTTGTACACTCATGTTCATAACAGCATAATTCACAATAGCCAAAGGTGGAAGCAACCCAAGTGTTCTGATGGATGAATGGCTAACAAAGTATGGTCTATACATAGAATGGAATATCATTCAGCCTTATACAGGAAGGAAATTCTGGCACATGTTCCAACATGGATGAACCTTGAGGACATTATGCTAAATTAAATAAGGCAGTCACAAAAAAGAGAAATATTGTATAATTCCACTTATATGCGGTACCTAGAGTGGTAGAAATCATAGGGACAGAAAGTAGCATGTTGGTAACCAGAGGCTGAGAGGAAGAGGAAATGGGGAGTTGCTGTTTAATGGGTGTGGAATTTCAGTTTTGCAAGATGACAAGGTTCTGGACATTGGTTGCACAACAATATGAACATAATTAACGCTACTGAACTGTACACTTAAAATGGTTAAGATGATAAAGTTTATGTCATGTGTATTTTGTCACAATTAAAAATTTGTAAAAGAAAGAAAATGAAGGAATAATGCCAAGCAAACTCTGTCAACATATTATCTCAAAACACCCACCTTAGCCAGGAAAAAAAACTAACGTTCTATGCATCTCCAAGTGCAAAATAAGAAACAAATAACTTCAAAAGATCAGTTACAACAATATCAGATCAAACTGAAGAAGCTAGATAAAAGTCAGGCAATTAATAACTAAAAGCCAAAATGCCTCCTGTAATTGCCTAGTGGCTCATTTTCCCTGCTGCCTAGAAATTGTCAGCCCTGTGTTTGGAACCAATGAAGCAAAGGGAATAGAAAAGGGAGCACTTTGGAATAATGCTATTAGTAGGTGCATCGTAGCATTTCAGATGGCGCACAGGCAAATTATGGAGTCAAAATGTCTCCACAGCAGGTTGATGAATCTACAGATGTTAGTGATTGTGTTCAGTAATTGTATTGGTAGGAATCCCTGAAGAAAGGAGCTTGGAAGAAGCATGTCTCTTTTGCAAAGAAGTACCAAAACAAACCACGTGTGATGAAATATTCAAAGTGATAGATGGAAGCATCGAAACAAATAGCATCAAAACCCTGCATAAATGTAGGGATTGATGGTATAGCTGCAGTGACAGGAAGAAGTAAGTGATGTACATCAAGCATTTATTCTGAAAATCGTGAGACACCAGTAATACCTTATTTTATTCATAGAGAAGCCTTCATATGAGCAATTTTACCTATAGATCTGAATTTATATTGAATGATACTATAAAAGTGGTGAACCTAATGAAATTCAGGCTATACCGTCCCATCTGTTTTCAGCGTTTTCTACATAAATGGTATCACGATACCCATTTCTGATGTTTCATGCTGAAGTGCATTGGCTGGCCAGGGAGAGAATTGTGTCAGGAATTTATGGACAAAAGGAAGAATTAAAAATTAATTTATGAATCATTCATACTGTATAGATATACTAAAAAATAGTTTATGACTTTCTAAATGATTTAACTAATAAGTTTGAGCATCTGATAGAAATTAATTAAAAATTATAAGAACTGCATGAAAACATATAAATGTGGGTGGACAACGTTTTGAATTCAAAGCAAAATTTACCTTTTGATAAGTGGGGTTAATGTGATTTACTGGTGATATTAATCAAGACTAATATATGAATCCTAAAAATGATTAAAGACCAATAGAAGAATATTTGTGTAGGCTTAAGGAAAAGCTTCATTATTATTTAGAAATACTAATATGATCAAATTTGATTGCATTCTAAATCCATTCACATTATCATAAGATATTAATATCATAAGATATTATATTTGGTAATGAAAGAAGAAGAAAAGCTGCTGGATTTAAATAAAGAATCATCTTACCCTTAAAGTACAACTTAAAGAGATCAAATTATATAAATTGTGGCTAGTGGCGAGGGGAAAGTTTCTGCCAGCTGCGAAATAAAAGACATTATTCTGCCATTTGCTACAACATATGTGCTCCAATGCTAACTATTAAAATCTTGATTAAGATTTATGTGCAGCCATCTCAAATATAAAACCCAATATTAAAAAGTAAGTTCGTGAAAGCAAGATCAAGTTTTTCATTAAAGATTATTTTCAAAAAGTAAGACTTTGTATTTCATTTTCTAATCACAAGTCTATAATATACAGAAACATGTAATATATGTAAATGTAAATCCCCTCCTGTTTACTCCAGTGAGCTACAGAAATAGAATATCATCATTTTCTATGTGTGCAATCATGCAAAAAATACTGGGAAGCAATGTTTTAATATATTATATGCACTGTTTATACTCAAAAGAGTACTACGGTATGCAGCTTTCCCCAAGCTGACTCGATCACAGAACTTTTCTTGCGTGTGACTGGTTAATGTCTTACAGATCACTAGTGTTTCATGGAACACAGCGTGGAGAAACTGAGGTGATCTAAACCTCTCACCACACGGATGAGGAAACTGGTGTCCAGAGAGGGGAAGTGAATTGGCCAAGGTCGTATTATCGCTTTCACATCTCTGAACCACCCCGTGGGTTCAGAGTTGAATACATTCTTGGATGATACAGAATCTGCTGATATTATATTGAAAGCAGAGCAAGCAATAGCATTTGGAGTTTTTCCAGAAAGAACCTCTCAAAATTCAAGGGGAAGTTACTTTGTGAAAGATCTTTTCTTTTTTCCTTTTTTTTTTTTTTTTCTTTTTTGCATCTCTCTGCTTTCAAATCATTTGCTCTTTTACATGGCTTCCCCAAAGAGGCAATCAAATTAGGATTGGGATAAACCCATAAACAATTCTTTATTGGTTTTTTCTTAATAATGACCTGGCATCATTTTAACTTCAGCTCCCTAAGGACTAGAGTTGCATTTATCCCGTGGTCTCCTGTTTTAGAATGCCCATCCTCATTTTCTATTATCATGTGATTCCTAGGACTGATTTGTATTGTATACATACTTGTTTTTTCAATCATTCGGCTAATTTGGCTAATCAAATACCCTATTTTTCAACGATTTTACTCTTTTAATCATCCAGCAGTTGGAAACATGGACAGCCACTGCAGAGTTCCTGAGCCCTGAGATTCCACAAACCCAACATGTGAGGTGGGGAACAGAGGCCAGAACCTTCCAGCTTCAGATCTCCAATCCTCATCTTTAAATCTTTTTCTTAGACTTCCCATAAGAGTTAAAAGAGAGCAATATAGTCTGTATCTTGGCCCTTGTCACACGTTGGGTGTTAAAACTGCCTTGGCGATGGGGTGACAACAGGACACGTACTGGGCCTGCTCCCCACGAGAACTGAAGCAGGACTGAGCTGAGAGAGGGGTCGGGCTGTGACAAAGGCACAACAAAAGCCTCAGCCGTTCCCACAGGGAGCTCTGGAGCTGGGACAATCCTTCAGAGTTGTCCCCAGCCGGGCGAGGGCCCCAGGCCTTTGTACCCCTACATCGTCCAGTCATCGGATGCCATTTAGCCCCTGGAAGGGGCATGAAGTTGGGCAAGGCAACTGTCTTCTGTTGAGGGCAGTTCCCAGTCCTCGGCGGTAAACTGGCAGCAGCGGGGAGAATAAATCCTTCATTTTAGACGAGGCATCGGGAAGTACAGCACAGCTTTCGCCACCATGGAGCTGCTTTTGACTTCAGGCCGACAACCCGTCTCCTGGTCAAGTAAACACTCACCAGCAAATGAGTGGGCTCCATGCTGTAGTTGGAGAAACGTTCTTCAGACCCGCCAACCCCCCTAAATGAAGGCAAGTACGACCACCTGGAACCAGGTTGTGTGGCTCAGTGCAAAGTTCAGGAGACCTGGAAATACCGGATGCTTTGCACAGCATAACCCATGGTTATGGAGGCCAGCTACTGAGTCAGTCCCCTTGTCCCTTGCCATATGGTATTTCTAGACCCAGGGTTGTCTCACTGTGCTTGGGAATCAGCCCCAACCCTTTCCTCTGGGAACCGCTGTGCTCACCAGGCAGAGCCGCAGTCACCTCCAGAGTAGCGCCCTCTGGGCAGGCACCCAAGCAGCGTCAGGCACCCTGCGATCCCACTGCACAAAGCCGTGCTGTCCTCTCTCCCTCTTTGGGGTTTGTCGTGTAGGTACCAAAGCAGCACCGACCTCTGCCCCGGACTCTCTGAAATGTTTAAGGAAACAACCTTCAGTCTTCATCTGCAGCTCTCTCCTCTTCTGGCTCCACCACGGGACTCAGTCCCTGGGGACTTGGCTGGGACACGCGTCCGAGTGACAGCCCCTGTGCTATGCTACGCGGCGCGGCCTCGCTGTCGACATCCCAGGTTCTGGATTTGAAGCCGGGCTCTGCTGCTCACTATGTGTTCCCACTCAAGTTACCGAAACTCTCTGCGTCTCCCCTTCCTCATCTGGTAAAAGAAGACGTAATACTTCCTACTCCAGAGGTGGGAGAATTTTAAAAATTAATATATGCCGCATGCTTAGAATAGCGTGTGGCACAGAGCAAACACTCAGTAATATTACTTCTTTTCGGAATTGCCCTACCCTCCAAGCACTAAACCCGAGCCTGGCTAACTGATCTCTTCCCTGAGGATTTCTCCCCAGCAACTCCTCAGTTCCTTAGGCAGACTTCTCATTGTCCGGCCTCTTGGCACAGTGATGAGCACAGAGCAGGCGCCCCCTGCAGGTAGCCGGGTCCATAACCACCCTTGGCACCTCTGACCTAGTGGCAAGGGAGACCCACCCCCAGCCCTGGCTCAGCGGACCTCCCAGACAGGCAGGGGGCCCAGGTCCCTGATGAGTGTATCTATGTATCTTCTGTACTTCCTGCGGCACAGAAACAGCGCGTCTCTCTTTTCAATCCCCCTTCCTCACTTTCTAATCATTGCCTGCGCCGTGTACGTTCCCTTGGGCCTCTAGCTGCCCGCACGCCTCCTCCCTCCGGAGCTTGTGATTGGCATCAGCAAGACCCTGCCTGGCCCTGCGGTCCCCTCTTACACGCAACGGGACCTCTGTGACTGTTCTCAGCTGCCCGTCCTCTTTACCAAAGTGCAGCCCTGACTCTGTCCCTGGCTGACTTCGGCCCAGTCACTTCCCTTCTCTGGACCCAGCGGCTTTACTTATCCCTGAAAGCTCAGAGCTAAGCAGGATGACTCATCGGCTCCCTCCAGCCCTAGCAGGACATCGCTGGGGACAAAAAAGCACAGAGGCGCGGGCTTCAGACACGGATGCAAGTCCTGGCTTCACATGCTCCCACCACGTGGCCTTTAGCAGCCTCTCTAAGCTTCAGCCTTTGCATCTTCCAAGAACAGATGACGGTTCTAGCCTAATAATAATAATAATGCCCTGACCCCATCTCCTTCCTGTCCTTCAATGCAGACTTTTCCAAGAATCCTTTACTCAGCTCATATGAATGCGGTTTTTTCCCCCCATAATTAGGTCCCTGTGACACTGAACTTCTCTCTTTCTGAGTGTACAAATGATGTGTACCTTGCACTCACATCATTATTATGGGGTGCGGGCAATGTCCCCCCCTGTACCCTATGCCAGCCCAACACAGGGTCTCACACATTGTAGGTCCACAAAGGACATCCTTGGATTTGATCATAGAAAAGAAACAAAGGCTCAAGTGTACCCCTCATCTCTGAAGTCCTGGCATCAATAACACATCAAAGGAGGGGTACCCCTGGGGTACACAGAGTAGGGGGTATAGTAGGAGACTTTGCAAAATGTAACTTGGGAAACCAGAATTTACACCTGAGGGTTGATATAAATCTCAGGAGAATAAACCAAGTCAGGCCCCTGACCCTTCCCCAAGGCCACCACCACTGCCCTTTAAATAATTCCATATGGGGCTTCCCTGGTGGCGCAGTGGTTGAGAGTCCGCCTGCCAATGCAGGGGACACGGGTTCGAGCCCTGGTCTGGGAGGATCCCACATGCTGCGGAGCAACTACGCCCGTGAGCCACAACTGCTGAGCCTGCGCGTCTGGAGCCTGTGCTCCGCAACAAGAGAGGCCTCGATGGTGAGGGGCCCGCGCACCGCGATGAAGAGTGGCCCCCGCTTGCCGCAACTGGAGAAAGCCCTGGCACAGAAACGAAGACCCAACACAGCTATAAATAAATAAGTAAAATTAAAAAAAAAAAATTAAAAAAAAAAATAATTCCATATGGCCCCTCACTGGGCTCTCAACAGCACCCACCAGTGTTGTTTATGTGTCACTACGTTTGCCCCCTTTTGTGGGGAAAACCCAGGAGGACCCGGGAACGGGGGCAGGTCAGGCTCCACCTGCCCACACTTAGGGTTTTGTTTTACAAACCCAAAGGACGCAGCTCTGTTCTGTGCACGATTTCACACACACACACCTGTTGTCCTGTCATGTGGGGAAAAAATGAGAATAATAAAATCATCTGTCCTTTTTTATACCCAGGCCATCACTTCCAGACTCGACTCTAATTATTTTAACCACCAAAAAACCCTCTTCAACAAAAGAGCATACCAATTAATTTTCCCTTATCTGAGATGAGGTCATAATGCATTCCTCCAGGAAAGACAAGCTCTGGATACTGGAAAAGAAAAGAGATTTTAGGACTCCATTGTCATCTCTAATCCGCCTTCTCAGACGAAGCTGGTTTTCTTGTCACTCAAACAGGTATTTACTTGGAGCTTGAAGTCATATGAGCCTAGGGTCCTCAGGCAGAATTACAATGGTGGTAATTATTCGACTCCTTGTCAGTCTAATTTACTGCTCTTTGCAGTGTCTTGCGTTCAGGCAGGCCCAGAATGCAAATGATATGATTGCTTTCATTAAATCATCTTTTTATGACTGTATAATTTCGGTAATTAAAACCTTTACTAATATATTCTATGAAGCAGGCAGAATGTTACACTAATGTATGGCCCTTATTAATTTTTGAAAAACAGGGGTGAAATTTGAATAACCTGCTTCCTCACACTTACGAGCTCTGGAAAGAAAAAAAAAAGCAGCCGGATACAAGCTTGATTAATGTAAACTAATTAGCATTCATTGTTTTTTATTCCCTCTTCCCCATCTGAAAAGTCACCATAGCGGGTATTCACATTGCCTATTGCATATTTCAAATCCTATCTTATTCCTGGCATACCTTTGGGTTTGTTACCAAATGAGAGAGTTTGCCGACCTTTAATCACCACAATTAGAGTGTGAGAAATCTAAAACATGATCTCTGACTTCCCTGTCTCTCTCAGAGAGTTCTAGGAGCTCTTGTTTTCCCCAAGCAAGACCTTTCTATGTCCTGAGGAATACTGGCTACACTTGATTCCTTTTTTTTTTTTTTTAGATTAGTTTTTATTGGAGTAGAGTTGATTTACAATGTTGTGTTATTTCCTGCTGTACAGCAAAGTGAATCAGTTATACATATATCACTTTTTTTTTAGATAAATGGTACAAATGAACTTATTTACAGAACAGAAATAGAGTCACAGACATAGAAAACAAACTTATGGTTACCAAGGGGGGACGTAGGGGAGGGAGATTGGGATTGACATACACACACTACTATATGTAAAATAGATAACTAATAAGGACCTACTGTAGAGCACAGGGAACTCTACTCAGTACTTTGCGCTTGATTCTTCAACGTACCTATGGGCACGAGATCATGGGCATCCGTGGGCACACGCAGGCAGGCACAGGCTCAACCAAACATGGAGCTTCTACTTGGGTGCTGTTCCCAAAAGATCAGTAAGAACTAGAATTTGGAACACAGATGGTTTCAGTTAGATCTGGAAGCAAGTCTCCTGCACTGTTTTCATCTTCCATATAACCAGAGAGGTCAAAAGTTCACGCTCTATAGTAACAGTTTCAAAAACACAGTTGGGATGTACAGTGGCTGAATTCAATTTAAGTCTTAGATTAAAAATAGCTCCTCTATCTGCAAGTCAAGTACCAAAGTCCCTTCTAAAAAGAACAATTTCCAGTATGAAACTAAAATCCCATCACGAGAAACCCCGAAGGGGATCGTCTTTTGTTTTTCTCGTTTGTTTCTCAAATTTTTTAAATTTATTTATTTATTTTATTTTTGGCTGCGTCGGGTCTTAGTTGTGGCACGCAGGCTCTTTGTTGTGGTGCGCAGGCTTCTCTCTAGTTGTGGCGTGTGGGTTTTCTCTCTCTAGTTGTGGCACGCGGGCTCCAGAGCACGTGGGCTCTGTAGCTTGTGGCACGCGGGCTCAGTAGCCCCACGGCATGTGGGATCTTAGTTCCCCTACCAGGGATCAAACCCACGTGCCCTGCATTGGAAGGCGGATTCTTTACCACTGGACCACCAGGGAAGTCCCTTGTCTTTTGTTTCTATCAAACATTTAAGTAAGCAAGCCCTAGTTAGCTAGGACTAGTACATCGGTAATTTTGACATCCAGGTTTTGTTATACTGGTGTGTGCTGTCATTCAACAACCATCATCCCTAATATCAGCTTTTTTCAACATTTTTCTTAAACTTCTAGTATGTGCCAAACTCCATTCTGAGCTCAGGATCTAAAGCTATCAGGGGCTCCCCATTGCCTATAAAATAAAGTCCATTCTTCTAAGTCCTCCATGATCTGGCTCCAGACCTAGCTTTCCCAACATCATCTTCATCATTCTCATACATTCACCTTCAGATCTACTTCCTGTTCCTGATACACAGGTTGTATGAACCATCTCTGCCTCTGCTGATGCCAGTTCAAAGGCCCTGTTCCCTGGTCTCTGCGTGTCCAATTCCTTTGCTCCCTAAAATGCAGCACGAATGCCATCTCCTCTTTAAGCCCTTTCCATATATAGGGGATCCGTGTTCATATCTGTGTCCCACAGGTCCTTGTTGCTTGGGGAAATAAAAGGTGTCTTCTCTTGCAGATAGTGCCTAAGGAACTGACCCCTAGTAAAAGTAACCCTGTTTGACCTTGATTAACTACAAGGACTTGCTTGGCCCAGGCTTTGTCCTTCAGTCTTTCCCCGAAGAGACCTGTTGTAAACATCCACACTATAATGCACACACAATTCAAATTGATGGCAAAGTTAAATGAGGACTCTTGGGAAAGATGTGAATTTCATGAAGTCAATGAAAGTGATGTTGGAGAAGTGTCTAATTTTGTGCTAAGTCATTGACACGTACAACTGAAGAAGAGAATATCAAAGAGGGTGATACCTTCGAACGGGCCTTAGGAAACAATGATCTGAACACCAAACAATTAGGACAGGCCTTTGGAAAATTAATAAAGCCCTCAAACATTTTGGGAGAAAAGACCACCTTTTTGATTAGTCCAGGAAAGTGGAAAGAGAAGTGAAGAAGGTTGTCTTATGCTGTCATACAGTTTTGTCTGATAATGATGCAAAAAATTCTATAATCAACCCTGGATTCAGTTTTCATACATCCTAAAATTTAGTGAAAAGTTGTAATTATAACTTAAATTGTGTTACAGCAAAGATAATTTTATTTTTTCATAATTTTTAATTTGATTTCCCTCAAGACAAAGTCCCAAACTGTTCACACTAGTTACTAGTTAATGCCCTATTTCAACAGGCTTTGCTTAGAACCCATTATCCTTGGATAATAAGGACCTCCTGGACCACTACGGCGATAGCATCTCTTCCTTCTCTGAATATGTGTAGCCCTTTATCTGCACTTCTCACCCTCCAGCTGATGTTACAGCTCTTTAGGAACCAGCATTATCTCCCCACCATCTTGAGGCAAGACCTGTGTCTTCAGTATTAGAGGTTGAGTGCGGCCTTTGCTGTCAGGCTGCCTACAATGAAATCACACTTCTAACTCCTTCAAGCTGTGTAGCCTTGGGTGGGTTCCTTACCCCTTCTGCACCTCAGTGGCTCATCTGTAAAATGGGGACAATGAAAGTGTGTACCCTATGAGGTTTTTTAAAAATGTATTTTATTAATGTATATTTGATTTACAATGTTGTGTTAGTTTCTGGTGTACGGCAAAGTGATTCAGTTATACATATGTATAATAGTTTGCATCTGCTAATCCCAAACTTCCAATCCACCCTCCCCCATAACCCTTCCCTCTTGGCAACCACAAATCTGTCCTCTTTGTCTGTGAGTCTGTTTCTGTTTCATAGATAAGTTCATTTGTGTCATATTTTAGATTCCCCACATAAGTGATAACATGGTATTTGTCTTTCTCTGTCTGACTGACTTTACTTAGTATGATGATCTCCTGGTCTATCCATGTTGCTGCAAATGGCATTATTTCCCTTTTTTATGGCTGAGTAATATTCCATTGTATATATATAGCACATCTTCTTTATCCATTCATCTGTGGGTGGATATTTAGGTTGCTTCCATGTCTTGGCTATTGTGAATAGTGCTACTATGAACATAGGGGTGCATGTATCTTTTTGAGTTATAATTTTGCCAGTCCTGATATATGCCCAGGAGTGGGATTGCTGGATCATATGGCAACTCTATTTTTAGTTTTTTGAGGAACCTCCATACTGTTTTCCATAGTGGCTGCACCAATTTATATTCCCTCCAACAGTGTAGTAGGGTTTCCTTTGCTCCACACCCTCTCTAGTGTTTGTTATTTGTAGACTTTTTAATGATGGCCATTCTGACCAGCGTGAGGCAGTGCCTCATTGTAGTTTTGATTTGCATTTCTATGAGATTGTTTTAAAGACTAAATTAAGTAATAGACATAAAAGAGCTTGGAATAATGCCTAGCATATGTTAATTATTCAGTTAGTGCTAACCATTTTTAATGTTATTTCCATCCCCTGGAATGCCTAGGGGGAAACAATTTTTACCTATTCATGTAGGTATCTCCCATGTGGAGGTGTGAACTCCTGCCACTGTCCTCTCTCCCCTAACTGGCTTCACCCTGGGCAGGAGATGTGACTTTATCTGATTAGAGGTATTGAAAAGAATAAACTGGGCATATTGACGTTGACTCAGCTCCTTCCTTTTTCCTCTTGGGACCCGGGCTGCTCACCAATACTGGCACCAGCCCTGGCCTTGTGGGGAGGAGGCCTGGGGTACCCAGCACTTCCATAACTGGGTCAATTTATCTAATTTGAAGATTCAGTTAACAAGCCCATTTGCTCTTACTCCTAGCTACATCTTTCAACCAATCAGTACTAACTGTGATATTTTGGTCTCCATCTGCCTTATTGTTTGTCCTATTTTTCAGTTAGTTCAGAACTTGAGTGCAGAAAAAATTGCTATTTACTGGAGGGCAGGGTCTCCTTGAAGATTCCTGGCTGGTAATTCAGTTAATGTTTGCTGGATAGATGAATAAATAAAGATATAAATTCCAGATTCTAGTTTTGCTTCTTGAAACATTATTTTTCAGATAAGAAAGACTGCAATATAGCAAGCAAAATCCTTATTGTGTTTGGGTCCAGTGAGTCCTATTAAAGGATTTGTGGAAAATCAATCAAATACACTCTTGTGTGCAACATAGGATCACCCAAAGGGGAAAAAAATGATACTGAAAATACAGTAGCTGCTCCCCAAATCCTTTCTCCAATGGCCCTTTCAACTCAAAGACCTGGAGATTCCAGCTCCTCATCCGTTGTTCCAAGGATGCCAGCTCTGAGCATATAATATGCCTCATACCTGACCTTTTCTGGTCAGAAATTTGCTTTGTGAATTAAGAGACTGGCGAAATGGTCAACCTCTGCTTGTGATTTGATAGCTATTGACATTTTGTGTTTGTGAAACTTTCTTCTCTCTGCTGGAACTTTCTTGCCCCTAAACTAGCTGGGTTTCTCTCTCAGGCATTGCTCGTACATCCCTTGTGCACTGTCCCTCCCCAGCCCAGCGCTCCTCATTGCTCACCATCCCTGATACCCCCCTTACTCCCGATTGAGGCTGGCAGGACCCTCCAGCCTCCTCGCCTGGTGCTGCTGTGGGCGCCCCTCTTTCTGTTCGTCAGCAGCCTGCAGCAGCCCCTCTTCTCCCACTTCCCATTCTCTGATTTCCTGGCCTCATCCAGACTTACTTCTGGCACTTGCCCTTTACAAACCAGCTCAGCTGACATTTGAACTCTGTGCCTGAACTGCCTGGCCCACCACTGAACCCAGGAACCACACTCCAGACACCTGTGCTTGCCCTAGTCTGTCTGTCTTCTCTGGCTCTGCATTGCCGGAGATGTCTGGCCCTGGGGTCTGCTGAGCTCCTGTCCTGACTGGTGCCCCTTACTGCCCAGTGACACACCCACTAGCCTCCTATATACCGAGCTCTCTCCTTAGGTCCGATGGCCCCATGAGACCAGCAGTGCTTCCTGGTAGGACCATCATGCCCTCTGATTATCATATGACCAGCTTCCTCCTGTTCATCCTTAGGCATTGGAGAGGGCAGTCTGTTTCAACCTCTGCTTGTCCCCCACCCCTGCTCAGCTCTACTGACTAGGGCAGGGAGTCCACTGGCCACTTACCCCATCCACAGTGGGCTCCAGCAATAGCCCTGCTCCCTCAGACTCCAGCCCCAAGCCTGAATGCTTCCTGAGTCATGACCTCCCCCTCCTTATTCCCTGGGTGGGCCTAGTCTACAGATAGCAAGTACCCTAGATAAGATACAAGTATCTTATGCCAACCCGTATCCACTGGGAGTGGCAGCCTCGAATGATGTGTTGAGGTTATTTCTGGGCTTAGCAGGAAAGAATGATGCAATCGATTAATGATGTCTACCATGTGAGCAGGAGTAGGGAGGGGTGATCTATATGCTGTTTGCTATCCACTCGACAGAGCTTCTGCCTCAGTTTCCCTAAGCAGGTCTGATTCTCTGCTGATTCTAAAGTCTGGCCTGATCTCTAGCCCACCTCACTGGTGCCCCAGATCCCTTCCATCTCTACTGGAGAAGTGACTCAATTTCCTATCTCCTCTGCCCGTGGCTTGGGTCCTGCCCACAGCAGACTGGTCACTTGGGAATATGTCACAGTCACTGCCCGCCCACTTCCAAGTACTTTGGTTTGCTCAGTTCTTCCTGCCACCATCTCCCACCTGCAAAACTGGGCACTGGTTCAAAACCATAGGGTGATAGCATCTCATACCCACTAAGAGGGCTAGAATCAAAAATTCAGGTAATAACAAGTGTGGGTGAGGATATGAAGAAATTGGAGCTCTCATACACTGCTGCTGGGAGTGAAAGATGGTGCAGCCACTTTGAAAAACAGTCTGTAAATTTCTCAAACGAACATAGGTTACCATTTGACTAAGCAATTTCACTCCTAGATATATACTCAAGTGAAATTAAACATATGTCCACATAAAAACCTGTATACGAATGTTTATAGCAGCATTATTCATAATAGGCAAAAAGTAGAAGCAACCCAAATGTCCATCAAGTGATGAATGGATTAAAAAATGTGGTATATCCATATAATGGAATATTATTCAGCCATAAAAAGGAGTGAAGTACTGATACCTATTATAACTTGGATAAACCTTGAAAACGTTGTGCTGAGTGAAAGAAGCCAGACACAAAATACCACATATTATATGATTCCATTTGCCTGAAAGTCCAGAATAGAGAAATGTGTAGAGATAGAAAGCAGATTACAGGACTTCCCTGGCAGTCCAGTGGCTAAGACTTTGCCTTCCAATGCAGGGGGTATGGGTTCGATCCCTGGTCAGGGAGCTAAGATTCCACATGCCTCATGGCCAAAAAAACCAAAGACATAAAACAGAAGCAATATTGTAACAAATTCAATAAAGACTTTAAAAATGGTCCACATCAAAAAAAATCTTTAAAAAAAAAAAAGAAAAGAAAGCAGATTAGTGGTTGCCTGGGGCTGGGAAGGGGATGAGGGGATAAGAGGTGATAGCTAAATGGTACAGGGTTTCTTTTTTAGGTGATAAAAATGTTCTAAAATTTTCTAAATATGTTCTAAAACCATGATGATGATTGCACAACTCTGTGAATATACTAAAAACCATCAAACTGCATACTTTAAATAGGTGAAACGTATGGTATGTTAATGATATCTCAATACAGCTGTTTAAAAAATACAAAACAGGTCCTGGTGCCAACACCTACCTGAATGACATCTGGGGTCCTCATGGGCCCATCTGGCCTAGGCTGGGCTGGGTTGCATCTCTACTTTGTGCCCCAGGGGCTTCCAAGCCAGCACTGCCTAGCTCCAGCCAGGACTCAAAGTGACCTTGCAGCATGATCATGTGATACAAGCAGGCAAAGCTGAGTCGGGAGTGACCGTGAGAACAGGAGGGCATCAGAGGCCACGTCCCTCTTTTCCTGGAACTGCTCTGACAACTGCTGCTCATGAACAACTCGGCCAAATCCACGGCTTCACTCCTCCTATGCCAGTGGCCCTGTGAGCGTCCTGCCCTGGTCCCGGCCCTAGTCTGATGCTGGTCACCCTAAGGGGTCTCCATGCTCTCGGGATCCCTCAGCTAGCCTGTTCCCCACAGCTCCTCTTCCCCCCAGCCCTCCAGAGGGACTGCACCAAGGATGGCTGGTTCAGTTAATGCTACTGTGACTCAAAGTCCCAAGAGCCGGCTTGAGTAACAAAGAGGTGGCAGGGGGGATTCATTCCAAAGTTTAGAGCCCTGTTTCTCGACCTTTTTTTTTTTATTAAATCATCCACTCTCAGGAACTGTTTCAGAGATCTCTGTGTGGAAATCAGGTCCCCTAACCCCATAAAATTTTAGTACTGCAGATATATTCTGTATCTGTTTATGTACTATGGGCTTTGGAGGGCCACAAATCATTGTAATATCAAAGGATTTTTTGCCCCCCAAGAACTAATTTTGCCTCCTTAAGGGCAATATCACCCCTGTTAAGAATGCGGGATATTCTAGTTTTCTCCAGTTATATATTTCGAAAAGGTACATGCACCCCTATGTTCATTGCAGCACTATTTACAATAGCCAAGAAATGGAAGCAACCTAAATATCCCTCAATAGATGAATGGATAAAGATGTGGTACATGTATACAGTAGTATTCCATTGTATATAATGGAATACCACTCAGCCATAAAAAAGAGTGAAATAATGCCATTTGCAGCAACATGGGTGGACCTAGAGATTATCAGACTAAGTGAAGTAAGCCAGACAGAGAAACACAAATGTCATATGATATCATTTATGTGTGGAATCTAAAAAAATATATACAAATGAACTTATGTACAAAACAGAAATAGACCCAGACATAGAAAACAAACTTATGGTTACCAAAAGGGAAAGGAGTGGGGGAGGGATAAGTTAGGAGTTTGGGATTAACATATACAAACTACTGCATATAAAATAGATAACCAACAAGGACCTACTATATAGCACAGGAAACTATACTCAATATTTTGTAATAACCTATAAGGGAAAAGAACCTGAAAAAAAATATACATATATACATATATCTGATTCACTTTGCTATACACCTGAAATTAACACAGCATTGTGAATTAACTATACTTCAATTTAAAAAAAGAAGTTTAAGTCCAAAAAAGATTTTTAAAATGAAGAAAAAATGTATTCTGTCTAGTTGAGCTACCATGAGCTGAGCCCCATTATTTTAAATATTTCTGTTGATCTTTGTACCTTCTGTAATTTTTGCTTTATAAATGTTATTTGGTGCAAGAAAAAATGAATGCAGGATATTCTAGAGGGATCTCAGGGGAACCAAGGCCACAGGTGTCCCAAGCCTCAGAAATAGTTCAGAACAAGAAAGGAAAGTGGCTCTGCTTCTCTCCTCCTGCTCTGCCCTTATCTGCGTACTTGCTCCTTTTTCTCTCCCTCTCTCTGCAAAGTAACTTTCTTCGCTGTGCAGCCGCCTGTAGAAAACACTGCCCATACTCCCTAGTGTTGACATAAACTATTCAAGGAAGTGACCCAGATGAAGGCTGGAATCCCTTAGTTTCCAACCCAAATGACCATGGAAGGACTTCTTCCAGCCCAGGTTGGAGTTGCCCACTTCTGAGACAATCAGTGGGGCCAGTGAGCAGGGTCATTAGGTACAAAAATGACTGCTGGGGGTCCATCACTGTTACCGAGTGGACAGAGAAGACAATTTCCAAAGGAGGGATGCCTGAACATCAGCATCCTGACACTGGCTTAGAACCCCAGCTCTCCCATTCCTTCCTCTCTTCCGTACCTCCCTGAGCTTCACCTTCTGTAGATTACTCCTAAACCTCACCCAGACCCTGGCTCTACCCCCATCTCAGGCGTGGACCTCTCACTGATGTCCTGAAGCGAATTAATACTCAGTGAGGGGCCTGGAGAGCCCGCTGGCCCTGACACAGCAGGGAACCCGGTGACTGACCTTGGCCAACTGCCTATCTTTCTTTCTGCGAATGGTCAGTTGCATCATGTGAATTTCACCTTGTCTCTCCATCCCCAGCTCTGAATCCTTGCTCTAAGCTGTGTTTCCTCAAAATGACCCTCTTGACAGCTTCCTGGAAACCAGCCCTCACCTGTCGCAGTGTACTCTGTGCAGGACTCCTAGGGCCCACTGTCGTCCATACCTGGATCTTCTCCACGTCTATTACCTGCATGTGAACTTCGTCTCGTCCACCAAGCCGCAGCTGTCCCCGCCTTCAAGACACAGCCTTAGGCTTTTAAGCAAACACTCACACCTGGGAGTTTCCCTAGACTCACTGAATCTACCTTCCAAGCCAGTTACACATTCCCTGACGTGTACTTGTCATTCATCACACCCTCTCCCCTCCTCTGTGTGACTGTCCCTCCCAAGGTGTGGCCCACGTCCAACCTTCATTCTGTGCCCCAAACACAGAGGGCCCACTGCCCTGAGGTGCTCCCTGTTAGATTACTCCTGGGCACCATTCTTTCAAAGGTGTCACAGTGGCAAGCGGCTGGCAAAGAATTTGAGTGACATGCCCTGTAAGCCAGAAACTGGCACGATAATAAGAAATGCTGAGAAGTACATGGAACAGCTTTGTCCTTTCAACCCAGAGGCAGCAGCTGTGTACTTAGTATTTGGAGCTCTCAGGACCTTGCTCCCTGGAGGAACATCGGTCTGGCTCGTAAGACTTGGAATGGAAAGTCGACAGCTCCCAGCAGAAGTGCCAAGCCTCACTCATCTTGATAGGGGCACAGAGAGTTCTTCCTGTTCAGTTTCCGGGAGGCTGATGAAGCTGAGGGGCAGTGGCAGGCAGGCACGGATACAGTCATCTTTAGAATCAAGTTTCAGCATAACAGCCCTCGCCTGCACAGCCAGGCAAATGGTTGTGGTCAGATAAGAGCAAATCCTTCTCTCTGCCCAGGACTCTCAAATGCCTCCAGACTCACAGGCAGCTAAGTCTTCTCAAGAGGGAAGTGATCAAATAACAGGTACAGAATGGTTTTATCAAGAGTTGTTCTGTAATAACCTATATAGGAAATAAATCTGAAAAAGAATAGATATATGAATATGTTTAACTAAATCACTTTGCTGTACACCTGAAACTAACACAACATTGTAAATCAACTATACTCCAATATAAAATAAAAAATTAAAAACAAAAAGAGTTGAGTCACTGAGATGGTGGCCACAGAGAGTGGGGCTTAAAGATGTGGGTTGGAGCAACGCCCCAGAACTTCATATGTGAGGGACACCTTCTTCCTCATCTTCCCCATCCCCACCTCCACCTCCTCTCCTGCATTTGCTTCTCTCCCTACACCGGGGTCATTCCTCTCTCTGTCGGCAGACAGCCTTCCTGCTCTCCATCTCCATCATGGCTGCCTCCATACATACCTCTCAAGGGATTATCTGGCCCACAAAGTGCCCCCTTCTCTAGGAAGACCCTTAAAACTCAGAGGTGAGCCTCCCATAACTTTTTCTGCCCCTGCGATCTTGCCTCTGCCCTACTGATTGTCCCCATAGTAGACCTCTGACCCAAGCTGAGCTGGCCAGTTTCTCCTGCAAATCTGAACTTAAGAAAAGAGAGACACGATGACTGGAGCCACTGGAGCTGCTCTAGGTCTGAATCGATCCCAATTCCTCTCATTGCTGCGTCAAATGGAATTATTATTATTGCTAAATCTCTCTTAAATGAGCCAGGGCTAGATTCTGTTGGCTTACACCAAAAGAACTCTGAAGCTAACTGAACCATTTTTTCCATGTTTCTATTTCAGATTCCCTGGAGAGAGAATCTGACTCAGCCTTGCCTCTGGAATGGCTTTTTCTGGGTCAATGTCTACCCCAAGGCCAATCAGCTGTGGCCGGGAATAGCAGGGCCGCTTAGAAACATGGCTATAGTGGCCCACCCTTGGATGTATTGTTCAGGGTTGAAGACACCGTTTCAGGCGGGCTGGGAAGGCCCCCAGGAAGGGTCTCCTACAATGAGATCAGGCAGGGAAGGGGAAGCCAGGCATAGATGAGGGTAGTAAGCAATCTGGTCTGACTGAGGAAGAGGGCTTGTGATGGAGCGCAGTGTGGGGTTAGCTTGACTTGAGCCTTATTATGTCTTTCTGAGGCAGGAAGAAATGTTTCTAGAATTATGTCTCCAGTGGACTCTGCAAATCTTCTGACTCTGGAGGCTTGGTGTCTGGTGGGCTGCAGAGACGTGCGACTTCAGGTAAAGGATAGCAGTGCTAACTAGTATGCTTCCATAAGAGATAACTTATCGGTTACTCAGAGCTCTGTCCAAAGCTGTGAGTCTAATTAGCTGTAATATCCTCTTTGCCGAAAAGCCTAATGTGAAAACACAGACACATGCAAGGAAAACACATTTGGTTAATTAGCCTTGTGAAAACAGCGTTCCTCACTTCTGTGCCAGCTCCCAGGTCTCTTCACTAGGCAGCCAGAGCCACGGCTTCCTGGAGGGACCCAAGGCCCTGTCTCTCTGATAACGAGAGTGGGCTTCGGGGAATCCTGCCTGCCACCTACCAGGTGCCAGAGGATGTGAGTTGGCTGCTCCTCTTCATCCTCTCCTAAGACCGACACCAAGGTCAGAAGTGGAGCGAGGTGTGGAGTTAGACCTGGAAGGGCCATTGGGAAGCACCTAGAAGAGCCCCCTCATTTTGTTTTATCATTTTATTATTTATTTATGGGTGAAATATACACAAACGTGAAATCTCCCATTTTAACCATTTTAAGTACACAATTTTGTGGAATTAAGTATTCACATTGTTGTACAACCGTCACCTCCATCTATCTCCAAAACTTTTCCATCATTTCAACGGAAACCTTTATACCCATTAAACAATAACTCCCCATTCCCTTCTCCCCCAGCCTCTGGCAACCACCATTCTGTTTTCTGTGTCTATGTTTTTGATGACTCTAGGTACCTCGTATCAGTGGAATCATACAATATTTGTCCTTTCGTGTCTGGCCTATTTCATTTAGCATAATGTCTTCAAGGATGACCCATGTTGCAGCATGTGTCAGAATTTCACTCCTTTTTCAGGCTGAATAGTATTCCATTGTATGGATATACCACATTTTTTCCATTCATCTGTGGTTAGACATTTGAGTTGTTTCCATCTTTTGCTATTGTGAATAATGCTGTTATTAACATTGGTTTACAAGTTTATCAATTTTTAATTTTAATGGCACATTACATAGTAACAATGCTCATTGTAGAAAAACTTAGAAAAGGCAGATAAATGAAAAAGCAAATCAAAATAATCCTTAACCTCAACACTGAGAACTAACCCTATGAAGATTTACTATTTATCCTTCCGAACGTACTCGCACTCCTTCAATTTCTTTCTCCTTCTATATATCCATGTAGACATACTTATATTTGCAAACAAGATGGAAATATACTATACACATTTGTTTTTTTTTAATTTTTGAATTTTATTTTATTTATTTTTTTATACTGCAGGTTCTTATTAGTTATCCATTTTACACATATTAGGGTATATATGTCAATCCCAATCTCCCAATTCACCACACCACCACCACCCCCCTACTGCCGCTTTCCCCTCTTGGTGGCCATACGTTTGTTCTCTACATATGTGTCTCAATTTCTGCCCTGCAAACTGGTTCATCTGTACCATTTTTCTAGGTTCCACATATGTGTGTTAATAAACGATATTTGTTTTCCTCTTTCTGACTTAGCTTCACTCTGTATGACACCCTCTAGATTCATCAACGTCTCTACAAATGACTCAGTTTGGTTCATTTTTATGGCTGAGTAATATTCCATTGTATATATGTACCACAACTTCTTTATCCATTCGTCTGTTGATGGGCATTTAGGTTGCTTCCATGACCTGGCTATTGTAAACAGTGCTGCAATGAACATTGGGGTGCATGTGTCTTTTTGAATTATGGTTTTCTCTGGGTATATACCCAGTAGTGGGATTGCTGGGTCATATGGTAATTCTATTTTTAGTTTTTTAAGGAACCTCAATACTGTTCTCCATAGTGGCTGTATCAATTTACATTCCCACCAACAGTGCAAGAGGGTTCCCTTTTCTCTACACCCTCTCCAGCATTCGTTGTTTGTAGATTTTCAGATAATGCCCATTCTAATTGGTGTGAGGTGATACCTCATTGTTATTTTGATTTGCATTTCTCTAATAATTAGTGATGTTGAGCAGCTTTTCATGTGCTTCTTGGCCATCTGTATGTCTTCTTTGGAGAAATGTCTGTTTAGGTTTTCTGCCCATTTTTGGATTGGGTGGTTTGTTTTTTTAATATTGAGCTGCATGAGCTGTTTGTATATTTTGGAGATTAATCCTATGTTCATTGATTCGTTTGCAAATATTTTCTCCCATTCTGAGGGTTGTCTTTATGTCTTGTTTGCAGTTTCCTTTGCTGTGCAAAAGCTTTTAAGTTTCATTAGGTCCCATTTGTTTATTTTCATTTTTATTTCCATTACTCTAGGAGGTGGATCAAAAAAGATCGTGCTGTGATTTATGTCAAAGGGTGTTCTTCCTATGTTTTCCTCTAAGAGTTTTATAGTGTCCAGTCTTACATTTAGGTCTCTAATCCATTTTGAGTTTATTTTTGTGGATGGTATTAGGGAGTGTTCTAATTTCATTCTTTTAAATGTAGCTGTCCAGTTTTCCCAGCACCACTTATTGAAGAGACTGTCTTTTCTCCATTGTATATCCTTGCCTCCTTTGTCATAGATTAGTTGACCATAGGTGCGTGGGTTTATCTCTGGGTTTTCTATCCTGTTCCATTGATCTATATTTCTGTTTTTGTGCCAGTACCATATTGTCTTGATTAATGTAGCTTTGTAGTATAGTCTGAAATCAGGGAGTCTGATTCCTCCAGCTCCGTTTTTTCCCCTCCAGACTGCTTTGGCTATTCGGGGTCTTTTGTGTCTCCATACAAATTTTAAGATTTTTTTGTTGTAGTTCTGTAAAAAATGCCATTGGTAATTTAATAAGGATTGCATTGAATCTGTAGATTGCTTTGGGTAGTATAGTCATTTTCACAATGCTGGTTCTTCCAATCCAAGAACATGGTATATCTCTCCATCTGTTGGTATCATCTTTAATTTCTTTCATCAGTGTCTTATAGTTTTCTGCATACAGGTCTTTTGTCTCCCTGGTAGGTTTATTCCTAGGTATTGTATTCTTTTTGTTGCAGTGGTAAGTGGGAGTGTTTCCTTAATTTCTCTTTCAGATTTTTCATCATTAGTGTATAGGAATGCAAGAGATTTCTGTGCATTAATTTTGTATCCTGCAACTTTACCAAAATCATTGATTAGCTCTAGTAGTTTTCTGGTGGCATCTTTAGGATTTTCTATGTATAGTATCATGTCATCTGCAAACAGTGACAGTTTTACTTCTTCTTTTCCAATTTGGATTCCTTTTATTTCTTTTTCTTCTCTGATTGCTATGGCTAGGACTTCCAAAACTGTGTTGAATAAAAGTGGCAAGAGTGGACATCCTTGTCTTGTTCCTGATCTTAGAGGAAATGCTTTCAGTTTTTCACCATTGAGAATAATGTTTGCTGTGGGTTTGTCGTATATGGCCTTTATTATGTTGAGGTAGGTTCCCTCTATGCCCACTTTCTGGAGAGTTTTTATCATAAATGGGTGTTGAATTTTGTCATACGCTTTTTCTGCATCTATTGAGATGATCATATGGTTTTTATTCTTCAATTTGTTAATATGGTGTATCACATTGATTGATTTGCGTATATTGAAGAATCCTTGCATCCCTGGGATAAATCCCACTTGATCATGGTATATGATCCTTTTAATGTGTTGTTGGATTCTGTTTGCTAGTATTTTGTTGAGGATTTTTGCATCTATATTTATCAGTGATATTGGTCTGTAATTTTCTTTTTTTGTAGTATCTTTGTCTGGTTTTGGTATCAGGATGATTGTGGCCTCGTAGAATGAGTTTGGGAGTGTTCCTTCCTCTGCAATGTTTTGGAAGAGTTTGAGAAGAATGGGTGGTAGCAGTTCTCTAAATGTTTGAGAGAATTCACCTGTGAAGCCATCTGGTCCTGGACTTTTGTTTGCTGGAATATTTTTAATCACAGTTTCAATTTCATTACTTGTGATTGTCTCTTCATATTTTCTATTTCTTCCTGGTTCAGTCTTGGAAGGTTATACCTTTCTAAGAATTTGGCCATTTCTTCCAGGTTGTCCATTTTATTGGCATAGAGTTGCTTGTAGTAGTCTCTTAGGATGCTTTGTATTTCTGCAGTGTGTGTTGTAACTTCTCCTTTTTCATTTCTAATTTTATTGATTTAAGTCCTCTCCCTCTTTTTCTTGATGAGTCTGGCTAATGGTTTATCAATTTTGTTTATCTTCTCAAAGAACCAGCTTTTAGTTTTATTGATCTTTGTTACTGTTTTCTTTGTTTCTATTTCATTTATTTCTGCTCTGTTCTTTATGATTTCTTTCCTTCTGCTAACTTTAGGTTTTGTTTGTTCTTCTTTCTCTAGTTTCTTTAGGTGTAAGGTTAGATTGTTTATTTGAGATTTTTCTTGTTTCTTGAGGTAACCTTGTATTGCTATAAACTTCCCTCTTAGAACTGCTTAGAACTGCATCTCATAGGTTTTGGATCATCGTGTTTTCATTGTCATTTGTCTCTAGGTATTTTTTGCTTTCCTCTTTGATTTCTTCAGTGATCTCTTGGTTATTTAGAATGTATTGTTTAGCCTCTATGTGTTAGTGTTTTTTACGTTTTTTTCCCCTGTAATTGATTTCTAATCTCATAGCGTTGTGGTCAGAAAAGATGCTTGATATGATTTCAATTTTCTTAAATTTACTGAGGCTTGATTTGTGACCCAAGATGTGATTTATCCTGGAGAATGTTCTGTGTGCACTTGAGAAGAAAGTATAATCTGCTGTTTTTGGATGGAATGTCTTATAAATATCACTTAAATCTATCTGGTCTATTGTGTCATTTAAAGCTTGTGTTTCCATATTAATTTTCTGTTTGGATGATCTGTCCATTGGTGTAAGTGAGGTGTTGAAGTCCCCCACTATTATTGTGTTACTGTCGATTTCCTATTTTAGAGCTGTTAGCAGTTGCTTTATGTATTGAGGTGCTCCTATGTTCAGTGCATATATATTTATAATTGTTATATCTTCTTCTTGGATTGATCCCTTGATCATTATGTAGTGTCCTTCCTTGTCTCTTGTACCATTCTTTATTTTAAAGTCTATTTTATCTGATATGAATATTGCTGCTGCAGCTTTCTTTTGATTTCCATTTGCATGGGATATCTTTTTCCATCCCCTCACTTTCAATCTGTATGTGTCCCTAGGTCTGAAGTGGGTCTCTTGTAGACAGCATATATATGGGTCTTGTTTTTGTATCCATTCAGCGAGCCTGTGTCTTTTGGTTGGAGCATTTAATCCATTCACGTTTAAGGTAATTATCTATATGTATGTTCCTATGACCATTTTCTTAATTGTTATGGGTTTGTTTTTGTAGGTCCTTTTCTTCTCTTGTGTTTCCCACTTAGAGAAGTTCCTTCAGCATTTGTTGTAAAGCTGGTTTGGTGGTGTTGAATTCTCTTAGCTTTTGCTTGTCTGTAAAGCTTTTGATTTCTCCATCAAATCTGAATGAGATCATTGCCGGGTAGAGTAATCTTGGTTGTAGGTTCTTCCCTTTCATCACTTTAAATATGTCATGCTACTCCCTTCTGGCTTGTAGAGTTTCTGCTGAGAAATCAGCTGTTAACTTTATGGGAGTTCCCTTGTATGTTATTTGTCGTTTTTCCCTTGCTGCTTTCAATAATTTTTCTTTATCTGTAATTTTTGCTAGTTTGATTACTATGTGACTCAGCATGTTTCTCCTTGGGTTTATCCTGTATGGGACTCTCTGCGTTTCCTAGACTTGGGTGGCTATTTCTTTTCCCATGTTAGGGAAGTTTTTGACTATAATCTCTTCAAATATTTTCTTGGGTCCTTTCTCTCTCTCTTCTCCTTCTGAGACCCCTATAATGTGAATATTGTTGCATTTAATGTTGTCCCATAGGTCTCTTGGGCTGTCTTCATTTCTTTTCATTCTTTTTTCTTTATTCTCTTCCACAGCAGTGAATTCCACCAGTCCATCTTCCAGGTCACTTATCTGTTCTGCCTACGTTATTCTGCTATTGATTCCTTCTAGTGTAGTTTTCATTTCAGTTATTGTATTGGTCATCTCTGTTTGTTCTTTAATTCTTCTAGGTCTTTGTTAAACATTTCTTGCATCTTCTTGATCTTTGCCTCCATTCATTTCCGAGGTCCTGGATCATCTTCACTATCATTATTCTGAATTCTTTTTCTGGAAGGTTGTCTATCTCCACTTCATTTAGTTGTTTTTCTGGGGTTTTATCTTGTTCCTTCATCTGGTCCATAGCCCTCTGCCTTTTCATCTTGTCTATCTTTCTGTGAATGTGGTTTTTGTTCCACAGGCTGCAGGATTGTATTTCTTCTTGCTTCTGCTCTCTGCCCTCTGGTGGACGAGGCTATCTAAGAGGCTTGTGGAAGTTTCCTGATGGGAGAGACTGGTGGTGGGTAGAGCTGGCTGTTGCTCTGGTGGGCAGAGCTCAGTAAAACTTTAATCCGCTTGTCTGCTGATGGGTGGGGCTGGGTTCCCTCCCTGTTGGTTGTTTGGCCTGAGGCGACCCAACACTGGAGCCTAGCCGGGCTCTTTGGTGGGGCTAATGGGGGGGTGGTGGTGGGATGAATTGGGAGATTGGGATTGACATGTATACACTGATGTGTATAAAGTGGATGACTAATAAGAACCTGCTGTATAAATAAATTAATTTAATTTAATTAAAAAAAAACAATACTCAGTGGGGAATTCCCTGGCAGTCCAGTGGTTAGGACTCTGTGCTTTCACTGCTGAGAGCCTGGGGTTCAATCCCTTGTCAGGGAACTAATATCCCGCAAGACTCGTGGCTTGGCAAAAAAACCCCACAAAAACAGTATTCAGTGGAATGTTATTTACCTTAAAATGGAATGAAATTCTGATACCTGACACAACCTGAATGAACACTGAAGACATTGTGCTCAGTGAAATAAGCTAGCCACAAAGGTACAAATACTGTATGACTCCACTCAGTTGAGGTTCCTAGACAGTGAAATTCATAGACACAGACAGTAGAATGGTGGTTACTAGGCACTAGAGGAGAGGAGAATTGGGAATTATCATTTAGTAGGTTCAGAGTTTCTATTTGGGATGATGAGAAAGTTCTGGAGATGGATGGTGGTGATGGTTGTACAACAATGTGAAGGTACTTAATGCCCCTGAACTGTGCACTTAAAAAATGGTTACAGTGGTAGGTGTTATGTTATGTATAGTTTATCATGGTAAGTAAATAAATGAAGGGGGATTCACATCCACTTGCAGGCTTTTCTCCACAGGCCTCACCAGGTGTCATCAAAAACCCAGTTCTCCAGACTGGTGGTTGCCAAGGGGGAGGGGGTTGGAGGAGGGATGGAGTAGGAGGCTGGGGTTAGTAGATGTGAGCTTTTATACACAGAGTGGATAAACAACAAGGTCCTACTGTATAACACAGAGAACTATATTCAATAAACCATAATGGAAAAGAATATTTTAAAAAGAATGTATATATATATATGTATAACTGAATCACTTTGCTGTACAGCAGAAATTAACACAACATTGTAAATCAACTGTACTTCAATAAAAAAATATTGATTCAAAAAAAAGAAAGTTCCCCAGGTGATTCCCATGTGCAGCCAAGGCTCGGAACCACTGGTGTTTGGGGTAATTATCTTAATCCCTTATGGGGGAAAAACATTGCTCTTAAACTACCAAAGATGGTCCCTTTGTGGGTCCTAGAAGGACCTGACGAGTGTGAACTAGCTGACCTACAGGCCAGACTGCCCGGGCTGAGTCCTGAGCACTCGCCTTGCTCAGGTGACTGCAGGCTGTTACGTCACTTCTCCAAGACGTCAGCGGGACTGACCAGAGTGCCTGCCCATGAGGCTATGTTGTTTTTTGGTTTGAGGAGTTTTTTTGGGTTTTTTTGGTTTTTTCAATTTACGTCTTTTACTTTATATTGGAGCAGAGTTGATTTACAATGTTGTGTTCGTTTCAGGTGTCCAGCAAATTGATTCAGTTATACATATACATCCGTGAGGCTGCGTTGTGAGGGGACATGAGACAGCCATGCAAAATGCTTGCCACGTGGAAAGAGCGTCAATAAATGTGGGTCGATATTATCAGCTTTCAAATCAGCCAAGAGTGAATAATTCCTACTATGTCCCTCGGCTATGGCAGGGGAATACAAAGATGTGTCAGGCCAGTTCCTGCCTCTAGGCGTTTACAGTTACATGACTTTACAGCTACATGTGCCTTAAGAGAGACAAACCAAATGCTGCGGCAGTTCAAAGACAGAGGTGTGATGACGGCAAGGCTGGAGAAGGAAAAGCCTGAAGGTCAACGGTATCTGAGCTGGCCCTGCCTGGACACGAAGCAGAAAGCTGACCCTGTCTGGCAACATCCTTCTCCTTTTCCGATGAGAAATCCCAGCCTTAGAGGGGTTAGAGACCCACCCAGAGGTCAGAGTGGTTCATAAAATGCCCCGATCCCCACCCCTACCCGCCATGGGGTAACCCCACGACCTTGATCACTGAAAAGCCCCCAGGAGGCCAACTGACAGGCCTCACTGTCCAAATGTGGTTCATCCCAGGGCGGCCCCAGGCTGCACGCGGGCTCAGTGTGCTCTGGCCACAGGCAGCTGTCCAAGCCCGTGCAGCTGCCCTCCTCCCTGCCCAGGTGGGGGGGACCCTCCAGGCCACCTGGGGTAGCGCTCCCTCTTGGGGACCCTAAGCATCCAACAGAACTGGAGGGGCCTGTGCTGGGCAACCAGCTGGCTGGAGGGAGGGCATAGCTGGTGCTCTCTCATGGTCTTCCTTGGCCCTTTGCTCTCCCAGCTCAAAGCTTTCGTGATGGAGAAGCCGTCCCCATCTTTAGGGGGAGATCTGGTCATTAGAGCCCGGGAGGAGGAAGTCCTTCGCTTCCTGCGGACCTTGCAGCTTTGATGTCACTTAGGTTTCTATTGAACCTGGACTTGGAGAGAGTCTGGGGGAGGGCACACAGGTAATGAGTGGTGGAACGGGGCTGAGGGCATTTCAAGCAGAAGAAACGGCACTAGCAGAGAGGCTCAGAAAAGACAGCCCAGGGCATGTTTGGAAATTTGAGAAGAATCTGTCACTTCTGATGGGGAGGGCAGCCCATGAAGGCGAGATGGAGATTTAAGACTAGAAGGGTAAGGGTAGGTCTGAGCCAGATTGTGGAGGATTTGCCCTTACTTCAGTAGACAATGGGGAGCCATGGAAGGTTCTAGAACAAGGAGTGAGATGCGACTACAGCTGTGACTTATTTGTAGTTTGTTGAGCAAATTAATGAATGAGTGTCTGAGGAAGACGTGATAGTCGTGGGCAGGATGCCATGTGTGACAGAGATTGGCAGGAGGAGACACTTGGCTGTAACGTGTCCCCATGGCCTTCTGTATGCCTGGGTAACTGGTACAACTGCTCTGCAAATTCAGCATGCAAGTAGGCTCATATCTATTCTATTTCTTACAAATAAACAAAACCAGCTCAAACCCACACACCAGATTAAGGAGAAGTCCAGAATCTCCCTCCTGGTGCTCCCCCATGTTCCTTCCTTGGTTTTGCTCTCAGCTGCCCCAGGTTACAGCCCTCCTTGGTTTCTGAGGGAGGACCATTCCCTGTCTGGTGTCCCTTGGGCTCCCTGTGGTTCCCTAGGCCCTGGTACCAGCTCCTCCTGCCTCACACCCAGCCATCCCCACCAGCAGTCCTAGGAGCCCAGCACAGCTGGCTCAGGCCTCCACCCTGGGCAGTTCCCACTTCTGCCCACCCTGGACACCCACCCACAGGAGGTAGGGCAACCCTCCCCTTCCCAAGCCTTGAGACACAGAGGACATCCCCTTTCCCGGCAATGTGGCCTCCCTAAATATTACCAGGAGCCCAGCAGCCTCCAAATGCAAAAGGTCTAAAACAGCTTCTTCTCCAAAGACAAAGTCACTCAGCCTCCTTGGCACAGATGCCTGGACTCCCTCCGGGGGACCCAACAGGCCCACCTTTTTCATGTGTCAGGGAGACACAATTAGTGCCTCAAAGCTGACTCACCCAACTAAGAAACAGCACTAACTCCAGGATCAGAGAAAGAAAAAAGAAAAGGAGAAAGGGAGAAACAGAAGTACAGGGCATGAGATCTCCCACTACATTTGTATTGTAATATTTTTCATACTATATTATTATTATTTTTGTTGTTTTACTTGGGGTTTTCCTTAACATTGTATATCCTGTATATATTACAATCTGAGCACGTGGCATTTGCTTATGAGATCTCTATGGAGGAGGGAGGAAAGTGAACGGGGAAGCTGGAAAATAGAACTGAGATTCACCAAGTACCTTCTGCTGGCACGCTCTCCAATGAACGCTGTGCACACGTCATTTCATTGACCTCTCCCCACAGCCTTATAAGGAAAGTATTATTGTTATTCTGATTTTACTGATCTAAAAAAATGAAGAAATAAAGCAGATGAATGCAGGCATGAATGACAATGCCATTTTCCTCTGCCTTTCCATCATGCAGAGATGGCTTGCGTTCCTGAATTATAAAACATTTTTCAAAAAGTCAGAGAACAAAAAAAAAAATATTAAAAAGAGATTAAAGCAGTATGATTTCCAAACCATTCAGTAAAGGATGAAAATAGCTTTGTTATCCAGCGCCTGTCTTCATAAAGTCATTGTTATCATGAGTTAGAACCTGCATTAACTCTGAAATTAAAATAATAGCCCCATGCGCAGCAAATTCTGAAGACACACTCTACGGTTTTCCAAGCGCCTATTAATATTCTCCTGAACTTTAGTTGGATCTGAACGGTTTACCAAAAGAGGATCCAGCTTAAGTGTTCTACTTCACAAAGAAAAAGCAATAGAACGGGGTGACTCTGAAAAGCTTCCTTTTTATGTTAAGCAGGTCTGAAGTACAGACTCTAATATGATCAGTATAACGCCTGCATTTAGGAACAGGAGGAAGGGCCTCATGCACACACCTCAGGGGGTGTCTCAGTGGACAGTTCTGGAACCACTGAGCAGACTCAGAACAGACTCCGTGAAGAACGTTGCTCACAGGCTTGGTTCCAATGATCCCAACAGCAGCAGCTGTGACAATACATTTTTAATCAAATCTAAAGGCAAACTTATAAAGAAATAAACGCTATTCAAATAAACACGGTGCATTTTCCTGAAATATCTTATTATGCTTTCTGGAAATTAGCCCAAAAATATAAAGTAAAGAGAATTCTACGGGGATTCACTATTGAGTCACAGATCTTGAAGGCATTATCTCTGCACTAACTTCCAAGACAAATGACACTCATAGTTGGCACTTTCTGCATGTTTCTGACCCTCTGTTCTGGGGCAGCTCACTCTGGTGGGTCCTTCAGGGGAGGAGCTTGCCATGTGGTCACAGTCTTCGGCGTTGGACTGAGAACTCTTAGACAGTAGAGCCCGTGGTGTCTGATTAGCTCTGCCCAGCCTCATGAGGAGAAGGGCCTGGCCTGCGTCTCCTGATGTTCCAAAGATGGCTCTCCTGAGGACAAAGCAGGACGGGCTGGAGGGCAGATGCCACCGGTAGAAAGAGCTGTGGCCAGAAGGGGTTTTGCATAGTAATCCAGTCCATTTTCATTCTCCTGCCGTTCAGAGGCCTGGCCCCTGGGTCTGCTTTCACTGTGCTGTTAGTGTCACAGAAACAATACTTTGAGTAAGGAAGAGAGAGCTACAAAGGCACAAAGATCTTTCATATTTGCTTTACACATGCCCTCCCCTGAGCTACCTGCAGACAGGTTTAATATGGGGATCTCTCAGAGCAGGTGCAATAGCAGACAAGGATAGATGGGGAAAGAGAGGGAGGGAGGGAGGAGGGGAGGGAGGAGGGGAGGGAGGAGGGGAGGGAGGAGGGGAGGGAGGGAAGGAGAGGAATGAAAAGTCCCGCTTCTGAGAAAAGAGTTCTTTACAGCCAGATCAAACACAAAACTAGAGACGCAGCAAACAGGACGATTTCTATTCTCATTCAACTCTCACAGGAGATAGGAACGCACACGCTAAAACAGCATCTGCCGGTGTTAAGAGCTCACAGTTTTCCACAAACTCTTTACCCAACAGGATTGTGCAGTTGAGCTGATCTACAAGTGGTTCATAAAGAGCTCCCCCCTCACCCCACCACACACACGGAAAAGCCAAGTTTCATAACGCCATGACCCTGATCCCTGAAAAGCCCCCTGGAGGCTGACCGACAGGCCTCCTGCCTGAAGGTGGTTCATCCCAGGGCGGCCCCAGGCTGCACGCAGGCTCAGTGTGCTCTGGCCACAGGCAGCTGTCCAAGCCCGTGCAGCTGCCCTCCTCCCTGCCCAGGACACTCCAGGCCACCTGGGGTAGCGCTCCCTCTTGGGGACCCTAAGCATCCAACAGAACTGGAGGGGCCTGTGCTGGGCAACCAGCTGGCTGGAGGGAGGGCATAGCTGGTGTTCTTTCATGGTCTTCCTTGGCCCTTTGCTCTCCCAGCTCAAAGCTTTCGTGATGGAGAAGCCGTCCCCATCTTTAGGGGGAGATCTGGTCATTAGAGCCTGGGAGGAGGAAGCCCTTCGCTTCCTGCGGACCTTGCAGCTTTGATGTCACTTAGGTTTCTGTTGAACACCTGGATTTGGAAGGAGTTGGAGGAGTGCACTTAGGGATTGGAAGTCGTCCAGGAATTTCAAGCAATCAGATGCACCCGGAATGTTAGTAGTTTAAATCGAGGTTTGACAAATTACAGCTCATGGGCTAATCCAGCCCTCGTCCTATTTTTATACGGCCAGCAAGCTAAGAGTGGTTTCTATATTTTTAAAAAGTTGTAAAACAAACAAAAAAGAATATGCAAGAGAGACATATGTGACCTGCATAGCCTAAAATACTTACTATGTGTCCTTATGTGATTTACAGAATCAGCTTTCCAGCCCCTGGTAAATGAAGGAGCTAGAGATGATAAAATGTCTAACGTTCACGAGGAAAGGTAAAGACAGTGAATCCCTGGTGGCAAACATTCATCTTCAATGGAGAATGACACTAGCTGAGCAGGCGCGTGGCTCCCCTCTCACCTGATGGTGCCCTGCCTGCTTATTATAGGGTGATGAGGGCAAAGTTTCCTAGATGGAAATTGTACAACATGGAGGGATGTGATGGATAGTTTTATGTCGACTTGGCTGGATCATGGTACCCAGATATTTGCTCAGTCATAGTTGGATGTTGCTGTGATGGCATATTTCAGATGAGATTAACATTTAAACCAGGAAACTTTGAGAAAAGCAGATTGCCCGCCATAATCTTGTTGCATCTCATCCAATTAGTTGAAGGCCTTAAGAGAAAAAAGATTGACCAGCCCACCCCACCCCCCGGGGAAAAGGGAATTCTGCAGCAGACGGCGTTTGGGTGGTCTTTCAGCATCTCCAGCCCACCAACCCACCCTGCTGATTTTAGGCTGCCTAGCCTCTGCCATCACATGAATCAATTCCTTAAAATAACTCTCTCTCTGTCTCACACAAACACGCACACACATACACTCACATACCTACTCGTGTGTGTGTGTGTGTGTGTGTGTGTGTGTGTGTGTGTGTATTCTATTTCTCTGGAGAATCCTGACTACTACCAGGGGGCTGACCTATATACAAATCTTGATAAAAAATGCTCTCTGGTTCCAAGCAAGGCCTCGGTGAGACTTGTTCCCATGGTGCAAGTCCATCGAGGTCAATAAACAGCCCCAAATGTCTGCAAGTCAAACTAGACTCTGCTTTTTCTGTGTTTCCTAAGACTCCGCATGGGGCTGAAGACGCACAGAACTCAGGCTCCTGGCAACCGCAACACTCTCTGGCCAGGGCTCCCCCCGCCCCGTTCTTTGGACACATCGCCAAGGCTCTGGAAGAGTACTCAGGGCAGGGCTCATATATGAGGGTCCCAAGGTTGGCGGCGGCCCTCTGGCTCTGATCACCAACTTTCCTCCCACTTAGGAGGTAGTGCAGTGATGGAGACACAACGGGGCTGGGCTGTCCTAGCTCAGGAGCCCGAAAGGAGACTCTGAGGCCAAGCTTAGCAAGCAGGAGTTTTCCTGGGCAGTGCTCTTGGGGCCAACACCTTTGTTGGGCGAGTGCGAGAGGCAGGGCTGGGCAGAGGGAGCAGGTGAGCCTCGATGCCACCCCGCAGAGGCATCCGGCAATCCTGCGGGGAGCTGTGCCGCTGGGAAGCCCTTCAGAGTTGTTCCCGTTAGAGAGAGGGGGTCAGGCCTTCCTACCCCCTCAGTGACCACTCATCTCTCTCCCCAGCGGGGCTGCCCAGGAAGAGGATGTGGTCTTGGCTGTAGACAATTCCCAGAGAGGACTGAGCTGTGAGCCAGAAGGTGTTGGGAGAATGGGAGACTCTGTCCTGGAGGGGTGTCTGAAGGAGGCAGCTGGCATTCACTACAGTGAGCTCAGCAAATAGCTTCCCAGTGGAACCACCTTCCTTATCTGCAGCTCCACTTTCCCTGGGCTTCACCAACCTATGCAGACAGACGGGGTCCTAGCAGCTGAAACAGCCTGAATTTGCAACACCTCCCTCAAATGAACATAACTCAGATGCCTCCAGGTCTTACCCGCTGGCGTCTGTCAATGTCACATCTGTAGCACTGACCAAACCCACCATTTGTTTGATGAGCAGAGATTCCAGTGTTTGGGGCAGCAGATGAACTCTCCAGTCATTCCCTCTAGAAGCCCCTGGCAGAGTGGGCAGGGGAGAAGGTTTCACATATGATGGAACCACTGCCTCTATCTCCGGTCCAACCCTCCTTCTGTTCTGTGCAGTCTCCTACTGAGCTGCCCATGGGCTTCTAGCCATGCCTACTCATGCGCAATGCCTGGGCCACTTCTGACCATCTCACCCTCTTCCACCCCACCTCTGGCCAGCAGAAAATTTCCATCCTTGCCCTTCTCCTGGCCAGCTCCTGCAGAAGGGTTGCTGGGTTTCAAGTGACGGCTCTCTCATTGATGCCCCAGCCGGTCACCTTCCTGGATCACAGGGTCTTGGGGGGGGGGGCGTGGTCAGGCCAGCCTCAGGCCATATCTGGAATGTGTACACACATCTCGGGCCCTGCTGCTAAGGCTGATCCACGCTGCTGGACCTTTGCTACGGCCACTGTGACTTCCTCACCAAAGGCTCACTCCATCTTCCACGTCGCCCAACTTTGGGGAACCCATTCTATCAGATCGTTCTCTATGTCTGAACCCTGATTATGAACTGGCTTTAAGTTTTTCCCACTAGACTCTTAGGATGTGTCTGAACATTTATTTTTCTGTCCAGAACTTTCCAAGAGAATCGAGAAGCTTCCTCTCATTTCTTGACAGTTGAAAAGTACCCATGCATGGCAAGCAGGGGAACTCTGAGAGACTTTGCTATTTAATTCCAGAACCATACTAAGAGAATCATGACAACGCAGCACAAAATGACAGCACACAAAGCAACTGGTGTCCTTTCAAGGTCTGTTTGACAAAGGGATAGAAGAAATGCTTTGGAAATGCACATTTAAAAGTGTCCCACCTAGGGACTTCCCTGGCGGTCCAGTGGTTATGACTCCATGCTTCCACTGCAGGGGGCACAGTTTCTATCCCTGGTCAGGGAACTAAGATCCCACATCCCATATGCTGCATGGCGTGGCCAAAAAAAAAAAAGTGTCCCACCTACACTTGGATGATGGCCCAGCTCCACTGGTCACCCTCAGCATGATCTAGACTGGGATGACCACAGCTGTGTGGGTCAGAAGAGCTGGATTCTTACTCTGGCTTATCCTTTCTTTGCTGTGTGCACCTGTCCTACCTGGGCCTCAACTTTCTCATTTGTAAAATGGAGATACGGCAGCCTTGACTACCAGAGTGTAACCTTGGATGTCAAGTGAGGTGATGTCTGTGAAGGAATTTGTCAGGTATGAATTACACAGATGTGGAGACCAAGATGGCTGTGAAACTCACTGCCTTCATCAAGAATGCCTGGGCCGAGGAGCCGGAACTGTCCCATCCTTCACCATTTGGGCCTCGCTATAATTCTGCCCACACTCGGCCCCTACACCATGTACAATGTCTTGGTCAACCAGGCCACACCCTACAGCCACCCAGAGCTCCTCCGAGATGATGGGAACGTGCCCAGTTACCCCCAGGACACCAAGGCCCAGCTTGGAGTGGAAGGAGGAAGTGTGAGCACACCGTCCTCAGTGGCCCCCAATAACAATGTGAAAACGGAATAAATAAATAAATTACACATAGAAAACAAACTAGTGAATATAACAAAAAAGAAACAGATACAGAGAAGAAACTAGTGGTTATTGGTGGGGAGAGGGAAGCGGGGGAGGGAGAAGATAGGGGTAGGGGATTATGAGGTACAAACTGCTGTCTATAAAGTAAGTAAGCTACAAGGATATATTGCGCAACACAGGGAATATAGCCAGTATTTTATAATAACTATAGATGGAGTATAACCTTTAAAAATTTTGAATCACTTTGTTATATACCTGAAACTTACATAATACCTCAATTAAAAAAACAGGGGCTTCCCTGGTGGCGCAGTGGTTGAGAGTCTGCCTGCCAATGCAGGGGACACGGGTTCGAGCCCTGGTCTGGGAAGATCCCACATGCCGCGGAGCGGCTGGGCCCGTGAGCCACAATTACTGAGCCTGTTCGTCTGGAGCCTGTGCTCCGCAACAAGAGGGGCCGCGATAGTGAGAGGCCCGCGCACCACGATGAAGAGCGGCCCCCACTTGCTGCAGCTAGAGAAAGCCCTCGCACAGAAACAAAGACCCAACATAGCAATCAATCAATCAATAAATCTTTAAAAAAAACAGAAAAGAGAATGTAAGTTCAATGACGATAAGGACATTTTATGCTTTACATATCTTTGTATTCTTTGAGCCTGGTAACTACACTGTACGTAGTAGAAACTCAAATACATTCACTGAATGAAAGAAAGAAATTACACAAAGGTGGGGTCCACTTTCCAGCTTCGTGGTCTAGCAGCTGCAGCCACACTGGGAGGTCACTAGCACACGCTGTTTATTCTCTATTCCTGAGTCCACACGTGTGGCCCTCAGCCAGAGGCAGGATGTGTACGAGCTGTATCAACACAACCCCTCCCCGATAGGTTCCCAGATGCCCTGGTCGGGGCTGGGAGAAGACGTAGGTTTTGAAAAATCGCCTCAATAAGTTCCACCATGACCCCCCGCCTCCCAAGTTAAGCCCCCCAGGCTCAACTCCTTCAAAGAACCCACTGAGGATCAAAGGCCCTGGAATTCCCGACACCTTTAGCTCATTCAGAGCAAGAAGTTCACCAGACCTTCTTGAACTGTAAGCGATGTCAGACACAGCAACCTCCCCTGTGTTTTCCTAATGTGGGTCCTCACTCCCCAGCTCATTCGCTGGCTGCCTGGCCCATCTGGAGAGGTCTGGGGTGCAGCAAATGGTTTCCAAATGTCTGAATTTAATGAGACACATCTTTTCTAAAGCCATTCTAGAAAGAGATAGTGGCTTCCAGTGGGAGGTAAAGAGACCCCCTGGAAGCCATTAATCTTCCCACGTCTTAGGGCGTGCTAGGCAAGCAGTTTGGAAGGAGGCCAAACCCAACTGAGGACCCAGGGAGGATCACTTTGGGGTGAGCCTGGCAAGTCGACTCTCTAAGAATGTGTACCTCAGCTGTCACCAAGGCCACTGCTGGATCCCAGCTTGGGAGGGGAGAGGAGACAGGGATAAGAGTGGTGACACTCTCTCAGCGTGTTCTGCACCCCAGGCCCAGCCCTGTCCAAGCTCCACCTCATCCAGTCCTCACAACAACCCGATGAGGTAGGTTCTATTTTTTTTTTAATTGATTTATTTATTATTTATTTTTGGCTGTGTTAGGTCTTTGTTGCTGCACGCGGGCTTTCTTTAGATGTGGCGAGCGGGGGCTACTCTTCATTGCGGTGCGCGGGCTTCTCATTGTGGTGTCTTCTCTTATTGCAGAGCACGGACTCTAGGCAAGTGGGCTCACTAGTTGTGGCTCGCGGGCTCAGTAGTTGTGATGCACGGGCTTAGTTGCTCCGCAGCATATGAGATCTTCCCGGACCAGGGCTCGAACCCGTGTCCCCTGCATTGGCAGGCAGACCCTTAACCTCTGCACCACCAGGGAAGTCCCCCAATGAGGTAGGTTCTTTATTAGCCCACTTTACAGATTGGGAAGCCAAGGCTCAGGGAAGGTAACTGTCGCCAATAGCCAACAAGTGTCAGGACTAGGATTTGACCCTTGCTGTCCAACCACTATGTTATGCCCCCAGAGAGAGGTTGAGGCATTGCTTCTCAGAGGAAAACTGAATGATCCCCCAGATGAGAACTCAGAAAAAGGCCTTCCTTTAGGCTTAGCAGGCGTGGGGTGAGTGGCATGGGAGTGGGTTGGGGATGTGGGGAGGAATGGGAGCCCCCAGACCTGGGACAGCCCCTGGCACCTGTCTGGGCTTTCCATTTGGTGGTGAAGTCTCTGCCACCATCCCCAGGGCTACCCAGCCTCCCTTTCCTTGGCCTCTTCCTGTCCATCTTTTCCTCAGGGTGGGGGGGTGCCCCACAGTTCAGAGCACAGCCGAGCTGGTCCTCTGGCCTCGGTATCCCATCTGTTCTACTCTCCTCCTTTCTCCAGGAGGAGGAAATGCCCATTTTACCTGAACACACTTGGGCATTGAGCCTCTTAGGAGCTGTCTGCGGGAGCTGCAGCCTGAAACGTGAAGCATGGGAAAGGCTGGTCCCCCACCCTGCCTCACACAGCTGCAAGTCAGTAGGAGGCCTGCTTGAGACAAGCAGCACTTTGTCATTTATTTTTCCTTTCCTCTTTTTTTTAAACACTTATATTCCATAATAGCTGGTATTCCTCAGTGTTTACTCTCATCATTATAAAGCCCTTATTCCTTAAATGTTTGCTTAACATTTTTTGCAGAGCAAAGGAGAAAGCTCCATGGGCCTCTGCAAACAGCTGCTTCCCAAAGACAAGGGAGGAAAATACCCAAAGCAATGCTGAGGTAAAAGGGTCCGTGAGCCCTGGGAGGTTCTCCTGGCAGTCCGAAGGCTGTGGCTCGTTGCCAAGGCCATCATATGGCTGCCTTTACAGCCCACTCACTGACCAGTCTCTGGGGCCCATGAAGGCCATGGAGGTTATGACAAAAAAGTCATCTCGGGACTTCCCTGGAGGTCTGGTGGTTAAGACTCCACGCTTCTGGACTTCCCTGGTGGTGCAGTGGTTACGAATCCACCTGTGAATGCAGGGAACACGGGTTTGATCCCTGGTCCAGGAAGATCCCACATGCTGTGGAGCAGCTAAACCCATGCGCCACAACTACTGAGCCCATGTGCCACAACTACTGAAGCCCCTGCACCTAGACCCCGTGCTCCGCAACAAGAGAAGCCACTGCAATGAGAAGCCCGCGCACCATAACGAAGAGTAGCCCCCACGCACCGCAACTAGAGAAAGCCCTCGCGCAGCAACAAAGACCCAATGCAGCCAAATTAATTAATTAATTAATTTTAAAAAAAGACTCCATGCTTCCACTGCAGGGGGCACGGGTTTGATCCCTGGTCGGGGAACTAAGATCTTGCATGCTATGTGGCATGGCCAAAAGAGAAAAAAGAAAAAGAAAAAAGAAAAGGGGAGAAAACAGTTTCCAATTTATTACAAAAAGAAAGAAAGAAAGAAAAAGAAAAAAGGTCATCTCACCTTCCACCCAGAAGCATTCAGTGGGATGTGCCCACAGTGCTAGAACAGTTCAAATGACCCACACCCCAGTGGGGCCTCCGAGCTCAGGCCCCAGCAGGGTAGAAGTTTCTTTGGGGAGCTCTGAGACCAGGATTGGCTCCAGAATAGCCTGATAGCACCCCCAGCCAGGCATCTCCAGCGACTTCTTGGCAGGTCAACGTCATGGTCTCTCCTGTGGCCCCTTCTCCCTGAATTAACGCCTTAAATCTGCAAAACTCCTTGTGATTTTCAAAACACTTTCACACATATTTTTTATTTGATCCTCACATTACCCTGGAGGAAGGCACCTGGCAGATGAGTAACTGAAGCATTGGAAGCTTAATGGCTTGCCTAAGGTCACTTCGTGTTATGGACTGAATGTCTGTGTCCCCTTCCCTCAAATTCATATGAGGAGGCCCTACCCTCCAATGTTAGGTATTTGGACATGGGTCTTTGGAAGGTATTACATTTAGATGAGCTCATGAGGGTGGGGTCCTCATGATGGGATTCGTGCCCTTATAAGAAAAGGTATCAGAGAGCTTGTTTTCGCTCTCTCCCCCCATGTTCATGCTCACACACACAGGGAAGAGGTCATATGAGCACACAGCAGGATGGCGGCCATCTGCAACCCAAGGAGAGAGCTCTCACCAGAAGCTGACCATGCTGGCACCTTGATTTTGGACTTCTAGCCTCCAGACTGTGAGAAATAAATGTCTGCTGTTTACGCCATCCAGCCCATGGCATTTTGCTACAGCAGCCCGAGCAAGTAACACATACACTTGGCTTCTAAGATCCTGTTGGAACACCAAGGTCTATGGCCTCAGCACCTCTCAGTGAATGGTCCCATTCTCCAGCTCCTAACCCCAGAAAACCGGATGCCATCCTGATTCCTCCCCTCCAGTCACCTCCAACCCACCATTCTACCCTAAATATCTCTGCAGCCCAACCCTGACACTCTGTCCCTATAGCCACTGCCTCCATTCAGGTCTTTATTTCTCACTTGGATGAATGTAATGCCCTCCTCCCCATTCTCCACCTGGCACGCAGAACACACACACCTGGTTATGATTCTCCTCCAAGTCACCTTTTAGTGATCCCCCATGGCCTTCAGGGTCAAGCCCAAGCCCCTGGCACCTTCAGGGCCCTCATGGGTCACCTGATTCCTTCTGAGCAGGCATATTGCTCCCAGGCCTGGGCATGGCACCCAGCTCCAGCCCACCACCCCTCAGAACCCTGCTGGATGACTCCTAGTCACCCCTCAAGATCAAACTCAGCCTCACCTCTTCTGGGAAGCCTTCCCAGAGTCCCCCAGTCTCAGTCAGGGGCTCCCAAAGCCCCAGGTTCCTCCTCTTATCATGAAGCTGGTCCTCCTGGGATATTCCTGTGTGCCGATCCTCTTTCCCTTCCACTGGACTCTGAGTTCCATGGGACAGAGGACTGAGGTCTAACCTCCATATTACCTGGCTCTGGCTTAGGATACAGTTTTTGAGGGACTGAATAGGTCCAAGGACTTCAGTTGGATTCCTGAGATGCAGACTCTGTTTAGGATAGGATTTTAGAATTCCTTCTCCAAGTCTGTTGTCTTCACTCTGTCTGGCTCTAAACCTGGCTTCTTTGAAAAAGTGCCCATGCTGACTCCAGCCAGGCTTCGCAGATCCCAACTGCCTCATCCTCACCTCCACCCACACCCACCCACCTCCAGGGGTGAAACGGTACACAAAGGCAGAACCAGGTGCCACCTGAGAAACAGTCCTGAAGATACGTCCCAGGCATCTGCTAGTTAAAGGACATCCAGCCTCCTGGAGGAGGGGACAGAGAGAAGGGATAGAATACAACTGTTTTGCCTGTTTGGGGGTTGGTGGGGGTGGGTAGTGTATACTTACTTCTGCGGTGACTGTATGCGGGTAAATGGACAATGTCTGTCATCTGTTTAGGGACCTGTTTTGTATTCTCCCAACCCTACACCCATTTTTCTTTTCTTTTTTGAATGTACTTTTTTTTTTTTTTTAAACCAAGGTTGTAGAATTCCAAATTTTTTTTCAACCTTGGAACCTGAAGTAGAATGTCCTCAAGTGGACGGATTTTAGTCCTTAGAGAGTCAGTGTGTGTGTTGCTGCTTATTTAAATACAGTTCAGGTGGAGCCCCAAGAGTGCCAAGGTCCTCCCTATGCCTTCCAGATGCCCTTCTTCTTCCTAAAACCAGGAGAGGTGAGCACCTGAGCAGGGAATCTCAGGTGACTTAATTTAGTTCACCGGTGCCTACTCTGAAGAGCTGGGTGTCCGTTCTTGAAGAAACAAACTCACTGGAAGGGCATGTTTTCTTATTATATACTAATAACTTCTTATACTAATTTGTACCAGAAGTTCCTTGATTGTGACTTATGCCAAGTAATTATGAAGAATTTTTTTTCTGAGTATTGCATGAAGGCTACCAAGTTGGAACAGGCAAGTCCTGGATGTGAAAGCTTTAATTTATCTACCTCATTCATGTGTTATTTTTGTAGCTATAGTCTCTATTTTCTTATTTGATGACCGCTGAAGTGTTCCTAGGCCCTGTCGTAAACCTAAGAGTTAACGTATTGGTGGGAGCCGCTGGAAGTTCAAGATGTTGTTGTGATTCTTTTTTTCTTAATCCCCCTTTTGTATATGTGATATTAAGCAGACGATGAGGCGTTACTCTTGAGGATTTAACAAGGAAGGAGAAAGAAAGACCCACATTTCCGGGTGAAGTCTTTGCCCCTCTATGTGGAGAAGTCGATTGCGACTGTTCTCAAGTCTGTCTCTTGGTAATTGCACCTGACTTTAGGACGCCCCAAAAATTTTTTTTTGTTTTGCCAAGTTGTGCCTTTCCTTCTGGAATTGTAAGAGAACACAATAATAGTACCTGTTTACACTGTGAAGTGGATATTGTTACAGAAAATATACCAGAGGCTTTCTCACTTGTTAAGCTAGTAATGCCTTGTGAATGTATGATCTATGAAGAAATCCCTGTAGTTTTTACCTGTTGATGCTGTCTGTTGGAGAATAAATTTTGGATGGTTCTTTTTTTCACACAAAAGAAAAAAAAAAAAAAGGCTCAGGCCCCTTGGTCCTAGGGGCCTGAGCTGACCCCTAGGACCAAGGAAGTGGCACAGGTGGCCGTGTCAGAGGCTGTGACCCCTACTTGCGGTTCTACTCTACTCCGCGGAGTCGAGGCTGGGAAGCATCTGTGTAGGCGGGGTCTCCCTTTCCCAGTCTCCCGAGCGTCTTGGAGGGGCCTGTGGCTGGGCTCTGACCTACAGAATGTGGTCGAAGTGGGGTTCATGGCTTCCAGGCCTGGCCCCTACCAGCCTCCTGCAGGACCCTCCACTTCCTTGGGGCTTCCGGGGAGCTGTCCTTGCAGGATGGCAGCGTTACCCTCAGCCCAGGCCCTGAATGGGACTCGACTCCCCCTCCCGCCACTGCCAGCTGCACTTCACGTGAGCAAAACAGAAACTCCTTTTGCGTTAAGCCCCCGAGATCTGGGGCTTATCTGCCATTCACGCAGTGGGAAAGCCAGAGCCAGGCAGACAAAAGTGCTCGTGGGATCAGCCAGAGCTCCTGGAAGGAATCGGAGTCTGCATAAGAGCCAGTGGGTGGGTGACTCTGGGGTGGGCATACCTGGTCCAGGTCCTGCCTCTACCGTTTACTGGAAGGATGTGCTTGGGCCAGTCGCTTGCCCTCTCTGGGCCTCAGTTTTCCTCTGTAACATGGGGATTAGTCTTAGTACACACCTCAGAAGGTTGTTCTAGAGGATGCTGTTGGAGACTCACCCTGCCCCTCCTTCCGAAGCTGGGCTGCTATCAGCTTCCAGCTGTACCCTTCTCTGTCCCCCTTCAGCCACCTCCTCACCCAGAGATTCCTTCGAGGTTATACCCCTACTCCCCACCCGGGGTTGGGGAGAGTCAATCTGAAAAACAGATTGAGGAGAACAAAGCCCTTGCCTTCAAGCAGCAACTCTGCGATGTCAGAACTTCTGTGGTATCAGGCTGCGGTTACACTCCAGCAAGACCGCCCCCCGGTTTCCCCTCTTCCCCTGCCCCATCCTTGCTTCCCTCACATCTACGATAGTGCCCACTCATTAAGTCACCTGCCTAAGAATCCTCATCTCAAATCTGCGTCTGGTCAACCCTCTCTAAAACAGTTGTGAGATTATGCGGGTCAAACAGTGCCTGGCATACGGCAGGATCTTACGAGAAGGGAGCGAGCGTGATTACTATTCCTGCCAGAGCCAGTGCTGGTAGGGCCAACCCACGGCTGCAGAGCCACGGCTGCAGAGCCACGGCTGCAGAGCCACGGCCTCAGGCTATGACGGCACTAAAATGCACCGCCTGCCCTGAGCTGAGCTCACCCCACCAGGCCCAGAGGAGGTAATTCAAGCAGAGAAGCTGAGTTTGTACACAGCTCACAGCCCCCAGTGCGAGGGGTCGGTGAAATACTACCCATGGCAGCTCTCTTGTGGATACAGAGCTCTGATTGTTCCAAGTAACCAGGAACATTCCTTTGTAATAAATAAGCTGTCAGCAAGAAGGAACAGAAAGTCTGGAAACCTGGATGACCGGGCACAAAGCTGATCTTATGAATAGGCAATCAAGTATGATTTGAGAGACGCCAAAAATCTCAACTTTCTAAACTCACAGCTTGTCCCAAAGCCCCTGCCCTCCCCAACCAAGGTTCCTGAAATGCCCCCATTCAAAATGCATTCCTTAGAGTTTTGAGCACAGGTTTAGAGTCAAATGGACTTTGGGGGTCTGTGACCCACAAGAGAAGAAGTGTCAAATTCAAGCCTACGTCTTAAGCAGAGCACGACTGGGTATCAGAAGTCTCCAGGTGGTGCCAGGCGGTCGGTGCCTCCTCCAGGTTCGTACCACACTTCAGTGGTTTTGTTCCATGAAAACGATCAACTGCCAAGTTCACAGACACAGAAAATAGAATGGTGGCTGCAGGGACTGGGGGAGGGGAGAGTGAGGCGTCGTTTAATGGGTACAGGGTTTCAGTGTGGGACGTGAAAGAGTTCTGCGGATGGATGGTGGTGATAGTTGTACAACAATGTGAATGCATTTAATGCCACTGAACTGTACCCTTAAAAATGGTTAAGATAATAAATTTTAGGTTATGTACGTTTTTCCACAATTAAAAACAAAAACAAAAGACCACTACAATCAGCCAAAGACAAAGGTAGCTTTGATGCTCACTGTGCCGGAAAGGTTGAAGGGGCCTGGCCCCAAGCTCCCAAAGGCCTTGAGAGGCAGCACCTGAACCAGGTGCTGGGCCAGGCCTGCCTCCCCAGGGCGTGTGCAGTGCAGGGTGGGGCGCCGGGACAGAGCAACAAGTGGGGAGGGGAACACAAGCCCTGCGCCCCAGGAGAGCATCGGGAAACCCTTCCACACCTCCCACGTTTCAGATGAAACAAGGCGGATATGCTGCGGGGTGAAAAGGAGAGGCTCTGGGGGCTCGGCTTCCTGATTCTCTGCAAGGACCACTGAGAGTGCCGCCCATGGGTAGGTCCGGGCCAGGCGGGCTCTGATAGTCAATCAACGAACAAGCATTTCCGGGGCTGCACCAGGGCACTGGGGATGCAAGGATGAGCGAGAGCCTCTGTCCTGCCCTGGATCCCAGCGGGAAGCCCGAGAGGTGAACGGGCAGGTTCAGCCCTGTGTGGTGGGGATTCGGGTGAGGGAGCCAGTCAGGGTAGGGGTGTGTTGAAGGAGTTGGGGAGAGTACTTGAAGGGAATTGGGGGCCGAGGAGTAGGCTTCCAGGTAAGGGGGAAGATCCAGGCAGACCTCTCACGTTCTCTCCACCCCGCTCCTCATTTGTCTGGGGTCTTGCTGACAGACTACAAGCTAAGGGAAAGACAGACTGAGGTCTTGATGGTCCACATGGTTGCCCCTTTAAGAATTCGCCACATTATTACTAAGACCGACTTGGCAAGAAAATGAAAGCTCTCTTGGGGCCAGGTGGGCATGGGGGACAAATTCCCCATACAACGAAGAACGTGTCCTGGGTGCCCTCCACCCTCATCCCCCCTCCGCCATGAGAGAGGGACAGAGGGTGGCCGTGAATGATGCCGAGCAGTGTGCCTTTGTTTCTGCGGCATGTGGTTTCCAGGGAGACCAGGGTCACTGCCTACGGGTAAACACCCACCCACACAGCTTGAGAACAGGATGTATCCTCCGAGCCCTCCTGCGATGGAGGCCTCAACTACTTATATCCATAATTGTGTCCCCATGGGGATTTCAAGTGATGCTCTGACCCAGACATCCAAAGGATAGCAATGGACGCTTCTGGAGACGAGAAGCCTCCTGCCCTGCGTCACGTCCTAGGCCCTGCTCTTTCTCTCTGTCTGTCTGTCTGTCTCTCTCGACCATCTCTCAGCTGGTTCTGAAGTTGGGCAGGGAAGAGAGAAGGGTTACACCCTGACGCCCCGGAACCTTCCTCACGGCTCCTGTTGTGTATCTTCCTTTCCCAGGGGGGTCCTGGTGTGTGACTTTCAGGACCACGGGGGAAGGATGTGATCTCTCCTTCTGAAACTGCTGACTTTAGCCTGACTCCCCTGGCTACAAGTCCAACCCTAGGGACGGTGGGGGGAAGGGGAGCAGGGGTGGAGAAATGAGGGGCGAGGCGGTTGTCGTGCATTTATTGCACGTCTGTGAGCACTGCACACGCCCCCTCATCCTCACGCCACCCTGGAGGCTGGGGGTGTGCACCCTTGTTACTGACTGCGAGGAAACCCACACGCAGGGCGTCCCTTGACCACATCCTCACCGCTGGGAAGTCGGGGGCAGGGCCCTGCTCAGGTCTGGCTGAATTCAAAGCCCTTAACTCACTAAAATATACTGTCCCCTGAGACAGGGATGGAACTTCTGTGAACACCTAGCAGAAACCAAATTCAAATGGTTTTGGGGGTGTTTTGTTTTTCAGTAAACATAACACCCCGCTGCCTTGTGGAGACCAGACAGACGCCCCTCCGGGTCTCCCAGTCCAGTAGACACGCTAGTCTGTGTGTCCTCTCTCTGTCTCTCTGTCTCTTTCTCTCCCTGTCTCTCTCTCTGTGTGCCTCCTTCTCCCTGTATCTCTCTGTCTCTGTCTTCCTCTATTTCTATCCCTCCCTCCCTTCCCTATTCACCCTCATCAAGTTTGATTTCCCCAGTAGACAGCTTTCCAGCTGTAATAATATAGTCCATCTTCTGGAGCTTAAGGCACTTTTACATATTATCTCATTTGTCTTCGCAGCATCTCTGTAAGGTGATGGCTTGACAGAAATAGTGAAACAAGAAACGAGAGCTATAAAAGAACTTACACAGTGTTCTGTACCAAAGCAGGGAGGTGCTGGGGGTCCATGAGAATACCCACTGGGCCTGGCATATGAGGCTTCATAGCCACCTGCATCTAACTCCTCCAACAAGCCAGGAAGTGGGTCATTTTAAGAACAGAAGATGTGCTATGGTATCAACGTGAAGGAAGGAATTAACTCTGCCTGAAGCATACTCTCTGAAATGACCATGTGACATTTGTGCTCAGCCTTCAAGGATGGGTAGGATTTTTCTAGGTCAACTACAGGAAGAACAAGAATGATCTGGAACAGAGAGGTGCCAGTGTCCTGGCTCGTTTGGGCTTGTGGGACTGGATAACCAGGTGCCTGATGTGGGCAGTGGAATAAAGATGAGATTCCAGAGGCCACGGTGATTTTTCCTTGGGCCAATGCTGTGAGTGTACCAAGGGGTTTAGGACACAGTCCTGCCCACTTGGAGCTTATAACCTAATTGGGGAAATAAGATCAGTAGGCATTGAACCATTGGAGCCATTGCCTTAGAGGATGTAGCTCTAAGTCCAATTGAAATAACATTCCAAAGAAAGGAAAGATCAAGTATGGGCAAGGTAAGTTCAAGAAGTCATCACAGGAGAGGGAGGAGGTGAACTGGGGGGAAAGGGAAGTATTTAGGGAGGCAAAGAGGAGAGGGACCTGTGGGGAAGCCAGAGGGAAAGTCGGGGTGGGAGCCCGTTAGGCCTCTGTCCTCTCAGCGTCACATTTGTCCCCAGACCGCCCCCCTTTCCCATCACCCTGCCCCGCATGATCCTGACTTGATCCACGGGTTGATACTTCGGGGGGAATATAATGGGTCATTATATCGCTCTCCTTTTTACGTGAAAAGTCTACCACGGCTCCTTTTTTGGTGGAAAGTAAGTAAATCAAGGGGCGTGGGGTATCCAGTTCCCTGAGGGGGAGGATGGAAATGTTGTCAGCCCCTGAACTGGATTTTCTGCCTGCCTAGTCCTTTCCATTGGCAAATTCAGGTTCCAGCTTTGTTTCTCATGCCTGGAACCTCTTGAGAGACACTGGCTGGCCCAAGGGACTCTAGGGAGATTGAAGCATATTGGTCCTCAACAATTAGTTTTAGAACGAATGAGTGAGTGAATGAATTAATGAATGAGAACCCAAACTCCCTTTCCTTTCCCTTCCATCACCCATTACAGGCAGCTCACCAGGGTCCTGTGTCTGATATTTGTCATTCCTTGGTATCTGCGGGGGACTGGTTCCAGGAACCCCACAGATACCAAAATCCACAGATGCTCAAGTCCCTTATATAAAATGGTGTGGTATTTGCATAAAACCTACACATCCTCCCGCATACTTTAAATCATCTCTAGATTACTTATAATACCTAATACAACATAAATGCTACATAAATAGATGATCCAAGCAGAAAATTCAAGTTTTGCTTTTTGGAACTTTCTGGAACTTTTTTCTCTCCAGTATTTTCGATCTGCCGTTGGTTGAATCTGCCAGTGGAGAACCTGCAGATACAGAGGGTTGGCCGTACTCAACTTTAGCCAAATGCTGTTCTAAGTACCTTATTCATATTCTCTCTCACTCCCTCGACATCCCTGAGTATGTTCATGCACATCTGACAGCTGAGAAAATGGAGGTTCAGGGAAGTTGTTAATAATACCAATGATAGGGGTTTCCCTGGTGGCGCAGTGGTTGAGAATCTGCTTGCCAATGCAGGGGACACGGGTTCGAGCCCTGGTCTGGGAAGATCCCACATGCCGCGGAGCAACTAGGCCCGTGAGCCACAACTACTGAGCCTGCGCATCTGGAGCCTCTGCTCCGCAACAAGAGAGGCCGCAATAGTGAGAGGCCTGTGCACCGTGATGAAGAGTGGCCCCTGCTTGCCGCAACTGTAGAAAGCCCTCGCACAGAAACGAAGACCCAACACAGACAAAAATAAATAAATAAATAATTTTTAAAAATAATAATAATAATACCAATGATAATAATAATGTCAATGATTGCTGACTCTCACTGAGCACTGAATATGTGTCAGGCATTGTCTAAATGGTATAAACACATTATCCCATTTAACCCCATAGCAACACTATGAGGTAGCCATTTCGAAGATAAGGAAACCATGAAAGAGCTAAGTGATGCAGCAAGTTCACACAGCAACTGAATGAATGAAGGAGAAGATGAATGGGCACTAAGAAAGCAGGTGGGATCTTAGTTTCCCGACCAGGAATCGAACCCACGGCCCTTGCATAGGAAGTTTGGAGTCTTAACCACTGGATCACCAGGGAAGTCCCATCACTTTTCTTTAAATAAATAAATAATATAAAATAAAAAGAAAAAAAAACCTTACCTAACATAATAGGATAACATATATAAATTGCCCAATTGTCCAAAACAATCTTACTCAAAAAATACTAGCTTCCTTCCCTATCTGTAAAATAGAACTAGTCTTGCCTGCCTCTCCCTACCTTACAGGGGTTGGGTGCCAGTGAGACGAGGTATCAAATATGAAGACATTCTGTGACCTATATCTCTATGGGACACAGCTTCCCCCCATCATTCTCCTGGGGAAAGTGTGACGTTGATTTCCCAGCACTCGCTGGCCTCCCGTGGCATGTGTCAATGACTTAGGACCCAGCGTGATGATTTTGCCAGTGGGCTCCAAAGCAGACAGGTCAGTGAGGCCTCTGACATCTTACACTCCCGTCTGCCTGATGGTAAGTGAACTGCCTCTAGCTCCAAGTAAAGCTCAGGAGAGGGGACGGACCACCTCCATGCCCTTCGGGGAAGGACTAGGCCCCGGGAAGGCAGCCCAGAAGACCAGATGTCAGAGTGCAGAGTCCATGAACCAGACAGGAGCAGAAGGGAAAGCCTCTCTAAAGACCAGCGCCCCTACCAGGGATGCCTGGAGGCTGAGTTTCCCAGCAGCCCGCGGTGGAAGGGAGGCTCTGAGCAGAGCATGCGTCTCACTTGGTGCTGCGGCCCCTGGGGAAGCTGGGGTCCAGGGACAGGTCCTGGGAGGCTGATGAACACCTAAGATGGCCCAGGTGTGAAGACAGGGCCACACTTCGGGGCTGTTGAACAGGATGGTGGACGGGGTGGGTGGCTGGATGGGAAGGAGATTGGGCCCAAAGTGCAGAGCAGGAACCAGAAAGCCAGAGGGCGTGAGGCCAGAGGCGGAGCAAGCTCAGAGAACTGCACCCACCTCCTGACCTTCCTGATCCTCTTTCTGACAGCCAGCCCCACAACCAGACAAAGGCACTCACCCTCCCCTCTTAGCCCCATTTCCACATTAGAAAGCCCCAAAAAACATCAATTATCTGCTTCCGTTTTAGAAAGTCTTTAAATAATTAACGATTACGGGATGGCTTTGAACTCCTAAGATAGGAGCTGCTATGGTAATATTATTATTGTTTTGAAAAATAATATGTCTCCAATCACTAGCTGTTGCTAAAGGGTCTGTTATCTTACCCTTGGGGGTAGCTGTTTGCAAGCTGATTAATTAGAACTCCATTTTTCAGACTTTTTAATTTAGATGTTAATAAATTCAATACTTTTATCCATTTGTTGTCCCAAATAAGATCCTTTGGGAATAACTTCTCATTTACGATAGTGACCTGGGCAAGACGGCTCATAAAACTGTATTAAGAATGCCTTCGAGAAACGATGAAAATTCCATTATGAATATACAGTCCTCTTGCAGGCCTGCAAATTACTAGACCCACGACACAGCCCAAACTCCACCATTAAGTTGAATTAATATTCCTGTAAGAACCGTAATCCTTACACAGTCTGACTTTCTGTTTAATTTCTCAACCCAAGCATACTGACTTTTCCATTTAATTGACTTTGCCTCAATCTTTACCCAAAGGAAAAATAAGATACAGAAGCAGAGGGAAAATGACTTCAATTGCGTCTCTCTGCCTTTCCGCTTAGAGGCTGCCCCACTCTACGCTCTGGGCTGAGAGGCAGCCCACCTGGAAGGAGAGACACAGCTCTCGTCCATCAGAGGAACTGGGGACTTGCACAGGGGGCAGGGAAGAGCCCATGTGACATTGGGCACCCTTTCTCAAGATGAAGGTGCCTGAAGATGGCACCCAGGACAAGGGGTGGTCAGAGATTTGGGGGAAGAGAGGGCTTCTGCCCATCCAGGAGGACCAGCTCCCAGCCCTGATGGGAACGACAACCAGCAGCCTCTCTGGGTCTCGGGGCTCTGCCTTGGGGCTGCACAGCAACACAGAACTGCTCTAGATATTTACCGCAGGGGGTAATCTTTCTCAAAAAGCCCCGCTGAAGAGAACCCCACCCGTCCTCTGGGCATCACGGTCCAGCCCCAAACTCTGCAGGGAGCCACAGCCTGGTCCCTGCACTCCCCGTCTCTCCCACCCTCCCCTCTTCTCTGCCCTGCTCCTCCTTTCTGTCACCTGGCCTCTGCTTCCCTTTCCTCCCTCACCTGCTCTCACTCACCCTACGGGCTCTCCTCAAGGTCTTGTTTCACACTCCCAGTAGACCGTAATCGCGGAAACAATAGTAAAGATTCACCCATCACCCCTCAGTTACTTCAGGGTGATCAGAGGCAGTGGAACTACCCCCAAACCACATCTGGAATGTGGGAGGATGGTTTCATAAGCTGTAGCCCCAGTGGCGCCTCTGTTAGCTGCTATTCGAACAAACCTCGTTCCGCGAGCACGGTCCCTGGCGTGAGGTGGGTGCTGTGTGGGAATGAGTAGGGTTGTGGTGACACACGCCTGTCCCCCCATGGAGTGCCACAGTGGCGGGCAGGTCTGGAGACGGCTCTGCCCGGCTAAGCCTTTCCTCACCGCTAGCTTTACTGGGGAGGCAAAAATGGCACCAACAGACCCAGGATGGGTGGATGGAAACATTTCCCTTCAAGAGGGAGCAGCCTGGGCTTCCCTGGTGGCGCAGTGGTTGAGAATCTGCCTGCCAATGCAGGGGACACGGGTTCGAGCCCTGGTCTGGGAAGATCCCACATGCTGCGGAGCAACTGGGCCCGTGAGCCACAACTACTGAGCCTGCGCGTCTGGAGCCTGTGCCCCGCAACGGGAGGGGCCGCGATAGTGAGAGGCCCGCGCACCGCGATGAAGAGTGGCCCCCACTTGCCGCAACTAGAGAAAGCCCTCGCACGAAACGAAGACCCAACACAGCCAAAAATAAATAAAGTAGCCATTAATTTAAAAAAAAAAAAAAAGTGAGGGAGCAGCCTAATCGGACCATATGCTGGGAAGAGAGGTGAGAAAAGAAATCCCCCCGGATCCAAACACAGAACAAGCAGTCGGTGTGCATGGAACAGGCAGCTCTGAACCCCAGTCACAGGGTAGCTTCCCTCCTGCTGTGTGTGCAGGGCCTGCTTCCTCGTGTCTGGGTGAACCGGTAACACCTATGTCCCACGGCCACCCCCTTACAGCCCCCCCATTATGTCACACCGGGGGCTCAGCCTCTGTGCTCACCTGCCTCCCGTCTCCCTTCTGTTACCGACCCAGGTCCTTGGACTCTTCAATCACTAGAAATCGATAAGAGTCCAGACGAGAAATCCAGGTAAGGCGGTACTGGGAACAAAAACAAGTAACAGGTGCCCTCGCCCGCTCCCTGAGGAGGGTGCCAGCTGGCTCTTTAGACGGAGTTACGACAGATGCAGGTCCCTGGGTTGGGCAGGAGGCGGAGCTTAGGTGGTCTGCCCACCCCCTTGGCGGTGCTGTGTGCAGGAATCATGCACAGTCCCCTGCTTTTGCTCCTGGCACTCAGAAGTGACAGTTGATTTGTGGCCTTTTTGTATCTTATTGCTTATAGTTGCCCCAACTGCGCATACCTGCAGTTATTTTTAGTTTCTTTGTATTTTGTTGCTGGAGGAGACGTTTGTCCAGGTGCAAGCACTCTGGTAAAGAGTCCCAGGTCTCAGGGCCCAGGGCCTGTCTCCCTTCCACTCCCACAACGTTCTCAACTGTATCCACAGAATCTGACCCAGGGTGGGAAGAGTTCATTTATGTTTTTCCCCCCGTCACCAAAGCAGAGAGGAGCCTGGCTGCACCAAGGTGAGAGGAGGTACAGCAAGGGGTTAAGCCTGAAACCTGGCCCTGCCACCTTCCAGCCATGTGACCATGAGTGAGATACCTCCTCTATACCTCAGTGTTCCCCTCTATAAAATGGGGCTAAAAACAATGGATTGCCTTTGTATAGATTAAATGACTTAATATGTATAAATTGCTTAGAACACTGTCTGCACACAGCAAGTTCCATGTAGGTGTTTGCAATTATTGTTAATAAGATGTTTAACCCCTTGAGGGTAGGGACTGTACTACTTTATCCCCAGATGTACTGCATCCCCAGATCTCCATCCAGTTTGTGGAACATAACAGCAAAATCATCTGGCGGAAAGGCATGGGAGAGAAACGAAGTTAGACTCAAGTCCCAGCTGTGTGATCTTGGATGAGTTATACGTTACAATGACATTCATTTTCGTGAAAAGCTTGCAAGTCTGATACGAAGATTGGAATGATGTTCGTAAAACCCTTATTAGCATAATGCCTGGTGCTTCAGGACACTGGATAAATTGGTGGCCGTAATCTTTGTTATTATTGCTGAATAAATGAGCACAGAGTGAGCTGCAGTCCCTCCAAGGATGGAATTACATCAGTGAATCTTCAGGAAACCTGCATCCCCATGGGCAGGTCCAGCTATATAAATTGCGGGGTCCAGTGCAAAATGTAAAGGTAGGGCGCCTTGTCCAAAAATGATTCAGTATTTCAAGATGGTGACATCAGAGCATTGCACCAAATATGGACCCTCCTTAGGGCACAGGAGTCATGCCCATGGGACCTGACCAGGACTAGTTTCAGCCGAAGGGACCAAGGCCCTCTTATTTTGTAATCAAGAGGCTCGGCCCAGAGAATTCGGGGGCCTCATGTCACTTCTCTTTTGGATCACTCAGCAGGGCGAGGCCGAGAGCTCAGAGCTCCCAAGGCCAGGCCAACTGTCCTCAATGACTATCAGTTCCCAGCAGGGGCCCGAGCACTCCCTCCTGCAGCTGAGACCTCAGATCGCAAAAAGTGAATGACTCAAGGCCATCCCTTATCTTTGATTAAGTGTGGACAAAAAAATGTACATGGTACCTGCAGCCGATTGAATTACTGGCCCTAATCTCTCACCGCCCCTGCCTGCCCCCCCCCCGCCTCCCCCCGCTTCCCCCCACAATCCCTGCCAGCGTATTGACCTCCACAGTAAGCTGGGTGCACCTCACTGCCCCTTGACTTTCGGCACGTCCATGTTACTTGCTTTGGTCAATGGGAACAGCTGGGCTTGCCCTCTGGCACACCTGCCTGTCACCATGGGAAGAACACAGCCTGCGTGGCCCCTGTCTCAAGGAAGAGGAGAGACACGTAAAGCAGACCTGGACCCACCTCGCAGTCTGCAGTCAAGCCCAGCTAAACGCACCCGAGATCAGCTGAACCCATCCAACCTGTAGACCCATAAGCGAGAAATATATACTCCTTGTTTTGGGCCAGTAAGCTTGGGGTATTTTGTTAAACAGAGTCACTGTGGCAATAGCTGGTTGATATAGTACCTTGCAACCCAAAGAAACTGTCACTCATCCCCCAGACACTTATTGAATGGCTATAATGTACCAGGCACAACTTCTGGGGGTTTGAAAATGAAACACACACACACACACACACACACACACACACACACACACCCTCCACCCACAGTCAAGTAACCATTTAGAGGAGAGAGCAAATCTGTGTAACCATTACATGGAGTGAGCAACTCTATTTTTATCTCCCAGTTTTATGCAAACGTATTCCTGGAAGCCCATTTTCCCATGGCAGGCCCCATGGCTCTCCTGGTCACTCCTGCATAATACAAGAGTTCTCCAGTCCTCACAATCACAAGTCTTGGTTTAATAATTAAAATTCCAGCCCAGAGGAATAGTCAAGACTCCACTCTTGATCCAAGCTGGAGACCCTTCCCTCCACTCCCAGATCTCATGCCTTGGAGGCAGCGAGGCTGGCTGGGTGGATGTGGTCATGGTCTTCTCTAGCTCCCCAACCATGGGCTTCTACTCCTCCTGTCCAGCTTTAGACCCACTGGAACTGGACTGAGGTGGGGGAAAGAGAAACAAGGAGTGGAGAGCAGAAAGTTCTCCCTTGACTGGCACTGCTGGGTGATCTAGCACCAACTTCCTCTTAAGTGAGGGAAGATTCTTGTCTCATGTGCATTTATGAGGGCACATCTGGAGACACCCTCAAAACTGGGGCTCTCTTGCCATCAGTTCCCTTGACCTGTGTCAAAGTACCTCTATTCATGTTGTTTCCTTACTCCTTCCTCAGCCTCTAAGCTATCAGTGATCCCTCCAGCTCCTTTCAGCTGTATCTCTCTGACCCTTCAGGTGACCCTCTAGGACAGGTCCTAAGATGGCCCACACTAACCCTCTCTCACACATGGTCCAAAGTGGTCCATGGGCATCACCCTGCACCCTTTGACCTGACAGATGCCAGGAGAGCAGGCCAATCCCAGTGTGGCAGAAACTTCTGCCTTGCTCCTCCCCTCACAAAGCTGCTGGTGAGCCTGTCTCTTGCCTTCTAGATTTTTCAGGGGGACTCAGACCATGGAGCGTTGTGTCCCCCAAACTAAAGGAGATCCATATTGACCTTTCTGGGTGATGTATTTAAAACTCTTCCATCTTGACTTGAGGTGAAGGAGGATATACTTTCCATGCCCTCTATTGGTAATGGTTTTCAGATAAGAAAATAGAAACCACTTGTTATTTTAGTGAAAAAAGGGTGAAAGAGTGAAACTTCCCTTGTCGGCAATACTCTGTGTGTTTTGTCACACATGCCAGGAGAGTAATGCATCCTGACTCCATGGGGAGAAGAAAATGAAGAGTCCACACTTGGAAGTTTCCTGGGCTCTGCAGCATGCCTCTCTTCCCTTGGATGATTTTAATCTATACCCTTTTCCTGTAATAAACCACATTTGTGAATAAAACAATGTAAGTGAGTTTCTGTGAGTACTTCTAGTGAATTATCAAAATTGAGGGTGGTTTTGGAACCTCCTGAGCTTATAATTGGTGTCAGAAGTGGGAGCAGTCTGATAGACTGTCCTCTCTAACTTCCCAGTTGGCTAACTTTTGCAGAAATCAGGTGCTGGTCAAATTCTTGGAAGGGCCAGAGGAGAGAGATTCAGGAGTGCCTCTCTAGCCCACCATAGAATTTCACATTTATCACCATGGCAGTGATCCCAAAGATCAGGAAGTTGTTGTGCTACCTGGAGTCTGAAAACTATGGAAACCACTGCTGCTTTTCACAGCTTCCCAATAGCCCTGAGGCAGGAGACTGGCTGGCAAACAGAGAATCCACTGGGAAAACTCATGTTGGCCAGAGCACACGCACCTGCCGCCATGCTGGAGGAGAAAGAACGGCTCTGACTGCTACTGTGGCTTCCAAATCTAGCTACAGGGCATCTCACTGGCAGAATTAAACCACTCTGCAAACAAGCAAGTTTGGGAACCAGCCTCTAGACTCTTAAAGAGAAGAGAGCTAGAGCCGGTTGAACGACTCCCCGCCTTGGGCTCAGCAGGAGTTCTCACTTGGAATCCACTTCCTAATTTTCCATCACCAATCTTTGATGCCCTCACTAGGAATGAAGAGTTTGAGACTCATGTGACTGGATTTTGGAGAGCTCCACGGCAAATCCTGCAAACAGTCTCACCACTCCTTTGAATGATGCATGTATGGCCCACGAGCTTCAACCACAAGCACCCTTTTAACATCTCATTACACGTGTAACGATTAGGATACAATAAACACTTGGAATAATGAAGGCATGAACATCATTCCATGTTTTACCCCAGTCTTCTGTTTGGGAATAATAGATGTGATCATACAGCCTGATATTCAGGTGAGACCCTTCTCTTTACGACCCTTATTTCCAAAATCTGCAATTAAAGGAGATAAATTAAAGAATTAATACTCATTTGGTAAAGGATAACTTGTTTATAAAACACTTCACCTGAATAATAGGGATTTCCAGATATTTACCACTTGTCAAAACAGAGGAAAGAAACTCTACAGTATTAAGAGCTATTGTGAGTTAAATACCAATTATTAATTAGGTGAAGTATCTCAGAAGCAGTTATGAAATCACTGGAGAATTACAATTTGTGTAACACATTGTTTTTATGAATGCATCTTTTTTATAAAAAAAGACCCAGCTATGCATTATGGGTATGGCATGGGCTGGTAAGTGCTTTCCAGAGGCCTCATGGGTGCATTGCCCATCTCCCTTGGATGCTAATCTCCTAAAGGGAAAGATTCTGTTGTCTGTGTTTATCGGTTAGAATGCTTTCGGCTGCAAAAACAGAATATCCCAGTCAAAATAACTGAAACAATAAGGACATTGATTATTTCACACATCAAGCAGTCTGGGAATATTCCCAGGTCTAGGGTTGGTTAAGTCAGTGTAATGAAGTCATCAAGGACTTACTGCCTTCCACCTTTCCACTCTGCCATCCTCAGTGTCTGCCTGGTCCCCTCAAGGTGGCAAGATGGCTGCCAGCCACCCATTCTAATGCAATCACATCAGAAAGAAGGAGGACAACCTCTCTTCCCATTTCTCTTTTTGTCAGAGAGACAATCTTTCCCTAGAAGACTTTTCTTGCTGGCTCCGTAATCAAAGCTGCGTCTCATGTGTGGTATGCTTGACCAGAAAGGAAGGAGGAGGCTGGGAAATGTTATTGGTTCAGCAACCAGTAACCAACTCTGCTCTTTCCTGAAGCCATAGCTCAATGCTCTGCACATAGTAGGTGCTCAGCAGACACAAGCTAAGAAATAAAATATCCAAGAGCCAGCTGGGACCAGTGCTCACTCAATCAATCTCAATGTCCAGGCTCAGTAGCCTCCCTCACAGGCACCAAGAACCAGCCCCATTTTCCTTCCTCCTGTCCTGGAAGCGGCTGGTAAGGAAACAAGTAAAGGAACATTCTGTGTTTTGTCACTATCGTGTTCTCCCATCTCCTGTAAGAGACTATGTGCCCAGACAGTGGAAGCCCAGAGACCCCACAGGAGAAGAGCTGCTGACAGGTGCATAATTGTCCCTGAGAAGATGAGAGAGCCAGTCCCGGGCGTGACCTCAGAAGGCCTGCCTTCAGATCAGGAAATAGAAGGGCTTTGTTCACATTCCCGGGGAAATTGAGGACAGCACTCTTGAGTTAAAACAAATGCGTCACGCAGGGCTCCCTTAGAGGAGCTAAAACCAAATGGCTTTCAAGAGAAGAGAACCGTAGTTCAGAGGCGAAAGGTGTCAGACTGCAGAGGTCCCCATCCCCAGCGGGGACCTGTGGGCTGGACACTCCCTCTTTCCTCAAGATGCAGATGCGGACTAACTAAAATGTCACAGCCTCTTCCACTTGCCACGGTGACAAAATCGCATTGATCTCAGTAGCTCTGTGGCCTCTTACCGGCGTTCTCTCTGTGTCCACTCAGCTTCCTCCAGGAAACCAGAGGAAAGCGAGACTTCACCAAAGATCATGGTAAGTGAGGAGCTTGGACACGGATTCAGCCCCAGCTGACCCTGTGGCGAGAGCTGGAGCAGCCCAGAGGGCGCAGACCATCGAGGCAGAAGGAGGGAAAGGCATGCATCTTATACCTAAGGAAACAGAAGCCCCGGAGAGAGACACACAGGCACTTTGGCTCATTGGAGAGGCTAATGAGCCCACTCTCCACTCCTAATTAATTGTACAGTCTTGGACAAGCCGCATAACCACTTTGAATATTGGTTTCTTCATCTGTAAAATGGAGTTAATTATGTCGACTGCACAGAGCTGCCGCGAGCATCAAATGAGATGAGCCAGGTGGGGGGCGGATCTTCCTGGACCAGGACATCTCCGTGAGCGTCCCCCTTCCTACCCCTCTCCCCACTCCGCCTCGGGGCTCCTGGGGGCAGCAGGAGGCTATACATCATCACAGCACGGATGTTCTTCTCTCCCCAACACAGCTCTGAGCCTGCCAGTTGAGGGGGGATGAGGCAGGCAGGGGACCCCACCCATGAGTCCCCCCACTCGGAGCAACAGCCAAAGTCTGGACGGTTCCTTGGAGGAATCACAGACGCACCCCTGCTCACCCCACTGGCTGGGAGCCGTCTCTTCTTTACCCCCACAAAACTGCTGCTGTGAGGTCCCGGCTCCTTCCTCCTGCCCCTTCCTTCCAAACCACCCTCCCCGGGCCTGCCTTCATGAGGGCTGCTGTCCCCACCCCCAGCTTCAACCACCTGGCGGGAGCAGCTTTGGCCTTCAGAGACTAAGGACACCAGCCCCGCCTCCCTCCCACCTCGCCCTGGGCGTACCTGGACAGGACCCGCCCATGTCCCAGTTATGCTGCAGAGTCAGTGATGATCTAAGTGAGAACAAGAGCCCACGTGGACCAATCTGGAAGAGTGTCCTCAGGGAAGTCACTGTCTATAGAGATGAACTCTTCTGCTCCAAAGCTCCTGGGCTCCTGGATGAGTGTCCTTGGCTATCCTGAGCATCATGCCCTGGCCAGACACCAGTTACCCTGCTTTCACGGTCCTTCTCATCCCCACAAGTCTCCCATTTGAATTGGAACTATCTCCTTCAGAGGAAACTTCCAGCACAAATAGAGATACCCAGAGCCCCCGGGCAGCCCTGGGGTGGCAGCCAGGGTTCCTGCTTGTGACTTCTTATAGGACTCAAGCAAGAAGCATTAAGCCTCCGGATCCTCTAACGCTTGATGTGTAGACATGACCTCCATCACAAGGGAGTTGTAAGGAATAACTGAATAGCAATTGTATTTTTAAAGCACTTTGCAAAGTGTCACATAAATAACTCGTCCTGTAAGTGACTGTCATATATATAAAATGTTAGAGACGGTGGGGAAAAAATTACCGCCAGAGGCAGAGACACACACATTCATGTCAGGAAAGCAGGTCTCTGGGAGTAAGGTACCTGCAGTGTCCTGAGAATTAAATGTCAGCAGGGACCCTGTCCCTGGTCTTCATTTCTCGGTTGCCACAAGCAGTCAGCAGGAGACGTGTGTATGTGTTTTAAAAATCACCAGCACTAAAATCCACTTAAAATATTAAAACAGCCCTGATGTGGGAAACTTACAGTGGCATTGATTCTACCTATGATTGCTTTTAATTCTCTGCAAAGAGTGAGATGATCAAACATAACCATTATTTTGACATCCTATCTGTGGTCGCTAATTCTTTATTCTCTGAGCGCCGTGGAGCCCGTGAAAGGGAGTTTTCTTTCCGCCAGTAACATGGCGTTTAGCATTAGTTAGATGTCACGTACAAGTACAGCTCAAGGCCAAACTTCCCCAGCCCCACATATTCCCTCCATGATTAATTGGACAGTGTTGAGTCAGCTTCATTCTCAGTGTGAAAAAATTCTCAGAAATAGAATACGATTGCGTAAAAGTCAGCACACAATCCTTTAGTGGGACAACTTTGGCGTCCTAGCTCTGAGCTTGAAACAAACAAAAAGAGTCCCATCCTGGTGATAAGCCAAGCCTGATCTAAAATGGGACAAACAGGGAGCATGGAAAGGCCAACACTTTGAAACACCAAGAAAATAGATAAGACTCAAACAAGACTTGATCAAGGACAGAGAGAATACAAATAACATACAACAGGAATGAAACAGGTTATAACTACAAATACCTTAAACATTGTAAGAAAAAGCATGAACAGTTTTGTGCCAATAAAGTTTAAAACTTGGATGAAATGAACGATTTCCTCAACTTACTGACTTCAAAGCAAACAGAAGGCACGCTTCTGGGTAAAGATAGTGGATTGAACACATGCCTTTAACAATTTTCCCTCCCTTAAACCCCACTAAAACCACAGGAAAGGATTTTTTTAAATTTGCCGCTGTTCGGGTTTAATCCCTTTTCTGCCCTGTTGTGTGGTCTGCCGTTCATTTCCACTGAGCTCTTCTGTTGTGTGTGTGTTTTTTTAAGACAATTTCTGAGAGCAGTTTTCGATTCACAGAAGAATTGAGGGAAAGGTACAAAGATTTCCCATACAGCCCCTGCTCCCCAAAGGATTTTTTTAGGAAAAAGACTTAAAATCCAGAAGCTGCAAATCAGAGGGACAAGTAGTAGGTAACTCAGCAGTCTTGAGAAGGTGGCGTGTCACACAGCACCACTGGCCCACGCCTCCTCCTTTTCGATGACCACTGCCCAAAAGACACTGGAGAGCAGCTTCTCCCTGGGCCATGGCTCAGTTGTGCCGGGTGCCTCTGTAGAGAAAGCTGGGGTGTCCACCTCGTGCTCTCCCGGGGTGGTCCCAAAGCCAAGAACACTCAGGGGCAGAAATAACACCATGGTTCTCTTCCCTTCTCTCCGAGCCGTCCCCTTGTAGGGGAAGGCCCTCCACTCCCTGTCCCCCAAAAGGCAGCACTTCTGCTCCCGACACGGGGTAGGGGCGGGGACCAGAGTGTGAGGGCTACACTGTCTTTTCTTCCCAACACCAGCATCACACCTGACACCCCTTTCCTCCGCGTATGCTCTTCTCCATGCGAAATAACTAACGCTGGAAAAAGGCTGTTGTGAAGCATCACCCCGCTCCCCCACCAAACCACAGCGCACGCCCAGACCCACTCCGCCCCTCCAGTGGGCACTGCAGCCCAGACGTGAGACCCTGCTATTCATACAGGGTGGATTTTCCAAATCTCCTATAGGTGTGAGGAAATAGAAAAACAGATTGTGTCTAACTTGTTTGCATTTAAACTAATTATAGGGCTTCCCTGGTGGTGCAGTGGTTGGGAATCCGCCCGCCAGTGCAGGGGACATGGGTTTGATCCCTGGCTGGGGAAGATCCCACATGCCGTGGAGCAACTAAGCCCGTGAACCACAACTACTGAGCCTGCGCGCTAGAGCCCATGAGCCACAACTACTGAGCCTGCGTGCCACCACTACTGAAGCCCCTGCGCCTAGAGTCCAGGTTCCGCAACAGGAGAAGCCACCGCAATGAGAAGCCCACGCACCGCAAGGAAGAGTAGCCCCTGCTCGCCGCCACTAGAGGAAAGCCCGTGCACAGCAATGAAGACCCCAACGCAGTCAGAAACAATAAATAAATAAAATAATAAAATAAATTTATTTTTAAAAATAATAATTATATTTGGTAAATTAGAGGTAAATGACTCCCCAGTCACACAAGATTTTTAAATGTAATAGAATTTACTTCAAAATGTTTTAAATTTTCATTTCAAATGGAACTCTCAGAAACTGAATTCTTCAGCAATCTGGCCTCTCTTAGCTTTTGGCAGGTTGTAAGAAATGAGCGAAAGGAGAGTGGAAGTCGTGAACATTACCATACAAAGGAAGGTACTGTATTTTCTACACTAAGTGCCTTCCGATGTCAAGAAGGTAGAGGAAGAAAGTGTATTTTTAAAGGATAAAAACATTTCCAAATTTTCAAAATGGGATTTTTGCTTTTAATAATGAGAAGTGGTAACATTGATGGAGTGTCTGATCGGGGCCCACCCCTGAACCCAGAGCTGAACATACGTTAACCCGTCTAACCCTCACAGCAACCCAGGCCAGTCGGAGCCACTATGGCCCCATTTTACAGATGAAGAAACTGAGGCTTGATGAGGTTAAGTAATGAGGACTAAAATAATGCCTGCCATATCAAGTAAACAAAGGATGTTGCAGCCATCAAGCCATTACGTTACAGTTGCCCAGACGGTGAGCCTTGAGGGAACTCAGGATGAGAAAACACAGGATCCTGGCCCCAGATAGCTGAGGTGCATATCAAAGGAATAAATTCAGTGAGTCCAGACTGCTGCATCTTCCCATACATAGAAAAGCACTAAATTCCTTAACTTGAGATATCTGGTTTTCTTTAATTAACAATAATCTTTTCACATTCCGACTACCTGCCCTTTGTTGCAAAAACTCCTATATACCCCGGCTCCTCACCTCACCTCCTTGGAGCAGTCTCTCAGAGTTATTTGAGATGCTGTCTCCTGGGCTTGAAGTCCTAAAAATGTTCATCAAATAAAACATACTCTCAACTTTTAGGTTACACATTTATTTTTTTCAGTCGACAGTAGCTCATCCAGGGTCACACGGCTAGGAAATGGGGATTCTGAGTTTATCTGACTCAGAGCCTGAGTTTTGAGTCAACACATATCCTGACTTTTTTCTGCAATCTTGTCTAAACCTTCTCTATTTCTACTGCTTCTAATACTTAATTTTTGTCAGGCTTAAGAAAACTAAACTTCTGCCCAGAGAAAGAATGTTCTATCCATTTAGATGCTCACTTATTTCTTGGTCCAGAGGGCAAATTCCAGAAGACAGTTTCTCTACCAAGGTGAGTCAGAGCCCAGCGTGCTGATGCTGTTGGACTGTTTGAGATCGAAGGCCTGGTGGCACCCAGCCCCCCAGGCATGCTTCCCTGAGATGCCTACTCTAACAATTTTGTTTGTCCATTGGGGCTGTTGAGAAGAGCTCGCTGCACCTCGATTAGGCTGGTCCCCTAGACTTTGCCCACTGGCCTACAGCACTTGAACTGTCCCTCTGGGGTCAATCAGTCCCCCCTCCCCCGGCCCCAGAATACCCCTCTCTCATCCCTCCTGGACACACAGAACCCTCCCAGATTATCTGTGCCCCACAGTTACCAAATGGGCTCCCAACTGGCTCCCCTACTCTGACTCCTTTAAAGCACCCTACCCACCCCATAAACACCTGCCGCCATTGTAACTACCTCAGCTCAAGAACCCACACCACCCACTTTGACCCTCCTCGTCAGCAGCAAACCCTAAACTCACCGGTTCCTCACTTCATTCCCTGGCTTGGCCTTTTGCATCTGACTCTGTGGTGACCTAGTTCTGGACCATCCATTCAGCTCAGACTTTGGCCCCCTCAGACTCTGCTTCCAGTGTTGGCTCCTTGGCTCCCCCTGCCCACACCCTACCCCGCCTCGGGGTCCATGTCCCCCCACCTCAACCCTGCCCCAGTGAGAAGCAGACAACAGGATCCCATTAGGGAGAGAGGGAGGGAAAGACAGTAAAGCGCTAGACACTTTGCAATTGTCACTTAATCCTCATTCCTTTGCCGCTACTTGTAATTTATCCTCCACTTTACTCCAGAAATGGGTTAAGAAGCCTTATGAGACTACATAAAAGGCCAACTAGCATGAATTAACAGCAGAAGCAAAAGAAGAAAGAGAAGTAACAGGGCACATAAACCAAGATTAAAGAGCCAAGTGTGTCCATAAAGTCTGTGCTCGGCGTGGGCCCTAGCTTCGCCTCGAATATCCCCTGCAGCCAATAAGAGGAGGACCTGAGCAGTAGCTGAGGCAGGTATTGCCATTTCCCATGGACAGGTGAGGAAACTGACCAAAAGGTTAAGTGACTCAGCCAGAGTCACATGGCCGGCTGGTCGAAAGGTGGCAATGAAATTTAAATCTAGGCCTGCCCGAACAGAAGACGCTTCCTAAGTCTATGAGACCCCCGGACTTCCTCCTGAACAAGAAGCATCCGTCAGCCTCTCTCAGCCACAGTGGTATCACCTGGACGATTAGAGAAAAGGCCACCTGGCTGCAGTGGGCTTGTCCCTAGGGGCCATGGCACTGAGGGAAGTGACCTCCTACCGCTGCTCTGTAGGAGAAGCAGAAGCAATCAAGCTGCAGCCCTGCAGGACGGCCTCTACTTCTGTGTGACAGCCCTGCTTCCCTGCTTCACCCCGAAGCAGCATACAACTAATAGGCTCGTCATCTGGGGAGATAACATTAGCCTCGTCATTACCATTTCACTAAATAAGTCATTTTAAAGTAATTACATTGCACCCTAGAAAGAATTAGCTCTGGTTGACTATCCCATTCCTGCTGATTGTGGCATTTGCAGAATTCATTAGTCCTGTAGATAAACCAGAGTGTTTGCGGGCACACTGGGTAGAGACAAGCTCACATGGGCTGGTGCCAGGAGCCCGGGTGCATTAGGAAAGCTCAAGTCTGTGGCTGGCAACATGGCTTTGGGTCTGCCCGTGACCGCTCCTGGGCCACAGCCATTAGCCCTGAGAGCTGCATCAGGCTGGGAAAGGCCTCCTCACTGGTTGCTTTGCCCTTTGCCTCTCCGTTTGGTTCCAGGAGAAAAATCTGTGAATTGACTTGTTAACCACTTTCCTCTCAATTTGAGAGTCTCAAAGAGCAGCTGGAGACAGTGCCCTGAGAGAAGGGGAACCTGGACCCTGCGCTGAGGAGCAAGCTAGGGAGGACCAGTCCAGGAACACCGGGTGCTGTGCAGTGGACGCATGTGGACAGTCACGGGCTGGAGTTCCTCCTTGGCCACTGCAATGGATGGATGTTCATGTCCCCCCAACATTCATGTGAAACCTCATCCTCAATGTGATGGTGTTTGGAGGTGGGACCTCTGGAGATAATTAGGTCATGAGGGTGCAGCCCTCATGAATGGGATTAGTGCCCTTATAGAAGGGACCCCCAGAGAGCTCCCTCACCCTCTTTCCATCACGTGAAGACACAACAAGAAGATGGCAGTCTGCAACCTGGAAGAGGGACCTCCCCAGCACCGCCCATGCTGACACTCTGGTCTCAGACTCCCAGCCTCCAAAACTGTAAGATGTAAATGTTTGTTGTTTCACCCAGTCCATGGTACTTTGTTACAGTAGCTGAAATGGACCAAGACTGCCACCTACCCTTAGCCTCTTTAAGCCTCAATTTCCTCAGCAGTCAGCGGGAATAACAGTACCCTCTGGTAGGAGTGTTGGGAAGGCTGTCATTTGTAGTGTTAATAGCTAGATTTTAATGCAGTATTTACCACATGCTGGATACTGTTCTGAACACATAGACAAATTCATTTAACCATGATCACAACCTTATGAGGTAGGTCCCATAATTATTCCCACTGTCAGATGAGAAAATTAGGATCAGAAAGGTAAATAATAACCAGGTGGCCCAAGGCCACACAGACAGCGAGTGGCAGAGCTGGGCTCTGGAGCTAGATGGTCACCTCCACGCCCCTTGCTCTTAGCCACTATGCCTTGTCAATTAAATGAGATAAGGCATAAAACATTTCATAGAAATTCTGGCATATAGAAAAACTCAACTACTGTTAGCTGTTATTGCTGTTAACTTTGCACATTAGTGGGATGGAGAGGAAAGGCCAAACGGGAAATTCCACTGGAAGGGGCCCTATGACCCTGGGTTCCTAGCTTCCCACTGTAGCCCACCTCCCAGCAGACAGGAGTCCATTTCAGAAGCTGTTCCCTCCGTAGACACTGTAGTAATTTTTCCAAACACAGAATGTTGGGTTTGGGGAGCTGGGAAGGAACTGAGTGACCCTCTAGCCCAGCTCCCCCACATTACAGATGAGGAAACTGAGGCCTGGAAAAGTCACAGAGTGGAGGCGGCAGGGGCCTGGGTCCCCTGACAGTTCCTCTACCGCAGGCTTGATGTCTTATGCTCTTATTTGCATATTGTTTTCCATAAATTTGCATATTGGGCTCCAGAAATTCAGCATGTGAAACAAAATAAAAGAATTTATGGATACTGAATTCAAACGTAATAATCAACTCAACATACTTGAAATGCAGCACAGAGCCCAGGCTGCCAGGAAGCTGCTGAGGGCGTGGTGAGGGAGGACCAGCGTGCGGGATGCAGCCTCGCTCTGAGCACCGTCAGGAGCGTCACCGAGTGCCCAGGACAACCCAGGAGCTGCTCCAAGGAGCCATGAGACATCTCCATGACAGCCCACCACAACTGGGACACAGATCCAGGACACAAGTCTCTCCATACAGCCTTCATGAGGCCCCGAGAGGCGAGGCAACTTCCCTAAGATCACTGGACAGCTTATGACAGAGCCAAGACAAGGACTCCAAGCCCCATAATGATGTCCACCTTCCGGGTGAAGCTGCCAGGAGGCCTTTCTGAAGTGCAATCTCTTCCTCCTCTGGCTGAGGAGGGAGAGCCTCTAATCCCCTGTTGGCTCAGAGCTGTCCCCCTAAGGAATTGTCCCCTTGGAAAAATCCAGAGGCCACGAGCAGATGAGCCCAAGGACAAGTAAGTGCTGGGCTGTATGGGCACGCCCTGGGTCGTCCCCGGGGGCACATCCCTGGAGCAGGCAGGCCCCAGTGCTGGTCTGCTTGGCCTGAGGGTGTGGTTGGGAGGGAGAGAAATAAAAACACCCACCAGAGCCCACATGGGGAAAAAAGAGAAGCCAAGGAAGCAGTCACCACCCTGCTGGAAAAGAACAAGCAGGACTGACCCAGGAATGCTCAGCTCTCTCCTCTAGAGCCCAGGAGTGAGACATTAGCATGAGGCTGGGTGGAGGGCAGCTCCAGATACTGGAAGGGACTCAGGAAAGGGGTCCTGAGAGACCCAGTTAAAGAGAAACTGGATTGGGGACTGGGGTGCCAGGAACTGAGAGTAAAAGGCCAGAGACAGCCTGGAAGACACCCCTTCAATCTGCAGTGGTTTTCCTTGCAGACACTTGGCTAAATACAGGGAATTTGCTGATTAATTCTTGCAAGGGCCTGCCGATCACAGACTGCAGGGAAACACCTTCTTCTCCAGAGATGGTGAGAGACAGCGTGGAAAACCATCTTCTGGACTGGACTGAAATTGTGCCTGGGGTGGGCAGATGGGCCTTCAGGGGCTCAAGTTCAGGGTCCTGCAGACCCTTTGTCTCTGGTCCATGGCCCTGGACTTCTCTCTCTGCCTGGCTGGGAGGCTCGAACTGAATGGGCTATAATTTGAGTTTGGGCATGTTGGAAAAAAGTAAAGAAACTGTCCTCTTCTTCACCTTCATGGGGGGTGGAAGGAAGTGGGCAGGGTGGGTGGGGCATTTGTAGGCCGGGGAGGGACAAAAGGAAAGCACAGGTGGAAGGAAGAGCCCCAGCAAAGGTAGCATGCTTGGTGATTGTAGTTAATATCGAGCCATCCTGCATGATTAAAACACAGTGATGACACTGGGGTGGAGTCTGGAAAGATGGCTTGGGACCCATCCAAGGAGGCTCTTGGACACCGTGCTAAGAGTTTGACTATCATTCTGCTGGCAACAGGACACCACTGAGAGCTTTGAGAAGGAGCCAGAGTGATGCACTGTTGCTTTAGGAAGCAATACCCGATGCAGGGGACAGAGAGGCAAGAGCTTGAAAGGAGAAGAATTAATTAGAGGCCTCTGCACCGGGACAGGTCAGGCGAGACAAGGGAATAGCCTGAATTCAAGCAGTGGGAAGGAAAGGGGGAAACAAGGAGGGAGTGAAAAGAGAACTGACAGGAATCAGTGATGGATCAGCTATGAGGATGAGTGAGAGGAAGGTGTCAAAGATGACTGAGCTTGGGACTTCCCTGGTGGCGCAGTGGTTAAGAATCCGCCTGCCAATGCAGGGAACACAGGTTCAACCCCTGGTCCTGGAAGATCCCACATGCCACGGAGCAACTAAGCCCGTGCGCCACAACTACTGAGCCTGAGCTCTAGAGCCTGTGAGCCACAACTACTGAGCCTGAGTGCCACAACTACTGAAGCCCGCACACCTAGAGCCCATGCTCTGCAACAAGAGAAGCCACCGCAATGAGAAGCCCGTGCGCAACAAAGAGTAGCCCCCGCTCGCCACAACTAGAGAAAAACCCACACACAGCAACGAAGACCCAACACAGCCAAAAATAAATATATTAAATAAATTAATTTAAAAAAAAAAAAAGACTGAGCTTGGAGCCAGAACGGCTAGACGATGACATTAGGTGACATCAAGGATTTGGGAGGGGCAGGTGCGAATTAGGTATAAAGGGAGAAGAATGAGTTCATTTGGCAACATGGAGAACCTCAGGTGTCTTCAGGACAACCTTGTGGAGATCCCCAGAAGGCAGTTGGAAACTCAAGACCAAGTCAGAGGTAGCTGGGCTGGAGAAAGGATGGGGATCTGGGGGTTGACCGCATTAAAGGAGCCAGAGAAGGAGACTGAGAAGGAAAACAGGAGACATTGAGAAGGAAACCCTCAAGAATTCTGAGCAGGTAAAGGTGAGGACAGACAAATCCTCAGTAGCTAGCAAGGGGTGGGGGGGGGGAGCGGGGGGGACCTATGGGTAGGTAGCAGGAGTCAAAAAGGCAAAAACAAAAAAACTCTAGAAGATTTTTCGTGAAAAAGCAAAGCCCCAGAGTGTACAAGGCCACTTCCACTCCCAGGACCTGTCTGGGAAAATAATAATTTCATAAGAGTAGTGAACAGGAAACATGCAAATATCCTGGATTATTCAAAATGGTTTATACATCTCAGGTTATTAAGACTGCATTCTTCAGATTAATTTACTCAGTGAATTCAAATGGAATCTTTTCATAACTTTATAATTATCGATGGCGTAAATATTTTTTAAAACCCTCAGTTACCGTCAGCTCCATCCTTCAGCGGCTCCAGCCAAAAATATTGTAATCATTCTCGACTCTTCCCTCCCAGACATACCCCATACCTAACCCGACAGCAGATCCTATAAACTTTCCTCACCACCTCCACGGCTGCAAGGCTGGTCCGAGCCACAGAATGCCTGATATTTTGCGGGTACTCAAAAATCGAAGCTGAATGAACGAACCTCCAGCTCATGGGACCACCCACCCCACCTTCTGAATCTCTGTCCACTGGCTCTCTATTCAGCTCTGCCAACAGGGGGCGCCCCCAGCAGGTGAACCCGCTCCGCAATTATTCCTGCAATTGTAAAACCTGCCCCCTTGTGGTACAGCCTCCCCTTCCAGAGACACCAGCTTCTCAGAGGTCTGAGTTTCAGCTTGATGGGGTCTCTCTAAATTTCTGTGTTTTAATAATTCCAACCTCTTCCCTTTGTTCACTCAGCCCGACGCAGTAGCTTCCCACAGCTGTTACCTCCACGGTACCTTTAAGTACTCTTTTTATCCATTCAATTACTAGCTATAACTCTTTACCTAGATAACAGTTTGCTGCGTTTCATTCTTTCTGTTCAAATAACTGTTATGGTTTCTGTCCCCCGATGGACCGTGGCAGATACAGCTCACCCCTCAGGAGAACCACCCAGAGCCTACAGCCTCATACCTGGCCTTCGACCTGCAAATCAGGTGCTGAGAGTTGGGAAGGGCTCCAGCCCTCGTGATCTAGGCAAGAGCGGAGGAAAGTCCTTGTTCACACTCTCTTCTGTTCCACAGACTTGCCTGAACTCCAAGATGCAGCTAGTGCCCTCATGGTTCCCTGTGCCTGTCTCCACCGCATGCTGAAGCCACTTGTTTTTACACGTCTCTCTCCTCAGACTATAGAGACATACCCACAGGAGGGATCCTACCTTATTCATGTAGCCCACTGGCCAGCATACCTCCCTGCACACAGTAGGAGCTCAATAAGCTTGATGAGCCTAATAAACCTTTGATAATCCGATATTCCAACATGATATGAAAGCCACTTACTTGTTTTAATGTGCTATCCAATCTACTATAAATACACACACACACACACAAAATTCTATGTGGCAGTAAAAACAAAATAGAAAAGAGAGAGAGAAAAAAATTAGTCTGCTTTAATCACCACAATGCAAAATGGGACTTACAGACAGGAAAGCATGGCCAGTTCCCAGTGAGTCTCTCCCCTCATAATGTTTGGCTATAATTATGTTTGCATCATGTCTGCGTGTTATTATTTACATTTCCGTGTTGGTTGGTGTTTGTACAGTTGGCAGGGTTCCTGAGGAAGCTTTCCTTCTGAGGCCAGAGACGGCTGCATGTCTCCTGGAAGGGTTGCTGCGGTCCCCAAACAGCTGAACTCCTCCAGATGACACCAGCCTCTGAGACCAGGAGGACCTGCCAGCCAGGCTTTCCTTCTGTCTCAATCGATCCAAAATCTCCCTCTCTCTCTCCTTCCTCCTCCCCACCTCCCCGCCCCTCCGTCCCTCTCATTTCTGGGAGAGCATCTATCAGAATCACTTGTGAAATAGATAACGACCCCTTTATAGCTGCTAGTGCTTCCCCTGTGTAATTAGGAAGTGCACTGTTGTGTAATTCAGAAATTAATTAGTAGTAAATGTTTCAGGAAAGCAGGTGGAAGCGGGAGGCCAGCTGCACTTCCTCGGCCAATCATCTGGATTGCTTTCAGCTCCAGGGGAATGTTTCTGGCCTCTCCCAGGGGCTTTCCGGGAGTTGGCCTTTTCTTCTTCACCCTGGGTGGTGGGGACACAGCTGCAGAAGCTACAGCTGACTGCACATCAAGGTGCTTTGACCCAGTGCCGGGCAGCAGCCACAGAACGTGGCTCTCAGCTGCCCAAAGAGCTCTGGGGGTGCTTCCAGCCCAGGGAGTGGAGGAAGTGGACGTTACCCAGCAACCTGAACCTCAGGACGCCAAGGATACTGCCCTCTCTGGGGAATAGCCTGAAATTCTTTCCCTCTGATATAGAAAGGCAAAGCACCCCAGGCAGGATCATGGCACAGAAGACAGGAAGAAGCAAGGAAGGCAGTTGGCTGCTTCCTGGTCCAGCAGGTCCTGGGGGGATGCAGCGACGGCCTCAAAGTCACAGCCCAGGCTTTTCCAAACAGTCTCTTGTCTTTTCCTATGCTCTTCCCTCCTCTCATGCTGTTCCGTCCATCTGGAACACCTTTCCCTCTCATTTACTGGTGCCCGCACAATCCCTAGAATATAGCTGATGCATAATTAATATTTACCAAATGACTGAATGAAGTCCCAGCTGCCCAATTCCTACCCATCTTGCAGGAAACCTGCTCCCTTTCCTGAGACAGCATTAACCTCTCTCTTCTTGTGGCCTGTCTTTTCTGTACCCCTCTTCCAGCACTGATGTTACACTGTTTCAAATTGTGTTACTTGTGTAGGAGTCTGTCTCCCCCATTCGCCTGGAAGGTTCTGGGAGGCAGAGATCTCTGTTATTCATCCCTGCGCCACCCACCATCCCACCATCCCACCTCACCCCCCTACAACTCCCAGGGCGAGCACTGAGCCTGGCTTGTAGTTGGTGCTTAAGACGTTTACTGATCGAATTACTGAGTAGAATTGAAGAGCGTGGCTCCACGCCCTGAGAACCCACCCCACTGCCCTCAGGAGGCTGAGGGGATTCCACTCCAGGTCTCCAGGAGTAGCCTAGGGGCCAAACAGAAGCCCCTCATGCCCACTGGGTAAGCCCACTGTGCAAATCCACACATGGGTGTCTGTGAGGTTCTGGAACGGGCTCCCTGCCAATCCCTCCCAGAGCATAAGTAGAATAACTGTGACTACAGGAACATTTGGGCTTGAATTTCATCACCAGATAATGTCTCTCATCTCCTAATCTTCTCTTCCTTGCTGAATTCAATTCAATTCAACAAGCCGAAATTGAAGGCTTACACTGTGCACAGAACCACAATACCTTCTAAATCCCAGAGAATTCCCACGTGCTTTCATGTGTTTTTTACTAACTGAGCCATTCCCCTCTGTAAGTACTCAGAGGCAGATCGCTGGTCTGCAGGCCTCCCCGGGGCGCCTGGCGTCCTCAGGGCCAGGATGAGTACTGCCCCACCCCACTGGCTGAAAGGAGCCATGAACCTCAGGGTCAGAGAACAAGGTGACCTGAACAAAAACCAGGTGTGGCCCAGAAGGGGAGGCTCCAGCTCAGATGGTTCTGGAGCCAACAGGCCACCAGCAGGCGATGCCACCGGCAAGGATGGGCGGGCTTGGATGGCAACCACAGTGGAGGGAAAACTAGACGCCCTTTTCCCAGATTCCGGTCCCTACAGACCATCCTGCCTGGTCCTGGGAGAGGGAGGAAACCGGAGGGGATGGGCGCTCTGCATGAGATTTAATTAGACTGAGAAGCAGATAGAGCAGGTTCATATCACCAATATTCTTTCTTAAAGCTGCAATTATGCATCAATCATTCAATACCCCCCAAAAACGGAAGATGGTTGTAGATTAAAACCAGAAAAATGAGGACCCTGGTTGAATCCTCACTCAAATAAACCAACTGTAAAAGTATATTTTTAAGTCAATCAAGGAGACTTGAATATAGACTGGTTATTAGATGTGATTAAAGAATTATTGCTAATTTTGTTAAGTTGGATAATAGTATTGTGGCTGTGTAATAAAATGTCCTTTGCTGGAGATGCACAGTATAGGGTAAAATGTCATGATATCTGCAATGTACTTTCACAAAAACTTCTTCAGCAAAATTCTTCAGCAAAAATGACAAAACAAATATGGTAAAATATTAAAAATCATTCACTGTAATGGATAATACATGGGACTTCAGTATACAGTCCTTTTATTTATATGTTGTTGATATTTATTGATATATATATTGATTTTATATATTATTATTATATATCTTGATATTTATATATCAATAATGTATAAATATGTAAATGTGTACATAAACATATAAATGTATAACAATAAATAAATAACAATACATAAAATCATTTTAATAGAAATAAATTTATAAAATATAAGAATGTAGATATAACAAATATTAAAAAAGAAAAAGCAAGTTTCAGCAGATGGCAGTAAATTGCTGGGTCTCCACATGCCTGCACCCCTGGCTCTGCTCCAGAGTACAGCAGGGAGCTGGGAGAAGGATCATCAGCCTTCACAAGACCTTCATAACTCAGTGGCTGGGACAATATCCCCTGCCTCATTTCCATCCCCCATGAAGCCCTATGTTTAATCAACGGGTGAAGCAGACACAGGCCTCCCAAAATTGTAAGGAGTCAACATGTGTATTTACAGCTTGCAAACTCCAAATCATCACCCTCTCCCCCACTAGAAGATGGGCCCTCCTTCTCCACACAGCTGCCACTAGTAAGTGACTACTGCTATCCTTCCCAAAGACTGCGATATGACAGATACGCGTCAGACAGGATTGAAGGCAGGTGGGATTCAGGACGCTTCTCTCCATCCTTGTCTGTATCACACAGATGGGCTCCACAGTCACCCTGTCTATAACATGGAGCTGAGGAGCAGGGCAAAGGTGGCAGGTAGGTGTCCCCGCACTAGGTCCTTCCTGACACTGTCTGTTCTGCAGTGCAGAGAGAGGTTAGGGGGTGGGGTGTCTTGGTTGTCTCCTGTCCAATTACATGAACTCTCCAGGTCAACCCAGCCCATCAATCAAAGGGAAGGGTTCATGTATGAAGGGAGATGTCGACCGGGGGCTGGGATCCCCCGTGGAAGAAAAGCAGGGACGCGTGGGCTGGGTTGTGGGGTTTGGCCGTGTCCTGGAGCCACAGCGGAAGCGATGACAGGATCAGGGCTTGCGGGAAACTGGAACATCGAAAGCTGAAAAGATGCTGGGCATCTGAGAGGCTGCGCAGCGTGACGCTTGGAGTGAGAGGCACGAAGTCAGCCTAGGTGGCAGAGCGAGAACAGCTGATGCAGGACTTTGTTCTGTGCCCCGATGCCCCAGCCCGGAGGAGTAGCGGCTGGCTTTAGGGAGGCCGTGAGGAACGGAGGCGAGCCCCGAGCAGGGCGGGGGCCTCCACCAGCTGCGCCCCGGGCAGGACGCACAGGATGCCCCGCGAGCCGGTGCTGTCGGGACCTTGGCGGGAAGAGCCCCCTGCTGCGTGTGGCAGGGCCACCGGCTTCTCCCAGCCCTGCTCAACGCTGCTTCTGCGATTGTGCATAACTACCGAGACCCCTGCTTGGGCCGGTGACGTGAGCAGAAAGCTAATAATGCGTGACTCGAAGCTCTCACGGGAAAGGGGACTTGCTAGAGGTGGCCTTGCTGGTGTGGAATTACCCAGAATATTCGATACCCCCTGACCACCTCCCTCCGCGGTGTCAGGTTCCATGCTCCCGGAGGTCTAAGTTGAGTCTGGGGGTGGCATGGTGGCGTGTGTGTCCTCACGTTGACTAGTGAGGAAACAAGCTCGGCCTTTAAGAGATGTGGCGGGGCTCTGCAGCGAGGGAGGATGGCGAGGAACAGAAGCAGGCTCACCCTGACCCCCACCGCTGCCTCAAGCCTCCTTCCGAGCTGCTTCACTCTCCTTCCAGAAAGTGGGGAACCCGAGAGCCGCCACAGATTCTCTGCACGAATCAAAGACCCGCCGACACGGGAGGCGGCCCACTGGAGGCAATAACTCCCTCTGCTCCTGGCATGGGGGTGGGGAGGAGCCTGGGGAGGGAGCGGCTCAGCAGGGGACCCCGCAGGGGACACAGCTTCTCCTTCCCGCCATCCCCCCCTCCAGCCCTTCACCCGCCCACGGAGACTGGCTGTAACGCACCCAAACATCAGCACTTCCCCTCTGGGGCTGCCGGGAATTGCAGTGAGGGACCACTGCAAACCCATCCTCTCTACTGGGAAAACAAAGTGGGGCCCAAGTGCTACAGTACCTCCTCATTTGCAAAGGAAAGGACACGGGTTTCGTCCATTGAGCACCTACTCTGTGCCAGGCACTGTTCTAGGCTCTGGGGGAATTAAGAACACTCTGCATTCACAGACCGTCCACAGGAACAGGGAAGACGTGAAACACGTGAACGCAATAACGTGGGGAGGGCTCGGCCGGGGAAGCGCAGGAGCCTCCCTGGGGGATCCACGCCGAGGCGCCACCATCCAGCAGGGGCTGATCTTTCCTGAGATGCAGCCACATAGAGGGGCGATGAAGAGGCCATACCAAAAAGCAGCACCTCTGCTGCCTTAATTCAGGGGGCAGAAAGGAGCATACTGCAAACTCTCAGGTGTTTAAGAGGAAAGCTATGCAGTGTTAAGATTCTTAGCTGGCCTCACAGGCTGTACTGGTAAGAAGTCCCCAGAACAACACTTCCCTGAGACTGGGACCCCCAAAGCAAATCCATTTTGTAACTAAGCTGTTTTTTGGGGTTTTTTTGTTTGGTTTGGTTTTTTTTGCTTACCAGACTATTCCCTGAAGTAGCTTGTAGGCCTGAAAAATAAAACTACCTGTTGCCAGCTGATTATAACACAGTCCTTTCAATTTAGGCAGCCACGCTATATTTGAAATGTAAAGGAGAACTGCTTTGTAGTACTTTATTTTTAAACAATGGTGTGGGTCAGGGACTTGTACCTGGCTAGTGAGCATCAGACTAACACCACCTGGGCCGACAGGGGCAGGCTGGGTGGTATCCCCAGGCAGCCTGAGGGCAGCTGGACATACACCTGCTGGGTCCTGCTGATGACCCAGGTGATGAAAGCTCCCTCATACTTCTGACTACACGTGGAAGGACCTCTTTACTTCTGGGACCCACAGGCTGCCAAACAAATATAGCTCCTTCTCCACCCTCCGATAACTGAACTTTCCCTGCAGGGGCGCCGTCCCAGAGCCTCTCCCTGAGGGGTGAGATCCCAGAGCTCCCACAGCCCCCTTCAGTTAAGGGCCTACCCCTTCCCCCCGCTGGGCCTTGGGAGAGTTGAAGACAGCATTAAAGCTGACTGGTGTTCAGTCAGAATGGCCATCAACAAAAAGTCTACAAATAATAAAAGCTAGAGAGGGTGTGGAGAAAAGGGAATCTTTTTACACTGGGAATGTAAATTGGTGCAGCCACTATGGAAAACAGTATGAAAGATCCTTAAAAAACTAAAAATAGAGCTACCATATGATCCAGCAACCCCACTCCCGGATATATATCCAGGGAAAAAAAAGAAAACACTAATTCAAAAAGATCCATGCACCCCAATGTTCATAGCAGCACTGTTTACAATAGCCAAGACATGGAAACAAACTAAGTGTCCACCAATAGATGAATGGATAAAGAAGATGTGGTTTATATATATATACACACAATGGAATACTGCTCAGCCATAAAAAGAACAAAATAACGCCATTTGCAGCCACATGGATACAATCAGAGATTATCATACTGAGTGAAGTAAGTCAGAAAGAGAAAGACAAATACCATATGATCTCACTTACATTTGGAGTCTAAAATATGACACAAATGAACCTATTTACAAAGCAGATACAGACTCCCAGACATAGAGAACAGACTTGAGGTTGCCAAGGGGGAGGAAGGGGGGAGGGATGGCTTGGGAGACTGAAGTTAGCAGATGCAAACTATTATATATAGAGTAGATAAACAAAAAGGTCCTACTGTTTAGCACAGGGAACTATATTCAATATCTTGTAATAACCTATAATGGAAAATAATCTGAAAAAATATATATATATAACTAAATCACTTTGCTCTACACATGAAACTAACACAATATTGTAAATCAACTATACTTCAAAGAAAAAAACTGATGGCTGTTATACCATACTTATAAATCATGTTCCTATAAGGAACGTTCATCCAGCTCTACTTCTGGAGGTCAAAAATTAATCCTTAATCAGACTAATAGAGAGGCCAAGGCATAAATGTGTGTTTTCTCTCCAGTAGGTCACAGCTATGGGCTGAATGGTTGTATCCCCTTCAAATTCATACCTTGAAACCCCACCCCCTAACGTGGTAGTATCAGGAGGTGGGACCTGGGGGGTTAATTAGGGTTAGATAAGGTCATGAGGGTGGGCTCCTCATGAATGGGATTAGTGTTCTTCCAAGAATCATGAGAGAGCTTGCTTCCCCTCTGCTCTCCACCCTGTGAGGACACAATGAGAAGTCTATAGTCTGAAAGAGGTCTCCAGAACCCAACTATGCTGCTCTGATCTCGGACTTCTAGCCTCCAGAACTGTGAGAAAATGTGTCTGTTTTTTATAAGCCACCTGGTCTCTGGTATTTGCTCAGACAGCCCAAACTGACTAAGACACTCATCTTCCTGTACACTTCATTTCCAACATCTGCGTATGAGAGTCAGCTCTGTCTCCAACTACCCATTAGGACACTAGGCTATGGCACCTATTTTCTTACCAACAACAAAGATCGTTGTGTTCCGCCATGAGCAAAACTAACCTGAACTGCATTTCCCCTCAAGCTACTTGTCAGGTAAGAATTCCCCTCAGCAAGAATTTTCCTATCCTTTCCTTTCCTTTAGCCCATGCTGACCTGCAGTATAGCAATTTCTCCCGTCTGCGTGTGAGGAAGAAAGGCCTCTCCCCCCAGCAGACCCTCCCTGCACCCTCCTCGGAAGGGCGGGAGCAGCTCCTTTCCTGAAGGCAGTCCCCGGAGGCAGTTTAATCTATAGCAGACCTTTCCTCCAAGAAATTCACCCACATTTCCCATCTTTCAGCAGCTTTGGGCTGCATCATTGCTCAAGAACATCTTTTCTAAAGCAGAAACACCCCAGGGCACCCCCCCAGATTACATATCACTAGAGGAAGGCAGAAACCATTTTGGCCCCCAACTTTAATTAATTTCTGTCTCTCCATTGTGCTCTGGGATCAGCTTAAATGCTGCTGAAAGAGATCTCGGGCTCCCCGGACTGCTCCAGTGGGACAGGCCAGGATCTCAGGGAACAACAAACGGCAAGGAAGAGATGAATAACCAGTGAATGCCCCCTTGAGGATAGATGTTCACAAAACTGTAAAGAAAGGGAGAAAAGAGGCAGGCAGGCTGGCAGGGAGCGTCACCGATGTCCAGAACCCTGGGTCAGACCAACACACAGCACAGCCACTGCAAAAGAAGGAGATCGGGATGAGCTCAGGGGTCCTCAGGAGCTGGTGTGACTGCGCCAGAGGCACTCTCCTGCCTCACGTGGTATGACTTGCTCTAGCTGCGTCCTCCAGTAAGTGCCTTGCTCAACAGGAGGAAGCAAGGAAGCCCTTAACTAGGTCACTACCCCCTGAGCCAGAGCCCCATGGAAAAGTGACTTAGGAAAAGCTTAGCCCCAAAGGGACTTCCAAAAGTTTCAGGTTCAACACTATTGAGCGGGTGTTTGTAGACATCCACAGACATGCTTCCAGGAAGGCCTTCCCTAGATCACTGAAAGGGGTCAATGACGTTCCCATTCTAGAGGAGAAAAGAAGTGGTTGTACCCAGACAGCTAGGCAGGGCCAGGAGTAACCTGGTGCTCTAGTTCCTCTGCCTGAGAAGCAGGTCAAGGGCAATGCCTCCTGGCCTGGCCCCTCAGGACATGCCCACACCTGCATCCCCACGGGCCAATAAAGGCCCTGCTGCATAGGCTGCAGCCCTCCACAGGGGAAGGGCACGACGTTGTCAGCGTAAGACATTATGGGCTTTGTACACAGTAATTTACACCCATTTATTTTGCATCTGCACTCTACCTTGTTGCAATTTAATTCTTTGTTTCTGATATCCTTCTATACGTCAATCAAAGATGCCTGGTCCTAAAAGTTAGGCACTTTAAATTGTACCTACCACCTACAATTCCATCCAAATTAATAAGAGCTTGCATCCTTGAAATGATTTGAAATGTAACTGTCGCTTTATCTTTAAAACAACAACAATAATAATAATTATAAATAAAAATATTTGAAAGATTGATGACAATCACACTCCTCCTGGCAATGCCTACCATAGAACATGCATTGTATCCGCATGGAAATAAGACAAGTCAGTGTGAATTAACAGCGCTCAGCATCAATACCATCCAAGAATGTTCAAGTACCATCAGCAAGCAGTTTATCGAAACCACTTACCTCTGCCAGAGAGAGCCGGACAATGCCATTCTGGTCCTTGTCCAGAAGGCTGAACAGTTCTAGAATGCCAGAGAAGGAATGAAATCAGATGGGGATGTTCCTGGACTTTGGAACAGCCAGGGAGCCGTCTCTGTCCACCCCACCTGGTACCTTCCCCCGGCCCCTGCACCCTTCCCAGCTCCCACTTAGCTTCAGGGACCCCGAAAAGCTAGATCTGGATCCAGTGCCCAGGGTGAGGGTTTTAGACAGCAGATGTCCCCCTGCCGAATTAGACAAACTTCCAGATGTGAGCAGAGAAGGTCCTTTTGCCATCTCCACCCTCAGAAGCTCTAGAAACTTGCAATTCTTTCAACAGAGGTAGGGGATGGGGTCATGGAACAGAGGTGGTTGCCCCATTTGTGGGTAATCCAGTCACTGACTTTTCCCCGTTAGAATTTACACTTCCCAGCCCTCACTGGAAGGAAAACTCCCTCCCTTAATATGATACCTTAGCATGAGTCCAAGGGGGCACTAGGCCATCTATAGGCTTCCAGAAGGGGACCCCTCTTCCCTCCCTGGGAGGTGACACACGCTCTCAATATGATCCCCATGGAGGCATAGATGTTAAAAGCCATTTAAGGACCGTTGCTGGGACTCATTCATTTGGCCCAGTGACTGCATGTAGTAGGTGCACAACAATCTTTTTAAACCTCCCAGAGGAGGAAGCACCTTGGGCGTGGCCAGCTTGGGCTTCCTCAGCACCTTTAGTTTCTGCTTCCCCTCCCCCAAGGATGCCACAGTTTCTGAAGCCTGTCTGGTTCTGCTTGCTGGCCCTGCCCCCTGCCCCTCTCCGCACCTCAGGAGAAATGAGATAGGGTTAAAGGAGAGAGTGACTCACTGAAGAGGGTCTCCAGGCGGATCATACAAGCAAGGAAGCTGTCAAAGTCGATGCCAAGTTTGCTGCATGCATACCGCATGGCGATGGTCTGCTGTACCTGGTTGTTGAGGGTGAAACCTATGGGCAGAGGGGGGGCCAAGGTTATAGGTGCAGTGGGGGGCTTGGCCCTGTCTACAGCAGAAGTCAGGGCTGACTCAGGCCTGACGCTGCCCCCTTCAAAAGATACCAGAAGGGTCTGGTCATCCAATCAGTCTCCTTTTAGATAATCCTCAACAGGATGAGCCTTCTCCCTGATCCAAGAATAAGGCCTGTAGCTCCAGCACTAACTCAGCTGTGCATCACATTGGCCACAGCAAGAAAAAACAGGGACGGTGAGGGGACGGCATCTCCTGCCCATCCCCTTCACAGCCCCGTCCCCTGTGATTGCTGTCACCTTCCCAGTAACAGGCAAAGTCCTTGGAAAAAGTCTAAAGAATCCAGCAATATTCCCTCCTCCCCAGATAAGGAAGGTGCTCAACAAATATTTGTTGTCACATATAAGGTAACTACTGCTGATGGTCATTAGCAACCATCATATTAAGAATGTTTAAAATGAGCACATCTTGGGACTTCCCTGGTGGTCCAGTGGTTGGGACTCCATGCTCTCAATGCAGGGGGCCCGAGTTCAATCCCTGGTCGGGGCACTAGATCCCCCCATGCTGCAACTAAGGATCCTGCATGCCGCAACTGAGACCTGGTGCAGCCAAATAAATAAAGAAATATTTTCAAAATAATTAAAACTAAATAAAATGAACACATCTAGGGGACTTCCCTGGTGGTCTATTGGTTAAGAATCTGCCTTCCAATGCAGAGGACGCAGGTTCGATCCCTGGTTGGGGAACTAAGATCCCACATGCCACAGGGCAACTAAGCCCATGCACCACAACTGCTAAGCTCTCACGCCACAACTAGAGAGCCCGCGTACTACAACTACAGAGCTCTCGCACTCTGGAGCCCACGCGCCACAACAAAAGATCCTGTGTACCGCAACTAAGACCCGACACAGTCAAAAATAAATAAAGGGAAGGAGGAGCTTCAAGATGGCGGAAGAGTAAGACACGGAGATCACCTTCCTCCCCACAAATACATCAGAAATACATCTACATGTGGAACAACTCCTACAGAACACCTACTGAAAGCTGGCAGAAGACGTCAGACCTCCCAAAAGGCAAGAAACTCCCCACGTACCTGGGTAGGGCAAAAGAAAAAAGAAAAAACAGAGACAAAAGAATAGGGACAGGACCTGCACCAGTGGGAGGGAGCTGTGAAGGAGGAAAGGTTTCCACGCACTAGGAGCCCCTTCGCGGGCGGAGACTGCGGGTGGCGGAGGGGGGAAGCTTCGGAGCCACGGAGGAGAGCGCAGCAACAGGGGTGCGGAGGGCAAAGCGGAGAGATTCCCGCACGGAGGCTCGGCGCCGAGCAGCACTCACCAGCCTGAGAGGCTTGTCTGCTCACCCGCCGGGGCGGGCGGGGCTGGGAGCTGAGGCTCGGGCTTCGGTCGGATCCCAGCGAGAGGACTGGGGCTGGTGGCGTGAAGACAGCCTGAAGGGGTTAACGCACCACGGCTAGCCGGGAGGGAGTCCGGGGAAAAAGTTTGGAACTGCTGAAGAGGCAAGAGACTTTTTCTTGCCTCTTTGTTTCCTGGTGCGCGAGGAGAGGGGATTCAGAGTGCCGCCTAAACGAGCGCCAGAGACAGGCGCGAGCCGCGGCTCTCAGCGCGGACCCCAGAGACGGGCAGGAGACGCTAAGGCTGCTGCTGCCGCCACCAAGAAGCCTGTGTGCGAGCGCAGGTCACTCTCCACACCGCCCCTCCCGGGAGCCGGCGCAGCTCGCCACGGCCAGGGGACAACTTCCGCGGGAGAACGCACGGCACGCCTCAGGCTGCTGCAACGTCACGACGCCTCTGCCGCCGCAGGCTCGCCCCGCCTCCTCTGTACCCCTCCCTCCTCCCCCCCCACCCCCGGCCTGAGTGAGCCAGAGCCCCCAAAGCAGCTGCTCCTTTAACCCCGTCCTGTCTGGGCGGGAAACAGACGCCCTCAGGTGACCTACATGCAGAGGCGGGTCCAAATCCAAAGCTGAACCCCGGGAGCTGTGCGAACAAAGAAGAGAAAGGCAAATTTCTCCCAGCAGACTCAGGAGCAGCGGATTAAAGCTCCACAAACAACTAGATGTACCTGCATCTGTGGAATACCTGAATAGACAACGAATCATCCCAAATTGAGGAGGTGGACTTTGGGAGCAACGATATATATATATATTTTTCCCTTCTTCTCTTTTTGTGAGTGTGTATGTGTATGCTTCTGTGTGTGATTTTGTCAGTATAGCTTTGCTTTTACCATTTGTCCTAGGGGTTCTGTCTGTTCGGTTTTTTTTTTTTTTAGTATAGTTTTCAGCACTTGTTATCATTGGTGGATTTGTTTTTTCGTTTGGTTGTTCTCTTCTTTCTTTCTTTCTTTTTTTTAATTACTTTAAAAAAAATTTTTTTTAATTATTTTTGTTTCTAATTTTAATTATTTTATTTTATCTTTTTCTTTCCTTCTTTCTTTTTTTCCCCCTTTTATTCTGAGCTGTGTGGACGACAGGCTCCTGGTGCTCCAACCAGGTGTCAGGACTCTGCCTCTGAGGTGGGAGAGCCAAGTTCAGGACATTGGTCCACCAGAGACCTCCCAGCACCATGTAATATCCAACAGCAAAAATCTCCCAGAGATCTCCATCTCAGTGTCAAGACCCAGCTCCACTCAATGACCAGCAAGCTACAGTGCAGCACACCCTATGCCAAACAACGAGCAAGACAGGAACACAACCCCACCCATTAGCAGAGAGGCTGCCTAAAATCATAATAAGGTCACAGACACCCCAAAACACACCACCAGATGTGGACCTGCCCACCAGAAAGACAAGATTCAGCCTCATCCACCAGAACACAGGCACTAGTCCCCTCCACCAGGAAGCCTACACAACCCACTGAACCAACTTTAGCCACTGGGGCCAGACACCAAAAACAACAGAAACTACGAACCTGCAGCCTGCAAAAAGGAGACCCCAAACACAGTAAGTTAAGCAAAATGAGAAGACAAAGAAATACACAGCAGATGAAGGAGCAAGGTAAAAACCCACCAGACCTAACAAATGAAGAGGAAATAGGCAGTTTACCTGAAAAATAATTCAGAATAATGACAGTAAAGATGATCCAAAATCTTGGAAATAGAATGGAGAAAATACAAGAAACGTTTGACAAGGACCTAGAAGAACTAAAGAGCAAACAAACAATCATGAACAACACAATAAATGAAATTAAAAATTCTCTAGAAGGGATCAATAGCAGAATAACTGAGGCAGAAGAACGGATAAGTGACCTGGAAGATAAAATAGTACAAATAACTACTACAGAGCAGAATAAAGAAAAAATGAAAAGAATTGAGGACAGTCTCAGAGACCTCTGGGACAATATTAAATGCACCAACATTCGAATTATAGGGGTCCTAGAAGAAGAAGAGAAAAAGAAAGGGACTGAGAAAATATTTGAAGAGGTTATACCTGAAAACTTCCCTAATATGGAAAAGGAAATAGTTAATCAAGTCCAGCAAGCACAGAGAGTCCCATACAGGATAAATCCAAGGAGAAACACGCCAACACACATATTAATCAAACTATCAAAAATTAAATACAAAGAAAAAATATTAAAAGCAGCAAGGGAAAAACAACAAATAACATACAAGGGAATCTCCATAAGGTTAACAGCTGATCTTTCAGCAGAAACTCTGCAAGCCAGAAGGGAGTGACAGGACATATTTATAGTGATGAAAGGGAAAAACCTACAACCAAGATTACTCTACCCAGCAAGGATCTCATTCAGATTCGACGGAGAAATTAAAACCTTTACAGACAAGCAAAAGCTAAAGGAATTCAGCACCACCAAACCAGCTTTACAACAAATGCTAAAGGAACTTCTCTAGGCAGGAAACACAAGAGAAGGAAAAGACTTACAGTAACAAACCCAAAACAATTAAGAAAATGGTAATAGGAACATACATATCAATAATTACCTTAAATGTAAATGGATTAAATGCTCCAACCAAAAGACATAGACTGGCTGAATGGATACAAAAACAAGACCCATATATATGCTGTCTACAGGAGACCCACTTCAGACCTAGGGACACATACAGACTGAAAGTAAGGGGTTGAAAAAAGAAAGCTGGAGTAGCAATTCTCATATCAGACAAAATAGACTTTAAAATAAAGACTATTACAAGAGACAAAGAAGGACACTACATAATGATCAAGGGATCAATCCAAGAAGAAGATATAACAATTGTAAATATTTATGCACCCAACATAGGAGCACCTCAATACGTAAGGCAAATACTAACAGCCATAAAAGGGGAAATCGACAGTAACACAATCATAGTAGGGGACTTTGACACCCCACTTTCACTAATGGAGAGATCATCAAAAATGAAAATAAATAAGGAAACACAAGCTTTAAATGATACATTAAACAGGATGGACTTAATTGATATTTATCGGACATTCCATCCAAAAACAACAGAATACACTTTCTTCTCAAGTGCTCATGGAACATTCTCCAAGATAGATCATATCTTGGGTCACAAATCAAGCCCTGGTAAATTTAAGAAAATTGAAATTGTATCAAGTATCTTTTCTGACCACAATGCTATGAGACTAGATATCAATTACAGGAAAAAATCTGTAAAAAATACAAACACATGGAGGCTAAACAATACACTACTTAATAACCAAGCGATCACTGAAGAAATCAAAGAGGAAATCAAAAAATACCTAGAAACAAATGACAATGAAAACATGACGACCCAAAACCTATGGGATGCAGCAAAAGCAGTTCTAAGAGGGAAGTTTATAGCAATACAATCCTACCTTAACAAACAAGAAACATCTCAAATAAACAACCTAACCTTACACCTAAAGCAATTAGAGAAAGAAGAACAAAAAAGCCCCATAGTTAGCAGAAGGAAAGAAATCATGACGATCAGAACAGAAACAAATGAAAAATAAATGAAGGAAATGATAGCAAAGACCAATAAAACTAAAAGTTGGTTCTTTGAGAAGATAAGCAAAATTGATAAACCATTAGCCAGACTCATCAAGAAAAAAAGGGAGAAGACTCAAATCAATAGAATTAGAAATGAAAAAGGAGAAGTAACAACTGACAATGCAGAAATACAAAGGATCATGAGAGATTACTACAAGCAACTATATGCCAATAAAATGGACAACCTGGAAGAAATGAACAAATTCTTAGAAATGCACAACCTTCCAAGACTGAACCAGGAAGAAATAGAAAATATGAACAGACCAATCACAGCACTGAAATTGAGACTGTGATTAAAAATCTTCCAACAAACAAAAGCCCAGGACCAGATGGCTTCACAGGTGAATTCTCTCAAACATTTAGAGAACTGCTACCACCCATCCTTCTCAAACTCTTCCAAAATATAGCAGAGGGAGGAACACTCCCAAACTCATTCTACGAGGTCACCATCACCCTGATACCAAAACCAGACAAAGATGTCACAAAAAAAGAAAACTACAGACCAATATCACTGATGAACATAGATGCAAAAATGCTCAAGAAAATACTACCAAACAGAATCCAACAGCACATTAAAAGGATCATACACCATGATCAAGTGGGGTTTATGCCAGGAATGCAAGGATTCTTCAATATATGCAAATCAATCAATGTGATACACCATATTAACAAATTGAAGGAGAAAAACCATATGATCATCTCAATAGATGCAGAGAAAGCTTTTGACAAAATCCAACACCCATTTATGATAAAAACCCTCCAAAAAGTTGTCAAAGAGGGAACTTACCTCAACATAAAAAGGCCATATATGACAAACCCACAGCCAACATTGTCCTCAATGGTGAAAAACTGAAACCATTTCCACTAAGATCAGGAACAAGACAAGGTTGCCCACTCTAACCACTATTATTCAACATAGTTTTGGAATTTTTAGCCACAGAAATCAGAGAATAAAAAGAAATAAAAGGAATACAAATCAGAAAAGAAGAAGTAAAGCTGTCACTGTTTGCAGATGACATGATACTATACATAGAGAATCCTAAAGATGCTACCAGAAAACTGCTAGAGCTAATCAATGAATTTGGTAAAGTTGCAGGATACAAAATTAATGCACAGAAATCTCTTGCATTCCTATACACTAATGATGAAAAATCTGAAAGTGAAATTAAGAAAACACTCTCATTTACCATTGCAACAAAAAGAATAAAATACCTAGGAATAAACCTACCTAAGGAGACAAAAGACCTGTATGCAGAAAATTATAAGACACTGATGAAAGTAATTAAAGATGATACAAATAGATGGAGAGATATACCATGTTCTTGGGCTGGAAGAACCAACATTGTGAAAATGACTATACTACCAAAAGCAATCTACAGATTCAATGCAATCCCTATCAAACTACCAATGGCATTTTTCACATAACTAGAACAAAAAATTTCACAATTTGTATGGAAACACAAAAGACCCCGAATAGCCAAAGCAATCTTGAGAAAGAAAAACGGAGCTGGAGGAATCAGGCTCCCAGACTTCAGACTATACTACAAAGCTACAGTAAGCAAGATAGTATGGTACTGGCACAAAAACAGAAATATAGATCAGTGGAACAGGATAGAAACCCCAGAGGTAAACCCATGCACATATGGTCACCTTATCTTTGATAAAGGAGGCAAGAATATACAATGGAGAAAAGACAGCCTCTTCAATCAGTGGTGCTGGGAAAACTGGACAGCTTCATGTAAAAGAATGAAATTAGAACACTCCATAACACCATACACAAAAATAAACTCAAAATGGATTAAAGACCTAACTGTAATGCCAGACACTATAAAACTCTTAGAGGAAAACATAGGCAGAACACTCTATGACATAAGTCACAGCAAGATCCTTTTTGACCCACCTCCTAGAGAAAGGGAAATAAAAACAAAAATCAACAAATGGAACCTAATCAAACTTAAAAACTTTTGCACAGCAGGGGAAACCATAAAAAAGACGAAAAGACAACCCTCAGAATGGGAGAAAATATTTGCAAACGAAGCAACTGACAAAGGATTAATCTCCAATATTTACAAGCAGCTCATGCAGCTCAATATCAGAAAAACAAACAACCCAATCCAAAATGGGCAGAAGACCTAAATAGACATTTCTCCAAAGAAGATACACAGATTGCCAACAAACACATGAAAGAATGTTCAACATCATTAATCATTAGAGAAATGCAAATCAAAACTACAATGCGATATCATCTCACACCGGTCAGAATGGCCATCATCAAAAACTCTGCAAACAATAAATGCTGGAGAGGGTGTGGAGAAAAGGGAACCCTCATACACTGTTGGTGGGAATGTAAATTGATACAGCCACTATGGAGAACAATATGGAGGTTCCTTAAAGAACTAAAAATAGAACTACCATACGACCCAGCAATCCCACTACTGGGCATATACCCTGAGAAAACCATAATTCAAAAAGAGTCATGTACCACAATGTTCATTGCAGCTCTATTTACAATAGCCAGGACATGGAAGCAACCTAAATGTCCATTGACAGATGAATGGATAAAGAAGATGTGGCACATATATACAATGGAATATTACTCAGCCATAAAAAGAAATGAAATTGAGTTATTTGTAGTGAGTTGGATTGACATAGAGTCTGTCATACAGAGTGAAGTATGTCAGAAAGAGAAAAACAAATACCGTATGCTAACACATATATATGGAATCTAAAAAAAAAAAAATGGTCATGAAGAACCTAGGGGCAAGATGGTAATAAAGACGCAGACCTACTAGAGAATGGACTTGAGGACACAGGGAGGGGGAAGAGTAAGCTGGGACAAAGTGAGAGAGTGGCATGGACATATATACACTACCAAATGTAAAATAGATAGCTAGTGGGAAGCAGTCACATAGCACAGGGAGATCAGCTCGGTGCTTTGTGACCAGCTAGAAGGGTGGGATAGGGAGTCTGGGAGGGAGGGAGATGCAAGAGGGAAGAGATATGGGGATATATGTATATGTATAACTGATTCACTTTGTTATAAAGCAGAAACTAACACACCATTGTAAAGCAATTATACTTTAATAAAAATGTTAAAAATAAATAAATAAAAGTTTTTAAAAATTAAAATAGGGGCTTCCCTGGAGGCGCAGTGGTTGAGAATCTACCTGCCAATGCAGAGGACACGGGTTCGAGCCCTGGTCTGGGGGGATCCCACATGCCGCGGAGCAACTGGGCCCGTGAGCCACAATTACTGAGCCTGCGCGTCTGGAGCCTGTGCTCCGCAACAAGACAGGCCGCGATAGTGAGAGGCCCGCGCACCGCGATGAAGAGTGGCCCCCGCTCGCCACAACTAGAGAAAGCCCTCACACAGAAACGAAGACCCAACACAGCCAAAAATAAATAAATTAATTAATTAATTTAAAAAATAAAATAAAATAAAAAAGTGAGCACATCTGGGTCTCAAGACCTTGTCTACAGGATGCGTCTTCACCTGCCTTCTTGAGGGCTGTCCTCATCTCGTGGGCATTAATGGTCCCCGAGTGGTTATAATCAGTTTCCCGATAGATCTCCTAAAGCAGGAGAAAAATTCCAGGTAGAAAACAGCTTTTTGTGGCCCCTGCAGAACCATCTCCCTCCACCCCACCACTTCCTCAGAAGGCCAGGGACACCCTCAGAGAAGGCTTCACTGATTCCTCCCAAGAAGTTTCCAGAACAAAAATAAGAGCTTGGGCTGAGGGCCGGTGCTAGTCCTTTTGCCCTGTGAACAGGGGAACTTCCTGTGACAGCACCGGCACATTGACAGCACTTCCGTTGACAACACTGGCAATCTCTCATTGCCTCCTTAGTCCTTCCTGAACAGTGTGCCCAGGTTTGGTGTTGCCTTTGACCATGATGAAGGATCTAGTCAGACCAGGGCAGGAAATATATCAGGAATGGGTGTCACGGAAGGCGAGGGGCTAGAAACAGAACAGAGGCCAGTGACAAGAGCCCAGAATATGCACAACAGGGAGAGAGGGGTTGGTTACCAGATACTTCTGAATCTTCAACCAGAGCGTCTTGAATTCCACCAGCCCCAAGGTGTCTGTCCCATTGCTCTAAGCAGGTTAAAGGCCAACATGATCAAGCCCAGATTCTACATGCTCTATGGATTTCGTTCTCTTGTGACCTTGCACAGTGAGTGTCTTAAGACCTCAGTGAACATCCGTGTCTGTAGTAAGCAGGGCCCTGGGGGTCACGGTGGGAAAGGTTGGTGGGAGACATATTCAAATAAAGATTAAAGAGTCAAACACTCACCAAGGCCCTCCTTTGAGGTCAGGTACAGAGCTAGGAGCAAAGGGCAAGTCAGGAGCCTAACGCCCTCCATTCATTAGCATCCAGCACCCTCGTCATCCTGGGTCATTGAGGGGTTGAGCTCTATGGTCTGTTGTAAATTCCCTTCCAGATTTAAATGTCTGCCATTGATAGTTGATGTCAAAATGTTATCAGAGGGACTTCCCTGGTGGTCCAGTGGCTAAGACTCTGCGCTCCCAATGCAGGGGGCCTGGGTTCGATCCCTGGTCAGGGAACTAGATCCCACATGCCACAACTAAGAGTTCACATGCCGCGACTAAAGATCCCGCATGCCGCAACTAAAGATCCCGCATGCCGCAACGAAGACCCCACACACGGCAACGAAGATCCTGCGTGACACAACTAAGACCCGGCGCAGCCAAATAAATAAATATTAAAAAAAAAAATTGTGGGGCTTCCCTGGTGGCGCAGTGGTTGAGAATCCGCCTGCCAATGCAAGGGACACGGGTTCGAGCCCTGGTCTGGGAAGATCCCACATGCCGCGGAGCAGCTAGGCCCATGAGCCACAATTACTGAGCCTGCGCGTCTGGAGCCTGTGCTCCGCAACAAGAGAGGCCGCGATAGTGAGAGGCCCGCGCACCGTGATGAAGAGTGGCCCCCGCTTGCCGCAACTAGAGAAAGCCCTTGCACAGAAACAAGACCCAACACAGCCATGAAATAAAAAAAATTTTTTTTTTAAATGTTATCAGAAGAGTCCTCAGGAGCACAGGATTGGAATTCTCTGCCACACGGTCTACACATGTTTGTCTGGTGCCCTGAAGGAGCTCTGAGCTTCTCAGCACTGATTCCTGGGACCCTGGGACACGGTCCCAGGAGCACAGCTGGCTCATAGGCCACTGCTCAACCCAAACAGGCCAGGGGTTGTGTGCAATTCTCTGTGTCCGGCAATATTGATTAAGCACTGGGCTCGACCTGTGGGGCTGGTTTTGAGCTGTCCCTACCCTCATGTAGTTCAGTCTCTTTGAAACTCTACCCTTTTCTCAGCCATCCCAACTAATCAACAGACACCAGTGTGTTACAGCTCAGATGTTAAAATTCTGAAACAGAGCATCATTCCCACCTCCTTCAACCAGCTAAACAAAAAGTCATGTTTACACCCAAGAGTATAAACCTCACCCTTTAAGAAAGTCTGTGTCCTTATTTCCACGATCCACGCTGAGTGTTGGATGCAGCACAGCCTTCAGATCCTAATACTTCAACCAACACACCCGAGAAGAGTAGTCTACAAAGAGGGCTAACGCTCTGGTCTAGCTAGTCCCATGTGTACTTGTATCTCATTTCATCCTCACAAGCTACATATTGTTATTCCATTTTCCAGGAGAAGAAACTGAGGTTCAGAGCATTCAATAACTGTGGTGGAGCCAGAAGTTGGACTCCTGTCTGTTCCAAAGCCCTTGTCCCAGAGCACCAGTGTAATCCTCAATCCCAGATGGAATTGCCTACAGACTCCCAGGCCCCATCCCAGACTTAATGAATCAGCATCTCCAGGAGTGAGACTCAGGCAACTGGATTGTTAAAACCCCATGGTTTTTAAGTGCTGACACATGCTATAGTGGACCACATGTTATATGATTCCATTTACATGAAAATGTCCAGAACAGGCAAATCTATAAAGACAAAGTTGTTGTAGGGCAGAGGGTTTCAGGTTGTTGAGAGGAAAAGGTGAGTGACGGCTAATATGGGTGCAGAGTCTCTTTTGGGGGTGATAAAAATGCTCTAAAATGGGTGGTGATGTTTATACAACTCTGTGAATATACTAAAAACCATTGAACTGTACCCTATAAATGGGTACATTGGATGGTATGTGAATTATATCTCAATAAAGCTGTTATATTTACACACGGCTCCATGGGCAGCTCTGCTGCATATCCTGGTTCAGAACCACTGCCCCAAAGCATCAAACCGTGGAATGGACCCTCTTGAAGAATGACTGGGTCACGGTCCTACTGGAGCCATGAAAATGCAAATACCACTGGGAACAATGAGTGAGCGACTACAAGGTCACCCTCAAATCTAAGTTAAAGTCTATAACATGGAGAACGGTAACCTAGGCCAAGTTTCAAGTAAGTGATGTTCCACACTTCCCCACTCTGCGCTTCATTTAAACTGTTCCTTCCACCTAGGATGCCCTAACCTTCCCCATTCCTCCCCAAGTCTCTTACTCATTCTTCAATACACAGCGAGGGTTAAACTGGGTCAGAGTGACAAACAGGTTTTATCCTGTGTGATATTTCTCAGCTACTGGTGGTGGCCGTGTCAGTACTGGGAGACAAAGACAGATGGGGATAGAAAGAGCCGGGGAGAGGGAGGAGGGAGAAGCCTCGTGGGAGGAATACTGTGATGAACAGGAGGAGGGTCACAAATGCCACATAGCTGCGGTCTTTGAATGAAAGGATTTTAAACAAGTCACGTCAACACGGCACACCTCAGTTTCTTCACCTGTAAAACAGATCATCTCGAGCTTACTGAGGAGCAAAAATGAGATGACATTTTTCTTTACAGCTCAATCAAGTACCTGCCATATGCTCAGAAAATGCTGGTTCCCTTCTCCCTCTTTCCCTTGCCTCCATCTCACTGGGAAAGGTGGAGGAGTCATGAAAATCAGGATCAGAGTAAAAATAATGTGACATTTAAAGGATACATCCATCAGGCTGATCATCTCCCTGCAAGTGTTGATGTTGAATCCATCGAATTTGACGTCTGTTCCTAAATATTTAAATAGAAAAGAGGGGAGGGAATCAGGATCATTTGAAGGCAGGGGAAATAACCTCCCTGGTAGGAAGCCACCAAGGACGCCAGCCAGAGTACGGAGCCAAATGTGAGCGCCACAAAAAGGAGAGAGCATGGCGGCGGGCTCCTGGGCAGGGCCCCCTGTGGGTGGTACAGGTGGGCACCGGCATCGGGGTTCAGTGTCTGAACCCCAGCTTTGCTACTCACAAGCCACCGGAACTTCAGCAAACTAATATCTCTGAGCTTTGGTTTCTTTCTCTGTCAATAAGAACAGTACTTGCCCCCAGAGCTAATTGGGAATAAAATGAGATAATGTAAGTGAACTTCCTAGCACAGGGCTTGGTATATGGCAAGTTCTTAATAAACCAGTTAACTTTTTATTGGCTAGGTATTGTTCTAAGCACTGTACTTCTACTCCTCAAAATAACCCCATGTGGTAGATACTTTCATCCCTATTTTATAGATAAGGAAACTGAGGCCCAGAGAGGTTAAATAATTTGCTCAAGATCACACGACCCAGGCAGAGCTGGGATTTAAATGCAGGCCACCTGTCTCCATAGCCCAAGCTTTTAGCCATGACAGCCTCTCAAACGGCAGCTGTTATCCTTACTGCTAAATTGCAGGTATCTCCTGGGAGCTACAGCCATCCCTGGCTCCATACTCACCTTGCCCACACCTGAGAGCCAAGGCAGGAAGGAGCCAAAGACCCTGCAAATCCTCTCCTCTTCCCTGGGCTCTTTCTCTGCAAGGCAGGAGGGAGAGCTGGAGTGGGGCGGGGTGTCTCTGAGCCTGGGCCTGGGCTCTGAGCCCTGGGGAGCTGCTCAGCCCCAGGTGAGCTCATCCCTGGCCTTGCCCCTGCATCCTGCATGCTCACCCCCTGTCCTGCTGCCATGGGTGAACATGCCCATCGCTCAACCAGGCGGAAGCCTGAACCTGGCCCATCCCTGGGTCCAGCAAGGAGCCAGCTCCGTGCCAGCTCACATGGGGCTGCGGTTCAGAGGGAAGGAGCAGGCCTTTCCTCAGCCTGGGTGCAGTTTGATCCTCTGACAGACCCCGGGACTTGCTAAAGTCTAAAGATGGAGAACTGTCACGATCTAGGACAGTCAGAATCCTCCACTCCACACACTTTCCCCAGGGATGCACAGCAGAACAAGATCTTCAAGCTGCGCGGTTTCCCACTGTATCAAAGTTATTAATTTGGGGGGGAAATTTCACTTACTCTCAGCCCAACTTCTTTCCTCCCAAGACTCAGGACTCTTTCCTGCAGGGCCGGTTGGCCCCAGCACCAGCCCCGCCTTCATCCCGCCCAGCACCTCTCCGCTCCAGCCTCTCCCACCTGCTGGACGCTCTACCAGCCCAGAGGGAATCAGGGCCCCGGGTCAGAGGCCAAAGGCCCCTTGTCCCCATCTGCAGTGCCCCTGGCCCAGTGCCTGCACCCATCCTTACCTCCCCCGCCCCAACATCTCTCTTATGCTCCCAGACTTCCTGAAAAGCCCCAAGGAAGAATTTACATTTGGAAAACATCTCATTCAGAGCCGTCTTGAGTTCATTGACACTGATCTCAGAATCCTAGAAAGAGGAACCCAGATGCAAATCACGTCAGGCCCTGACAAGCGTTTCAAGACATTAAATTCATGTAGAGTCAGGCACCAGGTCCACTGACTCTGATTTTAAAAGGCTGCAACATCTTTAAAAAACTCCAATTCACAGTTTCTCTGGGGCCCCCATAGCCGGGTGGGAAGTGTATATTAATGGCGTGAGCAGGGCACACCTTCTGCAGAAGGCTGCACACGGTGCCTGCTGCCTTTCTCCGGGCTTGCCTAACCCAAGACCAAGACATGGCAAGAAGCAATAACAGGAGCCAGTGCTGACGGGCCACACGCCTGATGTGGAACATCCTCGAACCCTCACAACAGCTCTGCACCCATGTTAGAGTTAAGCAAACTGCGATTGCTAAACACCATATAGATTCACCACGTAATTGTCACTTCCATGTGATGTAACTGCTGGGGGTTCCCAGCCACCAGTGGCAGAAACCTAAGACTGTCTCACCCCAAAGTGCCCGCCTTCCCCACTGCACCTATGGGAGTTGCTATTTCACGCATAGCCCGTCTCAAACTGGAAGTAGAGATTTAGGGGAGTAGGATTTCCCATGAGCATTTGGGATAAACACTGAGCCAGCAGGACGATTCGTCCCTTAACTCTGAGCTGGAGGGCAGACCTCGGGCAGCACGATGAATGATGCTCAGAGAAGGGACGCTGGACTGAGGTCTGGGTTCCAGTAGTGGCTCCGTCCCTTACTCCCCATGTGACCTTAGCCAAGTCACTTCCTCTGGTGAGGTGTGGTCTTATCACTTGTCCCCATGGGGCCCCACTTCTCTCCGCCTCCACCAACCAGGCCCAGGCTATTCTACTGGAAACCAGGGAGGTGGGAGCTGCACAGGGCAGCCTTGCCTGTGAGCACAGCTGGCCTCATTCAGGCACGGCATGGTCAGTCCCAATAGTAAGACCTGGGGACCCTCTGAAAAGCCTCCAGGCCAAGAATGGGATGTTGAGATCTTGGCCTGTCCCTCACCAGGCCTTGTGCCCCAGCAAGCTCCTCAACTCTCTGTGCCTGACCCTTCACCCGCAGAGCAGGCACAGTGACCGACACTGCCCCACCAGGCAGGAGAGAAAAGATAAGGTACATGAAGAACTATACAAATAGGAACTTTTACTTTGTTATCAGTCTTGATGTTCTAAATAAAATATGGTCCCTTGGCAGCTAAGGCAACAAGGTTTTGTTAGCGAAAACACTGGTCTGAGCGCCCATCTAAAACACAGATTGACTCATTTTTGCAAAACTTTTTTTAATGGCTATCTAAAGGAATTTTGTTCCCAGGTTTTATTTTCTGCACGGATTCTGATGTATTTTCTTCTACTCTATCCTTAAGTCTAGAAAGTGGCTCTGAGCTTCCCTGCAGGGTGGAGAGCATTGTTTTCCTCTTCCGTTATGGACTGAATGTTCATGTCCCCCAAAATTCATATGTTGAAATCCAATCCCCAATGTCATAGTATTAGGAGGAGAGACTTTGGGGAGGTGATTAGGTCATGAGGGTGAAGCTCTTTTGAGTGGGATTAATGCCCTTATAAAAGGGACCCCAGACAGATCCCTCACCCTCTTTCCACCTCGTGAGGACACAGTGAGACTCCAACAATCTGCAAGCTAGAGGAAGGCCCTCCCCAGAATCCAACCATGCCTGATCTCAGACTTCCAGCCTCCAGAACTGTGAGAAATAAATTTCTGTTTATTCTGTTTCATACGCTTCCCAGTCTGCGGTACATTGTTATGGCAGCCCAAGATGACGGGTGCCTTCCAAGGCCCTTTGGCAAACCTTATTATCCTTCAAAGAGCCGTGCATTCACTGTATCTATGGGGCCAGTTGTGACACTTGCAGTCCTGAGTCTGCTCTGACTTATGGCCTCACATAAGTGAGGAATCACAATAAGCTAAGTCAGCAGGACAGGGAGGGAAGGAGCAGGGGCCACACCAGCGTCTTCCCCTGGCTCCATGGTCCCCTGAGCGGTGCCGGCACCTGGGCCAACTTGAATTCCGCAGCCCAAGCTCCTCTGGTGTCCCTGAGGGCAGGAAGGGTGGCGGGCCGGTGAACACTAATGCCAGGCCAAGTTAACTGAGCCGCCTGCCACCTGGGCTGAGCGATTCCTCTCATCTCTGAAGGATATTGATATAGGGAAGTTTTGCCTCCCCGCTTTTTATAAAGTCAGGGCTCTGATCCGCAGGGCCAATTTACACACAGAAAGGCTTTTGGCAGGACCTGGAGATTCAGATTTTCTGTTTTCTCAAAAAGCAGTCAACACAGCAAGAAAAGTGGCCTTGGTCCCAAGATTCCTCTCCCCAGCTGTGCAGGAAAGGCCTCAGGTTTAAGACAGGAAGTGGCAACAGACAGAGCTGGGGGACCGGAGACCTGCGGCCTTATCGTTTATACTCACGGAGATGCGAGGGGAAACACTCAAGTGAGCTGAGCTTTCCAGATCACTCTCCTGCCCGTCCGGGAGCTTGTCTATGCCCTCTACTCACCGTCCCTGCAAGCTTCTCAAACAGGCTCCTGAGCTGGCCGTCTTCTTGATCCACCTCACTGGAGTGTGGCTAAAAGGCAGGGCAATTGCAAAGTTGAGATGGGACTCGTTGAGGAGAATGAAAGACAAAGATTTAAAATTCATTCGCTTGTCATTCACTACATCTGTTGCATATCTGTCGTGTGTCAGACACCGGCTGGATGGGGGCACGTGGCAGTAAACAGGAGAGGTCCAAGGTCCTGGCCCCAGGAGCTCTCCATCCAGCAAGGTCCAGGGGTCTAGGGGCTTCCTCTCTCAGCGATGTGAGGAAGTGATCCCCACCAGCCCTGAATTTCTGATTTCAACCCTGAAATGCTTTCAGAGATCGGTGGCAACACGGACAGTAGAGAATCTCAGTCTGGGTCTCTGGGCTCCTAAGAGATTCACTGATGACCTTCAAGGGGTCTGTGAACTTCCGATATTGCATGAAAGTTGGGAGTAACATTAACATGTGTTTTCTTAGCTTTCACCAGATTCTGAAATAGCAACATGATTAAAAAGGAGTTAAAATCACAGCCTAGTGGAAACAGCAGAACTGGAAGCCAGAAGACAGGAGTTCAAACACCACACTGACCAATTACGAAACCCCATCACAGGGCTCTGACATCCATTTCCTCAAGTCCAGTATTAAATTAACTAGGCTTGTTACATGGGGTCATTTGAGAATCAGATGCGAACTAATGTGTGTCAAAGTCCTTCGAAAATTGCTAATCATTATATGAATGACTGTCCAGAGACTCTCTGATATGACCATGGGCTCTTTGCAAAATGGAATGAAACTCCTCAACTGTCATCACCAGACAGAAAAGGAAAAGTCACACGTTTCCCAGATGTCTTGAAGAGTTTCAGAAAACCAAGTCAATTTCTTCCAAAACCATCACTCAGAAAAGTACAAAAGGCCTGATCTGGCCCAATGATACTGTACTACTAAGAGTAGCAGCAGTAGTAACAGTACTTACCTTTGTTGAGCACTTACTACCTGTCAGGTACTATACATAGATTGGTTCATTTAATACTCATGAGCACTCTATGAGATTGGTCTCATTGCTATCCACATTTCACAGATGGAGAAACTGAGGTTTAAAAGTATTAAGTAACAGGCCAAGATCACACAGCTGGTACATGGTAGAGGCAGGATTCAAAGTCAAGCTCGTGCGCTGTTTCACCACCCACCATCCTGACCCCCAGAGCAGCTGCTCCCAGCATCCTACTGCAACTCAACCTCGCCAGGGCTCTGCTTCCTCGTCGATAACATGGGGGTTTTAATGCCTATCATACTGTTTACATTTATGAAGAGTAAATCCAAAGATACATCTAAAGTTTTTAGAAGAAATGATAAATACTTCTCATCACACATGTATGATTTTAAAGTGGTTTTGTAGGGGCTTCCCTGGTGGCGCAGTGGTTGAGAATCTGCCTGCCAATGGAGGGGACACGGGTTCGAGCCCTGGTCTGGGAAGATCCCACGTGCTGCGGAGCAACTGGGCCCATGAGCCACAACTACTGAGCCTGCACGTCTGGAGCCTGTGCTCCGCAACAAGAGAGGCCGCGATAGTGAGAGGCCTGCGCACCGCGATGAAGAGTGGCCCCCGCTCACCGCAACTAGAGAAAGCCCTCGCACAGAAACGAAGACCCAACACAGCCAAAAATAAATAAATAAATAAACTTATAAAAAAAAAATAAAGTGGTTTTGTAGAATAAAAGCTTTATATTGTCCATGTAATAAAATATACAATAACCTGAATCTAGTGTGAAGTCTACAAATTCTGAACCTAGAGTAATATTCTATTATTCTGGGGGAAAATAAGTATGAACTGGAAAGAAAGGAAGAAAGGAAGGAAGGAAGGGAAGGAGGGAGGGAGGGGGGGAAGAAAGAGAGAGAAAGAGGGACTTCCCTGGCAGTCCAGTGATTAAGGCTTCACCTTCCAATGCAGGGGGTGGAGATTTGATCCCTGGTCAGGGAGCTAAGATTCCACATGCCTCGTGGCCAAAAAACTGAAACATAAAACAGAAGCAGTATTGTAACAAATTCAATAAAGACTTTAAAAATGGTCCACATCAAAAAAAATCTCTAAAACAGGAAGAAATAGACTAGAGCCATACATTTCAATAAAGATAAATCTCAGGGCTCTGGATTGATCTGGCTGCTCAGACCCACCTTCTCCAGCTCTACACCACCAGCATTAATATTCCTGCCTTCCAGGTCTAGTGTTCTTCCTCAGGGACTGGGAGGGTCCTGGCTATAGAAGTCAACTGCAGTAATAGCAAGGATTCTATTAAAGCAACTTTATGGCCTTCTTACCTAGGAATCATGCAGATATTAAAATACTGTATTTATAAAAATTACACAAGTTATACATGAAAACATGCACTATCAAAGCATAGCAAAAGTACAAGCCCCCTTGGAAGGGGGGGGGGGGCGGGATGAATTGGGAGATTGCTGTTGACATTTGTACACTACTATGTATAAAATAGATAATGAATGAGAACATACTGCATAGCACAGGGAACTCTACTCAGTGCTCTGTGGTGACCTAAATGGGAAGGAAATCCAAAAAAGAGGGGTCATATGTATATGTATTGTTGATTCTCTTTGCTGTACAGCAGAAACTAACACAGCATTGTAAAGCAACTATACTCCAATAAAAATTTATTTTTAAAAAGTGAAAGAAAAAATGGACACGGGCACAAACGGGTACATAGCAGGTACTTCACCACTAGGGGATGTCATTGCACACAGGGGAGCTTTTGGATACCAGGGAGAAAGATGCTTTTAAATGATGGCATACATGGTACGGCAAACGGTACTTCAGTTCGTTCACTCCTTCAAAACAATATTTACTGGACACCTGGCACATGTTGGGAACTGTTCTGTATCTGTGTCTGAGATGTAGTGGTGAACAAGACATGGTCCTTGCTCTCAAGGACCTTAACGTAGTGGAATTATCTGTTGCTCTGAGAAAATACACATGAAGACGCTTTGGAAATGGTAAGGCAACCTGGCAAAAACAGGTATTATTTTACTGTTGTCATATTACATGTTGACAGCGTCTTTGCAACCCTTCTCTAGTGTGTTTGTTCAATTGCTTTTTTTTTTCCCTCCCCCATTCCAAGCAGGCCCTTTAAATGTCCAGCTGTCCAAGTCTTGGAGATTTCTGGAGGGAGGAAGACAGAAGTTCTTGAAGGCAAGGGCAATGGCTCTTCCTGTCTTCTATAAAGTCTTAAGTCCCCTGAAGGTATTATCCCTGTGGCGTGTGTGTGTGTGTGTGCGCGCGCGTGTGTGTGTGTGTGTGTGTGTGGTGTGTGTAAGGGGAAGAGGCGGTGCTCTCATCTAGATCCTCCTCTATGCGGTGCCCATCCCTGCTGCAAGGAAAACGCTCTAACCGGGCTGATACTGGTGCCCTTTCTCTCTAGCCTTGACCTTTTTTAAGGAAAACTCCCCCATGTCCTACAGACCAACGTGTAGGGGCAGGAGCGGGACACCTAGTGAAGCACCCTTGAGATCTATAGTGTTCTACAATTTTCTCCTGGGAGCCGGGGGTGGGTCCCGCACAGCGACAGGGCCTGCACCTGCGGGGAGCCAGGTCCCTCTGTCGCCCCCGCCACCCCGGAGGGAAAGGACACCCCCAGGCCCTTGGCCTTCTTCTCCGAGAACACCCTCAGGCAGAGGTCGCCGTCCTTGAAGGGCCCGAAGGTGGACGGCACCACCGCGTACTCCCCGGGGGGCAGCTGCACACGTGCCGAGACCTCGCGCAGGTTGACGTAGGTGCTGGAGCGGGTGGAGGGCTGGTGGCCCAGGAAGAAGTCCCGGCCCAGGTGCTCATCCCTGTGGCTCTCCACCTGTGCAAAGCAACAGTCAGGGTCAATGTCTTGTGAAATCCTGGAAGATGAAGGCCTCAGAGTTGGGTTTTATCGCACTAATTTAGGGACGCTTGATTTTTTTTTTTTTTTTTTTTAGATTTATTTATTGATTGCTTGCTTGCTTGCTTGCTATGTTGGGTCTTCGTTTCTGTGCGAGGGCTTTCTCTAGTTGCGGCAGCAGGTGCCACTCTTCATCGCGGTGCGCGGGCCTCTCACTGTCGCGGCCTCTCTTGTTGCGGGGCACAGGCTCCAGACGCGCAGGCTCAGCAGCTGTGGCTCACGGGCCCAATCGCTCCGCGGCATGTGGGATCTTCCCAGACCAGGGCTCGAACCCACGTCCCCTGCATTAGCAGGCAGACTCTCAACCACTGCGCCACCAGGGAAGCCCGGGACGCTTGATTTTTAACCCTGGGCTGAGAATCAGGAAGCCTTGGATTCTGTCGTGAACTCACCGTGTGTCCATCATCAACTGCATTCAGAGCACCTTCTGGGGGCCCGGCCCAGGTTGAGGCACTGGCCTTGACTACGCCACTGACCTTGGCCAGACCCCTTGCCCTCTTCCCGCTTAAATGAAGGATTGGACAGCAGGCGTGCTCAGTGTGTGTGCTCAGCTTCTCTCTGGATATTCGTCCTCATGAATCATCCCTCACTGAATCCAACAGACTCTCACTCTGCAGCTGTACCTGGTGGGGAGTGGCGCTGAGCTCCCCAGTACAGGCCTGTGGCTTAAATCCTGGTTCCCAAGCAACAGCAGCCAGAAGGGCCTGCTAACCTTGGCCTGGCTTGGAAAATTGCTCTGCAAGGTAACCGGGGTGATCAGATTTGGGGGAGGGGGGCGGGGCAGGGAGGCAGACAGAGGGGGCTGCCACCCCGAGGGAGGCCTGGCTCTCCTGGGAGGGGGAAGATGCTCCCCAAGACCCCTCTGTTTGTTGGAGGGAGAGGGAGGTTGTGGTCGTATGCCACGGGCTAATTAGTGCCTACAGAGTGCTTTGAAAACACTGTTGCCGGTGTTACTATTGCTGTAATTAAGCCTCCCCATTGCACCGTATCTTCATGACCAGTCTTCATCAAGATGCCTGTGACAGAGCGCAGGTGCTGGTAAGCTGCAAGGGCTGTGACTTCTGTGTGACCCAGAGCTGGACTGCCCACCCCAGGGTAGACAGTGTCTATTCATGGTCACCCGACCCTCTTTGGATCACAGGTCAGCTAAGCAGGGGAGGAAGGCAGGGCCACCTGCGTCCACAGCCCTGGTCAGGACTTCACGGGACCCCCCCCAGGCTGCCCCTGCTGACCTGGGCACTAGAGCAGCCACAGCCTTGGGATCCCCCCCACCAGAAGTTTTCTACTCTGGGCAGAATGCTGGGGGCGTGGCCAGCAAGGCCTTGGCTGAGTCCAAGTGTTAAGGGGCTAAATGTCATTCTTGCCCTCCCTGATGATTGCGAGGGGAGGAAACAGGCGACCAGCAGGGGAGAAGGAGAAGTGTGGGGTGGGAGGTGGGGAGGGAACGGGGCAAACTGAGTTCTAGCAGGAACCCAGGGGCGGGACAGATTGCAGAAGCCTCACCTGGAAGGCCAGAGTGAGAGGTGGAGAGCACGGAGGCAGGAGCTGGGGCCCCTCTGTCCTACTGGGGGCTCCACACAGGCATGTGCCACCAGGGCCCTGGCCCTCGCACCTCCCCGTGGCCTGGCCCAGCCACGAGTGTGTGGGCCCAGGGTCAGCGTGCGCACCCCTGGGGGGCTTGTTGAAAGTGCAAGTCCTCGGTCCCCAAGCCAGACCTGCGGAATCAGAGACTCTGGGGCTGGGGCCCAGCAGCCTGTGCTTTCACAAGCCCCCAGGCCTTGGAACCGCTGACCAAAGGCACTTGCAGAGCACAGGCTCCACAGCGACGCGCGGAGAGCACCGGGAGATGCTCCTGCAGGCTCCACTGTGTGTGCAGAGGACCTCGCTCGCATAAACGGGCCGCTTCTGATGGGATCCACCATCCATCAGACTGAATGCACGTTTGAATTTAATTACTTTTGAGTAGTGAAGAGGGGCGTGCTCTAAAACATCCCTGCCCTCTTGTCTGTTGCCTCCATAACCAATAATATGCATTTGGGAGCCATCAGGCAGGGTAGACCAGTGATCGGCAGCCTTGGAAGAAGGCATAGGCTGGAACCTGTGAACTTGGGCCTCATTGGCACGTGCTACCAGGTGGCCGAGGTTGAGAACCCGGGGGAGCAGGGATTAGCACAGCAGGGCAAACGTACCCCTACATAATTAGAGTAATAGACTCCGGCTGGGGTAGCCCCAGACAGAACAAGTGGTTCCTAACCTTGGCTGCACACTGGAATCACCCCAGAGATGCTGCCATAATTGGTCTGGGCGTGGAGATGTCTAAGACCTCCCAGGTGTCCCTAGCGTGCAGCCGAGGAGAGGCTCGCTGGGCTGGGACGAGCTGGGGCCTGACTGTGTGCCAGCTGCATGGATGAGGCAGTCTCACAGCACACCCCGCCAGCCCCTGCCCACGAGGCCGCCGGGATAGCTGGGTGAGGCCTGGGACCGCAGCAGGAACCGGCAGATGAAAGTACGACCCTGATGACATGTCTCTCTAACCCAGCTGTAAATCACTGAGGAGGCGCAGGAAAAGCTGGGAGCCAAAAAGATAAAGTTGGTGCTTCCTTTTCTTATCAGATATCAGGGCCTTTATTTCTGTCGGCTAGATAAACAGGAGCCTAAGTGAGCTACAGTCATCTTGTTTGGATCAGACCACCAGGCACACAAGGGGCAAAGGTCACCACTGTCCCCTTCCTGGCAGGTGGGACCCAAGTGTCTTTACCAGCTCTCTCGGGGTTAGCAGCTCACCGGATCCTGTGGGAGTTGGTTTGTGGGAGAACCGGCTTCCATCAGAGGAAGCACATGCCACCCGGTGCCCATCACAAAGGCAGCCCAGCTGTTCCTTACCAAGGGGGACATCTCCGTCGGTGTTCACATACCTCTTTGGGGACCTACAGGGCAGGAGAAAAGAGCATGTCACCTGAGGGTGCCGTGGGCCTCCCTTTGTGCCTTTGTGTCCCTCCCCACATCTGGCCCACAGAATGTGCAGTCCTGGGTCACTGGGAGGAATTCTGTGCTAAAGTGAGTCATCAGCATTTCTGAAACTGGAAAGTCATTGGTGAATTTTCAAGGCCATCTGTAGACTACTGAGCCCTAGAAATCCAAAAGGAAAAAAAAGGTTCTACTTTATTTTCATATTGTATCATCTACCGGGATCCCAAATGTTTGAGGAGTACTAACCTTGGGATTTAAATGAGAACTAACATCTTACAGACCTACAGACCTGGCCTCCAGATCAAGGGCTTGGCCAGAAAGGGGTCTCACTCAACTCGAGACATAATTTAATCACCACTGGCTACAGGGATTGGTCCAGGAATAGGCACGTGACCCAAGCTGAGTCCATCACAGACTTCTCTAGGATTTTCAAATTGGAACTAAGGGAAGGGGCCCCCTTATTTTATGTGGGTGATATTAGAGAGACGGTGCAGAAAGCCAGACCAGGAAGATGGCATTGACACCAGAGGGGAGATGTGAAGAGAAAGGGTCCTGAGAGCAGGCACGTCCCGTCCTAAGTATCCCTGTCCTTCCCTGGGTTTGGTGACATGAGCTGGTGAATTCCTTTTTCACTAGTCTAGGTAGAGTTAGGTCCTATTATTTGCAAATGGAAATGGTGATGCCCACAGGAGATACCAGATGCAGAGTGGGAGTTTTCCCATGCCAGAGAAGACTCCGAAGAGGGTTCAATCCCCCCTTGTCCTTTTCCCACATTTGCCCCCTCCCAAGCAGGCTCTTTTGACCAGAAGAGCAGGAAGGGCATTGTTTGTGGCTCAGGTCTGTGGGCAACTGCCAACTCTGAGGGAAAACAATTAGGGAAAATTTGGATCAGCTGGCATCCTCACTCTGGCACCCCCGTTTATAATTGGCAGCAGAGGTAGAAAAGTCTGCAGTCACTGTCACTCCTCTAAGTTTGCATCTAAAGCTAAAATCCCCCATGCAGAGGCCCCAGCTGTCTGGGAGAGCAGAGGTCCCCGGGGGATCTGCCTCCCAACTGCCTTCACCCCCTCGGCAGGGACTCTCAACCACCTCGGCTGTCTTTGCATTCACCCCGCCCACCGCCACAGGCAATATGCCCTGAATCCACTGCCAAGAGTCCTCAGGCAGGAACTGAGCCAGCAAGCCAGGCCTCAGGTGGCGCAAGTCCCCAGCCGCAGCATCCGGGCCGGAGAGCCCGCCAGCCTCGCCCACTGACGGATGGAAAGGGACAGTCACCTTTGAAATGCAAGATCCTGAATGCAAATGACAGACCTGCGTGGCAGGAGCCTGTTGTCACAGCAGGAAGATAACAGGGGAGAGAGAGGAGGCCAGACAAGCAGGGCTTTTTAGCCTTTGGGGGTTTCTGGCTGTTTCTCAATCAGTGTCAGTTTTCCCACCTCAAACCAGACTCCAGTTTGCAGACAGTTAAAGTCAGAAGAGGCAGTTCCAGGGGTCAGAGAACGGTACCCCCTGCAATCCCTACATGCCCTCTCTCCAACACCAGGTACTTTCTACAAGCCCAGGCACTGCCTCTACCCTCAGACACTCCCTACAGGGCTGTACACCGTCCTCACCCTAACGTTAAAGTGGCTGTGTTCACAGATGTCATGCTCTAATTTATATGCCTCTGGCTATAAGAAGAAGGTCCACGGATCACATCCATGGGGTTATTTTATAAGCAGCTGTAAACTAATGTCTGAAAAATTGACATGCCGTTTATATTATTTACGAGAGCAAACGCCATGCCCACAAAGCTATTTCCGTGTGTTAGCTCACGTCCCTCTGAAAGAATGCTTTGTTGATCCGGTTATAGAAGGTAGAGCCGGTGGATGAAGAGCTGGTGGCCACAGTCCCCATTCAGCCCACCCTTTGGCCATGCCCGCCTCCTGCCTGCTCGCCCAAACTGTCACTTCCTCTCCAGCTGTCAAGAAGCACAGGGTGTCCCCTATGGCTGGAATGTTCTCCCTCGTCCACCTTTGAAATCCAGCTCATTTTTTGACGCCCTGATCAAATTCTCCTCCTCCACGAAGCTGTCCCTCTCTGAGGAGACCTCAGCTCACCGTGCTGGTCCCCGTCATAGCAGATCTGACCTGCCCTGTAGTTAGTGAAGTGTGTGGTTCTCCCCTCTAGATTGTGAGCACCCTGAGGGCGATAACCTTGTGCTATTCCTCTGGATCTCAGCTTTCAGCACGGCCCCTGGCACGTGGCAGATACGCCCTAAAGAAGTGTTGAATTGATATGCATAGGGTAAGCGCTTTCTTGGTTTTTTATCCCTATAGGCAAAAAAATCTGTTTTGGTGCTACTTACATTCTAGGTGGGGATGGAAGGGATAAGCTGGAGTAGAATTGGAGCTTATTTATTTGAAATACTTTTCTCCAGCCATCAAGCAGCAATTATTTTCCAACTCCCATTCCTCCAACACAAAATACACACACATACACACACACACTAAACTCTAAAGCTCTAAGTTCCAAAATAAGAGAAAGAAAGGGGCTGGAGGTCACATGAGCTTCACAATTGCACTTTTCCTTACTGGTTTCTTATTACACTACTTCTTTTTCATGCACTTATGTATACTGAGATGTTGGGCTTCCAGCCAGCTCTTGGTTTTTCTGATTAGAATTGTATTTTCCCCAAGAAATTCACTTTAAACAAAATTCTATAAAAGCAACCACCATGAATCCCTCTGGAATTCGTTATAAAAAGTCTTTGCCTATGTAAAATAAGTGGATTCCAGTTTGATCCTGGCTAGGCTTGTCAGGACCCAGCGGTCTTGCTTTAACCTACTTGTTAGGCTGTGAAATCTATAGAGGGGTGGTTACAGGGCAAACTGGGGTATTGAGGCACGCACTGCAGCCTGAGCCCAGAACCAGCTGTGACCTTCAATCCAGAGACACCAGAACTGAAAATGACCTGGGGCTCCTTTCACCCCAGCCCATGCCTTGTGTGTCCCAACAAGTGTTTCAAGGTTGCCCAGGGAGAAAGAGGGTTTGTCTTTGGCTCCCTTCCCCCACTCTGTGATGTCCTCATACTCTTTGTGTCACCTTCTTGGCTCCTGTCCCCTGAGAAGCCTGTACCTGGAGAGAGTCTAATACGTGTAGTTACACTGAACCCTCAATGACAGACAAAGCTTAATGTATTACACGTCTCAGTGTTAACAGTGGAGGTTTAAGCCAGAGGAATGAATCTCTAATTGTGGAATTCAGGCCTCAGTAAGGCCACTGGGGGAGGCATTTTGGGGAGCAAGGAAAATGCTTGATTAGGAACATCCAAACAATAAGAAAGATTCGCTTCAATTGCTGGCCAGAATATTCTGACCAAAGACATCAGGCGTGCCGTGACGGCTGACCCCAGCTCCAGAGTACCTTGTAGACAGCATGGCCGATGCTGAGCATGACCTGTCCCATCCTCTTCTGTCGCCTGCGATTCTTCTGCATGAGCCCCAGCAGCACCGTGCAGCAGGGTTCACCGGTGCTCTCCTCCTGGTGGTCGTCCACCTCGTCCAAACAGATTTTGAACTGGGAATTGGTCCAGTAAGTGGCTAGAAGTCACTCAGGAGATGGTGGTTCCCCCCAGGGTGGGTGAAGAGATCGGGAAGAATAGAATGAAAGGGAGGAATTTTGATCATCCCAAGGAAAGCATAACTCTGGCCAAACTGTGCCGGGTAAGCAGGCCTTGGCAAGTTTGTTTTACAAGGTGGTCAGCATTTCCTCCTATCTCCCTACCCCACCCACACACCAGCACACACCCCCCACAGCATGTGGAAACTTTACACTTGTCCATTTGATCAACCAGGGCCCAGATATACTTGACGGGATATTCAAGGTCCCGTGGTCCCAGGGCTACACTGGGTCCCCCTGGAAGGAAACTCCAAGTCTTCTGGGGAAATGATTAACATCTCCCTGTTCTCAGCCTGTGAAGAACTGGCCTATGAAGATGAACCCACCTCCTGGAGGAAGGAGGTCTCTGCGGGGAAAAGCAGGTCCCTGGGACAGATGAGGACCAAGTCCAGCAAAGACTAGCTACCAAGGAGGCCTCTCCTGACAGACTATAAAAGGATGACCACTCTTGCCCCCCGGGGAAGCCTGTCTGACGGGCCCCTGCTTCAGATCACAGCCCGAAACAGCCATGATCACTGATCCTCTGTCCATTGATCCAGGGGCGCCACTAGATGGCGCAGCGTTGCAGCCAGTGATGAGACACACTCCCTCAAGAGTACGTCATTTAATAATGCCCGAGGAATAATAATTGGCGATTAAGAAGCATGCCTGCCATACCACCTATGGATATTTTAAAACACTGCTTCATTTCAAATATGACCTTAAAAAAAAAAATCTCTCCAAATAGTGACTGTACAAGCCAAAGCACAGAGAGGGCAAATGGGTCATCCAGGGGCGCACAGCAATTCTATGACAGACTCAAGTGGCAGAGTATGACTGAGGAAGATAGGCTTGACAGCCATCTCCATGCCAGGGCCTCAATAATTTCAATAACGATGTGCCCTGGGGGAAGAAAGGGGTGGGGGAAGGAGGGAGTGCTTAGGTCCTCTAGATAAGGGTCCAACCTGATACAATAACAAGGCATTCACAGGTGACCAAGAGCCACTGGTTATTATATTTTCTTAACAATAAAATTACTTATTCAATTCCACCTTCCCAGAACTTCCACTTCCAGATTTTTTTTTTATCTAAGGCACAAGTGTGTAGATTTTAAAACAAATATCTGTCGATTCCAGAGGAGCCAGAGACAATTCTGTAATCTTCTATACTTACCTCATTACCAAAGGGCAGGAACAGTCCATCTCTTCCCGACAGCTAGCTGACGGCACAGATGGGGTAGCGATTTCGTGCAGACAGATACCTTAGGCACGCCCTACAATTCCAAGTTCCCGAAATGATCCATGCAAATTTCCTACGCATTTTCTAAGAGCTTGCTAATGGTGAGCATATTTTAATTTCTCCCAAATGCAACATTACTGCAATCCCTACATTTTTTGTTTACTCCTTAACAGAGCTAGAAGAAGAAAATGGGTCATAAAAATAACACATCCCATTTGTATAACACTACACCATTTACAAAGCGCTTCTGAAGGTGGATATTATCCCTCCACTTTGACGATTGGGAAATTGAAGCTCAGAACAGGGAAACCACCCTCCCAGGGTCCCAGAGCTGTCGGACCGGGCATCTGAGTGACAGTGGCAGGAAAGGACCACCCTCCTTCCATCTCTGCCGTCAGAAATGGGAGCTCGGGTTGGATGGGGATAATGAAAAAGAGACCCGGTCAGGACCCAGGACCGCACCCACATGGGATTTTATTCTAATGCTGCTTCCACGCCCTGAGCACAGGACTGCGATGAGCTCTGTGGTGAGAACAAGGCCCAGTGCTTACAAGTCGAAGTCAGTTAACAATGTCAACATCAGACCAGGAGGGACGTGGGACCTGGGGAGGTGGGAAGTGGAGAGGGTGGGTTTTGCTTTCTTTCATTTCTCCTTAGAGATGTGGGGTTGTTTTTCGGAGTTTCTTCCTCTGCTGCTGCCTCAGCTGATTCAACCTAGGAGGAGCCTATATGTGTAGATATTAGTGGTCTCCCGCGAACAGGGAAGCCTTCCCACCTTTAATAAGATGAGGGCCCGGGTTAGTGCAGAGGCAGCGGTTTGCGCCAGACTATCCCCACTAGGGAGGGAGTTCTGATGACCACTAGGGGAGCGGACAGTGGCCATTCACACATCCTGTGTGTGGCCACCCCTGACCCAGGCTGTCTGACTCAGGTGCAAACAAAGCAGAACGGCCGCTCGGATGGATGCGGTCTACTGATACAGTGATGCCGAACCCGTGTCCCTCTAGCGCACCATCAGCCACTGTCCCAGGGCGCAGTGGGCCGGTTGCCAGCCAGCCGGGCCACATGGGGATGGAGGAAGCCCCAGAGAAAAACAAGAGGCCTTGGTGCAGGGTGACAAGAGCATGGTTAGTACGAAGAAGAATGGCCTTGGGGGGCAGGAGGCAGGTGGGTGAAGCACAGACAGTCTGAACACACAGACACTGAAGAATGATGTTACCTGAGATCAGGCCCCGGGGGAATGGCTGCAGAGGCACCACCCACCACTGCTGCCCTGGCCTCCAAGCCCCAGAAAGAAGCTGGGCCACCAAGGGGTGCCAGGAGCCAGAGAACAGAGTGCAAAGGCACTGTCCCAAGATTAACATATAAGGATGCCCAGCCCTGGGAGGACAAGCCAGAAGAAGGTGAGCACGGCAGCTCCCTCCTCACCTGGGTAGTTCTGGCAGCCGCCGGCAGTGGAGCCCCGTATCCGGCACCCGTTGAACAGAATCAGGTTCCACTTGTGTACCTCCTCGCTGCTCAGGGCGTCCAGGGACAGGTGGCGGATCTCTAGCCCAGAGAACTGCCTCAAGAAGTCCGAAAAAGACATCCTGGGGGCAGAGGGGCCAGTGGGCTGTCAGTCGAGAGAGCTGGGCTGGAAAAGTGATGGAAGGCGTGCCCCCTGGGCACGGGACGGAGCAAAGGCAGTGGGCTAACTCGCGTCTTTCCTGCAGCCCACTGTACAAATATGCAGGGGTCATTGACCACATTCCTCACCATTGTTAGGGTCTCCATTTTTCTTAGAGAACCCCCTTTCATATCTAACCAACCAGGCAAAGAGACTAAACCATAAACTGGAGAGACCCTGGCAGGTAAATTGAACCAATCCACCACCTCCAAGTTCCCTCCTGTTTAAATCTAACTGGTGTTAAAGTGGGAGCCTAGAGATGGCCCCTAAACCACGTCATATTCTTAGCGGTGTCCCTATTATCTTCCTTAGCCCATGGGTGAAGGAAGTTATCTTATTTTGATGCTATGCTAAATCTTGGCCTTAAAGAGATAGGAACAGTGCTCCTATTTCACTGGAAAGATATGGAAACTGAGGAAGACAAGCTGATAGCTAATCCGTGTTGAGGCCCAGATATCTTGGTTTCAATGCTTTAGATGTACTGGTACGGAGGTAGAGCTACTCTGGGGTAAAGGGGGGAGGAGAAAGAAGCCCTCCTGGCTGGGAACCGTGTTGAATTCCTGGAACACCTAGAGAGAGCTGCTCACCTGTGAACCAGGAATGGACCCACAATTAAGGGGACAGCACTCCCTCAGATGACTCTTACCAGAACTCTCCATTGTCAGCTTTCTTGTCCAGCTTTTCTTTCTGCCTGGGATCTATGTAATTCCACTCCGGTGCACTGGGAAAGAAAGAATAAAATTTAAAGTTTTTTTTAAAGGAAGCAGAGGTGATCATTCCTGAAGGGTTTGCTGCAGTGCAAGCTGTTTACTGCAGCTCAACTTCCCCCTGAGAAATGGGGAATCTGAAATGATAGCCGGGGGTGGGAGGGGGGTGTAGCCTGGGGAAGGGACGGGACTCCACGGGCACTAGCAGGGTGACCCCAGACATGCAGCAGGAACACTGCGCCATGGCTTTGCTCTAAGTTCACTCTCCAGGCAAGTTTTACACTCATGTCTGATTCAGCCCCCCAGGCCCTGATCACAGGCCTGGGCAAGCCCAAGGCAGGAGCTGTGAGAATGGCCGTCACAGGCCACTCCACTCCTTCTCCATTGGTGAGACGTCCTTCTGGCTTATCTATCAGTCTGAAGTGAAGATACTGTGAGAGGGTCTGAGCATCTCTGGGCACATGAACATGGTCCCCTTCCTGAGCCTGCAAAATGACAATCAGGCCCAGTTTTGTGACAATTTCCATGAAGTAATGTCACCCTGTGAGGCCTCCTGCTGGCGGCCTTTCCATGGCAATACCCACATAATTTGTTGAAATGCCATTTCCAGCTACCTGACCTTTAAGAAGTTAGGCTTTCCTGAAATATGTATGTAATGCTAAATAACTGAGCAGTATCCAGATTCTTCTTTAAAAACTCCCTTCCCTCATTGCTTTCAGCACAACGTGGAGACCTCCCCGTCGCTGCATAAAAGCTGGGGCATAGCCAAGCCCAGCCTCTTCCTCCAGGGGGGCTCTCAGGACCCCTAGCGATCAGGGAGGGGAGCACCCGGGGCCTATTTAGTTCATGGAAATAGTCATTGGATCAGACCAAACCTCAGGGGCTTCCCTGGTGGCGCAGTGGTTGAGAATCCACCTGCCAATGCAGGGGACACGGGTTCGAGCCCTGGTCCGGGAAGATCCCACGTGCTGCGGAGCAACTAAGCCCGTGCGCCACAACTACTGAGCCTGTGCTCTAGAGCCCGTGAGCCACAACTACTGAGCGCACGTGCCACAACTACTGAAGCCTGCGCTCCTAGATCCCATGCTCCACAAGAGAAGCCACCGCAATGAGAAGCCTGCACACCGCAACAAAGAGTAGCCCCCCCTCGCCTCAACTAGAGAAAGCCCATGTGCAGCAACGAAAACCCAACACAGCCAAAAATAAATAAATAAAATAAATAAATTTATTTAAAAAAAAAAAGAGCCAAACCTCAGAATGTGCTTGTTATAAACAAAGATTAGGGGACTAGCTGGAGAATATGAGATCTGACCTAAATCTCCCAGTTAGTTTCTTGAAACTTAAAAAAAAAAAAAAGTTTTAATTTAAAGACATTGGGCTGAGACTAGGGATGTTACCTCAGAGAAGCAGTGCCCTCCTCCCCCAGCAGCCATGTATAAATACCCCCGGCTGCGTCTCCATATGGAGCCTGCAGGGCTTGCCTGTCGTCACCTCACACCCCTGGACCTGTTCCAGCCTGTTAGGGACTGAGCAGCATCGGGGAAAGGAGATAAAGTCATATAAGCCCCGTAAGCAGCTTGGGAAGCAGCTGCTGCTTAAAATGGCCGAAACTGGGGTTTCAATTTCATTCAGCCATGACATCCTTTTGGGGCAGTTGGCAGAACTAAGGTTTTGGGCTTTGCTCCATCATAGGCAGGAGAATGAAAAATCTTTAATATAAGAGGCGATCCGTGGCCCTGGGGACATGTGTTTCTTCATGACACAAACCTGAAGGGAAGTACCAGTTACGAGCACTAATGATGTGTGATTAGTTCATAAATGTAATAAAGTTCCCTTCCAAAGCCCTGGTGGCATCATGCAGTGTGGGCAGCACGTATGAGGTACATACGAGGCTTAAGGATGTGCTGGGGGAGCGAGTTGTTATTATGACCATTCCCAATACTGGTGTCTCTTCATCAGTGACACTGGCCAATTCTCCACCATTCCCCAGAGCCAACCTGCCTCCCCCGTGCCAGCAGTGCTAACTAGAATGGAAACTGGGCCGTGCTCTCTCCATCCTCCTGTACTACAGTGGCATCGATTCCAGGGCACAGCTGTCCCAGGACACCACAGGAGGCCTCTGTGTCCAGGCCCCATCTCTGACTGGCTGCCACTCTCCACTGTGAGAAGTCTGGGCCCCTCCGTTCATTAATGGCTTTGTCGGGAGAGATCAACACCTGCCTGTAACGACTTCTGGGGGAGCGGGCGCCACTCCCATTCATCCTCACTGCCTCTGGCGGCCCATGGCTCCTAGGATCCAGTTCCTCTTTCTAGGCACGTTTCTTCTTGATGCTGAGGGGTTTGGCCTTTGTCAGAGTGACCAGGCTTTGTGGAGTGGAAAGAATCCAATCGAGACTGATGGGTCTCACCTTTGGATGACCGCGGTGGTAGGTAGAAAACAAGCCAACCCTCTGGCGCTCAGCAAAATTCCACTGAGCTGCCAAACTTGCAAATGCCAAAGCAGAGCAAGGAATCAAAGACTACAGCTGAGTGGATTTTGTTTGGCTTTTCCCCACCTGGAATCATCTAACACTCTTTTCTGAATAGGCCGTGTGGTTTGTGGACGGAAAGTGCTGCCCAGCTTACTCCACTGTGGGTCTCACGATCGCTGCGTGTTTGGATGATGCGTTCCCGCAGAGGGAGGTGAGCACGGGCGGAGGGAGGAAAGAACCTACTCATCGCTCCAGGCCCCCATCCATTCCACTTCGCCCCACGGGTTCCGGAGTCTGATCAGCTTCTGTGGATGACCCCGGAAATCCACCTGCAAGGGCCACAGACAAAGGCAACTGAATCACCGCGCATACCCCTGCTGCCCTGCGTTCATGTCCTCGCCTGAGCGGACGTGCATTCAATTCCTCAAATGCCCCTAAACAACCACTTCTATTTTCTTTTAACCCATGTTTTCAAGCCTTAGCTAACTACTCTATTTTCCACAATCTGGTTGAATAAATAGTAAATCCAGCATAAAAACAAGTGTTTATCTGCTTTAACTTGGATTAAAATTTGATAGTTGACTAACACTGACTCAGTTTTTAATATGTGAGACCTATTGATAATCAATGCCCTCCAACAAATACTAAGAGCAGAGCAGTTAGCATTTTTTGAGCAGGTAGTATGAACTAGGCATGGAGCTGGGCAGTTCAGAGGCATTATCACCTCATTCAAACCTCACCACAGTCCTATAAACTGGGTGCTGTTATTATCTTCATTTTCATCTCTCTCAAAACTCTGAGACCCAGAGAGAGTAGATATATGTATATGTATAACTGATTCACTTTGGTGTACACCTGAAACTAACACAACATTGTAAATCAACTACACTCCAATAAAAATTTAAAAAAACAAACAAGCAAACAAAAAAACCTCTGAGACCCAGCCAGAGGGTTTGAGTTATCCAAGGTTACCTGGTTAGTAAGTAGTAGATGGAGGACAGGCACCCAGGCAGTCTGTCTCAAAGCCCATAGTGGGAAATCCATACATCCACCTTCCCCTGTCGTCTACGGAACACTCACCAGGAGCCCCCATGTGTGCCTTTGCATACACGTGCAAACACGATGGACCGTTCTGTCTTCAGTGTCTGACCTTCCTTTGTACCCTCCGTCATGCCCTCGCCCAGTGTTTACATATACGTGCTCAATTCATATTTGGGAATTGACTTCATTAAAGAGTGTATTTGTGAAACACAAACACACGTAATGAACATGCATGCCTTTTTAATAAATAACAAAAACTGAGACAACCACTGCATTTCCTTTTTTGCCTTGGCCATCAGGAAACCCAAAACAAAATTTATTTCTCAACTGGAGCACTGTCTTTAGCCTAGATTGTCTGGTGTATTTTACCTTTGTTGTATGGTTTTATTGTGTCTATGCTTTTCATTGTAAACCACTGCACATCCTTTTTGGAGGTAGGCAGACTGTAGTAAATAGAAATAATGAAAAGTTCAGCCCATGCTTTCTCCTTGGGTTGGAACGTAAGGAATACTTGCGTTCCTTCCCACTATCACACCCCACCTTGAAAGTAGGGGTAGGTTTTACTAACTCTTTCTCTTTGGAGATCCTATGGGTTTCCACTGCTTTACCTGTACAAACATACTATTTTTTTTTTTTTTTTTGCCATATAACATACAGTAAGATATACTTTTTTAATGCTTTTCTTTTTTTTTCAATTTATTTATTTTATTTATTTATTTTTGGCTGCATTGGGTCTTCGAAGCTGTGCGCGGGCTTTCTCTAGTTGCAGAGAGTGGGGACTACTCTCCGTTGCGATGCGTGGGCTTCTAATAGCGGTGGCTTCTCTTTTTGCAGAGCACAGGCTCTAGAGCTCAGGCTCAGTAGTTGTGGCACATGGGCTCAGTAGTTGTGGCACATGGGCTCAGTAGTTGTGGCGCATGGGCTTAGTTGCTCCACGGCATGTGGGATCTTCCCAGACCAGGGCTCGAACCCGTGTCCCCTGCATTGGTAGGTGGATTCTTAACCACTGCACCACCAGGGAAGCCCAAACACCCTTCTTAGAATGAGTGTAGATCTAACTGACAATTTCTACAACTTTCCTCCAAAATTTCGTCCCTCTTCCTGGCCACATCTCAGAGGATAGCCTGCATTTAGTTAGAACCCATAGAGCTGAAGCTCAAAGAGGTTACATTATCCATCTCTGAGTGGGTAGGAGGTAGGACGGCCCTTGTAATAAGCAAGAGCTGAGTGTGGGTCGGTGCCAGGGGCTCTGTGCCACCAGAGATGCTGCATCTCAGCTGGGCAGGGAAGGGCCAGGTGGTGATTCCCTCTCTTTCTCTCAAGGATGCCAGGGATTTATGGTCGTATCATTACGCATTGCCCTTCCGTCTCCCCATGCTCAATTTTACCTGTTCGACTCCAGTGACAGAGTATGCGTGACTCTTAACCAGCTTCAGGCTGGTGACGGCTTCTGCTGCAGCTGCACTGGAGACCTGAGTTGAGAGTAAAGTCCACTCAGAGTGGCTGACCCTTACCTTGTTGGGGCCAGTCCTACAATGCTTTCCAAGGACAGGCTACACAGCCACAGGGCCCCAGGGCAGGTCTTGGGGGGGGGGGGGCGGCAGGCGCAGCAATTAACCTCAGGTAAATAGAGCTGTCTCCATCCAAACCCTCTTTGATCAGGCCTGCCTGCCAGTCCTGGAATATGACTTACCAGCCTTTGAAATGACACAGGAAGCAGGAAGCCATTTATTCTTCAAGAAGGACCCCATGCTGCCTGCAGAAGACTAATTATCCATGACAGTTGTCTGGACTGGCCCTGGTTCACGAGTGGCGGTGGGTGTCCCCAGGGTCCCTCCTCAACAGCCCCGCCCCCTCCCCAGACCCCACATCACTTCTCCACCAAAAATACACATATCCTGCTGGGGTTTTTATAGAGAGGAGAAAGGGGGATTGCTCTTGCTTTGTCATTCACGTGTGTGAGATCACCAGGTAAGGGTCGAGAGAAGGAGAAAGAGCAGGTGGAGGGGCAGGTGACAGCAGACCACGTGGCTGGTGGCCTCCAGGCTCTGGTCTACACACTACCATGGAACCGCATACAGCCAGCCCCCAGACAGAGTACCACCCCTGGTTCAGAACCTCTTCCCTTTTCTTCAGTGATCTCAAAGCCCATCATGTATTGTGAATCACCCTATTTGTTTTCCAAAATCCCAAGATTACTTAGCAAAAGGGGGTAGCAAAGGTAGGGCCCAGGATCCAGGGATCAAGTCTGCGTTCTTAGGGCAATTCCTGCAGTACTAACGGGGCTTAACACTTAGAACTCCTATGGTTTCTGACTTTATGAGACCAACTCCAGTTCCTACCCATTAATTAGGTCTTCCCACCGGCTCCCACGTGCTAGGGACAAATATGTCACAGGACTTGCCCTGTAAGTCCTAGACTCTGCTCTGGCCCGAAGCCTTCCCAGCCTCTAGCCCCTGTCCAGTTCCTTCCCTACCACACGTGGGGAGGGGCAGCAAAGAGAAACCGTCCCGGCTCACATCACTGGGGCAGGCCAGCAGAGACCCTGCTCGGAGGGCCTTCCGGATGATCTGAAACAGGCTGGCTGGTGGCTTCTTCAGCTCATAGCTCACATCACTGGAGCAGGCCAGCAGAGACCCTGCTCGGAGGGCCTTCCGGATGATCTGAAACAGGCTGGCTGGTGGCTTCTTCAGCTCATAGCTCACATCACTGGAGCAGGCCAGCAGAGACCCTGCTCGGAGGGCCTTCCGGATGATCTGAAACAGGCTGGCTGGTGGCTTCTTCAGCTCATAAAACTCAGAGATGCCACCTGTGAAATCCTCAAACCCCTCCACTGTGGACCCTCCAGCGAGAGCCTCATAAGAACTGTTGAGCCTGTTGGAAAGAAAAAAAAATACGTGCATCATCCAGAGCCATTAGCAACCCCAGCGAGGGGACCACATGGGATGGGGTAGGGGCGGTGCTAGGACATGGTGTGGTCTGGAAGGTACAGGAGCGCCTCTGCCAATTTTGTCTGTGTGGCAGGGAGGGGCTTAGGCACAGTTTCACGTAGCCAGCTCAGCACTTTGCCAGGAGCAAATCTCAGATCACCTCTCACCAAGCCATGCGCTCTTATAAAAACCAAAGTGCAATCTTTCCAGAGCTGACCTTGAATTCTAGGGTTTCTGCAGGTTGGGGGCATGGGTAGGGATGAGGGGGACCCTCCCTCAAAGCTGAGAGGCATCCCTTGGGGTTTGCTTTGGGAATAGGGCTGGGAAGGAACAGGGGTTGCACAAAAGGGTACCAGTCAATGAAACTAATTCAAAGAACCCCAAAGAAGACTTTGAACATTGAATGCCAGTGAGAAGGAGAATGACTCCCAAGCAAAGGGTAGAGACTTTGATGAGTTTGGGATCTAAGTACATTTGCTTTATTCTTCTTCTTTGTCATTCTTTTAAAAATTCACATTGACCTAAGAACTGACCGGGGGGTTTGAAAGAGGACAAAGCTGAGACACCAAGAAGCTAAGTGGTTGTCCCAGTTCACTCATTCATGTGGGACAGAGCTAAGCTTTTAACTCGTAGCCCAAATTTCTGTTTCTCTTAGTTACGGAGGGGTACTTTGCATAGGGTGCAGGGGCTGGGAACGATGGGCATGGCACCCAGAGGCTGGGGAGGGGCAGGTAAAATCCTCCAAGGAGACTGCGGAGCCTCCCAGGTCCTCCCTGCCCCACTTCCTTGGCGTAGGCCTTCTCCAGCAGCGCGCCCCAGAACTCACTGCCTTCCTCGGAGTGCAGGAAGAGCAGCTCCCCGTCGTTGGTGGGCAGCCTGTCGTCCACCACCACCTCCACCCACTCGCCGTACTGCCAGAACTGCGGGAGGGACACACAGCGCCCGTCCACAGGGCTGAGCTGAGAGGCAGAATCAGCATCCTCAGTGGACCTCAGAAGCAGCGTCTGTGCTGATCAATGTTCCAGCCTTGGACCTTTAATGGACTCCTTAAGAGCAGGATCTGTGCCTTACTTACCCGTGCCCATAGGAGACGCCGGCCAAAGCAGGAACCATCGAGTCCAGTGGCTGAGCTTGTGGATGAGAAAACTTGCGTCACGCAGTGGCAACAGTGACGCTGAGTGACGCCACTCGGGCTCCCATCTCCTGACCCTCACTCCAAGGTGCCTTCCTCAAGGCCTCATGGCCTGGGGGAGACAGGAGGGGATGGACGTGTGGATGACTGGATGGACATGTTAAAGCAAAGTTTCTCAAACTCAAGCACACTCCAGAATCCCCTGGAGGGATTATTAAAACCTAGGCTACTGGACCCCAAGCCCAGATTTCTGATTCTCAGCATGGGTCCCAAGACTATGGAAAGTAGTGTCAAGGGCTGTGAGCAAGGCAGGATACCTGAAAGTGAAAGATCGCCCTGTAGTTCTCCTGGAAGCTCTGGTCCCTGCGGACCACGCAGTAAAGCAGTTCTCTTCATTCAAGGTGGGGGAGGCAATGGCCGCCAGAAGCCAGCAGTCACCTGCACCATGTCATGGGGGACACACACTGGTCAGGCCAGGCCTGCAGGTTCCCTGCTTCCTCTGACCCTCACTGGCCCATTCAATCCAGAGTCACACGACTCCCTTCTGGGTCAGATAGTCTGGGACTCTTTTCCTCAAGTGTCTGAAGGTCCTGCTGCCTCCTTGGAAGTTCTCAGTTCCTCCCTCCCCCCACCTGCCACATGCTGACCATTCCACATGTCCTAAGCTCTCAATCAGTGGAGTAGAAGGTGCAAAGAAAGAAAGGAAGAAGCAAAAATCATCCTCTTTGATTCCTTAGTAACAACTTTAAGAAAACATTTGGTTGGAGGAAACACTGAAGCTATTTGGCCAGCTCAGGATGCATGTGTGTGTGTGTGTGTGTGTGTGTGTGCATGTGCGTGTGTGTGTGTGTTCCTTGCTCCGCTTAACCTTGGATAACGGAGAGTTGCCTCTTCGTGTCTGTTGGAGGACTGCCCTTTTATGTTTCAGAGCTCACCATGACAGCTTATAACACTCCTGAGATATTGATTAGCATGAAAAGATCATACTTTTAGTCAGAAGAAATCAAAATCAAGAGAGGTTAAAAATGTTAGGGCTCAGTGTTGGTCACTTTGGAGATCCAAGTAAATGCAGAAGAAAACAGAAAACTGCTTTCTGTACAAGTCGGGACCCCCCCAGACCCGTGCACCTGAGCAGTACCTCCACGGAAGGCACCATTATTCCCCGTGGTGTCGACTTCAAAAGATTAAGCACAGCCCCAGACACCCTTTACAGACCTTAGCATCCTGTGGTGGATCTATCATCCTGGAATTGATGTAAATTTGTCTCACATCTCATTTATAGGCTTCTTCTACAACAGTCTCTGAGATCTCAACGTCCTTACGTGTGCTGCTCATCGTGTGAAGAAGTATTTCATCTTACTGGCCCGACAGCTGCTTCTTCCCAGTTTCACTCCAGAGCCCTACCTCTAGGAGTTTAGGGTTTGGAGACAAGTTTCTCCCATTCCTATCCCAATCAAATGGCTCCAAAATCCAGCCTGTGTGTCTCAGCCTTCACCTTGTCCACAGAAAAAAATCTGAATCTCTTCACTATATCTTCAGATAAAAGCCCCTTCAACCATTCAGAGACCCTCTGAGGACCTCGCCTAACTCTTTGTGTTCTTTCCACGCTGTGGCCCAAGCTGCACACATAGTCCAGGATGAACACACCATGGTTCTCTCAAACGTGGGCTGCCTGAGAAAGTAGTCAGTAAACTGTGACACAGGAACCCACCTCTGAGGATCTGTCATCTGCTCAGTACGCCTCCATCACCAGCTTATCCTAGGAAACCCTTTGCTCTATCTGCCCTCATCTCTCTCAACAGAGAGGTTCATGATTTGGTCCCAAATGAATTCCTTTCCCTCTTCCTTTCCCCGACCAGCCTCATATATTCTCTCTCTCTCCGCCTCTCGTACACAGTTAATTTTTGAAGAGCTTTTCTGACCCAGAAGCCAGCCCTGCCCCTGTCTTCTGCTCTCACTGACAAATGCCCTCCTCCCGACGGCAGTGGGCCCCCAGGTGGGACCAGACCCGGTAGCGGGAGGAGATAAGAATTGGTACAGCAGGCACGGGACTGTGGCTTCTCACTAAAGAAGACTCAAGGGGGGCAGTACCTCATTCAAAGGCAACTTCCAAAGAGTGGAAAAAATAACAGGTTTTCTCCTCTCACTCCAGCCTTCTTCCCGTCAACACCTGTGATCACCTCTTTCCTCTGCTCAGAAATGTTCAACTTCCTCCATTGCTTAAGAACAAGATAAAAACTAACAGGGCATCAGGACCCTTCACAACACGTCTCCCCCACTTCCCCAACTTCCTCCATTGCTTAAGAACAAGATAAAAACTAACAGAGCATCAAGACCCTTCACAACACGCCTCCCCCACTTCCCCAACTTCCTCCATTGCTTAAGAACAAGATAAAAACTAACAGGGCATCAAGACCCTTCACAACACGCCTCCCCCACTTCCGCAACTTCCTCCATTGCTTAAGAACAAGATAAAAACTAACAGGGCATCAGGACCCTTCACAACACGCCTCCCCCCACTTCCCCAACATCCTCCATTGCTTAAGAACAAGATAAAAACTAACAGGGCATCAAGACCCTTCACAACACGCCTCCCCCACTTCCCCAACTTCCTCCATTGCTTAAGAACAAGATAAAAACTAACAGGGCATCAGGACCCTTCACAACACGCCTCCCCCACTTCCCCAACTTCCTCCATTGCTTAAGAACAAGATAAAAACTAACAGGGCATCAAGACCCTTCACAACACGCCTCCCCCACTTCCCCAACTTCCTCCATTGCTTAAGAACAAGATAAAAACTAACAGGGCATCAAGACCCTTCACAACACGCCTCCCCCACTTCCCCAACATCCTCCATTGCTTAAGAACAAGATAAAAACTAACAGGGCATCAAGACCCTTCACAACACGCCTCCCCCACTTCCCCAACATCCTCCATTGCTTAAGAACAAGATAAAAACTAACAGGGCATCAGGACCCTTCACAACACGCCTCCCCCACTTCCCCAACATCCTCCATTGCTTAAGAACAAGATAAAAACTAACAGGGCATCAAGACCCTTCACAACACGCCTCCCCCCACTTCCCCAACATCCTCCATTGCTTAAGAACAAGATAAAAACTAACAGGGCATCAGGACCCTTCACAACACGCCTCCCCCACTTCCCCAACTTCCTCCATTGCTTAAGAACAAGATAAAAACTAACAGGGCATCAAGACCCTTCACAACACGCCTCCCCCACTTCCCCAACATCCTCCATTGCTTAAGAACAAGATAAAAACTAACAGGGCATCAAGACCCTTCACAACACGCCTCCCCCACTTCCCCAACATCCTCCATTGCTTAAGAACAAGATAAAAACTAACAGGGCATCAGGACCCTTCACAACACGCCTCCCCCACTTCCCCAACATCCTCCATTGCTTAAGAACAAGATAAAAACTAACAGGGCATCAAGACCCTTCACAACACGCCTCCCCCCACTTCCCCAACATCCTCCATTGCTTAAGAACAAGATAAAAACTAACAGGGCATCAGGACCCTTCACAACACGCCTCCCCCACTTCCCCAACTTCCTCCATTGCTTAAGAACAAGATAAAAACTAACAGGGCATCAAGACCCTTCACAACACGCCTCCCCCACTTCCCCAGCCTGCTTCCCACTGTCCTCCCACCGTGAGTCTGATCTCCAGTCGAACTCGGATGTGCACACACCATGCCCTGGTCTTTTCCAGCACACGCTTTCACCCATCCATCCCCTCGGCTTGTAGAGTCCTTGCTGCAACTCCACCCCCTTTCCCCTCCTCCACGAAGCCTGCCCTGATGCTTCTCAGCCTCCAGCCGCAGGTCACCTCTTTTTCTTTGTGTTTCCTAAAGACCTTGTTTATACTTCTCTGCGCACAAGCTGCTTCCCAATCCAATCCCTGACCCACTTCGGCGTCCCGTGTGCTCCCTCCTCAGAGCCCCCAGCGCCTTCTTGGGCCACTAGAACGAGACTGTCTCTGCAACCTCTTCCTGCAGAACAGGGATGTGGAGTCCCCGTCCTGGCATCCCCAGCAGGTGGCTGACACATAGTAGGGGCTCGATGACTGTTTGATGAATAAAAATAAATATGTGCAGAGAAGGACAAATATCATATGATACGTATCACTTATACGTGGAATCTAAAATATGATACAAATGAACTTATCTACGAAACAGAAGCAGACTCACAGACACAGAAAACAAACTTATGGTGACCAAAGGGGGAAGCGGGGGAGGGATAAGTTAGGAGTTTGGGGTTAGCAGATACAAACTACTATATATAAAATAGATAAACAATAAGGTCCTACCATATAGCACAGGTAGGACAAGATATTCTATATCTTGTAATAAATCATAATAGAAAAGAATATGAGAAAGAATATATATATATATATATATATACTGAATCACTTTGCTGTACACAAATATTGTAAATCAACTATATTTTAATAAAAAATGAAAAAGACTTAAAAAAATTATTTATTTATTTTTTCATCATCTTTTTAAAAAATTATTCATTTATTTATTTATTTTTGGCTGCGCTGGGTCTTCATTGCTGCGCGCGGGCTTCTCATTGCAGTGGCTTCTCGTTGCGGAGCACGGGCTCTAGGCGCGCGGGCTTCAGTAGTCATGGCTCGCGGGCTCTAGAGTGCAGGCTCAGTAGTTGTGGCTCGCGGGCTTAGTTGCTCCGCGGCATGTGGGATCTTCCCCCGGACCAGGGCTCGAACCTGTGTTCCCTGCATTGGCAGGTGGATTCTTAACCACTGCGCCACCAGGGAAGTCCCTTAAAATTTTTTTTTAGGTAAATATGTGACCAAATGAATCAATGACTCATATTTTGTTCTTGTGCAAATCCCCAACAGGACCTACATGTTTGCACCTGAATCTCCCTGGTGTCTGGAGAGGTGGAGCCCAATGAGGACATGTGTTGAACCTGACAGGGGCCACCTAAGCCAGCACGAGGGGCCCCTGCCTCTAGAGCTCGGGGGTAGAGGGAGATAAGGGAAGACGAGGGCAGAGGTGCAGGCCTCTGGGGAGGGGCAGATGACCGGGCTGCAACCCTCCCTGCGACAGGTGGCCTCTCACAGAGATCAGAGCAGCACCTGCCCTCATGACAAGGTGCAGTCCTGGTTTTCTTCTGATACTGGCGTTCTTGCTCCCACACAGCTGCTTCCAACAGCCCACCTGGAATATCCCTTAGACATTAAAATTCACGGCACGGACACAAAGTGTCCCTCGGTTGCTGACATCAAAAGGGGCTGCCCAGCTGGAAGAGAGTTTAACTTTCTCTTCATCTGCCTCACTGTTGCCATTTCCCAGGATCCACCTGGCTCTCAGGGCCAACCCAGAGCTGCAAGGAGATGCAGTGCGTACACGGGCTTTGGGACGCCTGCCAGGGACTCCCTGAGGTGTGCACGCACTGTCATCACAAAGATGCTTTCTCTAAGGCACAGGTGCAATGAGCGTGTTCCTCTCCTGAGAGCTCTCTTGGGAAGACAGACATTTATGCCGTCGCTCAAAACATTTCAGAAACGTGTTTGGGGATCTGCCTGTATGCTTGTACACATGCATCACGTTCTCCTCCGTGGACACATGGCTTGGACCTTGAGCATAAGTTTAATTTCCAAAGGCAACTGAGAGGCTTTTGGATCTAAGGTTGGTGGTGAATAAGGTGGACAGAAAAAGCTGGGAAAGAGTCTTGATGGGCAATGCCCTCCTCTCCAGCCACCTTCCAGCAAGGGCGGGTCCTGGTTAGAGCGTTGGCTGACCAGGGAGCTGGAGGGGGAGGGTTTTGCGTCACTGACCTTACCGGGGGTCTGCTGAGCTTTGTTCTTCCTACTCCTTCTTCAGGTTATATATGTAATGGGTTTAACATTTATTAAAGTCATAAACTGATTTATTTTTTTACTCCACTGAAATAACGGTCCCCCCGATCTCCCCACCCACCGCATCAGCAGGCTTCAGGGCTTCTAGTAAACAGCAGGCAGACCCCAGCCACGACAATGAAGTCTTTGCTCTGCTCTGTCAAAAACGCATTTTAAGCCAATCAAGAAATAATAATCCTGAGTCAGGTTTTCTTAAAAAAAAAAACAACTCTAAATTCAAATATTCCATTTACATGTTATCAAAGCTTGATGATCTAAACACCTAGTGTTATGATAAACCCTAGGCAGCAAGAACTTGGGCTATGACTTAAGAGAATTTTCCAAACATCAGGGGGGAAAGTGGAGATGCTTCTGGACTACAAGGAGGAGAGAGGACGGGAAAAAAGAGGAAAGGTCAGACATTGGAACTGCTTCCATCGCCCCTCTTCCACCTTGAGGTTGAACAATGGCCGGAGCAGGAACAATAGCAAAACCACAGAGAGATTAAAGAGGAAGCCAAGGCAGAGAGGATTTATGCCCTGCTTCCCATGGGGGACACGGGGAGCAGAATAAAAATGGCAACACGGAGTGCTCAGGTGGAGAGAAGGTGAGAGAAGGTGAGAGAAGGTGGTAAAGAGCGCCCCCAAGTCTCCCTCTGCCGTCAGATAGTGACTGAGCTGAGGGCAGGGAGGAGAAGGCAGGTCAATCCCACCACAGAGGCCATGGCGACCGCGTGGCTCAGGGCCAGGCCGGAGGCGTGACAGCGCACTGAGTCGGGCCTCGGTCAGCCAGGGAAGGTCCACTGGACCCTGACAGCACCAGCAGAACAGACCACACCACACGCTAGTCCCAGGAGACCAGTGGGACCCAGAGGACAGCAGCGGGCACCCAAGGGCCAGCCACTCTTCTCCCATAGGCTGGGGGACGTTAAGCCTTTCCTTCCATGCAGACACTGTCCTGGGGAGGCTGGAGAGGGGCCAGCCTTGAAGAAGCAAGAAAGCCCCCAAATAGAGTGGCTGAAGGAGGAATATTTATCCGAAAGAGACAAGAACCCGAAACAGGCAGAGGCAGAAAATACCTTTTATTGGCCAGTTGATGTTTCCCCCCAACTCATGGTCAGTGCAAATTGGGGTTCCCCAGCAAGCTGAGAGCAGTCGAGGAAGGTAAAGAATGCCATGATGATTGCACATCTGAATGTAACGCAAAGATTCTGACCTGCTAATGTGTGCTTGTTTTCCAAAAATCCATCTTTAATGTTTTGTCACAGCTGAGGCCTCCTTTGTCCCCTCTTCGCGGTAAGGTGGCTGCAGTGTTTCATACTCGGGCTGCTATTTTCGCTCTGCACATTAGTGCCAAGCAATCACCAAAGCCTCCCTCCTCCCCTCCCTCCCGTGGGTGAACCTGCCTTTTCCAGTCCTCGGCATTCAGTTCCTGCCTTTTTGATGACATTAAAACACATACACACACACTTGCGGCCGTGCTGGCTTTGTTGACAATTCCCATCTCTCAGGCTAGACCGAGAGCTGACTGGAGGCCCCAGCACAAAATGCTTCCCTGAACGAAGTCATGTAGGTAGCAAAGTGTCAGATGGGATCTGACAATTCATACCCTAATTACCAGCAAGAAAGTCTCATGGCTTAGCCCATTTTGCAGTTGATATCTCGAACAGGGAGAGATAAAACAGCATACATTAATACTGTATAAGACTAGAACCAGGGGCTTCCCTGGTGGCACAGTGGTTAAGAATCCACCTGCCAATGCAGGGGACATGGGTTCGAGCCCTGGTCCGGGAAGATCTCACATGCTGCAGAGCAACTAAGCCTGTGCGCCACAACTACTGAGCCTGCGCTGTAGAGCCCGCCAGCCACAACTACTGAGCCTGCATGCTACAACTACTGAGCCTGCATGCTACAGCTACTGAGCCTGCATGCTACAACTACTGAAGCCTGTGCGCCTAGAGCCCATGCTCCACAACAAGAGAAGCCACCACAGTGAGAAGCCTGCGCACCGCAACAAAGAGTAGCCCCCGCTCGAGAAAGCCCTCGCGCAGCAACGAAAACCCAATGCAGCCAAAAATAAATCAATCAATCAATTAATTAATTATTTAAAAAAAGAAATGTGAGTTTGGGATTAACAGATACACACTACTATTTATAAAATAGATAGACAACAAGGACCTACCGTATAGCACAGGGAACTCTGTTCAATATCTTGTAATAACCCATAACGAAAAAGAATCTGAAAAAGAGTATATATATATATATATATATATATATATATATATATATATATAGAACTGACTCACTTTGCTGTACAGCTGAAAACAGCACAACATTGTAAATCAACTATACTTCAATTAAAAAAGGAAAAAATATTAAAACTAAAAAAAAAATTAAATTAAAAAGCTCCTATAACATAGTGTATCCAGCTGGAGCAGGTTTCTCTAACTGAGCACTGCTGACACTTTGGTCTGGATAATTCTGTGCTGTGGGCTCTCCTGTGCACTACAGTTGTTCAAAAGCATCCCTGGCCTCTACCCACTAGATGCCAGTAGCACCTGCCTCCCAGTGTGACAGCCTGAAATGACTCCAGACACTGCCAAACATCCCCTGGGATGGGGGACGGAGGATCATCCCCCCGCATCGAGACCTCATGAGCCGGAACATCCACAGTAAAATCGGGTGTTGAGGAAAGTCTGCACTGGAGGGAGGTTGGACAAAATGGCTTTGCATCAAGTCTCCGGTTTTCAACAACTGCTCAGTATGAAAATGTCAGTGACGGGGATGATAATGACGTTTCTTTAGTCTATTACTCCTAGAGTCTTCTGGGAACCACTTTCTGCTTCCCCCTTCCTTCTCTCACTCCTGTCTGCTCTGGTTAAAGAAAATTATAACAGCCAAAGGAAGGCTCTGACTCGCTCATCAAGGTCGGCAGCCAAGCCAGAGTAGGGTGTCATCTTACCCAGCTTCCAACATTTGCTCGTCTCAAGACCCCGGGTGTAGCATGATTAGACTCAGGCCCACCCACCTGGATTTGGAAGAGTGACCATTTGACCTCCTGCGCACCCCTCTGAGCTATATCATTCTACCATTCCTCTTTCCCTGCAAATCATAGAGATGCCAGCCCTCACCTCCGCAAGCAGAGGCAAAGCTAGACATTTCTGAACCTGGACGACATCATTTCCACTGGATCCCCCCAGCCCCCTTCCTGCAGCCAGCCTCCATCCCAGACACCCCTCTACCCTCTCCCCAGGCTTAGCCCTGGAGCACAGATAGACATCTGGCTCCAGCTCTGCAGTGGCCTTTTGGCATCCTCAGGGCTCCTGTTTACTCTGAGATTATTGTTACCCGCTCCCCCAAGCCACATCACTCCCTGGAGCAGTGCCTGCCCAGGCTGGCCGGGCTGTGCACAGGGCGAGGGGAGTGAATGAGTCAGCCATGTTCACACCCCCTGCATCCTAGCAGAACACTCCATTTACATTCCTGTCCTCTTCGAATCATTTGCAAATCTCCCCTATCTCGTACCAGCCTCCAACCCTCCTTGGAAAACATATGTTTGCGAGGTTCCCTTCCTTCAGGTTTGGGGAGTAGTTCTTATATGTCATCATCACTCACCAGCATTTAGCAATCATTGCTCATGTAGGACACTGGGACAAGAGAGATGTAAAAGACATGGTCCCTGCCCTCGGGGAGCCAACAGGCTTAGAAAAGTCAAAATAACATGGCCTTTGTCCTCAGAAAGCCCGGGTTTAAATCCTCAGGCCCTGACTTGTATGCTGAGTGACCTGTAGCCAATTCTTAACTCTTATGATCCTCAGTTTTCTAATCTATAAAATGGGTTTGTACCTCACAGTTTATTGTATAGGATCATTTACGCAAAAAGGACTTATTTGTAACAAGAGAAATGTTTAAGAATATACATAAATATCAACCTCCAGTTGGGAGAGAGGACATCAGGACATAAAAAATATAAAAGATGCACATGGATGTACATGTAACAGCAGACATATTTTTAGGGGGCCTCTTGAGTATCTTGATTAATGGTCCCCTATGGGTAAGCCAGCTTCCCTCTACCCTGACCCCACTTGCCAATACAGCTTCAGGGAGGGCAGAGAGGGATGGACAGGAAGAGGTGGGCTTGAAAACTCCAGAGCAAGGAGGAGGGGCCCAAATGGGGTGAGGTGAGCCCAGAGGACAGGGCCTCTTGGACCCTCCCCAGGTGAGACTCAGAGAGAAAACCATTGTGGGGAGAAGTTCTGCACTAGAGAAGGCATGAGCAGCCCCCACAGAATTAAGAGCGTGGTGAGCCGGGATAGATAGAGGCGCTTGGCTGACTCACAGGAAACCCCTGAGCTCCCCTGGGGCCTCAGCAAATAAGGGACAGAGGCCACCAGTGTGATGCCACCAGAAGGCAGGGCAGGAAGCAGACCAACCACCCCTCAGCAGACATGGCCAGTGCACACGAGGCCCCATATGGCCATCTTGGGAAGGAGAGGGCAGAGGAGAAGAATCTGGAAGACTAAAGAGTTACCCAAAAGGGACCGAGTTGTTTCAACTACTGGGTTGGACAAAGTTTTAAGTTGAACTGGACTATATTTAGTTAGTTCCCCACTTCCCTAGGCAGGGCTCCTGGGGAAGATGAAAGCAGTTTTAGATGGGACTTGTGCAAAGGGCCACACCCAGGGACTCCAGAGGAGCTGCCTGAGATGAGCTTTCAGAAAGTCTCCCACCATAAGCGACATTTCTGCTCAGAAGGGACAACTCCAGTGGCTTTCCCGTATCGAGGGCCTAACAGGAGCCTCAGTGTCTCCTGGACTAGTAGGTGGTGGTTCTTGGGCTCTGTCTGTGGTGGGCTCTTTCCCTCAGACAGACTCGGAGTCAAAGGAAACGCGTCTGCGAACAAGTCACACTCACGAGTCACAATGGACCCTGCTCTGCCTGGGTCCATTCAGCATTACCAACTCCCGCTCCGAGTTACGTGTAAAGTGCCTGTTCCCTGCACCTTCTTGGAGCCTGCAGATGCATTCTGGGCTAATGGACCGTGCATGCCTGGCCCCTGATAAATCCTGCCAAATCCCAAAGTAGGTTAATCCAATGGTTTTTGGGCCGGTTGCGTTCTTACAAAATGGAGATGAGAACAAAAAGGCACCCCAAGCTCAGCCCTTCACCCTCCAAATATTTCCCTGAAATCACATAAGGACCCCCCTTCGTTAGCATCCCCCCAAAAAGGAGAGTGCCTTCCTACATTTGAATCTCTCAGGCTCTGCACCGGGTAATGGGGGCATTTAATCCCCACTTTCCAGATCCATAAAGCTGAGGCCCTGAGCAGCTACGTGACGTCTCAAGGTCAGTCAGTGTCAGAGCCAGGTCTAGTGCAGCAGGATGATTAGCTTGCTGCCTTTCCACACCCTGCAGAGCCCTCGGAAGCCGAAGCAAATGGGATTATCCCCATATACGAAATGTTGTGCCCTAGACTCCTGCGCAAGACGATCATGAAGTTTCAGGAAGCTTCTCTCCTCCCCTGAGACCACACACAGCTTTTCCTTAGCCTCTCCTCATCCCCACTTTCCATCTGCCTTCACCACTCCTCCCCCACCCCTCGTTAACATTTGGTTCACCTTCTGACCTACCTCATCTAGTAGCAGCTACTTACATCGCAGTAGCATAAAACAGTTGCTACTTCTTGGAGTTGTTATGAAGATAGAAATGAGATAATCTATGAAAGTGCTTAGCTTGGTGCCCGCTGCAGAGAAAAACCTTCAATAAGGCTCCTATTATTAGCAATTACCACCCAACACAGAACAATCAAAAACACAGGAGAGCCCAAAGAAGCGAATCAGCCAACATTTATTGAGCATCTACTACTCTCTAAGAAAACGAAAATGAAAATTATTCTAGGAAGTGGCAGGCCTCGCAGTCCTCCTCCCACCCACCTGACCCCGCACGCCCCGCACCACCCTGTTTCCTCTCTCAAGCATCACACCACTAGTTTCCCAGTTGCTCAAGCCTGGGAGTCATTTTGATTCCTATTCCCCCCACTCCGCTCCTATCTAATTGCTTCCTAAGTGCTTTTGACTTTATTCCTATATAGCGCCCAAGTCCGGCTTCTCCTCTCTAACACCCCTACCACTGCTTTCTCTCCCACTAGGACTATAACGGACCATCTTTCCTCCAACATTCATTATCCAGGAGCTGTAATTAGGGGGCTGCAGAAAGAAGCGAACTTGCCATGATGTGAAAATATTCACGCATTTGCATTTCAGCATCCTCCCCGCTTAACACTAGTAACTGTCCCTACCCATCAAGCCACTCTCACATGTAAATGCCATGCAAAGGGGTTGCAAAGGGACACCGAACATTTGGCTAAAGTTGCAGGATTTCATGAAGTTGATGAAAGTGACGTTGGAGACCTGCCCCCGAGCCAGTGCTGGAGGAGAGCCTGGCAGAGTGACAGCAGTGACAGCTGAGGAAGAGAAGACGGACCGGGCTCCAGGCACGATGGGCACTTCAAGGGAATGGTGTGAACATCAAAGGATTGAAAACGGACCTTGGGGAAAGCGGGGAAGCCTTGAACATTTCCATAATTCTGCTTTGAAAGTCAAGGGAGAAGTGGAGGGTGCCACATCGTGCTGTCCTGTAATTTTTTCAGAAAAAACCACACCCCTCAAAAGTCAACAATTGGATGGACCTAGAGATTGTCATACTGAGCGAAGTAAGTCAGACAGAGAAATACAAATATCATATGACATCTCTTACATGTGGAATCTAAAAAAAGGTACAAGTGAACTTATCTACAAAACAGAAATAGAGTTACGGATGTAGAAAACAAACTTATGGTTACCAGGAGGTAAGTGGGAGGGATAAACTGGGAGATTGGGACTGACATACACACACTACCATATATAAAATAGAGAACTAGTAAGTACCTACTGTATAGCACAGGGAACTCTACTCAATACTCTGTAATGACCTGTATGAGGAAAGAAGCTAAAAAAAGAGTTGATACATGTATATGTATAACTGATTCACTTTGCTGTATAGCAGAAACTAATACAACATTGTAAATCAACTATACTCCAATAAAAGAAAAAACAGTGATCACAGATCACCATAACAAATATAATAATAATGAAAATTTTGAAATATTGCAAGAATTACCAAAACGTGACATAGAGACACGAAGTGAGCAAATGCTATTGGAAAAATGGAGCCAATAGACTTGCTTGACACAGTTGCCACAAACATTCAATTTGTAAAAAAGAAAAAAAAAAGCAGTATCTTCAAAGTGCAATAAAGTGAAGCTCAGTAAAATGGAGGAAAAAAGTAAACAATTGATTCATTCCTTGTTCTAAGATCTAGCACAGAGCTGCAATTATTACATGAGCATTGCGAAATTTAAGAAAAAGTTTTTTCAGAATTTTTTGTATCACTTTTCAAAATTGTATATTAACCAAACCTTGTAGAAACTATTTACTAAAAAATGTGGCCTTCCTCCAGTACGGTCCTCAGATAATAAGGGTTCCTCACCTTGCAGTTGTCTGCCGCAGGGTGTTTGCACTCTCCCCACTACAGCATGTCTGGCTGAACTTGCCCTTACTGACAAGCTTCCGTGCTGCCCCACTGCCCAGGACTAAAGTCCCGAATTCTTCCCCCAGCATCAAGGCCCTGCACAATCTGGAGGCTCCCACCTTTCCACTCCCAGCCTCTGCACCCCTGCTCCCTCTGGGCTGCAACCCTGCCACTTCCCTGCGTGTCCTCCCCGGTGCCCCGCTCTTTCTAGCTGAAGGACCTTTGTTCATATTCCCTCTGCTGCCTGGAACCCTCTTTACTGGGAGAGGAGATACAGTGCCAGTTTGTTCAAAGAAGACACTTTAATAAATATTTGTAAAATGAAGGAATGAGCTGTGAAAGTTCTTCCTGATTCTGACAAATTCAAATGTCTGTTAAGACACACATCCCATCACTCTTCTTCCTGATTCTGACAAATTCAAATGTCTGTTAAGACACACATCCCATCACTCTTGGAAGCATCCCACTGCCAACCATCCCTGAATCTGCCATGTGATCCCCACCTCCTGCTATATCTGTAAATGAAGAATCTAGCACACCTTACTAGAATATCTTCTTCCTTTTATGATTGCATTAGAGCAAGCTACCATTGTTCTAGAAGCAAGATCCCAGAGCACATCAATCCCTAGCATTTCGAATGTCCAGGAGCTCTCAGCAGGGGGTGGGATACTGGAGACACCCTGGGAGGAGTGTCACCAATACATTTTCAAAGATTAGCCCCAAATCCTACCAGTATTCTTCTGAACAATGGCGGTGTGACTCCTTATGGCTACTATAATTTTTATATCTTCAAAATCACTCCTTTCAAGCTGCACTACATATAATAAAGCACACTAAATAATCCACCTCTGTGCCCCCCCATAGGTCGGCTCTCGTCTCCACTCCTGGTTCCCGTAGCTACCCAGAAGGCGGCCCTCACACCTGACAGCAGAGCTTGGTGCAGAGGGCAGCTAGAACCCATCGCAGCATTTGGCCGAGGACAATTTGGGGCTGGGGGAGTCTTCAGCTTCCAGGAGCTTGGAACTTCCCAGAGAGTTAATGTACTTCAAAAAAGAGGAAAAAATGGGAAAGGTTGGTGGGCCATCTTTTGAACCAGAGGCCATCTTGCTTTACCTTCTAAGTTATCAGTGGGGAGGAAAAGGAAAAAAGAAAACTCTTCATAGTTGAGGGAATTTATTTAAATTATTTCAGAATTTCTTTCTAGTTGTTCACGGAGCCCCACCAAGCCAATTCTCATCTAATTTCTGCTATTGTTGAAGGAATAAAGCTTGATGGTGTGAAACTGCTTGAGGACTTCCTATCCTTAACCCCCCACTTTAAATCATAACTTTAATGCTATTTAGAGGGGGAAATTTCTTGGTAGACTATAAAAATGGAATTGATACACTGGAGGGAAAAAAATCAGTAGGTAAATACGTTTGGGGCCTTATGTAAGTACATCTTAGAGCCAGTTTCCAGGAAGTAGCTTGCTTACTGAGTTTAATTATAATACCTTTTGGATTCAAAAATAAGACAAATGCTAGAGGCCAGGTTCTTTTTTTTTTTTTTTTTTTTTTATATTTATTTTTGGCTGTGTTGGGTCTTCGTTTCTGTGTGAGGGACTTCTCCAGTTGCAGCAAGCGGGGGCCACTCTTCATCGCGGTGCGCGGGCCTCTCACCGTCGCGGCCTCTCCCGTTGCGGAGCACAGGCTCCAGACGCGCAGGCTCAGTAGTTGTGGCTCACGGGCCACATGCTCCGTGGCATGTGGGATCTTCCCAGACCAGGGCTCGAACCCGTATCCCCTGCATTGGCAGGCAGACTCTCAACCACTGTGCCACCAGGGAAGCCCTAGAGGCCAGGTTCTAATGGAGAAAGAAATAAAAAGATGAGCACTGAGATTCATCACTAGCTCTGGCCAAGGTTGAAACATACATGACAAGGTAAAAAACGGTCTTCACTGTTTGTGGTGAGGCAGAACATACAGCTTGTCAAACTCCCACCTCTACAAACAATGGTAGGTGGTGTGGCACCTCCAAATCGGGGCTGGGATTCCAAGGCTTCCAAACGTACGTGTGGGTTCTCAAAATGCGACAAACATGAAACACAGCCTAATGGAGACTCTCCATGGCAGCATGAGGACGGTCTTCCAGCCTCACACATACTAAGACATGAGGTGAAGTGAGCTCAGATATATCAATAAAATGCGCGGGAGCCCAGTGGGGTGTTGTGAACAGAAAACAATGTATTTTTAGGCTGGGGAAATATCCTGAGTACAGTGCCTAAGAGCAAAAAGATGCAAAAGGAGACAGAAAGGAATCAAAACTCTTAGGGGGAGGGGCAGAGGGAACCCTGGCCAGGTGGGTGGCAGGCAACCACAGAGAAAGCAATTTCCACCAGCAGCCAGTGTAGGTGTGCCTGGGGCTCATCTACAAAAGAACAGCATTTCTCCAAAGACCAAAGGAAGGACTGGCTAGCAGCAGTTCAAGAAGCTCAGAAGGGTGAAAGCCGATCAGAATGCAGAAAATCCAAAGGGTCAGTGCCATAACTGAAGCCCAGCAGGGCCTTGGTGTAGAGTGAAGGGGATAAACCCGTCACAATTGGTTTGCTGATCTGTTCTGTCTGGCTTGTGCAGGGCTGGCCTGCATAGTGATTGATATGTTTGAATTGGGAGGTTTCACATAAACAACCAGATTTCTGGCTTCTCTTAAAAACTACAAAAAAAAAAAAAAAAAAAACCACTACAAAATCTGGCCAAAATTCCTCTATCTATTCAATCTGCAAATATTTATTGAGCATCTACTCTGTGCCAAGTATTATTCCAGGCCCTAAGGATACAACAGTGGGAGAAAAAATTCCCTGATGTTATGGAGTTTCCATTCTATTGGGAAAGACAAAGGATAAATAAATCCCTGTGCCAGGTGGTGGTAAATGCCATGAAGGAAAGGAAAGCAAGGTTGGGGGAGTGAGAGTAGGGGGCTGCTATGAGAGGTCGAGCAGTCGGGACGGACCTCCCGGCTCTTTATGGTAACATCCAGTTCAAGCTGGGGGATGGCTTCCGCCACGGGCAGGGCTGGCTCTCTAGTTTGCTACAGTCCACAGTCCCACGAGTCTCTGCTGTTACCCACTCCTGGCCTAGAGGAGCAGGCAAAAGGGCAAGAGCTGAGATGGCAAGAGGGAGGCGACAGGAACTGCCAAGGCCAAGAGAAAGCCTCTGAAAGAGAGGGGCCTCTGGGAAGGGCTGGCAAAATTGCCTCAACTGGTGCAACGGAGACTCTGCTTGTTTCAGTTCCTCAAATCAGTGTAGCTCTTAGAACAAAGGAAGCAGCTGTCCTTCCACCAGTGAGTAGGTGGCATGGATTTGCTTCCGGGAGGACCAGCCTCCTGTGGGAGGAGGAGAGAACAGAGGAGGGAAAGGGAGGGCCCACGCTTCTGTACTGTGGGTGGTGGGAACTGAAGGTGCAGCCTGTGAACCACAGCCTGGAACGCTCCCGTGAGAGCTTCTAGTAAACGCCCCAGGCTGAACCAAGTTTCACGGAGGTCCAAGCACAGCCTTCCTGTTCCTGCACCAGCCAGTCTCCACCTCGGCTCTGTCCTCTCCGGGAGGACCCCAGCACCCAGCACACACAGGCTCCCCACGGCCTTGGGGACCCGGATGCTGCATCCCCAGTGCCCCATCAGCTGCACGGTCTTCAGCTGGCCCCCGGTCTCCTGTAATGATGCCCTGTAAACAGCCACGTTAGGCGGGGGTAGCGGTGTGCCCCTAAGAAGTCAGAGAGGGCTGGAGGGGCCCAAGACTCACAGCCTGTCCCTGAAGGAGAGATCGTCCTTGGGCCCTGGGATGGTGTCTGCAAAGTGGGAAGCTAAGCTGAGGGGAGTGTCAGGCACGGGGTCGGGCCCTACAGTGGGGATCCTATTGGGTCTGTGGACTACATTAAAATGACTGTCCTCTAAAAACACAGGACCCAAGTATTTCGTCCAGCACTCTTCTGAGTAGGAATCAGCCACACTCTGGAACTTGCTTTTCAGACCCAAACTTCAGGCTGCTCAGCCAAGAGGGAGCTCAGAGAGCGCTTCCCCCACTGGCCTGGCACCACTCACCATCTCCTTACCAGGTTAGTAACCTCAGGGGCAAGAGTTTGTCTCCCTGGGGACTCAGGGGCTGGCCTGCATTTTCTGCATCTCTCTTAGGAACTGAGGGATAGTCAGGACACCTCTTAGTAAAACTGAAGGTTACTGACAAAATTCCCTTGCTGCAAAAAGAAATCTCCCCCTGGCAGAAGCAGCCTAACATTCTTGTAATGTGGGGTTCTTAATCTTTCCTGTGCCTGGACCCTTTGGCAGTTTAGTGAAGTCCAGAGCTGATCTCAGCATAATGTTTCTAAATGCATAAAATAAAAAAATAGGACTACAAAAAGTGTACTGAAACAGTTATCAAAATATGTTTTTAAAATTGTGATGTTGTGGGCTTCCCTGGTGGCGCAGTGGTTGAGAATCTGCCTGCCAATGCAGGGCACACGGGTTCAAGCCGTGGTCTGGGAAGATCCCACATGCTGCAGAGCAACTGGGCCCGTGAGCCACAACTACTGAGCCTGCGCGTCTGGAGCCTGTGCTCCGCAACAAGAGAGGCCACGGTAGTGAGAGGCCCGCGCACCGCGATGAAGAGGGGCCCCCGCTCGCTGCAACTAGAGAAAACCCTCGCACAGAAACGAAGACCCAACAGAGCCAAAAATAATAAATAAATTAATTAATTAATTAATTAAAATTTTAAAAAAAAAGAGTTCTATTGTAAAACTAGACCAATATTCCAATTGGTTATTAAAAAAAAAATTATGATGTCGTAAAGTTGGTGCTTCTTTATTAACATTCTATATAAAAGATTTGTGGTAGGGCCTAACAAACTGCATATTTATGAGGTAATGATGAGTATAAATGGTATTTTGAGATATTTGCAACAATTGTAATGTAATATGAATATAATCCGTGATTTCTATTACTGTGCTTCATTGCCTGCATTCATACCAAAAGGAGATAAGTTAGTAAGGGTTAGTGTAACTAAAGATGTAACACTACACTTCTTTCATGCTCTTAAGATAATGTTCTATATACAAATTCTCCTGTAATACACCGATTTAAATTCATACTAAAGTGTAAATGGTTGTTCTGGGCCCTTTCCTCAGCATAGATAGGACAGTGGTGATAATGGGGCCACACATGAGGGCACTAAGCACTAAGAATCAAACAGAAGGGAAAGGTATTCCACAAAGAAAGGGAATCACTGGGACTTCCCTGGTGGTCCAGTGGTTAAGACTCCACCCTTCCATTGCAGGGGGCATGGGCTTGATCCCTGCTCGCGGGAACTAAGATCCCGCATGTCGTGTGGCATGGCCAAAATACATATATATAAATAAATAACTCTCAGATGTTTATACTTTAAAGGGGGGGATGGGCGGATCACTGAAAGTAGGAGAAGACTGTATTAACAAAAGCAAACTTCCCCATGTCACTTATGACTGGGCCGCAAGGAACTGTCCTCTGCCGTTTTCCTGCCTCCCAGAAGTCTGACCCTGCACTCTCCAGAATCAATGAGGGGGTCTGGCTGCTCTGAGTTCTCTGAGGCTTCCCCTGATTGCTCATTAAAAGTAACCATTCAGTCCTAGTGAATTGATTTACCTCGCCCCAGTCCTCCAAGGATGCTACAGATCAAAAGGTATCTAGAAAAGTGCTTGTGAAGATGCTGACACCAGTCCCAACACCTGAGGGCGATGCATGCCTGGCGCTTGTTGCAGGAGAGCAGGCTGCTCCCGATGGGGGAGCGTGGCTCACAGAGGAAAATGGATGCAAGGGTTGCATCAGAGAAGGCACCTGGATTTAGGCGTTGTTGTTCACTCTTTGTCTATAGAGACAAGTGAAACTGGCCAGTCACTCCCTTTTCAAAACGAAAATCCAGAATATAAAAGTCTACTCAATAAATACAACAAAGATGAAAAAGACATCAATTCCATAAAGGTGAGGAGAAAACACCAAGTCACTAGAGAAAGAAGGGTGGAAGAGATAAGCACACACAAGCACAAACACACAGAGTAGAAGACAGAGAGGGGGAAATAGCAGGATAAAGAGAGAAACCCCAATACTCACCGAACCCTTCAAAGAAAAGCTTGGCTCCCTCGCTAATCCTCGCTCTGCATGGAAAATAAACCATCACTAGATCAAAAGCTTGGATAAACACCGTAGCATTTGTTATTCAGAAAGCACTCTAATTTCTAGCTAAATTCTGCAAGTCTCTGTTCCTCATTTGTTAAGGAAGAAAATCTCCTGCTCCTCATTCCTGAAAACTGCAAGCGGCAAAAGATGCCCAAAGATGTATCAAGTCCTGTTGCATTTTCACAACCGTAGGCATAAGTGATACCCCATCTCAGTGTTCCCCTGCCTGCGGACATGCTAAGGTAAGGGCGGTGGACCTGTGTGGTCCTGCTGAGCCTGGGAGAGACAGGCTGACTCAGAGGCTCAGAGCAGAGCCCCCCAGGGGGCCACAGGATCCAGCTAGCAGAAGGTGGAGGGGTCTCCCTGTATTCCTTTACCCACAGCCACCTCAGGGCCTTGGGACAATGTCATTCCTTGTCTGTTCCTGGGACATCCCTCCTGGGCAAGAACCATCAAGCACCTTCAAACACCTTTATGTTCCTCCCAGACGTATCAGTGATCTGAGGATAGATAAGCCAACGTGCTGATTTGCATGCACTTTGAAATCCTTTAAAAATAAAGACATGTAGTTACCTTCAGGATGGGATTTTTTTTTTATTTTTTTTTCCTTTGGCGGTGCCTCCCGGCTTGCAGGATCTTAGTTCCCCAACTGGGGATCCAACCCGTGCCCCCTGCAGTGAAAGTGCCGAGTCCTAACCACTGGACCACCAAGGGAGTCCCCAGGATGGGATTTTTTTATTCGAAATACCTGATCCAGCCTGACGGCCAAGAGTGATATTGGCAAAGAAGGAAGAAAAAACACAAGTAGCCTCTGATTTAAGATACCCCTGTTTTCATGACTTAATAATGATACGAGGCAAAGGGTTTAGGTAACAGATCAGAAGTCCAGTAAACATTCACAGAGCCCTGCTACACCCCAGGCACGGTGGATTATAGAGATGCGGAAGAGAGTCAGACCCATGGAGCACACAGGCAGGGCTCCCAGGGTTATTACAACCACTTGTGCCCATCGCAGTGCCCACTTCCGGGAGGACAAGGAGCCGCGTCAATTCTCTACTCATCACAACCACCCGGCAGGCTGGGTTCGATTACATGCCCACTGTACAGCTGTGCAAACTGAGGTGGCGAGGCCACAGGCAGACCATGAAGACCCAGGTCTCCCTGGGGGACTCTTTGCACGCGGGGTGCTGAATTAGGCACTGCTGGTAGCACAGATCCAGAGAAAGAGAAGAGCAGCCTTCAGGGAGGGACATGTCCTGGAGTACTGCAAGGTGATGGATTCAGGGGCAGGGAGAAGATGGCAGGACCAATGAGTCCAAAGAACAGAGGTGACCTGGGGCGGGGAGAGCACAGTCTGGCCAGGCCTGGTCCCCGCCACCCCACTGGCAAATTGAGGTACACTTTCTCCATTCTGTAGGCCCACTGCACACTGCCCCCTTCTTTTGGAGAACCCCCCCTGTGGTTTGGGGGGAGGCTGGCAGTCAGAAGAGCAAGCCCATGACCCAAGCTGAGCCAACCAAATAGGACCTCACCGCTCTGGCTGATATAACTGAACCCAAGGAGTGGGCAAAGATCCCAACCACCAGATCAGAGACTTTTTCTGAGATATGTAAAATCAAAGGTGGTTTGCGATACTACCAAGTTGAAGTCTGGAACCCTAGTGGTCATCTCTCCTTCTGTGTGAAGCCTGCCTGGCATGGAAGAGGGCGGAGTGGAGACAGGACAGGCAGAGAGAGCTCCAGGAACACCTAGATCCCTAGATCCAGGCTTCCCGAGGCCAGCACTGCCCTTCCCTTTCCACGGTCTAGTGGGATGAGCCAATAACTTCTCCTTTTTCTTTAAGCTGGTTGGGTTGAACTTCTGAAGCCAATGACTAAAGGACTTCTGGCCAGTGCACAGTCATGACTTACCGCATCGGGTGAAAGGAGCCAGAAACGTGTACTTCGTGGTGGGACAGAATCTATTTCTGTGGACCCAGAGGCCTCAGAGGGACACACACAGGCCAACGTGCAAAGGAGAGACAGACGGTGCTGGGACAGGCAGCAGAGAGACCAGCAAGGTGCCTGCAGTTCCCCGTGTGATGTGCCAACCATGAGCTTTTGCTGGAAATGGGCACCGCAGACGTGCCCGACAGGGAATAATCCCACTCTTAACAACTTATTCCCTCTCACTATGGTGTGGCCCTGAGATCTCCTCACACTGGAGGGGTGCTGTGTGTGTGGCCCTTGCTAGATCTGGTGAGCTTGGGCTCTGCCGGGAAGACCAAGCGTGGTAAGGCTGCGGCTGCAGAGAACCCCTCCTCAGTGTGTCAGGGTGAAGAGCTCCAGGCCTGGGGATCCAGGGAGGGATTTTGTCTGGGGGCTGTTTCATCAACAGACACCCATTTGATTACTTGTGTGGAGGCAAACTGCACTGCCCTCAGGCAGAGACTGAGTCACCCAACAGAAAGTCATATTACACAGTAAGAATTATCTAGAGCAATTGAATCCTTAGCATTGCAGACTTCCCAGTCTTTCTTCCTATAATAACGTCTCCAAAGAAAGTTAGCTCCTGGACTCTACATGAGCACAGACTCTGGTGGGAGCCGAGAGGCTCACATGGCGAGGATGAAGGCTGGCTTGGCGAGAAATACATTGTATATACATAATATAATTACATTGAAATAGTTATCAAAATATGTTTTTAAAATTAGAATATGGTAAGGTTCGTGCTTCTTTATTAACATTCTATATAAAAGTTTTGGAGTGGTGACTAATAAGCAGCATAATTATGAGGTAATGATGAATATGTGATATTTTGAATTATTTGCAACAGTTGTAATGTAATATGAATATAATCCATGATTTCTATTACTGTGCTTCATTGTCTGCATTCATACCAAAAGGAAATAAGTTATGAGAGTTGGTGTAACTAAAGATGTAACAGTACAATTCTTTTATGCTCTGGAGATAATGTTCAATATACAAATCCTCTGGTAGCCCACTGACTCAAATTCACACTAAAGTGTAAATGATTGTCCTGGGCCCTTTCCTCAGAGTAGATAAGACAGTGGTGATAGTGGGACCGAATATGAGGCCACTAAACGCTGGGAATCAAATAGAAGGGAAAGATATTCCATGGTGACTGAAGCAGCCACACTTCAAACCTGCTGACAAAAGCCCTCACACACACACTACCGCAGAGAAGGACATTCACTGCACCATTTTGTATAATAGCTGAAGAGAGAAAATAACTCGTGTCCATCAGTAGGAGACAGGCTAAATCAACTGGTACTTCGCACAATGGACTGCAATATTCTGAGTGGTTACAAAGGAATGAAGCCCTTCATACGCTGACATGGAAAGAGCTCCAAGACATTTTATTTAGTAAAATAATAACAAATAATGGAAAGGTGCTAAACAATGTTTACAGTATGCTGCCTTCAAGGCAAGAAAGGGATACAAATTAGAATATGTATTTAGACTTGTTTGAATTTGCATAAAGAAACACTGAAAGGATAAGAAAAAAAAAAAGGTTCCAGGACAGCAAGCAGTGGAATAGATGGAGACAGACAGGAAGCTGGATCTTCACGGTGGACCTTTCAGTTGTTTTCATTTTTGAACAGTGTGTATTCAAATAATAATAAAATCACAGTAACACAAAACTGTGTAAAGGACATCATTTTCATTATATAGATCGACTGTTAAAAAAATAATAGTAACAGGACTTCCCTGGTGGCGCAGTAGTTAAGAATCCGTCTGCCAATGCAGGGGACACGGGTTCGAGCCCTGGTCTGGAAGATCCCACATGCCGCGGAGCAACTAAGCCCGTGCGCCACAACTACTGAGCCTGCGCTCTAGAGCACGTGAGCCACAACTACTGAAGCTGGCGCGCCTAGAGCCCGTGCTCCGCAACAAGAGAAGCCACAGCAATAAGAAGTCCGCACACCACAACGAAGAGTAGCCCCCGCTCGCCACAACTAGAGAAAGCCCACGCACAGCAACGAAGGCCCAAAACAGCCAAACATAAGTAAATAAAATAAATAAATTTTTTAAAAAATAATAAAAAAGATGTTTTAAACCTGGAATAGATCCCACTGCGCTGTGCTGGACTGTGTCAAGCCTGAAAGGCACTGAACAAATATGAATCCCTGTCACACCCTGATTCAACAGGTGCAGCATGACACCCCCTGGTTCTCTGATCAGGAAGTCTTCTTCTTAATCTCGCCACGATCCGCCCATCGTTAACGCCACTGAGCTCAAGTCTCACAGGCCACACAGGTTGTTGTCACTCAGCTCCTGGCAACCAACCTGGTGCCGAGTTGCAGGCCTGGCATGCAGGCACCCACCTCAATACGTGTTGAGGCTCCATCTGGTCCACAGGCCCTCTAGCCCCGTACCAAGCATCCTTCAGGAAATTGGATTCAACAACCCCTTTCCGCTCTGCTCATTAAAAACCACCCCTGCAGCAGGGCTAACCCAGAGCGGCCTCCACGACGTGGCCCGCTCACTTTGATGTGAGCTGGATTCGGAGAATCGGGTTCATTTACTGCTCCTCTAGCTGCGGGCTCCATCAGCAGCGCACACTCACCATGGTAACGCTCAGGCCTCTTTGGGGAACCCTTCTTTTCTCTGAGCTTAAAGCTATTCAAAGGAAGATCTATCCAAGTTGATCAATTAAAAGACACTTACTAAATACCTTTTCCAAAGTCAAAACATCTACAACAAGAAGCTGTTAAAAGCATAGATTAGAAGTTGTGTTTCCCTGAGACACGTGCTAAATTAGGTTAAATATTTAGCTGGAAGTAAAAAGGCACAGCACACTCATCCAGAGCAAGGAAAGGTCAGAATGCTACCCTTGGGTGAGCCCTCACACAAAGGCTCAGGACACGGAGACTGTGGCTTTCAGGGAACAGGGCACACGTCTGTGTGGTACCCGAATCGTTCTCACTGCTTTGTGCTCACGCCCCATGAGCTCTGGCTAAGGGGATATCAGCTCTACTCGTTAAAGGAGAGAACACTGGAAGCATTTAAAATAAACACCGGTGATTTTCAAAATCATAAAAGTTTCCAACAGGCTCAAGAGAACAGGAGGAACAAGGAGAAAAAAGATGGAGGGGAAATCTCCTGAAGGATAAAGGGTGATTGGGGCCGCGTGGATGCTGAGATTTTGTTTGTTTGGCTAATTTTCAGCAAATAGGATTTGTCTCCTCTTGCCTTCGTTTCCAGGTCTATTTCCTGCAGCTGTCACTGGCTGGCCGTTTGGAAGCCCAGCGAATTCAATTCAGAGCTATGTTGTCCCTGAAATGTCAGTGTTGTCCCACTCAGTGAAGAAACTGTGATGCCCTGGGATCAGGAGGGCTTATGAGATCAACAGTGCTAATCTGCTATCAAGGAGAACCTCGGTTTCCAACACTTAAGGCTAGAACTTACAAAATAAATTATTTCCTCAACTTAACTGAGCCTGATTTGGAGGGAATATGAAAGGTTGGGAAGTGAAGGTTCTTAATCCCAGGATTCCGGGCTGGAAAGAAGCTTGGCTGGAAAGCTGGGAGTCTTCTTTTCTTACTCATGCTAAGAGCATCTATTATGACAGCCCATAATTGTATAGACATGGCCATTCCACAGGGCAAATTACAACCAATTAAAGGTCACTACTATCAAAACACAGCACAGCGTGGTTATCTACTGCATGCCTATAATTCTGGCTCGTGACTCTAGCACTAAAAGGGGTTAAGTGAGCATATGGAAAATCTCTTGTTAGGAGGAACCAAATGTAGTTCCAGCATTCCAGACCCAGAATGGAGAGTACGGTCTCAAAACACAAACCCATACGGATAAGTCGCAGACATAACGTAGTCGGTCAACTCTAACAGCGTAATCTGATGTTACTCATTACAAATACACACCTGCCCTCACCCAAATCAAATAGGACTCTCCCCAGTTACTCACCTAGCATACCCTGACAAATGTCTGTACGCATGGCTCCACCAACGATAAACTGAGGGCTGGGACACAATTCCTGAAAGCAACTGGGGACAAAACACAAGTCACAAGATGCCCAGTGATGGTGGCAGCAAGAGTGAAAGAACTTGATAGTCCCAAAATTCGTGGAAGAGACCTAGGAGAACATTTACTGCACACACCGTATTTTATTGCTGAGGATGCTGAAGCCCAGAGAAGGCAGGAGAGCTGCCCACAGTCACACAGCCAGGGGTGGCAGAGCGCTGGAGCCCACGGCCAGCTCTTTAACGTGATACATACTGTGTGGGTGTGTGTGTGTGAAAGCGGGTATGGGGGAGGGTAGGAGAAAGGTAAAGGCTGAGATAATGACATGAGGAGCTATGATCTCACCCGTTCAGACAACACCCCTATTTACAGGGAGAGGATGAAACTAATGTTTAGCACTCTAACAAAATGCCCTGCACCCTGTGGACACTCATTAAATACTTGACTCAGTGATGACCCCATGTGCTGATGGAAACACTGAGGCGTCAGGAAGTGTCCTATACAGAGAGGAGAACTCAGCTCCATTCCCACATCTGACCTACGCTTCCCCTGCTCACCTGCCTCAAAGTGGCAGCCCTACAGCCTTGTATAAAGCTGCTAGCTCCTACCTAAATGGGCCAAGACAGTGCCTTTGGACTGGCTTTTTTTTTTTTTCTTCCAAATATTAAAAAAATTCATTAACTTGTTTTCTATTAAAAAAAAAATATGTGCATATGGGTAAAAAAAAATCTAACAGTAAATAATGCTGTAAAACAAAAAAATTCCTTCTAGTTCACATTCTTTGCTGTTAACATTTCTTATGTGTCCTTCCAGAAAACGTCTTTTGATTTAAAAGCACACTTACATATATATATCCATTTTTTATCTTGTACATCTTTCCTTAGCACATATAGAGCTTTATCATTTCATTATAAGTACCATGAGTTATTTAGTCAGCCCTCCAATGATGGGACTTAGTTCTGTTTGTTTGTATGTTTGTTTGTTTGTTTGTTTGTTTCAATCTCTTGCCATCTCTAGTGGCAATTTAAAGAGAGAAGTGGCATGAGTCAGACTAGGGGTTCTACAAATGGACAGCTGCAAATTCTAATCCCAGGTGCTTGACAGCTCCCAGTCTCCAGACATCCTCTCTTGGCAGACAAAAGGTGGAGAGATTTAAAAATTGAATAAATAAAAATAGAGAGACAAAAAAATGTTGAATGTAGTTTGTTTTTAAAAAAAAGAAGGAAAAAGTTGCTTCATGGAGAAGGAAGGGCAGGGAGCACGTTGAACAGAGGTTTAGCAGAATCTCTCTTGTTAAAACCTACTTAAAAGAGTCTCCTGTTGGAATTGCCTAGCGGTCTAGTGACCGAAAAAGAAAAAAAAAGTATACTGTTCCTCATCTCCCATGCATCCATCAGTCTACTGAAATCTGGCTCCGATCTCCAGCGGCTTCATGAAACTCTTCTCACCTGAGTCACCAGCAATCACGGAAGGAGCTTTGTTCCCCTGAATCTCACTGTTCTTTACACTTGATACTGTGGCCTATTCCCTCCTTCTGAAACCCTCCTCTCTTGGCTTCTGTGTCCTTACTTGCTCTTGACTTTCTCACCTCTCTACTCCTTGTCAGTCTCCTTTAAGGATTCCTCTGCTCTCCTCATCCCCAGGATCAGGGAACCCCTGGGCTGGGTCCTCAGTCCTCGGCATGACCCCATTTCATAGAGCAATAACATACCCGAAACCTTCTCCCTGGGTGACATCATCCAGACCCGTGGTTTCAGCTACTAACTATAGAATATGCTGATGCTCCCCAAATCACTCCCCTGAGCTGTACATTCAATTACCCACGTCACACTGTCCATACGGTAGAAGCTCACTAGACTCATATCTAATAATCTACCTAGCTCGGCTAACATGTTAAGTTTGGTTTGGAAGACAGAGTGGTTTGCAAAGGCTGGAGGCAACTGAAAGCGTTATAACCAGAACAGCACTAAGGGGTTCATAGGCAGGTGGAATGTTCATTTGGCTACGGTTAGTCATCAGCATATTTCAAAACGCACACCAGCCTCCACCAGGAGAAAACAATAAAAAAATGCCATGTCTCAGATGTTGTGTCAATCTCTCAGGGGCCACAGAAAGTCCTCATCTTTGCAAGGAGATCACAGCTCAGCATTATGCCTGAAGAACATTTCCAAAGTCTTTTCTACATTGTTAACTTTCTACTGGAACTCCTATCAGATCAGAGATACAAAGTAACATGGCAGCCAAAGATGTTTAAAAGAGGCAAGCCTCAGTAAAGAGGCAGGCTCCCACCTCCCCCACTCTTGGGACATTATTTTTTTCTTCCTTAAAAACAAACTTGTTGGACTTCCCTGGTGATACTGTGGTTAGGAATCCGCCTGCCAATGCAGGGGACACAGGTTCGAGCCCTGGTCCGGGAAGATCCCATGTGCTGCGGAGCAACTAAGCCCGTGTACCACAACTACTGAGCCTGTGCGCCACAACTACTGAGCCTGCGCTCTAGAGCCCACGTGCCACGACTACTGAAGCCCGCGCACCTAGAGCCCGTGCTTCGCAACAAGAGAAGCCACTGCAATGAGAAGCCCGCGCACCGCAACGAAGAGTAGCCCCAGCTCGCGGCAACTAGAGAAAGCCCACACGCAGCAACAAAGACCCAACGCAGCCAAAAATTAAATTAATTAATTAATTTTAAAAACCCAAACAAGCATGTCTTTTTAGTACTTCTTTTACTTTTAGAAATGTTTGCTATTTCTCAGGTAAAGATCTCAAAACATTCCATAAACTCAAATTATTCAAGCCTTATATCAGCCTCTGATGAAAGGGCGCAAGAGAAACACCGGTATCAGTAAGGAATTCAAGGTAGGAAGTGATTTAAACCAGACATTCTCAGTGACTTGGTGACTTGGAAACATTGCTCCCCAGGGCATTAGTCCATGTCTGATAGTCTATGTTTGTTATTACAGGAGCCCTGGCTGTGCACTTCCGGGAAACCCAGCGATGTCGCCACGTTTTGTCATCATCACCATTGATTATGGCCACATTACTCAGCTCAGCACTCCTGTCGCTCTAGGATCTGGCCCCATTTGACGTTTCCCACAACACTCTCTGTTTCCCAAGGTGCTCTCTCTCCCCTAATTACAATGCTCCACTGCCTTCCTCTGAACGTGCTGGCTCTGAATGCATATCCACAGCCCTGTGCCTTTGCTCACACCTTTGCTGTCTTGGTCTCTATCATGACCCTCTTCTTTTACCAACCCACCCATCCCCCGCTCAGATGTCTGCCCCAATCCCACAGTCAGTTTAACTGCTTCCGCTCCTGAACTCCCATACATATTTATATTTCACTCTCTGGACGTTCTGTCTTATAATAATTGCTAGAGACAGATCATAGCATGGAGCATCTATTATGTGCCAGGTACTGTGTTAAACCCATCCTCTCATTTAAGCCTCCCAATAACCTGATGAGATAGGTCATATTATTATTCCCATTTTATAGATGAGGAAACTGAGTCCTGGGGAGGTTAGTAACTTAGCCACAGTCACAGAGCTAGTAAATGGCAGAAAGGGAACCAGAATCCTGATCTACCTGATGCCCAAACCCAAGCTCTTGGCCATTCTGCTGCCTGTCAGCTGTCAATTGTCTCTCTTCCCAGCTAGCAAAAGCTCCACAAAGGCTCCACATTATGATCTGCACATGACCAGCACTCAAAAAATCAAGGCTGAATTAAAAATTCCAAATTCATTCATTCAAGAGGCAGCAACTGAAAACAAAGAGTGGAAGACCCAAACTGAGGCCTCTCCCCTTCATCCTTATCCTAGCCTCCCAAAGTTCAACCCGCCGTGTCTCTCTGAACTTGGGATGGCCATTTCACGGGCCCTTACCATGCAGCTGACAATGCCTCACTTCTCTCTGTGTATTTCTCCTTAAGATCAGTGAACCGCTTAATTACAAAAAAATGGACAGAGAAGAATAGCATTGACTGGGCCCGTGCACTAGGGCCCACACACACTGGGCATCCCTCAAACCATAGGGGCCCAGGCTGGGTGTCGACCCAGAGTGACGGGCAAGCTGGGAAATGGGAAGTAGCTTCTAGGAGCACTCCCTGCTCTCACACAGCCGTCATGCTCTTTGTGATAGGATCGTTGCCCTTGCCCAACACTAGTGGGGGGAAAATCGCCTTAGGATCATGAATAGCCAAAAGTTTCTCCCGAGAACCCATGCTTGACCATGAGATCTTCAGTCTGGGCAAACTTGTCTTCCAACCCTTGGAATAAGAGCCCAACCAAACCTTACACTCAGGACTTAAAATAGGCAGAAACACCCAGCAGGGGAAGGAGGTCAAATTTTATGATTTCAGAAAACATCTAAGTATCAAGCTTTATTTATTATTGAGAGGGCAGAAACAAATATACATATATATTTAGCCCATCTCATCTCCTTTCCCCCAAAGGCAAGTAAAAATTAACATCTTTATGGGAACCAGGGTTATAAGAGCCACATCTGGGCAGCTGGCTTAAAGTTCCTAAGACTGAAGTGGTAAGGGGTTACCCTCAAAAGCAGCAAGTGAAGCATAAAAGCAAACAACCCAATTCTAAAATGGGCAAAGCACATTTTTGTGCTTTGGAGAAGTAGGCATTTCTCCAAAGATGATGTACAAATGATCAACAAGTACACGAAAAGATGGTTAACATCACTAATCATTAGGGAAATGCAAATCAAAACCGTGATGAGATACCACTTCACATCCACTAGGATGTGCCCCCACCACAAAACAGAAAATAACCAGTGAGGGTGAAGATGTAGAAAAATTGGAAGCCTGTGCACTGGTGGTGGGGATGTAAAATGGTACAGTGTCTATGGAAAACAATATGGTGGGTCCTCAAAAAATCAAAAGTAAATTACCATATGATCTAGCAATTCTGCTTCTGGATGTAAACCCAAAACAATTGAAAGCAGGGTCTCAAAGAGCTATTTGCCCACCCATATTCACAGAAGCATGATCCACGATAGCCAAGAGATGCAAGCAAACCAAGTGTCTATTGATGGATGAATGGATAAATAAAATGTGAAATATGCATACAATGGAATACTATCTAGCCTTAAAATGGAAGGAAGTGCTGCCACATGCTACAACATGCATGCATCTCAAAGACATTATGCTAAGTGAAATCAGCCAGTCATAAAAGGACAAATACTGCATGATTTCACTTATATATGAGGTACCTAGAGTAGTCAAACTCATAGAGACAGAAGTAAAATGGAAGGAAGGATGTGGAGTTAATGAGTGCGCAGTTTCAGTTTTGCAAGATGAAAAAGTTCTGGAGATGGTTGGTGACAATAGTTACACAACAAATTATTGTTACTCAACTATACACTTAAAAATGGTTAAGATGGTAAATTATATGTTGTGTGTATTTTACCACAGTGTAAGAAAAAAAGAAGAAGAAAGAGAGGGAGGAAAGAAGGAAGGAAGGGAGGGAGGGAGGAAGGAAGGAAGGGAGGGAGGGAGGGAGGAAGGAAGGAAGGGTGGAAGGAAGGAAGGATGGAAGGAAGGGAGGGAGGGAAGAAGGAAGGAAGGATGGAAGGAAGGAAGGGAGGAAGGGAGGGAGGGAGGAAGAATGGAAGGAAGGAAGGAAGGAAGGATGGAAGGAAGGGAGGGAGGGAGGAATGAAGGAAGGGAGAGAGGGAGGGAGGAAGGATGGAAGGAAGGGAGGGAGGGAGCAAGGAAGAAAGGGGGGAAGGGGGAGGGAGGGGGGAAGGGGAGGGGAGGGAAGGGGAGGAAAGAAGAGCAAATGAACTCATTGGTGCACCTCATTTCTGGACACCCCAACCTTCTTGCAGGCCCCTGAGGGACTTCAAGGGAAGAAAGAAATGAAGCATTTAGGAACAGGCTGAGTTTTCCCGGATTCCAAGGCACATCCCCAATAGAGATAGAATCAGGGTCATTACAAACTCAGGAGGCTATTCAATGATCTGTAAGATCTTAGAGGATAAAACTGGGTCCTATCGTGTGATGTGTGAGCACAGCCTGGTCAAAAGCAGCTGAGTGAGAATCCTTCACTGATGATTGGGGATGGAGAGGGTACATTCTGACAAGCTTTTATTTATTCATCTGAAAACTCCCAATAATGGGAGAACTTCAGCTCCACATTAATCAGGTTCTACTACCTCATGGTCTGGCTTTTATAACATTTTGTTGACAGGCACAAATCAGCATCCTAGTCTGAAATTACCATATTTACGTAGACAGTGAGACCAGGTGAAGACACACTTTAGGGGAGAAGGTGAAATGTGGTTGAGAAGGTGAGGGCTTTAAGAATTGCAAATGAAAGAGAAAAACTAGGCAAAGGCTAAAGACACCTGACTTTGGTCACAGAGTGAAATCTTCTCTCCTCCCCCCATATCCATCTCCCCTCCCCCAAGCTCCTTGGGGTCCTTCAATTCCGCTCGAATGTATTCTCCTCCCCTAAGTCTTTCCATCATTCAGTCCTAACATCCCACATTGCCATGCCCGTGGTTTATGCCTCTGTTAGCACTTCCTTCATTCTGCCCAGGATGTCAGTCCTTTATTCAGGTGTCTGCCTCCCCACAATCTCCCTCAGAGCCGAGACCCCGGCTCATTCCTCAGTTTCTCCCCGACCACCTTTCCAAACAGGGCAGAGCCAATGCGTGGCCCAAAACAGAGGCCTAAAAAAACTGTCTGTTGAAATGAAATATGGCTGCCAACTCTTGACATTAGAATATAAAACCATGGTTCCCAGCCTTGATTTTGCCAACATCCCAGAGCGCCCACATAGGCTCCAGAGGGGCACGGAAGATGGCCATGGGGGGCTGGAGGGAAGTGGGGCAAAGGAGTTATGCTCAGGGGTGGCAACTGTTGTGTAAAATTGATAGGATGAAAACAGGAGGGGTAGAGAGAGCTGGAGTTAAAGGGTGATTTTGACCATGTCCAAGGAGTTATTCTCTCCTTACCCTCCCTCTTCAACCATTGCCAAGAAAATAAGGACCATGGCTTGATTTTCCCATCACGGTCTAGAAGATAAACAGCCCCCTGGCCAAGGGTCACAAAGCATGTTCTCTTATGAGACTCGTGGGCCAGGCACTGAGCAGAGCACTTCAAGGGATTATCTCAATTCTCACAGCCACTCTGTGTGGGGGGCTCTTATCCTTGAGGTTAAATCACTAAGGGTCACAGAGCAGTAGGTCATGGGCCCAGGTTTTGGGGGGTTCGTTCTACATCCCTTGCCCTTGAGATCTGGGGGGGGGGGGGTACCAGTGACAGCATCCCAGAGCCCCTGACTCCCATCTGTATCCACAGACCCCCAGCTCCACCTCTCCACTCCCTAGCCCCAATAAAACAATGACAATTCATAACCCTAAGCAACCCTGCACACTTCAGCAACGACGTCACAGTGTACCCCAGGACTGATTACTTCTAGCATTGGTTTTTTCCATCTTGCACTGTCCCAGGGGTCCTATGCAATAGCTACCATGCCTTCTGTGCCTGTTATGTGCCAAGCACTGTGCTCTGACCTGTATCTCCAGTCCTTGTACCAACACTGAAAAATAAGATGCCAGTAGCACTATTTTACAGATGAAAAAACTGAGGATCACAGCGATTATCTGTCCAAGACCACACAGGCAGAGGCAGGATTCAAATCTAACTTGTCTGGTTCCAAAGCCAGTGCATGCTCTTCCCTCTAGACCTTATCACCTCTGAAAAGATGTTTTTTAAAGTGGAGGGGTGAGGGTAGGCTGAAATACGGGATACAGGAACATAGGGTCAAGAACCATAACTTCTCCCTCAGCTACTTCTGACCAGAAGCGAGGGCCCTCCATCCTGACACTCAACAGCAAACCCATCTCCTTACCGTGGGCCACTTCCAAACAATGCCTTGAGTTTGGGGGGAGCATGGTCCAAGATCCTTGTAGCCCAAGGCTGATGGGCACGCTGGGAACTCTGGATCCTTAAATAGGACCCCTGAGTCCAAGCACTTCTGCCTCAGGGTCTCAAAGTCCTGGCCCAAGTACTTCATGGCATTCTGGCTGGAGCCAAGACCTTCAGCTGCCGCCTGCTGCTGGGATACTCTAGCCGCCAGCGCTGCTGTGGTCGAGGGCTCCGTGGGGTAGACAGAAGGGCAGAGCTGCTCTGTGCTGTCAGATCTGCCCCACTGGGAGGGGAGCTATAAGGCAGTGTGAAGGGGAGGTGGAGCAGGTAATCATTTCACCTGAGGCCCTGCTCCAGAGGGAAATGAGTCACAGCCAGGAGCAAATGTGTACCCAAGGTGCAAATGAATCTGCCCTCACCCTCCCCTTCTGCCTTTCAGCAGACAGTTTGGAGGCTGGGAAACTTCCAGGGCCCCTCCCAGGCCATTAGCCTAAGATATCCGTTAGGATCACAGCCACCCATCCCCATCTCTTTGCAAGACCTGCTTACTTTCCATTGGTCCCATCAGCTGAGATGAGAAGTCCTGTTGGGCAGCTTGAGGCCAGTATTTTCCAAGGAATTGGTTCTCAGCAGGAGGGTAAGGGGTTAGAGGGGTCTCCTTCCCTTCCAGAAAAGTTTAGTTCCATATTCGCTAGAAGGACAAAAATATCAGAGACGGGTGATTCATGGAGTGGATCAGAGTAACCCCAAGCAAAGGTGTCCCTTCTACAAGTGAAGGGTTTGGCCTTTGCCTGGGTATCTATCCCAGCAGCACCAGTAATTAGCTCTGTCACCTTGGGCAAGCTATTTAACCTCTCATCCCCTTAATTTTCTCACCTGTAAAATGAAAGGTAATAGCAGGCCCTACCTTATAGGGTTGTTTGGAAGGGTGATGAGATAGTACATGGAATTTGCTTAGAATAGTACATAAGGAACACTCAGGAAATGCCAGTCTTCGTTATTCCTAGGAACGAGGACCAGACAGAGAAGGCCTGGGGAATAAGAGTTGTGGGTTCTAACCTCAGAAGGGAAACGGGCTCTGGGACCTTGCATTAATCGCTTTTCTCAGGGTTCCAATTTCCGAGGCCTGGTCTACCCTAAGGATGTGGAACATCAGTGAGTTTTGAAACTGGAAGGGGGAGTGGCTGGAAAATGGTCCTCCAAAGATACTGAGTCCCAAACTCTAGAACCTGTGAATAGTACATACCTTATTTGGAAAAACGATCTTTGCAGTGGTGATTAAGTTAAGGATCTTGAAATGGGGAGATTATTGTAGCCCTAAATGCAATCACAAGTGTCCTCATGAGACGGAGGCGGAGGGTGATTTGACAACAGACAAAAAAGGAGAAGGCAGTGTATCCACAGAGGCAGAGACTGGAGTGATGCTGTCACAGGCCAAGGAATGCCAGCAGCCACCAGAAGCTGGCAGAGGCAAGGAAGGAATCCTCCCCTAGAGCCTCTGGAGGGAGTATGGCCTTGCCGACATCTTGATTTCAGCCCAGTGAAACTGATTTTAGACTTCTGCCCTCCAAAACTGTGAGAGAACATATTTCTGCTGTTTTGAGCCACCAAGTTCCTGGTAATTGGTTACAGCAGCCTCAGGAAAGGAATCCAGTATGTGTGAGAATCAGTGAAGCACTTGCTTAAAATGCTGATTCCTACCACTACTCCCCCTCCCCCAAAAGGTTCTGATTCAGTGCGTGTGGGGTAGGACCCAGGAGCCTGCAGTGTTTAAACTGCTATCCCAGAGATGATGCCAAACGCAGGGGTCCTTGGTCCACGCTCTGAGAAGCGCTGAACAAGCTGACCTCTGAGGCCCCTGGTTCCAACCTTCTAAGCCAGCAACAGTGTGTGAGTAAAGGACTTCACCAGATGGGCAGGTCTTGGCAAGCGGAAAGAAGGGTCTGTTCCCCACATGTCCAGGATAAAACATGGTTTCTCAGGTTTCACCAGAAATTCAAGGCCAAAATGACCTTCAGAGGCTCAAGGTGGCATCAGAAAGATTTGACTATGGCCCTGGTCCCTCTGGGAGCCCCACCTGTGTTTCCTCAGCACCATTTTCTCCTTGATTCAATGTCTCCTTCCACTAGTAAGTGCATCCAAAGTCCATGGTTACATTTTCACCAGCTCCCAAAGTTGACCCTGGTCTCACCTGGGTGGCCCCATCCTCCTTTAAAACCAGAACCATAATTCCTCCATTCAGTCAACACAGAATCCTCTCAAACACACTGGATTCCAGGAGCAATCTAGCAACTCTGTGTGGGAAAGGAAAGGAAATATTTATTTTTACTTTTGAATCTACTGCCTAATTATCTGGAGCTTGTGATTGACATCCTTGACCAATCTTTCTCTACTCAGAGCGGTCATTTCAAGCACAAATCCAACCATGTCCTTTCCAAGCCTAAAGCCCCCCAGTGGCCATCCATCGCCCTTAGGAGAACAAAGGGGAGGGAGGGCCTGCATGCCTACAAGACCCTCAGCAGACTGGCCCTTTGCTCGCTCCCCGCCCCTCTCCCATGCCCCTCCTCCCTCTCTGCTCTCCACCTCCTGGCCTCTTTCAGGTCCTGGAATGTCGTACTCTGTCCCACTTGAGGACTTTGCACCTGCTATGCCCTCCCCCGGAAATGCCCTCTCCCCACCCCCACTCTGCCTTCAGACCCCAAATGCCCCAGGGAAGGCTTCCTAGACCACCCCCCCCATGCAAAGCCATCCCCCTCCCATATGCTCTCACAGCGGCCTGCGATGCCCTGCCCAGCATCATTTAGTGAATGCCCCTCCACCCCACCACGCTCTGATCTCCACGAGGACAATTGTGTTTGTTTTGCTCGTCACCGTATTGCTGGAGCCTGGAAAGCTCCTGGAGCATAGTAGGGACTGAATAAGTATTTGCTGAATGAATAAACACCCACAGGTATAAGATGCCCAGTGGTTGGATAGATACATACCAGGTATAGTGAACCCAGCATCTTCAGGCAGGGATCCCATGGGATTGTTTTCCCTGCTTCCGTTTCTCCCCGAGCCTCCCGGAAACACTCCCTTTAGACTGACTGAAATGAACAAGCCCTTCTCCATCTAATCACAGAGTACGCACAGCTGGTAATTTTCCTTCTCCATAAGGGTCTCCTTCGGGGTTAGAAATCTCTTTCCCACCCCACCTGCCTAAATCACCTCCCTCGTCACATCCAGATGCTGCATGAATAAATTCATCCTCATCTAAGCAGACAGGTCTGAGCTGCTGGGAACAGAACCCTCATTTCCCGAGCCAGGAGCCGTCTCTGCTCACCAGCCCCACCTGAGCTGACAGCCAACGTCTCCCCGTTACCCAGCCGGGCTCCCGCTGGCCCTGTCAACCTGGACAGACATCTCCCCAGCCTCACACCTCAGACACCCCACAAGAGCCACTGCCAGCTCCACCCAGGAAGCCCAGGATCCACGACAGAGGCCGATGAGGCCGGGCAGAAACACACCTGTCAGCAGCGACTAGTAAGAACTCTTCTTGGCAAACAGCGTTGGTGAAGGCAGCTCAGACAGAGCCCTCAGCTTATCCACAGCGGCTCCTCTCGGCCAGAAGGACAAGGCTGCATTGTGCCCTCAGCAAGGAGGACAAATCACCCCAAAGCCCAAGAGTGCTTTTCACACAAAGTCTGCAAATCTCGTTATCATGCAGAACCTTAACTTCAGTCTCTCTCCTGGGCCTTCCCATTTCAGAATTCTAAGGCAAGCATGGAGTGAATCCAGTGTCAAGAGGATTACAGAGTTCTCATACATTGCTGGTGGGAATGGAAAATATACAGGCACTTTGGAAAATAGTCTGGCAGTTCCTCAAAACGCTAAACACAGAGTGACAGAGTAACTTCTAGTAACATTCCACTCCAGGGAATTGAAACAGACTTGAAAACTCAAGTCCACCCAAAAACTTCTACTCCGATGCTCATAAGACATTATTCACAGTAGCCAAAAAGTGGAAACAGCCCAATGTCCGTCAACGCATGAATAGACCAACAAAATGTAGTATAGCCATGCAACTGAATATTATTCAGCCGTAAAAAGGAATGAAATACTGACATACGCTACCACATGGATGACCCTGGAAAATATTATGCTAAGTGAAAGAAGCCAGTCACAAAAGACCACAAGTTGTATGCTTCTAGTTATATGAAATATCCAGAATAGGCAAGTCCACAGAAACAGAGTAGATTATTGGTTGCCAGAAACTGAGCAGAGAGGGGAACTGGGACTGACTACAAATAGGTATGAGGTTTCTTATTGGGGGGATGGAAATTTTCTGGAATTAGATAAGAGTGATGGTTGCACAACATAGTGAATATAATGAAAAAAATCACAGAATTGTATACTTTAAAATGGTGAGTTTTTATTATGTGAATTTTATATCTCAATTAAAAATTTTAAATAAAAGAAAATAGTATTACAGAGAAGGTGGCCTGCTGTGATCCACACGTTCATTAGTCGTCTCTAAGTAAAAGATGGGTTCCCCGTCTGCCCAGGACAGGAAGTATCCCGTCACTCCAAAGGGTGCCAGAGCTGTAAGACTGAACCCTATCTAACCAGCCCTGAGAAAACAGAAGGCTGGGAAGGCCAGATGTGTGGGCTCATCCCTCACCAGGTCTGTGGGATCGCACACCACCCCAGTCTCTCATCCCTGGCAGGAAAGGGTGGATCCACTCAAGCCCAGCTAGGAGACCAGCTGAGACTGCCCCCAAGTGGCCAACCCAGATCCTGCGGACCCACTGTGACTAATGTAAAAACTTACGTTTGAATAGAGGTAGCACTTTCAAGTCCATGACCCATTAGAGAGTCACAGCAAGTCTGTGGGTAGATTGTATTGTCAGGCTAACCCAAAGTTACTCACATGGCAAACTCGACCCTAAGTCTTCTGATTTTATTTATTTATTTTGTTGTTGTTGTTTTTCAGTATTTTTTTAAATTAATTCATTTATTTATTTTTATTTTCGGCTGCTTTGGGTCTTCGTTGCTGCACGCAGGCTTTTCTCTGGTTGCGGCGAGCGGGGGCTATTCTTCATCGCAGTGTGCGGGCTTCTCATTGTGGTGGCTTCTCTTGTTGCGGAGCATGGGCTCTAGGCGCGCAGGCTTCAGTAGTTGTGGTGCACGGGCTTAGCTGCTCCGTGGCATGTGGGATCTTCCCGGACCAGGGCTTGAACCCGTGTCCCCTGCAATGGCAGGCGGATTCTTAACCACTGCGCCACCAGGGAAGCCCAGTCCAGCCCACTCGTAAAAGGAGGGAATTAGCCTCCACCTCTTAAAGGGAGGAGTATCAAAGAATTTGTGAGCATATTTTTAAACCACGACAGCTTGACTGTATTCTTTATTCCAGTCGTGTTCAGCTGTGCAGGTACAGGTACAGGTGCAGGCATAGAATAGGTGGAAAGTTGGATTAAACAGGGTTATGAACACCTGAGAACAGGAAATCTAAGAACCAGAGTCTTGATGGTACCAGGCTTTCTGAGGTCAGAAGTTGAATTCTGCTGAATGTTGGATACTCATAGCTCCCCCAGCCTCAGTATCAGGACTTGTGGCTCCTTCCACCACTGCCCTCCTGTTAGCACGCCTCTGTTCTGGTCAACCATCTATTTCTGTCTGGCTATCAGCTGGCCTCCTTGGACTGCTCACCATTTTTGCTCCAGTACAACTCTGAGTTTCCCACGGCCCATCATGTCCTCTCCAGCTCCAACTCTCTCTCTTGACTTGTCAAGTAAGTGAAACTCCCACCACTAACTAGCAAATCATTCCTTCTGTGTTTCTCAGTCCAGTTTCCCAAGAGAGAATCTAACTGGCCCTGCTCCCCTTTTGGAGCCAGGCCACATGAGTCCTATGTCACTGACCAGGTTAAGGGATTAGCTGCTGTAACCATGAAGTCCATGCTCTGTCCATACCGCTTGGAGCCCGTCACCGTTCTATGCACCTGGGCTCTGATGAGCATCACCTGCCGGCAGCCCCTCCCTGTGTCTCTCTGTTGGAAGGATGCACTGCTCTCAGGCTGTCAGAGCCCACTTTGCCAGCAGTCACAGAAGCCAGAAGTGCCTCTCTAACTGGGGCCATCTGCCCTCCAGGGTGCTTGGTGACATACTAGAGCACAAACATATCTTTTTTTTGGACTCTCAATTTCACTCAAAGATGTTTTTTTGTAAGGCAAATTAGGTTTTTAATAAGAAACATATTTAAGGGCTTCCCTGGTGGTGCAGTGGTTAAGAATCCATCTGCCAATGCAGGGGATGCGGGTTTGAGCCCAGGTCCGGGAAGATCCCACATGCCGCGGAGCAACTAAGCCCGTGCACCACAACTACTGAGCCTGAGCTCTAGAGCTCGTGAGCCAGAACTACTGAGCCCGCATGCCACAACTAGTGAGCCTGTGCGCCTAGAGAATGTGCTCCACAACAAGAGAAGCTGCCACAATGAGAAACCTGGGCACCGCAACGAAGAGTAGCCCCCTCTCGCCGCAACTAGAGAAAGCCCGCATGCAGCAACAAAGACCCAACGCAGCCAAAAATAAAAATAAATAAAATAAATATATTTATTAAAAAAATAGAAATATATTTATGAAGATGCCAGACTCTTCCGAAGGATTTTGTATTTGCTCTTCTCCAAGTTCAAATGTCCTCATTTTAGTGGGTCAATTTTTGAATGTGGGGAGGAAAAAACCCGTACATACAAATATACGAAATAAAACACACCAAGAAAGGAAAGATAAACACAAAGATCAGAAGGGTTTTTCCTTCCATCTTGAAGAGGAGGGAGATGGGGTGGGAAAGGAGTAGAAGAGAGGTATACATTTTAGGTAATGTTTTCATTCTCAGGTGGGTGGTGGATACATAGGAATTCATTATACTATGAACAAGAAATGAAAGAAAGCCATGCATGGACTAATGATGAGTTTGTGTCCTAAATCAAGGATTATAATTAATCTAATTTTGAACATTAACAGAAAAAATATTCCCACAGCAGGCAGAAGGGGAGATATTTATGGGCTGGGAATTTTGTGCAAAGAGCCTCAAATCTGATAAACCTGGTGCCACAGCAGAGCTTGGCATGAAATTGGATGGAAGGAAGGTACTCACAGCCCGTCAATCATTTTTCCCTTGCAGGCCATAGGCTGCACTGGAAAATAGCCACGTTTCTCATCTCCCCCCATCCCCATCACTAGGACAAAGAAAACACTGAATTTTCCACTGGGTTTTTCAAAGGGGAGGCAAAGGAAGAAAAAAAAATCTTCATAGCTGTTTATCAGACTTCCAATTTCCAGCAAACTTTAGATGAGTGTCCCAAGCTGAACCTGTGAAAAACCAGGTGGTAACTTGGGCACATCATAGCAATTTCTCAAGGTTGATTCCAAAACGTTGAGGTAGATCCTTCCCACGGTTACTGTTTGAACATATGTCCTATCCAGTCTTTCTCCTAAATTTCCCTTGAGTTACTTCCTTCTTCTCCATGCCCACAGCCACAACTTAAGTACAATTCTTTTTTCTTAATTAATTAATTAATTTGTTTGTTTGTTTATTTTGGCTGCGCTGGGTCTTCGATTCAGCTCGCGGGCTCTTAGTTGCAGCACGCGGGCTCTAGGGTCTGCAGGCTCAGTGGTTGCGGTCCGCGGGCTTAGTTGTAGTATGTGGGATCTTAGTTCCCCGACCAGGGATCGAACCCGGGGGGCTCCCTGCATTGGGAGCACAGAGTCTTAACCACTGGACCACCGGGGAAGCCCCTTAAGTACAATCCTTTATCCCTTCTAGCCTGGATCACGGCGATAGTCTTCCAAATTTCTCAAATCTCTCCAATCTCCAGTCTGATTGTTACTTTAAGTATTTCAATGCCCCTCATCTTGCCTTAAAGTTGATGTTCCAACTCCTTGCCATGGCATCATGGCTCTCACCACCTGGCTTCTACCCCAGCCCCATTACCACAACACCCCCATCTGCCCATGCTTCCTCCATACAGAACTATGGGAAACTCCCCCAAACCTACCATGCCTTTTTACAACCCCCCATGCTCCCTCTAACTGAAATGACAGTCACCCTGTTCTCTCCCTGCTTTGCCATGACCCATCTTTTTAGATTACATTCAAGTATCAATTTTCCAGAAAGGCTCCCAAGGTAAAGGCCATCCTGTGCTTTACACTGAAGTGTAATCATCGGTTTGCTTCTTGGTTCTGAATTTCCTCCACTCCTCCCATTAGAGTTAAAATTCCTTGCATGCAGGGACTGCATTTTTCATCCCTATGTCTCCACTCACCCTTCCCCCACCCCATTATCTCAAACCCCTTTCCTGTGGCCCAGTACCCAGCACATATCAGATATTCAATACATGTTTGATGAATGAATAAGTAGCTAAACATACAAGTTATATTCAGGCTTTGTATCTTGCATCCTTGGATTAGCAAAAGACAGAGTATAATTAAGCCCAGGATGGGTAAAATTATAGGAATTTCAGTACACATGTATCCTGAGGGCTCTTATTTTATGCGTAATTCTCTGGAAACGTTTGCAAGTATGACTTAAACCAAGACAACGTAAGAAGGGGTTAGGGAAGGGCTAGGGGGATCTAGACAAAATAGTAATATAAATGCAGCCAATAAGAGCCCTAGACCAAGAGTCTGTAGTGGATTCCATCCTCCGCCCTGTCCCATCCTCATGGTGACCTGGAGAAGTCACTTTTCTCCCAGGTCTTCCTTTGCTCACCAGACACAGAGGACACGGGGGGGGCACAGAGCACAGCTCCACTATGCGTTCAACCAAGCTACACGTGTCCGGAGGTGAGCGGCTCCCGGGCAAGCTGAACGCAGCCATCAGCCCTGGAGCTGGGACAAGCCGTGCCAGGGGAAGGTGAGGGGCGCTCCTTTGCGGTTACTGCGCACTCAACGCGCACACTGCAGAGCACTGCCCTGCACGTCAGGGCCCTGACTGAGCCCTTTACTTCCATCACCCTCTGTTTCAGCAACAACAGTAGCAGTAGCAGTAGCTACTGTGCAGTAGCAACTCTCATCCACCACGTTTTACAGATGTGGAAACTGAGTTTCATCACACAGTTCATAAGTAGCAGAACCAGGACTTGGCAGCAGGTTTGTCTTACCTAAAAGCCCATGCTCTTCTCCAGGATACCATATTGACACTGTTTAAAGAGACAAGTGATCACTTGAAAACACGCAGAATGAACGCTGGAGTTGAACTTGGCAGAAGATGCTTTCTTGTCACAGACAGACCCCACCCACAGGGACTGCCAGGTTCCTGTTGCTAGTGGGGGGTGAGACTCTTTACACGGCAGGTAGCAAGGGCCAGGAGGTCCAGAGCAAGCCCAGCTCCTCCCTGCAGCCATGGCGGGGATGTGGTTTCTCAGATCAGCTGAGATTCTATCTAGCTGAAATTAGAGCTGCAAGCAGCAACCATCAGTGGCAAGGAATTTTTAAAGGTTATCAAAGCCAAGGTGTTCTGACTCCAGCAGCTGGTGGTCTCTGCTGCCCCCTAGATCCCTGTCTCATCCCAACCTGCCTTGTGGATACATTTAAAACCAAGTGCCTGGTGTAACAGTGTCTGCGTAGTAACACTCGTTTCCTGTTTCGCTCCTCAGAGGGTGGTAGCTAGCTGGTTTTTCCAAAAACACTTATAAAGACTATTTTAAACATATTTATAAGCAACTATGGCATTCTGAGAATTGAGAAAGGGAAAGAATCATGCATTCATCCTGCCTTTCCAGTATGGACTGTATTTCAGGGTAAGTAGTTGATAAGGCAATGCCTTTCTGTATAGAAGAATTGCAACTAGTAATAGAACAAATAACAGAATTAGAAGAGTCACCATTTTGCAACCTTTGAAGAAATAATGGACTTAAGCAGCCACCAATGCATGATAAAACTATTAGATGAAAAGTTAATTAGAAACTTTATAATGGATGGATCAGGCTGACAATACCTAAACGCATTTATCAATCTGCACATCACTAAAAATGTGAGATTATTGATTTCTTACATGATATCCTAGGATATACAACACAAGTCCACCCATGAAGAATTCTATCCTCTCCCTAAAACTGAACTTAAATCTGATAAAACCTCTAGATCTAATTGCCATTTTAGAGAAAATCAAAGATTGGGGGTGGGGGGGCTTCCCTGGTGGCACAGTGGTTGAGAGTCTGCCTGCCAATGCAGGGGACATGGGTTCGAGCCCTGGTCTGGGAGGATCCCACATGCCGCGGAGCAACTGGGCCCGTGAGCCACAGCTGCTGAGCCTGCGCGTCTGGATCCTGTGCCCCGCAACAAGAGAGGCCGCGATGGTGAGAGGCCCGCGCACCGCGATGAAGAGCGGCCCCCGCTCGCCGCAACTAGAGAGGGCCCTCGCACAGAAACGAAGACCCAACACAGCCAGCAATCAATCAATCAATTAAAAAAAAAAAAATTAGGCACTTTCTCAATGTCCGTACTATTGACATTTTGGACCACATAATCCTTTGTTGGGTAGAGCTATTCTGTGCATTATAGGATATTTAGTAACATCCCTGGCCTCAACTTACTAGATATCAGTAGCATCCCTGCAGTCATGACAACCAAAAATGTCCAGACATTGCCAAATATTCCCTAGGTGGCAAAATCACCCCCAGGTAAGCACCACTGAGTTAGAGATACATGTTAAATGACACCATGAGGATACAATCAGCCTGCTCCCAAATGTGAGGAAGTCTACAGGACAAATGATCCACTTTCTTCAAAAAATAAATGCCATGGGGGAAAAAAAAGGAGTGAAGGCATGTTATAGATCTAAATGTAGTTAAATTCATCAATCAAATGCAATGTTTGAGCCTTCTTTAGACCCCAATTTGAACAATCTGTAAAAAAACATTTTGGAGACAACTGAGGAAAACTGAATATAAGATTGGTACTATATGATAGTAAGAAATTACCATTAATTTTGTTGGGTATGATAAGATACTGTAGATATATTTTTATTGTACATATATACTTTAAAATATATATATTTAACTCCTTAACAGATAAACACTCACACAAAAGTATTTTCAATTAAAATTATATTTTTCTGTTTTTTGACTTAAAATATTCAACAAAGAAAGAAAGAACCAGCAGAGATGAGTAAATAAAACAAGAAATTAAGAAAGTTGATCGGGCTTCCCTGGTGGCACAGTGGTTGAGAATCTGCCTGCCAATGCATGGGGACACAGGTTCGAGCCCTGGTCTGGGAAGATCCCACATGCCGCGGAGCAGCTAGGCCCATGAGCCACAACTACTGAGCCTGCGTGTCTGGAGCCTGTGCTCCGCAACAAGAGAGGCCGCGATAGTGGGAGGCCCACGCACCGCAATGAAGAGTGGCCCCCGCTTGCCACAACTAGAGAAAGCCCTCGCACAGAAACAAAGACCCAACACAGCCAAAAATAAATAAATAAATTTATAAAAAAAAAAAAAAAGTTGATCATTGTTGAAGCTGATGATAAGTACAAGAGAGCTCATTCTGCTTCTCTTTTTACTTTTGTGTAGGTTTTACATGTTCCATAACAAGATGGTAAAAATAGAATAAAATAAAAGCAAAAGGTCTTTTGCTTCTAGTAATAGTAGGTCAGGTTATTCAAAACGATCCTCCCACTAAGGACAAAAAAAAAAATCTGGATGAAGGTGTTTAAATTTAAGAGCATTTAAAGCTAATGAGGGGGGACTTCCCTGGTGGCACAATGATTAAGAATCCGCCTGCCAATGCAGGGGACACGGGTTCGAGCCCTGGTCCAGGAAGATCCCACATGCCGCAGAGCAACTAAGCCCATGCGCCACAACTACTGAAGCCCACGCACCTAGAGCCTGTGCTCCACAACAAGAGAAGCCACTGAAATGAGAAGCCTGCACACCGCAACGAAGAGCAGCCTCTGCTCCCCGCAACTAGAGAAAGCCCGTGTGCAGTAACAAAGACCCAATGCAGCCAAAAATAAATAAATAAAATAAATAAATGTTTTTAAAAAATAGCTAATGTGGGGGCTTCCCTGGTGGCACAGTGGTTAAGTATCTGCTTGCCAATGCAAGGGACACGGGTTTGAGCCCTCGCCCAGAAAGATCCCACATGCCGCGGAGCAACTAAGCCTGTGCGCCACAACTACTGAGCCTGAGCTCTAGAGCCCGCAAGCCAGAACTACTGACCCACATGTCACAACTACTGAAGCCTACGCACCTAGAGCCCGTGCTCCGCAACAAGAGAAGCCACCGCAATAAGAAGCCCGCGTACCACAACGAAGAATAGCCCCTGCTCGCCGCAATTAGAGAAAGCCTGTGCATAACAATGAAGGCCCAACACAGCCAAAAATTTAATTAATTAATTAATTAATTAATTTTTAAAATAGCTAATGAGGGACTTCCCTAACCCTCTTCCACTGGTGGTGGGAATGTAAATTGATACAGCCACTATGGAGAACAGTATGGAGGTTCCTTAAAAAACTAAAAAAAGAATTACCATATGACCCAGCAATCCCACCACTGGGCATATACCCTGAGAAAACCATAATTCAAAAAGACACATGCACCCCAGTATTCATTGCAGCACTATTTACAATAGCCAGGTCATGGAAGCAACCTAAATGCCCATCAACAGACGAATGGATAAAGAAGATGTGTTACATATATACAATGGAATATTACTCAGCCAAAAAAGGAACGAAATTAGGTCATTTGTAGAGAGGTGGATAGCTCTAGAGACTGTCATACAGAGTGAAGTAAGTCAGAAAGGGAAAAACAAATATCGTATATTAAAGCATATATGTGGAACCTAGAAAAATGTTATAGATGAACTGGTTTGCAGGGCAAAAATAGAAACACAGATGTAGAGAACAAACGTATGGACACCAAGGGGAGAAAGTGGTGGGGGGGGGGTGGTGGTGGGATGAACTGAGAGATTGGGATTGACATGTGTACACTAATATGTATAAAATGGATAACTAATAAGAGCCTGCTGTATAAAAAAATAAATAAAATAAAATTCAAAAATTCAGAAACAAAAAGCTAATGAGGGACTTCCCTGCCAGTCCAGTGGTTAAGACTCCACACTTCCACTGCAGGGGCATGGGTTCAATCCCTGATTAGGGAACTAAGATCCCTCATGCCACAGTTCAGCCAAAAAAAAAAAAAAAAGCTAATGAGGATGAACCAGATAAATTCTAGGAAGAAGCCAGAGAGATAAGTCATTTATACAAACCTGCTTTTGCCCTGAGGGTGTTGGTTTGTTTGTATGTTTGTTTTTGCTGCTCCTGTAGGAACAGCTGAATAATAGCTTTAAAAATTAAGCTGAACTTTCAGCAGCCCTGTGGGAAGAAGGGAACAACAGTCTGGCACAGAACTCAACCAAGGTGAGAAATCCAATACCCTCCCACACTTTAAATGAGTCACGGAAGTTTCACTTCTTAAAGATAAAGGCAAACCAGAAGTAAACTCTCACCTAGAATTGCAGGCTGAATCTAAGTGACCCTTCCAGGGAACCTCAGTCCTTAAAAGGGGACAAAAGTGGTCCTGACTAGACCCAGGAGCCTGGCTGAAACAAATGAAAATCCTCTCTGGAGGAAGGTGATGCCATCCTATGTCTATTAATGTTCCTATAAATAATTTTTCAAAAACAATATTTATTGAGAGCCATAAGTAATAACAGAAAACAGAAAGACTCACAAAGACTTAAGCTTTAAGAATTTTCATTCATGAAATACATAAGATTACTATGATTAAACTGATAAAATTCAAACTTTAAAACATTTGCTTGACCAGGAAACTATAAAAAGCTACATCATGGATTTGAAAAAGTCAAAAGGAACTTCTAGAACTGAAAAATTCAGTAACCCAAATTAAGAACTCACTGGATATATTTGACAGTGGATTGGATACAACAGAAGGGAAAATTAGTGAACTGGAAGTTAGATCAGAAGACTGAAGCACAGAGAGATAAAAATATGTAAAGTAGAAAAAGATAGGGTTAGAGACATAAAGACTACAATAAGGTACAATAACATAAAATTGAATTCCCAAAGGAGAGGAGAGAAAGAATGGAGTAGAGAATATTTGAAGATACAATGGCTGAGAATTTTCCAGAACTGAGAAAAATCATCAAACCACAGATTCAAGAAGCCCAATAAAGCCCAGGCAGAATAAATGAAAAGAAATCAATATCAAGACACATAATGGAAAACCCAGAAAACCAGATAAAATGTGAAAATCTTTAAAATATCCTAAGAAAAAGAGTATTACCTCAACAAAATAACAGCTTGACAACTGACCTTCTCAACAGCAACAATGGAAGTCAGAATACAGTGGAATGAAATATTCAATGTGCTGTGAGAAAATAAGTGCCAACCTAGAATTCTACACCTGGCCAACATATCCTTCAAGAATTCAGCTAAAATTAAGATACTTTCAGATTTTAAAAAATACCTTTTTTAAAGGTATTTTTTTAAATACCCTAACCCTAACCCAAACAAAACTGAGTAAACTCCAAGCAGAAAAGTGATTCCTAATAAAAGACCTGAGATACAAGAAGAAATGGAGAGCAAAGAGGTAAATATGTATGTGTATCCAGATGAAAATTGACTGTGTAAAATAACAAAAATAATGTTGTTTTATGGGATTTTAAATATAGAGAAAATGAAAATACATAGTTATAAAAACACATAAATCAGGTGGGGGGGGTCAAAGAAATTCAAGTGTTCTACTATCTTTGCATTGTCCAGAAAATGGTGAAAGTACTCATTTATATTAGACTTTAATAAAACAAAGGTATATGTTGTGATATCTAGGGTAACCACTAAAAGAATAATAAAAGAATGTATAACTAACCAACCTAATGGTGAAATGGAATAATAAAAAAATACTTAATCAGTCCAAGATAAATCAAATCTCTCTTCTTTCTCAAGAGAGAGAAAAGAAGAAAACAGACTAGAATAGATGAGACAAAAAGCAAAAAAAAGAGAGGTTTAAATACAAATATATTAGTAATTACATTAAATCTAAATAACACAAAGTTCTCAGACTAGGTAAAAAAACTACAATTTAATTATACAATTAAAACTACAAACTACAATTTAATTATACGGTTATAGAAATATTAAAAGTAAAAGGACAAAAAAATGCATGCAAATACTTACCAAAAGAAAGCTGGTATAACTATACTAATATCAGAAAAAGTACACTTTAAAGCAAAAGGCATTGCTAGAGATAAAGAGAGACTATTTCATAATAATAATGGATCAATTCACTGGGAAGATCTAGTAATAATTTTAAATTTGTATACTCATAACAGCATAGCCTCAAGATATATAAAGTAATAAATTGCCAGGGCAAAAATAGAAAAAATGCAGTCTTAGTATGAGATGTTAACATAATACTTTTAGTAGCTGATAGAACAGCAGACAAAGATATCAGTAAGGATATAGAAGATGTGAACAACACAATTAACAAACAGCCTCATATATTTGCATATATAGAACACTGCACCTAACAACAACAGAGCATGCGTTCTTTTCAAGTGCACATGGAGCATTTATGAAAACTGACCACCACATACCTCATCATCCTGGTGCCTTGGGCACCATTTTGCCCATAATTGATTGATGCAGGGGAGTGTATCTGGCCCAAGATGGGCCAGTGGGTCTGGATTTTTGGACTCAGATCTGAAGGCTGAAACTATGATAAGTAAAGATTTAATACTTTTCCTCCCACCTTTCCTGTCATGACGGCCAGAGAGCCAAGGTTTGGAGGGAGAATCCTAATGTTATTTGAGTCTCCGTTTCACTTGTCCTCTGAGGCATATCTGTGTTCTTCCCTTGGTTTTCCCATGATATTCCAGAATCTTTACCCTGCACTTACTTTAAAAAAATTTTTTTATCGAGGTAAAATATACATAACATAAAATATACCATTTTAATCATTTAAGTGTACAGTTCAGTGGCATTAAGTACATTCACATTGTTGTGCAAACTTCACTGCCATCCAGAGCTTTCTCAGCTTCCTCAACTGAAACTCTGTATCCACTAAACAATAATTTCCCATACTGCACTTCTCTCAGCCCCTGGCAACCACCATTCTACTCCTAGAGTACTTTTTGACTTAATTTGTCTTTTCCTTAATAAAAGAGAGGTTCCATACTTTCCTGGTGATCCAGTGGTTAAGACTCTGCGCTTCCAATGCAGGGGGGCATGGGTTCAATCCCTGGCTAGGGAACTAAGATCCCACATGCCACATGGCACAGCCAATCAATCAACCAACCAACCAATCAATCAATCAATAAAAGAGAGATTCCATTGCTGACTAGTGAGATTGCTTCTGTATATGCAGGCCTTCATACATATTTGGGATTGAGTTTACTGTAGAGAAAGCTAAGAGAAGATGGGGCTGGAGAAAGAAAATGGGTGGAGAGACAAGCTAGATGAGGATTTCATACTGGGCATCCTAACTCCAGGCCTCAGCAGCCCTGCCACGAGTCTGCCCCATTCTTTGTCTTCAAGAAGTTGATTTTGCCGGCCATTTCCACGTTGTGGGTCTGCCATCAGATCTCACAGCTTCCCTGCTGTCACTGGCGGCATCTTCTCAGAGTACTGCCATCACTTCCATGTCTTCTGTGAGCCTCACCATGGTGAGGGTTCGGTTTGGGGTCCTGTCCACGCCTTCCACGTTTCCTTTCTGTACCATCACAGCCCTGCTAAGAACTTCAAATGCTTTGTTATGACCTTGGATTTAACTCTTAACTCAACCGGCCCCCACACCCTCATGCATGTACTTTTGTTTTTGGCTTAGTTTGAGTTGGTTTCTGTTACTTGCACCAAAAGAATCTCTCCTAGTAATATTACATTCTCCTAGTAATATTATTTTTAATTAGGAGACTTTATTTTTTAGATAAGTTTTAGGTTGACAGAAAAATTGAGCAGAGAGTACAAAGAGTTCCAATATACCCTTCACTACCTACCCCCGTCCCCACCACACACAGTTTCCTCTATTATTTTTGTTTTGTTTTAAATGCTTTTCTATTTATTTATTTTTAATAGATCTTTATTGGAGTGTAATTGCTTCACAATACCGTGTTAGTTTCTGTTGCACAACAAAGCAAATCAACCATATGCATACACATGTCCCCATATCCTCTCCCTCTTGAGCCTCCCTCCCATCCTCCCTATCCCACCCCTCTAGGTCATCACAAAGCACCGAGCCGATCTCCCTGTGCTATGCTGCTGCTTCCCACCAGCCAACTATTTTATATTCGGTAGTGTATATATGTCGATGCTACTCTCACTTTGCCCTCCCACCCCATGTCCTCAAGTCCATTCTCTATGTCTACCTCTTTATTCCTGCCCTGAAACTAGGTTCAACAGTACGATTTCTTTTTTTTAGACTCCCTATATATGCGTTACCATATGGTATTTGTTTTTCTCTTTCTGACTTATTTCACTCTGTATGACAGACTCTAGGTCCATCCGCTTCACTACAAATAACTCAATTTTGTTGCTTTTTATGGCTGAGTAATATTCCATTGTATATGTGTGCCACATCTTCTTTATCCATTCATCTGTCGATGGACATTTAGGTTGCTTCCATGTCCTGGCTATTGTAAATAGTGCTGCAATGAACATTGTGGTACATGACTCTTTTTGAATTATGCTTTTCTCAGGGTATATGCCCAGTAGTGGGATTGCTGGGTCATATGGTAGTTCTATTTTTAGTTTTTAAAGAAACCTCCATACTGTTTTCCATAGTGGTTGTATCAATTTACATTCCCACCAAAAGTGCAGGAGTGTTCCCTGTTCACCACACCCTTTCTAGCATTTATTGTTTCTGGATTTTTTGATAATGGCCATTCTGACCGGCATGAGGTGATATCTCATTGTAATTTTGATTTGCATTTCTCTAATGATTAACGATATTGAGCATCTTTTCATGTGCCTCTTGGCCATCTGTATGTCCTCCTTGGTGAAATGTCTATGGAGGTCTTCTGCCCATTTTTAACTGGATTATTTGTTTTTTTGATATTGAGCTCCACGAGCTGTTTGTAAGTTTGGGAGATTAATCCTTTGTCTGTTGTTTCATTTGCAAATATTTTCTCCCATTCTGAGGGCTGTCTTTTTGTCTTGTTTATGGTTTCCTTTGCTGTTCAAAAGCTTTTAAGTTTAATTAAGTCCCTTTTTTTTAATTTTTGTTTTTATTTCTGTTACTCTAGGAGGTGGGTCAAAAAAGATCTTGCTGTGGTTTATGTCAAAGAGTGTTTTTCCTCAGTATTCCTCTAACAGTTTTATAGTGTCTGGTCTTACATTTAAGTCTTTAATCCATTTGGAGTTTATTTTTGTGTATGGAGTTGCGGAGTGTTCTAATTTCATTCTTTTACATGTAGCTGTCCAGTTTTCCCAGCACCACTTATTGAAGAGGCTGTCTTTTCTCCATTGTATGTTCTTGCCTCCTTTGTCATAAATTAGGTGCCTATATGTGTGTGGGTTTATCTCTGGGCATTCTATCCTGTGCCATTGATCTATATTTCTGTTTTTGTGCCAGTACCATACTGTCTTGATTACTGTAGCTTTGTGGTATAGTTTGAGGTCGGGGAGCCTGATTCCTCCAACTCCATTTTTCTTTCCCAAGATTGCTTTGGCTATTTGGGGTCTTTTGTGTTTCCATACGAATTGTAAAATGTTTTGTTCTAATTCTGTGAAGAATGCCATTGGTAGCTTGATAAAGATTGCATTGAATCTGTAGATTGCTTTGGGTAGTATAATCATTTTCACAATATTGATTATTCCAATCCAAGAACATGGTATATTTCTCCATCTGTTTATATCATCTTTGATTTCTTTCATCAGTGTTTTATAGTTTTCTGAGTACAAGTCTTTTGCCTCCTTAGGCAGGTTTATTCCTAGGTATTTTATTCTTTTTGTTGCAGTGGTAAATGAGAGTGTTTCCTTAATTTCTCTTTCAGATTTTTCGTTGTTGGTATATAGGAAAGCCAGAGATTTCTGTGCATTAATTTTGTATCCTGCAACCTTACCAAATTCATTGATTAGCTCTAGTAGTTTTCTGGTGGCATCTTTAGGATTTTCTATGTATAGTATCATGTCATCGGCAAACAGTAACAATTTTACTTCTTCTTTTCCAATTTGTATTCCTTTTATTTCTTTTTCTTCTCTGATTGCTGTGGCTAAAACTTCCAAAACTATGTTGAATAAGAGTGACGACAGTGGACATCCTTGCCTTGTTCCTGATCTTAGTGGAAATGCTTTCAGTTTTTCACCATTGAGTATGATGCTTGCTGTGGGTTTGTCATATATGGCCTTTATTATGTTGATGTAGGTTCCCTCTATGCCCACTTTCTGGAGAGTTTTTATCATAAATTGGTGTTGAATTTTGTCAAAAGCTTTGCCTGCATCTATTGAGATGATCACATGGTTTTTATTCCTTAATTTGTTAATGTGGTGTATCACATTGATTGATTTGTGTATATTGAAGAATGCTTGCATCCCTGGAATAAATCCCACTTGATCATGGTGTATGTTCTTTTTAATGTGCTGTTGGATTCTGTTTGCTAGTATTTTGTTGAGGATTTTTGCATCTATGTTCATCAGTGATATTGGTCTATAATTTTCTTTTTTGGAGATATCTTTTTCTGGTTTTGGTACCAAGGTGATGGTAGCTTTGTAGAATGAATTTGGGAGTGTTTCTCCCTCTGCAATTTCTTGGAAGAGTTTGAGAAGGATTGGTGTTAGCTCTTCTCTAAATGCTTGAGAGAATTCACCTGTGAAGCCATCTGGTCCTGGACTTTTGTTTGTTGGAAGATTTTTAATTACAGTTTCAATTTCATTACTAGTGATAGGTCTGTTTATATTTCCTAACTCTTCCTGGTTCAGTCTTGGAAAATTGTACCTTTCCACGAATTTGTCCATTTCTTTGTGGTTGTCCATTTTATTGGCAGATAGTTGTTTGTAGTAGTCTTTTATAGTCCTTTGTATTTCTGCAGTATCTGTTGTGATTTCTCCTTTTTCATTTCTAATTTTATTGATTTGCGTCCTCTCCCTTTTTTTCTTGATGAGTCTGGCTAAGGGTTTATCAATTTTGTTTATCTTCTCAAAGAACCAGCTTTTAGTTTTATTGATCTTTGCTATTGTTTTCTTCATTTCTATTTCATTTATTTCTGCTCTGATTTTTATGATTTCTTTCCTTCTACTGACTTTGGGTTTTCTTTGTTCTTCTTTCTCTAGTTGTTTTAAGTGTAGGTTAGATTGTTTATTTGATATTTTTCTTGTTTCTTGAGGTGAGATTGAATTGCTATAAACTTCCCTCTTAGAACTGCTTTTGCTGCATCCCATAGGTTTTGGGTCATCGTGTTTTCATGGTCATTTGTTTCTATGTATTTCTTTATTTCTTCTTTGATTTCTTCAGTGATCTCTTGGTTATTTAGTAGCACACTGTTTAGCCTCCATGTATCTGTGTTTATTACAGTTTCTTCCCTGTAAATGATTTCTAATCTCATAGCATTGTGGTCAGAAAAGATGCTTGATACAATTTGAATTTTCTTAAATTTTCCGAGTCTTGATTTGTGACCCAAGATGTGATCTATCCTGAAGACTGTCCCTTGTGCCCTTGAGAAGAAAGTGTATTCTGCCACTTTGGGGTGGAATGTTCTATAAACATCAGTTAGACCTGTCTGGTCTATTGTGTCATTTAAAGCTTGTGTTCCCTTATTTATTTTCTGTTTGGATGATCTGTCCACTGGTGTAAGTGGAGTGTTAAAGGCCCCTACTATTATTGTGTTACTGACAATTTCTCCTTTCATGGTTGTTAGCATTTGCCTTATGTATTGAGATGCTCCTATGTTGGGTGCGTAAACATTTATAATTGTTATATCTTCTTCTTGTATTGATCCTTTGATCATTATGTAGTGTCCCTCCTTATCTCTTGTAACAGTCTTTATTTTAAAGTGAATTTTATTTGATATGAGTATTGCTACGCAAGCTTTTTTTTAATTTCCATTTGCAAGGAGTATCATTTTCCATCCCTTCACTTTCAGTCTGCATGTGTCCCTAGTTCTGAAATGGGTCTCTTGTAGACAGCATATATATGGGTCTTGTTTTTGTATCCATTCAGCCAGTCTGTGTCTTTTGGTTGGGGCATTTAATCCATTTACATTCAAGGTTATTGTCAATATGTATGTTCCTATTACAATTTTATTTGTTGTTTTGTGTTTGTTTTTGTGGGTCTTTTTCTTCTCTTATGTTTCCTGCTTAGAGAAGTTTCTTTAGAATTTGTTTTAAAGCTGGTTTGGTGGTGCTAAATTTTCTTAGCTTTTGCTTGTTTGAAAAGCTTTTGACTTCTCTATTGAATCTGAATGAGATCCTTGCTGGATAGAGTAATCTTGGTTGTAGGTTTCTCTCTTTCATCACTCCGACTACAACCTGCCACTCCCTTCTGGCCTGGAGAGTTTCTGCTGAAAACTCAGCTGATAACCTTATGGGGATTCCTTTTTATGTTATTTTTTGTTTTTCCTTTGCTGCTTTTAATATTTTTTCTCTGAATTTAATTTTTGTTAGTTTGATTAATATGTGTCTTGGTGTGTTTTTCCTAGGGTTTATCCTGTATGGGACTCTCTGTGCTTCCTGGATTTGGGTGACTATTTCCTTCCCCATGTTAGGGAAGTTTTCAACTATAATCTCTTCAAATATTTTCTCAGACCCTTTCTTTTTCTCTTCTTCTTCTGGAACCCCTATAATTCGAATGTTGGTGCATTTAGTGTTGTCCCAGAGGTCTCTGAGATTGTCTTCAATTCTTTTCATTCTTTTTTCTTTATTCTGCTCCTCAGCAGTTATTTCCACCATTTTGTCTTCCAGCTCACTTATTCGTTCTTCTGCCTCAGTTTTTCTGTTATTGATTCCTTCTAGTGTATTTTTTCATTTCAGTTATTGTGTTGTTCATCTCTGTTTGTTTGTTCTTTAGTTCTTCTAGATCTTTGTTAAACATTTCTTGTATTTTCTCAGTCCGTGCCTCCATTCTATTTCTGAGATTCTGGATCATCTTTACTATCATTACTCTGAATTCTTTTTCAGGTAGCTTGCCTATTTCCTCTTCATTTATTTGGTCTTATAGGTTTTTACCTTGCTCCTTCATCTGTGACATATTTTTTTGGCAGTCTCTCTATATTTTTTTTCTTTTTTTTTATGAGTGGGATTGTGTTCCTGTCTTACTGGTTGTTTGGCCTGAGGCTTCCAACACTGGAGTCTGTAGGTTATTGGGTAGAGCTCTGTCTTGGTGCTGAGATGAGGAACACTGTGAGACCTCAATCCGATGAATATTCTCTGGGATCTGATGTTCTCTGTTAGTCCAGTGGTTCGGACTCGGACCTCCCACGGCAGGAGCTTTGGCTCGAGCCCAGGCTCATGAACCAAGATCCCGCAAGCCGTATGGGGTGGCAAAAAAAAAAAAGAAGAACAATAACAAAGTAAAAAATAAAATTAGACTAGGAAACTAAGAGATATGTTAGGAAGAATATAAAAATAAAAATATAGATGAATCAACAACCGGAAGGTACATCAGTACCACAATAGTGAAAAGGAGGAGGAGGGAAAAGGAAAAAAAAAAAGAGAAAATGCCTTGGCTCTGGAGGGCGGGGCCTAAGTAAGGGCGAGATTTGGTCAGTGGGTGGGGCCAATGCTCAGGATCCACAGGGCTGGAAAAGGCCCTGGGGACTGTGGGGGGTGGGGCTTAGGCTCAAGGAACAGAAGGGGCCCAGGCCTGCCCCCCACCCTTGGTCTCAGAGGGCAGGGGACCTCACCTGGGAGCCCAGCAGGATTCCTGGGCTCAAGTAGGTGGGGCAAATGCCCTCCTCTCCTCTCCTGCTCCTCCAGTCTGGGAGGGCCCCTCCCACCTGCTTCCTGATCTCCCCAGCCCCCCTCCTATGCCCCCAGCACCCATATGGCCTGGAGGGGGCTTTGGAGGAGGGGTACCGGCTTGTGAGCTCAGCAGGCTCCCCGATCCGAGTGGGCCAGACGATCACCCTCTGCTCCTCTCCCACTTTTTCTGGAGAATCCCTCCCGCCTGCCTTTCCTGATCTCCCTGGCCTCAGGGGCACCAATCCTGTCGGGCCTCCACTTCTCCTCTCCCCTCAGTCCCCCTACATGCTACCGGTTCACTTTGGGGTTCCTCCCATCTCCTTGGGTGTCAGAGTCCCCCACCAGCGGCTGGCAGGCACCCCAGTTGTGGGGAGACACTAACTCCGTGTCTTCCCACACTGCCATCTTGACTCCACCTCTTCCTCTATTATTAACATCTCGTGTTAGTGTGGTACATTTATTACCATTGATGAACGAACATGGATACATTATTTTAACATAGTTTACATAAGAGTACACTCTTTGTGTTGCACGTTCTATGGGTTTGACAAATGTATAATGACTTGTATCTACCATTACACTATCATACCAAATGGTTTCACTGCCCTAAAAATCCCCTATGCTTCACCTGTTCATCCCTCCCTCACTCCCCCCTGTCACCTGGCAACCATATTTTTACTGTCTCCATATTTTTGCCCTTCTCAGAATGTCATATAGTTGGAATCATACAGTATGCAGTTTTTTCAGATTGAGTTCTTTAGCAAAACTTATTTAAATTTCCTCCATGTCTTTTTATACCTTGATAACTCCTTCCTTCCTTTCTTTCTTCATTTATTTTTAATTTTTTAATTTCAACTATGCAATGACAAAATTAAACTGAAATATCTATCTGCTACTGGTGGGAGAGGTATGAGGAGGCTTTGAGCTTCCATATTCTTTGCCACACTTCCTTTCAGCTGCCCTTCTTCCTATCTTTTCAGTATCCTCATGATTTGAGCTTTTATCATTAGAAAGTGATCCCCTTTTCTTTTTAATAATGTTTTTCACCTTAATGTTTATTTTGTTTGATATTAATAAAGTTATGCCAACTTCCTTCTCATTAATGTTTACATGTGTGAAATGAAATTCATATTTTATGGCAAGACAAGAAAAATTTAAACATGAAAACATTTTCTCTGTCCTTTAGCCTCCTCTCTCCCCTCTACTGTGCATTGTGTATCTGGATTTTGCATCCACCAAACCTGCCCCACTGGCAGAAATACCTGCTCAGCCATAAAGAACAACATTCTCCTAGCATCAACAAGACAACTCCTTAAAAGATAACATTCCTTCTTGATCTTGAAAGGGACCATGACGACACTTAGATCTGGATTGTGTAAACTGTCAATAATACATCATTTAATACACAGCCTTCTGTCTCAAAAAACTTATATAACCGTGCATTGACTTCTAATGGATGAAACAGTTCTTGGAGCTTTTTGAGTTGCTGTTCCCAGGTTATAATCCTCTTCTTGGCTTCAATAAAATTTTCCATTCCTTTCTTAGACCAACTGATTAATTTATCATTGACACATGATATATCTTTTCCCATCATTTTATTTTTACCCTTTCTTATCTGTAAGCTTATGTACCATTCTGTTAATGCAGATCAGTCAATCAGTGATTGATTCGCTGATTCCCCAATGTTAAACCAACCTTCTATTCTTGGAACAGACCCAAGCTGTTGGGTGTGATTATTACCATATGTATATGGCTGGATTTGGTTTGTTAACATTCTCTTCGGAAGACAAAGCAGGATGTGGGGCCAGGTGGGAAGGGTGTGTCCTTGGGTGAGGTGGCCTCCTGCAAGTAAAACACACCCTAAAGGAGCTGAGAGTTGGAAACTTTCTGCTAATCACACTCCCTGCCGTTGTAGCAGCCCACATCCAGTGATTGACAGAGACAAAGGTCTAAAGACATTTTGGCCCAACCTAGCATTTCTTATGGGCCATGGATGGTCCAGAACATCCCATGGGATTGGCCAAAATTTTGTCTCAGCTGTATCACATCTTGATTTCACCCTCTGACCAAGACTACTTCCTCTTCTTCCATTCACAGATGTTGATCCCTAATTAATACCCTGCCGGCCAGACTCCATCTCAGCATCTACTTCTGGAAAACCCAACTAGCAACAGGGTAGGCAGGGCCAGTTTTCTGGGCATGCAACATGGGCAGCCTTACAGGGCCCTGCTCTCAGAAGGGCCCCATGCTTGGTTTAATGCGCCGCTGTCACCATCTTGAGAGGATAAATTTTGATGGCCTGATAAATGAATTTGCATAAAAGTAATCCAGAAAAATCTTATGATCAATCAAGATATCACATTAATACAGTATTATTATTCATTGTATCACATAAAATTATGGTACCAAAAATAGTACATTTTTGCCATTTGCAAGTTTATGTTGTTATTCAGGTTTACCTATGATTCCTATTACATTTTATAATTTAAAAACATTCTCAAAGGAAAAATCTTTATATATATGTTATATATATTACATATATATTACTTTTTTTTTTTTTTTTTTTTTGGCTCCACTGCACGGCATGCAGAACTCTCCCAACTGGGGTTTGAACCCATGCCCCCTACAGTGGAAGCATGGAGTCTTAACCACTGGACCACCAGGGAAACCCAAAAGCTTTATATTTCAACAGCATTTTTTTCCTGGGTTTTGAGAATGTGGTCACATTTTCTTTTCGTGCTGAGCCCTGTAAATTATGCATCAGGCCTGGAAGGTGAGATCCTGTGCCACTAACTTGGTTGTCCCACGGGAGTTTGGAAAAGAGGAGTAATACTTTAAGCTATTATCTGTCATTTACCCCTTAATGTAAATGAATTTCAGATCATTTTATGAAAGATCTTAAAACATGTAAGAAGCGAGCTTAGGGGCACTACATACCTGGAAAATAGAAAGAATACCATTAAGGTGGGAAAGGGTGATGAAATGGGGGTCAGGGGTTAAAGATAAACTCCAAATTTTGTACCCAGGTAGGCTTTGTTAGACTCTTATTCCTGATGTTAATGTGAATAAAACGTACAGCCCAGCTATTAAAAACTAAAAATTAAGACATCGTTTATATGAGTCATAAAAAACTTCCCTTACCCCCAGGAGTACGCTAACACCACATATAAAAGTGAACAATCAGAAATGTCATTCAACCTCTTGTTTAAAACTGGCTTTGAATGGCCCAACTCTGGAGAATTGGAGATGCTTTTTATTACCTGGGGTTCTCTGAAGGGATATCAACTAATCAGAGTTCTAAATAGAGAAAAATATCTGGAGTTAATTAAAATGTGCAGATACTGTCATTTTCCATGTGGGGCAGAAAGAACTAATGTGTAGTTAGGATATCAGCAAAAGGCTAGTAAAAATATGTCACTGGTAAATTGAATGTACAACTCCTGGGAAGCGAGCACAACTTTTTTTTTTTTTTTTTAACATTCTATTCCATGTGCATTTGATATTTCTATTTACATGGCTACTTTGTACAAAAAGTAAGAATCTGTTTTCATGTGAAAGGAACTTCTACAGTTAACAACATTCTAACTACAGTTGTGGAATAAACTGTTCCAGTCCTTTTATAAACAGATTTCAGACTCAGAAAGGATCTGTCAGACAGAAGGAAAACTAATCCAAGAGACTTTATCCAAGCATTTTGACCATATATCCTGAGCAAAGACAACTGTAAACAAATATTGAATACTGGTTGGTAGTTTTGATTTTCACAGTAGAATGGGTGAGCAATTTAAAACTACTTTCTGTGTATTCTTGGATTAAGTAAATGAAGAAATATATTAAGAATGATGGAAGCCATGTTTTTCATTGTTGGCGAAGGGAATTACAAATATGGAGAGAGGGAACTTTAAAACAAATTCATGTGGTGTTTGTTTGGAAATTGAAGGTCAACGGGAACTCGTGTGTGAGGTATAACATTTAATAAGTTAAAATGTTATTTCACTTATTCACTTTCATAAATATAAAGTGAAGATGCATTTATTTACCCAATGTTTAAAAATAATTTATTTACCTAATTAAAATAAAACCAGCAGGGTAGCAAAGGTGGTTCAAAGAGAATTTGAGAGATTAAATATTATAGGCACTTGGGAATGTAAGTTGGTACAGCCACTATGGAAAACAGTATGGAGGCTCCTCAGAAAACTAAAAATACAATTATCATATGATCCAGCAATCCCACTCCTGAGAATATACCCGGACAAAACTATAATTCAAAAAGACAGGGACTTCCCTGGTGGTCCAGTGGTAAAGAATCCTCCTTGCAATGCAGGGGACGCGGGTTCCCTGGTAAGGGAACTAAGATCCCACATGCCACGGGGCAACTAAGCCCACATGCCACAACTACTGAGCTTGCATGTTCCTCAACTAAAGACTGCATGCCACAAACTACAGAGCCCACGCGATCTGGAGCCCACATGCCACAACTAGAGAAGAGAAAACCTGCATGCCACAACTAGAGAGAAGCCCGCGCACCACGACGAAGATCCCGCATGCCTCAACAAAGATCCTGCGTGCTGCAACTAAGACCTGAGGCAGACAAAAATAAATTAAATAAATAAATAATAAATCTTTTTTAAAAAATCCTAAAACTTATTTTAAAAAACCCAAAAAGACACATGCACCCCCATGTTCATAGCAGCACTGTTCACAATAGCAAAAACACGGAAACAACCTAAATGTCCATCGACAGATGAATGGATAAAGAAGATGTGGTACATATATACAATGGAATACCAGTCAACCATAAAAAAGAATGAAATAATGCCATTTGCAGCAACATGGATGCAAATAGAGATTATCATTCTAAGTGCAGTGAGTCAGAAAGAGAAAGACAAATACCATATGATATCACTTATATGTGGAATCTAAAATATGGCACAGATGAACCCATCTATAAAACGGAAACAGACTCACAGACATAGAGAACAGACTTGTGACTGCCAAGGAGGAGGGGGAGGAAGAGGGATGGACTGGGAGTTTGGGGTTGGCAGATTCAAACTATTACATTTAGAATAGATAAACAACAAGGTCCTATGTATAGCACAGGGAACTATATTCAATATCCTGTGATAAACCATAATGGAAAAGAATATAAAGAAAAGAATGCATATACATGTATGAGTCACTTTGCTGTACAAGAGCGACTGGCACAATATTGTAAATCAACTATACTTCAATAAAAAAATTTTTAACATTATAGGCACTGAATAAAGAATAGGATTTCTGTGATAGATACAAAACTGGTTAATGTCATACAGGGCAAGGAAGCTGTAACCTTTGGGATCTTAGGATTCTGTTTCTTTTTTTTTTAAATTAATTAATTTATTTTTGGTCGCGTTGGGTCTTCATTGCTGCGCACGGGCTTTCTCTGGTTGCGTCGAGTGGGGACAACTCTTCGTTGTGGTGCGCGGGCTTCTCATTGCAGTGGCTTCTCTTGTTGCGGAGCACGGGCTCTAGAGCTCAGGCTCAGTAGTTGTGGCACACGGGCTCAGTAGTTGTGGCTCACGGGCTCTAGAGTACAGGCTCAGAAGTTGTGGCGCACGGGCTTAGTTGCTCCACGGCATGTGGGATCTTCCTGGACCAGGGATCGAACCCGTGTCCCCTGCATTGGCAGGCAGACTCCCAACCACTGCGCCACAAGGGAAGTCCCAGGGGTTTTGTTTCTGATTTCTTTGGATTTTGTTGTTTTTTTTTTTACCTGAAAGAAATGATTTACATCAGTACCAGACAAAAATCTGCATGTTAACATGTAACCTTATACAGTCTGGGCTCTATTCAATGGTGAAGAACAAATCAAACCAAAGTACATTTCCCTAAAATATAAAAAAACCCTTGAGTGGGCCTTTAGCTGCAGAATGGACAGTGTCCTTTATAGAGAGGACAAGATATGTCTGCCATGAGGGCCAGGAAACATTGCTGCTTCAGTAGCAATAAGCAAGCACCGGGATCTTGGTTTCTAAACACCATTCTCCACTAAAAGGAACAAAGACTCCATGAAGTAATGGTTAATTACAGAGCTAGGGCAGAAAACGTATAAGAGAGATCTGGAATGTAGTTATGTGCCAGAAAGTAAGGGAGTGCTCAAAGAATGGTGGGGGCATGTTAAAAGGACACAAGAGCCTGCATGAAGGGACTCCAACTGGCCAAATCTGGGGCAATTTAAGCATAGGAATAAATAATGGTAGTAAAGGAATAGAATCCATTGAGTAAAATAAGGATTTGTGTGTCTTTATATAAATAACTGGAGGAGAAGGGAAAGTTCTTCCTAACAGTGGAATGCCAGCCAATAAAGGTAGAAGAAATAATAAAACGAGAAAAAACACTATTTTGTAATACTCATAGTAATGGTTGATTCAGGCAAGATATATCAATGAATGCTACAACTAGTGGATGAAAGTTTGATAAGGAACAGGATATTTATACAGTTTCAAAATATTTCCTATCAAATGATTGATTAATTACAGAGGAAAAAAATAGTAACTTTACAATGGAGACACTGACAGGCACCACTTTCACTAAGTAATCAAAATGAACATTACCAGTAATGGGACAAATCAATATCATGTGCCTCCTGATGTAATGTCCTAAGAAGGACACAACATCATTTCTGTAATATTATTGCCAAAATGCATAACCTGAATCTGATCATGAAGAAACATCAGACAAACCCAAATTGAAGGACATTGATTAGAAAATTAGATAATAGCAATGTATCAATGTTAAATATTCTGACTTTGTTACTCCTTAAAGTATTTAGGGGCAAATAGACACAATGTCTGCAACTGATTTCCAAGTGGTTCAGAAAAACATACATTCATGTATTTTATATATATATGTATATATGTATGCATACATAATGATATATGCATATATTCTTTTATATGCATTTTATATGCATATAAAAGAAATGAAGGAGTTTGGTGCTTGCAAGGTGATGAGGTTTGGAAATGGCTGCTAAAGACACAGGGAATGTGATTTGCTGAGAGAATAGGGAGGACCTGAACCTTCTGGCCTCAAATTCCACCACTTCAATGAAGTAGCAGTGACCAAGTCCAGCGACCACTCCCCGGTCATCTTCCTTGTTGATCTCTGATCTGCTGTTGACTTTGTCTCCTTGAAAACATCTCTTCCCTCCACTTCCACTGGCGTGGCTCTCCTGGTTTTTCCTTCTGCCTTTCCATCTCTTTCCCAGCTCTTCCTTCTCTGCCTATTTCTTTCGTGCATGTGACATTCAGGGTTCTGGTTTCGCCACCCTTCACAGTCTCCCACATCAGGTTCATCTATGCTCACAGCTTCCATGACCACCTCATGCTGAAGAATCTCCCACCCTCATCTCCTGCTCAGGTCCTGCTCTTCTAAGTCGTAGCTACATTTCCACCTGTCCTTTGGGTACCTGCACCCAGCGGCATCTCAAACTCAACATGTCCCAAACAGAACTCACTGTCTTCCTGTTCACTCTGCCATACTCCTGCTCCAGTCTTCTCTGCCTCAGAAAATATCCTGTTCTCAAGACAGAACTCTGAGTCTCATTATGCACTGAGCACCTTCAGTCAGTCACTGAGTCCTGTCTTTTCTGCCTCCTAATTCTCTCTCACACCCGTCCGCTTCTATCACTACAGTCACTGCCTGGCAGTCCGTTGACCCCACCTCTCCTTGGATCATTGCAACAGCCTCCTAGCTGTCCTCTCCCCCTCTAGGCCACGTGTCACACTGAGGTTAAACGCCGTGGGTGAGCACTTTAACCTGAGTCTGAACTCCTCCAGATAACTCACGCAGCCCTGTGTGTTCTGGCCCCTGCTCTCCTCTCTGGCCTCATCTCCTACTGCCTCTCCCCTCTTGCACCCTACATGCCAGCCTCTCAAACTTCCCTCACTTCCTCCAACCCAATATCCCCCCATCAGTTTGGAAACCTCTCCCCTTCCTACCCTTCCTCACTCCACGTGCTTCTCCCACCCACCCACTCACCCTTACATAAATTGAATTCAGCTCTCACGCGTCGCTTGTTTACTACTTCCTCTGTGAAAATTCCCAAGACTCACCAAGTCTGGTTGAGGATCTCCAATAATGCACTTCCCACCATAGTATTTGCCATGGTGAACTGTAATTTCCTGTTTATCTGTCTTTATCCTCGTGAAGACAGTACTGTGTCTTGTTCATGGTTGAAGCCTCAGTGCTCGTCGTTATACCTGGCACATTATACCTGGCCACATATAATGATGGAGATATGGATAGATGGATAGATGGATCAATAGATAAATGATTGATTGATAATAGGTGATAGATGATAGAAAGATGATAGAAAGATAGATGATAGATAGGTAGATAGATAGATGATAGAGAATAGGTACACAAACAAACAACTCAGTATAAATTCCAGAGGGTTTTGGAATCTGGCCTCATGACTTCCTGAGATCCAGAGCAATACACTTTGGCAGTTTTACTCATTACGGCTGAACGGTATCAAAGGCCTTTGAAGTAGAGATTTCCTTTTCCACAGCTAGGTTGGGGGTTTTATGGCTTTGAAGTAACAGTACTATGTTTTGCCACGTGGTGGCGCCAGCACAACACCAAAGAGGCCTTCAGAGGCGCCATTTCGCCCCCATCATCAGACGGGGGGGGGGGGGGGTGATATCACTCGCCCTTGTTGACAGTGGACAGCATTATTGTGGTGTAAAGCCTTTATTAGGGGCTTGTATTCATTGTTCGGGAAGTCTTGGCAATATTTACAGCTCTCTGAGACTCAGAGAAATCATCCCAGCTCCACAGAAGGGTGGAGAGGGTTATTTCCTCTCCCACGAAAGCGTGTCAGCCTATTGTGCTAATAGGTGAGCAGCTGCTCCACTGTGAACGAGGAGAAACCTTGGGGAACTGCTGTCTTCAGAAAAGCCGAGTACTCTTCCCTCAGGGCCTGCCTCTGAGGGCTGAGCAGGCCCTGGGCACTGAGAGGTGGGGCTCTGCAATCCTGGCCAGAGTCCTGCTTCTGGAAGGAGCCTTCAGTGCTCCTGGCATTTCCTGTGATGGGGCTCAGGGGCCCCCTCCACCCAGATCCCTCCCCCTCCCCCCGCCCAGCCTTACTCACTCTCACCTCCTTAACCCTTTGATGACTCCCTCAAGACCCTTACAAGGCCCTGCAGAGGCGGGCTCCTGGTTTGCAGTACTACGTAATCGGCCCTGAATGCCCCAGGGCATTTGCACACCCCAGTGGGTGGAAATGGGGTGGAGAGACTGGGCTGTGTAATGGCCAGTCTGGTCGCAGGCAGACTCCCTGAAGACTCTCAGGCTCCCCAACCCCATAGGCCAGCATCAGCATGCACACGTGAAGGATGGACCAGTCCAGCCAAGGAGAGTGAGGGGAGGAGGGAGTCAGCAGGAAACGCTTGCAAGACCTTGACCAAGAACCTTCTCGTGTTTCTCCTAGAGTAGACATCACAGCCGCCCCACCCTGGGGCAGAGATCTTCTGGCTCTCTGTAGAGGGGGATGGTACACCCCACCCCACGATAAACACAGACACAAGACACAACCCTCATGGCTGTTAAGCCGGGGCTCCTAAAAACTCTCAATTCAGGGACCCCTTTAGCAGGACACAGGACCCTAAGCAGCATTTCCCCCACCTATACAGGTGACACAGCCATGGGAGATACCAGCAAGCTTTGCCTAGGGTAAGCTTTGTGTCTATGTTCCTTCAGTCAACAGACCTTCACCAGGGACCCACCGGGTGCCAGGCACTGTGCCAGGATCACAGGGTGAATAAGAAAGACACAGTTCTCCAGTTCAGGAACTTACAGGCTAGCAGGGAATCAGACCTGTTAGTATTTGTCGCACCTGGTTATAAGCACTGTAACAGAAGTGACACAAAAGTGCTAAGGTAATAGCTCTGATTATTCATTATTGTGTTTTTTGATTTGCATTCAAAGCCACATCACAGAATATACATTAGAGAGCACTTACGTCTTCACGTGACTTGCATTTTTGATCAGTGCCTGTGTTGCAGGAAGGGGATCCCTTCCAGGGCCCAACAGTGGGCTCTAGTCTAACGCTCGGAAATGAATTGTCCGAGGAGACACTCGTGCTGACAAAGCAAGAGACTTTATTGGGAAGGGGCCCCCCGGGCGGAGAGCAGCAGGGTGAGGGACCGCAGGAGACCTGCTCTGCCACGCGGCTCGCAGCCTTGGGTTTCATGGTGATGCGATCAGTTTCGGGTTGTCTCTGGCCAATCACTCTGACTCAGGGTCCTTTCTGGTGGTGCGCACAACCGCTCAGCCAAGATGGATTCCAGCGAGGAGGATTCTGGGAGGCTGGTGAGACATGTGGACAGGTGTCTCCTCTCTCCTTTTAACCTTTCCCGATTCTTCTGGTTGGTGGTGGCTTGTTAGTTCCGTGTTCCTAACCAGGATCTCCTGTCGTAAAATAACTCATGCAAATTGTTGCTGTGTTTGCCTGGCCCCGGAGGGCGGTTTCAGTCAGTGTTTCCCCTAACACCTAGACTGCTTGGGTGGAAAGAAATTCCTCCAAGACACTCCCTTCTGAGTATGAGTCAGGAAGCCGAGGCCTCCCAGGCATAACCCGGTCAGAGGCGGGGTGACTGGGCTCCAGGACATGTTCCAACCAGAGGCCGGGCACAGCCTGGGGAGCGGGCAGCAAGATGGGAAGCCCGCCCCCCACGTGAGGCAGAGGCCCCAGTGCTGGCTCCAGCCCTCCCCTATGACTGCTGGCCCTTCAGCTGTCACAGCCCTTCTCTGGCCTCGGCTTCTCATCTGCAGCGATTAGATGAGAGGAAATGGTCCTGCCCTCTTCTCCACCTCTAAGCCTGTGGCCTTTGTGATTCTCGTCCTTGCCATTAGGAGCTGAAGAATCGCCTCGCTCTGAGTCAGATGCCGTGTGGCCGCATCACTGAGAGGTGACTCAGACCCAGACAGGGCTCTGAGGCTCCTTTTGTAATTCCCTTGTTTGGCCCCAGGCAGGGTCTCTCTTGGGAGGTGCTGGGCAGAGCCTCTCTCTGGGCCAAGGAAGAACCTGGGCACCCAACGCCCAGGGAAAAAAAGGAATGTCTTTCCAAGCTTTAAATCACGTGGAAATTTAAGTTATAAATTGTATGGAGAATGCCTTGGGCACCATTATGCTTCATTGTGCCTGGAAGCCCAAATTAATGTTCTAAAAAGTAAATATCTCTAAGTCTACAGAAAAGTCATGTGTGTGTGTGTGTGTGTGTGTGTGTGTGTGTGTGTGTGTGTGTGTAAAAGAAAACAAACAAACAACCTCTCAGAGGAGGAAGAAGCCTCAGGCAGTGGAAATATCCTGGTTATTCTACCCCCAGCGCTGGCTACATTTACAAGTGGCCCCTGTGATTGGAAGTTGGAAGCAAAGGAGATGATGGACCAGGCAGGTTCTGGGGCAGGAAAAGCCAGAACAACGTACACAAAAGGCACAGGCAGAGAAAGAGGAGCTGCTGAAGGAGGTTGAGGAAGAACAGGCAGAGAGCTGGGAGAAAAGCCGGGAGAGGGAGTCATCCACGGAAGCAGAGGAGGAAAGGTTTCGAGAAGGAGGGGAAGGACTGCAGTGCCAGAGGCAGCGCACAATACCTAAGGTGAAAACAGGGAAGCCTCGGTATCTGCAAAACAGCTCAAAGGGTATGGCTCAAAATATTATCTCTAGCCCTTGAGGAGGAACTAGATCCTTGACTGAGGATCTGGAAGCCATCAGTGACTGTGGCCATGGCAGTTTGCGGCGTGCTGATAAATAAGGGTCAGAATGTTCATTTTTCTCCCCATTCGCTCTGCAAACCACACTGCCCCTTGTCTAGGGCAGGGCTTCCCAAATGCAGCTTTGCGTTCAAATTCCGACTCCACTACTCACTAGCTGGATGACCCCAGGGAAGTCACTGAAACTCGTGGTGCCTCGGTTTCCTCATCTGTAAATGTGGAAAAAATGACAAGACCCATCAATGAAATGAAAAAATATGTGTAGAGCATTCAAGTTGAAGACAAGCTCTCCCGAGGCTGCTCCAGCCACTGACAATACAGCAGAGGCACTGGGCTGGCCATTTCTGCCCACTGCTGACTTCTAAGAGGCCTGCTTTGCTCAGGAATCCCCAGTGGGTTGGCTGGGGCTTTCTCAGGCGGCACTGCTGGCCCACGAACCCCGCTGTTTTTCCTTCTCTCTCTCTTTCCACAGGTGTCAGGCTTGCACTGTGGTCCGAAGGCTCCCCTACCTCCTCTGCTCCCTCCCCCCTTTCTCTTCCACAGGCATCACCCCCAATCAATCTCTTGCACGTCTAACTTTGTGTTGGCCTTTTGCTTCCTGGAGGACCCAAATTGACAAACTAGGTAAAACAGAATTCTTTGCTACAGGACTTGCCTGAGCCTTTAATGTAAGAATATACATTATGGTTCTCAAGAGGGGAACATAATTTGAAGTGTTTCCCAAATTTATTTGATCACTAAAAGCTAACATCCACCCACTCACAGCCACGACACCATGGAACATCCGTTAACATCTCATGGAAATTATGATCTGCTAAGTAAAGTTTTGGTTTTTTTTGTTTTGTTTGCTTTTCTTTTTTTGTGTGCTAGAACCATTTTAATATAATTATACATATCTGCCAAATCCAGGAAGAAAGGCTTATGCATATATAACTTTTCCAGTTAACATCTGCAAGCATAAACAACGATGATCTCAGTTTATAAATTCATCAGGGTCAGAGCAATTGACCAACATCTCTTTACTGCTAGGCTTACCAACAGCAAATTACAGATGAATTAGTGTCCTTTCGTTTCTCTTCTCTCATTCTCCTTGTCCAGAGACATATTGTTGTAAAGTTTCAGTGCAGCTCACCTCCAGCCAAAGGTAATCTTTTTAGATAAGTACTCAGTTGCTCTGAATTTACTTATAATGATAACCTCTTGAATCATAGAAGAACCCCTGCAGAGCTGGAGTTCAAGGTTGCATACAATAACAGGAGATCACAGTTTTGAAGTCTCGCACAGATTAAAAACCACAGATGTACCATTTATATAAGACACACACTGATTGTCTCTTAAACTACGTATTGACTCCTTATGAACATTATTTTTTAAATAAAGTAGTGCATCTAGGACAATCAGTCGCACAATTCACACAGCCCTGAAAAGTTTTTCACTGCCAACTACCAGTTGGTCACGAAACGTGAGTGAGCTTGAGACACTGTCCATTCCTAAGATTCATCCAAGGATTGGCTAAGACATTGGAGCACCTCTGCTTAAGAAGGCTATGTCTTTCCCTCTTTTCCCTCACAATTTAGTTGTGTTTGTTTATTTTTGGTGGTATTTGGTTGCACGTGGCTAGAATGCTTTCGATCACTTTGCGAATCAGGAAAACCAATGATCTAAAACTATGATAGGATCTTAAGTATATTGGTTTGTCCATTTCATGTAGCTGGCTGGCAGGCCCCTCTAAGGCCTTTCATTTTTCTTTCTACGCCTCACAGGACATTAATCAGAAGATGAGTCTGAGCATCATACCATCTAACTCTTTTAACCAATGCCTGGCTAAAACTGGAATGTCCAGCCCAGTGTATTTAAAAATCACCCACAAAAAGAGGTTCTGCAGGTCTTCACAAAACCTGGAATTTCCACGAAGATGTCTGATCTTTATAATCAAAGCAGTCAGTGGTTGAGTTAAAACCCAAACTTGAAGCTCCATATCCCTGGGTGGAAAGAGAAGCTGGGGACTGATTGAGATGGCTGGTGACTGCATTGGTACCCATGGGACTGAGTGTGGTCACTGGCCCAGGAACTGGTGATGCATGGGGATCAAATAAGATCCACAGTCCACGCCCCCAAAGTAGGAATTTGAGCCAGCATATCCTTGACTATAACCTGAAGCCTGAGTATAGATCATAGGATGGGACCTCTGCATGCAGGAAGAGGAGGTGGACAAGGGACTGGACAGTGGGGAGATGGAAGCTGGGCTCCAGATAGACACAAGAGCACTGCTGCTGGAAATGGCTGGGACCGAGGTGCTAGAGGGGGGAGTGAATTGGCCACTTGTTCCACTCTGAACTCACTTCCCGAGCAGGAGACGTCTTCTTTTTGGCAGGTCTCACTTTGTTTTGACCTCCATTCTGCTGTTGCTGCTGCTGTTGGTGGCACTTAGCTCTTCGATTCTTAAATTTATTTATTTGTTTTTATTTTTGGCTGTGTTGGGTCTTCGTTGCTGCGTGCGGGCTTTCTCTAGTTGCGGTGAGAGGGGGCTACTCTTCGTTGCGGTGCGCAGGCTTCTCATGGCGGTGGCTTCTCTTGTTGCGGAGCACGGGCTCTAGGTACGTGGGCTTCAGTAGTTGTGGCTCACGGGCTCTAGAGCGCGGGCTCAGTAGTTGTGGCGCATGGGTTTAGTTGCTCTGCGGCATGTGGGATCTTCCCGGACCAGGGCTCGAACCCGTGTCCCCTGCATTGGCAGGCGGATTCTTAACCACTGCGCCACCAGGGAAGCCCCAGCTCTTCTATTCTTAAACTGCACCTGCACCCTGGACTCGGGCAAGCTGATTTTCAGCGCCACCTCCTCCCGCGTGAAGATATCTGGCTATCGGGTCTTAGCAAATAATGCTTCCCGCACATCTAGCTGCGCCCAGGTGAACGTCGTCCTCTCCCGCTGCTGTTTCTGAGAGGTGACCGGGTAGCCCACCGAGGGGTGCAACAAGTCCATGACCGAAGTGGTCAGACTCAACCCATTGACTGTGTAAGGCGGTTGCTTAAGAAAAGACATCATGCTAAGCTTGTTTGGAGGCTCAAAGTTGGCCCAAATCCGGGGGACCCAGCCAGAAAGTCTCGCTTCGCCTGGGGTGGACAGATTCAGAGTCCTTGGTGGGTGGGTTTGGAGTGGTGGAACTGAGGCAAAGCAAACAAACAAACAGAGGTGCTGGTTTACCGCTTCGGAGAACGCAGCTCTTCCACGTTCCACCACTAACTTAAGAAGAGCCGGTGTTTTTTTTAAAAATATTTTTCAAGGTAAGGTTGCTGTCATTGGTTCAATCTTTATTTATTATTTATTTATTTGTTTTTGGCCATGCCTCGCAGCTTGTAGTATCTCAGTTCCCTGACCGGAGATTGAACCCAGGCCCCTGCAGTGAAAGCGCCAAGTCCTGATTCACTGGACCTCCAGGGAATTCCCCTAAGTAAAGTTTTGTAAACACTAAACAAGAAGACCTCTCAAGTTCCATCCAACCCTGGATTCTGTCACATGGATCTCAAAATGTGAAACACTTCAATAATTATAGTGCGTCCAGGGCCTCATTGTACAGAAAGCAAGTCCCAAGGCCTCACTTGATTTATATCAACAACCCAAGCTATATTCATGAGTCTCCTCCCATCTTGGCACATAACACTTTGTTAACACCCCCGATGTCATCACCCCTATTTTACAGATGGAAAAACTGAGATGCAGGAAGGTTAAGATGCTTGCCTCAGATCCACACTCGAGTTCCCGGTGTGGTCAGTCTGAGACACTGCGTTGATGGAAGGCCTAAAGGGGAAGGGAAAGGAAGGGTTCCTGGAATCTAAGTTCCAGGAATAAGTTGGATGACAGCAAGAACCTGCCGTCACTAAGCCGAGCCCTGTGCCCGAAGGAGGGAGGAGATAAAAAGTAACAGCAAGAGAGCTGTGTCCGAGCCCAGGTTGGAATACAACATTGCACAGAGGAGAAAAAATGCTGAAACATGTCGAAACTGCCAAGCAACAAATGTAACAGAGTGCGGGAAATGTGGAGATCCAAAGGGATTAGGAGATAGGGGTGGGTGGCTGTCCTTTATGACAACAGGATTGGTTCCTTCCCTGCCCCCACTGTTCTAGCCCCGCTGATCCCCCAGCCCTTTCTCTGCAATCCCCAGATCTCCCCCCGCCACTGCCCCAATCCACGCACCTAACTCAGCAGAGGTTTCCTACACCAGTGCTGGCATCACTTTCCCTTCCAATGGGTGGGTAAATCGGGCCACAGTGGTTATTAACCATTTTCAATTTCACTTCTTGGTAACAAGCCTGTTAACTGATTGGCTGAAGAAAGGAACGAAATTGGGAGAAGTAATGAATCCAGGAGACCAGATAGAGCCACGCTTCTCAAAATGTGGTTACCTGAATCACAGTGTAAACAAACAGGCACCGGTGATGTTTACCATTTTTTTGAACAGCCGTAAACATTACTGGGAAATTGGTTTCTGCCACAGCTGGCATAGGAGGGACAATTGCACTGCGACCACCAAGCCTGCAGACACAGGAGGGCGGAGGGGGCCACTTCCACCTTCTCATTGCGTGAGCTGGAGCATATATGGGGCAGTCCTACAATTTCTACATGGGAAGGACTTGGGGATGAAAATGTGGATGGTAGATGAAGCAGGGTGCATTGGGGCTTGTCTTGAGTTTTTTTGCCTAGTAAACCCCCTGTTCTGGCTCAGAAATGTATTTATTTGGGGCACTTGGGGGTTGTGCTGATGGAAATTATGGGTGAGGCCAGCACCTCTCCCAACACCCCTGGTGCAGACACTGGAGCTTATCACTTCCTACAGAGAGAACACGCTACCCTGCGCTCCTTCCCTGCAGCGGGCAGCATGAAAATAGAGGAATTGCTCCCCATGTGTCCAGGACTCATGGGCCTTTAGGAGAAAGGTATGCAGCTGCTGATGAGAACAGTGACAGCACCCGAGGTGGTCCAGTTCCAGCAGTTTCACACATGTCGTGATTTCAATGCTTACAAACCACTCTGTGAACTCTGCAGAGTAGATATTTTTTCCCCATTTGAAGATATGAGAGAATTGATGGTTAGTGTTTTGAAAATTGCAAAGGACCCCACAAATACAAGATAGAACTTATTATTAGCAAAGCTATCACTAGGGGACCCCTTCTATGGAAACTCCTCCCAGAGATGGTATTTGGTGGGTGAACAGCAGCTGCCCTGCCTCTCTGGCCTCTTGGCAAGGGTCAGATATAGTATCCTGAGCTCCAGCCGATAAGTAAAATCATCACGGGGCCCAGGAAACTGTCTGAGCTTTTTGAAGCTTTCTGTCTGGAGTTTTCCTCTGTCCTCCTACTCTTAGCACCTCCCAGCTTTTGCAGCACCAAGGACAGCCTATCCCATCCATCCTTGGAAACACACAGGACACCCCATCCCATTGGTGGAATCCAACAGGCCTATCCAACCCTCACTCTACAGTCATAAGGAAAGACTAAAGCCTGTAACGGCTCTAGCCAGGGAGAAATCTTTAAAACAAAACCGTATGTTATAACACTGTGGAATTCGTATTCTCCTTGCTCTCTTTTGGATTCTGATCACAGACCTGAAAGACGGAGGAGAAGACAGAACTGGCTTTTCCTCAGCCTCAGCCCTAGGAAAGAGGTGGCCCCCTGCCAGCCCCTCTGTCCTCCTAAGCCAGGGAAAGAGACTGGACAAGACTGTGGCTCGATCACATATTAGCTGCCCTTTTTCTGGGACTCCATTTCCTCATCTATTATATGAGGAAATAAGATTTTCCTTGACCAATGGTGAAGAGTAAATGTGTAAATGTGTATAATGCACGTGGAGGGGCTCAATTAAGAAGGTGGCTTGGGGGGCTTCCCTGGTGGTGCAGTGGTTGAGAGTCTGCCTGCCAATGCAGGGGACACGGGTTCGAGCCCTGGTCTGGGAAGATCCCACATGCCACGGAGCAAATGGGCCCGTGAGCCACAACTACTGAGCCTGCGCGTCTGGAGCCTGTGCTCCGCAACAAGAGAGGCCGCGATAGTGAGAGGCCCGTGCACCGCGATGAAGAGTGGCCCCCGCTTGCTGCAACTGGAGAAAGCCCTCGTGCAGAAACGAAGACCCAACACAGCCAAAAATAATAAATAAATAAATAAAAATAAATAAAATAAAAAATAATCAGGTACTTATTTAAAAAAAAAAAAAAAAGAAGAAGGTGGCTTGGAATAGTATCCCCGGGACCTGCAGACTGTGCCCCTAACACCTCTTAAGCATCCGGGCTATGGATTTGGTATGACCTAGATGCTTTATTTTCTCTTCTTTTCACTTGGAGAAAATAATCTAAAGAAAAATTCTACAAAAAGAAGGTTCTACTATATAGCACAGAGAACTATATTCAGTATCCTATGATAAACCATAATGGAAAAGAATATTTTAAAAAAGAATGTATATATAGGTATAACTGAATCACTTTGCTGTACAGCAGAAATTAACACAACATTGTAAATCAACTATACTCCAATAAAAACACAATATTGACCAAGAAAAAAGAAAAAGAAACAGAAAGAAAAATTCTACAAAAAGAGATTCCTTTGCTCTGGCCCTCTGAGACACACACACTTTCTCTCTCCCTCTCTTCTTCTCTCCCTCTCTCTCTTTCTCTCTCTCACATACACACACACGCACACACACATACACACACACCCCTAGTGGCACACAGGCCTGTGGCCCACCCCCAGGCAGCTGCGGGTAATCCCAGCTGCTCTGACTCACCCCTGCTCTCAGGGCTGGGTGACTCGCTGCATCAGTGAGGCTGATAGGAAGTATGTCTGTCTGTCTGCACTGGTGAGTTCCTGTGGAAGGGATTGTGCCGTCAGAGAGAGAGATGAGATCTTGCTGGATCCAGAGAGATAGAATCATGTGGGAGGCTTTGAAAAGTACAGAGGAGTGTTTATTCAGGTTTAAGAAACTGGACCTTGTCCAGTGGCGGGTGTGGTCATCATCATGGGTAACTGCAAGTAAATATGAGTAGCTCAGGACCACCAAGTTCCTTTGTGAGCAGAGTCCTGTGTGCAGAGGCCCTGAAGGCTGACGAATCATCTGCCAGGACTGCAGAGAAGAGGGTGTGGCCCGGGCCAGAGGATGGTACTCCCGGGAGACGATGGAGCTCCTCTGTGAAGGGCTGCAGGAAGCTTCTCTTAGGGCTGGTTTGCCTTTGTCGCTGAAAGGCCTGGGAAGGGGAACCTTAGCCACCCGCCTGGGAGGAGGTGCTTTCCCAGGATGGGCTGTCCTCCAGCAGACCAGCTGGAGGAGAAATCTGCCCACTCTGCTGCTGGACGGGTGGACAAGCTTTCTCCCTGAGCCCAGCGGAAATCGGACAGTGAAGGAAATTAACAGCTTCCAGGAAGGGTTGTCTCTTTCCTCTGCTCTCAACTGGGATGGTTTCGTAAAACACTTGCACCAGAGACCTGTGAGCTAGGAATGAATGCCTGTGTCCCCCATTTCATCCAAGGGTACAGAAAGCAGAGCCTGGTGGTGGCAGTGGTACCCGTCCATCGGGCAGTGCAAACTGGAGATGCAGGATGTCAGGTAAAAACACATCCAGACTTAGATGGGGAAGACTTTAATCAGAAAGAAAGACTGTTGCAACAGGGGGAACTCTCAGGTCTCAGAAAGCTGCAAGGATCTCAAAATCAAAAAAAAAAAACAGTTTGTTTTTTAATAGGGTAAAGGAGGGGCAACAGAGATAAGCAGAATCTTTGGAGGGGAAGCTGGACAAACAAGGGGAAACGAATGGGGTCTGATAGGAAAAGGTCATTCTGGGGGTCAGCAGATTTCCCAGGAGAAGCTGATAAGCGAGACCTGGTCCACTTTTTCTGTGTTTGCTCAGACTTGGAGGCAAGAGAGAAACCTGACTAAAGTTTGGTCAAGCAGAGTATAAGAAACGGACACGTGAACACCTGGTCAAGGACAAGATAGATTGAGGGAGGAGGAATAAAATTGGTGAATACAAAACCAAACCCAAATGGAGGCTGATTCCATGGAAATGGGGTGCCTGGGAATTCCACTCCCAAAGCTCTTGGTGCAAGGGGCTCAGTTCTTTTTTTTTTTTTTTTTTTTTTTAATTTATTTTATTTATTTATTTTTGTCTGTGTTGGGTCTTTGTTGCTGCGCACGGGCTGCCTCTAGTTGCGGCGAGCGGGGGCTACTCTTCGTCGTGGTGCACCGGCTTCTCATTGCAGTGGCTTCTTTTGTTGCAGAGCACAGGCTGTAGGCGCGCAGGCTCAGTAGTTGTGACTCACGGGCTCTAGAGCGCAGGCTCAGTAGTTGTGGCTCACGGGCTCTAGAGCACAGGCTCAGTAGTTGTGGTGCACGGGCTTAGTTGCTCCACGGAATGTGGGATCTTCCCGGACCAGGGCTTGAACCCGTGTCCCCTGCATTGGCAGGCGGATTCTTAACCACTGTGCCACCAGGGAAGTCCAGGGCTCAGTTCTTAAATGTGAATAAATACTCATGGCAGCCAATGCTATTCGAAAATCCTATGACTCCTCCTCCTATCCGGGAAATTTAGAAAGTGGGGAGCAATAGGCAATCCCCAAAAGATTCTGAGGGACAGAGTAGTTCTTTCATATGCAAACCACTCCCCCCCACTTATAGAATGGGTGTGTGGCCCTCAAGAACAAGGCCAGTGCTGACTTTAAAGCTAAGAGGAAGCTGGCACCCTGATGATGATGGAGAAGTACCTAGAGGGCTGGCTCATACCACCTGCCAGCAAACCTTCAGGCCGTGGAATCTTTGGCTATGAAAGGACCCCATAGGTCACCAGCCCCTATCTCTGCAGGCCCCTCCAGCAGAAGGACCCCCATCTGGCTGGCCCTCAATCATTAAAGAGCAAACACTTTGTGACCCCAAGTGATTCTGATACTCAACCAAGTTGGGGAACCCCTGACCCCTTGAACACAGCCAGTGCTGCTGGAATCTCCACGTCACAAGCCACTATTTAATTAGTTTTTATGTTGAATTAAAATCTGTGCCCCTTTAAGTCGATCACTAGTTCCACTTCTCCCTCTGGAGCAACACAGAATGAATACACTTCCTCGTCTCCAGGACAATCCTGTAAACACTTGAAGTTAGAGCATTGAGTGCCCAATATCCATCTCTTATCCAAGAAAAATGCCTCTATTTTACTTGAATATTTCTCACCCATTTTATTTATTTCTCCATCATTTATTAAGAGGCAATAATGTGCACATGACATAACAGAGCCTGTCCACAAAGTGTCTGTTAAAAGAGTAAATAATGACTCTCATACAAATATAAAATAACTACATGTCAAAGATTTGATTTAACTCATGAATAAATGAGGGAACCAGTAGATATTTAAAAAAAAAAAAAATAGTTTAAAGGAGAATCCAAGAGAACAATTAGGAATGCTGAATGGAATTTGTTAATAGATGCAAAACTGAGGGAGGGAATCCGTTTGATTGCACTTCTACCCAAAGAAGTTCATTTGCATATACATGGACAATAATTATTTGCATTACTATCAATTTCTACAATGCACAGAGTAGTAAAATATCCTGAAGACTATGAAAGGCACAGACCGCTGCAGATCTGACCCCTGGCAGGGTGATTAGGCTTCATCTAATTCCATAGAACACCAGGAATACTTTTTAATTCCAAAGACTTTTCAGTTTTTCCTGACAGATCATTGTTTCACTAAAAAATCCTGAATATTCAAATCTCAAACTGTCCTTCAAGATTGACTAAAATGCCACTTTATCTGGTCTTCCTCAGACTAAAAGATAATTAAAAAAAAAAAAAAAGGTAAAATCATGACTCACATATGGATATAAAATGAACAAGTTTTAAAGATTTTATTTAACTTATTAATTAAATGAGGCAACTAAGCATGTGTTATGACTGATTCAAAGGAAAAGTCAAAGAGGCACAGATTTATATGAAGTAAAGAATAAAGAATATTGAAATGAATGTGCAAATGGACTCAACTGGCTTCTCCACGGTGGGGAGAGAGATCCCCCGCCCCGCACTGAACAGAATTAATTTGCATATAGAGAAAAATTATTTTGCACTGCTACTGTTATCTACAACTTTGGGTTGTAAAATGACTCAAAAACAGTGAAAGGCTGGAATCAGATAACCTGGGAGGAGGTCCTCTAAACCAGACTTTCTCAGCCTCGGCATTACTGACATTTTGGATGCCCACTAACAATTGTCACTTCCCATCTGGTTCTCACTAAGCCACTGCAGTTGCTGACCTTCAACACCCCCTGAAAGGAGTTCAGGGTGGAGATCAGGAATGAGGCACTCTGTGCTCTGGGGAAAACTGGCAGAACAGGCCTTCAGATAGTTAGATATTTTCAGGAGAAGATTTTATGAGCCCAATTTCTTGCATCTTCTCACATCTAGGAAAGCACTAAAATCATTAATGGAGACATCTTCTCCTTGTGACTAGCTGCAACCTTCTGCCAACATGTGAGCTTGACTGTATGTATCCCCCGTCACCAAAATCACATGTATACTGTCCGTGTATCCTCCTCCCTACTTCTTCAGAGAGTTCCTCAGAGCTGAGAGACTGTCTCCCAGGCTATAATTCTCATTTTGCTCCCAAAAAAACTTAACTCACAGCTCTCACGTTGTGTTTTTTTCTTTCTTTTTTTCAGTCGACATGGACTACGTAATTCTTTGTTTTGTGGGGAACTGTCCTAGACATCCAAGATGTTTAGCAGCATCTCTGGCTTCTACCCAATAGAGGCCAGTAGCACCCCATCATAACAAAAATTATCTCCAGACGTTGCCAAATGTCCCCCAAGGCCGGGAGGAGGGGGCAAATTCACCCCCAGTTAAGAAATAGTGCTCTAGGGCTTCCCTGGTGGCACAGTGGTTAAGAATCCACCCGCCAATGCAGGGGACGTGGGTTTGAGCCCTGGTCCGGGAAGATCCCACATGCCACGGAGCAACTAAGCCCGTGCGCCACAACTACTGAGCCTGCGCTCTAGAGCCCACGAGCCACAACTACTAAGCCCGCATGTCACAACTACTGAAGCCCACACGCCTAGAGCCCGTGCTCCGCAATGAAGAGTAGTCCCCGCTCGCCACAACTAGAGAAATGCCACGTGCAGCAACGAGGACACAACGCAGCCAAAAATAAATAAATAAATATTTTAAAAACGAAATACTGCTCTAAACAATGCATAGCTTTTCACTGAAACGTGAATTCTTCCATATTAGCACAGAGATGGAGAGGAAGGGACAGCTGCACTCCTTGGCACACACCCATTCCTGTGTATGAGCCAAGAATCTCACGCTACCTCTTCAACGAGCAGAATGGTCACAGTGGCCCCGAACACAGGCAGTGTTCTAAAGGCTTCAGCAACGTGGACTCCGTCCTCCCAGTTAAAAGTGAGTTTCAGATAAATAGCAATTAGAGAAGAAGAAATTTTCCTCCACCCTTCTATGTTCTTCCGGCTGGTCTAAAAATTAAATTGACATGAGGCAGGTTAACAAAAGAAAATCAAATAAAAGTTTAATACCATATATACATGGGAGAGATCCAGAAAAACTGAGTAACTCGCCAAATTGGCTGAAGCCCTCTCCTTAAACACTATCTTCAGCTAAAGACAAATGAGGATGTTGGTGGTAGGGGTTTGGGACTTCAAAGGGGAAGAAGACAATTGACTTGGAGATGGAAAAGCAAATATTTGGTAAATAGATGTTTGCTGGGCCAGGTGGAGACAATGGGACACAGAGAGGAATCTGGTCTCTAGGCCCTGCAGTTTTCCCCACCACACTGAGCCCATATTCTTTGCACATATCTCTGGTGATGGCTCTCTTCTGGAAACAGGCTCTTTATCTAAATTCTTTAGGCAGTTACCGGTAAGGTCAAAGCTTCTTCCTGAGTCTTTTGGGCCTTGACTGTTTTCAGCTCAAAATAATCCGCATGCCAGAGAGATATTTTGGGGTGGCAAATTTTGCTCCCCTACGTAGGAAATAATTTTTTAGTTTAAGTATGCCCCCGTGCAATATTTGGGATATACTTATACTAAAAATCATTAGTGTTTACCTGAAAATCAAATTTAACTGGGTGTGTTACCAAACACAAGTTCATGTGCCCGACACACAGTGAGCCCAAACAAACCGAAACATCAGAGTTTGGAGCAGAGAAAGGTTTATTGCAGGGCTATGCAAGAAGGCTGTCTCGTGCTTAAAATGCCCCGAACTTCTCCAAGAAGTTCAGCAAAGCACTTTTAAAGGCAAGATGAGGGAGGGGCGTGGTTAGTTGTTGCAAACTTCTTGGTGTTGGAATCCTTCCTTCTTGTAGCTGTTCATGTTGGTCAGGTCAAGATGTTCCTGTAAACCTCCGATGAAACAAAAGTTATTCTCTGTTCTGCAACTTTTTATCTCTATATGAATGTACTCTTAAAGGTCAGAGCCCTGAGAATAGGCTATCCTGTATATTTCAGGCTGTAGATAACATTCTTTTACAAAAGGTTCAGAGCCAGCATGACTAAACACAGGCAACAAAACATCTAATATGGAGTCAGATTTGTTCTTCCCTATTACAGGTGGATGTATTTTTATTTGCCAAATCTGGCCACCCTATCTGTGATCATATAGCTAACCAGTAGCAGTGTGTAGCATCACGATTGTAACACGCTTCTGGTGACTTAGAATCCCTGTTCTGCCTCTGATTAGTTGTGCGACATTGGATGATGTCATTGAACCTCTCTGATGCTCAGTTTTCCCATCTGTCAAATGGGGACTATAGCGGAGGGACACCTTCCCACAGAGCTGATTTAGTCCCCTGGAGCTCTCTCCCCGATCTTCTGACTCACAGGGTGTGTACTGGAGAGTCAGGACAGCCCCAGCCTCGGGTTTCGCCCAGCCTTCCTCCCCAACAAGTGGGAAGTCGTCTATCGGGGTTGGGTTTGAGTCCCCACTTTTCCACCAGGACGCCCAGGTGCGCGGTGCGGGCCGGCTCGGCCATCGCAGGCGCCGGCCGCAGGTGGCAGCACCGGCCCCGTGGGCCGCCGCCGCCGTCCTCCCGCCGGCGCTGTGCAGGCCGCCGGCCGGCAGGGTCCAGGGCCCGGCGCCGAGCTGGCCGGGAGCGGCCAGGCCACGCCCCGACGCGCGGAGGGCGCTGCCCTGCCGGGTGAATCATCGCCCGCGGCGGCCGCTCACAGTCCCGCTGCCGCGCGCCGAACCCTAGCCGCGTCCCTGCGGAGCGCCGCGCCGAGCAGCCGCTGAGACCCACGCTCGCTCGCTGTGCGGCAGCGCGGGCACCGGGCCGACCATGGCGGGCATCGCGTTCAAGCTGGCGAAGGACCGGGAGGCGGCCGAGGGGCTGGGCTCGCACGAGAGGGCCGTCAAGTACCTCAACCAGGACTACGCGGCGCTGCGGGACGAATGGCTGGAGGCCGGGGCGCTCTTCCAGGACCCGTCCTTCCCGGCCCTCCCGTCTTCCCTGGGCTTCAAGGAGTTGGGACCCTACTCCAGCAAGACCCGGGGCATCGAGTGGAAGCGGCCCACGGTAGGCAGCGCGCCAGCGGCGGGATGCGGGGCGGGCGGGGCGCGGAAACCGGAGGCGCGGCGACCGGGCCTCGCGGCGACCGGGCCTCGCGGCAGCCGAGAACCAGGCCCAGCGCGCGGGGAGCCCGGGGAGCGCGCAGAGCCGAGCCCCGCAGCCGAGAGCCCCGTCCCCGCGCTGCCCAGCCGGGGACTCTGCAGGCGCGGGGTCGGGGGAAGCTCCGCGGTCACCCGTGTCCCCTCTGCCACCCACGGCGCCCGCAGGACGGGCCGAAGTGCACGCTGCCCGTAAATCCCACTAGCAGGCCCGCCAGCAAAAACTCACAAAAACTCGGTTGATATAGGGGGACCTGGACAAAACTTGTTGGACTCCGGTGGGGAGAGAGTCTGCGGAGAAGAGAGGCGGGGTGCCGAGGTGGGGTGTGGGGTGAGTGGGACACTATCTAACCGGGAAAAGTCAGTCTCTAACTCGGTTAGGCTGCTTCAGGAAGGGAGAAAGTCCACGCCTGGCCTGGTCCTTTGTGACTAAGGATTGTCTCGTGCAGCGATGGTTAGATTTATCCAGTCGGGGTTTCCTGTTTGTTTTTCCAAAGGGGGCCGACCTCCCCGTAACATTTACGCTGGTGATTATCAAAAGCACAGGGGAGATGCATCCAGGAGCCAGTTCCTCCTCCTCACCCACCCTCAGAATCCCCACCCCGGCGTCTCAGGGGCCCCTCGGTGTTCCCTTATCCTGCCCCCCTGGGTCTCTCCCCTCCTTGCCCTGGCAGGCCTTGGAACAGTTTCCTTCCTGATCAATTTGTCCATCCTGTTTCCCCTGGAACCCCTCCTGGCCCCATGTCCTGTGGGACACCTCACTGATCTTCCCCCGCCAAACCTCAAGGAGGCTTCCTAGGAAATACAGCCTCTAGATTCCTGTTAGGGAAATTAACATTCCTGCCCTGCTCCCACTCCTCTGAGCCCCTCACCCCCACCCGCTAGTCACCTTCTGTTACCCCAAACCCAGCCCGTAGGCAGCAAGTTCAGTAGGAAGTGTCCTTGGCCTGGAGCACTTGAGTTCACTTCTTGCTAACCTGCGTGAGCCCTTTAACCTCCCTGCCTCCGTTTCTTCATCTAAAAGAAGAGGTGATGCCTAAATAGTTTCCTCTCCCCACTGGCTCACCAGGCCCAGCACCTTTTAGTTTCTCAAGGGCACCCAGCTCTTTCCTGCCTCACCTGCCAGGGATGCTCTTTCCTGGTTTTCTGGAGTCTGGCTCACTTACTCTTTGGGACTTAGTTAGATGTCACCTCCCCAAAGAGATCTTTCCTGACCATTCTTAGCAGCCCCCTTCTCATCTTGTTATTCTTTACCACTGAACCCTGCTAATTTCCTTCATAGCATTTTCACAACTTATAAATTTAATTACAGATATTTGTTTGTCCTTCCTAGTGAACTGCAGGGACCATGTGTGTATTGTGCACCAATCTAGCCCCAGTGCATTCAGAGTATGCATTCATTCGTTCATTCATTCATTTAACAATACTTGTCGAGTGCCTGTTATATGTCAGGCAGTGTCTTAAATGCTTGGGATACATCTGTGAACAAAGACTGTGACCATTTGCGGAATGAGTGAATGAATGAATGCAGGACTGTAATGAGCTTCAAACAGAATTACAGCTGTGAAAGTGGTAAATGAGAAGGTATTCGCCTTACATTTGTATAGCACTTTACAGTTTACAAAGTGAATTTACATACTTCTTTGCTTATTCTTTCATTCACTCAATAAGCGTATATTGAACACCTGCTGTATGCCAGGCACAGTGCATATGGTTTCTGCCTCTGAAGGCTTTAGGGGCTAGTGAGGGGACACGGACAGGTCACCCAACGGTTGGAAATGCCTGTAGGACTTCCAGATGGGGAAATAGAGATCCGAGGCCATTTTAGGGCCCCAGATTAGGGCGGGACAGGGTGTGCACTGCACAACCAAGGGGGAGGGTAGCTGTTATTGTCCCATTCAGCAGTTGAAGAAATTGAGGCTGGGGAAGGTTAACTATTCGCTCATACAGGTGTCTGGGGTGGAGCCAGGACTGTGTCCAGCCTGTGGGTGTCAATAGCCACAGCTCACAGCCACCCTCTCTGCCTTCTCAAACACAGCTGTGGTTCGGGTCAGGCAAGGCAAACAGACACGTGTCCACTGGATCTAGACGGAAGCAAGTCATTGGTAACTGTAACAGAGCAATTGCAATGGCATAGAATTGCAATGGGGTAGAAGCCAGATGGCTGTAGACCCCAAAGTAAGGAACCGGAAATGAAGAGCGTGCCCAGCTAATTCCAGAAGGGTGCCTGTGAAAGAAGAGGAGGAAAAGTGTCAGGGAGAGTGGGACCTGGGGCTTGACAGGCTGGTTTTCAGATGAGAGCAATTGGAACGTGTTATATGTCAAGTCCCAGAGAGAAAAGCAGGGGGGAGACGGTGAAACGGAGCCACAAGGAAGTGAGAGTAGGGTTGCAGGAGCGAGGCAAGGGAGCAGGCCAGCCCTGGAGCGGGGGCTGCTCCTCAGAGGGGGCTTCCGGGCACTGGCCACAGAGGGCTTGGGGCTGGGAAGGAGGCTGAAGAGCACATGGCTGAAGTCACTGTGGGCTGGCGCAGAGGCACAGTGAGGAAAAAGCCGGCACCATCCGAGGGTGACACCAGTCAGGTGGGAGGAGGGCAGGTGTGTGAGTCCCCACCTTACCCGGAAACATCTAAGGCCTCTGAGTGGTTTATGATTTGTTTACACTCAGCTGGCTGAACTCAGCCTCAAACCTGCATCTCCTGCCTCAAGTTCAGTGATTATGATCAACTCCTCCAGTAATAATTAATAGTAGGTGACTTTTATAGAGCACTTATCAAGGCACGTGTACGTAGTCATCTCATTTAACCCTCAGAACAACCTGATGTGGTAGGTTCACTTGTCAGCACCATCCCCATTATACAGATGAGAAAACTGAGGCTTAAGGAGGTGAAGTAACTTGCCAGGGTCATAGAACCCATTTAAGAAGTGACAGAGCCAGAATTCAAACCCAGGTTGTCTGACTCCAAAGCCCAAGCCCTCAACCCCTTTCCTGGGACTGTTAAGTTCCGTATTTAATTCCGTGCCTTGCATGTTGTGTACAAGTTTCAATTTCCTGAGGCATCTCTAAGGGCCACTCTAAACGTTGCCTTCTTTGGAGAGGGTGCCAAAGGTGTGAGGAAGCTTCTCAAACATAATGGAAAAATCCTTCTGGGGTAAGTGCCTGGCACACTGAGGATTATCAGTATGACTTTTGGGCTCCCAGCACCAAACCCAGTCTCTTCCATCAGCAGGATAAGTGTTTGGCTGGCAGGCCTTGGGCAAAGCTGGCTTCATGTGCCTCAGCAGAAGAGCATTCTCACTGTCCCTGTCATTCCCCCAAACAGACCAACCTGAACAGGGAAGGGACAGTGCAGAGGCATGAAAGGAGCGTGTTCTGCGGCGGATTCCAAAAGAGCCTCTACAGCCTAAGCTGGGGTGGCTAGGGGCTAGATCCAGGCCTCGCCCAAGAAGAGCTTCTGCTTGGCAGGGAGGGGGGTGGGGGGATGCGTGCAGGGGGCTGGGCGCTATGGGGTGGAGCTCTTACGAACCAAGGGGTCCAGGCTGAGGGAAGCCCAGATTTATGCCTTGACTTCCTCTGTGGTTTTGGGGTGGGGCTCTTCAGAATCAGGAAGCATACTCAGGGCTGCAGAAGGGCCAGCACTGTTCAAGGTTGGCTTCCAGCAGGCGACTGGTGGGACAGCCCTTGAAGACTTGTTAGTAATCCATTCGGGGCAGGGCAGGAGGGAAAGACTATATGGTTTACACTGGTGAGTTCAAATCCCAGTGCCATCTACAGCTTACAAGCAGTGTATCTTGGGACATGTGGCTTTATCTCTTAGCCTGTTTCCCCACCTGTGAAATGGGGTCGGTGTCCATCTGTGTTCCCGAGAGGGCTGCCTGAGATAAAGTACCACACACAGTATTGACACACAGCAGGCTCATGGTATGTGGACCCCCAAGTATCATGGCCTGTGGACGAATTCAGAAGGCTAGATACCTTCCCCTGCCCTCAAGAAGCGTGTGAGTGTTAGGAAGACAGACTGGTACCCAGCACCACCACATAGCACACAACTAGCTGCTAAATTGCAGAGTGCACATACTCTGGGATTTGGGATCAAAAGGATGGGTGAGGGCCGGACTGTGAAGGAGGGCTTCGTGGAGTTGGTGGCAGTGGGTCTTGAGATACAGTAAGATGTGGAAAAAGAGAGAAGAGGGTGGGAGAGGGAGGAACTCCATGCAGGAACAGAGGAGAGGGACCGGCATAGTGGGCAGGGCAGCTCCAGAGCATGGACCGTCTCAAGGCCCCCAGAGGAGGCTGGACTTGGCGCTGCCCTGGCCTTAGGAAGTAGCCTGATGAAGTGGGCTCTAGGCAGTGTGGAGCGTTGGGGTCCAGTGGAGCAGTCGGGGTCCCATGGCAGTCTAACTGTAACTGCATAGCTTTCCCTAGAGGGGAGGGGAAGGGGCGGAGGGGGTCCGATGCACCTTCTGGGAACCGAGGTGTCCTGACTACAGAAGCACATGTCAGGTGGGTTGACAGCACTTTGTGGGTCTCGTTTCCAGGAGATCTGCGATGATCCCCAATTTATTACTGGAGGAGCCACTCGCACAGACATCTGCCAAGGAGCCCTGGGTAAGTGATGGCATCTCAAACAGGCTACGGGGGCTTGTCTGAAAGGCTGTGGATAGAAGGGGTGAGAGCTGACCTATGGCTCCGCTCCCTTGCCAAAGAGTTTGGCAATTTCCAGTTCTAGAAGCTTCCTGGAATGTCTTGTCCCCTGAGGACCCCGTGCTGCAGCAGACAAATGCACAGATGTGCAGTGAGGCCTCCTGTGTCCCCTGCACTGCGCTAGTTGTTGAAGTTACAAAGACACTCCCACTAGAAGACGGAGGAGCTTCTGGATCTCAGGCACCCTTGGTGTCTGTATGTCCCGGGGCCAGTGTTGCTAATGGCCCACGGAACAGTCAGGCTCTGGGCTGAGGGCAGCTGGGAGGACTAGCCCAGGCCCGGTTGCAGCACTGAGATGTCAGCTCTCTGGGGTTCAGGGATGGGATGGTGACTCAGTGTGTGGAGGAGGAGGAAACCCTAACACTCACTGCTGGGAGGAAGTTAACGCACCAGGGCATTCTCAGTGTTTGCAGGCCGAGCTCACCATGGTATCACAACAGTGAACGTGGTGCTTATTGTCACAGAGGCAATTGAAATGTTCATTTAAGTAAGTTTAACAACAGTGAACGTGGTGCTTATTGTCACAGAGGCAATTGAAATGTTCATTTAAGTAAGTTTAACTGGAGTAGCTGAATCGTGAGGGTCTGAAACTTTGCTCTGTGTAGCTGAGCTCTGATTTTCTGGACATAGTGCCTTCTGAGATTGGAACCTGCTCCAGCTTTGGCATGAAAGCCCCCAAGTTTTCTTTACTTTATTTTATTGAAGTAAAGTTGATTTACAATGTTGTGTTAATTTCTGCTGTACAGCAAAGTGATTCAGTTATACATATATCCTTTTTCATATTCTTTTCCATTATGGTTTATCATAAGATATTGAATATAGTTCCCTGTGCTATACAGTAGGACCTTGTTGTTTATTGCTATACAGGACCCGAGGTTTCTGCAAAGAAGTCTTAATGATGGGGCCTGGGACCACTATTTAAGATTCTCATAGAATCCACGCTCATTTTTTTAACTCATAATAGATATGGGCCTATGATCGCTGGAACAGATTATTTGCTGCGAATAACCAAAAACTTGTTTCGAGCCATCAGCTTCAACTTGCCTTCCAGACTAGTCTATCAGTAACAAAATTAATCATCTTGAATTGGACCTTCTTTCCTGGCCCACCCAGCAGAGGTTCTGTCCTGGGAGTGACTTGTTTGAGGTCATCCAACAGCTGAAGTGAGGGCCTGGAATGCAAATGCAGACAGTCTGTGTGTTTAACCCCTGAGCTAGGCTCCCCAGAAGGGGTATGGAAAGTTTTCAGTCTCTGAGGGATGTCAGGGCATTTGTGTGAATCGTTAGGACAGGCACACTGGGAGCCCCTTGTGAAATGGGTCTCAGAGAGCATGTCCCAGGGCTGGGCGTGCAAACACCGCTCTCTGAGCTCAGCCTCTGTGTGCAAATTCCCGAGATGCCAGAGCACATTCTTGCCCACAGAAAACATACCTCCCATTTCCCACCTTCTCTCCCCCACAAAAGAGAGATGCCCAGGGGGCCTAGGGCACCTAAGTGGGTGCTCCAGGAAAATCCATTGGTTAGAGAAAATGGAAGTTAGCAGGACTAGAAGTTGATGGAGACTTTGACCAACCATGGGGGCTTTAGGAAACCTGGACACAAAAATGACAACTGTCATACCTGGGCTAAATTCCACATCTAGACTAAACATCTACTTTAAAGTTTAATGACATCTTAAGGACCAAATTGCAAGATTTAAGTCCTGGTTAAATACTGTCAGGCCATTTGGAGAGGAGACCTGCAAAGCTTACATTCCTGGGTTAAAAATCCCCATGATATGCACCAAATCAAATAGAAACAAGATTAAGTGTAAGTCCTTTAAAACATTTCTCAGTAATCAGGTCTGTAATTTCTAAGGTTTTTTTTTTTACACCACATTGGCCATTTTGTTCTCTTGGCCTTTTATTTTGGAGGATCTGGGTTTGACTGCGATCTGTGAAATGTGGTGGACTGAATTCTCACTCTGATTCTGGCATCCGGACACAGGGTGTGCATGGGGTGGTGACTGTCACCAGGTCCCAGCAGGTTCAGAAACATCAGGAACAGGGGGGCCGCGGCAGTGACACCTGGCCACACGACCAGAGATACGAGTCAAGGCTCAGCTCTTAGTTGGCAGACCGTGGGCACGTCATCACTTGGAACCTCAGTCTCTTCTAAAAATGGGAGTGGCGGGGAGAGTCAACGGGGTGACCTCAGAGATCCCCTACGATGGGGCAGTCAGCTATTCTAGAGTCGTTCCTCATGCCTGACACTGAGTGTAAATCTTGTGCTAGAGAATCAAAGCACCGCGGCCAGATCTCTTATCTCAGAGGAGGAATGATAACAGCCCCTATCACTGTATAACAGTATGCAACTCATGGAGCATTTTCATTGCATTGTCTCATGTAATCATCCAAGTAAATATTTTCAGCCTCACTCTGCAGATAAGAAAACTGAGGCAGGTGGTGGGGAGCCCATGCAAGGCCACAAAGCTAAAAATTGCCAAAGGAAAGAACCCTGATCTGATTTTAAAGCTTTCCACACTCTTCTCATTCCCATCACAAGTGGCCATGAGGCTATGTTGAGGGATTATGGAGGTAAAATTCTCAAAGCAAAATTTATTTTCCTCCCTGTACTTTCTACCCTGAGACTCACTCAGTTCACCAATGAACCTGGGCGGGGCCCATCCTGGGACTTGTACATTTCTCAGCCTCCTGCCTCACTTCACAGGGCTGCCCAGCAATGGTTAATCCACCAGCTCCCACCCACTTTCCCAGAGGGTCAGCTGGAAGCCTCACCAAAGTAATTCCAACCATGTTTGCAGAACTGCTCTGACGTGAGCCATCTGCTTTGCAGACCTTGGTTGTGCTCAGCATTGAGTCAGTGAAGAAAAATCTGCCCATCTGGAGGGAGGGCTGGAGACCCAGGCTGAGCCTCGGCCAGCCTGGCCCTACAGCTAAATATGGCTCTGGAGTTGCTGCTCTCAGCCTCTTCTTACAGGTGATGGCCATGGAGTGGCCCCAGGAGCCCAGGAGATCCCAGAGCTGAGCTCCTCCTACCTTTGGTTTTCACTGGGCCACTGCTGGGCTTTAACCACTGCCCCCTCATAGCCCCCTATGGTCCCCACAGCCTTCAAAGCTCTCAGAGGAAGGTAGCTGCCCTGGCCAGGTGCCCCCATAGGCCCTCGGCTTCCTGGGGGAAGTCTCGAGGCTGCCAACGCTGTCAGAGCTGTTGAAACCGCACAGCCCCGTGTCTTTGTAACCTGGCCTCTCAGAGGTGGATCACCCTGCCTCTACCCCTAAAAGTCACGTGGGCCCCCAAACACTGGGAGATGTTTGGCTACAGGGTGCCCCCCCCACAGCCCTGCTCAGCAGAGAGTGGGGAAGGGCAGGGCCAGTGGGAAAAGCGTGCAGGAAGGAGGTTTCCAGTTCCTGCTTCCTCCCCTGCTTACTAGCCTGGGTGACTTTGGGCAGGTTACCCAAGCTCTCTGAGCCTCAGTTTCCTCTTCTATAAAATGGGAATAATGATAATACTCCTTCCCCAGGGCTGTGATGAAAAATGCAATTAATATAGGCAAACACATTGGCAAATTGTAGAATCCTGAACAAATTCAACCTCTCCCTATTTTCCCATTTTTAAATACTGTAAATAACTTTTTAAATGATTCTTAAATTATAATTTTTTTCAGTGTCTACAACCAATTTTATTTTAATATAATCTAAACACATACCCTTTAGAAAATACCAAGAAAAATTTATGTACAAGAGTTGATGCTATTGCATTCGGATAAAGCTGGCAAGTTCTTGCTACTAGCATAGCCCAGGAAACACCACCGAGGAAACCTAATATATTGGAATAGGTGTTGTGGTGTTTGGCCCACAGTTTGATAGCTCTCAGGGTTAACCTGAGAAGTTGTCAATGTTTGGTACTAGATGTACAATTTCATCGGTTACCCTGCAACCATTAAGACTTCTTACGCATCTTATATCTAAATTTTTAAGCAGACTGTCATCTCTTAAGCCCAAGTCTCCTGGAATAGTCTGCAGTGCTAATCCTGCAAACAAAATATCTATCTCTATCCCATCAAAACACAGTTTGATAACTGGTACAAATGCTTCTTCAACAGCTCTTAAATCTTTTACTTCTTCCTGTAATTTCAACTTATGATAGAATGAGGTGAAAAAATCACTTCGATCAACATGTCTTGATGTGCAGCACACAACGCATCAATATCGGCACCTTTTGTATGTACTCCTAATCTCTAAGATCCAAATGTAAAAATTTTTCCACCACCATTTTCAATTACAGATTGTGGAAGATTCTCGCTTTCACTGATTTCTCGTATCCACTCTTTTACCAGGTTATTTAATTTTCCCCAAATTAAAATCCTGCGCTGCAGTTCCTCTTCCTCTTCAAAAACGCCAAAGGGCTTCAGAGTCTCAATTAGTTTCTGTGTACGTAGGCAGTCAGTCTCCTTGGGGGCTGCTAAGCTGATGGGAGAGGTAATGCCGTAGTGCTTCTGTGGCGGCTGTGTTTGCTGTGATCCCTGTGTTGTAACTGGAAACCGCATGGTCTCCTGCACGGGCACTGCCCAGTCACCCTGCCGCCCTGGGCATGACCCACTGAGAAGGGGGTGAGGGGTGCCTACCTCAGCCCTGGGTCCAACCCCCTTAAATTATAATTTTTAGAAGCCATTTTAATAGGTGCCTTTTAAACATTTTAATAGACTTTGTTAGCACAGTTTTAGGTTTACAGAAAAATTGAGATGATAGTACAGAGAATTCCATACACACCAGCCCAGTTTCCCCTACTGGTAACTTCTTACATTATTAAGTGTGGGACATTTGCTACAGTTAATGAACCAGTATTGATACATTATCATTAACTAAAGTCCATACTTTAGCTTTCTTTAGTTTTTACTTAAGGTCCTTTTTCTGTCCCAGGATCCCATCCAGGACACCACATTACATTTAGTTGTCATGTCTCCTAAGGCTCTTCTTGGCTGTGACAGTTTCTCAGCCTGTTTTGGATGACCTTGTCACTTTTCAGGAGTACTGGTCCGGGATTTTGTAGGATGCCCCTCTATTGGAATTTGTAGGTGCCTTTTTAAAAAAGAGTGCTTGTAGTTAAAAAAAAAAAAGAACTAGAAAATAGGTGTTGGCTAGTTTGGTGGGGAAAATAAATATATTTTTTCCTTTTTCTTAAAACAATGGCTTCACCACCAGCCCCAGCACCACCCTCACTGCCCCCGACCCCATTGGCTTCTCCCAGCTCCTGGGGCAGATGTGTGCAGTCCGTGAGTCCTCCTGTCCTCTCCCCGGCGGCTCTTCTGGTTATAAATGCTTTTTCTTTTTTTTCTTTTTTTTTAAATAGATGATTCCTTTTTTTTTTTAATTTATTTTATTTATTTATGGCTGTGTTGGGTCTTCGTTTCTGTACGAGGGCTTTCTCTAGTCGCGGCGAGCGGGGGCCACTCACTGTCGCGGCCTCTCTTGTTGCGGAGCACAGGCTCCAGACGCGCAGGCTCAGTAGTTGTGGCTCACGGGCCCAGTTGCTCTGCGACATGTGGGATCTTCCCAGACCAGGGCTCGAACCCGCGTCCCCTGCATTGGCAGGCGGATTCTCAACCACTGCGCCACCAGGGAAGCCCTATAAATGCTTTTTCACAGCTTTTCTCCCCTGTGGCTGCTGCCTGTGCTCCCAGCTTCCTTTCCTGCTGCACCTGAGATAGGCCCATAAACGGGCCAGGGATGAATCTCCCGGAGGCCCCGTCCTGCCCGGGCTGCCCCAGCCTTGGCAATCACACAGCGGGGTTCCTGCCTCATCCGAGGCCTAAAGTTGGGCACATCTCTCCTTGGCTGTCCCTGACCTCCTCTCCCCAGGGAGGAGAGGCAGCAGGAATCCTCCCCAAAGAATCTCCCCCGCCCCATTGTCATGTACACGTTCCTCTGAAGCCAGAGGAAACTTCCAAAGAGTTTACACGGTTCCTTTGCTCCCCGTGGGCCTGTGGATCAGAGTGTGACTTTGCGCTTGTTCGGATGCTCCCTGAGCCAGGAGCCAGGCCACATCCCTGTGTGGACTCTGGTCTGTTCCTGAGTTGAGGGGATTGGATCCTAGTTCCGTAAGGTCTCACTACTTCTGACGTTCTGTGACTTCCACTGGCAGTCCCCACCCTCCACCGCACCCCGCCGGCACCAGGCTGCAGATCATGTTTGTTGAGCAATAACGTCTCCACCCCAGGGTCTGAGACCCTTGCTCAGATCGTCCCCCACAGGATCAGCCACAGAGAGGCCCCCATCCAGGGGATTTCAGAAATGAAGGGCCACGTGTTCTGCGAGGCCTAGTGGGGTCCTGGGCAGCAACAGTGGGGCGAGGAAGCCCCAGGAGGAGGGTAGTCTGCTCTGGCTGGGCCAATGTTGGGTGGCCTGTGTGCACCGTCCACCAGCACGTTTAGCAGTGATGCGAAAGTTCTACACTGTCAATATGGTAGCTGCAAGCCACAAGTGGAGCATTTGAAGTGTGACTAATGCAGCCAAGGAACTGAATTTTTAATTTTCTTCCGTTTGAACGTGAAAAGCCACATGTGCGTTATGGCCACTGCAGCTCTGGGATCCGGCCTCCCATCCTTGACTTTCCGGGATGGGATGGTCTCCACACAGAGCCAAGCAAGGCACGTACATCAGTAAACATCTGTAAATGGCAGGGTCCAGAGTGAGGACTTGGGTGTCCATCAGTTAGAGGTTGGCCTCTTGGTTCTGCCACTTCCTGGCTCTATCACATGGGGTAAATCACCGTCCTTGTTAAGCCTCAGTTTCCTCATCCATAAAATGGGGATGATAGTAGTATCTACCTCAGAGGGCTGTGAGGATGAAATTAAATAATGCATGGAAAGCTCAGAGTGCCAGAGGCTGACACTTAGTAAGGGTTTAATAACTGCAAATTGCAAGTTACCTTTGGGGAGAGTGTGGCTTGAGGGAAGTATGGAAATGAGGCTGGGGAGGGGAGGTGGAGCATGCCCTGCTGTGTCTTGAACAACCAATGGGGTCTGTCTCTAGCACTTGGCATTAGGAGGTGACCAAGGAGCTGGTATTTGGAGGAAAGTTCAAGAAACTCGGTGAAGTCTCCTGCTCCAACTTTCAGGGCTCGTGCAATGGCCGTTGCTCCCTGACGTTTCCCAAAAGGCCAGGAGGCTCCTCACTGCCACCGCGCTTGGGCCCTCTCCTCTCCCAGCACTCACTTTGCCTGCAGCGCGCCTGCTATTTTCAGTCTCAAGCCTCTACTTACCCACCTGTGAAATGGGAACAAGGCGACCTGTCTGTCCTTTCCTTTTCCCATGAGGCGGAGAACCTTAAGGCTGTATGACTGATGGTTTCTCTCTCTCTGGGGATCAGGACCAGAGTGAGAAAACCTCTAACGTTCATTCTTATTGCAATCCCTGATGTGATCTCTCCCCGTGTTTTGCCGCCCCAGCTGCAGTGAGACTTTACCTTTAGTTCAACACTGTGAAGGCCCCCAGGAAACCAGGAAACTAGATCCTCATCCTCTGGTTCCCCCGGGAGGTGAGGAAGGAATTCTGAGGGGTAGGAATCTAAGATGGGGTTGGCTCCACCTCCTCGCCTGCTGGGGCCTCTGGCCACGGAGGGGCTGGGGAGGAAGGCGAGGACGTGGATGTGGATGGCAGGAAGACACAGGGCTACGGAGAGCTGGCTGGTAACTCTGCTATCTGGTAGTGACCGCAGCGTCCACGGCCACAGGGAGCTGGGGAGCAGAGTCGACACCTACAACCAGGAGGCCGCGTCCTCCCGGTCCAGGGCGGCCAAGGGCGGCACGGGGCGGGGCCTCCCTTCCGAGAGTCTGGTTTGTCCATGCAAGTTCGGCGTGCGACGGTGTGACCCTGAGGCCTCGGCATCCTCGTCCCCCTCCATCCTCCCTCCTCCTTCTCCCTTTCGGGGCCCCCCCTCCTCAGGAGCAGCAGGGGGAAGGGAGGGAGAGGGCACACATGTGGTTTGGATCATTTGTTCTTGCTGCAGTTCTGCTTGCAGCTCACGGAAGGAGGCTGAAGCCCCGTGTTTACCAGGGTTGGGATGTGAGCAGAACGGATCACCCCCACCTCCCCCCGACAGTGCCGATGTAACGAGACGTGACTGTGTGCAGGGGGTCATTCCGCTTTGGGGGTACCCTTCTCTGGGCTGCTGCAGACAATGAAGCAGTCACGGAAGGGTTGGCCCCGTGGGACTCATCGGCCACCATCGCGCAGGGCCGGGCGCTGGCAGGGTGTGCACTTCCTCTGGGGAACACCAGCAGCCCCGGGGTTGGGGGAGCGCCTACTGGCTCCCAGGGACTTCCTTCCGAAGCTGAGACGCCCCAGGCTGCCTCGGCCAGGAGAGAGTCATTCTGTCAGCAGGGTCTCAGGTCTGCTGGAGACTGTTAAATACCAGTGTCTCGGGAAGGGTCAAATTTAGCCAGAAGCAGCCTCAATATCTTGGTCCCTTTATCATTTATCTAGCTGTCACCATGGAAAGCAAAGGCACAGAGCCCTGCAGGGATGAAACACAGGACAAGCAGGACTTGAGAGGGAGCAGGCTTTCCCGACCTCGGCCCTGCTGGTGGTTGCGGCGGGCTCATTCTCCATCATGGGGGTGTCCTGAGTGCTGCGGGATGCGTGGCAGCGTTCCCAGCCTCTGCCCATTAGATGCACTGGCAGCCCTCCCCAAGCATGACAACCAAAGATGTCTCCACACAGAGCCAAAAATCCCTTGGGGGTAAGGGGAGCAAAAACGTTCCTGGCGGGGAACCAGTGGTAGATCCAGGGAGAGAAGGGGGCTATGGACACAGTAAGTACCACGGGGCAGGCGGAGGGTAGTCATTGGGCATCCAGGGCACGATGCCTGTGCTGGCAGCTGGTGAAGACCAACCCCACACACGTCCAGAATCACCTCCCCTAAGCCAGCCACAGTTAGCAGTAAGCATTGTCCTGGGGAAGGAGGAAACATCGAGCTGCGGTCAGGGCGGCATTGCTGGGATGTTTGACCCCATGGAGAGGAGCTCCAACCTTCCCTTCCCAGGGAGCTGCTGCAGCAAAGGAGGAGATCGGCCCTCTCTACGTCTCAGGACGCTCCCCTTGGCGGGTTGTCTGTCTCATCAGCTTCCCGGAGCAGGCATGTGCGGTACATCTCAGGTCCTGGGGTGCCCCGGGGACCACAGAGTGACTGGGTGTCTGGGCACGGCATCCTGGCACTGGCATCTCTCCGTGTTGACTCCTCTCTTGCTGGCACGTCCCCCCGCCCCAGGGGCAGACTCTGTCAGCTGGCAGGTGCCTCTTACTGCCCCTGGCCAGGCACAGATTTCAGGAAGGTCCCGGTCTCCTTGCACCTGTATCTACTGTGTAGCAATCTGCCCCACCATCAAAGGCTTGAAGCAACAGCAATCATTTTCTCGTTCTCTCCTGTGGTCCTGAAGGATAGATAACTGGGCTTAGTGGGGGGACTCTCTCAGGGTCCCTCGTGGGGTTGCAGTCAGATGGGGATGGGCTCAGGTCACCCGAGGGCCCCCCACCCATGTGTCTGGTGCCTGGGCTGGAGGCTAGTCAGCTGAGTCTCCAGGGTCTTCCTGCATCCTGTGTGGTCTCTTCCATGGAGGCGTTAAGGGAGCTCCACTTCTTACACGGAAGTTATAGAGAGAGCGCCTCAGAAGTCACAGAACATCACTTCTGCCGTATCTGTTCACTGAGACAGACAGAGGCCCACCAGCTTCAAGGGGAGGGGTGCAGATGCCACCCCCTGGTGGGGAAGGGCACGGTTCTAGAAGAACATGTGAAACCAGAAATATCGTGGCTGCCATTTTGGGAAGTTGCCACGGTTCCTCCCCTTTGAATAATGGTCTTGTCCTTCACCGCTGGTGACCCAAGGCTGCTCGGACGCTAGCCCATCGTGGTTGGGGCAGGTGTGTTCTCTGGGACTTCCCAGTATGCAGGGCGGACGGGCACTCAGCGGGCTGGGCTGGCGCTGCCAGCTTCAGGACTCCCTTCACCTGCCGAGCTTTCCTGAGACACCCTGCCGGGCCCCGAGGCCCTTTCTGCGTCCATTCGGCCAGCTTTATTGGGTGCCTGTGACCGCAAGAGCAGTGGGCTGGGACTTTAGGCAGAAGAAGACAAACAACAACAACCAAAAGCCCCGCGGTCCTTTCTCCACACCAGACTCTTCTCGTCTCCAGCTCCTCCTCCCACATCCATCTGGTCCTCTCTGTTCTGGGTCCTTAATCCCTCCTCACGCCTCTCCAAGCCTCTCCACCTGCCAACCCCCCATTACTCCACGGTGCCCCTTAGTTCTCACCGGGATTCCTGCTCTGGGTGCCTGCCTGTCACCGGTCCATTCTGACGTTACTGCCAGAGGCCCTGTCGTCAGGGAAGTGACGGCCGTGGGGGAAACGGTTAAATGGACACATTAAATATAAGTTCTGATCATGCTGTAGTAGGGGTCAGCTGGGTTGCAGTGTGAGGACACAGGAGGGGACGGCAAGGGATGGGACAGTCCCCAAGGAAGACTAAGGAGGGAGGTGGAGGGAATGTGTGGGGCAGAGGAAGCAGAGCAAAGTGTGTGCTTCCCCAGCAGGAAGGAGCCCATTCTGGAAAGCGCAAGTGCTATTTTCTTGTGCCTGGAGGGTCTGTGCAGAAGAAGAAAGGGTGAAAGGGAACCTTCGTTTAAATTCCCTCGGGGTCAGTTCAGACTCTGCAGAAGTGTAACCCATCTCCAGACTCTGTCCCCCCTAGCCCCCCGGTGTCCTCGCACCCCCTCTGCCCTGCCCCCAACCCTCCTGGACAGTGCCACACCACCCCCCATACCTTCCGGTGCCTGCACTTGACTTTCTCTCTCCCTGCAAGCGCTTCCCACCCCACCTCCACCTCGCTCTCAGGACCAGTCCGAGCTCCCCTCAGCGAACCCCATGCCCCTACAGCCCGTGTGCCCTGTTTGGACTTGAGTCCTGGGCGCTCTCTCCCGTCCTCTCTGACGGTGTTTCCACGTTGTTCCCCACGCCGGCTGGTGAGCCCCTGAGAATGCGAAGCACCCTTCTCTAGACCTGGCTCAGGAGGGACGTCTGAGACCAGACGGGAGGCAGAAGAGGCACGTGCGCCAGAGTCGGTGCTCAGAGGCTCTCGGGGCGGCTGGTGTGCCCGAGGAGCCACGGGAAGCAGCAGTGAGGGATGCTGAGGCAGGGCTGGGGGTGTAGAGCTCTGCAAGGCTGGCCCTGGGCTTCATGTCCTGTCCGCTCTTTCTCCTCCGAGATGAAGAGCTTCCTCAGCCTGTGTTGCTTCCCGGAGCACGTGCTCCACGTTGACAGGGTCCCTGCCCTCACAGAGCTTCCGTCCTCCTGGGACTGTCAGCAGGCACCACGCCCTAGAGTGACGGAGCTGCAGCGGGAAGGTGGGCCGGGAGCCAGCACCTCCTGGGTTCTCTGCTGCACTTCCCTGTGGGTGGAGGAAAGACAGTGATGGTGGGAGGGAAAGGAGGAGAACGCACACAACAAACATCACGCTCCCCTCTTGGGAGAACTTCCAGCAGCCACAGATGTAATCCGCGTCACCATGCCGGCCCCATCCACCCCCCCCCCCACACACAGTGGGCCCCAGGCGTCCTCGGCCTGCGCTCAGCGCTGACCCTCAGGACTGGACACAGAGGTCCGCGGAGCACAGCTCTGGAAATTTACCGACGTGGCTCGGCATGAATTTATCTTTTTAGAAGAGGGCTCTGGAGCTTAAAGGAGCTATTCATGAGGTCCGCCCATGGGTGCTGTGTGCTCAGAGGGTGGGGATCTGGGCTTGCCGAGTGTGTGCAGTGGAGGGAAGCCTGCCTGTGTGTACATGGTCACGGTCACAGCGAGGCCGCAGAGGAGCCGGACAAGGGCAGCCCAGCTGGGGACAGTTGAACCTTTATCCAGATAGCCTGGGTGCCCGAGTCCAGGAGGGTGAGGCAGCTGTGCTTAACGAACGAGCCAAGATCCTACTCAAGCCTCCTTTTCCCAAGCAAATTAGAAGGGGAGCGGGAGGTCTGAACTAGGAGGGGATTCCTGAGGTCCCTTGAGAAAAGTGGCTTAAGCGATCTCAGCAGGTGCCCAAGGGTGGGCCAGAGAGAACCACACCAAAAAGTCATTGAGCAAGTGAATAAACTCAAAATTAATGCATGAACACTCTTCTGCCGTAGGCACAAAAACGGTAAAATTTTGTGCGAAAACCCATAGGAAAGGCATGCAGGGAGAGAAAGTGAGTAGCAAACTGCAGACACGGGGGAGGCAGTTGGGTTGTTAAAGGAACCTCTTGCCTTGTCTTCTGTGAGGGGACAGAGCAGAGAAGAGTCCGCGAAGCCATCCTCAGCCCAGGGGGCGGGTATCGGGCCCCTGGTCCTGCGCTGGGGTGGGGCTGGGTGAAGGGGGCAATGGCCACAGTCCCAGGTGAGGCACGGGCAGGGGTGAAGGTGAGGGGCTCCATCACTGCAGGGGCCATTCTTGGGTTTTGAGTAAATGCATTCGTGTCTACATCCTCGTCAGTGCGCATCCTTTACCTTTATTTACCGTCCCCCCTTCCCCCTGCTTGCTTCTGAAGATTTGGCAGGGGCTCAGGATGATGAGACAGGCCCCAAATGCACTCAGCAGGTCACATTCCTCCCCCATCTCACCCCCTCCTCCTTGCCACCTACCCGCCCCCACATCCTGAGCTGTCACCCTTTCTGAAACAAGGCGTAACTCATCCTCAGTCGAGACTTCACCTCTTCTGGGCCTCAGTTTTCTCCCTTATAAACTTAGAAGATAAAAAGAGCAAACCCTCAGAGACAGTGTTCTAAATGCCTGACTTTTTTTCTCCCATTTAATTCTCAACTCTGTGAGGCCATTTCCTATCAAACCCATTGTATATATGAGGAAATGAGCACAAAGTAGTTTGCCCTGAGTCAGAGCCGGAATTTGAACTCCATGTTCTGGCTCTGTTGTTTGTTAATTTTGGGGGTGTGAGTGGGAGGGAAACCTGACTCCTCCCTAGAAAATGCATATATTTGCAGACATGCAAAATGTGCACACAGTGTTTTCGGGTTCCAGATCTCTGAAGCCCATCCAGGACCCCCAGTTTCCCTTTTTCATCTGATCCTAACAACCCTTTGAGGATATGTGTATATTATCCCCCTTCCACAGCTGAGAAAACATGGGCTCAGAGAAATTAAGAAATGTGTCCAAGATCACACAGTCTTAAGTGGCGGGATCAGGATTCAAATCCAGGTCAGTCCTCCTAGCTCTATCCAGGGGGTCTTTCCCTTCTGGTTCGGGGATCACCTGGAGGCCCCGCGGGGCTATGGGTGCCTGTGGAGCCCCTGCCCTGTGCCTGGGATCTGGGAAGGCCAGCCAAGGCGCTCCTCCCCCTCTAACCTCCGTGGTGGGTCAGCACATCAGCCCAGCCGCAGCCTTACTTGGGACCCGTCAGCACCCAGGCTGACAGCACCCAGTTCTCACCCAGCGGGCCAGCGCTCCCGGTGGGCAGGCACCCTGCAGCGGGCTTGTGCACCTCCTCCTGGCTCAGTGCTGGCAGAGAGAGCCCCAGGACAACGTGGAGTGGACTTGTAGAGGGGGTTGTGCAGGAAGGGTGATCCCTAGGGCCTGGGCTGGAGGAACGAACCCGGCCAAAGGGGACTGACAGGGCAGCCGAGAGCCAGCATCTGAGGAACCCCGAGAGGGTGGAGTTGGCGCAGGGGCCTCCTGGTGCCAGGAGGCAGAAAGGTGCACGGGAAGGTGAGAGAACGCGGTGTGAAGCAAGATGAGGAACCAGCGAGGGCAGTTCTTTAAGGGAACGGGCAGGAACACAGCCTCCAGAGAGACACGCCTTTTATAGGGATCCAGAGGTCCCCACTGGGGAGGGCAGGGAACCTCTGCGCCCACCTAAGTCCAAGTTCTAGGGGCAGGTCTGGCGTGAGGTCTGGACCGCCCCCGCCCCAGCCTCGGCTGGTTTCCTTTCTCTCGTGCTTTTTATTTGCTCCACCCCTAGCCCCGCTCCAGACTCCCAGAACCCTACCTCTCCCTTTTCCCCACTAACCTGCTCTCAGTCATTTTCACGTTAGGGCATGTAAATCCACAGGTCCCTTTCCCTCAGTACTTGGCGTTCGAGGTCCCACCTCAGTGCAGGGTGAGGACTGTTCTGTCCCGGGAGTTTCGTCTGCACGTGGTGCAGATGTGCAGAGGAAGTGGGCAGCGGGCCCCTGTAGGGAGGGGCACCCAGGTGAGCTTCTAGGATAGGCAGCAGGGCAGAAGATCCCCCAGCCTCCCTCCCCAGCCTCACAGGCCTGTACTGGCTGAGTGTCTCCCAGGACAGAAAGGAGGGGCAGAAGCTTAGCTGGGTGTCAGGGGAGCCCGGATGTGGGAGCGGTCAGCCTGTCGAGCCTGCGGGCAGGCCTTCGGGGTGGTTCAGGAACCTCTGGGCAGGGCCCTGTCTGCTGCCTCAGTGATGGACGGGGCCAGCAGCCACCTGCTGAAAGGAAATGTCGCAGGGAGCCAGGGTGGTCAAGGACCTCTAGTGACCCAGCTCTGATACTTCTCCCTGCTTGTGTACAGGGTTCTGGACAGACCGAGGCAGGTATCAGGCTCCCAGAATGAGAAAGGCAGATGAGAGGTGGTGAGTCAGAAGGTGTTAAGTGTTTAGATACGCCTCGCCTCATTCCTCAGAAATTTTTTTGGCCTAAACCGCCCCCAAGAAAAGGCATACAATGAAACCATATATTATAAAGAAAAATAATCAATTCTATAGACAGGACTTCCCTGGTGGCACAGTGGTTAAGAATCCGCCTGCCAATGCAGCAGACACGGGTTCGATCCCTGGTCCGGGAAGATCCCACATGCCGCGGAGCAACTAAGCCCGTGCGCCACAACTACTGAGCCTCCGCTCCAGAGCCCGTGAGGCACAACTACTGAAGCCTGTGTGCCACAACTACTGAAGCCCACACGCCTAGAGCCCGCGCTCCGCAACGAGAGAAGCCACCGCAATGAGAAGCCCACGCACCGCAGCAAAGAGTAGCCCCCACTCGCCGCAACTAGAGAAAGCCCGCGCGCAGCAACGAAGACCCAATGCAGCCAAAAATAAATTAAATTAAATTAAATTAATAAATAAAGTATAGACAATCCAGAAAGAAGAGGATGTCAAAACCTGGAGAGAGGAAAAAGAACATGGGTGCTGTCAGAAGGACCTCAGCCACTAGAGGTGGGCCCTGCAGCTAGTGTTGATGCCTGACAGCCGCTCACTGGGTCCCCGGGGAAGACCTGGTTCTGAGCAGCCCAGCTCTTGGAGAACCTCCCAGGGTGAGCCAGCGGCTCCTGTGCCCTCACGAGGTAAGCCAGCATCTCCAGTGAGCTCCATGGTCCCTGCCTGTGTGAGATGTCAACAACAAGGGTTCCAGGGTCAAATAAATTTGGGTAACATTCATATTATACCCAACTCCCCTTACCCTTGGGAAGGTCACAGTGTGTAATTATTGAAAGGCTCTGAGATGTCTCCACACTTGACCTGGTTAGCTTTGCATTTCCCAAACTTACTTGACCACAGAACCCATTTCTCAAGGAACATCTGTTAACCCCAAGGAACTAGTTTCTACAGAACACACTTTAGGGGACACAGGAATAAGTGACTTGATTGGTCGTTTGTTCTTACTGACTAGAGACCAGTTATTATGGAAGACTTTACCAAAAAATAATCATTTTCATTTAGAAGACCTGATATGAAGCTACTTTTTTTTTTTTACTGCAAATACTGACATAACCAATTATCTATCGAAGGCAATAAACTAGCGTTTCAGGTAATAAAACTACAATTGAAGCACATAGAAGGACACATGTTCTATATAATAAATCATCCAAAAATAACTTCAGATTGTGAAGATACGAATTACAAAAGGGGAGCCAATACTACGTTCGCCCATTTTTTCTTTTTTTCTATTTCCCCCTTTTTGTTGTTGCTGTTCTGTACCTTGCTTTGTTTCACTTAACACATCTTGGAGATTATTCGGTATCAACAGAAAGCATCTTCGTTTTTTTTTAGGGCTGCACAGAATATTGTCGTAGAGGGAACATAGTTTGTTTCACTTGTTCTCTATGGACGAACATTTACCTTTAGTCTTTTCTGTTGCAACCAATGCTGCAATAAATAACCTTACACATACATTATTTTCACACATGAGTATGTCTGTAGGAAGATTACTACATGTGGAATTGCTGGAGCATATTGACGATATCCTCAAATTGCCTTTGTCGGGATTGAGCGTGTACATTCCCGCACGCCTCTCCAAATGATCTTGCTTTGACCTTTGCAATCCGAAAGGTGAAAAATGGTGTCTTAGTATAGTTTTACTTTATGTTTCTTTTATGATGAGTGAGGATAAATGCCTTTTAATATGTGTAAGAGACATTAATTTTTCCTTTTTCCATTAACTGTTTATATCTTTGCCCATTTTTCTATTGAGCTTTCATTTTTTTCCTTTTAAATACTAGGAAGATTTATATATCACTTGTGGTCTGGGATCTGAATAACATATTTTTCCCTATTAATTTTTAGTTTGACCTTGCTTATTGTGATTTTTTTTTACCATGCAAATTTTTTTTACTTTAATGTAGTTTATCATTTAAAATTTTTATGGCTTCTAGGTTACAATTTGATAGCCTATCACTACTCTAAGATTATAATAGAATTCTCCCATTGTCTCTTCTAGGATATATAGATTTATAAATATATTTATAATGTGAACATATTAAAATATATCATATAAATACATAAACAATAAATATGTAAATAATACAAATGGCTAGATTTATCATATTTATATATAACATAAATAATATAAAGTACATTGTTAAGATATATAATGTTATGTTTATGTAAATATTATTCCATTTAGAATTTATCCCCATGACAAAATGAGCTATAACTTGATTTTTTTCTAGATGGCTACTCAGTTGTTCCAATTCCAGTTGTGAATAATTTATCTTTACTAAATTCCTATGTTTGGAACTATTTCTGGACTTTCTATTTTGTGGCATTTATGAATCTCTGTATACTCTTGCACAAGTTCTGTACTATTTTAAATATTGTAGCTCTATATGTGTTTTAACAGCTAATAGAGCTAGACTCCACTCCCTTTAGATTTTTTTCTGGCTAGGCTTTATGTTTACTTTTTCCTTGTAAATTTTAGGATCAGCTAAGTTCCAATTTTTAAAAAATCCTCTTGCTATTTTTATTGGGATTGCATTAAATTTATAGACTGACTTAAGAGGAAGTGCCAATTTTATGATGATGAATCTTTTTAGCCAAGAATGCGGGCCACCTTTTAAATGGAGTAAATGATTGTCTACGCCTCTCCAGGCAGGGTGGTGTCCTTGGAGTTAGCTATAAGGGTGAACCACACTAGTCAGAGAAGTCTTGAACACTGCTGGACATAAACAGCGTGGCTGGAAGCCTCTGTAATCAAATGAGGAGGCATAACCATCCCTCCCAGAAGAGAGCCCTGATGTGAGTCGGAGGCAGTTGTCAGGATTCTAGAACCGGGTCGTGTACAGATGCCACCTTAAAAGAACAGTGCCTGCAGCCAAGGGACATGGCTCGAGCCAAGCTCACAAAGAAGGAGCCAGGGAAGAAATACACTAATCTCACTTTCCTCCCTCCCTCTGGTCTTTAGGGCTCCCCGCTGGCCAAACCCTCCCAGCAGCCAGAGGCCCCGGGAGCCCACAATTTCATCCACTGAGGTCAGCTCTGGTGCAGAGGGCAGGATGGAAAAGGGTGTAGGCTGGATGTGGTGAGGCAACCAGAAGGTACCCATCCTCACCTCCAGCTCACGCAGTCTGGCACTCAGGCCCCCAAGACAGTTGTTTCTGCTCTGAGATAAATGGAGTAAATAAAGATCAGAAGGTTATCACCTCCTTCTGCCCCTTCTAAAAGGACTTTGTACCTGGGCAGGAAGGCTAAAATCATGTAACAACTGGAAAACCCACCAGGAAGGGAAGGCAGGAGTTTTCGTGGTGCACTGTTCAGTGACACATCCCCTGAGCGGTCTGGGCGGCCACCCTCACCTCTGCCAAAATATCTTCTTGTGTGACTGGACAGCAGAGCCAAACAGACAAACAAATGAGCACGAGGAAGAAATATTTGCTAAAGTCCAGAGTCCCTTTTAGATACATAATTTAAACACCCGTAGAAAACTACACACCGGATCTTTCTTTTTCAAGCCCCATCCATGTGGCAACATTCCAGGAGAGGCCTTGGTGACTGGCAGGCACCCTCTCAAACCAGTTTGCACCACAAGTGGTCTGGAGCCCCAGAGGTCAGCGGGTTGTCTTGCCTGGCCCATACCAGCTGGCCTGGTTTTGTTGTTGTTGTTGTTTTAATAAATTTATTTATTTATATATATTTTTGGCTGTGTTGGATCTTCGTTGCTGCGTGCAGGGTTTCTCTAGTTGCGGCGAGCGGGGGCTACCCTTCATTGTGGTGCGCAGGCTTCTCATTGTGGTGGCTTCTCTTGATGCAGAGCACAGGCTCTAGGCACGCGGGCTTCAGTAGTTGTGGCTCACGGGCTTAGTTGCTCCGCGGCATGTGGGATCTTCCCAGACCAGGGCTTGAACCCGTGTCCCCTGCATTGGCAGGTGGATTCTTAACCACTGCGCCACCAGGGAAGTCCCTGGCCTGGTTTTATCCAGACCAGGATGTGACTGACCCAGACAGGCTGTGCCAGGAGGAGACTCCAGTGACTTCTCCAACCAGGTCACCTCTACAGAAGCAGATCACCATGGGATTACCCAGAGGAGACGGGTTTTCATAAATCATTTTAGAGAGAGTAGATTGTGACCTTGGTAGGGAGAACCCTCAGCCCGAAGGAGTGGCACTGTGTGAGGCTACAGCTAATGAGGGTGTAGAACAGGTTTCCACGTAGGGAGAAAACCCTCAGGCGGACGTGGCCATCCAGGCGGAGCGAGCAGGAAGCTAGAGAGAAAACACTGTGCAGCCCAAACACTGAAACATAATGGAGTCACCTCTCAAGGACAGAAGCCCCCAAGACCATGTTCCGTGAACTGGGTGAATTAGAAATTGACACCTACTTGTAAAGGAGACTGTTCAGATTATACATTAAAAGCATGTGCTTTGCTCAGACAGATCTGACAGCCACTCATCAGCTGAGACCTTGGGGTGAGCCACCCGATCTCCTTACAGAGGGTGGTAATAGTACCCACCTACCCCAGATTGTTTTGTGGCGAGGAAATGAGATAACGTCATGATACTTTCGACTGAAAAAAACGCACAACCTAAAAGTCGCGAGTTATGTTTTATTCGGGGACCTAACTGAGGACTATAGCCTGGGAGACAGCCTCTCAGGTAGCTCTGAGGGACTGTTCCAAAGAGGTAAGGGAGGAGCAGGATATGTAGGAGTTTTTACTGAAAAAAATAATGTAGTGGACATCAAAAGATCACTGCTAATCACAAAAAAACAGACATCTCAAGTTAATGATTTTAGTGTTTTTCTATGTATGGGAAGATCCAAGAGTCTGGGCTCATTGAAATTATTCCCTAGATACGCATCTTAACTATCTAGGACCAGTTTTTCTCCATCCTGAATCCCCTCAGGGTGCCGTTTGGGTGGCTACCGTGGCTGATGGCTTGATGGCCGCAACATTGTTGTTTCCTGGAATGACAGGCAACATTTTGTTGTTGTTGTTTGCAATGCATGTAAAGCATTTTAGCACAGGGCCTGGCACACAGTAAGTCTCCGTGAATGTAAACTACGATAACCGTTGTCTTCAGATCTTGTTACTGAGAAAGCTTATATGAACAGATATTAAATAAACTTTTAAAATGGGCTCTACATAAGGGAGCTTCCCAACTTAGTTAAAAATATTTTGCTGCATGGGGTGAGGGAGAAAGTTAAGAAATCAGAATAATAAAATAGGATTTCAAATGCTTCCACCTTATTAGAAATCAAGATGTTCTTCTAAGTGGCTCTAAGTCTCCCTCAACTCCAGAATTTGGAGACCCGATAAAAAAACTTTGAACCTTTGACTGTAAAATGCATCTAACTCTTGTTGCTTCTTGCTTGTGCTGTGATCTTAGTGCCAGGGTCTTGGCTGTGCAATGACAGGCCATCCTCCTGTTGCTGTAAGGAATTGCATTGCAGTGAATGGGTGATATGTTTTAATATTTCTGAGCCAAGGATATTGGGGTATTAAGATACAATGTAGGATTTCAGGAAGCTGCCAGCGTGTTACCCCTTAGTTTTAAATTTGAATTGCAGTTGGATTTTCCTAGTTAGAAGTGGGGTCTTTCCCTAGTTAGAAGAATCAGATACTCTTAACCAAAGGAAATCCTCAGCAAGGTATGGTTTTTAAACAAAACCCAGGATTTGGATTCAGAGGATTTACATGTAAGACCTGCTAACTGTGTAGAACATAGATTTCCTGAGCTTCATCCAAAAAAGGTGATAATAATTAGGATAATCATCTCATAAGATTTCTGTAAGTATCAAATAAAATGTGGACCATGTTCTTTGTAAATTGCAGAGTATTATATACAATGTTAACTACTTGTTATTTCTGTTTATTTATTTATTTATTTTTTGGCTGTGTTGGGTCTTCGTTTCTGTGCGAGGGCTTTCTCTAGTTGCGGCGAGCGGGGGCCACTCTTCATCACGGTGCGCGGGCCTCTCACTGTCGTGGCCTCTCTTGTTGCGGAGCACAGACTCCAGACGCGCAGGCTCAGTAGTTGTGGCTCACGGGCTTAGTTGCTCCGCGGCATGTGGGATCTTCCCAGACCAGGGCTCGAACCCGTGTCCCCTGCATTGGCAGGCAGACTCTCAACCACTGCGCCACCAGGGAAGCCGCTACTTGTTATTTCTTTCATTCCTTCTGGTGGAAGGAGCACAGACCAGAAGTCAAGAGTCTAGATTCCTGTCCCTGTCTGCCCTTTCCAGGACCTGTGACCTCAAGAAACTTAATCTCTCTCTTTTTTTTTTTTTTTTTTGGCCACACTGTGCGGCTCGCGGGATCATAATTCTCTGACCAGGGATTGAACCTGGGCCCCAGCAGTGAAAGCGCAGAGTCCTAACCACTGGACCACCAGGGAATTCCCTTTTTTTTGGTAACTTAATCTCTAAAAGGTACAGTTTTGTCGTCTAGGAGACATTCTAGGATTATGAATCCTTTCAGAGGAAACATGTTAGATTGGAATAGGAAGGGATGAAGAAAGCAATCCTCTCTGAAGGGCAGGGGGAGATGAGGCCTTGCTCCTCCCGGGGTGACCAGGAAAAATACTTCTGGGACATAAAGGAAAAAAACAGGGAGCCACGAAACGTGGCCACTGATTTCTGGGATGTCGCAAGAACGTCCAGGTCTGGTGGTGAGCGGTAATCTGAGACACGTGTACAGTCAGCACTGACCTAGATGTATGACCCACAAAAAAAAAAGGAAAAGGCATCACTACGAATTCAGTCACTGTCCCACGAATAGCAGCACAGTCAGCTGTGACCTCCAACACTAAAAAACAATCGACAGGTCCTGCAGACACACACTCGTGTGATGCCTACACACACGCACAAGGGAAAGGCATCGACTCCTGGTACCATGGGAAACAGAACCAGGAGGGCGTTAAGATGGCCCCCCCAGAGTCAGACAGACTGGGCAGCTCTTCTGAGGATTTGACAGAAGAGCTAGAGGAACCATGGGAATAACTGGTTTCAGGACAAATGTCGCTGAAGTTCCTACACTTGGGCCCACTTTATCCACAAGCCTGTCTGCCTCCATGTATTGACAGACCCAAGTCATTTTCCAAGATTCCTAGAAAATCTCAAATAACCTCAAGAAAAATAAGAATCACAGGCATCTCCAGGTTCTCAAAGAAGGACTAAAGTCAGGAGAAGATCTGAAGTTGGAGGAAGGGGAATAGATTGAAAAGGAGGAGCTCGTGACTCGAAGAGCAGCTGTCACTTGGTGTAGCCATCCTCCAGGACAGACAGTATGACGAGGTCTAAGTGAGAGAGGGGCGGGTGCTCAGAAAAGGCCTGAATGTCGTCTGTTTCAATGACGGTCTGGTTCCTACAAGGCAGCGTATGGAACCAAGCCGGGAAAAGCTCCTCTACCTAGATTTCCATCCTCACCAACCAGGGGCTCCTTCCCCAGGGCCAGTGCTTAAAACTCTCATTGCCAAGTTTCTCTGTAAGCTCCTATTCTCAGTGTGTCAAAGAGTCTCTAGTTTGGTTTATATAAAGATCTAGTTGACCCAAAAGGTTGTCTCTGACATCTGACAAACACCACACCTTTTAAACTCTCCCTTGTCGTGTTACTGTTGGCAGTGCACTTAACCTCCCAAGCCTTGCCATCCTCAGCTCTAACATGGAGATGGTCATAGCACCATCCTCATAGAGCTGTTGTGAGAAATATATGAACTGATGAACCTGCAGCTCCTAGAACAGTGGCTGGCACATAGGAAGGCCTCATCAGTAATGGCTACTGCCCAAGTTCCCCTAGCAGTCAAGAGGCAGGAACTGGTAGCCCTGGCTAATGGGTCAGGAAATAGGGACATGATCCGTTCTTGTAACTGAGAAGTCCAAGGCAGGTGTGGCTTCAGGTACAGCTTGATACAGGGACTCAAGTGATGACACCAGGACATGGTCTCTCTCTCTCCAGCTCTCAGCCCCTCTTCCTCTGAGTTGGCTGCAAGATGGCTTCAGCAGTAGACCGTACCTCATTGTAGAGCCAATGCAGTAGAAGAGGGCACCTGTCCACTCTCTCTGAAGCCCCAGGAGTGGTCTCCTCATACCTCCCTGGCTCTGGCTGGGTTACAGAACCTTCCCCAAGCGAACCATTGAAGCCAGAGAATGTGCAGCCTAGCTTGCTGCAGATCCACCTCTGGAACTGGGGGCAGGGCCAGCGCTACCCAAACCTCTCAGGCAGGGAGGAGGCAGGGAGACTTGCTTCCCAGAGGGTCACTGGTGGCGCCAGGAGGGAAGAGATGGCCGCTGAGCGGAAAACTGCGGTGAACCCACAGCGGCCGCCCAACCTAAGGAGCAAAGGGATTTAACTTCCTTTGGCTACCGACTGGCTGGTTAGGGAGGGGAGTGCCTCCACTTCCCACAGGGCCGGCGTGAGCACCTAGAGGCCTCAGAGCTGTTCCCCCATCATTGCTAAGTGTTAGCAGTTCAGCCGGTTCAGCAACTCTCAGGACACCAACTAGTCCACAGAAGTCAAAGATTGCAGTGAATTTCAGTAACACTTTTTAAAAAGAGTTGACATTTTTTAAAAATTTTATTTATTTATTTTTATTTATTTATTTTTGACTGCATTGGGTCTTCGTTGCTGCGCACAGGCTTTCTCTAGTTGCAGCGAGCGGGGGCTACCCTTTGTTGCGGTGTGCAGGCTTCTCATTGCAGTGGCTTCTCTTGTTGCAGAGCACGGGCTCCAGTAGTTGTGGCACACAGGCTCAGTAGTTGTGGTTCACGGGCTCTAGAGCACAGGCTCAGTAGTTGTGGCGCATGGGCTTAGTTGCTCCGCAGCATGTGGGATCTTCCCGGACCGGGGCTCGAACCTGTGTCCCCTGCATTGGCAGGCAGATTCTCAACCACTGCACCACCAGGGAAGTCCTTCAGTAACACTTTTAATAGACCTGCCAATTAATAAAAATAAACCCAGCCATGGAAATCAAACTCATCTGAGGCTATTTCCTATTCTTGTCATGGGAAATTGTAGGAAAGTGCACATTCCTTAAGAATGGAGTAAACTTCCTCATCCTCGTCCCAGAACGCCCCCATCAGTCGGTCCTTTTATCTCGTGGCAAACATGACCCCTCCCCGCTACCAGCTTGCTTCTGACCACCTGAAACGGGCGTGTGCTTTACACACATGCTCTCGTCACGCCTCCCAGGTACTCACGTGTCACAGAGGAGGGCACCGAGGCTAAGGGGAAGCCAGACTGCCAGACAGCCGACCATCTGACTGTCCCCATCCTTGACTCCCACGTGTGGTACCCACACACCCGCCCAGAGGTGTTCCTCGCCCGTCCTCAGGGAGATAGCCCAGGGTGCCTTCTCAGACTCGGGCTCTTGCATTTGTGTCCGTGGGGCTGCCTGCCGGTGTCTCCTCCCTCACCTCTGCATCCTTCTCCCAGGAGAAGATGCATGACGTTCAACCCCTTCCCATCCATCACTACACCTTCTTCCTCGCCCTCCGACCCGCCCACCTTTACGCGCTGCGTTGTCAGAAGCCTGTGCTGCTGAATTGGAGTCCTCACTCCACACGTGCCCGCTGCCATGCACCTTCGGAGGGCCAGGCACGGAGCCGGCTGTGAGGACACAGCCCAGCCATCACAGGGTTCTGCATCCTTCAGGGAGTGAACTCCCCCATCTCAACTATCACAGGAAAACATTCCTCCCTCAGCGTTCCCTCAACGCATCCCCCCAGCCCTCCTCCATACCCCTCACGTGAGGACCGGGGGGAACACCTGTGCCGGGCTCGCCTTAGGCCTCAAGTGCCGGAGGTGGGGACAAGAGGTTTAACGTCCTCCCGGCACTGCGACCTCTCTGATGAGAGCTCCTTACACCGTGTTCACAGGTGACTGCTGGCTGCTGGCAGCCATTGCCTCCCTCACCTTGAATGAAGAAATCCTGGCTCGAGTCGTCCCCTTGGACCAGAGCTTCCAGGAGAACTACGCGGGGATCTTCCGCTTCCAGGTAACTTAAGGGTTGGCTCGAGCTTCTCCTGAACGGGTCCTGAGGGCTAGGAGCAGGTGCTGGGGGCCAGGCACAGTGCTCTTCTACGAAGGACACTGAGAGAGAGCAGGAAGCTGCCTGGCCGGTCGCCGCCCTGGGACCCTGTAAGGGCAGCGATGGGGAGGAGGGCGGTAGGGCAGGGTACTCAGGAAGTAACTCCCACATTTTGTTAAGAAAGTTGATTATTTGGGGTCTGATGTGAAGGCACTGCTCACTGTCCTCCTTTTATGCCGGTAAAGGAGAAATAGTATTTTTAAAGGCATAAGGCACAGGGCAGAGTGCCGGAGGGGCAGGTGTGGCCTGGGAGGGAAGGGCAGGTGCCTCTGCGCTCGCTTCTCGGCGAGGCTGTACCTGCAGGAGGAGGACCAGAGGGAGCGTCTCCTCCGGGATGCGACGGGCTTGGGGAAGCGACGCCGAGGGGCCGGGCAGGGAGGAGGCAGCCGTGGCTGAGGCTCGCGACCCGCACGCTGCCACCACCTCCTCGTCCCGCAGTTCTGGCAGTACGGCGAGTGGGTGGAGGTGGTGGTGGACGACAGGCTGCCCACCAAGGACGGGGAGCTGCTCTTCGTGCACTCGGCAGAGGGCAGCGAGTTCTGGAGCGCGCTGCTGGAGAAGGCCTACGCCAAGTAAGTGCCCGCCGTGCCCGTCCCCCGGCAGCCTGCCCCCAGCTGCCCTGCGTTCTGGGAAGCAACACAGGAGTTAGTCAAGGGCTGTCCTGAAGAGAAGTCCTATTGTACAGAAGGACTACTCTGGACAAAATTGGGCTCTCAATTCTAGGAGATAACGCACCCAGCTATTGCCGTTTTTAACCAAATGCACAGGAACAAGTCATGGTACTGATCCTGCTGGCCTTGAGAAGGACCTCTGCGTCCTTGGCAGGTCATGTTACATTTTTGTCAGCTAAATACAGCAAAGAGTTGCTGCCCGTGGGCAAAACTATCCATCGCAGAGGTAGGAAAATGATGCAGACTTGCCCACGATACATAATACGCTGAGTGAAACTGGTTTCCCCTAGCCCTCCCAGCCGGGCCCCCGCCCCCCCCAGGCTGCCCGGAGTCGAGCTTGTCCAGCGCTCAGCGCTGCCCATTCTCAGCGGGACGCCCACGTCGGCCCCCCGCTCCAGAGTGGCCTGGTCCTGGCCCTGCTGCCTGGGCTCCCCTCGGGAAAATGACCGGCTCTCAGGCATCAGGAGGATTTCTGTCCCTTCCAGCCCCTGCCAGAGAGGAGGGCCAGGAGTCACACACCCAGCTTTGAGAATCTGGGGCCTGAGGTGCTACTAAGTCTTATGCTCTAATAGTAGAGGTAGGGAAGCCACAGGGCGCCAACATCGCCATGGGGAGAGACCAGCCCCTCCTGACACAGCACAGGGAAGCTGCTTTCATTACTGAATTGTTTTCTCTTAAGCTATAAATGCCAAACAGCCAATTTAGCAGACCTCCGCTTTCCTGCCAGGATGTAGAAAGAATCAATACGGGAGGTTGGGCCAGATAAACACCGAGGTCCTTCCAACTCTAAGGTTCTGTGAGATTTTTCCAAAAACTTCACAAAGTACCAGGCAGTGGTAGCTGTGGGGACAGTCACTTGCGCTCGTGGGCACCCCGAGGTGGAGACAAACCAAGGAAAGACTGAGCAGAGGGTCCCTGGAGCATCCAACAAAAGAGGCATGGGGGGAGGGGCACTTGGAGAAGCAGAAGTGTCAGCACCAGGTGGCAGCGGCGTCTGTCCCCTTCCTGCAGGATCAATGGGTGTTACGAAGCACTCTCGGGGGGTGCCACCACTGAGGGCTTCGAGGACTTCACCGGAGGCATCGCCGAGTGGTATGAGTTAAGGAAGGCCCCTCCCAACCTGTTCAAGATCATCCAGAAGGCTCTGCAGAAAGGCTCTCTCCTTGGCTGCTCCATCGATGTAAGTCCAGGCCTCCCTCCCTGGCCGCAACCCCATCTCCTCTAGCTGAAATGAGCCTCCTCCAACAGTGACCAAAGAAACCCACTGCCCTCATTCCCCACGTGGTTAGCGCATCCTTTGTCCACCATATTGCACATCACCTGGAGCCCAGGGGTAGCTAGGCGACAACCAGGCTGGCTAGGGTACAACTGCTGGGGCGATGGTGACTCCAGCCTTTCCTTCTCCAGCCTACTTACAACCCTCAGCCTCCTTTGACTCACCACCCCGGACCACAGCTTCCCTGAGAGTCCCCTGCCCTCTGCTGGGCCCAAGGCAGGACCATTCCAGACACCTTCTGCCCCACCTGCAGGGCCTGTGACCGGAGGGAGCCCAGCAGCCTTCCCTCCACTGCTGCAGGGTTAAGGGGCCCGTGGGAAGACTTCAGAAGGCACAGGAAGGAACCATTCCCACGTGCCAGCCTTGCTGGCAAACGTCGCCAGAGGAAGGGAGGTGGGCACAACCCCTGTCCCCAAGGAGCCTCCAGGCTTTGCCTGTGCCCGGCACCGGAGCCCTGTCCTAGCTCTGGTCCCTGTGGGGACAGGGGTAAGAAGTCTGGCTCTGGGGGCCCAAGTCTGTGTCTGACTCCAGGCAGGGATTCTCAAACTTTCTCTGCAAAGCATTTCGAGGCAGAGACCCTTTCTACTCCCACGCAGCCCTTCTCATTGACCCAGACAAAAATAACAACCTCCATCAGAACAGATGGGGGAAGGAATGACTGGGGAAGTTCTCATAGAACAGGAGCCAACTCTGAAGTCAGGCAGAAACGAAGGACTGTCCTAGTGTAAACCTGCAGCGGGCGGGGCAGCCCTCGCAGTTTCAGGGGACTTAGCACACCTGGGCCACCGATGCCGTCCAGGTGTGTGTCCTGAGTCCCCTCCACGGTGTGCCCTTTCCTGCGGGAATTTGTGACTGCGCCGGGCACACACATGAGTGCAAATGCCGCTCTCCCAGAGGGCTGCCCTCAGCCTCTTCTCTGGTTGTGAATAGCCCGTCAGCACCTCAAAGAAGTAGTAGGAGGGTCTCCAGGCGGGAGCGGGGGCCCTCCACCCGGGCCAAGGCCCTGCTGAGCCCTGAGCGACGGAGGGAGGGAGGGAGGGAGGGAGGAGGCGGGATGCGGCGGCCGGGCTGGGACTGATTCTCCCGCGTTTCCAGATCACCAGTGCTGCAGACTCGGAGGCCATCACCTTCCAGAAGCTGGTGAAGGGGCACGCGTACTCGGTCACTGGCGCCGAGGAGGTAACGCCTGGCAGGCATTCTCAGGGGTCTTTCTCTTGCTCACATGATGGCGAAAGCCATTTTTGCTGCTTGCTGAGGGTGGGGCCCGCGTTCCCCAGTCCTCGCTGAAATTCAGGGCCAAGGGGATGGGCCGGCCCTCCCCAGCCCCTGCCGGCCGTGCGCTGCCCTCTGCTGGCCGCAGGTCGGTCCAGGCGCTCTGTGCCACTGAGTTCCAGAATTGTCTCGTTCTTCTGGACCAGCTAAGATAATACAACAACACTGCATCTGTGTAGTGTTCCATCCTCTTCAAAGTGCTTTCACATTTGATCTCACAGAAGCATTGGTGCCCCAATTACTGTAGTGGTCAAATCTGACTCTGCCTCTTGCCAGCTGTGTGGCCTTAGGCAGTTATTTAAACTCTCTTCTGCCCCCTAGTTTCCTCAAATTTAAATTAGAAACAGTAATAATAATATCCATGGTAGGGACTTCCCTGGTGGCACAGTGGTTAAGAATCCGCCTGCCAATGCAGGGGACACAGGTTCGAGCCCTGGTCCGGGAAGATCCCACATGCCACGGAGCAACTAAGCCCGTGTGCCACAACTACTGAAGCCTGCGTGCCTAGAGCCCGTGCTCCACAACAAGAGAAGCCACTGCAGGGAGAAGCCCGCGCACAGCAACGAAGACCCAATGCGGCCAAAAATTAATTAATTAATTAATTTTTTAAAAAAATCCATTGCAGATTGTTGAGGTGATTCAAACAAGTTAATATATGTAAAGCGCTCAGACTGTACCTGACACATTGTGTCTAAGCAGGTCGCTGTCCTGGACTTTGCTGTGTTTTTGGTTTGTTTTTTTTATACTATAAATACTGTAAGGTAGCCACCATCCACTGTTAACTACAAAACCCGGACTGGATCCCAGGTCTTCTGACACGTGCAGTGCTCTCTCTCTCTCTCTTTTTTTTTAACCATGAATCTTTGTTTTATTTAACACCCCCACATATATCTTTTTATTTTGAAAAGTTTCAATTCTACAGAAAAGTTGACAGAATAGTATAATAAACATCCATATGCTATTTTTCCAGATTCAAGGATGGTTGAAATTTTCCACACCTGTTTTGTCTCTATGTATGTGTACTTTCTTTCTGAGCCATTTGGAAGTAAATTGCAGATGTCACAACGGACACTTCGCTCCTAAATACTTCAGCATTTATCTCCTACCCATAAGGACACTCTCTTACGTAATCCCAGTAATATTTTCCTGCTGAAGAAATAAACATTAATTCAATAGCATGATCTAATATATAGTCCATGTAAACATTTGCCCAGTTGCTCCAAAATGTCCTTTATAGTACCCTCAATGCCCCCAGTCCAGGGTTTAAATCAAGATTCATGCACTGCATTTGCTTGTCATCACCAGTGTTCATTTGATGGAGCTCCTGTGACAAAAGTACATCCTATTATAGTTACTTAAACTGAGGTTCAGAGGTGATGTGCCAACACAGAGTCTAGAACAAGCACATTTGTGCCTCAGACTCAGGATAGAGGTTAAAGAGCCCTGGTCCTCCAAGGGCCAGACCCTGGGAGCTGCCAAAGCTGAGCAGCAGCGAGGGTCTGGGAGTCAAGGCCCTCTCTCTCCCTTTTGTGATCCCCCTTATTACATGGACTTGACGCCTCCCGCCCCTGGCTCATGGAGAAAAAGGGGCTTTGGGCCGGAGAACCTCCAGGCCTGGCTTGAACTCAACATCTCTCCCCTCTCCTTCACCCACCCCTCCTGCAGGTGGAAAGCAGAGGAAGCCTGCAGAAGCTGATCCGCATCCGGAATCCCTGGGGAGAGGTGGAGTGGACCGGGCAGTGGAACGACAAGTGAGGAGGGCAGGGTCGGGAGCCGGGGTAGGGGCACTCTTTCCAGGGGGCTCTGGGGAGCTGAGGAGAGGGGGGGCATGGTAGCCATGCTGAGAATAAAGCCCCGAGAGCACAGGCCACCCCGAGTGGGACCCCTGGGGCTGGTGGCCCTCTAGGCTCTTAACCAGTGCACTCCAGCCATCTGGGTGCCTTTACAAGGCCCAGGGCTCCTGGGATACTCATCCTTTCATCACCTCATGGTTCCTCCCTTCCCTAGCTTGGCGTCACCTTGCTATTGGATCTTCAGGGAAAAAATACACCCTTCCTCCCCCAAGCACTCGTTCTATCCCAAGGATGTAAACTTTGTGCCTATGACCAGAGAGAAGTCCTTCCGTTGATGTCCAGGGTTCCTGGTAGGCCCATTAGACCTTCGACTCTCTGGGGTGAACTCTGTGAGCCCCTCTCATGGTCTTCCTCTGCTCCCGTCTCCCCGTCCTCCTCCACAGCCCAGCACCCACAGTTCTTCACCTTTTCCCTGGCAGCCTCTGCCATGGCATAGAGATGCCTGCCAGGACCTGCAGGTCAGCTGCAGAGGCCAAGATGAGCGCCCCCTCCCCTACATCGAATTTCCAGCCACCCCTTAAAAGAGCTGACAGGCCCGTCTCAGTTTGGGCCACTGATGCTACTTCATGTCTCTCTGATGGGCTGTGTTTATTTTCTGGAATCTTCCTTGCCACCGTCTTCCAGGATAATGTATCCTCTCACCTTGCTGCCCTGCACCTCTCAGCCACCTGTGTGTTACTCCCCTCCCGTACTGGGTTCTGGGCCCTCAGGTGGGAGAGCAGGTCCCCGGTCCTCAACTTTGGGGCATCTTGGGGAGAAGTCATCGTCCCGCACTAGTTTCTAATGCCTCTCCCATTGCTTGGTTTTCCAGCTGCCCAAACTGGACCACTATTGACCCAGAGGTGAGGGAAAGGCTGACCAGACAGCATGAAGATGGGGAATTCTGGTAAGATCCTTAGGCTTTAGGGAAAGAGGTGTCTGATGTTTACTAGAAAAGGAGTGAGATTATCGTGTTGAGGGAGCAGGGGCGTGGGATCCTGGTTTTGTTGTTGTTTTAAATTCACTATAAGACCTTGAACAAAAATATTCTTGAACCTCTTCGATTTGTCCATCTCAGCAGTAGGGTTTCAAAGCTGAGCAGCTCAGCAGACAAGGCTAAGAATTCCTGCAGGCATGTTCAGGTCCCAAGAGAAAAGAGGGGAAAGATGGGCCTTTCTCCCAACCAGTTCCTAGAGATTCATCCCCAGGCCTCAAGAAATGGGTCCCTTGGAGAGTAGCAGTGGGCCCACGCGGCTGTGTCTGTGCTACTCTGGGACCACCTACGTCTGTACATTACTAGCATTTTACCAAATGAGCAGCCGTATTTCGTCTCATTTGATATACGTGGCCCCCATTTTTACAGATGAGAGTTCTGAGTTTCACAGAGGCTTAAGTAACTTGCTCAAGGTCACCTGGCTAGAAGGTGGTAGCACCAGGACTAGAATTGGCACCTTCCGGTGGCGGGCCTGGTGGCCATGTGGCCCCGAGGTGCTGCCTCCTAGCAGCTCTGCCTGGCCCTGACTGGGCCCTAGTCTGGCCTTGGGCGGAAGGTCCAGGCTTATCCGTGTGTCCTCCGGTAACCTGGGTGCTGCGTCCTTTTGCAGGATGTCTTTCAGCGACTTCCTGAGGCACTATTCCCGCCTGGAGATCTGCAACCTGACCCCTGACACGCTGACCAGTGACGCCTACAAGAAGTGGAAGCTCACCAAGGTGGATGGGAACTGGAGGCGGGGCTCCACCGCGGGCGGCTGCAGGAACTACCCGAGTGAGCCCCCTGCCGCCGCCCCACCCGGGAGTGCTGCACCCCGTCCTGGCCGCTCCTACCCGCCAGGGCCCTCTGCCTCTTCTCCCTGCGCCTCCACCTCAACACGCTTCTTGTCTCCTCAGCCCCTTGCCTTCTGCACTCACTTGCCTCCCTGCCCACGCAGAACCCAACACGTGCTGTTTCTGTGATTCCTCTCCAGGCCCTAGACTCCCCGATGCTACGGCCTCGCCCACTGAGGCAGCGTTAATCCCGCTTCATACCCATGGGCTACTTTATCCACACGAAGCCCACGCAGCCTAGCCCGGCAGGGGGACCTCACCCACTGGGCCTCGGCACATCCAGGCCCTGCTTGTTGCCCGGCAAGCCTCTTGTGCCCAATTCACTCAGCAGATGTTGATGGGGCCCTGCTCAGATGGGGGCAAGGATTCCTCCTCTGGTTTATCTTTTGTTTATTCCCCTGACTCTTCTGCCTTGATGGCCCAGTCCTCCCCTGCCCTCTCCCACTCAGAAATTGTCCCATCATGATGACATTTGCCAATTATGGAACATACATTGGGTGCTAGGAACTGTGCTAAGTGATTTATTAATATATTACTCCGTTTAATCCTCACAACAGCCTTCTGAGGCAGGCACTTTATTATCATCTCCATCTTTAAGATGAGGGGACTGAGGCTTGGAGAGGTTAAGTGACTTGCCCAAGGCCACACAGCCTTGACTGTGCCTGGGATTTGAACCCAGGCAGTCTGACTGTGGAGTCAGTCTTTAAGTACTGCAGTGGCAAGTCATGGTCATATATTGATTCTCTTGTTACAGATGAGGAAACTAAGGCTCTCAGTGGCATACCTGGGCCACAGAGCAAGTAGTCAGCCTGGGACTAGCAGATTGGTGCCTCTAGCTCTGGTGCTTTTTTTTTTTTTTTTTTTTTTAATTTATTTATTTTTGGCTGCATTGGGTCTTTGTTGCTCTGTGCAGGCTTTCTCTAGTTGCAGTGAGCGGGGGCTACTCTTCATTGCGGTGCACAGGCTTCTCATTGCAGTGGCTTCTCTTGTTGCCGAGCATGGGCTCTAGGCACGCGGGCTTCCGTAGTTGTGGCACGTGGCCTTCAGTAGTTGTGGCTGTAGAGCACAGGCTCAGTAGTTGTGGCGCACGGGCTTAGTTGCTCTGTGGCATGTGGGATCTTCCTGGACCAGGGATCGAACCTGTGTCCCCTGCATTGGCAGGTGGATTCTTATCCATTGCACCACCAGGGAAGCCCAGCTCTGGTGCTTTTAGTCCTTCACCTCATGGCTGAGGCCATGTATGCAGCCATGTATGCAGCCACCAAGCAAGTTCCGGAGGTGCTGGGATGGTCCTCTGCCTCAGATAAGACTGTGTCTCCTACCCACTAGATCAGGGGTTGGCAAACTCTCTCTTAAGGGCCAGATAGTTGACACTTTTTGGCGCTGTGGGCCATCTAGTCTCTATGGCAACTATTCAACTGTTGCTGTAGCCCGAAGGCAGCCATACTTAAATGAATAGATATGGCTGTGTTCTAATAAAACTTTATTGGTAAAAACAGGCAGCCAGCAGCCCATAGAGCCGTAGTTTGCCAAACCCTACACTAGATACCTTTATTTCCACAAGTAGAATGTTATTAGGTAAAGGCAGGAGATCACATTAATTATCCTTAACATGAATGAATCTCAGTTCCTTCCTGCAAATAGGTTTTGAAAGTGGGGAGGGCAGAGACACCATGGGAGTGGGCAAGGGGACAGGCCCAGGAGGACGGGGACACAGAACAAGAGGCTGAGACTGGGCACAGGATGTTCCTGGCCTCTGGGTTCATTGAGGGGGATGCAGACCTAGTCCCCAAGTCTCCCCAGCCAGGCCAGCTGGGCCATCTCTGACCCCCGAGTTAGAGCCTGGTGAGGGGAAGATACCACGGGGAGATATCACAGCTGAGCCAAAGGAGATCTGGGCCTCAGCTCTGACCACCCTGTTCCAGGATGAGGAATGCCTCCCAAGCCCGGCCAGCCTGAGGGCGAGCGAGAGAGAACTGCAAAGGGGAGTTTCTAATTTAGGTTCCCGTGAGGTTCAGACGAACCCCCAGCCCTCCGCTGCTCATGGCCTGTTCCCACCCGGACGGGCTGCCAACCAGCCCTGGTCTGTGGTTCCTCTGCCCTGCCATCCCCCCTGCCCAGCCTCATCCCCCTCCCGGCAGCCTCCAACCCCTGAGACCAGCGTGGCCTCGGCGCCTCGGCCCCCCCATGCGCACCTGTTCACGCTGGGCTCCTGTGTTCTGAGTGACTGACCCCGGCCCCTTCTGGCTACAGATACCTTCTGGATGAACCCTCAGTACCTGATCAAGTTGGAGGAGGAGGACGAGGACCAGGAGGACGGGGAGAATGGCTGCACCTTCCTGGTGGGTCTCATCCAGAAGCACCGGCGGCGGCAGAGAAAGATGGGCGAGGACATGCACACCATTGGCTTCGGCATCTATGAGGTATGGGAGGGGCGTCCACAGGGCTGGGGCTCCTCCGTGCCTTCCTCCTTGGCGCGTGTCAGCCCCTGCGACGAAGGCCAGCCCCAGAGGCAGACCTGCAGATGGGACCCCAGGCCGGGAGCTTGGCCAAGGAAAAGCAAAGCCACGGGCCGGGCCGGTCTTAAGAGACTCATGCAGGGAGGTCCCTGCAATTGGTCTGGGTCGCCAGGAGCCCCGCTTCCCCTGCAGCCAGCTTCCGGCGAGTCCCGCTCTTTCAAATGGCCTCCGTGTCCCTTCTCACTTCCCCCAGGCCTGGCACTCTGGTTGGCCACCAATCTCCGAAGAACAGAACAGATGTAAGATGAGGACAGAGTATACTGGACCATGTCAGGAACCACTGTGAGGGCAGGAACTGAGCCAGCAGGTCCCGTCCCGCTGGGCAGAGCCCGTGCTCGGGGCAGGGGAGCGGTTGGTCCTCTGCTCCCACCAGGGCTCGGCCGGCTAGAGCCCCGCGCCCAACACAGGCGCTCTCACTGCCCCCATGTCCTTTCATTCCGAACCAACTGACCCAACACGCTGGGCCCGGTCCCCTCCCCTCTCCCTTCTGCCGCACAGAGAAGAGCTGCTCCTGGCCTGGGGTGAGCAGTGGGAGAAGAGGGGTGCAAGGAAGACTTCAGAGCCGCTGAAGTGGGGTGCACTTTGGTGTGATGGGTGGGCCGCAGTGATGTGCTGGAGCTGGCCCACTCTTCCCAGCCCAACATTCAGTGAGGTCACATGGGCAGCCTGAAAACAACCATGGCAGGGAGGGGGCAGTATGTACAGCATGGAAATTAGCAAATACTACACATCAGGTCTCCCACCGAACCCTGAGAGCCGGGCTCCCAGCTCGGCACGTAGGAGTCAGACACAGTGTCGGGGAGAAGGCTGTCTGCTCACTTCACTCAACAGGGAAACGCGGCTGCTGCCCATGGGGCAACGATCTGCCTGCTCACCCACCAGCAGGTGGAGCTGGGCAAGCACCATCATTTCTAAAAATGCACATAATTCCAAGCTTCTCAGTCTCTGAAGTAGGAGCTGAGGACTTCAGATCTGGGACAGAATAGCTGCAAGAAAAATGCAGACTGAATTGTGACACACAGCCCAGACTTGGAAATCCAGCTATGGGCTTTCAGAGCCAAGAAGGACCTACGTGATCGTTTGGTCCCGTTTTAGAGATAAGGAAACTGAGGCCAGAGAAGGGAAATGACTTGCTTGAGGAAATACAGATGGATGTGGCCGGCAGAAGCTTAGAACCAGCACCTGCTGGCTCCCAGTCCCGAGCGCAGCTGTGTCCATGTGCTGCTTCCTACAGCCCTGCTTTCCCTGGCGGCAAGCGTGGGGTGTGGGCTTTGCTACAGGCAGCTGGGTGACCTCAGACAGGTCAGCCAGGTCACTTCACAGCTCCAGGCCTCAGTTTCTTGCTCTATAAGTTAAGAACGGTGCTAAGGGCTCATGCACATTATTGCCGGCTCATAAGATTTTTTTTTTAATGTGGGAATACGTTGAGTTCCTTGGGAAATAATTACCGGGTTGACTTAGTTCCTATTGCTAAAGCTACAGAGAAAGGGGGGTAGCAAAGGAGACCATCTCAGTGGTGACATTTCTTTCTGGAGCTTTTCCAGAGTCTGAATTCAGCGTGTTCTCCTTTATTTGCAGATTCCAGAGGAGGTACGTCTGGCTCGCGTCAGCCGCCGTCCCTGGGGGCTCAGGTTCACCAGCGAGGAAGAGGCTTAGACTGCTGGCTCGGGAGTCTTGTGAAGCCTGGGCAGGGGCTGGTGGTGGTGAAGGATGAGTCCCCAGCCCCTCTGGGCCCCGGTGAGGTTGCTCAGGTCCCAGATCCCAGGGTCTAAGCACAGGTTGAGGCAGCTGGGGCAGTCGCCACGAGGCGTGCTGTCTCCCCAGACCTGGCAAAGCCGCTGCACACATTTAGTCCCGGGTGGAGGGTCCGTGGTCCTGGGGCTGCAGGAGACTCTTCCCGGAGTCCTGTAGTGCTCTTAAAAGACGCCTAAAGGGAAATGATGAGCCCTGCAGTGGTATTAGGAGAAGATGGGGGAGCACAGAAGGAGGCCTGGACCCCATTCCCAGCTCTGCCATTTGCAGGCTGTGTGACCTTGGACAAGTAACCTGTCCTCTCTGGACTTCAGTTTCTTCGTCAGTAAAACTGGTCAACCATACACCTCGCCAGACTATTAGGATGCACTGTGATACGTGAGAGCACTTAGTAGGCCCACAGTTCGGCTTAACTGAGCTGGTGAGACACACAGTCGCAGTGTGTGTTTTTAAAGGCCACAGTTATTCAAGTCAACACACAGGACAGGGCAGTTGGTGGCGTGCTGCGCCTTTGTGGATGCCGTGGTCAGACTGACACCCCACGTTTGAGAGCTGGGCCCCCTCCTCGCCGCGGTCCTGGCTGCTTGTGTCAGTGTGTCTATACCACACAGAACTGAGTGGATCCCGGCCGAGGGCACTTTAATGTCCCTGAGTCGTAAGGGGAAGGCTGAGGTCCTCTGTCCGAGTGGAGAGATGGGGCATCTGAAGACGGGGTTGAATGTGGGTCCCCTGCCGTGTGTGCCTCTGAGTTCCTGTTTGGGGTAGAAAGTTAGCTTTTCATCTCAGATGATGCAGAGTTTTCGCTGTGAGCCTCTTGTCTGGATGAGTGGAGGGACGGTGCTTGGAGCCCTTTCCACCCTCCACTCCCACTTGCTCCCGTTTCTTCACCAGTTCACAGGACAGACCAACATCCACCTGAGCAAGAACTTCTTCCTGACGCACCGAGCGAGGGAGCGGTCGGACACCTTCATCAACCTGCGGGAGGTGCTCAACCGCTTCAAGCTGCCCCCGGGGGAGTACATCCTGGTGCCGTCCACCTTCGAGCCCAACAAGGACGGGGACTTCTGCATCCGGGTCTTTTCCGAGAAGAAAGCCGACTACCAGTAAGTCGTTCAGCCCTCCCCGTCCCCACCCCTTGTTCCTGACCCTCCTGGGCCGCCTTGCTCCTCTGCTCGTCAGCTTTTTTTCCTGTAGTACCCGCCCGCTTCGAAGGCTTAGTGTGAGGACTCGAGGTGTCGAAGAACGTTAGTGCTGTCCTCGGGTCAGCAAAGAAAATAGACACTCGGGATCTTTCTGATGGGAAAGGGATGCCTGTAGAGCAGATTGCAAATGCCTGTCATTTGGGGCAGTGCTGGTAGAATCCCTGCATTCCCAGCCCACCAGCCTGGCAGAGCCGAGGGTCTAAGTGCCAATCCCAGCGGTCCCTCAGATGTCTCCAGAGCCTCTCCCCGCTACAGTCACGAGGTCTGCAGGGGCTCCCCCTTCCTCACTGGAGCCCCGATGTTCAGGGACCATTTTTGGCTGACACCGCTGTCAGCGTGGCCTCAATTCACGATGGCTGCTGCCTCAACCGTGTCTGTTCAGCTGGGCCCTTGACTGCGTGAGATGTAATCAGCCTTGGGCAACTTAAGCACAAGATTTACTGGAAGGCCCTGGAACCCTCTAGAACTGATAGGAGGCTGGGCACCAGAGGGCCAGGGTGTGGGAAGCAGGGGGCGTGGCAGCTGCCGTGTCCCCCTCTGACCTTGTGCCACATGCTCAGATCCGTGTGGGATGGAGGGGGGCGGCAGTGGGAGGGAGGAGCAGGGATCGCCGGGGCTCCAAGACAGTGCACAGTGGAGAAGGCATTTCCCTCACTGTGGAGAAGGACCCAGCCCTGCACATAGGACTGTGTGTGGGATAAACTAACCAGGGCCCGAGCTTCAGCCGAAATCTCACCCAGGCCTCCCTGCCTTCTCCCTCCCTCGGCAGAGCAGGTAGGCAGCAGGGTACACTGCATGATTCTCCATGTGAAGATTTATGACGGCACAGAGCGTTTCAGAGGGAACCTACGAGCTGTGCCTCCAGGCCAGAGTGCCAGCACCGTAGTACCAGGGAAGCCTGTCCTCTTTGATGAAGATTGAAAATTAGCAAACAAAACAGTTCTGACTCTCCAAGTTGTTTTAGCCGGGACACTTCCTTGGATCATTTCTAACTAATTTCTGCTGTAGGGGATGTGTTGTCACAGAAACTTGGGATGCAGAAAACCCCCCTGTGCCCACCCCATGCTGGGTTTAACGGCGCAGTTCCATTTTAGCCGGGATTTCTGCAACACTCCCTTTTCAGTAACACACAGTTTCCTTCTGTTTCCAGAGTCGTCGACGATGAAATCGAGGCCAACCTTGAAGAGGTACCGTACTGCTTGAGCTCCACCCGCTCTGTCCTGAACAACCCAGGAGCAGCGGAGCAGAAAATAACCCCAAGGGTTTAGGAGGCCCCCAGGATTTCACGAGCACAGCTTGAAACTAGGGTGCGGCCCTGGCCTGGGGGTGCGAGAGCGCCTCCTGCCCCAGCTGTGGCCGCTGCGTGGGGCTGGACGGTCCCCTGCATGTAGCCCGCACGCACGGGGTGCCTGGAGCATGGGACACCAGGCTGCTCCGAGCAGTGGGCGGTCTTGTCGCTCCCTTTTCTGGACCTCAGTTTTCTCATCAACAAAATGGAAACGTTGCACGACAAGATCTTTCAGGTTCCCTAGAGTTCTGGGAGTTGTGATTCAGTGGTAAATCCTGAGGGCTTTGAGGACTACGGCTCAGGAATTTCAGACCCAACCTAAGAGTCCAGAGTTGAGGAAGGAAAGCACGCAAATGGGAAGGAGCGCTCTTCCCTCCGTCCTGGTGCCCGCAGTGGCTTGATGATCGTTATTCCTCAGCTGCTGGAGCTCCGTGTACTCAGTGAGACGTGGAACAATTTCCAAGGGCCTCACGGCTGTGCTCTCACCACGTTCAGAGTCGATCCAGACCACGCCAGCTAGTCTCTACACTCCTGAGTCCCCATTAGTGAGATCATAAAAGGCCATTTTGGTGGAATGTTGGAGAAGATGCCTATGTGAGAAATTAGAGTGTAACTCCTTCCCACATAGTTTATAGTCCCTCTTATGTGTTTTAACTGGAAAAAAACTCCTTAATTCCTCACACTGTCCTTTGTCTCAATCCCAGTAACCTTAGAATTCAGGCCTGAGAGAGGGAGAGAGGGTAACTGAGCGGGGAGGGGAGGCCGCCCCAGAAGGGAGACGAGGTGCCTGCTGGTCACTGCGTCACTGCGTCTCACTTCCGTGCCTCGCCTTCCAGATTGATGTCAGCGAGGACGACATCGATGATGGATTCAGGAGGCTGTTTGCCCAGTTGGCAGGGGAGGTAAGTGTTCCCCAAACCCCTGTGCTGTGCGCCCTGCTTGACGCAAAGGAAGAGACCATCTTTGTCCTCAAGGAGACTTCAGTCTAAGGGGGGAGAGGAAACAAACTGAACAAAAAGCAAAGAGGAATGACAAACGTAACTGGGATGTCCGCTCAGACTCCTTGCCCGAGGCCTCCCCAGGGCCTCTGCACGTCAGTCGCCAGGGGCTTCTGCTGTCTGGGGGGTGGGGGGGGGTCGGCTCTGGCTGTGATCCTCCTGCCTGAGGACTCTGGGCCTCTCCTTGTGGCTGTTTTGTTTGCTCTGTGCCACTGCAACTGAGACGTGGAACTCAGCCCCCTCTCTTTGATTGCCACAAAAATATTTGGGGACGTGGAGGGTCTTCAATCTCAAGGATGCAAGCAACAGAGTGTCAGCCTTCCCTGTTCTTAAAAAAGAAATCCCTGAGGCATCTAGGCTTCCGTCCACTACAAAGTTAGCAGGCCTCTTCTTCCAACGACTCCAAAGTCATTCTCCTCCACATGTGGCGGACACTAGCTCCCTCAGGTGTCCACCGTCGGCTTACCTGGGCCTCCTCATCAGAGCTAAAGCAGGCGCCACCCGCTCCATGCCTCCGCCTGCCTGTCTGCCTCCCTCCCTCCTGGTTTCTAAGGGAAGGGGCATCATAGAGACATATTTCCCCACTGATTGAAACACACACACACACACACACCCCCCAAGAACGCACAATGTCAGTCTTGGTCTTAAATAATGGGGCTTGTCCCCCAGTTACACAAAATGTGTACGTGAACAGAGGTACCTGCACCACATCTGAGGCCACAGAAAAAGCGCTGGGCCAGTTCTTGGACACAGCCGGTCCCAGCAAGCTTTGCAGGAAGCCAGGTCTGGGTTTTAAAGGGAGAGGAAGGCAAGCTGGGTGCGAGGAAGGGTATAGAGGACTGAGTCAAAAGACCACAGACATGGGTAGAATGGAGAATGTGTTCTTTATATTCTCTACAGCAGAGCAATGGCGAATGAACTCTGCCTGGAGCACGCTGTGCATGAAAACACTTATCAAAAACTTGGGCTGTGGCTGTGCCCCTTGTAGTGCGGTCTGGGGGGCGGTGGCAGCGTTTCCTGGGGGCTTGTTAGAAATGCACATCCACAGACCCCTCCCCGCCCCAGCTCTAACGCGCCTCGCGGGCCCAGCCAGAGCAGACACCCGTTACACGTCTGCTGCTCCGTGCTTCACCAGCCCCAAGGGAGCCAATACAACGCTCTGGTTGCATGTCCACAGGATGCAGAGATCTCTGCCTTTGAGTTGCAGACAATCCTGAGGAGAGTTCTGGCAAAGCGTAAGTACCCACTCCTCGCACACCCCTCACCCCGCTCCTTCTGCTGCAACGTGAGGGGACACGGGGATCCTTCCCCTTCCCCGGCTCAGCGGCGGTGGCTGAACCGTCACTCCCACTCCTGCTTAAATACCACCGTCACCACCAAAGAACCGGATGAAGGAGGTTCTCCCCGATGTGATCAAAAAGGGCGAAGGTTTCTGGAGTCTAGAGGTCAAAGATCACATCCAGGTTTCCACGACTTACTAGCTCTGTGATCTAAACCGAGTTAGATAATCTCCCTGACTCTTGTTTCCTTATCTGCAAAATAGGCATATTATTACTTAACCTCTTCAGAGTGGTTGAATGTCTTAAATGAGATGACGTGTAGGAATCGCCTAGCACAAAGCCTGGGCTCCGTATACGGTGACTCTTACGATGATTAATTGCTAAGAAAAAGCGTGATGGGAGCCAGAAAGCATCCCCATCCCTGGATTCCGGGCTGTATTTAGTGGGGAACCACTGACAGAGTGACGACAGCTCACTGACGAGCCAGAATGGAAAAATAAGTGGTCCATCTTCCACTCCAGCTCAGGGGATGGCATTAAAAGGGCTCATCTCCCAAATGTGTGTTTAAGGGAGGCTGGTCGAGCCAGTTCTTGATGGGAGAAATGTCACTTCAGTTGAGCCAGTGGGCCAGGCAAGTGGCTTCAAGGCTCCAGAAATGACTGCTCTCAGCCCAGGCTGATGGGCATCTATAAAGAACGGACAGAACTGGGTGGAGACTTGAGAAGCAGCTGGAGAGCCATGGTCCTCACGCACCTTTTCAGGTTAAACTGTTTCTTAAGCAAGAGACATCAAAGGACGGACTGTCCACCTCCCCAGTGCTGATCACCGCTGCAGGGGGTGGGGAGAACACACCCACGCACACCGCTATTCTCCCCCTCAAGTTATCACCAGGACTGTGCTGCTTTGATAAGACTGCAGTCCACTGAGCAGGGGTCTGTACGGTATCAGAGTTCTCAGCCCGGACCCGAAACGAGAGCATATGTCGTCAGGTCTGAGCGTCAGCCTGGGGATGGTCTCCAGAAGTCCCGTGGACTTCACTCTGGCCCAACCCCAAGAGATAAAAATCCTCCTCTTGAAGCCAAAGAAGGATCCAGGCCAGTGCGGTCTTCCATCACAGTGCACGTGAACGACACGCATGTGGTCCCTCACAGGAACCACGTGTGACCGATCCATGCCCTGTGGCCTCCAAACGAACGGCTGCATTTGAGCTTCTTGGCAGAACTGCAGCCAGGGGGTCCAGCGGCCAGGGTAGGGCTTCCCCAAGGCGGACCCTAGTCCTCGGCCCCCCCTCCTCCGATCTGGGGGTGACGAGAAGTGGTGTTTACCCTCGAGGCCACCAGGCACGAGTGAGGTCACAGGCTGTTAAGCTGTGTGGTTGTCATGAACCCAGGGACACTGAGCACCATTGTTTCTGCACAGATGCGGGGAGGGGGAGGGGAGGGATCGGGCCACGCTCGGATTCAGCTGCTGCTTGTTCGGGGTGCAGCAGTAGCCTCACCCGTGCCCCGGAGCTCCCACACCCGGTGACGTGATGACTCCTTCTGCCCAAGGGCCCCAGGCACAGCCCACACCCACACCCGAGAAGGGGTCAGAGCCCAGAACAGCAGCTTTGAGACAGGTTGCGTCCTAACCTTCCACAAGGACATGATGAAGAGGGTGGGCTCCCCTTAAGGCTGTGGGAACAGACTCACATCTGTGACAGGGCTCTCACACCACCTGTCGACCACCAGCTAGACGGGACTCAACCAGTGAGTGACTCACCTAGGAGAGCACGGGCTGCGGACAGGCTCTGGCCCTCAGGCTAACCCAGCTGGGGACACAGAGGCCCCCTAAATGCCTGCAGGCGGGCAGTTAAGTAAACCTCTTCCTCTCTCAGGGCCCTGCCTAGAATGAACACGCGGGACCCCCACTGTCTCCACAGGTGACTTTGCATCTTATGAACACTTCAAGGCCCAGACTCTTACCATTCTCTTATTTATTTAAAAAGCACTTATTATAACCCCGTATGCCCATGGCCAATATACAGAGAAGTCAGGCAAATGTAACACAGCCTCTGCGCTGTCCCAGTATGGTGGCCACCTGCCTCATGTGGCTATTTAAAACAATTTAAGTGGCTCCGGTATCAGAGGGTGCAGATACGGAATATTCCGCGATCGTAGAAGGCTGTATTGGACAGTACTGCTCTAGAAGATGTTCCTGTCACACTTATTTTGTCTCCTAGGCCAAGATATCAAGTCAGACGGCTTCAGCATAGAGACCTGCAAAATCATGGTTGACATGCTCGACATATCCTTTAATGGGCCCGGCAGGACGGAGGCTGGGGGAGTTTGAAACTTCACTCCAGGAAGATTCAAACACAGGCCTTCCTCCCCTTCACAGCGGCCAGCTGTCCCCGCTGGCTGAGGCGTAGGACCGTTTTCAGCGCTGACCTCCCTTGGTAGGGAAATTCGAGGGACTTCAGCTGAGGGAATGTGAGATGCCACAGGCTGAGGGATTCCTGCAGGAAATTCCCGACAGCATGCCCGCTGTTCTCTGCCCAGGGCAGCTTGGATGTGTTACCTCTAGGGAAATAGTCCCTAAACCATGATACTCCTTTCTTTTTTTTTTTTTTAATTAATTTATTTATTTTCGGCTGCGTTGGGTCTTCGTTGCTGCGCACGGGCTGTCTCTAGTTGCGGTGAGTGGGGGCCACTCTTCGTTGTGGTGTGCGGGCTTCTCATTGCGGTGGTTCCTCTGGGCTGTAGGCGCGCGGGCTTCAGTAGTTGTGGCTCGCGGGCTCAGTAGTTATGGCTCACAGGCTCTAGGCGCACGGGCTCAGTAGTTGTGGCGCGTGGGCTTAGTTGCTCTGCGGCATGTGGGATCTTCCCAGACCGGGGTTCGAACCCGTGTCCCCTGCATTGGCAGGCAGATTCTCAACCACTGCGCCACCAGAGAAGTCCCTACCATGATACTTCTGATGTGAATGCTTTCCCCAGTCATGATTTTCTTCCTGATTCATAAGATAGGGGCCCACCCTCCAAGAGCACTCACTGTCCTTCCTCTTTGCTCTGGCTCCTTCCCAGGCCACCACCCGGCCCTGAGGCCGACTTGTCATCCATCTGCTGTCCCTGCTGCTTACTGAGAGGTGCTGGGCAAGGATGGCCTGGATGGCTTAAGCTTCTATGAAGCTTCATCTGGTGGGCTCATGGCACCTGCTGTGTAGCTCCCCTCACAAAAGGCCTCTTAGAAATAATGATACTCCCTAAATGGGCAAGGGCGCAGCCATTAGAAGCCATCTGAAGCCTCTGCGTATCCTCCAAGAGCTCCTTCTTAGCAGGAATTGGGGCCAGCTGCATAGCACCCCCAGACCCATCAGCACACACATTCGGGGGGACCGGCAGGTCTCTGTTGGGCCCCTCCACCAACCCTTAGATGGAGGTGTAGCCAGTGTGAAGAGCAGGAAAAGGGTCCTTCTGCAAGAGCTCCTCGTGATCGAGCTGTGGTTACCAGACTCCCCAGGGGAGAGGACCAACCAGGTGCCACGGCCCACTTGAACCCAGACTCTGGGAGCTTTCCTTAACTGCAGGCAGTCGGATGGGAGTGGCAAGCTGGGCCTGAAGGAGTTCTACGTTCTTTGGACCAAGATTCAGAAATACCAAGTAAGAGCCCAGGAGGGCCGGGCGGCAGGGGCGGCGGATCTGTGTGGGCAACACGCCAGGCACGTACTTCTGGATGCAGCAGCTCTTTAGGACGGTGGAGGAGCATCTCCAAGCAGAGGGGATTGTACTCATAACGAGCTCAGAATGGGTGAACACAGGGCTGGGCAAACGCAAACAGAAACAAACAAAGACTTTGCAAGTTAAGTGGTTTACTCCCTGCCTTATTGACCGGAAACGGAGTCATCTAAAAGCCACCATCAAGTGTCCTGAAAAGGCCATGCAGCCCCTTGTAGTTTGGGTTTTTGACAGCTGAAGTACAAAAATTAGAGAAGATAATAACAGGGGCTCATGTAGTTGGCTAGGTGATTTGACGGGCATATTGATAAACTAGCTCATGGAGAGAGGCAAAATACTCTTTAAGGCAGAAACATGGGTGATGCTTCCAAGGCCAAACTAGAGGCATGGAGCTGGAAGAACTTCAGTCCCGCTTAGCACACAGCACAGAGAGGTAACTTGCCACCTTTTGGGTCATGGTTTTCTAACTGTTTTGCATGTTCCAGAAAATTTACCGGGAAATCGACGTGGACAGGTCCGGAACCATGAACTCCTATGAGATGCGGAAAGCATTAGAAGAAGCAGGTAACACTTCCTAACTGTATTTTCTTTCTTTTATCTGTAGAATATGTGAAAACTTAGTCTATACGATACAAAGTTTGGTAAGCTATGAAATAGAGGAGGTGCTGGTTCAGTACAAACACATCCTTTTCATTCGCCTTTTAAAGACTAATTGGTAAAATGAAATGGGAGTCCAGGACGCTCTGCCCTCTAAGCCTTCTGGAATCTCAGTTTCCCTCCAAGGGCCCCAGCGGGTCGCAGGCAAAGCCAGTTTTCAGCAGACCCACACACCCCGCCCTCGTCCGTTCGGGTGCAGGGCTGGTCAGGCAGAAGTGGGATGTCCAGCTCCACCCCTGCGTGAGTCCTTAGCAGCACGTGATGTCAGTAAAAGGGACACCAGCTGTGGGAGACCAGCAGAGTGGGAGACTGGTGTGCTTAGGGGACAAATATGACAATATGAGGTTGTCCATTCGTTGGGATGTAATGCTGCAGCAGAGACCCCAAATAAGTGGTTTAAACAAGATACACCTTCCTCTCACATAACGATTCAAGCTCAAGCCGTCCAAGGCCAGATGGTGTCTCCTGCTGTCAGGGACCCAGGCTCCTTCTATCATACTGTGTCACCAGCCCTTAGATCGTCACCCGTATCTGCAGGATGGGGACAGCTTGTCACCACAACCATGTTCTAGCAATGGGCTGACAGAAGGAGGGAAAGAGGGGCTCCTTGCCTTTAAGGGCACATGTCACTCTGTACACAAATCCCAGTGCCAGGACTTAGTCACAAGGCCTCAGAGGGCTGCCAGGGAAGCTGCGAAATGCAGTCTTGATTCTAGGTAGCCATGGCCTGTTAAAAATTCTACATCTGTGGAAAAAGGGAGAATTAATATTAGTTTAGCATGAACAGTTCCTGACACATACATCCAGGAAGAATCTGGTCTCCAAGGTGATTCAGAGTGAGACAAACAGAAAAGGAGATAGGATCGATAGCATGAAATAGCCTGACCATGAAAGTAGGAACAGGCAAGGCAAGTCTTACATGTTAGTAAGGAGATGGGACTTCCTGATGGTCCAGTAGGTAAGACTCCGCGCTCCCAATGCAGGGGGTCCGGGCTCGATCCCTGGTCGGGGAACCGGATCCCACACGCATGCCACAACTAAGACCCGGCGCAGCCTAAATAAATAATAAATAAATATTAAAATGCAACAAAAAAGAAAAGAAAAGGAGAGAGGCAGGGTGGAGGTGAACAGGAGGTGCCTCCACAGCACATCTCCCCTCTGAGGAGGGGTTGTGGAAACAGAAGCAATGGCAGAAGGCACTGGCTTTGCAAAATAAAAACAGTCTCACAGCAGAGCAGCCTGGGGACCAAAGCAACTGTAACTGTCCTCTGCCGGGTCCAGAGCCCATGAACAGAGCCCCAGGGTGCAATCGAACACTTGGCAATCGGTCTGCATGTTCATTTAACTGCAGGTTTCAAGATGCCCTGTCAGCTCCACCAAGTCATCGTTGCTCGGTTCGCAGACGACCAGCTCGTCATCGATTTTGACAATTTTGTTAGGTGTTTGGTTCGCCTGGAAACACTATTCAGTAAGTGCCCATTTGGGTAAAGGCCCATCTCAGTTCTCTCGGTACGAAAGCAGCCTGCCTTTCCCCACGGGTGAAACCACCCGAGCCAGAGACGTGTCTGTCCAGTTGAGAATGAAAATCCTTCTTTAATTTGGGGACAGAGGGAAGAAATCGTAACTTGTGACGTTCAGTGAAATCAGCTGCCAGACTGGGGAAAAGGATAATGGGACCTCTACTGCAGCTCACTTATATGACATCCTGTTTCTGCCTCCACAGGGATATTTAAGCAGCTGGACCCCGAGGATACTGGTATGATCCAGCTCGACCTTCTCTCTGTAAGTCAGCAGCTTCCCAGCCCCTACTCCTAGGGGACGGAGGGGAGAAGGGCTGTTACTTGGGCGACAGAGATCTGTGGCTTTTGGTCTGTCAGGGTCAGGCCGTAAATTGTTGTAAGATCCCACGGTGCACCTCTATTTGCAGTCATTTCCCGACTACCCATTATTGATTCTCCATTGATTCTCGAGTCCAAGAAAACACACCTGCTCCCTCCTCCCAGAAGCTTTGCCTTGAGAATAGCACAAGGTTAAAATAAGAAGAGGGTGGCTGCAGAATCCCTCTTAGAAAAATGACCTTCTAATTAGCATGCATGGGAGAAGATGCTTATTATGCAAAGAAACCCTTTGGATGAAATTTAAGTGGGTCTTGGGAAGATCTGTCATTCTTAGGTCTACTTAAAATACTTTCTGCACAAATTACTTTTCTCTACTTCCTCCACCTTTAAAATAACAATAGTAGATAAGCTTACCATATATGATTGTGCTCATGTGTCTGGAACCCCAGCAATGGCCACCTCTGAAACGATCATCAATCGAAATTCAGTTGGTATGCCAATTCCACAGAAAGCAAAGCGCAAAATGTTCTCTTGTCATCCGAAGACAGAAAGTTCTCTCACTTCAAAGAAGGAAGCCAGCTGGGGTTACTTTTCATCCTCGCCCGGCTCCAGCTTGCGTTTCCTCTGTCCAAGGGGCAACTGAGCTTGCAGCAACACAGGCTACAGAGACTGGGGTTGGGTGGCCAGTGCTGGGTAGGAATGACCAAGTCCCAGGGACCAGAGAGGAGCAGAGTTGTAAGGAGGACAAGGGTGAGGGACTGGCACCTCCTTCCATTGAATTTCGAACTCTGGAGGAAGCCAGCAACTAAATAGCTCTTTCACTCTGGTATTATGCATTTTAAAGTAACGTGAGCCAACTGCAGAATACATTTTAGCTGGTTCCAAAGAACACTAACTTGCATAAAACTCTATGTAGCTCAGGAAATAACCCTCCCCTGAGACTGCAGTCTAAGGTAGAGGCAATACAATTGGGACCTAAACATGCCACGTGTGAAGTTTGGGAAACTGTAGCCCCCTTTATCCTTCTCGCCGGAAATCTTATTCCTCCCTGGCTCCCACTATTTTATGCAGCCAGCCTACTCAGACCATCCTCCCATTTCCTCTGAGAAACATCTTACCCACTGGCTTTCCCTCCTTTTCTAAGCCTCGCCTTTCACAGGTCCCTGGAGTTCCCCACACTCAACTCCCTTTTTGCTGAGGCTGCAACAGAAGACCTCTCCTTCAGTTTGCAGTGACTGTTAGCCTTGCCCGCAGGCTGCAGTTCTGGGGAGCTTCGCAAAAGTCCTGATGTCCAGGCCCATCCCGGACTAATTTCATTAGAATCTGATTTAAAGTTCCCAGATTACTCCAGTAGAGAACCGAGGTTGAACACCACTAGTTTAAGGGCTATCCAAACTAACCTCTGATGTGACACTGAGGCAGAGATACAGAAATGCTAATTCATGTTTTCCAAGTTTCACGTTTCATTTGTTTCAGTCAACCCTGTAATACGATTCATGACCACCTGATTCAGATAACAGCTTTTTACGACCCTGTAAAAAGCTAGATTCTAGAAATCAGGTAGAAAAAATGTGAGTTAATACTCTGATATCGTAACCCTTGATCAGCTTTTCTCGTACAACAGTCAATCTTTCAGAATAATCTATAGGTACTTAGATAGCCTTTTAATTTTAAGAATGCTCACTGAACTGATTTTGTTTTTTTTCCTTCCCCACAGTGGCTGTGTTTTTCAGTACTTTGAAGTTATAACTAATCTGCCTGAAGACTTCTCATGAAAGAAAATCAGCCAAGAACTAAGCCTCCACAGAGAAACTTTTTATCTGGATCTTGAAATTATGGGAACATTTACTTAAACTGATGATTAGAGCTGAAAATGATGATACTATCTACTTGAGAAAGCAGAACTTTCAGATATCAAAGTAAAAGATTTACATATAATCCTACTAAATGCAAGTGAGTCACTTAACCCTTGAAAAACTTAGAGAAAACCTTCAATCTGTACATAGTATACACTTTACTTTTACACACTTTCCTGTTTCTAACAATATTAAATCAGGAGAAAATGCAGGGAGGTATTTAACAGCTGAGCTTAATTTAACATTCAGTTAAAGGACACAAGGTCCTTGCCAGCAATATTTAAAGCAACTTTGAGTTTAAAAATACAGTTGTGACATGTACCGCAACAGCTGTCCAGGGATTACCATTTCCCTTGAGTAAAATGGAAAAATATGATGCATCACGAAGGCATCTGAAGAGGCCAGGTGAGAAGCACATCTCTATCATTTGGGTCAACTAAGAGACAGATTTTATATAAAATTGATTGGTTAACAGTATGTCTTAACTCAAGTCCTTGAGCATGTCTGGTCTCATAAACTGAGCGTTACGATACTGAAGGGACGCTCCTCTTGCTCAGCTGAAGTGATGACCCAAACCGGGGGTCCCGTCTGCAAGCCCATGGTGATGGAAGACAGCACAGCTGTTCGCCGCCTGCCTCAAACCTTCCCAGACTTCACCGCTAGCGTTCGCGCATGGATTTGGGGGGGACGTCCGTGGAAACAACATCAACGTGTTTCCTGGCTTCACCTTGGGTAAATGCTAGCGACACTGTACAAATACTGCCTTGTTGCCTTAACTTCTTCCAAATGTACTGTTCAATAAAGAGTCGCCCAGGCAATCCCACGTGGGTGCTGCTTTTCCTGGAGGGCCCAGCGGTGAGCGCACCCAATTACGTCCCATCCCACTCTAGCCAGGCGCGTGCACGTGCTCCCTCCCTCCGTAAATGCCGGTATCGAGAGGAAAGGGCAACTGACCTCCATTTCAATGTGGAACTATAAAGCTTTTTAAAAATCCAATTCAGAAGCTTTGCTAATTGACCATAAAGTCAGCTCCAATTTCTACTGCTTCTTGGTCTCTTAAGGAGGTACCAGCAAGTTCGTGCTTTGCCCGCCACCTGCCTGTCACTTTGGTGGAGGGAACAAGAGAGAGCCAGGAAGACATGCAGCTAAACCACTGGTCGGCTGCTGGGGATCCTTGAGGAATCGTAGAAGGGAAAGATGTCAGATGACTAGAGAGAGGCAAATGGCAGCCTACTATCTCATGAAAAGATAGGAAGATGGATTTCCCAAATTCAACTCGCAGGAGTTTAAGTTTTCCTGCTTGCAGAGCATCTCAGGGCCCAGAGGAAGCGGAGAACCAAGAACAGGCAGCACTTCCCTGTGGGGGGGCGGGGGGGGGGTGATTTTCTCCATTCAGTAGAACCCGGTTTGGGAGGGCTGGATGCTCCCAGTGGCACGGGATCGCTATGGGAGGGGCGGGGGGGGGGCGGGGGGGAGGGGCAGGCTGACCACTGGACGCGGAGAGGAGGGTGCCAAGGCGGTTGAAATACAGGAGTGGCAGAAATTGGGAGGGAAGGGCGGGCAGGCCCCTCCGGATCCACCCAGGCTGCTCCGAACCTTTCCCACTGTTCCGGGTGCTCCGCCCCTCCCGGTGCACTTTGACCTGCCGCGCTGCCTGAAGTTGGAGTTTACAACTTCACTTTTAGTCACAGGATAAGAAATAATGCTTTAAAAAAAAAAAAGATACAGTATATGCTTATCGTAGCAAATTTAGAAAAGATCTAGAAGGGGAGAGATTTCACAGGGGAAAAGAACCAGATGATAAAGTAAATCCCCCCCAGACTTCTACCCCGAGGAAGTCACCCTAATCTAAACCCCCATTGTTCCTTCCCTCCAGTCCAAAAGAAAAGCCCTCCCCGTCTCTGCTCTGAACTGCAGTCTCAGCCTACCAGCTGGCCCCTCTCTATCTTCACACTCTCTTTCAGGTGCCTTAGGCCTGCCGCCTGGTAACACACAGACCACCCGCCTCCTCCCCGCCTCCCCTCCTTCCTCCAGAGCCAGGCCTCCAAAGCAGCTATGCCCCTGCATCTTTCTGTGACTCCTTTACCTTCTACGATCTGGCTAATGGCCTGACCACTCTCCTAAAACTGCTTTTGATGATCACCACTCACCTCCCAAAGCCAAAAGCTAGGAACACGTATCTGCCATCACCCTCCCAGACTTTGTGCTGCCGTCCCTGCCGTTCCCTCTCCCTCTCGGGCACCCGCTCTGGCTGGCGTCCTGCTCGCCCGCCTCCCTGGCTGACTCCTGTACTTCCCTGGTTAAAACCCCTCGGCGGCTCCACTGCTTTTAGACTCCAAGCACAGCTAGAGTTTATACCCTACCCTCCTTAGCAGGGCCCATTCTCCAGTTGCTTTATCCCCACTTACTTTTTTTAACAATCTAAAAATTCTGCTCCCATAAAGATGTGAGCACAGCATCGATGATAACACAAGCGAAAGGCAGCCGCACGGTCAACACAAACGACTGGATGGATGACGTGGTGGAATACTACGCAGCCATTAAAAATCATGCTTGTGACGCAACGTGAAGCATAAAACAGGACCATACAGAATTGCTTAAACAGTATGCTCTCAACTATGTGAAGAGAAAATCATAGGCAAGACTAGAAAGAAATAGGCCCGAATGTTAGTTATGGTTGCCTCCATAGTGGTCTTTTTCCCCCCTTGCTTCATAACCTTTTTCTATACCTTTAAGGAGCTTTTTTTTTTTCCGGCTGTGCCGCAGAGTCCTAATCACTGGACTGCCAGGGAATTCCCTATAGGGAGCTTTAATATACGGATACTCTGATAATAAAACAAGCAAGTAAAAAAACCCCAAAGGGAGAATAAAAACAAATGATGCTCTAAGTTTCGGACTAAGGAAATAAAAGTGAGATGATCACGTTTTCCCAATTTTCCCATCTTCCCTTTTCATACATTGGCGCAATTTGTTGCGGGTTCCCAGGTACCCTCACGTATAGTCCTCAGTATGGTTTCCCTCGACCCCATCTCAGATTATACACACAAGGCTGAGTGTCCCGGGCAAGGTCACAGGATGGATGAGTAAGTGCACCAGCCCAGGACGAGACTCCATTGTTTTTTTGGCTCCTATGCTGCTGTAACATGTTAGCACAAACTTGGTGGCTCGAAGACCACCCACCATCTCCCAGCTCTGTAGGTGAAAGTCCAACACCTCTCTTATCGGGTGACGCATTCTTGCTGGAGACTGGAGGAGGATCTGTTTCCAGGCCCACTCAGGTTGGCAGAATTCAGGTCCGTGTCGTTGTAAAACCGCGGTCCCCGTTTCCTTGCTGGCTGTCAGCCAGGGGTTTCCTCAGCTTCCACATTCCCTGGCTCATGACCCCTTCACCTTCAAAGCCAGCAATGGCAGGTCGAATCCCTTCACTTCAAGTCTCGCTGACCTCCCCTTCGGCCTCATCTCTCCTGCTTTGAAGGGCTCAAGTTGGGCCCACCTGGGATGGGCCCAGGATAATCCCCCTATTGTCAGGTCAGTTGATTAGTAAATTTAATTTAAATCTGAAAAATCCTTCACGGCAGTACCTAGATTAGTGCTTGATTGAATAACCAGGTGTCTCAGTCTGCTCAAGCTGCTGTAACAAAATACCACAGGCTGTGTGGCTTAAATAACGTTGAATTCTCATGATGCTGGCGGCTGGGAAGTCCAGGATCAAGGTGCCAGCAGATTCAGTGTCTGGTGAGAATGGTCAGCCTTCTTGGGGTATCCTCACATAGTGCACTAGACTGACTCTTCCTCTTACGAGGACACTAATCTCATCACGCAGACCCACCCTCAGGACCTCATGTAAACCTCATCGCCTCCCAAAGGCCCCACCTCCAAATCCTATCACATTGGGGGTTAGGGCTTCAACGTGAATTTTAGGGGAACACAAATATTCAGTCCATAGCACCACAGGACAGGAATATGAGGGGCTGGAGGAGCATCTTTAGAATTCTGTCTACCACACAGGCCTTCTGATGTTTCATCCATGTTGTCACTACTTCTGCGTTACTCTGAAAGGCATCATATGTTCTGTCATTCACCTATCTTCCTTTTTTGCTAGCAGTTAGCTACTCGTAAAAATGTATAAGGAAAAGTGACCATTGGTTTTTTTCACCTGTATCTTCTATTGAATGAAAGTTTCACTAAGCAAAATGAGTTCCCCCCCAAATTCACAAACTTGGTAACATATTAATAAAACGACGTGCAGATTGTGTCTACGTTAAGTTTTCATCCCATAAATGTATATAACTCTGTGAAGGAGCTGAAACAAAATGAGAACACTGAAACAGCCTATCAGAAGCTCTAGGTAAAGGTACAAGTTTCTATCACCATGGCCTCTAGGATCTTTAAAGAACGTCTTAATTCTATAACAAAGACCACCACAAAACTCACAAATTGCAAAACTGAGCAAAGAAATACTTATGTTTAATCACATGGCTGGTAAAAAAAAAGTCTTCTTATTTTTCAGCAGGGTACGATATTCCAATGGCTTAGGAATGTTAAACAAGGCTGTTAACATGACATAAGATACTAAAGCCAGTAAAAAGCTTAGAGTCAAAAAGTTTATTACAATTGTTTTTAAAGTCAGCTATGATCTTGACAAATATCATGGGTAAGTCTATATAGCAAGTCTCTAATTTCCGAGATACAAAAGACAATAAATATAGATTCAAACTTCAGCCTAAAAACAAGAGTCTAAATCTAATTACCTGTAGTGTAGTGTGGTTTCAATATTTTGAATACATGACGCTACAAGAACTCATACCATAAAGTTATTGCTCACTGACAACCAACAAACAGTTCTTCACGGACGACACACAGGTGTGCGGCACCTTCGAGCCTCCATGTGAGTCCCCCACGGGCCTGCTGGTGCTGGGGGACAATCCGAGATGGCACCATGATGGCACTGCTCCTTCTGGTGGGAGGACAGGGACAGGGGCAGGCACTGAAAAACGCCCACTTAAACAGGCCATGAAGCGGTTCTCCCAGTAGCCCAGTAAGTGGTCCCATTTCTTGCAGAGATACCGTCACCGTGTATCTTTCGGAGCGTGACACGGAGGGCCTGTATCCAGTGCGGAGCGGTCAGCTTCCTGACCAGCTCCGTTCATTCCATCGTGCTGAGCATTCTCCTCCAACAGTGACTGCTCCAAGCCTTCATGTGCTTCCAGAGCCCGTTCTTCATTGCTTTCAAGTTACTTTGTCATTAAAATAAGTCTTACAAAATTTTCGCCACAAACGATCGTATTATTTCTTCTTATTGGTAACAGATTAATTCTTCATTAACTAAAAGTGTGCGAAGTTTCAAGCCAAGCTCCTTTGTCTTGGTTTAATTCTTGGGTATAGCTGTAAAAAGGAATTTTAAAAATATTTACATGCTGCACAGACGTAGGAGTATAACACATTTTCAAGAAATCTGGGGGGCAGGGGCGGGTGTTGATGTCACAGGAAAGAAATTAAACCAAAGAAAGAACTCTCTGCCATGTGAAACACCCAGAGCTGCCCAAAGATTCATATACACCAACTCTTGTGCAAAGGATATTCAAAGGTCACAGGGGTTCCCTCAACAGGGACAACGCCATGGTGCAGTGATATAAAATCCAGGATGCTCTCAGCATTAACTCCATCTACACAGCCTACTGAACTGTAAATCAAGTCCAACAGGGACCACAAAGGACTAGAGGTGATGTGCAATACGCTATAAGCTCCAGTGCTGGGAGCTTCCATTCCAAGGGAAAAGGTAAGAGGTTAAGAAGTCTCTATTTTAACTTTATTCACAATGGACTGTCACACAGTGTCATGGGACTTGAGCCTATCAGGAACCAAATGCCACAGACCAGAAGTCTACAGATTTGAGGAAGGATAAGTGGAGTTTTTTGTTTTAGGATTTGGTGGTTTTGTGTTTTCCATAACAAGAGCTGGCAAGGAGAGTGTTCACGAAGCCAAGAGCAAGTCAAACCAGTAATTCAACTGGCAAACAAAACAAAAACCCTCCTCCTCCTCCCCTAGACAAAGGGAAAGAAAGGTTTACTGAAAGAAAGTCAAGTCAGACTTCCAGCCAAAACTGAAAAGTTAACTGAGGGATCAATGTTATATCAAGGATTGTTTTTCTCTGTGAGGAAAGATATTTTAGCCAATATAATTTTCTACACTTGTATGTGAGCCTCTGACTAAAATGTTTACGCAATTTCCTTTTTTAAAAAAAACCTCAAAAGGAAGCCAAAGAAGTTGTGTAGAGGCCACTTCTACCCAGGAAAGATTTCCAAAGAACCGAGAATATTTAAATGTCCGATTAAAATGAAAATCTTCAATCCAGTCCACTGATTACAGAACCTCTGAAAGTCACACAGGAGGCAGAGCTTGGTCTCTGACCAGCTGCTTCCACACTTGGGAACAAATCATTCTCCCCATGTTTCATTCACCACTGGACCTCTCTGTCAGAAAATTAAAGTTAAGACTCAAATAAGCAACTACTTCTAAGAGGTAGAGCTTTTCCCAGATAAGAAACTATAAAAAGTAAAAGTACCTGTTTACTCTTGATGTTCATTAAAGAAGGAAAGTGGCTGCATGCAAGAGATTATGCTTCTCTGGCGCCAAAGACTTTGTAGAAGCAAACAGGAGGGCTCGAAAGAGAACTACCTTTACATTTCTACTTTCGTCTGGTAATTGGAAAGATTTCTTTAACGGGCTCCATGGCTTAATTGTTTTTTTCAGTTTCACTACTCTTTATAATTTATAGTATGATCACACGAATGAATATCGTCCAAACCCCAAATGCTTATTTAATAGTAAATTTTGCTACCAGGAAGACAGCAGTCAGGATATATGATGTCATTTATACTGCACATCAAACCACAAAGGAGAAGAGTCAGGAGGAGGAGATACAGGCCAGAATCCAAGCTCCAGGTCCCAACACCGGGGTCATTTTAACGAGCTCCACAGAGAGTAATGTCCAGACAGTGGGATGATCCCAGACAGAGCCCTGGTTCAGGGCTTCGAGTGGGACAGAAGCTCTATGCGGGCACAGACCATGTCTGTCTGACAGCTGATGAAAATACAGTGAAAATATCTCCCATTTGTTGTACATTAGACTCCGTCCAACTATACTAGCCTTTCCCTGAAAATACTCCCCCCGCCAAGAATGTCTGACCAAAGACAGCAGTCCCTTCAGACTAATACAGACATGTTACTGGATTACATGTGCTGATATGATTTGATTATTTCCTTGGTTTTTATGAAACTTAAAATCCAACAGTAGAGAAAGAACAAAGAATCTTGTCTCTGGTGCCCTGTTCAAGCTCCCTAGAAGATTCGAAAATCCTGACTTAAACAAATCCAGGGACTTCCCCGGCGGCGCAGTGGTTAAGAATCCGCCTGCCAATGCAGGGGACACGGGTTCGAGCCCTGGTCCGGGAAGATCCCACATGCCGCAGAGCAACTAGGCCCGTGCGCCGCAACTACTGAGCCTGAGCTCTAGAGCCCGCGAGCCACAGCTACTGAGCCCATGCGCCACAACTACTGAAGCCCACGCGCCTAGAGCCCGTGCTCCACAACAAGAGAAGCCACTGCAATGAGAAGCCCGTGTACCGCAACGAAGAGTAGCCCCTGCTCGCCACAACTAGAGAAAAGCCCACACACAGCAACGAAGACCCAATGCAGCCAAAAATAAACAAATAAATAAAATAAAATAGATACAACATTAAAGAAATAAAAATTGTTTAAAAAAAATCCTTCCTTACTCCCAGCAAATTGCGTGGGACGTATCCCTCCTTGTCGTTCAGGCGGGCCCACCACCATTCAATCTCATCTTCGTCTTCCCTGCGGATGATCGTCATGCAGTCTCCTTCTTTCATGGGTAGCTCGTCGTCATTCTGAGGTTCATAGTCCCAGAGGGCATAAATGACCCCTTTATTCATTATGCCCATCTTCTCCTGAACTCCTGAAATCACGTTAAGATACAGAACAGAATATATGTAACTCAGAGGATACCACGCTCAGAACTTGTCACTCTATAAAACCAAATGAGAAGAAATGGGGACCTGCTGGAATGGTAGAACTACTACATTAAACATTCAATAAATAAACTTCCCGGGGCCAGGGGGAGCAGAGGAAGGCCAGCCGTGTAGAGGGAACATACAAAAGACAAGTTAACATATGCTATCATCTCTAAACCAGCTCTAAAAACTAACCAACACCTTATAAGCAGCTCTCAAAACTTCTCTTACTCAGAATACAAAACAATTACAAACACAGGAATAAAAAAAGAACGGTTCCAGTCTAGGATATTAAAAAAGTTAATGAAACATCTGTCCAATTTTATCCTATTTACTAAGTGTAATGACCAAGGAACTCTGGAATCATTTTTGTTCTTTACCTAAAACTTAAAGCAGACAGAGAAAAATGACCAGAGTGTTGTGCCTATTAAAGTGGTCTCTATCAATTTCCAAACAGGGAAAGAGAAAAGAAAAAAATTATAAAATGTTAAAATATAGAAATATGGCCAGGTATATTAGACAGGATATAAAAGTCCACATATAGTCAACTCTAAAATGATGAGAATCAGAATTCTAAAAGATATTGAAATCCACAAACTGGGGAAGGAAAAAAAAATCCCCAAATGTCCACTTCTTACCAGAGTTAATAACAGATTTGCAAATGAACTACGACTTTAGGTTTTACCCTTCTCCGTTTATACCTTCCTATCCTATAAGGCGACACTAATAAGGAGTCACAATCATCAACAGGCAGGCAACATGGGGAGAGGGGAGGAAAAATTAGACAATGTCCTGAGCAAGTCAGAGGTCATTATCCTTGTCACCTTTTTAGAAAAGCCCGGAAAATACCTGCTTGCCTGTGAACAGTTGGGTTTCCCAACTTATGCGAACCTAAATTATTATGAACTTATTTTTCCTGTGTCAATTAATATGACGTAGCACACGCTACCTGTCTCTCACTCTGAGCAAAACAAGAAATTAAACCGTTCTTTTCCAAAAGAAGGCTCTACCTATCTAAATGGTCAGGTTCCTACTCATGGGGACAAGTAAATTTCCAACTTTCAAGTTATACTTGATATAACTGTAATTCCACCAAGTTTTAAAGCACGCCAGACTCGTTATCTGTTTGGGATCAGAATGGTGCACTCAAAATAACAACTTGAGTCTCATTTCCAGGAAACCATCAGGCATGGAAGACAATTTCTCATTACTTTGCTATTTACCAAACTAAGAGTTATGAATCAACAGTTTTCAAAAGTTTCTGAGGGTCCTAAAAACATGCTCCATCTCACTGGCACTTTGGGAAATGCAAACTAAAGGCACAATGAGACAGGATTCCAAATCCACCAAAGGTCAAAGAGAACACAGAGCAAAAGGTACTCTCTGCTTGACGTGCATTCCTGTGACCTGGCAACTCTACTTCTAGAGAGACACCAGAAGATGAGGACAAAAATGGTGGCCGGAGCCATGTTTATAATTGAATGCATGAATGAATAAATAAATAAAGGAAATAACCCAACGTCTGCCAAAAGCAGAATGGAAAGATAAATTGTAGTAGAGTCCCAAAATGGAACAGTAGCACAGTGAAAAGAAACAACAGCTCCATGCAACAACACAGATGCATCTCAAAAACTGTGGTGAATGAAAAAAGCAAGCCACAGGATCACCAGTATGGTTTATTTTATATGAAGGTCAAAAACGGGCAGAACTAAACAATATCAGTTGTAGGATACACACAGAGGTGATATACCTATTTTTATAAATTCAAGGGAGCAGTCACCACAGATGTGAGAGGAGTTAGATCAGGGCAGGGCCCCTGCTGACGGCAGACAGAGCTCACGTTCTGTTTCCCAAGCTGGATACCTGGATGTTAATCTAGTATCATCATTACTTAAATGCACATTTATGTCAGAAATGCTCTCGGTATCCACGATATATTTCATAAATTTAAAGAATCTCTGATCAAATGTCCCTAAACGTTTTTAAAAAAATCATATCCCATACTTACATATAGCTCTATCGCCAATACGTTTAATGTAACAAAATACATATTAATATAACATACTGATTTTAAAATGTGTTCATATGTCGAAATTATTCTTTGATGTAGAGTTCAGAACACAAACAGAGAGTGATCATAAATATCAACGATAAAAACTAAGAGCTGAGAGATGAAGAAGAGAACCTACGGTCTGTGGTTCTCCCTCTAACCCCTCTCCCTTCTCTCCGAGAGCCTGAAAACTAGTGAGACTAGGCCTAGTGAGACTAGGAAAACAGTCAAACAGGGAAGACGTTTCACCTCAGGCATCTTTCCATGCCTGATGCTTGAGTGGTCTGGGGTCCTGGGACCTACCTCCTCCTTTGTCTCTGTCTTTTCCCCTTCTCCATTTCTCTCAAGCCAGACTAAAAAGAAACATTAACCTCAACTTCTAAGACTTGTAAATAAAAAAAATTTTCCTTGTAAGTAACAGTGCCAATCAACATATATTCGTCTAAAACTTCAAGTCCTTTTTTCTCTAGGGACAGAGCTGATGGGATGCATCAGAATCATAAACTCAAAAACAAGAGAACAAAAGAGTCAAAACAATCAGTTCTAAAATATGGTGTTGCCTTTCTTTTCCTCTGCGACAAGTTTGATTTAGCAGGAAAACTTGGATCTGTGGATTCTTATTCCAACCCTGCATTTCTCTTGATCATCTTGCGGGGGGGTTCTGTTTACTTATTTGCACAGATACAGCATCACTCACTAAGTACTGAAGTCTTACTAGAGGATCTTTCGACGGTCAAAAGCTATTAACCCCACTAGATCCAAGGCTGCATCACTGTCTTTTGTCTTTGAAGATGTCCCTGATAACAGCCGCTTCTAGGCACACACAAAAGCTGCATTCATGTTTGTGATCGAGGCTGCCCTATCTTCAATGCCCAGGACTATGTGCAACACAAAATGCTTTCCCAAATAATAAAAACCCTTTGGAACGATCCCCTAGAGATAAAGGATAAATGAACGCAGTAATCAGTGCGCGTAAATCGAATTATTCCGTACCGTAAAGAAACTGCGAGCACTGGGTGTAGCCTTCCTCCGTTTCCTCGCATTTATCAGCAGCCGTCTGCATGTCACTGTAGGTCATGGCAAACACAGCAGCTCCGGACTCCACCAAAAACTTACACACCTGGACGCTGTTACAGGATGCAGCGCAATGCAGCGGGGTCCTGTGGATGAGGGCACAGCAAGGGCTGGGGATGCCTTCCTACACGGGACGACACCTGCTGCAACACGGCACCCGCAGGGAGAGCTCTCCAGCCTGTCACCCACCAGGCCCTTTCTCCTGAAAACCGCTCTCACAGATTTTAAGAAATGAGTTAAACATAGATGCTTGAGCCCATCCGAGAATTACAGCCACAAAGAAAAATGTCGGGACGGCACTGGGGCCAGGGCAGCACCGCGGGTGAGAGGGATCAAGGACATGAGTGAAAGGACATGCAATCTGTATACTGATCTAAAGCAGGATAGAATATATTTAGTTCCATGTTCTGGAGCATCCAGCCTGATTATTTCTGCCAGGATGGAGGACATAACATCTTTAAATAATAGGCCTCCCCTCAAAACACGTGCCTGTAAATGTCCCTTTATCACCACCAATTTTGAAGGAATTAAGTTGCACATAAACAACTACCTTTACCCAACATTTTTTTAATCCTAATTCAATTTTAATTGGAAAAAAAATTGCCAGTTCAATTCAGACCAGAAAAATGACTGGAAAATACACATTTCAATCTATATTAGCAACTGGTTAGCAGGAACTTAGGAAGACCATGACGAAGAATCTTCTCCACCATCTCAAATGTTTTATAATGTATTATAAATGACTCCAGATTCATGGTAGAGGTGGAAGAGCCGGGACCACTGCCCAAACTCAGAAGATGGGCTTGAGGATGTTAATCAAGCCCTGAAGTACATGAGAGTTCTTTACCCTTTTCTTCCCTCCCCTTTTCATGTTATTCCACTTGGGTCTTTCACAAAAGAAATTTATTTCCCACCCCCCCCATCCCAAATACCATCACTAATAATTTGGTGAATATTACTACAGACTTTTTAACTGCGTGGCTTTTTAATTTTTAATTTTTTTAATAGTAAAAAATTATACATAATCTAAACTCCCAATATTAGGAAACAAAGCCATTGTGACACATTAAGAATTTGTTCTGCTTATGTTGTAAAGGTAAACTAAAAAAGTAGGCATAAAAAAGGCAAATACTATTTGTTATCACTTATATGTAGAATCTGAAAAATAAAACAAATGAATGAAGAGAACAAACCACGCAGACTCACAGATGCAGAGAACAAATCAGAGGTTACCAGTGGGGAAAGCCAAGCGAGGAAGAGATCAAGACAGGGATCGGGGACTAAGAGGTACAAACTACTATGTATAAAATAAATAAGCTACAAGGATATTTTGTACAGCACAGGGAATGTAGATAATATTTTAATAACTTTAAATTGAGTATAATCTATAAAAATTTTGACCGTGTTATACACCTGAAACTAGTATAATATTGTAACTCACCTATACCTCAATTAAAAAAAAAAACCTATTGAGAGCTAAACTAAAAAAAATATATAGGCAGAAAAAATTATATATATACACATACATAAATGAGCTGGAAGGAAATATATTAAAATATTGATGGTGTTGGGCTTCCCTGGTGGCGCAGTGGTTGAGAATCTGCCTGCCAATGCAGGGGACGTGGGTTCGAGCCCTGGTCTGGGAAGATCCCACATGCCACGGAGCAACTAGGCCCGTGAGCCACAATTACTGAGCCTGCGCGTCTGGAGCCTGTGCTCCGCAACAAGAGAGGCCGCGATAGTGAGAGGCCCGCGCACCGCGATGAAGAGTGGCCCCCGCTTGCCGCAACTAGAGAAAACCCTCGCACAGAAACACAGCAATAAATAAATAAATAAATAAATAAATAAATAAAATAAAATAAAAAAAAAAAAAGCCCGGAATTGTATAAAAAAAATATATATATTGATGGTGTTTACTTCTAGATTGTAGGATACAAATGGCTTGTTTTCCTCTGATTTCTCTATTTTGTACGTTTTCCACAATGGGCTCACATTACTTTTATAAATAAAATTTTTTTAAAGTGCAACCAAAAATGCTTCTCCAAGAATTATTTATAACAAACAAAGAATTGGAAAGCAATCTAAATGTCTAGCAAGAAGGAGACAGCGACAATGAATGAGTCACAGCCATGTGGTAAGAGATGAGGCTTTTTCAAATGTATGCATATGGGTGTCTGCAACTTATATGTGTATACATGTAAATTTGATATTACAATTATTTCCATATTGAGAGAAATACAAGCTATAAAATTAAAATACTTGAGTAAATATAGTGTGATTATAGCTTAAAAAATTTTTTTTCATATAGAAAGAAGTAAATCTTTCCTAGGAATCATTATTAATCATTAAATCATAATTTAATTAATAATCATAATCATTAAATCATTATCCTAGGAATAATAATATTCATCATTTACAATAATATCTCCTGGGTTTTAGCCACACACCAGTTCCACAAGATGCTCCATGAAAAATGGATTCCACGGTCAAAAATATTGGGAGAAGTTTACAAATTATAATCCCCTCTTAGACACACAGTAGTTTCAGGGAGGTGGGGGGAACCCCGCTTAGATCAGCATTTCTCATATTCACTGAAGCATGCCAATGAACTGTGTACCACTTTGGGACATTTCTTATTTTTATTATTTAACTACTAAACTTCTGAAACTCCATCTGGGGAATTCCCTGGCGGTCCAGTGGTTAGGACTCTAAACTCTCGCTACCTAGGGCCCGAGTTCAATCTCTGGTCGGGGAACTATGATCCCGTAAGCCATGCGGTGCGGCCGAAAAGAAAATTTTTATATAAAAAAATAAAATAAAACTCCATCTGCTTCCAGAACGGGAGTGAGATGACTATTACATGAAGACATATTAATTCCTTAAAAATGTCTCCCCCCCCGTCTCTCCTTCTAGATTACAAGCAGCGTGAGGACACACACTGACATACTTCCTCCCCTCTAACAGCGTCTACAACACTGCTCATTCGTTGCCTACGCAGCAGATACACTTGAAGTCTGAGTGGAGTTTAAAAGAAAATCTTACCATCCATCACTGTCAGCAGCATTGACATTTACACCAAACTGTACCAGGAATCTAACAATTTCTGTGTGTCCTGCACACACGGCGTTGTGAAGAGCTGTGATACCTTCATCATTTGGCAGGCTTGGGTCATCGACCTGTAACATCAGTAAGAACAACGGTGATCATCACTCAACTTTTTGGTCACCTTAACTGTCAACTATTAACTGGCCCTAGGATCAAGAGAATTGAAAGAGGCTCTTGTAGTCTTTTTTTTTTTTTTTTTTTAAACATAATTAAAACCTTCAGGAGCCAAGAAAACTATACCAAGAACAGTTCTAGAGATATGACATTAAGTAGGCACTCCCTATAAAAAGGTTTTTAAAAACTGAAGAAGTGGGGCTTCCCTGGCGGCGCAGTAGTTGAGAGTCTGCCTGCCGATGCAGGGGACGCGGGTTCGAGCCCTGGTCTGGGGGGATCCCACGTGCCGCGGAGCAACTGGGCCCGTGAGCCACAACTACTGAGCCTGCGCGTCTGGAGCCTGTGCTCCGCAACAAGAGAGGCCCCGACAGTGAGAGGCCCGCGCACCGCGGTGAAGAGTGGCCCCCGCTTGCCGCAACTAGAGAAAGCCCTCGCACAGAAACGAAGACCCAACACAGCCAAAAATAAATAAATAAATAAATAAATAAAAATTAAAAAAAAAAAAAAACTCACAAAAAAAAAAAAAAAGAAAAAAAAAAACTGAAGAAGTCCCAGAAACTATATATCCTTACAGTCATTTTTGTTTATTTATCCTCCAACTTCCCACCACAGATTAGCATCTAAGGAGAAGTCACATTTGCCATGGAAGGGAAGAAAGGTCAACTAAAAATATTTTAAATAGCAGGTTTCTGAAAAGTAGGGACCACATCTGTAATTTAACCCTGCAGAGTACAAATCCATACTTGAGCAACTTTTAAAGGAGGGTCATGATGTCCCTAAGAAAAGTACCCCCAGTGAATAACTGAACTTCCGCACTATTTATTGAAAGTGTTACAGCCACACCTTTAAAACAGAGAAGCTGGTTTTGGAGCATGATTAAGAGTTCCTCTCAACAACCCCACCTCCCAAAAGAGAAAACAATGCAAAAGTACAGTTTCCCTACAGTAGCCTTTTGATTAGAGCTTTAAAACAAAATACAAGGTGGTATATAAGAAATGTACTAATTTAATCATACCTCATATATAATTCTCTGTACAAGGTCAAATTCTCCCTCCAAAGAGGAATCTAGAAGTAAAGCAAGGGGGTTGAATTTCACCCTCATTCCATGAGCAATCCGCTCTGAACCAGTTTTACGCAAGTTTGTCCTTTTGCCCTGCAAAAGAAATGCATGGAAGGTTAAGGATCCCGGTCTAAGCAAGAGACCAAAAAACAACAAAAAGGGAGGAATAATATCTCGGCTGAGATAGTAAAAGGAACTTTGAAAATACATATATATATATATATTTAGCGCTTAATGAATAAACCCACGTAACTAAGTGGGAAGAAGCTAACTCTTTAAAGCCTAGTGAAAACTACATTTGGGTAACACGCGCTAAGAGTATAATCTGCAGTAGGAAGTAGGCTGGTTCTCCGTCAAGGATCAAAATTAGCCAAGATTGGTCTTTAAATTACCTAATACAGTAGCGCTAACCCCACATTATTAAACTGGGCAAGAGCACAAACTGAGAATTGTGAGAGTTGACATTTATTGAATGATTATTCATTTATTCCTCTCGAAAACCCTATTATCCCATTATACAGATAAGGAAGTTGAGGCACACAGCCAGTAAACATCAGAGCTGGAATTCAAATCCAAGGAATCTGGCTTCTTCAAAGCCCCTCCTTTTAACCATATCCAACATAATGCCTCCTAGGGGGAAGGGGAGTGGAGCATATTATGAAGGAAAAAAATAAAGATTATTAGTCTGTCTTAGACATACCAGGGAGGAATCCTACAAGTCTTAAAATGCTATCACTATTTTATATTTAAAAATTTAACTGTACTCCAAGACACATGGGTAAATTAACCATCTTTTCTACACTTTAATACGTCAGGCTTAAAAAAATAAGGCAAATGTTAAAACTAGATCTAACATCCTATAAGATAGGTTTCTTAAACACAACCAACAGAGTGGAAACATTTCCTAGGGTATGATATGCTACATATACTTCTTTATATTTCAGATGTGGAAAACTATTGAGTTTTGAAAAACGTTAAGTAGCAATGAATATACTTCACAAATGTACAATGGCTAAAATGTTTCTGTCTCTTGAAAAAAAGAAAACAAGAGAAAATATTACATGGCTGAGATAATACAACTCATAAACAATACAATCATACCCACTTTCAAACAACAGTACGAGATAGTGGCTTCTATTTTACTTCAACCAAGAAGGAAAAAGTTTATAGATCATTTTCCTAGGAAGAGAATAACAGAATCTCGCATGTTTAACTCAAAGAGAATCACGCCTCATGACACAGAAGCACAGAATTGTTAAAAAAGTGTTAACCTCTATTTTAAAACTTTTTTCACTAGAACTCAATGTTTACCATATAGAACTTTTAAACAAATGTCGACTGTAAACTAGTAGTTGAGGCAACTTTGGATAATCATTATCTTTGACTTCTACCACATCTAAGAGATGTAATAAGGGATCAAACATATAACGCACTTTAAAAAAAAATCCTTACAATATGCTATTGTGCTTTTGCCCAGGTTTTAAAAATTCGTATCTTGGCATCCTACTGAAACAAAATGACTTCAAACTAAACTCTGAAAAAACCAACTTTAAAGACATTTTGGGATTCTGATCTTCTCTCACCTATTTCAAAGTGACATAATAAACTTCCAAAGAAAAACTTAATATTTGGAAGGAGTGCAGAAGACACGCCCAAGTCAAAACATACAAAGCTTTAGAATAACTTAGCGTCATCCAAAAGTTATGGGACGTGGCAAAAGCAGCTCTAAGAGTGAAGTTTACAGTGATACAAACTTACCTCAGGAAACAAGAAAAACCTCAAACAACCTAACCTTATATCTAAAGCAACTAGAGAAGGAAAAATAAACAAAACCCAAAGTTAGCAGAAGAAAAGAAATCATAAAGATCAGAGCAGAAATAAATGAAGTAGAGACAAAGAAAACAACAGAAAAGATCAATGAAACTAAAAGCTGGCTCTTTGAAAAGATAAACAAAACTGATAAACCTTTAGCCAGACTCGCCAAGAAAAAAAGGGAGAGGGCCCAAATCAACAAAATTAGAAATGAAAAAGGAGAAGTTACAACCGACACCGCAGATATACAAAGGACCATAAGAGACTACTACAGGCAACTACATGCCAATAAAATGACTGTCCACACTAGAAGAAATGGACCAATTCTTAGAAAGGTACAATCTTCCAAGACTGAACGAGGAAGAAACAGAAAATATGAACAGACCAATCACAAGTACTGAAATAGAATAACTTAATGTCAGAGCACAAGGAAACCTGAGGGATCTCCATGATACCCAGAGACTTCAAACCAGGCTGAAGGAGAAGAAGAAGCTAAAGAGGGTCCACCCCACTCTCTGCTCAGTTACCTCCCCCAGCCCCCATTTCATCCAGAACCCTTCCAATTTTATCAGCATTGGAAGTTTGAGGTTCCACCTAAATATGACATTGAAAATAAATTTCACTGCTAGAAAAAGAAAAGTTTGAAAGAGTGATATCACCAATGAGAGAAGTTAAACCATCTGCCTGATTTCACAGAGCTAAACTAGTGATCGAAAGTTCCAAATCCAGGTCTTTTCATTCCCAGTGTTACCTTCCATAATATGTGACACCAGCTAGAGAAGAAACAGCAAACATGGTGTTTATAGGTATAAGAGCAAAACTTTGTTTCCTTCATAAAGAAAGGGGTTCTTCCCCCAAAATGAAAATGTTTGTGATGCTGAATATATTGCGTTTTGATAACATTTATAAGATCCACTCTGTACCAAGAGAACTGTAAGATAAAGGGCAAGTTGTAGAACACATTTGCTACAATAGGCAGTTTAAACACAGACCATCTTTTGTGAATGGCCGGCTGTAAGTACTCACTGGTGTCTCACTGAGTAGTGACAACTAGCCACCTAGAAAGCTGTGACAAGACAAAAGGTTTCTGCAGTGACCACAAGACACCACAGTACTTACAGGAGGCAGAGAAACCTGCCCAGTGATCTCAGGCGGACGCAGGCTCACAGGGTCTTCTCCTGGGCCTTCTGGTTCCCCAGACGGGTATGGCGGGGGTGGGTAGGGGGGGTACTCCTCGAGGTACACTTCAAGCAGAGGGGGAGCCTCTGGGTTTGGATCTTCCACGTTGTTCTGGAAACTTGGACTGCTGTCTGGGACTCCTTCAGGTTCATACTCAAGGCCCGGAGAAGGAGCGGGCAGGTCACTGCTCTCTGTACTGGCGCTCCCTGCTTCCTCCGGGGACACCGGCTCAGGGGCCAGAGGGAGCGCCTCCTTCTCTGGCTCCACGTGCAAATATGGATTCTGGATCTCCACTGGGCTTTCCGGGCTGGCAGTCCCAGAAGTGGACTTGGATGGGTGCGCCGGGACGGAGATGGTCTCCATGGCGGCGATGGTGGTCCTCTGATACAGAAGTTTCTGAATATTCGGCCCATTAGGACCCTCTGGCTCTGTAATAGAGCTGCGTTTCTTTAGTGGCCGTGGTGCGTTCGACAGTTTCTTTCGCAGGGCTTCTAGGTCAGCATCGCTCTGGTTTCGGTAAGGATTAGATAAGAAAGGCAGTAATTTGGTTGGGCTCAGTGGCCTAGGAATTCTTTCGTTTTCATGGGTCTCCTGAACTGAAGAAATGGGCTCTGTTTCAGGTTCCGGGCTGCCAGGTTTGCCCTGGGTATTGGAATAAATGTTCTCTGGGAGCTGCTGTGGGTTCTGGGCAGTAGCAATCACAGGCTTGCCATAAACTAATTGGAAATGGAAAAAAAGCCCTGATTAGTATTAATTAAACAAAACTAGCAAATAACAGACATAGCTAACAATAATTAAAGCCTCTTTTAATTTCATAGTTATTACATAATACCCTTCAATACAACTAATTTTTAAAAATAACAAACGACAAAGCAAGGTTTCCGTCGTTGCGTAATAAACTAATTACAGAATCAAAACCCTCATTGATTGTAAAGAGGTACCATTATTTTATGTACCAGTATGAAAGAAAATGCTGTCAATTATAATTGTAAGAAATCAGACCGTAGTATCCAAATTTAAAATGTCAAAATGTAAAAAAAAAAATTAAAATAAAAATAAATAAATAAAATGTCAAAATGTGAAAAGAATTTAGAATCAGTGAAAACTGGTGATCCTTTCACGTGTCCAGATTAAAACTAAACATGCACTATCCCATCTTTCACAATTTTCAAAAGGAAATCAATGTGAGAAATCATTTGGCTTATAAAATTATTAATAACCACTTCTATTTACCAAAACTGTTCTCCTTAAACATTCTGATTACATCATCATTATCTAATTCCCGAATTATTATATTAGCAGTTTTCACCAGACTCATGAAAAAGAGTAAGATGTAGCATATATACTAATGCTCTGCTGTGTAATTACTTTCATGACATTTTGGGCCACAATTACGTGCTTATTTCATAACTAGAAAGCCATTTTCATTCCATTAAAACATAGTGAATTTTATTCCAGTCCCATAAACTAATGACTCTTAGAAAGAACCCAACAAGTTACCAAATTATGTATGTTGAACACAAAGTAATCTTTTTGTGTTTTGTATTTAACTAGTAACTGTGTCCTCATTAGAACAACTTAAAATATAGTAGAAAACATTAAAAAAAAAAAAACATATACAGAGGCAGTTGTCTAATCCTCTATGCACCAAGAACATCTGGTCAGACCTAGAGTGAAGACACCTCCCTCTGCGCAGCGATCCCCTGCAGGCACTTTTCCCCACTCACCGAGGAGCTCGTCCGTGAGCAGGAAACAAACGCACACAGGAAATTCAACACAGAAGGCTATGTCATCGCTATAGGTTTTATTCATCAATTTTCATATTTATTTCATTTTATTCACCTACCATCTTCAGCTACTACAGTAGCTGACATTGAGCACAAACTCTTTTAAACTCCCCATGAAGAACAGAAGCCAAAATGAAACAAATCTCTAGGACAAAAGCATCAGTCAAAAGAGGTACAAGTCACTGTGCTGTTTACTGATCGACGGCAGCTCTGGTTGTAGGATGGAAACACATCCACGCAGGTGAAGATGAGACCAAGGATCTTACCGCTCGGAAAGTGGGGCCCTCGGGAATGGGACTTGGTCAACGCGCTCTGCACGGCCTGCTGGAAGTTTTTGCCGGGAGCCTGGTGCTGGGTATACATGGAGTATATGGAGCTGGCGGCCACGGTCTGGGGTTTCCTGAAGGGCGGAAGGAGGGTGTCCTTGGAAGGCTGAGGCGTGAAGGGCCGGACAGCAGCAGCAGGGGGACTCTCTTGCTTAGAACCTGGAGGAAGGGTCTGGTCTGCTTGGCCACCTGAAGGGATGCTGGCGGCCAGCAGGACCCTCTGCTGCTGCCCTGCTGGTTTGGGTTTGTTTCCCATGGATGCAACAGCCGCTGACGACTGCTGAGGGTTTCCATCTGGCTTAATGTCTGATGGCGACTGATTAGTTTGTCCAAAATAAGGCAAATTAATCTGTTTTGGTTTTGATGGAACAGGAGGTGGTACCTTAGCCACATTCTTATTTGCAGCCTGTAAACACACACAACAGCCAATTAAAATACTGTGTTAACTGGGTATACAGGATGTTCCAGACAACCTAAACTTCACAAATGTTAAGTACAGACTGAAAAGACTAGCTCTACGTTTAAAAATCATTAAAAACTTTTAAATCTCTGAACTTAATCACACGTAAAAGGGACTTCAGTAATGCAATACAATTCCTGCCCCGTACGACTTCCTCCGCATTGCCCCTTCCTATTTGGGCAACTGTAAGTGGCCACTTGAAAACTTTTAACTGCCATTTTACATATTCACGGATGGCACCGATAACTGAAAACCATTCTCGTTCATCGGAACTGCACGCAATCTGGGCCACGTGGTTAAAAAAAACTCCTAACTTGGAGCATGCAGCCATAGACTGGCTGTCAAAGGCTGGGATCCTAACAGTTATGGGAGATTCATCATCAGATTGCTTGACATAACCTAAGCTCCGAATTTTGAAGAAACAAGGTAACTGAGCAGCACAAACACAATGTTCTTCAATGCACCAGTATTTTTTTAGAGAATCATACAAAACATGACCCAGAAGCAAGCATGTTAGTCATGTTCCAGTATGATGTGAGACCACAAATATACTCAAGCAACAGAATTTAAAATAACAGAATGCTGTTGTATTTTCTAATCTCCCAGATAGATTTTTGTTTTTTTCTCTCCCTTACATAATACTTTCTCTCTTCAAAAAAAAAAAAAAAAAAATGTATATAGAATTACCATTAAATCTTAAAACTGGGATATTCTCAAGTACCTGAGCATCCCGCAAGATATCTTCACTGCTCTGGTTCTTCCTCAGGGTACCAAAGGCGGGTGGGGCAGCAGACTGGTCCACGGTGTCAAACATTGAAAAGGGACGCACTTTCTTCTCCTTCTCCCTCAGCGGAACCTCCCCATCATCAGCTGAAGAAGACAGGGAAAAAAAAGAATCACACTAATAAACTGCTTGTAATAAAATTTCTTATTCACACATGTTTCTCTCTCCTCAAACCTATACCCATTAAATGCTCTTCTATTTTTAAACTAAGTTGATTAAAGGATAACCCAACACTACAATGCTAGTACCTTAATTCCCTGGTTAAATGAAGCTGTTCTGGAAATAAACACAGTCCCTGGTCTTAACACACTAGAAAATAAGCTATCTAAAAAAGAATACACAGAACCTTTAGATGGCCAAAACAGAATATTCAGCAACAGCACAAGTAAACCTCACCTTGGTCTGGAGCGTTCCCAGAGCTCTTGGACACAGAAGCAGAGGCTTGTTGGCTCGAGAAAAGATCTGCATTCGGAGGAGTCCAATCAGGGCCAAGCAGATGGATTTTAGAGCCTAGAACACAGAAAAGCAACTGCAACTACCCGGCATTCTAAGGAGATGTTTAATGGTTCACTTTACTGCTAAGAAGTTAAATCTCTAAAAATTGGTTAAAATCTCAGACTCACAAAAACCCCAGTAAACTTACTTAGAAAACATCAGATTTTATACTTGTAATTTAAGAGTGTTCCTGCTAACTCAAACAAATTAATCACGATCAACAGAAAGTCCGTTTGAAGCAGCAAGGACGCATTACTCCTCCCCAGGTAAGAAAACGTCACCATCCCACCCAGAAATCCAATCTAGCAGACCAAGGGCTCTCCGGTGTGTCTTACATAACTACCACAAGTGATGCACACACAACAAAAGCAAAAACACGGACTTTCAGCCCATGACTCTGACCACAGTCTTGGGTAAATCAGAGTATTCAGGTTTTTTTCTACACTGGTATTTAAGTTTCAAAGCCATAGCTTTCATTTTTCCTTAAAAAGACAAAACTAACTCTTTCTACAATAAAACCCAGACTATGCAGCACTACTGCTTCACAGTGGTAAATAATAAATAATTTTAAAGTTAGCTATTATTTACACATGATAGTGGTTAGGGAAAAGAGACGATTCTATTTTTTTTTTCTCCAGGGGTCAGTTTAATAAGCTCATTAAAGGATGTTTTTTGCCCTGCTTTTCCTACAACTCTGCCTTCATTTTTTCCTCCTATTATAAAAGTCTGGCTTGCACCTGCCCCCTGCCCCCGGCCAAGTATCTGAGGACTACACACAGAATGCAAAGACCACTAACACAAGGAGCCTCTGTTACTTTCACTTTTATCTCCCAATATGTTTACCTTTATTCTAAAAATTATCATCAGGCAAATTCTCACACAAAAACATATACGAATAGCAAACACCAATCATCAACAGAATGGACCCACTGTCTCGCAGTCTGTGGAGACGACACCACTGACATATCTGGAGTTTTTATACCGCAAGGAAAGTTCTCAGTTATTAACATCAGATCGAAATTTCCTTATTAACGAGAAGGAATTCAAAACAATTTCCAGGTTTTCAAAAACCTGATGTTTTATTTCATTTCCTGAACAGAACCCTATTATTACTTAGGGTTAAGAAAATTATCATTTCTTAACCCCAAAGAACACAAGGAGATTCTTAGAATTGCCACATGAACAAGGGATAGGAAGACATCCTTTTAAACTCAAACTTGGAGAAAAAAAAAAAATCTAGATTAAAAAAAAAAAAAAAAAGACTTGCTGTGAAGCACAAATAAAAGAAAGGTATACAAAAACAAACAAATAAATAAATAACTCAAACTTGGGGGAAAATCATAGTGAGCACGGGAGCAGCTAAGCCCTGGAAGGACTTGGAAATGCCTGGTTTTACCTTTCAGTTGTGAAGCGGCCCCAGATCTCATGTTGGGCAGTGTCTGGACTTTCATGGACCCCTCGGAAGCCTGCGTGGCCCCAGGCCCATCGGGCAGGGCTGGCTTCACCAGAAGCTCAGGCCTCGAGGGGATCCGGGGCATAGTCGACGACTGGATATAGGGACCGACCGCAGCCACTCGACTCGGCCCCGACGCCCCCGGCTGGGGCAGGTGTCCATCAGACGAAACCTTAGGAGAAAGCACAGAGCCTTTAGTATTGCAAGTCAGGCTGGATCTGACTCAGAAAAGCCCGTGACGTGTTCATAATTGTGTTAAAAACCGGCATTTTCAGGATCTAGCCACCAAATCTACAAGAGATGTCCCCAGACAGAAACACCCCATGGTGAACTCTCACCCACACTTTATTACAAGAATTAGAAAAAAGAGCAGAGCTATGTAGGTGATAATATTAGAAGTATAAGAACAGTGGATTCTCTTTCAAGAAGTCACAGGTCCCGTCCCTTTCCGGAGGACGCACCGAGCAATGATTCTGAAGATGCTGCTCCAAGTACTGACCTCACTGGGATGGTCATCGTCCCCTCCTCCCGACCCCTGCCAACAGCGCACTTACTGGAAGGTTCTCTTTCTGCTGCAGGGCCGCCTTCTTCTTCCACAGCCGGTCCCTGAGCTCATTAACACGCTTGTCCATGACCGCCACTTCTGAATTGCGCTTATTCAAGCACTCCCTCTGTTGTTGCAGCTTGGCATTCTGCTCCTGGTTCAGTTTGTTTCTTAACTGAATAAAATTAAGGGAAAAAAAGGTAGCCAAGGAGTAGGAAGAAAAATTTCTCAAACAGATAATCACACGGTTCGCTATTATACAATTTCTAAAAATGTAAGGTCCCTCCACACTTCCCAACTCATGGTTTAAAATTAAGTGTTGGACCACCAGCTGTGGTCATAAGGAACACCTCAGATTTCCTGTTTGAGGTATATAAAGTTTATTCTGGATTCTGTGGGGTTAAGGTCTTCCTCCCTCTCCCCGCTTTAAGGAAAAGAGGCTGAAATCCAGGACTTCCTGCCGCTTATGTGGACAACGCTGTCATCCTAGAGAGAATGTGCCACTGAATGTCACAGGCGGCCACAGTTTACCTGCAGCTCCTTGTAGAGCCGATCAAGCTCTGCCACCGCGGACTGGTTGTCATGGTGACCATCAATCCTGCCGTTCTTGAGCATCTCTAGCTGTCTTGTAAGTTCCTCTACTTTTGACACAGCCAGAACGAGCTCCCTCTGCTTTTGCTGGAACAAACTATTCATCTGTTCAATTTCCTCCACTAAAGTAAGAATGAGAAAAGCAACGGTAGTTGAAAAGAAAAATGAGAACGGACTGCTTCCCGGGCAACCAGGATGTACCATAAACTTCCTCATAAAAAGTAGACAAAATTTTCAGAAATGTCCTAGAATCAACCTATTCCTTTATAAGCACTTCTAAATCAAACAGACATCTGTAAATCAAATCACTACAATTTTAATTAAAATGGTATTGTATTAGATGGAGCCATTATATGCATAAAAATCCTTACCTTCATCAAATTTTCAGTCAAAAAACAGAGAGAAGAAAGAGGACTTCAATGCAGGGGACCTGGGTTCAATCCTTGGTCAGGGAACTAGATCCCACATGCATGCCGCAACTAAGAGTTCGCATGCCACAACTAAGGAGCCCTGGAGTCACAACTAAGGAGCCTGCCTGCTGCAACTATGACCTGGTGCAACCAAATAAATAAATAAATAAATGGGGGGGGTGGAAACTACTACTACTACTACTACTACTACGTTTTCCAAAGGGAACTTGGAAACCTCGTCTAAAACATTCAACAGCTGAATTCAATTCAGGGGGAACCAGCAGCATCAAAACTGCAGTGAATTATACTTTTCCCAAAAAATCCTTTTAAGTTGATCTACATACAGAGTCTCATCTTATTCTTCTTCCTTACTGCAAATTTATATAAACTTCCTACACCAACGTGTTTTCTTATACCAATGCATTTTCTTACACCCAAACAGTTTAACACTGTAGCGTTTAGCACTGAGGTAAACCAAATGGGAGCAACTCACCAAGTTTCCCGTTGCTTAGCCTCTTCTGTTCCACGTGGCCTTTAAGTGCTCTCACTTTTTTCAGCTTAGCTTCCTGATTCTCAGCTATTTCTTTGAGCCTCTTAAGCTTTTCCTGTTCAGCAGCTTGTTGCTGTTGACGCTGATCTTGCTGTTTCAAAAACTTTAAGCGCTGTTCCTGAAGATATAAGCCATCATCAGGCATGTCCTTTTAAACAGCAGACCACTAACCCACAATTAATCTAACCACGCCCTGAGGTGCCCAGGCAGAGGTACACCGGTGGCATTGCTCTGGTCTCACCATCTGTCCTACACGCTGCTATGAGAACCACCTGGGGAGTTTGTGAAAAACAGACTCTCCCGGGCCCAAGCCTAGAATCTACCTCTTAGGGGGTAAGATCCAGGAATCAGTGTTTTTATCCAAGTGGTCCTTGTGCAGCAAGCAAGCAGTGATCCTTGAACTAGTTTTCATGAGCTGCGGCTATAATTTTAAGAAGGAGCTCATGTAGAGGGGGGAGGCAGTAAAAGAAAGCTGTTAAATGATACACTTCGAAGTCCAATTTGGGTTCAAACCCAAGCTCTGCCACTTATTAGCTGTGAGACTTTGGGCAAATTACATAATCTCACCAAATCCACAAGTCTGTGTCTTCACCTATAAAATGAGATCATCACTAGTGCTCCTAGGGCTACAGTGAGGATTAAATGCAATGTGAAATGGAAATCTCTGTTTACAGTATCGTACATAGTTAGTACACACTCAATACACTTAGAAAAGAGCTAAAGAACTACTTAGTGCCTTTAGAAAACTGCAATAATGCAACTTACAATTTTATTTCTATTATATTAAAATTTTTAACTGAGTAATAGAGCCACACAATTTATAATCAAGGGTAAACTTCACAGATTAATATGCCTAAAGCATACAAATAACACAGAAATAGTTTCAAAATAAGACCCTGAGGGTAGAGATTTATTCTGTTAACAATCAACCTTTTTCTTTGAATTCATGTCCTTGCAACTCAAGGAATGCTGCGTCAGCATCACATGGGACCTTGTTAGAAATGCAAAATGTCAGACTCCAACCCACACCTACTGAATCAAAATATGCATTTTTAACAAGATCCCTAGGTGATTCATATTCATATTAAAGTTTGAGAAGCAATGATATACATGATTTTGAAAAAAGCTGGTGTCTGGCATCAAAAGTAGAAAGGATGCGCCGAAACCCTAGGAAGTATTACAGGGAAGGCCACCGTGCATGTTGAGAACCACCTTAAAGAATTCCTGGCCATCCCTTCAAAGCCCTGCTGGGGACCTTGCTACTCAAACCCTCAAGTTGTTCACCCCAAGTGAACTTACAGTCCCTCAAAGACTGGTCGGTGGCAGAGACTGGGTATTTAGACCAGGGGCTGGCAGACCTGCAGGCGACATCCAGCTTGCTATCCGGGTTGTAAGTAAAGTTTTCTAGGCACACTGCCACACCCATTCGTTTACCTATTGTCTATGGCTGCCTTCCTGCTACAACTGCAGAGCTGAGACAGCACAGCCTGCAAAGCCTAAAATATCTCAGCTCTTTACAGACAAAGTCTGACAACATCTGGTTTAGACCAGAAGCCCGTGGCTGGCAGGAGCAGCAGCAGGGAGACTGGTTTTGATAGAAATGGAGAGGCTTCCCATGTCTTCTCTGTCCAAGGGCAGGATGAGAATTAGGTGGTGGGTGAAGAATGTCCCCAGATAAAGGCAAGCAGCCTGTTACCAGGGCCAAGCAGCAGCTGGGGACAGGTTAGCGAGAGCAGCAAGCTCCTCTTGCTGTAGTAATGATTCAGGACAAGGTTAGCCCAGAGTAGTGCCTACAAGCAAAGCTGAGAGGTTCTTTCCGCTGTTCCTGTTTTACTGATACTCAACATAGCACGGTTAACTCTGATCAGAATGGTGGTCAGGAAGATTTGGAACAACTGGATGATTTAAGATTTCTACACAATGCTGTAGTGAAGAGAAGAAAGCAGATACCTTTCGGGTTGATGGTATCAGCACGTATGTATGAGGTAACTGGTTTACTAGTGAGGATGGAACGTAAACGGCTTTACACACACATTAACAGGAGCGGCCTGTTAGGTGTTTGAAAACACGGTATTACCTTAGTGGCCAGCATTTGTTGCTGGGCCTCAATCTGTTGTTGCTGGCGAGATGCCATTTCCTGAAGTTCAGCAAGTGTCAGGTCCATCCTAGGACTATTAACCTACCAAAATAAAAATGCAAACAATCCAACTTAGTACAAAATGATCACAGAGATTCCTCCCTCAAAGGCCTATTTATAAGCGTCACCTGAGCCAATCATGACAAAATTATTTAGCCATTTTTCTTCCATAATATTAAAGAAACCATTAACTTTTATATTAATACCCCACATTGACTTATTAAGATATAAAACATACTAACATACAGACCAACACTCTTCTAAGTTGTAAATTTAAATTAACTAGTTTCAATAGTCAGTGACACAGATGGAACAATTTGGAATTACCTCGTTCTATAGTTAAATTAGGAAGGCAGTGTTTCACCATATTACACATGATATTGGGACACTGGCAGCAAACCTAGAATACAGTCATCAAAACACCCTTTAAAACTATGACACTAGAATTTTAAAAATTCAAGAAACATTGGGTCATCAGGGACAAAGCAAGATGTCTACTCTCTAAACATCCATTGGACATGGTCCTAAGAGGTTTAACCAGTGCCACAGAACAAAAAAGTAGAAATAAACTGCATCCAGATTGAAAAGGAAAAAGTTTCTTTTCTGTCTTTACACAAAGACAACACAATCATCTATGAAGAAAATCCTATGGAATCTACAAAAAAGCTACCAGAACTAATAATTTATTTAGCAAGAATGCAGGATAAAACATCAATATGCCAAAATCAATTATATTTCTACGTATTAGCAACAACCAGAAACTGGAAAAAAAAAATTTTTTTAATACCATTAACAATAGCATAAAAAACATGAAGCACTTAGGAATAAATTTAACAGAAGATGTGCCAGACCTGCATACTGAAAACTTCAAAACATGGCTGAGAGAGAGAAGACTTAAATAAATGGCGAGGTGGTGCTCATGAACCGAAAAGCTCAATATTTTCAAGACGGCAATTCTTCCCAAACTGATCTACAGAGTCAACAGAATCCCAACCAAAATGCCAGCAGGGTTTTTTTGTATAAATTGACAACCAAATTCTAAAATTCCATATGGAAGTGCAAAGGACATACAATAGCCAAAACTTTGAAAAGAATGAAGTTGAAAACATACACTACCTGACTTCAAGACTTACCATGTTTCAGTAACCAATACAGTGTGTTACTGACATCATGATAGATAAACAGATCAATTGTACAGGATAGAGAGTACAAAAATAGACCCACACGTACATGGGGTAATTGATTTTAGAAAAAAAGGCAATTGAGTGGAGAAAGTTTAGTGTTTTCAACAAATACTGCTTGTACAACTGCTATCCATATACGAAAAACAAAATGAACTTTAACTCTCACACCATATGCAAATGTTACCGCAAAATGGATCATAAACTTAGATGTAAAATCTAAAACTACAAAACTTCTAAACTGATCAATTATACTGTATTAAAATTAAGAACAAGTCACAGACTGGGAAAAATATTTGCAAATCATCTATCTAATAAAAAACTTGGATCCAGAATATATAAAGAAGCCTAAACTCAGTAATAAGAAAGTAAACAACCCAATAAAGAAAAAATTAAGCAAAAGAGGTGAACAAATACTTCACCAAAGACAATACACAAATGGCAAATAAGCACATGATAGATGCCCAACATCATCAGACATTAGAGAAATACAAATTAAAACCACAATGTAATACCACTACGCACCTATTAGACAGCCAAAATGAAAAAGACTGACCATACCAAATGTTGGCAAGGATGTGGAAAAACTAGAACTCTCTGGTGGGGAATGTAAAATAAAACAATCACTTTGGAAAACACTCTGGCAGCTTTTTTTTTTTTTTTAATTTTTTATTTATTTATTTATGGCTGTGTTGGGTCTTTGTTTCTGTGCGAGGGCTTTCTATAGTTGGGGCAAGCGGGGGCCACTCTTCATCGCGGTGCGCGGGCCTCTCACTATCGTGGCCTCTCTTGTTGCGGAGCACAGGCTCCAGACGCGCAGGCTCAGTAATTGTGGCTCACGGGCCTAGTTGCTCCGCGGCATGTGGGATCTTCCCAGACCAGGGCTCGAACCCGTGTCCCCTGCATTGGCAGGCGGATTCTCAACCACTGCGCCACCAGGGAAGCCCTGGCAGCTTTTTAAAAGTTAACATACAACACACCATTGTAAAGCAATTATACTCCAATAAATATGTTAAAAAAAAAAAAAAAAAGTTAACATACATCTACCAAATGACCCAACCATTCCACTCCTAAGTATTCACTCAAGAGAAATAAAAGTATATGTCCATACAAAGATGTGTACCCAAATATTCATTGTAGCTTGATATGGAGTAACTGGAAACAACCCAAATGTCCATCAACAGATGAATGGATAAGGAGTGGTGCAACCAGACAATGAAGTATCTCTCAGCAATAAAAAGAAATCACTACTGATACACACAGCAAAATGGATGAATCTCAAAATAATTATCCTGAGTAAATTCAGACAAAAAGAGTACAGACTGGATGGCTCCATTTATCCTAGATTCTAGAAAATATAACTAATTTGTAGTGACAGAAAGGAGACTTGCTAGCAGTTCCCTGAGGATGGGGAGGGAGGCAAGAAGGAAAGGATTACAAAAGGACATAAGGAAACTTTGGGGGTGGGGGGTGATGGATATGTTCATTATCTTGATTATGGTAATGGCTTCACAGGTGTACACATATGTCAAAACTTATCAAATTGTATACCTGAAATATGTGCAGTTTATTATATGACAATTATACTTCTATCAAGATGTTTTTTAAAAACCCAGTGATGGGACTTCCCTGGCAGTCCAGTGGTTAAGACTCTGCGTTTCCAGTGCAGGGGGCATGGGTTCGATCCTTGGTCGGGGAACTACGATCCCGCATGCTGCGTTACCGAAAAAATAAATAAAAAATAAAAAACCCAGTGATAGGGAAAGATACATTGTGTCAAGATGCACTGAAATCCTGTTAATGGTTGAGACCATTTTTGTTATCGTCATATCAACCTTTCTTCACTGTAAGATAAATATGAGATCAGAGAAGAGAAACAGGAAGAATTTGGGGGGAAAAACAAAGAATTTGGGGAAAGGCAGAGTAGAAGCAAATGTAGGTTGGAGAGAGGTAATTTAGCTAATCCTTCACATTATTAAAAATTCTAAGCTCTGAAAAGAAAATGCCTACAAGGAATCCCAAAGATACCTGCTAAAATTCATACGCAGTAGCAAGAGCATTAATATATCATTAATCACTAAAAACGATGACGGCAACAAATAAAATCACCAAAAAAACAGACACTTCCTCCAACCTGCTCAACATCTGTTTTGTTCTGAATTTATGGTATATTCAGCATTTGAATTCTTTTGACAGCCACGTGGAGATCATTAAAATTAATCGTTTTGAAGAAATAAATTTAAAATAAGCCTTTTAAAGAGGGCCATCCTTAATAACCCACTGAAAAAAGAAGTAACAGTGAATGAGATTTAAAGGTTAAAAAAGCAGTATCACTGTGGTCCATACACGGCATGGGTAACAATGATCACTTACGCCATTCTCCTTTCTTCGATGTTCACCCGGAACTTTTACACCATTTCTTTTTAAACTTGGATCCTGAGACCTTGGTCCGCTCACTAAGCACAAAATTCAGAAAGCAGGCATTAACACTAGAGTTGACAGATATTTTAAGTCCCAGTTCATTTCTCAGTTCTGTTGTTAATGCTCTCTGATATTTTAAGTTGAAAATACATTTAAAATGCTTTCTAGTAGCAATGAAGTTATTAAGGTCTCGTAATTCAGCCTGTTCTGGAAAACCTTACTTGGAACTGTGAATAAATAGTCAGCACTAGAAAATGTCACATGCTAACCATTCCCATGCGTCAGATACCACAGGAGGCAAAGTTAAGAAAATAAATGTACTTCTGATTACGGGTCATTCACACCGTTTGCTTAAGTGGCTCCTCCCAGTTCTCTATTTAGTTACTCAGCAGTGAAATTGGGAATAGTTTCATTGAAAGAAATAAAAGTGAAAATTAAATCAACCCATCCTTGTACTCGTTAGAGAGTTTGTACCTTACACGGGAAGGAAGCAACTGAAAACAGAACAAGTGGCATTTCGAACATTTGGTCATTTTGCGGTAATTCCGAAGTATTATCAAGTACTTGCCCATTTATTTAAGTAAAAAAATTTCCATTTTCTTAGCTTGGGAAAGTACTAATTGGAAAACACTGTGCGTTCTGCTTTTTTGGCTAAAAAGAATTTTTCAAGCCCAAATATATGGGTCTCTCAGTACCACTTAAAGCATCATGAAGGGAAAACAGTCTTAAACTGATAAATTATAAGAAACAATATCAAAGAGAATTTTTAAATATGTGAAATTAAGCTTAGACCTGTACTTCCCAAAAGTTAGAAAATTTATTAAATTATCTCCCAAGAGGTTTTAGATTAAAATTTCTTTTGAATCAAATCTCTATTGTACCTGCGGAAGCTTAGCACAAATTTCCAGTAAATAAATATGTCTATCCTCAGGGCCACGTACCACGCTTATATCTAACTCCAATGAGTTAGCTTTACTTTTAAATACTGTTCAATTCTCTGACGAAATAGCTCAGGTAACCTGTGACAATATTTCTATAGAAGAAAAAAAAAATCTATCATTTAGGAATAACTGCTTTCTTTGCTGCCTCAAAGAGCACTCTGCCAGTTTCTCCTTGGCATATTCAGTTACATAATCAGAGTAAAAAGCAAGAGCTTTCAAATTAATGTCATATACATTCTGGGTCACAGGTCCTAGTTAAACTGGAAAAAGATTACAGTAACAGTCTCCTAATCTGTAATCTAGAAGTCTACACCACAAAGGCTCACACTGAACAGCAATCCTGTTTTATCCCAGTTTAGACACTATGTGGCACTGGTGTTTTGCGACAATGTGAAAACAGCGTCTTTATCTTTAGATTATATTTCTCACATTACAGACACACTGAAACTGCGTACTGCACTACTGAGAGGCTGTTTAATAATTTACCCGGTACGATAGAGAAAGATATTTGAACTAGCAGATGAACGGGGAAAATTCATCTAATTTACTAAAAGAAGATGTATGCAGTAATGTAAATAAAGAACAAAATAAAAATAAGATGCAGATGCCAACTTAAAACCACAAAAAAGAAGGCTGCTTTAGGGAAAAAAAAAAAAAAATGCATGCTTATTTAAAATAAAATTACAGACACCAGAGACATTGAAAGGCTTGTGAGCCAGCCGGGCTGAGGTGACTCAGGTTCCACTCCTGGCTCTGCCTCTAGGGACGTGGCCTCTGACAAGTCATTTAACCCCTGAGTATCAGCCTTTCTCATCTGTATAGTAAGAGGCCAGACTAAGTCAATTCTGGGGTCCCCCACGGTCTGAATGTCTAATTGCTGGGTACCATGTGGACATTTGTACTAAAGGAATAAAACTGAGATTCTGTGACATCTAATAATTAGCCTCTGTTACCGACAGTCTTACTCCCAAGAATTATATATACTGAAGTCACAAACCTCCCATTTTAAAAGTTCCAACATTTTTAGAAATAGCCAGTAATCCTGCTCCAACCAGCGGCTTCCCACTGAGAACAAAGCGTCCCCACAGATCTCAGACCTAAAACTGCCTGTTCTCCCACGTCCTATGAGACCTCCAGGGTCACAGGGATGGCTGTGTCCCGATGTCTAGGGCTGCTTTCAGCCCACTATTTCTCCACCTTCACGTATTACCTTCTGCCCTCTCCTCATTGTCATCTATAAACTCTGGTCACAACCCTCAGTCACCGCAGATGTGACCACCTGACACCCTGTTCTCCCCACTCCAAGTCCTGCCTTCATTCTGGATGACCTCACCATCCAAAAGCTCACCTCTCAGATCCATGGCTTCCTGCCTCCTCTCTAATTCAGGATCATTTCATGGCCTGGTGCAGGACCACGTCACCTGGAAGTGCTCTACCCCTGAAATCTTAAATTCAGACTTTCTACTTTTTGACCATAATTTCCTCTCACTGCACCTGTGCATGAATCTGAGACTTGCAGTTTCTTAGCACTGGTCTGCTCTTGCCCTGCAGCCCCTCTGCCTTCACTTCGTCCCCACCCAGCTTAGACGCCATCTCACCAACATCCTCTTCTTCCCTGTCCCACTGACTCCACTGAACTGGTCTGGCCAAACCCCAACCTTGGGTCAATCCAACCATCTCCTCTTACAACCTTCTGGGCTGCAAAGCATCACTGGGGAAAAACCACCCATGGTCTCCTGGTCTCTAGTCTCAACTGGCCTCCAGGGGACCCTGGTCCCCTAGCAGCACTCTCTCCTGTTCTCCACCATGGCTCCAACCATCACTTTCAGATGGCTGTGCCTCCTATCTCAGAGAAAACAAATGTTCTCAGATGAGAAGCCCCTCCCACTGCTCCCACAGGGAGCACATATTTACCTGCCTCTGCAAAGTTTCCCTTCTACCCAGTTAAAATGGAAGAGAGAATAAAGACGGAGACTTAGAGAACGGACTTGAGGACACGGCGGGGGGGCAGGGAAGGGGAAGCTGGGACGAAACGAGAGTGGCATGGACATACACACACTACCAAATGTAAAATAGACAGCTAGTGGGAAGGAGCCGCATAGCACAGGGAGATCAGCTCGGTGCTTTGTGACCACCTAGAGGGGTGGGATAGGGAGGGTGGGGGGGAGATGCAACAAGGAGGAGATATGGGGGTATATGTATATGTATAGCTGATTCACTTTGTTATAAAGCAGAAACTAACACACCATTGCAGAGCAGTTATACTCCAATAAAGATGTTAAAAAAAAAATTTTTTTAATAAATAAATAAATAAATAATGGAAGGGATACCCTTCCCCCCCACCTCCCACTGGCTGACTTGCCCATCGAGCATTCCCTCCTTCTTGTATTTCAGCCCACTGCTCTACTGACTCTTTCCTTCCCGCCCACATTAAAAACTGTCGTCAAACTTTTCCCATCTTCCAAGAAAACAGAACAAACAGAACCACACCCCTTTCTCCCCACCCCCCAGTCAAGGCTTAGAAGAGCCGTCTATCTTCGCTGTTCCCACTTCCTTACCTCTCACTTACCCCCCAAATTACCTGGCTCCTGATCACGTGCTACACCCGAGCATGAAATAAAACTTCAGATCTTTGTTATGACTGATAGGATGCTACCTACCAACGTCCCTGCCAGGGGGGCGTTCATGGCGAAGGAAGAACCGAACTTCACTCCTCTGACTTCCAAACCGTTGCAGGACATCAAACATTCGTTCACTATCGGCAACTGGACGTTCTAAAAGAAACGAATAAATGAGGTATAAATCATGTTATATGCAGGTAAAAAGAAAGACGAACATATCATTTACCGTCCTTCATGCAAATTATGCATTATGAATGCAGAAGTTACTTAGCATCTTACATCTTTTTTTTTTTTTTTTAAAGAACCCTTAGAAAATGAAGCATCACCAACTTTCCACCCATATAATCAGGGTCAAACGTGGGTGGAGTACAGGGGGGAGGACTGGATCCGGGCCGCTAGCAGGAGCTCAGGAGTCTAATTCAGGGGCCCCTCACTAGCCACAGGCAGGCTGGGAAGCTCTGCTGGTTCCAAAGCTCCTGTCATCTATTCCATAGGACAGTCTCTGAGGCCCCTTCTAACTCTAATGGTTCTATGATTCTCTAAGTGTACAAATGAAACATTAAAAAACAGCTTTCTAAATCATGTAGTCTGTCTATCGGATTTTTTTTTAATTACAATTTTATAAACTACGTTAAAAAAAAAAAATCAGACACATGCATTTCCAAACAAAAGCCTCTTTACTGCCCTGAAAATATGCTTCTTTGGCCCTTCTTCCAGTGAGACTGCCAGTTGTCAGAACTCTTCTAGAGACAAAAAGAAGGGCATAGCTAAATACCCTAATAAATGGGAACTTTAGGAGAAACCAGATTATCTTAAGCTCCCCTCAAAAAATCTTCCAATCTTAAGGGATCTGGATATAAAAACTAAATATACTGTCTGAAGATGCAACTGTTTAAAACCAAAGAACTTCGGTAACATCGATATAATTTTTAATATAAGAAAGTTGAAACAGTCTAAGAAAACTCAATGCACTTGTCAGTAATCAAAGACACTATCTGAGTACCTTAAATAAACAACACGGGTAGAGAATGGAGCAGCTAAGGGTTCAGCAGCCAATTCTGTGAACCCCTGAACTTAATCTGCTCGGTTGCAACGAAGTACAGCTCTGGTTCTTGACATACTGAGTTGACACAGATACCCCTCTCCTCTAAACCGGGGAAATTCTAACTAAGACCCCCCCCAGCCGCCAAAAGGAAACACCCATAGCTGAGTAGACACCCTCCCAAAAGAAATCCTCAGCAGACCCTCCACCTCCTCACAAAAAAAACAAAACCACACACACACACACACACACACACTTTATTTCAAAAGAAGTGAAATCCCCAGGTTCCAGAAGCAAAGAGGGAATTCAAAGGAAGTGAAGTAACTCCAGTCCACGCTGGGTTGGACCGTCTGACAAGGTCTAGGAGCTAAGGTCCTGATGGCCTATGACAACAAAAAAATCAGGCTTAGGCCAGCACACGCTGAAATACACTTCAAAGCCACCTATTCACCCCATGCTCTGACCACACCAATCCCCTTGTCCTGGCATCCATGCCTATGTGACTTTGAACAAGCCATTCTTAGCATTGAGAACTGTCCCCAGCACCCTTTTCTCCTTCTGCAGATGGAGCACATCCATCTATTCCTGCAGTCATCGCACGGTATGATAAAGGTCTGCTGATTCCTGCTTTTACTTGAAGGCAGGACACTTTCATCTCTCTATTCCTCACAATCAAGCACAGTTTCTAGTACATTATAGGAATCCAAGAAATGTTCTCTTAGCAAACAAATGAGTGCAGAGTAAGGAAATGGAGATGGCAGATAAAAGCTACATACTTTAAAAGACTGTCAGTTAAAGGAAATGGGAAACTTGAGAAGCTAACAAAGTGGAAGCAACAAATTTACTATTTTTATTTTTTTAATTTTATTTATTCATTTATTTATTTTTGGCTGCACTGGGTCTTTGTTGCTGTGCGCGGGCTTTCTCTAGTTGCGGCGAGTGAGGGCTACCCTTCATTGCGGTGCGCAGGCTTCTCATTGCGGGGGCTTCTCTTGTTGCGGAGCACAGGCTCTAGGCACACGGGCTTCAGTAGTTGTGGCACACGGGCTCAGTAGTTGTGGCTCATGGGCTCTAGAGCGCAGGCTCAGTAGTTGTGGCGCACAGGCTTAGCTGCTCCATGGCATGTGGGATCTTCCCAGACCAGGGCTCAAACCCGTGTCCCCTGCACTGGCAGGCGGATTCTTAACCACTGTGCCACCAGGGAAGTCCAAATGTACTATTTTTAAAATGGGGCACCTTGAACAATTTACAGCAAAAAAGGAGGAGTTGAAAACATTAACAGCTATTACTTGCTGAGAGCTTACATTAAATGTTATGCTAACAGGGGCTATGCTAAACCCCCTTCAAATGTCAGCTCCTGGGATCCTCACACAATCCTATGCAATAGATTCAATTATTATCCCAATTCTGCAGGGAAAACACTTGAGGACTACCGAGATTAAGTACCTTGTCTGAAGTTATAAAGCTGGCAAATGAAAGAGACAGGATTTTGATACCTAAGACCTTGATCTTAATCACACCATACAAACAACCCTCAAATGAATTATGAATTCACTGTAAGCCATCAAAAGCCCCAAAGAATTTTTCATGGAACATTTCAAGGTAATTCTAAAACATATCTGAAAAAGAAAATACACAAGAATACTACAGGATAACAATGAAATAAGCATTTGCCTTACAACACCAAACCTTTTATAAAACTACAATAATTAAAACTATTTGGATCATACACCATGATCAAGTGGGGTTTATTCCAGGAATGCAAGGATTCTTCAATATACGCAAATCAATCAACGTGATACATCATATTAACAAATTGAAGGAGAAAAACCATATGATCATCTCAATAGATGCAGAGAAAGCTTTCGACAAAATTCAACACCCATTTATGATAAAAGCCCTGCAGAAAGTAGGCAGAGAGGGAACTTTCCTCAACATAATAAAGGCCATATATGACAAACCCACAGCCAACATTGTCCTCAATGGTGAAAAACTGAAACCATTTCCACTAAGATCAGGAACAAGACAAGGTTGTCCACTCTCACCACTATTATTCAACATAGTTTTGGAAGTGTCAGCCACAGCAATCAGAGAAGAAAAAGAAATAAAAGGAATCCAAATCAGAAAAGAAGAAGTAAAGCTGTCACTGTTTGCAGATGACATGATACTATACATAGAGAATCCTAAAGATGCTACCAGAAAACTACTAGAGCTAATCAATGAATTTGGTAAAGTAGCAGGATACAAAATTAATGCACAGAAATCTCTTGCATTTCTATACACTAATGATGAAAAATCTGAAAGTGAAATTAAGAAAACACTCCCGTTTACCATTGCAACAAAAAGAATAAATTATCTAGGAATAAACCTACCTAAGGAGACAAAAGACCTGTATGCAGAAAATTATAAGACACTGATGAAAGAAATCAAAGATGATACAAATAGATGGAGAGATATACCATGTTCTTGGATTGGAAGAATCAACATTGTGAAAATGACTCTACTACCCAAAGCAATCTACAGATTCAAGGCAATCCCTATCAAACTACCAATGGCATTTTTCACAGAACTAGAACAAAAAATTTCACAATTTGTATGGAAACACAAAAGACCCCGAATAGCCAAAGCAATCTTGAGAACGAAAAATGGAGCTGGAGGAATCAGGCTCCCTGACTTCAGACTATATTACAAAGCTACAGTAATCAAGACAGTTTGGTACTGGCACAAAAACAGACATATAGATCAATGGAACAGGAGAGAAAGCCCAGAGATAAACCCACGCACATATGGTCACCTTATCTTTGATAAAGGAGGCAAGCATATACAGTGGAGAAAAGACAGCCTCTTCAATAAGTGGTGCTGCGAAAATTGGACAGGTACATGTAAAAGTATGAAATTAGAACACTCCGTAACACCATACACAAAAATAAACTCAAAATGGATTAAAGACCTAAGTGTAAGGCCAGACACTATCAAACTCTTAGAAGAAAGAACACTCTATGACATAAATCACAGCAAGATCCTTTTTGACCCACCTCCTAGAGAAATGGAAATAAAAACACAAATAAACAATTGGGACCTAATGAAACTTAAAAGCTTTTGCATAGCAAAGGAAACCATAAACAAGACCAAAAGACAACCCTCAGAATGGGAGAAAATATTTGCAAATGAAGCAACTGACAAAGGATTAATCTCCAAGATTTACAAGCAGCTCATGCAGCTCAATAACAAAAAAACAAACAACCCAATCCAAAAATGGGCAGAAGACCTAAATAGACATTTCTCCAAATAAGATATACAGATTGCCAACAGACACATGAAAGAATGCTCAACATCATTAATCATTAGAGAAATGCAAATCAAAACTACAATGAGATATCATCTCACACCGGTCAGAATGGCCATCATCAAAAAATCTAGAAACAATAAATGCTGGAGAGGGTGTGGAGAAAAGGGAACCCTCTGGCACTGTTGGTGGGAATGTAAATTGATACAGCCACTATGGAGAACAGTATGGAGGTTCCTTAAAAAACTAAAAATAGAACTACCATACGACCCAGCAATCCCACTACTGGGCATATACCCTGAGAAAACCATAATTCAAAAAGAGTCATGTACCAAAATGTTCATTGCAGCTCTATTTACAATAGCCAGGACATGGAAGCAACCTAAGTGTCCATCATCGGATGAATGGATAAAGACGATGTGGCACATATGTACAAAGGAATATTACTCAGCCATAAAAAGAAATGAAATGGAGGTATTTGTAGTGAGGTGGATGGAGTTAGAGTCTGTCATACAGAGTGAAGTAAGTCAGAAAGAGAAAAACAAATACAGTATGCTAACACATATATATGGAATCTAAGGGAAAATAAATGTCATGAAGAACCTAGTGGCAAGACGGGAATAAAGACACAGACCTACTAGAGAATGGACTTGAGGATATGGGGAGGGGGAGGGGTAAGATGTGACAGGGTGAGAGAGTGGCATGGACATATATACACTACCAAATGTAAAATAGATAGCTAGTGGGAAGCAACCTCATAGCACAGGGAGATCAGCTCGGTGGTTTGTGACCACCTAGAGGGGTGGGATAGGGAGGGTGGGAGGGAGGGAGACGCAAGAGGGAAGAGATATGGGAACATATGTATATGTATAACTGATTCACTTTGTTATAAAGCAGAAACTAACACACTATTGTAAAGCAATAATACTCCAAAAAAGATGTTTAAAAAAAAAAAAAAAACTATTTGGCCCTATCATAAAACTAGAAGAAAACAATAAAAGTAACTGACTAAAGCTTATAGAAACATAACTTCATATGAGATATAACAAGAATTCAAAGTGACATTTCACATCAGTACGGAAAAAAACAGCTGTTCAATAAGACACTTAAAAAAAATTCACGGGGGACTTCCCTAGTGGGGCAGTGGATAAGACACCGCACTCCCAACGCACGAGGCCCGGGTTCAATCCCTGGTCAGAGAACTAGATCCCACATGCATGCTGCAACTAAGAATTCACGGGGCACAACTAAGGAGCTGGCGAGCCACAACTAAGGAGCCCATGTGCTGCAACTAAGGAGCCCGCCTGCCGCAACTAAGACCGGCGCAACCAAATAAATAAATAAATAAATAATAACTTTTTTAAAATTCACAGGATTTCCCTGGTGGCACAGTGGTTAAGAATCCACCTGCCAATGCAGGGGACACGGGTTTCAGCCCTGGTCTGGGAAGATCTCACATGCCACGGAGCAACTGTGCGCCACAGTTGTGACACCGTGCACCACAACTAAGCCTGCGCTCTAGAGCCTGTGAGCCACAACTACTGAGCCTGTGTGTCACAACTATTGAAGCCCACGTGCCTAGAGCCCATGCTCCACAAGAGAAGCCACTGCAATGAGAAGTCTGCACACCGCAATGAAGAGTAACCCCCGCTCACCGCAACTAGAGAAAGCCTGAGCGCAGCAACGAAGACCCAACACAGCCATAAATAAATAAATAAATAAATAAATAAATAAATGTATTAAAATAAATAAAAGAATTCCATCAATAATCAAAAACAAGGTGACCGGGCTTCCCTGGTGGCGCAGTGGTTGAGAATCTGCCTGCCAATGCAGGGGACACGGGTTCGAGCCCTGGTCTGGGAAGATCCCACATGCTGCAGAGCAACTAGGCCCGTGAGCCACAATTACTGAGCCTGCGCGTCTGGAGCCTGTGCTCCGCAACAAGAGAGGCCGCAACAGTGAGAGGCCCGCGCACCGCGATGAAGAGTGGCCCCTGCTTGCCGCAACTAGAGAAAGCCCTCGCACAGAAACGAAGACCCAACATAGCTATAAATAAATAAATAAATAAATAATTCCCATTTCAAAAAGAAAAAAAAAAGGAGACCATGCCGGGCTCCCAGAAAAAAAAAAAGTTTCAACTCAGAGAGTGAGCCTTGGCAAAGAGAAAGAACACTTCTTACTCTAAGAAAATCAGCCAGAAGGGTAGGCGCACATGCAGAGAAACCTGAGGTAAGTACAGAGGCAGGAAACTGAGGAAGCTCACAATGCGTGGTTTCAATCATCTCGGGAAAGTAATTTGCAGAATGCAAGGAGGCCACCAGAGCAACTAGAGGCTCATTTATTCATTCAGTAAATATTTATGGAGCACTCCCTCTGAGCTGGGGTGCAGCAAGGAACAAGACAAGCAGGTCTCTGCTCTTAGGGAGTTTACATTCTTGTGCGTGTGTGAGGCTACAGGGATTAAAGAGGCAATAAACTAATAAACACACACAAGAAAACAGACAGACACATCTCACGCAGAGGATCAAATCAGGATGGAATTGTGTAACAGAGAACCTCATGCCTGCTTTCGTAGGAAGCTCGGGAGAAGCGTCTCTGAGGAGGCAGTGTTTTAGCTGCAATCCAAATGGCCAGAAGGAACCGGCAATGACAAAATCTGGAGGGAGAGCAATAGAGGCAGTGGGAACAGCTGGTGCCACTGGCTCTAAGGCGGGAAAGAGCGTCGTTTATCCAGGAATATAAAAAAGCTGCAGGAGGCAGGCAAGGAGGAAAATGGTACCAGATGACATCAAAGAACTCACAATCTCAGATCAAGACGTTGGATTTTATTCTAAGTAGAAGAGAAAGCCATCAAAGAGTTTAAACAGGAAAGTCGAACTATCAGATTTTTATTGAAAAAGGATCACGTGGGTTTCTTTATGGGAACGGTCTAATCTAGCGCCTATGTGAAGTAAGCAATTCGGGGAGAGTGCAGAAGACCTTCCTGAACACCCAGCTGTAGGGAAGATGAATAAGAGGACTCGCCTGGCAAGCAGTGGGCGCTCGGCTGGAGTCACACACCGTGAACGGTGTGAATGCAATGAACACAGTGGGAAACGTGTGCTGGGGCACTGCACCCCCAGGGCAGAAAAAGGAAACAGTGGGAGCTCACCCAGGCTGCACAGAAACAAAGCAGAAATCATGAAAAATTATTCCCGCATCTACAAACTCCTAAGGGGCCAAAAAGAAACCAGGCTGTCCCATTTCAGGGCTCCAAAGAACTAAGTAAGGGGGTTGATGTCAAGGCTTAAAACAATGCCTATGTCTCCTGCCACCACAGTAACTCAACACCAAAGAGCTTTCCCGAAAAACCTACAAAACCTCAGAGAGGGCAAAACAATCAGGACGCCTCAAATTCCTAACTAAGTGCAGCTTAAGCATGCAAGAAACACTTGTGAGCACTATACATTTTACCGTAACACCCCAGAAGCTTCCACCCTGTGTATCAGCTGCCTATCTTTTGACCTTTTATACTGTAGTGTCTACGGTGTCTTGCAGAAAAAGAAAACAGCAGAAAGACTTTGTAGGTCGCAACGGAACTGGACTGAGAACACTATCTCTGATGGGCACCCTATTCTGCAGTTTCTCCGCGGATACACACGTGCGGCACACAGCGCCTCATCTAAAACCGATGATAATGAAAGATGGCACGACCGAAGCAGGCATACCGGAGCCGCACCACACTTCAGCCAGGTGGCAATCGCTCTCGCCAGGTTCCTTGCAGAGATCCACCACATCTCTGCAGACGGTTTCCGGAGTAACCGGGACTTCCGTGAAGTGCTGCTCGTTGTTGCTGAGGTACACGGTGAGAAACATCTGGAAACAAAAAGAGAAACACAACAGTTATCAGTATTGTCTACACGGGTGCTGGTCACTTTTTACTCACCTCGGATTCCTTTCCCCAGATGGTCTCAGTCGAAGTGCAAATGCACAACAGGACCGTCTGGCTGTTACCTGGCCTGAGGAAGGGAGGGACCTGGAGCTCGGCCGATGGACACCAGCCCGCCCCCCTCTCCTGGCAGCGCCTGCAGAGCCCTTGGGGATCCCCGGAGCACAGTCAAATCAGTGCACACAAAAGGTCGTATTAAATTTTCCTCTGGGAATTCCCTGGCAGTCAAGTGGTTAAGACTACGTGCTTCCAGTGCAGGGGACGTGGGTTCAATGCCTGGTCAGGGATCCCACATGCCGTGTGGTACGGCCAAAAAAAAAATCTTCCTCTGACATTTTATTCATGCTATTTGTTTACCAAATACTTATGTAGTTCTTAGTATGATGTGCCAGACCCATACTACAGATAGATCTTATCAATCCTGTGAAGATGATCAGGGGATGATGATCTCACACACACACACACACACACACACACACACACATTTATGCAAAGCCTCTTTTGGGAAGGATACACAAGAACAAAACGTGTTGCTTCTGAGGGTGGAGATGTCTTTTTTTATAAGAAAGAAAAGATGCAGTATCTACTTTTACTGGGAGAAAGACTGCTACTGAGTTTTATTTATTTATTTATATAAATTTATTTATTTCTTTATTTTGGGGTCTTCATTGCTGTGCACGTGCTTTCGCTAGTTGCAGTGAGCAGGGGCTACTCTTCATTGTGGTGCACGGGCTTCTCATTGTCGTGGCTTCTCTTGTTGCGGAGCATGGGCTCTAGGAGCACAGGCTTCAGTAGCTGTGGCACGTGGGCTCAGTAGTTGTGCCTTGCGGGCTCTAGAGCTCAGTCAGGCTCAGTAGTTGTGGCGCATGGGCTTAGTTGCTCTGCGGCATGTGGGATCTTCCCGGGCCAGGGCTCAAAACCGTGTCCCCTGCACTGGCAGGCAGATTCTTAACCAGTGTGCCACCAGGGAAGCCCGATACTGCATCTTAAAGACACTGCTACTAAAGAATTCAAGTTTTAAAAAAATAAATAAAAATGCATGACAATTGGGCTTCCCTGGTGGCGCAGTGGTTAAGAATCTGCCTGCCAATGCAAGGGACATGGGTTCAAGCCCTGGCCTGGGAAGATCTCACATGCCGCGGAGCAACTAAGCCCGTGCGCTACAAGTACTGAGCCTGAGCTCTAGAGCCCGCAAGCCACAACTACTGAGCCCACATGCCACAACTACTGAAGCCTGTGCGCCTAGAGCTCACGCTCCACAACAAGAGAAGCCACGACAATGAGAAGCCCGGGCACCGCAACGAAGAGTAGCCCCCACTCACCACAACTAAAGAAAGCTTGTGCACAGCAACAAAGACACAACACAGCTAAAAATAAATAAATATTTATTTTAAAAAAATGCATGACAATTAAAAAAAGGAATACAAGTTTTCATACCTATTAAATAACCAAAAAAAAACCCAAACAAAAAAACCGTTGTTAATTCCCAGTACTGAAGAAACTGAGTGAATCAACAAACAAATTGATGGCGGCAATGCAAGTTGGCACACTCCCATGCTCATTCACTCAGTGAGGACCTATGCCGGGAAGATTAGTATGTATCAGGATAAAACAAAACCGTAAACAAACAAAAAAACCAGACATCTTGAAAGCGTAATCCCACTGTCAAAATTTATCCTGTGAAAATAATTCTAATCAAAGAGAATACAAAGCCTGTGAAACATGAACTTGATGGGCCATTATACATTCTGTAAAAATAATTAATGCGACTATGCCAAACACTGGGGGAAATTGGGGTTTTAAGGCTCTGACAAAGCAGAATGAGTAGGATCTGCACGGTGATCACACTGACACAAGGACATCACACGACAGCTGCAGCACCTGCCAACAGTCGGCCACACAGCTTCCCATGCAGCTTAAACCTCTCTGCCCATTACCCCAGAAGTGAGACAGATGCATTAGGCTCTTCTTTGTTTTGGGGGGGCGCGGGGGAAAGCAGGGAAGGAGGGGGAAGGCAGTGCCTCATGGAAACTACGATGGAAACTGGCTAAAACAGCAGACTGGGTGCCTCAAGGATCCGGTCCAAGTAAGGGGAGAAGACGACATGCACAAGAGAAGACGGCCCACTGGGTCAGCGGGCTCAGCCCCCGGGGGCTTCCTACCTCCTCCCTGCACTAAAACCATGATTTCTTAAGGTAAGCCAAGTTTCCACTTCCTGCAACCAAAACTCTTTAACTCACATAAACATGTGTAACATAGAAAGTAACCCCCAAAACTAGAAAACACGAGAAGGGTACTCATTACAGCTAGAGGGTAACCCAGAAAAAAAAGTTTAAGTGGATAATGTTGAAACAGTAAAATATATAAAAACAAAACTAGAATTTGCCAGGATGAGCTCAGAAGCTTTCACGCTGCTATCAGGTTCTTCACATTCTGATAAACTGTGCTACATAAAGATAGATACATAGTTCTAGGCCTCAACTCAGTCAACACTTTCAAACTGTTACACAAAATGAACACAGGTTTCCACCCTGCTGCTGCTCTGGATACATACACAGTGTATTTAACGAGAGAGATAAATAATTTACACTTGAGTATTAAACTGTACTCCTCCTCAATATTCCCTACCCACACCAATACTTTCTTTGAAGTTCAACACTTCAAACATAGTAACTGTTTTCTTTGTAAATATGAGACCTAGAGGCATTTATTAAATTACAGAAATATTTAATACACAGTATATATACGAAACATACTGTATCAACAAATAAAAGGCTATTACATAAGACAACAGCACCTTACCTCGTACACTTCATCTTCTTAGAGTCCTTTCACACACATTATCTCAGAAACTTACATCAACCCTCAAATAAGCAGAGCAGATATTACTTTCTCTTTATAAATGAAGCAAAAGACTCATTTATAAATGAGTCTTTAAACTGGCTACTAAAATGAGAGGGTCACGGAGCAATTCTGTTCTTCTTTATCCATCCTCTACTCTTTAAGTTGTTCCTTATGGCAAAAAAATATTTTATAGCAGAAGAATATTAGGAAATGCCTATTTAACCACAGTAACCAAACTTGAATAGAGATCTGGTCTTTTACTTTCTAGAAAACAACAGCTCCATTTATTTAAAAGTACAATTACAGGGAATTCCCTGGCGGTCCAGTGGTTAGGACTCCGAGCTTTCACTGCCAAGGGTGCAGGTTCAATCCCTGGTCGGGGAACTGAGATCCCTAAGTTATACGGTGCGGCCAAAAAAAAAAAAAAAAAGTACAATTACAAATAAGAATGATGAGAAATGTGTTCTAAGATTACTTTTCCCCCAAAATCCACAGGATTAACACTGGTATGAATGGTGAGTACATGAGTGGACCCTATTCCTGCTGTCACCCATGAAGACAGCTCTGTGGTGACTTTTTCTAGCTATGCTGAGCGCTTGGAGGTGGGCCAGCAATGTGACCTGCTGCTGACTCCCAGGTGGGAGATCTGGGTTCTAACCCCAGACTTGTTAATAATTATTAGGAAAGTAATGTCACCTCTCTGAATCTCAGCCTCCTTGTCTTCAAAATAAGAGTCCTAAGTTCCCTAAGAGCTGCCATTTAGTTCGGGTGTTTACTGGGGGTCACAGTAAGAGCCAACATCTTCACAACAGTCTACAAGCTAGAAGTCAGCAATTCAGTCACGAAATGAGGACCTAAATAAAGGCAGTGGTAAGGAGGACAGAGGAAAGAAGGACAGATTCAACAGAAAGACAGGATCTGGTGACTAAATGGGGGCAGGGGGTGTGCAGCACATAGGGGTGGGGCAGGAATGGGAGGAGAGAGGAGGGAGGGAGTTTTGCTTGCGTGAGCCGACCTGGGATCTGCCCACTCCAACACCTGTCCCCACCCCCTCTCCAGTCCGCACCTCCTTCTAACCCTCTCTCCCCTCTGCTCCGCCAGCATCCTTCTTGCTGTCCGCCCCCTAGAGCCTGTGCACTGGCTGCTCCTGTCTGCAAGGTTGTTGGGTCGAAACCTCCTCGGAGCTCCCGGGGTCGAATGTGAAACTGGCCCCAGGCGCGGAGGGCAGGGAGAGACCGAAGGAAAAGACAGCCCACTCCGGACTGGCGGGTGGCCACTCAGTAAGCAAGGTAGCTTGCTTCTGAGACTTGTCTTGGGGGCTGCAGAACCCATGGATCCCTGCCCCCGCCCACCAGAATGTTAAAACCTTATGGAGGGGACTTCCCCAGTGGCGCAGTGGCTAAGAATCCGCCTACCAATGCAGGGGACAGGGGTTCGAGCCCTGGTCCGGGAAGATCCCACATGCCGTGGAGCAACTAAGCCCGTGCGCGACAACTACTGAGGCTACGCTCTAGAGCCCGTGAGCCACAACTACTGAAGCCCACGAGCCACAACTACTGAAGCCCGTGCACCTAGAGCCCTGCTCTGCAACAAGAGAAGCCACCGCAATGAGAAGCCCGCGCACCACAACGAAGAGTAGCCCCCGCTCGCCGCAACTAGAGAAAGCCCGTGAGCAGCAATGAAGACCCAATGCAGCCAAAAATAAATAAATAAAATAAATAAATTAAAAAAAAAAAAAAAAAGCTTATGGAGAGGCTTTAACTGGGTCCAGTCTCCAGGCTGCGTCCTTGGGCAGCTTCAGGCTCGGGGGAAGGCAGGCGGAGCGCACATTCCAAGGACAGGAAAGCGGGTGCACGGCCTCCAAGCCGGGGTCCAGCTTGCAAGTCAAACCTGCGGTCACGCCTTCTTGATGACCTTCCCCGACAAACGTTCTTCCCGGTGTGCCAGCACGGCCTGCCCCCTCATCTCCCCGGGTCTTTATACTCCAACACTGCCTTCCCAGAGAGGCCTTCCCTGGCCATCCTGCCTAAAATCCCACCACCGTGCTCACACGTGCACACACGCGTGCGCACACACGTGCTTCTCCGCGGTCTCTCCTTGGCACAGTGACCATCATACCATATATTATAGTTATTTCACTTGCTTTTAACATCTGTCTTCCCTGCTAGAACATAAGCTCCACGAAGTCCAGGGTTTTTTCTGTTCCATACAATATCCTCGGCACCTTGATCTGTGCCTGGTCTGTGACGAGCACACAATAAGTATGTGTTTATGAATGAATACGTCCAGTAGCTGTTACTGCACTTGACAGATTCACCTCTGATTTATTTTCAGAGTAAGTGTTCCCTCAGGTATTGACAGATGGTAGAGCAGATAGTATAAAGCACAGCTACACGCACTGACATAAATTAGTTTCCTCTCCTCATTTCTTCAAGCTTACATCATGCTACGTCCTCCTACTTCTGTTTCAACATTCTTTTCATTCATGAAAGATATATAGGCCATCTATTTTTGTTTTTTTCTTTTTGCCACACCGCCCAGCTTGTGGGATTTTAGTTCCCCAACCAGGGATCAAACACGGGGCCTCGGCAGTGAGAGCACTGAGCCCTAACCACTGGACCACCAGGGAATTCCCTATAGGCCATCTATTCTGTGGTTTAAGTTCTAATGTAGAAATCATCCTTACTAAATAGTTATTATAGCACACAGCACAAAATTCAAGAGAGAGAGAGAGATCACGCTGTGTGGGGAGGACACAGCCAGCCCAGAGGAATAAATACCCCAACCTGGCTCCCTCCTTCTTATATCATCCACCCCACCACTCCCCACTGGACAAACCCAACTAGAAGTCGGACGGCAAGGGAGGCCATTCATGTGGTTTATAGAAGTCAACCTCCTGGGGCATAAAGCAGGGTAGAGACAGGCCAGCAAAAGCTGGTCCTCCTCTCCATGCTCAAACTCAATTACTTCAACCTCTACGTGGTTAGAGAGGGCCCTTGAGCCACAATCTAAACAGAATGAGAACACAAGATATAGGAAAAGAATATCCCAAGCAGAGGGAAGAGCAAATGTAAAGGCCCTGAGGAGGAATCAAGTTTGTCACATTTGTGGAAGAGGAAGGTCATTGTAGAGAGAGCAAGAGGAAAGGATTATAAGAGATCAATTCAAAGAGGCCAGATGATGCCAGACCTTAGAGGCCACTGGTCCTCAAGATGTGGTGCGTGCGGACAGAGGGTGTTTAACTATGGATGGCTAGGTCCCACCTTCAGAGTTTCTGATTCAGTAGGTCTAGGATGGGGACTGAGACGCTGCATTTCTAACGAGCTGCCGTGTGGTGCCGACACTGCTGCTCTGGAAACCACAAGCTCGAGAGCCACTGTTCAAAGGCCAGAGCAAGGAATTTGGATTTTAACCTAAGAGACCATTGGAGGCAAATCATTAGAGACAAAAAGCAGATTAGTGGTTGCCAGGGCTGGGGGAGTGCCTGCTCAGAGGTACAGGGCTTCTTTTTGGGGGGATGAGAATGCTCTGGAATTAGTGGTGATGGTTGTACCATCTTGTAAACACACCAAAAACCACTGAATTGGATACTTCAGAATGGTGGTACGTAAATCCTATCTCAATTTTTAAAAAAAAAAGAAGTCATTGGAGGATTCTGAACAGCGTATTGAAGTCATTTTTATGTCATTTTTTTAAAAATCACTCTGGCTACTTTATGAATAGACTACAGGGGGACAGGCATGGAAGACCAATTAAGAGGAAATGTAGCACATAAAATGAGATATAATGGTAGCACAGACTGCAGGTAACAGCAAAGGTAGTGAAAAATGGCTGGATTGGGGTTATATTTTGAAGCAGAGCCAGCAAGACTTGCTTAATGGACAGAATATGGGATGTGAGCGTAGAGAGAAATTAAGAGTGAACGTGGATTTGGTGTCTAAGCAACAGAGTTAAGAGTAGTGTGGGCTTCCCTGGTGGCGCAGTGGTTGAGAAGCTGCCTGCCAATGCAGGGGACGCGGGTTCGAGCCCTGGTCTGGGAAGATCCCACATGCCGCGGAGCAACTAGGCCTGTGAGCCACAATTACTGAGCCTGCGCGTCTGGAGCCTGTGCTCCGCAATAAGAGAGGCCACGACAGTGAAAGGCCTGCGCACCGCAATGAAGAGTAGCCCTCGCACAGAAACAAAGACCCAACATAGCCATAAATTAAAAATAAATAAATAAATAAATAAATAAAAATTTAAAAAAAAAAAAAAAAGAGTAGTGTGACTTATTGAGCTGAGGAAGGAGGAACAGGCTGGGGAAGGGCCCACAAGTCAGGGGTCTCGTCCAGAAGTCCCACAGAGAACAAGGATCCAGCAAAGGACTGGGAAAGATCCATCCATAAAAAAACAGAAAGAAACCCAAAGGAGTGTGGAGTACCAGAGACCAAGTGAACACAGTGTTTCAGATGAAGCTCAGCGATCTCAGAAACGAGGGCTGAGGACTGGTCCCCAGCGCGGCAAGATGGAGGCTGCTGGGCGCCTTGACCAGCGCTGTCTGAGGAATGAGGTTGAAGGCCTGGGCTGAGACAGGCTGAGAGCCTGAGGGAAGGATGCAGAGACTCAGAACAGAAAGACGGAAAAAATGGAGCCACAGATGGAAGAAGACACAGTAAAAGGGGTGCTTTGTTTCTTCTTTATTTCAACATGGAGTTTTTACGGGACGCTTTAACGGATGGAATGACCCAGTCAAGAGCGGAAATGGTGTTGATGATGCTGAATCTGTATCTCTAGCCACTGCCTGCGCCCTAGACTGCCCAGCGGTGATCTGCGTCCGGAGGACCCACAGACACTTCATGCTAGGCTTGGCCAAAGCAGCACAGTCCCATTCTCACTTATTTTCTTTGTTGTAGTGATTATTTTACTTTTTAAGTTACAAAGATAGTTTACCTTTATTTTGAAGATTTCTTAATTGGACACCACAGCACGGTGACAACGATAGAGCTGGAAGAGGTGGCTTTGAGCCATGACAGTATGACAGTTCATGTGCAGCTGAGAGCAAGTGTCTTCCCATCCACACCAGAGAAGGGGTGGGGGAGAGGGACCACCCACCGGGTCCAGCTGCTCCCGATGGCCATAATACCTATAATTGCTACACCTCCCCCTAGAAAATTCTGATTAGAACAAAAAGGCATCACACCATTTGAAATTAACCTTTAAAACTCATTTCACCCATCTTTAAATTTATAGACTTTAAGTATGTCCCCAAGTTTTAAAGGTTAAATATCACTTGCATTTATATATCACTTATAATTTTAAATCTTTTAATTATAATCTGCCCACAATTATGGGCTTTACTGATAATTTGTAACTATTTCAAATTTTATAGAGAAAGTGAAACAGGCATTTTCTCAATAAGTATCAATTCTTTTCTTCTTAACTTTACTTGGAAAAGGAGCAAAAAAGAAAAAAGATATGGTTGTCAAGTGGCGGGGTGGGGGGAGGGATGGACTGGGAGTTTGGGGTTAGTAGATGCAAATGATTACACTGAGAATGGATAAACAACAAGGTCCTAATGTACAGCACAGGGAACTATATTCAGTACCCTATGATAAGCCATAATGGAAAAGAATATTAAAAAAAAATAAAAGAAGAATGTAAAGAAAAAAGAAAAGAGGGTCAAAACAGAGGGCTGGTTAAACTAACCTATCATGTTAACCTGAGAAAAAGTAGGCACACATGCTCTTTATATTGCTACTTTCCTTTCATCTTTGTTTCATAAGTGTACTATGCTACAAAAGATAAAAGAATTCTTCAAAATGTAATTTAATTACCTAAAAAATAAAACAAAATCAAGATGAAGCTGTTTTTATTTCATTTTGATGAAGCAGTTTTATCAGCATGTTGAAAACTTACTAAAGAAAGAAATTTTAGCCTATTCTATCAACTAAGTCCTTCTGAAAACAATTGTAGCCAAGAATTCATGATCTTTAATGATAAAAAATAAAACTGCTAAATCTTAGAAGTTTTCAGCATCTGATACCAAAACATTTTAGAAGGAAAAAAGCACAAAGAGCAAAACTTTCAAAAATGTGTCAGTTATGCATTGTTTTATTACAAAACAGTATTCACCATATCTTACTATACAAATGGAAAAATATAATATGTGCATACATACATGTAATACATGCAAAAAAAAAAAAAAAAAGCCTGGAATTAAATTCACCAAATTAACAGTAGTTATGCCTTGGTGATAAGATTATGAAATAAATTTGGGGGAGCTTATCTATGCTTAAGTTTTCTAGAATGATTAAACATCACTTGGATAATAAAATTGATTTTTTAAGGAATCAATAATGAAATTAGTAAGATAAACATAAAGTACCATTTTTATTCCCTGGGTCCTTGCTATGAGACATGTAAGGCAAATATCTGTCTGACAATGCCTTTCTAGGGTTACCATACTGCCTTAACTTTAGCCGGGGACTAAAAATAAACAATCAAGAAATATATCTTAAATGTCCATTAGAATGGAATATTATTCAGCCATAAAAGGAATGAAGTACTGATGCATACTACACATAGATGAACTCTGAGAACATTATGCTAAGTGACAGAAGCCAGACACAGAAAGAAACATCCAGAATATTCAAATCCATAGGGACAAAAACTAGATTAATGTTTAGCAGCGGCTGTGGGGAGGCGGAATAGGGAGTGACTCTGGAGGATGGAGTTTCTCTCTGGGGTGATGAAAATGTTCTGGAATTAGTGGTGATAACCTTGTGAATATACTTTAAAAAAAAAACCTACTGAATTATATACTCTGTAGGGTGAATTTTATGGTATGCGAATTGTATCACAATTAAAAATGCCTACTACATACTTACTATGTGAGAAATATAAAAATCTCTTAAGGGCTTCCCTGGTGGCCCAGTGGTTGAGAATCTGCCTGCCAATGCAGGGGACACGGGTTCGAGCCCTGGTCTGGGAAGATCCCACATGCCGCAGAGCAACTGTGCCCGTGGGCCACAGCTACTGAGCCTGCGCGTCTGGAGCCTGTGCCCTGCAACAAGAGAGGCCGCGATAGTGAGAGGCCCGCGCACCGCGATGAAGAGTGGCCCCCGCTTGCCGCAACTAGAGAATGCCCTCGCACAGAAACGAAGACCCAACACAACCAAAAATAAATTAATTAATTAATTTTTTTTTTAAATCTCTTAAAAGAAATAAAATTTACTCATGAAAAGATTAGAGAACAATTTAGTACTGAATTACATGAGTGAGGCTGTAGGTAAAACGGAAATTCAGAAAGGAGAAAGATGAATGTGATCTGAGGTAGACTGAGGTTTCAACAAAGAGGCATAAATTAATGGAAAGCATAAAGAAATAACAGAAAAACAAAACAATAATCTATAGTAACCTTACTTCCAAAATGCCACCTTTTCCTGACACTTTAGATTTTTTAAAACACCATATTCTCAAGAAAATAGAGGTGACTTCCTTAGCTTCTTTCCCATATGGAAGTAAGGAAGATGGAGTTCCCTAGAGTTAAATCCCCTGGGAGGCTGCCGTGAGAAACCCGGTTATTCTCACTGACTCACAACTGTGTTCCTGGGAACTTGTGACGTAAATTAATTTCATCATAAAGACTGCAGCAATAATCAGATCAAAACAACACATGAGCCTTTACAGCTGTACCTGCGGCTATGAGGACAATAAATTGCTGGGGCATCTGAAAATGCTCATGACGTCTAGCTTGGATGGAACAGAGGAGATGACTTTTCTTCCCTTAAAAGCTGGTCAGCCCTTCTCAGTGACATACAGACATAAACTGTTAACTTCTTTCCAACTTGTAAATCAAGAACTTCATTTTTTTTATAGTATGAGCCACAAAGAGAATAGATTACCCAATAAACAGCAAGAGTCAAATCTAGAGTATACTTAAGAGCAGAGGCTATAACAGACAGATCACACAGGGCAATACAAATGGTAAAACTTGGGGGTGGGAGGATAAATTAAATTAAAACAACAAGGTGTCACTTACAACTATTAAATTAGTCTTCTATTAAAACATAACATCTAACAGGGATGAGGTTGTGGGAAAGTGATTCATTCAAAGACATAATGATGGTACTAAAAATTGTTAAAAATCGCGTTTGGAAAGTAAAATGAATCATGTATCAAAAACCATAAATTTATGTATACCTCATGAATTATCCCTAGAGAAATAAATAAAATGAATAAAAACTCTAAATGCCTGAAGATTTTCACTACAGTGCTAGATCAATAAACAGCAAGATAGAAAACTAAATATCCAGTAAGTTAAGCATGGAAAAGAAGTTAAAATACAACTGCTGGAAGGATTATGACACAGCTAGCAACTACTGTAAGCATAGTGTCAGAAAAATGGTACGATAAAGTTATAAAACAGTAATATTAAGTTGTAGATTGTAACCATTTAAAACATCTGGGGACTTCCCTGGCGGCGCAGTGGTTAAGAATCCGCCTGCCAATGCAGGGGACACGGGTTCAAGCCCTGGTCCGGGAAGATCCCACATGCGGCGAAGCAACTAAGCCCGTGCGCCACAACTACTGAGCCTGCGCCCTAGAGCCCACGAGCCACAACTACTGAAGCCCGCGCGCCTACAGCCTGTGCTCCGCAACAAGAGAAGCCACCGCAATGAGGAGCCCGTGCACCGCAACGAAGAGTAGCCCCCGCTCGCCACAACTAGAGAAAGCCCACGCACAGCAACAAAGACCAAACGCAGCCAAAAATAAATTAAAAAAAAAAAAAAAGTCTAAAACATATGGACACAGGAACTGACTTGTATGGAATACATAAGTGAAATCCGTGGTATTAGGAGATCGGGTATAGATGTCACTTTAAATTTGTTTAAATCTCAATGTTAATATATTTTTACAATAATTTACAATTTAAAGGTACACATAACACAATACAAACTGTGATAAAAGAATGTGAAAATATTTCAGTAAAAACAGTAAATGTGGTTCGATTCTTAAAGTGATCAATCTGAAGAGAAAGAAGATTCAGGGAAAGATCAAACACTATGTTAAGCTGGGTCAGGCCACACCTCCCCACACGCTGTGCACAGTAATTCACACCCAAGTCATGTCTGAAGGAAGGCTTGCCTTTCCAAACATCCAAAATCACAGACAATTTTCATTTAAAAAGAATAGATCAAAGATTTATTTTTAAGAGTTCCATTTTTACAGGACATGTATTCACTGTAACTATAATGTTATGCTATTAACACAAGAATGACTCATTTTAAAGAGGAATTATTTCAGATTAAAATTTGGAAGACTTTTCCAAGAGGAAATTAAAAAAAAAAAAAACTGGCCCGGGCATTTACAAGAAATTTACTTGTGTCAGAGGCCAAAGTTTATTCCTTTTATTGAAAAAACCATGTGAAGTTCCACAGAAAGAAAAAAAGAATTAAGAGTTTAAGACGTTCCCTGTCAGAGAAAGGAAATTAAGCTTTGCAATAATACCTTCAGAGCTTTGATTTACAAAAACTCAAATTGCTTAGGATTACCTATGAGGGAAAAAAAAAAAAAAAAGAATGTAAGAGGAGAAAAAATTGCCCTTTAGAAAAAAATGAACAATCTGTAAAAAGAGTGACATAAATCCTCCCCAATCTTACAACTCACAGGAAACTCACCATAGGGACAGCCAGGTAATAATGCTAGTAGTGAGGTTAAAGTCAAAATGGGTTTTGTATTTAATAATTCCTCTGTGGAGAAAGAGTGCAATGAATGAAGGAAGCCCCCAGACTTCCTTCCAGAAGAGGATGCTGCTACTAGGCTTCCTGTAACTGGTCAAGAAAAACACCTCTCTCAACACTCATACGTATAGAAAGGGGATTTGATTAAGACGCAGCAACAACAACCAAAGCTTCCTTCAGTCTCTCAAACGCACAGAGCCATTCAGCCCAACTATGGCTTACAACCCTGGAAGGGGTTAGAAATGAGATGCAGATAGTTCCGATCTTCCGGGATTTTCAGCGTCCTGCTCCTTGGAGTCCCGGCTGTCTGCTCCCGTGGTCACTCTGCTGGCAGGGACCGGGCAGCGAAAACACTGGGTGGCTCATTTGGCTCCCTAACTTGGACACTCCGTCCTAGCGGCGGGCTGGGCTGCCATCCTTCTGTAGGAAGTGTGCCGTCCTAGCGGCGGGCTGGGCTGCCATCCTTCTGCAGGAAGTGTGCCGTCCTAGCGGCGGGCTGGGCTGCCATCCTTCTGCAGGAAGTGTGCCGTCCTAGCGGCGGGCTGGGCTGCCGGCCTTCTGTAGGAAGTGTGCCGTCCTAGCGGCGGGCTGGGCTGCCATCCTTCTGCAGGAAGTGTGCCGTCCTAGCGGCGGGCTGGGCTGCCGGCCTTCTGTAGGAAGTGTGCCGTCCTAGCGGCGGGCTGGGCTGCCGGCCTTCTGTAGGAAGTGTGCCGTCCTAGCGGCGGGCTGGGCTGCCGGCCTTCTGTAGGTAGTGTGCCGTCCTAGCGGCGGGCTGGGCTGCCATCCTTCTGTAGGAAGTGTGCCGTCCTAGCGGCGGGCTGGGCTGCCAGCCTTCTGTAGGAAGTGTGCCGTCCTAGCGGCGGGCTGGGCTGCCGGCCTTCTGTAGGAAGTGTGCCGTCCTAGCGGCGGGCTGGGCTGCCGGCCTTCTGTAGGTAGTGTGCCGTCCTAGCGGCGGGCTGGGCTGCCATCCTTCTGCAGGAAGTGTGCCGTCCTAGCGGCGGGCTGGGCTGCCATCCTTCTGTAGGAAGTGTGCCGTCCTAGCGGCGGGCTGGGCTGCCAGCCTTCTGTAGGTAGTGTGCCGTTCAAGCAGCGGGCTGGGCTGCCGGCCTTCTGTAGGAAGTGTGCTGTCCCGTTACCCCAGTTATCCCAGCCTGGTCGGCCCTTCCCCCTCTCCTCCCATCTCAGTGGGCAACCCAACAGAGGTCTCTGTGGAGCCTCCCTCAGGAGCAGCGGGGACACTACACCTTTGAGTCCTTTGCTCAAAGAGATACTCTCCAGCCTCCCTGATGATCAGTCCAACCTTATCACAGTTATCAGATGATCACTGCTTACAGAGGCCTATTATGACTTCTGAGCCGTCTCTCCTGCCTAGAGTTTACTCTCGAGGCCATTAAACTGCTTTATTAAATCTTCATCAATTACCATGAGTTACATCTACTAATGTTGTATTAAAGATCAATGATATTTAAACCTACTTCTACACTAAGTGTACCACTCATACACCACATGTACTGCCTTTTTAGCATGGAATGTTTTAAACATCAGTCCATCAGTTTCTATGAGACATCTGAGTTATTTAAAAAAAAATTATAAAATCATATTCAATGGATTTTTTTTTTAACATCATAAGCTATTTCTTTGGTCACAAGAGCAAGTGAGTAGAATCTAGAAATCAATGACACATTCGTCTACCAATTTAAACAGTACTGTTAAAAAAGTTCATCACACGTGGAATATCCTAACCACTCATTCAGTGTCACCTAGCGTACACAATCATTTTCTGAGATAATTACCATTCTGGGGAAAATGACACAGCAAATATGAAGTGGTTACTTTAATTGTGGGAAAAATTCATTACATACTGAAAAACAGCTGGTCTTAGGTATCTGATTACATAACCACTTCACCTACGTAAACAGAACAGTCACCTCCCCTGAGACTAAGAGGAGTCTTATCCCATCAACGTCAGTCACTCTAAAGAAGTTCCTGGTTCTGCTTCCTCTCAATCCCAACTCCTTGTTGACTTCAACATCTTTCATCCACTCATCCATTAGGATTTACTGAGAACCAATGTCACACTGGGAACACAGTGATGGGAAAGCCTGCACTCTTTGGGGCGGGAAGAAGAGACTGATAGACAAATGAGCATGGTGTATAAGGTGATGTGACAGAAAGTGATGCAGATGATGAGAGGAAGCGTCCAATCATGGTTGGGGGAGGCGTCTGGGGAGGGGCAGCTGAACTGAGGCTGAAGGAGCCGGCCACTCGAAACATCCGGAGACGACATTCCATGCAACGGCCCTGAGATGGGGGACGGGCTTGGCCTGTTGCACGACCACAAAGAAGGCCAGTATATCAGGAATACAGGCACGTGTGAACGAGGGCAGAGAGGTAAACAGCTGATGCAGGGCCTTGTAGGTCAAGAATAGGGATGCGGGGTGAAGAATGAGGGAAAAGTCACTAGAGTAGTTCTCAAAGTGTGGCCCCCAGACCAACAGTATCAGCATCACCTAGGAACTTGTCAGAAACAGAAAGTCTCAGGCCCCTGCCTAGACCTCCTGACTCAGAAAACCTTGGGGTGGGGCTCAGCAATCCCACTGAAGTTTGAGAACCACTGCATTAGGGGGTTATAAGCAGGGACGTAACACGAAGCTAAGTTTCTGGGTAACGTGCTGTAAATAAAGTAAAGCACTAGTTGTTTCACCAACAGATAACAGCAGTGCACCTTAATCTGTACAGTGTATATTAACTATTATAATGCCAATAGTTAACCCAGTGACAATGTCAAAACATCACAGATTTTATACCTGTAACTTACATAATATGGAACATCAATTATACTTCAATTTAAAAAATCAGATTCATATACAATGGTATTTATCTTTGCAGATTTTGAATTTCAAGGAATTTCTGGTCAATTTCAAGAAATACTAAGACCCAGGGGCTTCCCTGGTGGTGCAGTGGTTAAGAATCCACCTGCCAATGCAGGGAACATGGGTTTGAGCCCTGGTCCAGGAAGATCCCACGTGCCGCGGAGCAACTAAGCCCATGCGCCACAACTACTGAGCCTGCACTCTAGAGCCCATGAGCCGCAACTACTGAGCCCATGCGCCACAACTACTGAAGCCCACGCGCCTAGAGCCCGTGCTCCGCAACAAGAGAAGTCACAGCAATGAGAAGCCCGCACACCATAATGAAGAGTAGCCCCCGCTCGTCACAACTAGAGGAAGCCCGCACACAGCAACAAGGACCCAACGCAGCCAAAAATAAATAAATAAATTTATTAAAAAACAAACAAACAAAAAAAGAAATACTAAGACCCAAAACACATTTTAAATTATCTGCCCCACCGTTAGGGCCTCAAATCACCAAATGAGAAATCTAGAAAACCCACTCTTTTCCTCACCTCTCTCCCTAGCATAGCTCACGTTTCCTCCACCCTGTTCCTTAGTGTCAAAGTCATCCCTATCCTTCTTGAATAATTCAAAGCCATAAAACTGCCTCCAACCCCGTCCCTCCCACACATATACACCTCCAGCCGGAAGTAAACTTTCTCTTTGCTTCTCACACAACCACTCACACCACAGTTGTTTGGATCCCTGTCTCATTTGTCTTACTGATCTATAAATTCCTTTGGGACAGAGGTTTTGGTCCTTACATGCTTCCTCCTCCCAGATTTTCTCCTCCCCCCACAAAATACTACACATAGCAAATCAGTAATACGTGTTTGTTCAACTGAACCGATACTGTGGTTCGAAGACTCAAAGTTCCCCAGAAGATGGGAATGTGAACAGGAGACAGACTTGGAGAGAGTATGTTCACGTCATCAGGCGTAAGAAGCGTTTATATGCGAACACGTGGTATAACTTCAAAGTGAGCTTTCTCAGAGGCAGTGTCTCAAGTGAAGAAAACAAAGCATTCTGCTAACTTTGGGATAACCTCAGAAATCTTTTCTCTCCTTTTCAACTATGCCTGAAGCCTGATTTAGATAGATTTCAAATTCCACCAAAGCTTTAGGCTACTCTGCTTTAAATGTCTGTCATAGACAAACAACAAAGTAAAAGAACTAAAAAAATATATTCAACTAGTTCATTCTCCATCTCACCATCTCAACCATTCTGTAAGCTTAACGTTGGTTAGTATGCTTTCTTCTAAACTGAGTACTGCTGTCTTGTAGGCATGTGTCTTGTTTTACATAAAGATACTGTTACAGACCTCATTCTATCTTCTGCTTTTATTCACTAAGCACCGAATTTTTTTATAGTTTTTATTGGAGTATAGTTGATTTGCAACATTGTGTTAGTTTCTGCTGTACCGCAAAGAAAATCAATTATACATATACATATATCCACTTTTTTTTTTTAATTTATTTATTTTATTTATTTATTTTTGGCTGCGCTGGGTCTTCGCTGCTGTGCATGGGCTTTCTCTAGTTGCGGCGAGTGGGGGCTACTCTTTGCTGCGGTGCGTGGGCTTCTCATTGCGGTGGCTTCTCATTGCGGAGCACGGGCTCTAGGTGCACGGGCTTCAGTAGTTGCAGCACGCGGCTCAGTAGCTGTGGCTCACGGGCTCTAGAGCACAGGCTCAGTAGTTGTGGTGCATGGGCTTAGCTGCTCCACGGCATGTGGGATCTTCCCGGACCAGGGATCGAACCCGTGTCCCCTGCATTGGCAGGGGGATTCTCAACCACTGCGCCACCAGGGAAGCCCTATATCCAACTCTTTTTTAGATTCTTTTCCCATATAGGTCATTACAGAGTATTGAGTAGAGTTCCCTGTAAGCAGTGTATTTTTAAGATCCATCCATGATGCCATGAGTACAACCAACCCACTGCTTCTACTTCTTTCCTTTCTACCTCACACTTTGCTATAGAAGTGGTCCTCCATTTTCAAAGATTTCACCTCTGTGAAATTCTCTGGGAAAGCTTAAAACCCAACTATGGACACAAATTTAAATAGGCAAGAACCACCCTCGCCAAAGAAAATCAAAAATAAGAACATTCGTCACCCAAACAACATTTATTAAAAGCGCACAGCGTATCACACACTGTGCTCCGTGTTAGAAACACAGAGACGAGAGGACCGGCCACACACTCAAGCAGCACACAGAGCAACACAGGGGCACAGCAAACACGTGACAACGGGAGAACTTCCTGGTGGAGGTTCAGATGACGTGCAGTGAGAACAGGGAAAAAAAAACACTCCTTTCAAGGAGTACTACTGAACCGAAAACTGCAGGATGAGTAAGACAAGCAGGAAGAGGGCCATCCAGGCAGAAAAACATCACATGTAAAGGAGTGAGAAAACCTAGCATGCTGTCATCACTGCAATCCTGGAACTGCTGAAACAGGAAGATGTGAGGACAAAGAGAAGAGACAGGTCACTTTTCAACCCGTGAGCCGCAGCTGCGCCGTAGAAACCTACAACGTACAAAACTTGTTTTACACACACAGAAAATTATGGCAAAGTCAGATGGTGCAGAGCAGGTGGTGGATGGCAATGTACAAGAAGGTGCAACTTACCAGGAGCGAAAGGAAAAGGGATCAGGCCCCACAAACAGTCCTAACGCAGGGTCCCTGGGAGCACATGGGAGGTGGTGAGCAGATCTTCCAGAACTGCCCCTCGATCCCGAAGGAAGGCCGGCTGAGCAGTGAGGAGGTAGCCGCTCTTCCATTCAGCACAAAGCAAACACACTATTTACTCCCCCTCCACGGTGGGTGCTAGATTTGAAGTGCTGACTTGTTCTGTGTTTTGAGTCTTTCAATCACTTCCACTGCCCACTAGAGGCAAAATATTCTGGAAGTCTATCTTGACACAAAAAGGCCAAAATCCACTGGGCTAGACAATAAAGAAACTTTGTATCTAGCTAAGCAGCTTATATCATAGTCTGTAAGTAATACAAGTCTGTCTTCAAGAATTCTGGAGGGGAAAGAGACAGACTGCTGTCTCAGAAAGACCACCACGGGGTCTTCCCTGGTGGCGCAGTGGTTAAGAAGCCGCCTGCCAATGCAGGGGACACAGGTTCGAGCCCTGGTCCGGGAAGATCCCACATGCTGCGGAGCAACTAAGCCCGTGCGCGATAACTACTGAGCCTGCGCTCTAGAGCCCACGAGCCACAACTACTGAAGCCCGCGAGCCACAATTACTGAGCCCGCATGCCACAACTACTGCAACCCATGCGCCTAGATAGAGCCCGTGCTACGCAACAAGAGAAGCCACCGCAAAGAGAAGCCCGCGCACCGCAAGGAAGAGTAGCCCCCACTCGCCACAACTAGAGAAAGCCCACGCGCAGCAACGAAGACCCAACGCAGCCAAAAATGAATCAATTAATTAATTAAAAAAAAAAAAGAAAGACAGACCACCACGAAGTAGTGTAAGAAAGACCACCACGAAGTAGTGTGTAGATGGAATGAAGGCATGAAGAACAGTAAGGGTAAGAAGATAAATAAGCAGAGGATCACCCCAGTCCAGGCAGGCGAGGGGTAATGCAGAAGAGGAGCACGAGGGGCTAGAGAGGAGGGGTCCGTGACAGTGATGAAACCATTATGGGAGAAAACAGAAGAACGGAAGGAAAGCAGGATAACGCCCAGGTCTCCCGACCACTGAAAGCAGCAAGCAAAACCTACCAGAGAAAGGATCCTATCTACCTTTAAAGTGAAAGTGTTATCCAAAATAGCCCCCCTTTCCAGGAGATCAAAAAACGACCTACACATCACAAACCAGCTATCAGTTAGCAACTAGATATTGTTGTGGTGCAGAAAAACACTGGCACGAGGAGACCCTTTCTAGAATTCAAGTCACCTCTGACTTGAATTTCCTAGGTCGCTGGCTGCTTTGTATCTGTCAATAAAATGAAGATTATCACAGTGCTAAAAAAAAAAAAAAGGACGTCAAGGAACTTGTAGGTGAAAGTATCAGAAGCTTCCAAGGTGGCGTGGTCACATGGTCAAAGGCACAGTTGTTGTAAAACACTTGCAGGGTTATGGCTTTCTGTAAGAAACCTGATGTGCCCCGCTCCGTTTAAAGAACCACGGGGACAGAAGAAGGCTTTCTCTCAAGCTCTGCAGAGCTCTCTAATGATATAAAAAGTCTGGTTTCTCTTTCGTCCCACAGGAGGAGCTTGTGGACACGTCACCCTCCCCATCCCTGTCCTGGGCTTAATCCCAACCCCGGGCAGGTGTTACTGTTTCTTCTCTCACCCCTGAAGCTTCTGAACACCTAGAGCAAGTCACACACTGCGTGGACTGAGTCCACAGCCACTTCACGCTAACAGCTGGGCCCTCGGTGTGATAACGCTTTTGTCCATCTTAGGTGGTTTTCTGTAGTCTTCCTATGACGTGGGTTATCAGTCTCTCACACCTTTCCCAGTTCTTTCGCTCTGGCACCGCCATCATCCATTCTCACACAGCAACGGAGGGATCTTTTCTAATCTCTCAGATTATGTCACTTTTACTGCTTAAAACTCTTCCAGTGGCTGCCACATCCCCTCCCCTGCACCTAAACTCTCTGCCCCAGCCCAGGAAAGCCTACACGCTAAACCTCTCCACCTCCACTCCTGCCACTCGCCCCCAGCCCGCTAATCTCCAGCCTCACCATCCCCATTGCTTCCTCCGGGCCTTTGCACCAGCCCCTGGGAATTCTGCCTACTTGATATGCCCCTCCCACAAATCTTCACAGGACCAGCCCCGTCTTGTCATTCAGGTCTCAGACGAAATGTCACTTCCCTGACCATCCAATCTAAAGCAGCCATCCCAGTCACATGATGCTATTTAAATCCGACATAACTCCCATGTTTTGTTTTTTTTACTTTCCATATCCGCCCCCCTCCAAGCCCCACACTAAACATCTTGAAAGGTAAGCTCCCTGAAAACTCTCTTCTTCTTTCCTGTGTCCATGGCACTTAGAACAGTGGCTGGAATATAGTGGATGTTCACTAAATACCCGTTGAACAGATGTTGTCTCCAAAAGGCCATCCAAAAACAATCAGCAGGTTAATGAGGAAGAATGAAGAGCGATGATTTAATGTGATTTCGTTTGACATCAGTCCCTAGTTTATTTCCGATAAATTCATCTGATTAAACTGAATCACTATTCCTCACTATACAGACAACCCTGGGGCAGCAAGGGGAGATGTTGTCATTCTGCCCACGTCCGGAGATCCCACCAGCAGTGGGCATTCCTTCAAGTCATTGCTGTACCTCTCAAGCCACTGGAAATGACTGCACAATGACGATGGCAATCTCTCAGCAGACGCCACACTTTCCTTGCCCTCCACGGCTCCCAACACGCCTACTCTACTCTGCCCTTTCTTTCCTACCTCATCACCTTCACACCCTGTTTAAAGATACCGTCGAAAGAAAGATTATCCAACGCCCCTCATACAAAAGGTAAACATTAAAAAAAAAGAAGAGGAAAAAAAAGGGTAATCATTACACCCCTTCTCTTTCCCTGCTGATGTGGAAGAACTAAAATCTCTATGGAAGTATTAGACATAAAAAAATAATAGTCACTGAGATGTTTACTCTGCACAGGGTGAGGTCAGCTCCACATCAGTCGAAACTTGATAAGAAACATTTACCAATCTTCTCATCCAGTTTGGATTTAAATATGGGAAGATACCTCTGTTTTCCTTTTTCTACGTCAAAAATAATTATAGTTATGCTCTGAAAAGCAATATTTGAAGTTATCATTAGCCAAAAGAACATCATGACTACTGTCCTGCCCAGTATATAAAAACATTCTAGAGAGACTTCCCTGGTGGTCCAGTGGTTAGGACTCCGGGCTTCCACTGCAGGGGGCATGGATTCAATCCCTGGTGGGGAAACTAAGATCCCACATGCCATGTGGCTCAGCCAAAAAAAACAAAACAAAAATAAAACCATTCTAGAACATTTCTTCACAGGTAGACCTCGTTTTCATTTCATTTCTGCCAAGTGACCTGCAGTAAATTACCGAAACCCTTTGAGCTTGAAATTCCTTATCTGTTGTATAAGAAGGGGGTAGCCTCGCTTCACAGGGTCATAAGGAGATTACCTGGGATGAGCAGCCTAACCTCGAGGCAGGTGTTGGGCACATGAGGGGCTCCAGGAGAAGCTCCCTCTCCATCCTGGGTGGGAAATGAGAGCACAGGGCTTTCAACCATGCTGGTTTACAGAGAAATTGTTCATTCCACTGTGGAAGACCATTACACTGCCTTGACCATTTTTTATTTTTACCACTAGCAGTTTAAACTGGTATTCTACAATAGTTTACTCCTTATGGTTTTCCATTACTTTCCTAAACTTGCGCCTTAGGGATTTCTGGTAGAAATGTTTCAAATTTAAATAAATAGTACTAAGTTATAAATCTGTTTCTAGAAAAACCACTGTAATATGCATTTCAAAAGGGAAAGTTCAGTATTTACTGGCCCCATGAACATTTTCAATGAAAATCTGGTTCCATTAACCAAATAAATCATTTGTTTTTTGGATAAATTTTATGCAGAAAAGAGCTAAAAATGGCCACAGTGGCTGAGTCTGCGAAGCTACTTTTCTTGCACATGACCTAACTATGTTGAGAATTTGCATTTCTTCGATAAGATAGTTTTCTTTTGATAAGACAGTATGCAGAACGTTTTAAGAACCCTCCTTAACGCTCAGTGCTCCTAAAGGATCTCCTAATGACTAAGACTTCTTGGCTCTCCCCAACAAGATGAAAAATTTTACTGTCTCACCTACCACTCCAGAGTAAGTATACCTCTCACATGGTCTGTCGTCTATGTTTGCTTTTCTCAACGACATCTGATTAAGGAAAATGTTCTGTTCAGTACCTAGCACACCGTCAAAAAAAGAAGTATTTAAATAATGTTTGACTTGACTACATGGCATGAGCTGAAAAGAACACCCTGGATTCCTGAATTCTTATATCCCATTCTTCATATTCTTTGTGATACTTGTTAGTAGAGAAGGGTGGTGAGAGGTTTACAATACATGATGGCAAATCATACCAACATGTATTGGTACGCAGTTACCTTATTTGAGCTGGAGCGAGGCTGGACCTCACATGAGCTGCAAGAATGGCTCAGTGTTAAGTTAGCTTTAGAAAGACTTTTTAAGGAGTCTCACACACCATGGTAGATTACCAAGAGATAAAGGTCTACAGTATTCCTTAAAAGCTCCAGAAAAGAGAGGTTTTGTTTTCTTGTTTTTACTGTCTGCTGCTGGGGGGCAGGGGATGTGAAGAGGGAGAGAAAACAGTTCTTCCTAGAAGCAGTGTATGAATAAATGACCCTCCGTGTCCCTCCCAGATAAAGAAGTTCTAAGTTAATTTTTTAAATATAAGCAGGTTTGTGCTACGTTTCTTTATAAAGTCTAAATCTGGTTTCTCTGAAACAGGTAAAAATACAGAAATTATTAAATGCTTTTCAGCTTTTAATTAGTGTAGCAGAAGTCAAAAGGCAACAAATTTCACTACAGCACATGAAATGTGAGATACTTTGCACATTTTTTAAAATAGACGATTTGTTTAACAGCCTTTGAGAATTACAATTCTATAGAGAACCTACCTTAAACTTTCTTCTGGAATAAAACCTTAACTAACTCACTACATTACTACTCAACAACAAAAAGAAATTCTTTCAGGACATGGTATAATCATAATAATACAATGTTCCAATGCTATAACTTGAAAGGTTCATAATTTCAAAACACAATTTCAGTTTGGGAAAATACGTGCAAATAAAACCAGCAATTCTACATGAAAGTAATACAAGTATTTCAGCAGAAGTTAAGCTCTTGGGCTGTACAGCTAACGAAGCTGCACCTAGTTGCCTTTAGAAATATATAAATCTGACTGACCAGGTATCAAACTTCTAAAGGAGCTACTACAATATCCCATTTTTTTGGTCCCAGACTCCCCAGACTAGAAGCTCAAATAATCAGATATTATTTCACAACATCATGGGATAACTAGAAATAATTACGATACCTCTGAAGCACCAAAAGATAAGAAGCCATAAACCTAAAAATAAATCATGATTGGTTCAATTGAGCTCTCTAAAATAAGCTATTATTTTCTCGAAAATGTTATCCGTATTAGGGCTACGTGATAAAATTTGTTTAAACAGAACACTAAATTAAATAATCGGAAAAACCATTCTCCAAGTCATTAGGGATAAACAGGCCATCACTATTTCATTTAAACTATTAATGTAAATGTGAAGCTGCAATATGGGATTCAAATGTAAAATTATCCTTTGTGCCACTTCGTCAAACTGCACTGTCAATACAGTCAGCGGCCACCAGGCACATGTGACTATTTCGATGTAATTAAAATTAAATATATTTTTTTAAAAAATTCAATTCCTTGGTCCCACTAGTCCCATTTCAAGCGCAGTAGCTGCAGGTGGCTGGTGGCTACCATACTGGACAGCACAGATGCAGTTCATTTCCATCACAGCTGGATATAAACGCCAAATATATGACATCAACCACTGAGACAGGCAAATTCAAGTCCTCTGGCCTTCCATGTGGCACTGCAGAATACTGTGTGTGCTTTTGTGTGTACATTTTGTTAATTTACGTTTCAGCAGCAAGTACAAACAAAAATTTTTATAAAACTATATCTAAAAAGAACAGTGAATGCTTATAGAGTTAGCTAAGCTCCTTCATAAAAACATTCTTCTTTGAATACAACACTTCACAAAATGAAAGTAATGAAAAAAAGATATCTGACATAATTTTAAATGGCTGAGAAATTTTGCTTTTAATAATGATTTCCCTTTATTTGATAAGTAAATACAATGTGAGTGGCTCACTAAAAAGCCATACTGTCAAACTGCAAATGACCCTTTCTTTAATGAAGAAAAAATAAGGCGTCAAGTATGAAAGAATAATCAGTTTCTCCTCACCAAGTTGTGGAAATATCATCACAGAACCAGACATACTAACTATGGCAGGTATCTGAAAATGAGTGTAATTATTACCCCCTTTTCTGCAGTACCCTATCATTTCCTCTATTGCGATCCTCAGCGCTTGTCTACTTATTTTTAGTTAGCCTGCTAAAATGCATCGTCCCCTTCTGGTTTGGGGTCCAAGTATCACTTCATGTCCCACCTGGAAGAAAATCACTTGATTCTCTAACATTTGGTGAGAAAACACATGAACACAATTTATTTGCACATTTTTAATATAATGCGGTCTAACTATCAACAGCAAATTATTTTTAACATGCCTTTAAAAGCAGATCAAAAAAATGTACTCTTAATGCCACAGAACTATACACTTAAAAACGGTTAAAATGGTCATTTTTATGTTACGTACATTTCACCCCAACAAGAAAGCATATCAAGGCAACTATCTACTTTCTGAGACTATCCATTTTTCCGTATTAAGCATAATGCTCTTCCTGATAAATTAGAATTTTTCAAAGTAATAAATTCAAAACCTCACTTGGTGGAATAAAAATCCACATTAAAAGCTAAAGAGGAGAATATATTTAAGAAAACAATCTTATTTTCAAGTACCCCAAACATTACAGGATAAAGACGCATATAACATGAGGTTTCTAAATGAAAATTTGTTTCATATTTTTATGTGTCGCAAGTATAAGAATCTCCAGTTTAACCAACATTTCAAATTCAGGAGAAGTTCTTATCTAGCAACTATTCTAAGCGAGGCAATGAGACACTAACTGCTTCATAGACAGTAACTCTAATCCTCACAACCACCCTAAGAGCTACTATCATCCCCATTTTGCAGATGGTGAAATTGAGGAACAAATCAGTAAAAAAGAAAAAAGGCTACAGTCACAAAGGTAGGAGCTGAGCAAATACTGCGCATGCCATCATCACACCACACAGAGTCTCATTAAGAGTCTACTGACATTAGGAAAGGCAACCAGAAGAACCATGCTGCTAAATTTCAAATATAGTCTAAAGAGCTACATAAACTTTTATAGATTGTGATGATCTGGTATGTAGTTGGGAGAAAGAAAACTTTCATAAGCATTAAGAAAGCCCAAAGAATACCTTCCTTCTTCAAGGAAGAAATCATATTGCAACAACTCACACTTGTTGTCTTGCTCCTATTTTTAAGAAGAATTCACAGACAACTTGCAAAAGTTATTTTAAGGCAAAGAAATGTAAATCCAAGGAATAAAAAATGTTAACAGCAAAATCCCTCACCCTTATCCAATGTCCGTATTTTAATATTGGGCATTCACAGCACAAACCTAACTTCATAAACAGGTATTAAACTAAAATAGGATGCATAATGCTATTAACACTTTCAAATTCCCTGAATCCTGGCAGGACAAACTATCCCAAACCATCTAAACTCAATTATCAAATCCAATAAATTAAGTGTGACCAGTACGTGAAAGTTTAGGACGCCCTCCTTCAACACAACCTAGGGGGCCTGGGGACAGAATATTATATTCTGCATCTGTGACTACATATAAACAAAATTTGTCGCCACTCATTCCACAGATTGTATAAAAGTAAAAGAAAAGTTGTTTCTCTGTCTTAACAAATGAAGCCATAAGAAAACATCGGATGACTGCAAGATGATCCCGCTTCAGTGGGAGAGGTGTAAGTACAACTTCCTCGAGGAAACACACTAATGAAGTCTGCATAAGCCACTGCAACCCTCCAGGTTCTGCGACCGTTGAAGCAAAGGGGCATTTCAAATGTCTCAAACCTGCTGTTCACCTGTGTCCTGGTGGCCACGTCAAAAGCCTATAAAGAACTCACTCATCTTCTCAGAAGTCTCGCTAAACAAGTTGTGGGAAACAGCAGGAACCAGGCAAATGCGTTTACTGCGATCAAAAACTTTGAGGTTGCATTTATTAAAACCAGTTTCCAGAAAGAGATAAGAGTGGCTTGGCTGCCATCACAGCTATCAAGATCGAAATTCAACTAAAAAGCAAGGGTTCTCTTTTCAGTAGGTATATTTCACTCCAACTTAAAGCTGTTTGTTTAAAGACAAAGCAAATAACAAGATTCCCGGCTCCCTTGTTCTTGACCTTCAAGAACTGCAAAAAGTCAGGACCCAGCCAAAGAGAAAAAGAAAAGTTCGAGTGGCTGCCTCACCGACTCTGGAGCAGTTGCTGGAACCCCTCCCCTCGGTGAGGGTCTCCCCGCTCCCGCACGCAGGAGCTTGGGGTGGAGAGCCCGGAGGATGGAGCCGCAGCAGTTCTCCCGAGGTTTGCAACGCAAAGACCACCCGCGACGCGGACTCAGGCCCCCGGGCTCCTCTCGGGACCTGCACGAAGGCGCGCACCAGACCCCCGCCCGCGACCCCGCACACTTCCGGCCCCGGCCCCTACCCGCCAGCCCGCTTACCGGCATCATTTTGGACCCGAACCGCATCGAAGCGGATGGCCAGACCGCGGCTCGGAGCCGAGCGGAGGCGCCCCCAGGGTCGCGCGGTGCGGGGGAGGGGAGCGCAGAGGGAGGCCGCCCGGGAGGCGGTGGACCTGTTGCAAAGCGACGGCGGGTGGCGGGGCGGCGTGCGGGTCCGCAGAGTTCTCCCCGCGGTCTGGGGCGCCACCGAGCCCCGGGCCCACCTCCGACCGGGCCCCCGGACGCGGCTTTGTCTCCTCAGCGCTCGCGACGGCCCGGACTCCCCTCTTTGCTCCGAAACCAACTAATCCCGGGGCCTGTCCCCCGCCGAGCCCGCGCCGGCTCCGCCCCCCGCACGGAGCCCCGCCCGCGGCGCGCGAGGCTGGCTGGGGGAGGGGAGGCCGCTGGGACGAGGCCGCGGGGACGAAGCCGCGCGCGCCTGCGCGGGCCCGCGGCGGGAGGGAGGCGAGGCGGCTGGCTCGCGCCCGGGTCGGCGGGCGCCGGGTCACTGTTTCTTTATTTGCCTTCGGACGACGCGTCGCCGGGGGCGCGCGGCGGAGCGACCGGAGCGCGCGCCTGCAGGCGGGGCCGGGGACTGTAAGGCCGCCTCTGAAAGACGGAATAATGAAAGACTCCGGAGGAGCCCGGGGGCCGCGGCCGTCACCTCCCCGCAGTTTCGAACTGGGCCGGGAGGCTGAACCTTGGCCCGAGACTCGGCACCTGGACGGGTCCTCCCCGCGGCACTGCCGCGGGGCTCGGCCGGAGCCAGGCGACCGGACCTCATGGGAGGACCCGGCCGCACGGCTGGATCGGCCGATGTCCCTGGAGGCCCGGCGACTGCCCCGTCCCAGCAAGATGGAGATCGGCGGGGCCGTCTCAGCCCGCAGCGCATTCCGAGAGTTCCTGGTGAAGGAGTCCTCGGGCTGTCGCCTTTCGTCTCATTTGCCATCGTCCAAATTCTGATTTAGAACTCACATGTGACTTTCTATAACTAAAAACAAACAAAAAACCCAAACATTTAAAAATGACTAAAATGGTCAATTTTGTCTGTTTTACCACAATAAAAATAAGTAAATAAAACCAAAAAAGTTTGAAATGCGCAAAGCAGCTTTCTGAGGCGCTGCTTTTCTGTTGCTCAAGAATGTCCTGGATTTCCTCTCTGAAGGGTGCTTGTTACACCCTCAGGACAGTCTCGGATATGACCACACACTGCTCCCTTTGCAGGGAGCTAAGCGAAGGCCTAGGAGAATTGCAGAGGCTCATTTCGAAAGAGTAGCAGAGCTGGTTCAGGCACCCTCTTCCACCTTCCAGGGAGACAGATTCCAGAAACCCTAACTCCAGGAAGCCGTAGTTCTGGCAAAATTGTCCCTGTGAGCGAGCTTAAGTGCAGTGAAGCACCTGGATTTATCTAGCCTCAAGGATGGACAATTCTTTCGTTGTCCAATATATCCCTTACCAGAATCTCCATCAAAGTCCTATCCTACTCTCCCAGCTACATATCTGGAAATATTAAGTATTAAACTATGGCTAATTTGATTAGTATTAAAATTTCTCCAAAACTCTAGTTTAAAGTCTAGCTTTTTTAAGAGGATTGTCCTAAGTCAAGTGAAGGGAATTCATCCCTTTATTCAGTAAATATTTATCCAATACCTACTACATGCTGGGTATTCTTCTAAGTGCTGGGATACATTAATGAAGAAAACAAAAATTGGGTGGAAAAATCAGTAGCTGAGTATATTAATAATTAACACTTACTTAAATTACCAAATATAGTTATAAGAAAAAAATTAAAGGGGCTAAGGGGATGAGGCATGCAGGTGCAATTTTAAATCAAGTGGTCAAGGGACTTCCCTGGTGGTCCAGTGGTTGAGACTTCCCCTTCCAGTGCAGGGGGTGTGGGTTCGATCTCTGGTCTGGGAGCTAAGATCCCACATGCCTCAGGGCCAAAAAAACCAAAACATAAAACAGAAGCAATATTGTGACAAATTCAGTAAAGATTTAAAAAATGGTCCACATCAAAAAAAAACTTTAAAAATAAATGAATAAATAAATCAAGTGGTCAAGGTAGACCTCACTGAAAAGATGATCTGTGAGCACAGACTTGACGGAGTGAACTACAGCAGCGGGCCCCAACCTTTCTGGCACCAGGGACCAGTTTCCGGGAAGACAATTTTTCGGAGGGGGAGGGGTGGGGGGATAGTTCAGGCGAGTGATGAATGCGAGTTATGGGGAGTGGCAGGTGAAGCTTCGCTAGCTCTCCCGCTACTCACCTCCTGCTGTGCGGCCTGGGTTCCTAACAGGCCGTGGACTGGTACCGGTCCACAGCCGGGCAGTTGGGGATCTCTGAACTACAGACTTCATGAAGGCTTCCAGGCAGAGGGAACAGCCAGTGCGAAGGCCTTAAGATGGGAGCCTACTTGGCATATTCCAGGAACGTCAAGGAGGCCAGGATGGCTGGAGGAGACTAGATAAGGTGGAGAGAAGTAGCAGATGAGGTAGAGTGATATAAGGAGCCGGATAATGTACAGCCTTGAGGGCCATTGTAAGGACTTTGGCTTTTACTCTGAGTGAAATGGGGAGTCATGGAAAGATTTTGAACAGATGAGTACCATGATCTGACATATTTTAATGGAATCACTCTAGCTGCCGTGGAAAACAGACAGAAAGTTAGCAGAGAACCTGTAGGAAGAACTTGCAATAATCCAAGCAAAAGATGAAAGTGGCTTGGGCAGTAACAGTGGATGTGGTGAAAAGTGGTCAGATGTGGGATGTATTTTGAAGGCCGAACCCATAGAATTTCCTGATAGGATAGATATGGAATAGGAGAGTAAAAAGTCAAGGGTGAGTTCAAGGTTTTTGTCCTGCAGGATGGAAGCTGCTACCAACTGAGAGGGAGAAGACCCTGAGTGGGAAGTTGCAGGGAAGAGGCGATCATGTAAAATTTGAGAATCTTAATAAAAATAAGAGAAACCCTAATCCTGGAATTTAGCACATTTGTGGAAAGCAAGACTCCCTTTTGGCAACCGGCAAAGACTGTGTAACACAAAAAAACCTGCCTCATATTCCGCTGGCTTTCATTATTTTCTGGCATACAAAGAAATCTCAGAAACAACTATAAGATACCATGATCCAGGTCATCCAGGAAAAGAATTCTGGATATCGGTCACTAAACCTCCCGTTCTCAACAATGAGAAAACATCTCTCTTTGCCATCCAAAAACTGGTCACACACAATAGTAAATTATATTTAGAGGGAGCATTGACAGCCCTGGCTTATTAATAATAACAGCAGTAGAAGAAAGGAGAGAATTATTGGAATAAGATGGCCCAGGTCTATTTCTTTCCTGCCTGTTCTCACAAACAGTTTGTTTTACTGCCTGTTTCTTCTGAGAAGAGGAAGAAAAGGGAACAGCAGCTGGCGATTTGTCCCAAAACTCACTTCCAGCCAATTGAGAATTCCCTGCTGCCAAATAGCAGGCGTGTTTCTGTTGAGGGTTTTGTTTTCTTTTCTTTTCTTTCTTTCCTTTTTTTTTTTTCTTTTTTCTTTTTTAGCGTTGAGCATGAAACCAGTGAACCCCTGTCTATGCTTTGGTTTCATTCCTTCAGATTCTGTGCCATCACATATAGCTCTCAGATGGGTTGTTTTCTCCCTTCCAAAGTTCCACCTATTTCTTCATTCCCGCTCTCACCTGCTTATTCTGCCGAGAGCCTGTCCTCGTTTCTCCCGACTCTATAATTCTATATTCAGCTCCGAGAAAGATAAATCAAATCACCACCAGCTGGGTGCGGATGAGCTGTGTTCTCTTTGGATCTCACCTCAGCCCCAGGCACAGTACAATTAATCACTTGTTTGGCTTGAGTTCAAATGTTTGAGTTCCCAACTTCCTCCCCATGTTACTTTCTTTCCCATTTCCCTCAGGTGTTCCAAACCTTGCATCCCTCCCCCGCTCAGAAGATGAACTCCCAGTTTCCTTACCCAATAAAACAGAGGCTATTGGAGCTTACATTATACTCCTGCAATATCCTTTCCTCCACTTCCAACCCATCTTGCAGCCTTCTCCGCTTCCCTCCTCTCCTTCATTTCACTCTGTGTGCCTGAATGTTGCCAGGCACCATTCTAGACTCGAGAGACACAACAGCCTGCAAAACAAAGACTCTGCCTCCATGAAGCTTGGATTCTAGTCAGGGAGTTAGACAATAAATGAATGAGATTATAATAAATGCTTTGTGGGGCGGGGGAAACAACTAGGTAAACCAAAGAGAGTAGTGCCTGTTTTGGATAGGGTGGTCAGAGCAATCCTCTGAGGGATGAAGTGAGGGAGGCAATGGGACTCTAGGCAGTGGGAAGAACAAGGGCAAAGAGCCTGAGGCAGGAGTGTGCCTGGCATCTTAAAGAAACAGCAGGGAATTCCCTGGCGGTCCTGTGGTTGGGACCCTGCGCTTTCACTGTGAGGGCCTGGGTTCAATCCCTGGTAGGGGAACTTAGATCCTGTGAGCCACAGGGTGCAGCCAAAAAAAAAGAAAAACCAGCAAACAGGACCAGTGTGCCTGGCGCTGAGTGAACAAGAAGAGTGGTCAGGGAGGTGGAAGAAGATCGATTGCGTGGGACCATGTGTTCTACCAATTATGCTCCCTCTTGAAATCTCAGATACTCCATTTTTCAGGTTTCTTCGCCTACAAGTTTATTTGGTTCTCTCCTACACTCCCTTCAAATTAGCAGTAACCAAAAGACAGAGATGGGGCAGAATTTTGAGTCTCAAGCCTCCTTGCCTCCATCCACACTTTTCTCTTTGCCTTGAATATCTTCCCCCACACCCTACTTCTGCTCATCTTTTAGGTGCCTTCCTAAATGTCATTCTTGGAAGTCATGTTTGATGTTTCTCAAACAGAATTAATCAATATCTCATCTATATTCCATAGCCATTTATATATATATAAGTAATTTATTTATTATGGTACTTACCTTATGATATAGAAAAGAACACATTTGTCTCCCCAACTAGACTCAGTGGCAAAAGCTATTTGTTTATTCATTTATTTGTGTATCTTCAGCCCTGGGCGTGGTAGGTACTCAATAAATGTAGAATTGATGGTACTTAATCAGTGTTTACCATGCTCTCTTTTCTCTTTGCTGGGTATAGTGAGGTTTTGTTCCTGATTCCTGCAATAGCCTCAGGCAGATCTTCCTGCCCTGTTTGCTCCAATCCATTCTCCACCCTAGGAGTTGGCAAACAACAGGCCAAATCTGCCCTCCACCAGTTTTTGTATTGCCTGTGAGCAAATATGGTTTTTACATTTTTTAATGCTGGAGGGAGAGGAGAGGAATCAAAGAATATGTTGTGACACAAGAAAATTATATGAAATTCAAATTTCTGTGTCCTTAAGGAAAGTTTTATTGGAATACAGCCACACATATTTGTTTACATGTTGTCTGTGGCTGCTTTTACACTACGACAGGGGAGTTGAGTAGTTGTGGCAGAGACTGTATGTCCGGCAAAGCCTGAAATATTTACTACCTGTCCCTTTAAAGAGGAAGTTTGCCACTCCTGCTCTAAGAGCAACAAGAATGATCTTTTTAGCAAAAGTGTAATCATGTCACTCCCATGCTTGAAGGTCTTTAATCAAAGTGGATGGGCATATGGATGGGGTAGAACTGAGGTCTGAAGGACATAGGGGCCAGGTGATAAATGTACATAGAAGTTAATCATACTTTTCTGTCTTCTTGTGTTTACTCTAAATTCTGGATAATAAAAAAAATTTTTTTAAAGAAAAAAGAAAACCCTTCCATTGCTTTCTATTGCTGTTAGGGTAAAGAATACTCCATATATGGCCTCCAAGCCTTTGCTTGGTCTTGCTCATACCTACTCTCCGAGACAGTTAGGGTGGGAAGGAGGAACAGTAATTACCTCCCCAAATTCATGAAAAAATGATTTGAAATTGGTAACTTTGCAGAATAAACTCAGTGCTTTGAAGACATCTGTCTGGCTACTGACTGTATGTTGATTTGGTTTAAATAATTCCCTGCTTATTGCAAGTCATGGAACCAGGGGCTCCTGGTTCCTCAGCTTCTGTTGTCAATTCTCTCTCCATACTTCACCTTCCCCTCCCTCATCCAGCCTGCCTTCCAGCCCCATCCCTCCTCTGAAATAGCTCTTGATGAAATCACTGGTGACCTCTATTTCATTGATGCAATAAACATTTTCGGTCTTCATCTTTCTTGACCTTTCACCAGCACTTAGCTGTGACTCATTCTCTCCCTCTCAAAACACCCATTTCCCTTGACTTTTAGGACAATGCTCTCATGGTTTTCCTCCTACCTCTTTCACTGCTTCTTCTCTGTGTCTTTTGAAGGCTCATTCCTCCTCACCAGCCTTTACATGTTGAAGGTCCTCAAGGCTCAATCCTAACGATTTCCTTTTTTCACTGACTACCTTCCTCCTAGACAGTCTTATCCCCAGTCTTAAACCTCATCTACACATGGTATGAATTTTTATATTTCCAAACCAGACTGCTTCTCTGGGCTCTAGAACTAAGCTGTCCAGTGAGAAAGTCACGTACCATATATAGCTATTGAGCATTTGAAATGTGGCTAGTGCAACTGAGAAACTAAAGTTTTAATTTTAATTCATTTAAATATAAGTGGACGGTAGTGGTAGACAGTGTAGATACGGAATACTTACATCATCACAGAAAGTTCTACAGAAGGGTGCTGCATATTCATATCCAGTCATATCCAGCTGCCTGTTAGTCATTTCCTCTTGGCTGTCTCAAAGTATGGCAAACTCAACTTGTCTAAAACCAAACATGTAATCTTTCTCCCCAGTATGTTCTGTCTCTGTGAATGGCACAAGTGTTCATCCATTTTCTCAAGCCAAGAACCCAGGAATCATGCTTGACTTTATTTCTTCCTCATCTCCAACATCTATTCAATCATCAAGCTCTGTTCATTCTGTTTCTTAAACATGTCTTCAAAATCCCCATTTTCCATCACTGCCGCCACTCTGCTGAAGCCACTATCGTCGCTCACTCGTCTGATTATAGACAACCCTACTGAAAGTCTCTCCTTAACATCGCCTCCAAGCCCTGAATGTCTGTCCCTGCCCATTCTCTACCTTTACCAGGTATAGTTCCCTCCCTCCCTGAAACTAGCCACACCATCCTTTTTCAGTCCCTTTCGCCCTCCGTGCTTCTTCCAGGACATACTGCAGCATGGCTCCGAGGACCTCACCTTTATGCCATGTGCCACCACTGAATATTTAGACGATTTGTGTTGCTAGTGTTATTCAATTCATGCCCATCTCTCCCACAAGACTTTAAACTGTAGGGTATCGACTTCAGCTTATCCTTGTTTACCACTGATTTTTCAGTACCTAAAATGGGGCCCGGTACATAGTAGTAGAATGAATAACTGAATGAACAAAAGAGTGAATAATGAATGAGTTGTTCATTTGCCTGTAAAGCATGTGATTAGAGCCAGTGCATTAGTCAGCTCAGGCTGCCATAACGAAATATCATAGACTAGGTGGCTTAAACTACAGGAATTTATGTTTTTCACAGTTCTGGAGGCTGGGAAGTCCAAGACCAAGGTACCAGCCAGTTTGGTTCCCCGGCGAGGGCTCTCTTCCTGGCTTACAGGCTACTGTCTTAGCATGTATCCCCACACGGCAGAGAGAGAAAGAGGAAGAAAGCTCTCTGGTGTCTCTTCCTATAAGGGCGAGAATCCCATCACGAGGGCCTTCAAGACCTCGTCTAAACTTTATTATCTTTCAAAAGCCCCACCCTCAAATACCATCACACTGGGGGGGGGTAGTGCTTCAACATAAATTTGGGGGGGGGGGACACAATTCAGTCCACAACAGCCAGCATTTTGCACATTTTCCCAATCCTATGGCCATACGTTATACTCATCACCCCAAAAAGCCATCTCATAAATGCCTATAAGAGGTTCTGATTGAATGAGGGTGAAAGGATTTATGGAACTAAAACCCGTTGCTGGAAAACAGACCTAATGTGCTTGCCCTTCTGCTGATTGGTCTATGATGTCATCATCCGTAAAGGACTATATTGATAATTACTACACAACATTTGAAAAGAAAGACAGTCTACCTGATGTTACTTCAGAAAGTTAAACTGAGGCTTCACTGTTAGCAAGCAAGAGAAGTCTAGCCTGAAATACTGAAAATGGACACTTTCAAGTGCCGAGGTGTCACAAAGGCCGTTGGCCATCAACAGAGCCTGCTGTGGCTTTGTTCTCCCTAGTGCAAAGGGGTTTTTATTTCACTGTGAGGAATATACATGTATTTCCTCCTGGTCTCTGTTAAAATACACCATGTTAGATCAGAATGAACTGAGTTCTAGTTAGTTCAAAACCATTTTAAACCATTTTTAAACCGGGGCTTTATTCAAATATTTTTCAAGAGTGCCTGTGAAGGGGCTTCCCTGGTGGCGCGGTGGTTAGGAATCCTCCTGCCAGTGCAGGGGACACGGGTTCGATCCCTGGTCCAGGAGGATCCCACATGCCACAGAGCAACTAGGCCGTGTGCCACGGCTGCTGAGCCTGCGCTCTAGAGCCTGCGAGCCACAACTACTGAGCCCGCGTGCCGCAACTACTGAAGCCCGCGTACCTAGGGCCCATGCTCCGCAGCAAGAGAAGCCACCACAATGAGAAGCCCGCGCACCACAACGAAGAGTAGCCCCCGCTCCCCACAACTAGAGGAACCCAACGCAGCCAAAAAAAAGAAAAAAATGAGAGTGCCTGTGAAAAACACTGTGGTTTCACATACATGGCCAAAGTTCCTTTGGGGAAAGGACCAATTCTTAAAGTTCTTGATATTCCTTTTAGGCGAGCACACAATGTTTCATCATCATCATCAATTAAGTATTACATAAATGCAATCATGTTGCTACTATATATCCCCCCCCCACCCCCGCCCACCCACCCCGCCCATGCCCATAGCTAAAGATAAGCAATTAGAAAAGGAGAAACAAATCAGATTTTCGAAACTGTCATTTAAAACCCATTTATGTGGAGTCCGCAACTCACTTCCAGTAACAATTATGTGTGACACTCAAGTTAGTTATTAACTGACAGTTGAGAACACTCATTTCTAACATTTCTAAAAGTCTTAGCTGAACTCAGTTTTTACTGCTCTAGTTAAGGCCCAGAGGAAGCTTAAGAAAGGTCCACAGAGAAGGTAAACTTAGAAGACTGTAAAACTGAAAAAGGAGAGTATAATCTTGTTGGAGAGAATTTTCACTTCAAATTAATGAGTCCCCAAGCTGTAACCACTGAAGTTTGTTTGTTTGTTTTTTCTTAAAGTAATTTGCTCTCTGAAAGTGTTTGTAATTGATTTGGGAGAAAAGTATAAATCTCATCTCAACTATACTTCACATTTACTGCATCTAATAGAATAAATATGCAATTGAAAAAAGCCAATCGATGAAGGCGTGCTTATGGGACTGACTATAGCAAGTTCTTCTAGTCTGTTTAAATATGCTTTTATTTACCCTTAAATTTCAATTTACACACAGCTTTTCTGTTTAATTCAATAAATACTACTGAATGTCTACTATGAACCAAGAACATTCTGGGGCATATCTATGTGAAATGAGGTACACATATAGAATTGAAGGCACTCTTTTTATTTATTTATTTATTTATTTTTGGCTGTGTTGGGTTTTCGTTGCTGTGCACGGGCTTCCTCTAGTTGTGGCGAGCGGGGGCTACTCTTCATGGCGGTGCGTGGGCTTCTCATTGTGGTGGCTTCTCTTGTTGCGGAGAACGGGCTCTAGGCGCGTGGGCTTCAGTAGTTGCAGTGGGCAGGCTCAGTAGTTGTGGCTCGCGGGCCCTAGAGCGCAGGCTCAGTAGCTGTGGCGCACGGGCTTAGTTGCTCCGCGGCATGTGGGATCTTCCCGGACCAGGGATCGAACCTGTGTCCCCTGCATTGGCAGTTGGATTCTTCACCACTGCGCCACCAGGGAAGTCTGAAGGCACTATTTTTAGATTTCCGCTATGTGTAGGGAATCTGTTGATTGCTACAGTAATTGTGAGGTTGGTGCTTCTGTTATTCTGTCTTACAAATGAGGGGCCTGAGGCACAGGGAGGTTAAGTGACTTGTCTGAAGCCTGTGGGTTCAGGCAGTGGGTGAGTGGCAGAAGCTAGGATTTGAGCCCAGGTAGTTTTTTTTGGCCAGGCCCCACAGCTTGCAGGATTTCAGTTCCCCAACCAGGGATTGAACCCAGGGCCACAGCAGTGAAAGCCCGGAGTCCTAACCACTAGGCCACCAGGGAACTCCCCATATGCCACTTTCCTTTATGCTCTCCTTTCCTTCAACACTTCTACACCAAATGCCTGGAGGCACGGGACCAGCCAGTGAGGATATAAAGATAAGTAAGGTTCAGAGCACATGCAGCCTAGTAGAGGAAAACGTCCTTATGAGTGCATGCGTGAAATCACAAGTACAGGTGCTCTGGTTGACGTCCGCATGGGGAACTGTTACCTAATCCCCTGACCCTCCCCAGGTTGGGACAATCTGGAAAGCCCTCATAGGGAGGAGGGCTCAGGAGCAGAGTCTAAAAGATGAGTTTACCAAAAAAAACAAAAACAAAAACAAAAACAAAAAATAAAACAGGTGAGCTTACCTGAAGTGGGTGTATTTTCTTTTTTAAAAAAATATTTATTTAATTAATTTATTTATTTATTTTTTGGCTGCATCGGGTCTTAGTTGTGACATGCAGGATCTTTGGTTGCCACGTGTGGGCTGCTCTCTAGTTATGGCACGCAGGCTCAGCAGTTGTGGCATGAGGGCCTAGTTGACCCGTGGCATGTGGGATCTTAGTTCCCCGAGCAGGGATCCAACCCGTGTCCCCTGCATTGGAAGGTGGATTCTTAACCACTGGACCACCAGGGAAGTCCCAAGTGGGTGTATTTTCTATTTCATTTATTTGAAGCCCTGGTTAACTGGAAGGAAATTTAATTTCATTTAAACTAAGTTTTGGGACTTCCCTGGTGGTCCAGTGGTTAAGACTCTGCACTCCTGCACTTCCCTGGTGGCACAGTGGTTAAGAATCCTCCTGCCAATGCAGGGGACACGGGTTCGATCCCTGGTCCGAGAAGATCCCACATGCTGCAGAGCAACTAAGCCCATGCGCCACAAGTACTGAGCCTGCACTCTAGAGCCCGTGTGCCACAACTACTGAGTCCACGTGCCACAACTACTGAAACCTGCACACCTAGAGCCCGTGCTCCACAACAAGAGAAGCCACCACAATGAGAAGCCCACACACTGCAACGAAGAGTAGCCCCTGCTTGACGTAACTAAAGAAAGCCTGCGTGCAGCAACGAAGATCCAAGGCAACCAAAAATTAATTAATTAATTAATTAATTAATTAAAGACTGCACTCCTAATGCAGAGGACACAGGTTCGACCCCTGCTCAGGGAAATGAGATCCCGCATGCTGCGCACCGTGGCCAATAAATAAATAAAGTTTTATTGAGTGTCTACTATGTGCATAGCAATATGAAATATACAAATAAGACTTGATCTGTGCCCTTGACAAGCTTAGAAACTGGGGAAGGAGGAAATGTAGGCAGAAATAATAATAACTAGGCCCACCATTTATAGCACCATGCCCACACCATGCTAAGCCCTTTACAAACCTTTTCTTGTATGATCTGCACTAACTGTATAAGGAGGTACTGTAATCTCCATTTTACAGATGGAGAAACTAAGGCTTAGAGATGCTAACTCATTAATTCATTCAATAAGTATTTACTAAGGGTGTATTATGTATGTGCAGGTACAAGTCTAAGCTCTAGGGATATAGCAGTGAAGAAGATGGATAAGGTCCTGCTCTGCTGTCTAGAAGTTTTTGTTCTAATAGAGGATGCAGATGATAAACAAGTAAATAGGACAAAGTGCTGTGAAGAAGTTAAAATAAGATGATGTAACAGTGACTGGAGTGGGGTAGGTACTTTAGAAATGGTGGTCAGGAAAGTTCTGTCTGAAGAGATGATATTTGAACTGAGATCTGGATGACAAGAAGAAACTATCCTCAGAAGATCTGGATGAAGAGGGTCCCAGGCAGAGGAAAGAGCACATGCAAAAACCCTGAGGGAGACGTGAGCCTGGCATGTTCAATGAGCAAAAGGAAAGCCAGAGTGACTAGAGCAGGGGGTCTTACCCCAAGTCAGACAGCCAATAAATAACACAGACGACAGTCAAATCTAGCTCTGCCTACAGCCAAAGCCCGCACTCTACAACTAAACTAATCACCTAAAGGGACAAATCGAATGTTCTACATATTGTCATCACTGACTGTGTTTTTAAGTTAACTTGAAAAAAATCCAAAGAAAATCCAAAATCCAAAGAAAAAGGAACATATCGAATCAAGTCAGAATAGAAGCCTTGCAAACAGAAAGGCTTCCCTAAGAGAGGAGCTAAGAAGACAAACAAAGCATTGTATTGCACAAGCTGTATCAAACCCAGTTTCATCTAACCCTGAGCTTAACTTCAGCCCATTATGCATCTGCAGTTCTTATCTTGGACTGAAATCCCCTGGGGGTGATGGGAGGCAGCTCTAATACTTCAGATTAGGAGCTCAGATAAGCTTAATGTCCAAAATTCTTCCTGCTTCTCACGGGTGCCAGCAGAGAACTACTCAGTCTGGAGGGCCCCTACTTCTGGAGGCTCCAACAGAAGAACTCTTGGCAGGCAGGAGCCATCATGGCGAGAGGTTCTGCAGGAGACCATGCTGGGTTGGCTGGTCAGGTGTGATTAAACCGGTGAGCATATGGGAGGGGGTGGTAGGTTCAGACAGGAGTTGTTATTGAGATAGTCATCATAAGGTAAGTGGCAGAGGGCCAAATCGTGGGCAGGGCAGGCTCAAGTTGCCAGGCAAACTGTCATAGACAAAGAGGGCAGAAAACCTTATCGAAATGAAACACCACATGTGAATCCAAGAGCAACGAGTTTTGCTAATACCTTGCTGGGTCAAATGAGCCCATTTTAAGGCAAGTTAGCCTGGATTTAACTGCACAGCCCTGTCCCAAAAAAATCTCAGTCTTAAAGGGCTGGGCCTCTCCTCTGTATCCAGGTACACAGAATGTCCTACTCCAGCAATCCCTTCACCTGTTGATAAATATTTGGGCTGTTTCCTGATCTGGCTATTATGAATAAACCTGCTGTGAACATTCATAAGTCTTTTTCTGATCATGTATTTTCATTTACCTTTGGCAAATAAATATCTAGCAATAGAACTGCTGGGTCATTTGGTTACTGTGTGTTTACCTTTATAAAAAATTGCCAAACTCTTTTCCAAAGTGGTTAGACCATTTTACACGCCTGCCAGCACCGTATGAGAGTTCCAGTTGATCCACGTATTTGAGAACACTTGGTCCGATGACTTATGGTAGGCATCTTCTCATGCTATTGGCCATTTGTATATTTTCTTTTGTGAAGTATCTGTCCAAGTCTTTAGCCCATCTTTAACTAGGTTGTTCGTCTTATGATTATTGAGTTGTAAGAATTTCTTGTATATTCTGGGGAAATGTCCTTTGACAGACATGTGCATTGAGACTATTTTCTCCCATTATGTGGCTTGTCATTTCATTTTCTTAATGGTGTCTTTCAAAGAGGAGAAATTCTAATTTTGATGAAGTTCAGTTTATCATGTTTTTTTTTATGTTTTGTGCTTTCTGTGTCCTAAGGCATCTTGCTTAACACAAGGTTTCAAAGATTTTTCTCCCATGTTTTCTTCTAGAAAATTTATAATTTTATCTTTTACACTTAGGTCCATGACCTATTTTGAGTTACTTTTTTTTTTTTTTTTAAAGTTTTCAAGGTTTATCCATATTGTAACATGTATTTTCTTTTTTTTTTTTTAATTTCATTTATTTATTCATTTATGGCAGCGTTGGGTCCTCGTCTCCGTGCGAGGGCCCTCCCCAGCTGCGGCGAGCGGGGGCCACTCTTCATCGCGGTGCGCGGGCCTCTGACTATCCGTCCTCTCTTGTCGCGCAGCACAGGCTCCAGACGCGCAGGCTCAGCAACTGCGGCTCACGGGCCCAGTCGCTCCGCGGCATGTGGGATCTTCCCAGACCAGGGCTCGAACCCGTGTCCCCCGCATTGGCAGGCAGAGTCTCAACCACTGCGCCACCAGGGAAGCCCCAGTAAGTTTCATTTTTTAAAAAAAGAAAGGGGGGTATGGGACAATAATAAATAGAAGTGCTTTCCACAAGTTAAAGGAAAACCTCGACCAAGCATGTTAGTTCTCGGGTACCAAGAACTGCAGGGCAGCAACAGATTGATTTGTCAAGAAATCAAAGAGCCGCTGAGTCTCTGTTAATAAATGTTTCTCAGCCACGAGCAGGGGAAAATTAGTCTCTTTAACTAGAGACAACCTGGGTTCACCTGTCTAACTCTGCCCCTGAAGTAAAGCCTACTTGGTGTTTAAGAACTTCGGTCCTTGTAGAAAATATAGCAGAGTAGCTAGAATCACGGACTCAGTGTCACACAGGACCATACTGGAAGCCACCTCTGCCACTAAATAGCTGTGTGGCATTGGACGAGTTATTTAAATCTCTGGAAACCTCTGTTTCCTCAGCTGTAAAATGAGGAAACTATTATTTCGCTCTCTCAAGCTATTGTGAATATCAAAGGAGGTAGTATACGTAAAAGATTTAGCCCAGAACCTGGTCCTGGTAAGCATTCAATAAGGGGGCTACATGTACTTTTACATAGTATCAAAGTCAGACCTTCCCCACCCTAGACCACTGGCTGTTGGTGTTCATTATACAGAGCAAACCCTCTGGGAAAATCTGAATGTCTCTGTCTGGGAGCCCTGTCGCTCCCGGCTCCCACGCCCGGTTGGTTCTGTGACCTTCTTCCTCAGGTCCTTCATGCCCCAAGCAAAGCGGCTCTCTAGTCTTACCTCAGTGTCTGATCCCAGCCGTTCCTTCACAGGTTTATGCTCCCTCAAAGCCCTACTTGACTCTTGCTAAGCCTCGGTTTTGTCTTTAAATGAGGATAATCGTGCCTGCTTTTCCCACCTCATGGGATTGCTGTGGGGATCAGATATTACTCTATAGGTGAAGTGAAACCTCACCGAGAAATATAAGACTTAGGTCAAAATGTCTGACTCAACTCTAGAACCAGCAGCTGGCGAGAAGTGAGAAAAAAAGGAAAAGGTGCTTTTCAGGAAAGAGCAAGTGACCTAGCAAAATTCAGTGAGGAGACTGGCCACCCGGAAGAGGAAAAGAGAACAGAATCTGGTCCCTAATGACCAAAATGGCTCAGGACTAAGATAAGATGTGCAAGATGTGGTCAGCTCTGTACTAGGACCCAAGCAGGTAACAAGAAGGTTGAAATGAGGTCATCTAGCTGCTCGCTCGCTGTGACTCACAGCGCAGGTGCTTTCCGCACAGAGGGGCTGTGGAGAGGGCAGCAGAGCCTCTGGGTGTAGGTGTTGTAGCTGCAAAGACAGATGCTTTCAGCAGCAGGAGCGGCACTACATACCAAGATAATTTGGGGACACGAGGGCACCCCACTGTGGTGGTGTGCAAGATGGCCCCAGGGAATAGCAGATTTATTATCATATCACAGTCTGAGCGTCTCCAGAGGTTGAAGAGCCTGGGGAAATACCTGCTACGGATGTGGAAACACTTTGTAAATGGTATGAAATCATACAAATAGTTTCCATCAGATTATAAGAAATGGAATTAACAATTAAGTGATAATAAAACATTTGCAAAAATAAACATTCACTGGATTAAAAATGACATTTTTTTTTTTAATTATTTATTTATTTATTTATTTATTTATGGCTGTGTTGGGTCTTCGTTTCTGTGTGAGGGCTTTCTCTAGTTGCGGCAAGTGGGGGCCACTCTTCATCGCAATGCGCGGGCATTTCACTATCGCGGCCTCTCCCGTTGCGGAGCACAGGCTCCAGACGCGCAGGCTCAGCAATTGTGGCTCACGGGCTTAGTCGCTCCGCGGCATGTGGGATCTTCCCAGACCAGGGCTCGAACCTGTGTCCCCTGCATTGGCAGGCAGATTCTCAACCACTGCGCCACCAGGGAAGCCCAAAAAATGACATTTTTATCTAACTGAACTCTGTAAAGGAGTTAGATTTAAATTTGAATATTATTACGTCAATAGAATTTTTTAAAATAAAAAAATAGGGGCTTCCCTGGTGGTGCTAGTGGTTAAGAATCCGCCTGCCAATGTGGGGGACACGGGTTCGAGCCCCGGTCCGGGAAGATCCTACATGCCGCAGAGCAACTAAGCCCGTGCGCCATAACTGCTGAGCCTGCGCTCTAGAGCCCGCGAGCCATAAATACTGAAGCCCACGCGCTCTGGGGCCCACGTGCCGCATCTACTGAGCACGCGTGCTGCAACTACTGAAGCCCATGCACCTAGAGCCCATGTTCCACAAGAGAAGCCACCGCAATGATAAGCCCGTGCACCGCAACGAACAGTAGCCCCCACTCACCACAACTAGAGAAAGCCTGCGCACAGCAACGAAGACCCAAGGCAGCCCAAAATACAGAAATTAAAATAATAATAATAATAATAATTTAAAATAACATAAATAAATTTTAACATTATTGGGGGTTTTTTTGTTTTTTGATTTTTTTGTTTTTAAAGAGGTCTGAGTACTGAGCTCAGGGGCACCTTGTTGCTTTTTTTTTTTTTTTTTTTAGTAGAGGGAAGGATTTTTATTTTTATTTATTTATTTTTGGCTGTGTTGGGTCTTCGTTTCTGTGTAAGGGCTTTCTCTAGTTGCAGCAAGCGGGGGCCACTCTTCATCGCCGTGCGCGGGCCTTTCACTATCGCGGCCTCTCCTGTTGCGGGGCACAGGCTGCAGACGCGCAGGCTCAGTACTTGTGGCTCACGGGCCTAGTTGCTCCGCGGCACGTGGGATCTTCCCAGACCAGGGCTCAAACCCGTATTCCCTGCATTGGCAGGCAGATTCTCAACCACTGCGCCACCAGGGAAACCCCTAACATTTTTGTTTTGCAAGTCTGGATAAAGTTTTTACCATACACCAAAGTGAACAAGGTTCCTCATCTTTCCAAGTGAGCCGTCTTTTTATTTATTTATTTATTTATTTATTTATTTATTTTTGGCTGCATTGGGTCTTCGTTGCTACGCGCAAGCTTTCTCTAGTTGCAGCGAGCGGGGGTACTCTTCATTGTGATGCACGGGCTTCTCATTGTGGTGGCTTCTCCTGTTGCAGAGCCTGGCTTCTCCTAGGCACACGGGCTTCAGTAGTTGTGGCACACGGGCTTAGCTGCTCCACAGCATGTGGGATCTTCCTGGACCAGGGCTCAAACCCGTGTCCCCTACACTGGCAGGGGGATTCTTAACCATTGCGCCACCAGGGAAGTCCCAAGCCGTTTTCCTAATTATCATATGCACAAAATTTGTCACACATGCAACTTAGAGGTGAAACTATATACTCCTCTTCCAAGTGTGTGATGTTTAAAAAATAAAAAACCAGAAAGGTCTTTTTATGTGAATTGTTTTCAGAACAAAAAAAAAAAGTTTATATGCTCAACCAAACTATCACTTAAGAGTAAGTTATTGGATAATTGATGATATCATGAGATTATTACAGATTTAAGAGTGATAATGATACTATTGTGGCTATCTTTTTTTTTAAGTCCTTATCTTCTAGTTATACATGTTGAAATAGATATAGATAGAATGATATGATATCTGGCTTTTGCTTAAAATAATAAAGGATGGCAGGAGTAGATGAGGGTATAATTGAAATGAGATTTGCCTGAAGTAGATAACTGTTAAACGTAAGTGATGGGTGCATGGGAATTCACTATATTGTTCTCTATATATGTTTTTTTCTGTTTTTGTTTTTTTTTTATTTATTTTTGGCTGCGTTGGGTCTTTGTTGCTGCACGTGGGCTTTCTCTAGTTGCAGCGAGCAGGGCTACTCTTCATTGCAGTGCGCGGGCTTCTCATTGCGGTGGCTTCTCTTGTTGCAGAGCATGGGCTCTAGGTACGCAGGCTTCAGTAGTTGTGACACACGGGCTCAATAGTTGTGGCTTGTGGGCTCTAAAGCGCAGACTCAGTAGTTGTGGCGCATGGGTTTAGTTGCTCTGCAGCATGTGGGATCTTCCCGGACCAGGGTTTGACGTTATTTGTATTTTATAACAAATTATTTGTATAACTTGTTAATAAGTTGTTATTTGTATAAGTTTAAATTTTTCCATAATAAAATGCTAAGAAAAGTCTTCAAATATTTAAAGGGTTGTCACTTTTAAGGACCCTTGTGATTTCATTGGGCCCACCCATATAATCCAGGATAATTTCCCTATTCTAAGGTCAGCCGATTAGCAACTTTAATTCCATCTGCAGCCTTAATTCCTTTTTGCCATGTAATATATTCACTGGTTCTGGGGGGCCATTATTCTGCCAACTATATTGAGATATGGTTGACATGCTAAAAACGGCAATATTTACAGTGTACCGTTGATAAGTTTTAACATATATGCAAATCTCTGAAATTGTCACCACAATCAAGATAATAAACATATCCATCACCCTCAAAAGCTTCTTTGTGCCCCTTTATAATCTCTACCTCCTTCCTCTCCCTTTCCCCCTTCTTCCCCACGTGGCTACCAACCTGATTTCTGGCAGTACAGAATTAGCTTGCATTTTCTAGAATTTTATATAGATGGAATCATACAGTATGTACTTTTGGGAGGTTGTCTGGCTTCTTCCACTCCGAATAATTATGAGATTCATCTATGTTTTTATGTGTATCAATATTTTATCCCAATTTTTTTGTTGCGGTTTTGGTTAAGTAGTATTCCATTGTCTGGTTACACCACAATTTGTTTATCCATTAATCTGTTAATGGAAATCTGGGTTGTTCCCAGTTTGGGGCTATTACAAATAAAGCTGTTATAAACATTAGTACACAAGTCTTTGTATAGACACATGTTTTCATTTCTCTTGGGTAAATAACTGGGAGTGGAATGGCTTTGTCATATAATAGGTGTATGTTTAACTTTTTTTAAAAAGGGCCAAACTGTTTTCCAAAGTGCGTGAGAGTCCCACCAGCAGTGTATGAGAGTTCTAATTCCTCCACATCCTCACCAACACTTGGCATGGTCACTCTTTTTCATGTTAGTCATCCTAATTGGACCGCTAATTAGATAGGGGTATCTTGTTGTGGTATTTGTTTGTATTTAAAATACAAATAACTAGTGACTATTGATGTTGAGGGTCTTTTCATGCCAACTATATATCTTCTTTAGTGAAGTGTCTATTTAAATCTTTTATCCATTTTTAAAATTCAGTTGTTTGTATTATTGAGTTTTGAGAATTATTTATATATTCTGCATATAAGTCATTGCTAAAATCAATTGAACCTAGAAGGTCAAGCCTCTGAGCTAACTACTGACTTACAGGAAATACAGGGCATGGAAGAACAGGTTAGGTGACATCCAAGAAAAACAATCAGTGAAACCCACACTGTGGGAAACTCTATAGGTCAAAGGGTCCCATGTCCTTAAAACTACATTGCAAAGAAAAAAGTGTGGGAGAGAAAGAGAAAGAGAGAACCCATGATAAATGAGACAAGAGACATATTACTATCACAATATATGAATACTGATTTGAATATCAAACTACAGAGAGAGAGTTAAAAAAGGGAGAATTGGGAAATTTAAACACTGACTGGATATTTGATGACTCTAAGGAATTCTTGTTTGTCTTCAGTTTAATAATAATGTGGAATTTGCTTCAAAATAATCAGTAGTCTGTGGAAGTGAGTGTAAGTAGGTGAAGATACACAGAGGAAATGATGTTGGCCATGCATTGAGAGTTGTTAAAGTTGTGATGAACACATGAAAGATTATAACACAAAAAAACTCTCCGCCTTTGTTTGAAATTTTGTGTTATAAAAAATTAAAAAACAAAACAAAAAAGTAAATTCTTTTAAATGTACAATAACTTAGAAAGTTTACTGCCGAACTATTCTCACTGAAAAATTTCCAAAGGATGCAAAAGAATAAAAGAAGAGGGGCTTCCCTGGTGGCGCAGTGGTTAAGAATCCGCCTGCCAATGCAGGGGACACGGGTTCGATCTCTGGTCTGGGAAGATCCCACATGCCGCGGAGCAACTAAGCCTGTGCGCCACAACTACTGAGCCTGCACTCCAGAGCCCGTGAGCCACAACTACTGAGCCCATATGCCACAACTACTGAAGCCTGCACGCCTAGAGCCTCTTCTCCACAAGAGAAGCCACCACAATGAGAAGCCCGCGCACCGCAACAAAGAGTAGCCCCCGCTCGCCACAACCAGAGAAAGCCTGCGTGCAGCAACAAAGACCCAATGCAGCCATAAATAAATAAATAAATAAATTTAAAAAAAAAAAAAGAATAAAGGAAGATGTAGAATATGAAGAATAAGAGTGAACAGAGAAACTGGTAATATATGGTAATACATCTAAACCTAAATCATTAATAGTAATAATAAAATAGCTTTTGCATATTTAAAGACAAACAAAAACAAATACCAATATCAGGCTACATATGGGAATAGAGTTTGCAAGAAAGACACTAAATTCTTGCCTCATGCAAGAAGAGGATATAAATACTGATTAACTTCAAACTTTATTAGAAAAAATACTAGGGATGCACGTTAAAAATTAAGGTAGTCACAGGGGCTTCCCTTGTGGCGCAGGGGTTGAGAATCTGCCTGCCAATTTAGGGGACACGGGTTCGAGCCCTGGTCTGGGAAGATCCCACATGCCGCAGAGCAACTGGGCCCGTGAGCCACAACTACTGAGCCTGAGCGTCTGGAGCCTGTGCTCCGCAACAAGAGAGGCCGCGATAGTGAGAGGCCCGCACACCGCGATGAAGAGTGGCCCCCACTCGCCGTAACTGGAGAAAGCCCTCGCACAGAAACGAAGACCCAACACAGCCAAAAATAAAAATAATAAATAAATAATAAATAAAAAATTAAAAAAAATAATTAAGGTAGTCACAAAAATATTACACCCAGAATTTTAATAAGTAGCATGAAGAAAATTTTATCAACTCAACAGAAGGCAGGAAAGAAGAAAGAAAGTAGTAAATACAAGCATGGAAAAAAGAAAACAAAATTGGATGGCAGTTTCAAGTCTACTTATATTGGTAATCATGATAAATGTAAATGGTAAAACACACCAAATAAGACACAGACTCTTAGACTGGATTTTAAAATTCCAACTAAATGTTCTTTATAGGACATACAGCGTACTACCTATAAAAAGAAAATTAATACCTTAATAAAAACATTACAGAATTTAAGGAAATAGCAGTAAAAGGAACAAAGAGGGATATTTCATACTTCACCCACCAAGAAGACATAACTAAAAATGTCATGGAAAGCTCTTGTAAAAATTATATTCAAGAACTTCCTTTTCTATAGAACTTCATTTATTTCATGGCTCTGTACATTTTTTTTTTTTTTACATTTTAAGGTTTTGTCCTTCATGGGTCTTTCTGTATTTAAATATAGTACAATACCAAAATATATTCTGGCACAAAAGTAATTCAGGGGCTTTGAGGAACCAAGACTATGAAAGACAAATGGGAGGTAAGCAAGACCCATGGGTTCTTATTCTCTGTGGAGAGAGGAGAACAGATCACGGTAACTCCAGTGCAGACACGATGAATTCATTTCCACAACACGCTGTGAGGTGCAGAGGAAGGAGATAGCTCTCATTAGAAGGGATCAGAAGAGGTTTTCTGGAAGAGGTGGTATGGTGGGCAGAATTCTAAGAATGACTCCCAGTGACCCTCACCCTTATATAATATCATCCCCCTTGAGTATGGGCAGAACCTGTGAATATGTTGAGATATTATTCCCGTGATTATGTTACCTTATCTGGCAAAAGGGAGCTTATCCAGGTGGGCCCGGTCTAATCACATGAATCTTCTAGAAGAAGAAAACTTAAAAATGTGAGGGGAATTTGACTCAAGGGAGGTTCTCTGTCGCTGAGATGGAGGGGGGCCACGTGGAAGGAGCCGAGAGCAACCTCTAGGAGCTCAGAGCAACCCCAGCCAACAGCCAGCAAGAAAAAAGACTTTCTTTCTACAGCTTAAGGAACAGAATTCAGCCAACAGTCTGGATGAGCTGGGAAGCAGAGTCTACCCCAGAGCCTCCAGATAAAAGCCTACCCCAGCTGACACCTTGGTTTCCAGCATGTGAGACCCTGAGCAGAGGACCCCGTTGAACCTGCTCAGACATCAGACCTACAGAGCTGGGAGGTAATAAATGGCTGTTGGTTTAAACCACTGAGTTAATTTGTTACACAGCAATAGAAAACTAATACAGTGACATTTGAACTTTCCCTTGAGGGTGGACAGGATTTCAAAATCTAGAGAAGAGGTGGAAAAAGCTCTCCAGGCAGAGGGGAGAGCATGGCCAAAGGTAAGAGCTGGAAATGTCGGGAAGCATTCAGGGAGCAGCCGACAACATTGTTGGCGCCAGGTTTCCTGAGAGGTTAAAGAGTTTGCAGTCAGCTTACAGGGATCTGGAATGCCATCCCAAGGAGTTTATCTTTTCTCCAGGATGTCAAGGAGAGATACTGAAGATTTTCAAGCAGAGGAGTACATGATAAGAGCTGTTCTTGAGGACGATTAAGCTGACATTGTATGTAGGGTGGATCGGTGACAAAGATACAGAGGTAGGAAGACTAATTAGGAAGTTATCACAATTGCCCAGAGAACCAGACACCATGGGGCCCACATCCCAACCCCTCAGCCCACCTGTGATTTCAGGTGACAGTCCCAGGCTTTCTCTAAGGCTCGGAGAGCCCTCCAGGCCCTGGGCTAGTGCAGCTCAGAAGTGCAGTGTTCCCCTCAACTAATGGGAGACAGAAGCGTTGAATGTTTGTCTGTCTTCTGTCCTTTAGGTAGACTGTTCTGGGAGGTATTCTCTACCCTTCTTAAAAGGTCCCAGTGGAATCACATCTCCATTGCTCAAAGCAATCCAGACCCTCAGCAACGTGCCCTGATATTGGCTTTTCCTCTTTCTCTCTCTCTCCCCTCCCCCTCACTCCCACTCCCTGCACCCAGGTCCTTCTATCAGGCTCTTCTTTGGGGAAAATCCACACCAATACATTCAGGCAAAGAGGGCCTAACCCAGGCTGGTAGTGTGGATGAGAAAGGGATAGAAACACTGCATGGCAACTGGGCAGTAGACCTCACCTTTTGGATGTGAAGGGAACAAAGAGAGAAGAGCCCAAGAAGATACCAATGTTTCAAACCCGAGGGTCATTGGCAGGAAAAGTCAAGCGTGGAGTGGAGATGTATAATTTGTGCAGTTCTTGGACCAACATTTGCATTAACACATATATATATACAAATTATAGAGCCATGTACCACAATTTATGTCATGTTTTATGTCCCATATCCCGTTGCCCTTTGTCATAAAATATGTCATAGATGCCAATTGCTATTTGTGTAAAGGGGTGGCAGTACACCACCACCACCACCATCTGGAGAGAAAAGCTCCAGATGGTACAAACAGCTCTTAAATTATTACACACCTCCATGAGCCCCACTGGTGTCTTTGCCTGTGGTGGTCACATCCTCTCCCTGGCCTTTGCCCACTATCACATGCCCAGTGGAATTCTGCGTGCCTAATGTACCCAGCACGGGACTTTCACAATCTACTAGAACCAATGTAGAACTTACTTTCCTGGGTAGGAAGATGCAAGATTTTTGTCTTATCCTTACATGCAAACAAATAACAAGAACAAAAAGTGTGTATTTTCCGAGCCTCCAGCAAAACTATAGTATTATAACTTAACCTGAATTATGTGGAAATAAAATCTAGTCCCCAAGATTCTAATAGAACCAAAGATGAAACCTTAAGGTTTGCCAAATGTCTTTTCCTCCAGCTGACTAAAAGAACAAAATGACATTGTTAGGGACTTCCCTGGTGGTCCAGTCGTTAAGACTCTGCGCTCCTAATGCAGGGGACCCAGGTTCGATCCCTGGTGGGAGAACTAGATCCCACATGCATGCCGCAACTAAAAGATCACGCATGCTGTAACTAAGACCCGGCGCAGCCATAACAAATAAATAATAAATAAATAAATAAATAAATATTTTTAAAAAATAACATTGTTAGCTCTTCCAAATAATGAGGGCTCTCATTTTTTGAGTGCTTACAGTTTATTGAGAACCTTTACTATATTATTTTATTAAATTCTCACAACAACTTGGTGAAGTAGTTATTAGATCTCCATTTTACAGAGGAAAAAAAACTCAACCACTCAAAAAGGTATGGTAATGTGAGTCAGGTAAGCGGAGCTGTAATTAAAACCCAGATCTGCTTGATTCCAAATCCCACTCTTTCTGCTATGTAATGCTGACCTACCTGTGGGCTTGGTAGCTGAAGAGTGATAGGCCACAAAGGAGAAGACAGGTCAGCACTATTTCCTTTGGGTCAATGACCCTTAATCTCCTCCTTGTGATTACACGGGGTTTTCCATGTTTATTTTCCAGAAAAACAGAGGTAAATGATTTGCTTAAATCCCTGGGGACCAATACTAATACGTTAACTCTAAAACAAGTGTGCCCAGTGTGACATGACCTCCCATCTCCACCCGTGTATTACGTTCCCTGAGATGACTCATCCTCTCTGGTCCTCATCCATGTAGCAACCTGCCAGCAACCCTGAAGGCATTCATTCACTGACCTGCATCTTTCCACCCCCTGGGATTTCCCACTTGAAAGACCTTCTGCCTCAGTGTTCACTGCAGGCTTACTCCTTGGTGCCTGTGAGGGGTTTGCAGTGGGATTGAAAAAGAGGATTCCCACCAAACGATCTTCTAAAGTTTTCATAGGGAAAATATTCACACATACACACAATCCTGCAACGTGGTGGAGTGCTAGAAGAGGTTTCAAAGGTTAGGACTTCTGACCCTGAGCAGGGCCAGAGCAATGTGAGCTGACAATTCACAATGGAAACAGTGGTCCAGAAAAATGTCCGGGACCATGCTTAGTAGCAAAGCCACCTACTCCTCCTGTGGATGAAGAAATGGGAAATCAGTGGAGGGGAATCCAAGGCGTGTTGTAGGAGTTGGAGTAGAAGCCAGAATGTTCCATCCAGTCTGGCTTACCCCCTCTTACTGGAGTTGCAGAAAGAAGAGTAGTCAAGGCTGCTGGGAAAGGGGGTCATGTTGATTTCCCAGCACAAATAACAGATTAGTCAACTTGGAAAAAATTCAGGGTAGCTGAAATCCTTCCCAAACTCCTGATTTAATAAACATTATAAACTGAGACAGTAATCCACCCCTGAAATTCTGGAAAGCTTGACCTGCAGCATCTGCCAGGCTGACAGAAATAGCCCTTGATGGTAGCTTCAATCAGTGATACTAAAACCATCTAAAGAAGAAAGTGTCAGAGAGGAGGTGAGTTAGGGAGAAAGAATGGGTTCAGGGAGACAAAAGAAAACAATAGCATCTGTTTCTATCCAAGAGCCTGCACCTGGGGTCACTGGACAAACAGCCCTGTCACCGGAGAAGTATCCTCTGATGAAGAGAAGGGATTTTTCATCAGGCTTTACAGGAACATAGGCGAAGTCACCCAAGAGCCCTTCTACTACAAATGATGGCTCTGCTCCCACAGGCATGGCTTGGAGGCTCACGCATCCTGGTCACTGCAAAGGGAAACGCCTGTTGCAAATCATTCTGCTGGAATTCTAATGAACAAGTCAGTCTGCTGTCAGCTTAAGAGGCATGAGTCTATCACTGGGTAGACAAAGAAAATCCAGAGGCTGGACCTAAAAATCCAAGGACTGAGCTGAGCCCTGAACTCAGGGACCTCTCAGAGGTGCCATTTGTGTGACCTGCTGGATTCCCATCAGTGACAACTCCCCCGCCCCCCAAAAAAGCCTTTTACACGTCAGAATGCTTAGAAGTCACACCTGTGTTGTAATAGTGTCACGTTTCCCAGGCCTGATCCCTTCCTGAGACAGAGCTCCTTCCCTATCCTCCTGCTCCTGGCAGGGGAATCTGGCTCCCCAGCCCAGATCCCTGCTCTGCTCTTGTCGTCACTATCTTGGTTCTGCAAGACCGGAAGTCTGTCTTGTCTATACTTTGTAGCTATTAGTAACTGTTTGTTTTGTTTTGTTTGTGTGTGTGTGTGTGTGTGTGTGTTGATGCACACAGGCTTTCTCTAGTTGTGGTGAGCGGGGGCTACTCTTCGTTGCGGTGCGCGGGCTTCTCACTGCGGTGGCTTCTCTTGTTGCGGAGCACGGGCTCTAGGCGCGCGGGCTTCAGTAGTTGTGGCTCTTGGGCTCTAGAGCGCAGGCTCGGTAGTTGTGGCACACGGGCTTAGTTGCTCCACAGCATGTGGGATCTTCCTGGACCAGGGCTTGGACCCGCTGCATTGGCAGGCGGATTCTTAACCACTGCACCACCAGGGAAGCCCCAGTAATTGTTTTTTAAATTCTCTTCTCTCCTCTGTTACTAGTGTATTAAATTTTGTATTCCTTATAGTAGTTGGATGTAAAGTAAAAAATTAAAAGTACTTAAAGAAACACGGGGAAAGTTCTACATAATCTTAGTGGAAGAAGCTATCCTAAGTGTGACACAAAACCCAGACGCCATTTTTTAAAAAGATCGATGAATTAAATTACATTTTCAAAAAGAGATTCTATTGGACACAGAGAAAGGAATTTATTAAAAGAAATTACTAACACAATATACCATTAGTGGGACATATTGTAAGGACAAAAAGAACTAGAAAGAAAATATTGAACTTTATAGGTTTATTTTTAGTAGTTGCATTGGTGATATAGCTCCAAAACTATCTTGTGTATATTGTACGGTAATGGGTAAATTCATTAATGTTTCAGGGAACAAGGTTTTCTGTAGGAAAAGGGAGATACAATAGGGAATAAGATAAGGTGGGGAAAAAACTTGTGATGCCAGATTTGGATGGTAATATAAACTCATGATATACATAATATATATACATATAAATGTACATATGTATTTTAATTGCACGTATTTAATTTCATAAATATTAAAATTCTGCAGGAAACTATGATGAACAAAGACAAAAGACAATCAAAAAACCAAAGAAAATATTTATAACACATATCACAAAGAGCTCATTTCTTTAATATTTAAAGAACTCCTATATATCAATTTTTAAAACCCGATAAAACACAAAGGACAAGAATAGATATTTCTTATGTAGAATAGATAAATCCATAGACAGAACACAGACTAGTGGTTGACAGGGATGGCTTGAGGGGAAGGGAAGTGAGGAGTGACTGCTTAATGGGTATGGGATTTCTGTCCGGGGTGATGAAAATGTTTTGGAACGTGACAGAGGTGGGGTTGCAGAATACTGTAAACACACCAAATGCCACTGGATTTCTCACCTTAAAATGGTTAATTTTGTGTTATGTGAATTTCACATCAATTAATTATTTTTAAAACAAAAGAATAGATATTCCTCAGAAGAGAAAAAACAGGTGGCTTCTTAATTTATCAAAAAATACTTGATCTTACTTATAATGTTAAAATCGCAAATTAAAAATTCTCTGGGGGAAAAGTGGCAATAGCTATCAAATTTCAAATTCAGATACTCTGACCCAGCAATTCCTCTTCTAACATTTATCTTGCAGACACACTTGCAAGTGGATGCAAAACGTAAATACCAGGATATTCATTGCACTACTATTTGTAGTAACAGAAGTTTGGAAATCACATGAATGCCCATCCAAAGGAGATTGCTTAATAAATTATGATACAGCCATGCAATGAAATACTATGCAGCTGTTAAAACAATGAGACAGGTCATACATCTTGATATGGAAAGATTTCCAAGATATATCATAAAATTTAAAAATAAGCAAGGTACTAAAATCGTATATATGTAGTTATTCTCAGTGTTTAAAAAACAAAAGCACATATATAAATATATAAGTACAAATACATACGCATTTTTATACATTGACTATATCTGGGAAATATAAAAAAACCAGGAACAGTGGTTGGTTCTGGCAGAGGAAATTGGGAGACTTGGTGAAGGGTGGACACCTCCTTTTCACTTATAATCTATTGATCATTTTGGATTTTATTAACCTACTTGAAAGCAATTAATTATTTAATTTCCAAACAGCTTCTTCGGGACCTCCCTGGTGGTCCAATGGTAAAGAATCCGCCTTCCAATGCAGGAGACGCGGCTTCCATCTCTGGTTGGGGAACTAAGATCCCACATGCTCCTGGGCAACTAAGCCCATGTGCCACAGCTATTGAGCTTGCACACCTCAATGAGAGACTCGGCAAACTACAGAGGCCACGTGCCCTGGAGCCTGCGCGCCACAACTAGAGAGAGAAAACCCACACACCACAACTAGAGAGAAGCCCGAGCCGCAATGAAAGATCCCACACGCCTCAACGGAGACCCTGCATGCTGCAACTACGACCCAACGCAGCCAAAAAAAATAAAGAAAATACATAAATAAATAAAAATTTTAAAAATTGATGATCATCTGATTTTTTTAAAAAAACTTTTTCACAAGAAAAATGCAACAAAAATTTTGACGAAAATTGAAAATCAGGAAAATAAGGTGAAAAACATAACTTACCAAAAAAATATTAAAAAAACAAAGTTGGTGCTCAGATTTCCCGTGACGAGTGGTCAGAGCTGGTGAGTTGTTTTCAGACAAGTAAATAGAAAACAGATAATCACTGCAGGGGAGGGCCAACATGTGTTACTAATGAAAGAAATAAAGATTCGGGCAAAGCAGAAAACATTATACTATCAAAGATGAAAACCAATAAACCTGGAACTTTTGAAATGATTCTATCATTCGAATGGAGTCTGAACGCTTTTCCCCAAACATTGTTGATATGTATCAGCTGAAATACATTTAAGTTCTCATCCTACCTAATCTTTCAGAAGGAACAAGTTCACAGTCAATTGAATAGAGAAGGTGGCAAGTCATACATAAAGTGGGGAAGGTGACGGAGTATATTTCAACTTCTCAAAATACCAGCAACTTATTTTTTATTAGGAGTTAGAGGCTTTAGGAAAAGTGACAATTGAAAAAATATATATTTTTTTCCTGTAAAGTCATGTGGGAATATAGAACAAGAATTTTTTTTTTTTTCTTTTTTTTGCGCACGCCACGCAGCAGGCAGGATCTTAGTTCCCCCACCAGGGTTTGAACCTGCACCCCCTGCAGTGGAAGCACAGAGTCCTAACCACTGGACTGTCAGGGACGTCCCTATAGCAAGAACTGTAGGGCTTCCCTGGTGGCACAGTGGTTGAGAATCCACCTGCCAATGCAGGGGACACAGGTTCAACCCCTGGTCCGGGAAGATCCCACATGCCACGGAGCAACTAAGCCCGTGTGCCACAACTACTGAGCCTGTGCTCTAGAGCCTGCGAGCCACAACTACTGAGCCCACGTGCCACAACTACTGAAGCCTGCACGCCTAGAGCTGGTGCTCCGCAACAAGAGAAGCCACTATTGAGAAGCACGCGCACCGCAAGGAAGAGTAGCCCCTGCTCGCCGCAACTAGAGAAAGCCTGGATGCAGCAACAAAGACCCAATGCGGCCAAAAATAAAAAAATAAAATAAATAAATTTTAAAAAAAAAGAAAAGAATTGTAAAATCATTCTTTATCTTTTACTTCTATTTTGGATCAAAAAACCTCATGCTCCTACCCATGCTATTTATAATAATGAAAACATGTGAAATGCACTGAAACAATATTTAACTTTCTAAAATATATGTAGGTAGACTATACTAATTCTAATATGTGAAATAACATTGAATTAAAAGCAGAACAACAAATAGTAGATAAAAACTTGTTATATAAAGCCTGTGTAGAGGCATTATCAAAGATTTAAAAAAATGAATTTGGAGGAGTGGAAACAGTTTATAATGAAGTCTTCATTAGGCTTGGGTTGAATGGTTGCTTCAATTCTCAGAAAAGAGCACATCCATCTGGCAAGCATTAAGGCAGAACAAGGAGGAGCAGATGGGCACAGTAATAGGTCAGTACCGGCAGAGGAAAGAATACCTCGATCAGGCTACTGATATCCCACCTTTGGCACCCAGGCAGTCCAACTGGCCAGCTAGACTTGGCCCGTGCACACCCAAGGGAATTCAAGGCCACCTGGCGGCTGTATCAGAAAATTACACCTCAATTGATTCCTGGAGTTCAGATGTAGCAAGACAAACTAAGTAGGACTTGGATTGACCACCATTTATTGGCCAGCTTTACATGCACACAAAAGCACCTTACTGGCTCCTGGTTTATCATCACTATTTCCTACAAATCTTACTACTTCCTCTCATCTTTGTCAGGGTTCTTAGTCACGCCTTCTGTCACCCTCAATCAATATAATATCTCTCTTTATCATCTTTCCTCTGGAAATACCACATACTATTGCACGTGAGCGATCAAGATTCAGTACTTAATGACAGGAAAACCACCCCTTCACCCCAGCACATTCTCCAATTCTCCTCCAGAAACACAGCAATATATTTTATTATTAAACAATAAACATAATAAAGTAGCACTTGATTCACAAAGATAAATACATATTATGTTTCACTGTTCTTTTTTTAAATGGCTCAATCATTAGAGAACATTATTCTCATCATTGTCAACTCTTGATTATCCTTTGGGATAGTCTGGGTAATAAAAAGAGCAGCATTTAATCTCAGGTCTATTTCTGTTACTGTTGTTATTAGTACTCTCCCCAGAGAGATCTATCTGCCTGAAAGGACAGCCCCCTCCCACCAGGTGACAAGTTCTGCTATGACATTTGAAAGACTTTAAAAAGGTAAGGAAAGTCTCTCTGGAAAGGAACTTCTGGATGTTGACACTTGACTACCTTAGCTTTTGTTTGATTACTCTTTCTGATGACCTCTACTTCCTGATTACTCAGCTTTCCATTCTGCATCATGCAAGTACATGGGTCATAGCAGGAGCTCAATAAACGTCAGTCCCTTTGCTTCTCATCCAACTGATCCAGCACACTTGTGTAAAGACCAGAAGTATGAAGCAGGATGGCGAGTACCAGTCATACAGGATGTGAAGTAGGAGGAGGTGAGTGTGTGTGTGGTGGGGATGTCAGGTCCCTCCTTCCAATCTTCAGGTCCATCTATGGCTTTGATGAGTCCCAGGACCAGAGCTCACCCCCTCTACTCAAAAGTGGGGCGCCCATCAGCCCTGCAGTTCATCTTCTCCCAGCCTCAAATTGTTTCAAATCCTCTTTCCCTAAATCCATCTTGTTACAGCACTACAATTGTTTGCTTTTTCCAAACTAATTGAAAATTAGAAGATGTGGACAAAAAGAAACTTGAAAACAGAGACACAAAAAACTTCAGAAAATTTATGGCATTAGTCTGAGAAGTCCTCCACTTAACTGGGTTCCAACACATTGGTTATTCATTGTTCCCTCGGTGTTTACTGTGCTTGTCAGTGATCAAAACACCAGAAATAGTTAACATCACCACTGGTGGGACAAAGTGACAGTCTGAGTTTCCCAGTGTAATGCACCTGGAAGGGTGCACCACCACTTCTGTGCTGTTCTTCTAAAAATGAAACTAACCATGGGAAAACATAAAACAAACGCAGATTGAGAGACATTCTACAAAACCACGGACCGATACTCTTTAAAAATGGCAGAGTCATGAAAGATAGCAAAGGCTGAGGGGTTTGTTGCAGACCAAAGGAGGCTAAAGAGTCATTTCAAGGACATTATTGAGACAAGTGGCAAAATTTGAATATGGACTTTATAGTATTAGGTAACAGTATTATATCAAGGTTAAACTTCCTGAATTTTATAAATAAACTATTGATATACAAGAGAATGTCCTTATTCTTAGTAGATACCTGCTAAAGTATTTTGAAGCAAAAGGGTACAAATAATTTAGTGAACAAAATAATGTGAACATACAGAGAGAGAACAGTGATAGAGCCAATGTGGCAAAATGTTAAAAATTGGGATAAAAAAAATGTGGGAGTTCTCTGTATTATTCTTGAACTCTTCTGTAAATTTGAATTTTTTTCTTTAAAAAGAAAGAGAAAGGAGGAAACACAAAAATAGAAGAACATTCAAGAATCAGGTCTTCCACTTCTATCTTTTGATAGGTTTTTCATGCAAGTAAGAGAAGAGAAGAGTTTACATGTAGCTCTTATAGCAAATGCATTTTTAAGTTGAGAATAATACTGGTTGACCATTGGGGGGTTAGATTATTTTTCTAGGTGGCCCTAGCTAGGTTACTCTCTAACCAGAAAGAAGGCATTGATTTGCTTCATAGATTCTCCTAATTAATCCTGAATTATTCTACACATTCAGTGCAAGGGAGGGTGTGCTGTTCAATGATTACAAATAATAATATTTGTTGAGTAGTAAGTGTTTATGTGTGAAGTGTATGAAACATTGAGTTAATCTTTTAATGGTATTGGGACATTTGGTTCTCAACAATTCTATGAGATGTGTACTATTATTATAGCCATTTTTACAAATGAAGAAACTGAGGCACAGAGACGGTAAATACATTTCACAAGGTCACAAAACTACTCCATGGAGGAGCCGGGAATTAATCAGGTCTATCTGACTCCAGCACTGATGCTTCTAACTGTTGCGCTACTACCAGACATCCAGACACAAGGAGCCCTTGCTAAGCCAGCATCTTGTCAGGAGTGGCATTTATCTGCTGTGCCTACTCTTGGCGCTAGGATTGGATACCATGGTAAGTCTGGGTATCTCCCTAACCATCACATGCCAGAGAAGGCTATGAAGACTTTAAGGGACAGAAGAAGGGCCTCATCCCCTGCCCTGACCCCAGTGGTTTTTTCCACCTTCCACTCTGTACACCAGCACTGGATGGGGGCTTTAACTCAGGGCTTGTAAAGACAGCCAAGACGATGATCCAACTCACACTGTGGAATGAAATCTACATGAAGTTGGCAGAGATGAACTCTGACGTTAACGTGCCCCGTCTTGGATTTCCCCCTTGCTTTTCGGGGTCTCTAGACCTCCTTCCATGCATGCCTCCCCCATCCCTTTCCCTTGAGCCTCTTCTACAGGAGAGGAGGAACTGGCCCTCCCCTCACTTTGTTCCACACCAACTCAGAGTTCAGCTGAAGTCCCAGATGGGATGGTTCTTCCCTCACACACGCCGTACAAAACACCCACAGATCATCACAGGTTCTGTCTCCTTCCAATCTGCATGTTTCTATAATTCCCTGGCAGTAACCACTGAGTTCCACCATTCTGTCCCCTGCCCTGTCCTCCTTGGGGCAACAGGAGGGGTATTTTTTTTATTCCACTACTTTGGGCAGGAAAAGCAAATTATAGAAGGGAATTCAAGCTGAAAACAGATTGTTCTGTCAAGCAGAAGCATGGATGCCTGTGACACCCTCTGACTAATACCACTCAAAACCCACTCTGGACGCAGAAACCCATAAGCAAAGTGTAGGGAATGTGTAATGGAGTGGGAGGGGAGACCCAGCCCCATCAACCTCCCAGAGGGAGAGAAACTTACAATGACCTGGAAATAATAAAACTGTTGGAAGCTCATGAAATCAGCCTTATATCAATAGAAAGTTCACCATTCCTGATGACACAGTTCCATTTGTTCTCCAATTATGTATAACCCACAAGTGAGTCACCAAAATAGAACACTTAAACTTAACACCATCCCATTTGGTCATCTTTGTTTCCATACACTTGAGTCATGCTCTGTGCATGCTCAGGGCTGCACCTGTTTTGCATGTAGTCACATTTCTATCACTCTGAGCTCTAGGCTTTGGCACAGTAGCAGGATGGGCAGATGGGGAGGCCCCAGATCTAAACTGGATCTACCAGCTGGAGTATGGCAGCATTTGGACAGCATCTGGTCTAAGAGAAGACAGTCTCCAGGAAGGGCGGAGCATTGACTTAGGTGGTATACAGGTCACAGCTAGTATCTGTGACTAACATGATATGTCATGTGCCCTGACAGGCAAGTGGAACCCTACCTGTAAGAGTCAGAAATCCAGGGAGTTAACATCAGGTAATTGTCAGATGGTTGCACCAACCACTAGACTGTGTCTCTTGGGCAGATTCTAGTACTTGGTGGTAGGACAGTGCTGGTGGGAAGAAGGCAAAGTACCCCGATTTTGATGGAGAGGGTACCAGGCAGACATAAGCACATCAGAGACCACATTGAACCAGTCATCAGGCTCCTGCAGCCTGGAAGCAAGGGTGCATTGGGAGCAGTCCTTGAATGATGAGCTATAAGGTCAAATGCCCCTCTACAAGGTCATGATAGGTCCTAGAGACTGATGCTCCAGGTCACACATGGCAAGGACTGTAAACCCAGGGAAGTGGCTTCAATCTGGGCTCTCCACTGTCAGGAAGAGATCCTTCATTCATGTGGTCAGTATCTTCTGAGCACTCAGTATGTACCAAGCACTGGTTTACAATGGAGACTAGTCTCTGCGCTTAAGGAGTCTTGAGAAACAGGACTCATTTGACCATCAGTGAGAAAGCACTGAAACAGAAATCTTTACAGTACCTCTGGTGCAACCCTTACAGACTGGAGGCCAGTCTCCAGACAGGTCCTGCAGACTCGTTTGTTTTTTATGCTCTGCACAGCAAAATACATAATGCAGTAAAGCGCACAAGGAAACAGCTTGATGACTTTAAAAACCCACCAGCACAGTGTTTTAAAAGGTTATACATCAAAATGTCAACACTGAATACAGAGAAGAGGAAAGGTAAGTTTGGTGGGCAGAATAATAGCCCCCAAACATGTGCATCTCCTAATCACCAGAGCATGTGAATAAACACAGGACACTTACACAGCAAAAAAGACTTTGCATATGAGATTAAGTTAAGGACCTTGAGATGAGAAGATGATTCTGGACTATCTGGGTGGGCACAATCTAACCACATGGTCCTTAAGATCAGAGAAACTTTCTCAACCAAGTTCAAAGTCAGAGGGAGATGTGACAACAGAAGAATAGTTGGAGAAATGTAACATCATTGGCTATAAAGATTGAGGAAGGGGCCGTCTTTATATGAGCTTTATATCATGTTTTGTGAGCACAAGTCATCACGAGCCAAGAGTTCTAGCAGCTTTTAGAAGCTGGAAAAGGTGAGAAGCATTCTCCCCCTGGAGCCTCCAGGAAGCAACACAGTGCACTGACACCTTGACTTCAGTTCAGTCAGCCTTTCGTCAAACTGCTGACCTATAGAACTGTAAGATAATACATTTTATTGTTTTAAGCCATTACATCTGTGGTAATTTGTACAGATAGCAATAGGAATCTAATAAAGTGAGAGATGGTGCCACATTTATGAAGCTAAAAAGATTGAATACTTTCTATTTCCTTCCCTAATATTCACTAAATCTTCCTCTATCAAAACAGAAAATCAATAGGTAATGTCCAAAGTCAATAAATCAAAAAATAGCAGTTTAGCATACTCTTTATACATGGAGATAAATACCAGAAGAAAAGCCTAAATGAAGTGAAAGTGGGTGACTCTGGGGAGTGAGATTAAAAGGCAGGGCAGGGTCTGCTGTTTTTAGTACCATTAGTGCTACTTTAAAAAATCTAAGGGGGGGGACTTCCCTGGTGGCGCAGTGGTTAAGAATCCTCCTGCCAATGCAGGGAACACAGGTTCAACCCCTGGTCCGGGAAGATCCCACATGCCACGGAGCAACTAACCCCGTGCGCCACAACTACTGAGCCTGAGCTCTAGAACCTGTGAGCCACAACTACTGAGCCTGAGTGCCACAACTACTGAAGCCCGCACGCCTAGAGCCCATGCTCTGCAACAAGAGAAGCCACCGCAATGAGAAGCCCGTGTGCAACGAAGAGTAGCCCCCGCTCGCCGCAACTAGAGAAAAACCCGCACGCAGCAACAAAGACCCAACGCAGCCAAAAATAAATAAATTAAATAAATTAATTTAAAAAAAAAAGAATCCTTTACAAATCTAAGGGGAATTAAACTTTGATTTAAAAAATGCTAAAGCCATGTAATTAGGCAGTTGTTATCCTTGGTCCAAGCATCTTATCACCTAATGTCTAGAGTTGTTCTGGTGTATATGATAGCCACTAGCTCTATGTAGCTTTTACATTTTAAATTAAAATTAATTTAAAATTCAGTTCCGGGTGGAGGATATATTAGGAGTTCAGGATTAGCAGATACAAACCACTATATATAAAATACATACACAACAAGGTCCCACTTTATAGCACAGGGAACTATATTCAATATCCTGTAATAAACCATAATGAAAAAGAATATATATATCGGAATCACTGTGCTGTACACCAGAAACTAACACAACATTTTAAATCAACTATACTTCAATTTAAGAAAATAAAATAAAATAAAATTCAGTTCCTTAATCGCACTAGCCACATTTCATGTGCCAGACAGTGTGTATTGGACAGCATAGGTTTAGAACATTTCCATCATCACAGAAAATTCCATGGTCTGGATCCTTCCTGCACTCTGCCCTACACACCCTGCATTCATTTGGATTGGTGACCCCTGCCTAGAGGCAAGACAGGGCCGAAGATGTGAAGTATGAGAGACAACAGGCCAGTTAAAGAAATTCTACCTGCCAGTCAGGATTAAGGGAAATGGGATTAGGAAATGAACAGATAGGCTAAATTCCAGTTATCTAGGACTTTGTACTACACCACTTCAAAACCTATATGCCATAAAATAACCTGTTTGTTTTGGTTTTTTTGGCCACGTGGCTTGTGGGATCTTAGTTCCCTGACCCGGGCCCCCGGCAGTGAGATCTCGGGGTCCTAACCACTGGACTGCCAGGGAATACCAAAATAAACATTTTTTATTGTACCCATAAACTCCGTGGGATAGAAACTCTGACCGGGCACATAGGGGAGGCTTGTCTCTACTCCAGAATGCCTGGGCCCAAAGATTCAATGAGTGGGGCTTGTATCACCTGGAATTGTCTCTACTCACGTTTGGCAAGAGATGCTGGTTGTCAGCTGGGACCTCCAGCTGGAAGTTTAGGCTGGAATATCTAAGCAAAATCTCCCTGTGTGGCTTGGGCTTCATCACCACATGATGGCTGGGTTCCAGGAGGGAGCAAGCAACCAAGAGACAGGAAGTGGAAACTGCCAGGTTCTTAAGGCCTGGGCCCAGAGATTGGCACCATTCTCTTCTACCATGTTTTATTGGTCAAGCAGTCACAGAGCCCAGATTCAAAGAGAGGGGATGTGGACCCCACCTCTCAATTAGAGGAGGGTCAAAGAATTTGGGAGGCCATGTTTTAACACTGCCAGAGCTCATAACTCCACTCCCTTCCTTATCAAAGCCTACTTTTCAAGGAAAGAATATTTTTCTTTACAAAACAAGTCTTTATAAAACTTGCATCAAAAAACATTCTAAAAGTATAATGTGCCCTACTCTGTGTCAAACACTGTTCACCTACTTTTTTTTTTTTTTTTGTAGGCTACTCTTTTGAGTAATGATATAAAGGAGAAAATAGAGAAATGCAATGTGGAGAAAGCTGCTTTCTTAGATGGGAGAAAATCTGAACATGTTTATAGGCTCAGAGGGAAAAGGGTGTTGCAGATATAGAAAAATAATCCAGATCTTGGCAGGGAAGGTAGGGCTTGAATGAAGAGGACCAGGGAGGAAATTTGCATCCAGCAGCAGGGGGCTACTACTCCTTTGTCCCTTCCAGAGATTTCCCTTTAATGAAGATGTACCTTTTTCCTTCTGAACATTTAAAACACTTTTGGACAGAAAACTGTGTGTTTCTTAGCAGAAACACCCATGGGGAGTGGGGCATTTAATTTAAAGGTGCTGGGGCCCCCAGTGGTATTATTTCTACTACTATTCCTCCCATTTAAAAGAGGGTGAACATAGTTAGTGTTAAATATCGCTCCCCCAAGGGAATTTGCAAGAAGCAGAAGAACTCAGACAGCTGCAATGAGCTCTCTAAGAGATTCTGATTTGCAAGGAATTGCAACCTTTTTCCTTCACCCAAGTGTTCCGTGAAGTTTTGCTTCCATCTTCAAGAAAAAAACCCTTTACCGCTTTCCAACTCTCACCTACAGAGGCCTTCCAAATTCACAAACACAAACACGGTATTTATTAAACATCTAAATTACTTGTAGGACAATTATCAAATGATGGAAGATTGCATTATCATCTTCATCATTCTTGGTATTTTTATAAAGCCATTCTATTCCACAGTTTAAGAAAAATTATTATCAACAAAACATTTTTATTGAATAGTGTCAGTGGTTGAGCTTTGAGAGGTTTTTTTTAAAAATAAATTTATTTATTTTATTTATTTATTTTTGGCTGTGTTGGGTCTTCGTTGCTGCGTGCGAGCTTTCTTTTTAGTGGCAGCGAGCGGAGGCTACTCTTCATTGAGGTGCGCAGACCTCCCATTGCGGTGGCTTCTCTTGTTGTGGAGCACAGGCTCTAGGTGCGTGGGCTTCAGTAGTTGTGGCACATGGGCTCAGTAGTTGTGGCTCGCGGGTTCTAGAGCGCAGGCTCAGTAGTTGTGGCGCACGGGCTTAGTTGCTCTGCGCTATGTGGGATCTTCCAGGACCAGGGCTCAAACCTGTGTCCCCTACATTGGCAGGTGGATTCTCAACCACTGCGCCACCAGGGAAGCCCCTTGAGAGGTTTTTAAATGAACCAAAGTTCTGACTTTCTGATTTTAGAAATGTGTGGGCTTTATAGGGGTGACATCTAATTACCAAAGGAGAATGAAACCTAAAAACTGTGCAAAATCAAATGGACTGGCCTGTGAGCCATAGAATAGCTCATTCCTACTCCTCTCACAAGTGTACTTTCATCTATTGTATTAGAGCTGCCAACAGCTCACAAGTAATAAGCTCATCTTATCACAGCTACCTGACTTAACTCCGTCCAAATTTTAACAGATATTTATGAAGCACCTATTATATAGTAGCGCTACAGAAAGAGCCCAGTGAAATATGAGGAAGAAAGCAGATAGACATCAAAGTTACTTAGAGACTAGATCTTAATTATCCCCACGACAAAAAAAGAAATGATAATTGTGTGAGGTGATAGAGGTGTTAGCTAATGCTACAATGGTGATCATATTGCATTACAGAAGTGTGTCACATCAACATGTGGTACACCTTAAACTTACACAGTGTTACATGTCAGATATGTTTCTATTTTTAAAAGGTTAAAGAAAAAAAAAGAAATGGTAAATTTGTTCATAAGATAGAGCAAGAATTGGAACTAAAGGATCAAAGAGGGACTTCCCTCTTTTAATTAATTTTAAAAAAAGAATCAAAGAGGATATCTCTTCTAAATCCAGTGATATAAGAAAATAGAATAATCTTATTAGGACACTGGAGTCAAAGATTTTATATAAACATTAATGGCCAACCCAAGACAGAACAGAATAAGGAAACCAAATTAAGGCAATGAATTCTGAGTCAAATTTTTTTAAAAGAGCAACTCTGAGAGCTACCATATGATCCAGCAATCCAATTCCTGTTCATATATCCAGAGAAAACCATAATTCGGAAAGATACATGCACCCCAATGGTCACTGCAGCACTATTTACAATAGCCAGCATATGGAAGCAACCTAAATGTCCATCAACAGAGGAGTGGATAAAGAAGATGTGGTACATATATACTATGGAATATTACTCAGCCATAAAAAAGAATGAAATAATGCCATGGATGGACCTAGAGATTGTCATACTGAGTGAAGTAAGTCAGAGAAAGACAAATATTATATGATATCGCTTACATGTGGAATCTAAAAAAATGGTACGAATGAACTTATTTACAAAACAGAAATAGAATCACAGATGTAGAAAACAGACTTGTAACCAGGGCGGAAAGTGGGGGGAGGGATAAATTGGGAGATTGGGATTGACGTATACACACTGTTATACATAGATAACTAATAAGGACCTACTGTATAGCACAGGGAACTCTACTCAATTCTCTGTAATGACCTATATGGGAAAAGAATCTAAAAAAGAGTGGCTATATGTATATGTATAACTGATTCACTTTGCTGTATACCTAATACTAACACAACATTGTAAATCAACTATACTCCAATAAAAATTTTTTAAAAAGTAGCTCTGTGGAGAGGCCATTGTGTAACTGCTGGGGAAACAAAGGAAGGGTTGACAGTGGAAGAGGAAGAGAGGGCGGATCCAGGGTTCCCACCTTCCCCAGTAAACTTGATCATCAGTGCCTGAGTTAGAGATGTCGTGCTGGGCTCCTGTTTTGTGTGATTTGAGGCCTTCCTTTTTCAAACCATCTAATCTAATGTATTAGGTAAATGATTCAAGAGACAAATTTATTGACATTCATCGTTCATGTATGAACTCACATCCACTAATATTCATGGGGTCTTATGTAAGAGGTTCTTCATTGTGAGCCATTTGAATTTAAATCTTTTCTTTTTTTATAATGGCAAGTTTGAATTTAGTCTAATTTAGTTTTTGCAAGAAGGATTATTGTAATATCATTTTGGCACTTTTACTAAGGAAAGAGAATCCTGAAGGATTTCAAAGTCAACCGTGGTTTTCAGTAAGCTCAGATACCAAGGAACCTAGAAAAGAGGCTTGGGAAAAATGAGATGTAAAGTGAGGTTTGGCATAGAATTTGAATGATGGCTAGCAAAGGCAGACCTCTCATTCTAACACAGAGCAATTGCTAGCCAATCTACCAGGACAAAAAGAGTGGTTTCCTTGGCTTTTTGTTTGTAAAAGTATTCTAGACATATCTTTGAATAGTGACTGGAAAGTCTGTCTGATATTATTATTACTATTATTATTACCTTTATGACAACAATAACAATCATGATTTTTTTACCTCCAATAATGTGCAATGCAGAATATAGACTAATACAAAAAGGAGAGAGACATTTCAGCAAATCTATTTCTTAAGTTTTTGACTCATAAATTATAAAATGATACTCATCAAGCAAAAGCCCACTGGTCAAGATATAAAAAGATAATGGGTGTATGATCCAGCAATCCCACTCCCAGGCATATACCCAGACAAAACTATAATTCAAAAAGATACATACACCTCTATGTTCATAGCAGCACCATTTACAATAGCCAAGACGTGGAAACAACCTAAATGCCCATGGACAGATGAATGGATAAAGAAGATGTGGTACATGTATACAATGGAATACTACTCAACCATCAAAAGAATTTGCAGGAACATGGATATACCTAGAGATTATCCTACTAAGCTAAGTAAGTCAGAAAGAGAAAGATACACCATATGATATCACTTATATGTGGAATCTAAAATATGATACAAATCAACATATCTATGAAACAAAAACAGACTCACAGATATAGAGATTTGTGGCTGCCAAAGGGGAGGGGCGTAGGGGAGGGAAGGAAAGGGAGTTTGGGATTAGCAGAGACAAACTACTATATATAGGATGAATAAACAACAAGGTCCTACTGTATAGCACAGGGAACTGTACTCAATATTCTGTGATAAACTATAATGAAAAAGAATATATATATGTATATGTATAACTGAGTTACTTTGCTGTACAGCAGAAATTAACACAACATTGTAAATCAACTATACTTCAATAAAATTATAAAATAAAATAAAATAAAAAGATAATGGGTGGCAAGTACTTCAGAAGCCTAAAAGGGAATCTAATCACCTTCTGTAAGAAACAGATTGCTAAAAGTAGAAAATGAGCATGTTCTCACTTCCCAGAAAGTCTCCTCATGCCATCTTTTGGGGAGGATATTGAAAGGAAGTAAAAGATAAAGAGCATGAGAAGGAAGTTACAACCTAAGCAAACCACTAAACTGTCCCAAATACAGGCAGTTGGTCTGTGAAAATTCCATTGCTATTTGATCATTTTTAAAGGCAATTTTCTTTTTTCTTTTTTTTAATTAATTAATTTATTTATTTTTGGCTGCGTTGGGGCTTTGTTGCTGCACGCAGGCTTTCTCTAGTTGCAGCAAGTGGGGATTACACTTTGTTGCGGTGCGTGGGCTTCTCATTGTAGTGGCTTCTCTTTGTTGTGGAGCACAGGCTCTAGGTGCACGGGCCTCAGTAGTTGCGGCACATGGGCTCAGTAGTTGTGGCACGTGGGCTCAGTAGTTGTGGCTCGCGGGCTCTAGAGCACAGGCTCAGTAGTTGTGGCGCACGGACTTAGTTGCTCCGCGGCATGTGGGATCTTCCCCGATCCGGGGCTCAAACCTGTGTCCCCTGCACTGGCAGGCGGATTCTTAACCACTGCACCCAGGGAAATCCCCAGGGCAATTTTCTTCCTTTTTTTTTTTTTTTTTACTTAATTTTTTTCAAAGTCAGTTATCAACCTTTATCATGAAAAATTCCCTGAAATATAAATTTATTCCAAGCAACAGCATACTCCAAGCCTCACTCATCATTGCCAGGTTTACATCTTAGATTCTGATCACAAGGAGCAAATGAAAGGCTGGAGGCTCTTCTTGAACTCATTTTCCATCTGCAAAAACCACTGTCTAGACAAATCTTTACCCAGAAAGAAAGCATCATCTTTGTTGCAAAAGCAAGATTGTCTAATAGTGTTACCAGAGCTTTCTGTACCTCAGTTTCCTCATCTGCACCTGTCATGCACAGTTTAACGAACCTAGGGCTGGTGTTTAAAGTGTACTACAAATATTAAGATGAGTTCCAAATGAAACTTTTGGTAGAGTTGAGTAATACAACTTGTAGCTTCCCCTTTAAGAATTAATTTCCCTATGGAATCACTTAAAACCAAAAGGGCTCTGCAGATTACCTCTGGGTTTAATCCTTTAAAGAAGCAAGAAACATCGGGATGAATTTAACTGAAACCCAACACTTAAGTACTTGCCTAAGTGCCTAAAATGGTTATAAGCCCTTCCCTGAGAGTTTTTAAGAAAAGAAATTCCTTTTCCTGAAATAGTTCAGGTTTCAAGTGAAGCTGCTACTCAGGAGAGTTAAATTAAATAACCCCTAAAAGTTTTTTCCAACCATTGGGTTTTTTTTGTAATTCTCTTATGCTTTCCCCCTCTCTCTCATTTCAAAGATAATCAGGAAGTCTCCTAGGATAAGGTTATCATATTCAAGTCTTGCCAAAAATGTAAGAAAAGAAACTCCTCTTTGATTGGATCAAGAGGAACAATTATACTTCCTAAAATGAGCTTAAGCTAAGAAAATGAAAAGGTTTATAAATAAGAAGTTCAGTACTTCTTTTCTGGTCTCCTTTCATCACTGTGTGATTTACTTTAATAGTAGCCTGTCATTTCAAACTAGATGACTCAGTGGCCTGGTCATGGGTTACAGGGCATTTCATCTGTGGTCACCCATCTTACCCATGAAGAAATTAATATTTAGTCTACTCTTTTTACTCTCTGACTATTATTCTCTACCGTAACTTCCTGACCCTTGCCCAATCAGAAAGATTGGTGCTATTCTGCTTTTACTTACAGAGAAAGAACAAGGAGAAGATAAAATAGGACCTTGCTATTAGGGGGTGCTGGCTCATTTCTGATGGTCAGACAGGAAAAGCTGTTTTGAACTTTGCCCCATCAGTTCCTAAAACTGCAGCATAGGAATTTATAATTGTAACTGCCCTTTATCTTCCAAGAATGAAACTGTTTTCTCCAGTTGAAATTTAAGGGAATGAATTAATCGGTGTTTCTGGCAGGAGTGCCCTATAATTGCAAAGTATTGTGAGTATCACCATACAGTTTTTTCCTTAGATGGTCAATTAGGAGGAAGTATGACATTCTCAAAGCTATTCTCTAATTTGGTCAGCAGACCCTACCAAGAATCTGATCCCCTCTCTGACCAGGTATAATCACAGTGATAAGTGACTTTCAAGCTTATGCCCATACCGTCCTAGATTTCTGATTTGCCCCGGAAGGAGGTTCCCATCACAGTGTTCTGAGTGCTGGCCTTTGGGCCTGACTTCCCAGTGTGCTTGGATTTGAGACTTTTTGCCTGTCCTTTAACTTGTGATTTGCCCCACCTCATGTTTAATTAGGGTTTTTATTCGGAGTGTAGAATCTTAAAGTTTACCCCTGTTGGATTTCATCTTGTTAGTATTGAAAGATTCCATAAGAAAATCTCAAGGCAAAAAGGGATCATAATGGACCTTCAAGGAAAGGAAATAGGAAAGAAGTCCAGAGAAGCAAAGAGTTAACTAGGAAGTCTAGTTGAGTGACTTCTAAATTAAGAGGGCAGACTGAACCCTGCATTTACTTTTGCTGCCTCCTAAAACCCCAATAAGTCAACAAAACAGGGATTTTTGGTTTAAGGCACAAACTCACAAAGATAAAGAGAATGGAGTGGCCATGGTACTAATAAAATTTTGGCATCTGAAAAGCTGATGGACGAGTGGTAACTAAATTAGCACCTCAGAGAATGCCAGTCCCTACGCCAGCAGTGGGGAAAGACACAATTCCATGCGCTCCCCCAGAGTCCTAAAAACTTTAAGAACTGATGGCTTCAGGTTCTACTGAGAGTGAAGAGGAAGATGGGCTAAAACAGTTGATTAGATGAAGGTTGCTATTCAACCCCTGGAGCCCCTTCCCTACCCTCTTAGTAGGAGGTGTATTATCTGGAGTATAAGGCACCATCGAAGGTTGGCATACTGTTTTCAGAGGATTAAAGGGAATATTTTCAGCTCAGCATCATTCTTATAGACAAAATGTTAGTAGTTTCTTCTGTACAGAATCCAACCAGTCCAACAGGAAAGAGCCAAGAATTGAGACTTAAGTGCTCCTCAAACACATACCTCAGCCAGGTCATCATCATAGGTGAAGTCCACAAACAAGCCCCACCCACACCCTCAGAGTTTCCAAACAACCTGCAAGGCTGCCTCTCTTAACTATAAGGAGACTTCTAAGGCTCACCATGCATCTGAGGAAAATCCCCAGTGCGAAAAACAGGTCACAAGACACACACACACACACACACACAAACTTGGAGGAAACAGAAACTGCAGAGATAAAACATCGCAAAACAATAATTAATAACCTCACAATGTTAAGAAGATGTTGCATTCGTAAAATAAGAATATTTAGAAACCATTAGCAGAAATGAAAATCCCAGTAAAAGGTTTAGAAGAGTTGAAGAAATTTCCCCGAAAGTAGAGGAAAATGACCAAAAGATGGGAAACAGGAGTGTGGAGTTAAGAAAATAAAAAGATCATTCAAGAATGTCTAATATTTGAGGGCTTCCCTGGTGGCGCAGTGGTTGAGAATCTGCCTGCCAATGCAGGGGACACGGGTTCGAGCCCTGGTCTGGGAAGATCCCACAAGTCGCGGGGCAACTGGGCCCGTAAGCCACAACTACTGAGCCTGCGCATCTGGAACCTGTGCTCCGCAACGAGAGAGGCCGCGACAGTGAGAGGCCCGCGCACCGCGATGAAGAGTGGCCCCCGCTTGCCGCAACTAGAGAAAGCCCTCGCACAGAAACGAAGACCCAACACAGCCAAAAACAAACTAATAAATAAATAAATAAATTTATTTAAAAAAAGAAATGTCAAAAAAGAAGAATGTCTAATATTTGAACAGTAAGATTTATATGAGGAATGAAGAAAGAACAGAAAAAAATGGAGGAGAGGAAATCTTCAAAGAAGACAGGCCGTATATAATCAGGAATCAGAACGTCTGGAAGACAGAAGAAAATGCAGCATTGCTTTCAAAATTTTGAGGGAAAATGATTTTTCAAACCAAAATTCTATCTCATATATCAATTAAGTATAAACGTAAAACAAAGACATTTTTAGATATGAATAGTCTCAAAATTTTCCCTCCTATGTACAGTTTCTCAGGAAGCTCCTGAAGTATGTACGCCACCAAAAAAAGGAGTCAACAATGGGAGGGGAAGTTACAAGAAACAGAAGTTCCGAGTCAAGAGGAAGGCAAAGGGTTTCTCTAGAATGATGGTGCAGAGATATTCCGGGAAGACAGCTGTGCTGCAGGCACAGAGAGCAACGAGGTCAGACTGGAGCATGCTGGAAAGCTCAGGGAAAGGTTTCTTCAAGAAGATGAAAATGATAGATGAGGTTGAAAGTGTTAAGAGGAGATTTAGACAATTGTGGGAAGTTTGTGGTTGATTTAATACAAGTGTAAAGAAAACCAAGGAACAACAACAATCTTTTCAAAGACAATTATTAACCTCAGGGGAAATAAAAAGTTCTGCAAGAAAGGGTAATCACAGTATGCTCCCTGGCTCATCTGCGAATAGTGTTTACATAGTTATAATAATGAAAACATGGAATCATCCTCTAACCAAGATGGGATGGCGTGATGGGAAATGTGTGTGTGTGTATATATGTGTATATATATATTGTAGTGGAGGGCAGTGGTGAAAGAGAATTAAATCTTTACCTTGCATGGAAGGAAGTCAACAGATAACGTCTAAAATGGGAATACCAAGAAATAACAATATAAACAATATCTCTAAATTACCATATTTAGAGATAGGAAGATAAATATTAAAAGAAGCAGCTTAGGACTTCCCTGGTGGCGCAGTGGTTAAGAATCTGCCTGCCAATGCAGGGGACACGGGTTCGAGCCCTGGTGTGGGAAGATCCCACATGCCGTGGAGCAACTAAGCCCACGCGCCACAACTGCTGAGCCTGTGCTCTAGAGCCTGCAGGCCACAACTACTGAGCCCACGTGCCACAACTACTGAGCCCACGTGCTGCAACTACTGAAGCCCGCGTGCCTAGATCCCATGCTCCGCAACAAGAGAAGCCACAGCAATGAGAAGCCTGCGCACCGCAGAAGAGTAGCCCCCCGCTTGCTGCAAGTAGAGAAAGCCCGCACACAGCAACGAAGACCCAATGCAGCCAAAAAATAAATTAAATAAATAAGTAGATTAAATAAAAATAAAAGAAGATGGAAAGGTTAACAGTGTTCTCAGAACAACACTTGCCACTGAACCTCTCTGTAGGTGCTCACACTGTGTCCCCTCTATGTGCAGTGTCCTGGCTCATCAGACCTATTCCATGGAGCAGCTTGAGCCATAATCAAGTGGCTGGTGGCGAAACTGAGCAGAGCCTAGACACTTAACAAGCTAGGACTGAGGGCAGCCAAAAAACCCAGCCTTGAGACACCCTAGTTCCAAGAACATTTGGGAGAATTTTTGATCACGGGGTAAGGGAACATGAAACAGTCCCTGAAGAGAAAGAGGAAAAATAAAGAAAAAATAAGGGCCAAAACCAAGAGTCAGTGGCAAAACATAACAATTTCAATAACTGCCTAAGCCTAGAACCAACTCTTTCACTGGCTGACAATGCCACAGCCCTTGACTTACCCCAAACTGGAATGATGGCTTGTTTTTGTGGATTCCTTGTACCGTAATTAGTTTTCTTTTTATTTGTTTGCTTGTGTGTTGTTTAGAAGCTGGCTTATTCAAAAAAAAAAAAAAATTTAGGTAGCATGCTACTATAATATGTTCAGAGAGAAACTGAACAGTTTGTGTGGTTTTCTTGACTTCTCATAAAAAGGGATTTCTACTGACTGGGGAAAAAAATTATCCAAGTGGGAAAGGAGTACCATATCCTAGTATGTTAAAATAAGATTACAAAATTCTCTGCATCAACAGAATGACATCCAAAGTATGCATTTTGAAGCCAACATTTTGCAGAGGAAAGAATACTATGCACTGTGTAAATACTTAGAGGAAGTTAGAATTTTTTTAAGCTACAGAGATGAAGGTGGTACTGTTGGAGATACCTCTGTGGTATGATGATGGGCCAAGCTTTGTGACAGAAACCATTCATTGCAAGAATTTAAAATGCAGTCATAAAATAACCCACAAATACTGAATGCCTAACCAGCAGTCAGCTCTCGATAATGCTAAGAACACATTATTTTTCACTGGAAAAGAAAAGGTGGTTATTTGTCTAGCCTGTTAAATATATTGATGGCTTTTTTAGCAAAAGTTTATTACTGTGAATCTCGTTCACTTGAAAAGCTTATTTCTGATATTTCTCACCTCAACTCTTTGGGGAGATCATTATACTGATGGATTCTTAAGCTTGTGTTATAGGAAATGAAAGTCTAGGAAGATTAAGCCATTTTTCCTCGGTTACTGCTATAGGAATTGGCTGGAGACATGTCCTTTGATGGCAGCAGCTCTTTGCTGCCACCTCAAATTTTGACCTTCAATGACATTTCAGAAGGCCTGGGAAGTGTTTCAATGTAAACGGGAAGAAAAATACCTTAAGTTTTGGCATTCCCAAGCCTAGAGCAAGTCTTTCTGGATCCTCACAGAAATCTCAATTTTCAATATTTTGCTTTTGCTCAAAATAATGCTGCATACATTTCCAATAACCATGAGTATGAGTAAAGTTTGATAAATAACGAGCAGTCCCCCACCAACTTGTACAGGTGGAAATGGGCCTGAAGGTCACTCACCATTCTCAAATATTTATAGAACAACAGCTGCGTATGTAGCGCTATCAAATGCCAGCATCACCAAGTCCCAGCTAGAAAGGTTCCTTCAGGCCAGTGGGGAAATAAGACAATTACATATGCAAAATGAAATAATAGTATAGGGCCATGAATCATTAAATAATAAATGAATGGATGGGCAGGAAGTAGCTAGTAATTTCTGAGAAAGGAGGTACCCTTGAGAATGGGCAGGTATCGTCACCCAGTGGAACCCGGCCACCTGTGTTCAAATCCACACCACCATCTGCCACCCCTACAACCTGAAGCAAATTGTTTGACCTCTCTTTGCTTCAGTTTCCTGATCTGTAATGAGCCAAGATAGGGGTGGGGGTTATGTAGAAGGAAAAACTGATACTTTGCCTTGTTTTCTACATGATTATGTTTTTTACAGTCCATAGTCAGATGAACAAAAACCACTTTGACTCCGAGATAAACCAAAAATGTCTGATTCTGTCCCCCCAAATAAAGAAATCTTGACTATTTCCCATAAACTCCCTTAAAAAAGCAATTCTATCTCCTATTTCATGCAATGTTGTTAACTGAAAATACATCATGACTTTTTTTTTTGAATTTTATTTTGTTTATTTTTTATACAGACGTCATGACTTTTGAGAATATGATAATCACTCGAGAAAGTTGTTTTTTACTGTGAACAGATATGTAACCTTGGCAACTTGGTAGGTTTTATCTCTTTAAATCCCTGGGTTTGGGTTTGCTGTGCCAGACCTTCTGAAGTTTGACTCTCCCGCATTCTTTGCAAGTAAACTTTTTCTTTCCTTTTTGAAATGCTCCTGTCTCTGAGCCTTCCTTTGACAGTAACAATAGTACCCACCTCTTAAAGCTATTATAAGGATTGAATTAATATTTATAAAGCACTTAGCACAGTGCTAGGCTTTTGTTCAGTGATAAAGTGGTAGTAGTATGAGAAGGCTTCCCAGAGAGGAGCAGACTTTATCTGGTCCAGAAAAATGAGGAAGATTTAGATGGAATAGGGAAAGGCATGAGGGCAAAAATGTCACAGCCTGACTGAGGAACCCTGAATAACCTCATGGGAATGGAACAAAGGATTCGCTTTGAGTGTGGCAAGAGAGACAACACTGCTGGGAATATCAGTTGTGAATTACACATTGAAGGGCACGGTCTTATTGGTGAAGATAATAGAGTTAGTGATATTATTTGTGGTCAGTGACATAACCACACTCTGCTGTAAGAAGTCCTTTTGTCCAATAATGCCTTTGGAAGCCAGAGCCCCTGTTAGTCCTGAATCGCTGTTTGAAGTTTAACTTGACTTTGCAAGCTGCCTGCTGCCTTTGCTGAAAATGAAGCAGACCATTGCTTCTTACCCACTCCCTCCAACCCCGACAATGCCAAAGTCTGCTGTTTCCTGGCAACCTGCTCAGAAGTTAGAATCGAAGCTATTTTGTAAACCAATTAGAGAAGCCACAATTAGCTCCTTTATTATGTCCTAATAGCATTTTTTTCTGCCCATCTTATTTGAGGTCAAACCACTTTGGCTCGTCATATAATTTCTGCTAGCGTGTTGTGAGCTGTGCAACATTCATTTCAGTACTGGTTCTAGAACTCCTCTGCCACTGATCACGACACTAATCAAGAAGTTGAATTCATGTATGGACCAGTCTAGAGAACATGACTAATACTCTGTGAACTAGGAGTCTGAAGCTTAATTCCCTTTTGCTTCCACATTTTGTTTTCTAACCTCTGAAATTCTATGCTTCCTTCTTAATTTGATTTTCTAATTTTTTAAAAATCACTTGATCATGTACTGGAAACAAAGAGCTTTTCCAATTTTCTGCCAGTTAAAATCTTTGCCTTTCAAAATCTTTGACCCTACCTGAATCTTCTCATCCTAGGAGTTTTTCTGCCTTGGCTAAGGAGCTCATAAGCTTTGTGAATGTACTTTAATGAATGTAACTATTTATCTATAGCAGTTTTGATTTACTTATTGGCTAGATTAAATCATTTAGTCAGCATGGTATTGGGAAAAGAGCATTGAGTTCTTGTCCTGACTTTGACACTGTCTCATCACATGCCCTCAAACAAGACACCTACGCACACTAAGGCTGACTTTTCTCATCTGTAAAACAAGAGGGTTGAACTAGACTAGACAATACCTAACGTCCTTTCCAGCATTAAAATTTCATAATCCATGATCTCATGTGCATCTAATCGATCAAGATGTTCTAAGAAAGGTCACCTTACTGCGTGGGGCTACACTGACTGCGACCAAAAACTTCTGTCAAGGCTGCCAATGTTCTCTGCCTCCTGGGGTTCACACCCTAATGCTATCCTCTTCCCTCCAGTGTGAGCTGAACCTCGTGACTCCTTCTATCCAACAGAATACAGCAAAAGTGATGGGATGTCATTTCATGATTAGGTGCAATACTGCAATGCAATCTGACACTAACCGCCGGGAGTGACTACAGAGTCCACAGATTTAAGGGCACAGACCCCAACAAAATTGCCCGCACTTTAGATGCCAGCCACAAGTTTGGGCATCCCCAAGCCACTGACCCTTCTGAGCATCTGGCTTCAGATCTAGGGATTCTCACTACCCTCTAGGGTTCAACAATTCATTCGAACAACTCACAGCACTCAGGAAAGTGCTATACTTAGAATTACAGTTTTATCGTAAAGGATACAAATTAGGACCAGGCAAATGAAGGCACACAGAGAGAAGTTGCGGAGGGCCTCAGATGCAGAGTTTTCATGTCCTCTCCCTGTAAAATTAGGACACAGCAACCTGTTAGCATGTCAGTGCGCTCACAAGCCAGGAAGCTCACTGAGCTTCAGTTTCCAAAGTTTTTATTGAAGTTTCATTACTTGTGCTGGGTTGATTTAATCATTGGTTGAGCTCAGTCTCCAACCCATTTCTCTCCCTGGAGGCTGAGCTAAAAATTCCAACCCTCTAATCTGACTTTCCATCCTTTTCATCTCATAAACTCAGGTACGGTAGAGGGTCCCACCATGAATAACAAAGACACTCCTATAACTCAGGAAATTCCAAGGATGTAGAGGTTATCTTCCAGGAACCAGGAGAAAAGACAAGAAAAATTCTTTATTATACTTTAGGTTACAAAAGATTGTGACTTTCATCTTGCTAGCAGATCAAATCTATTACTGGTTTCGATGAAGCAAAAGGCAAGGTATTGAGGGAGGCCTCAGTCCAACAACCCTCAAAGGACTGAATCCAAATTATTAGAGAAATGCAAATCAAAACCACAATGAGAAAAAAAAAAAAAAAAAAAACTACAATGAGGTATCACTTCATACTGGTCAGATTGGCCATCATCAAAAAGTCTACAAATAATAAATGCTGGAGAAGGTGTAGAGAAAAGGGAACCCTCCTACACTGTTGGTGGGAATGTAAATTGGTGCAGCCACTATGGAGAACAGTATGGAGGTTCCTTAGAAAACTAAAAATAGAGTTACTGTATGACCAGCACTCCCACTCCTGGGCATATATCTGGAAAAGACTAAAACTCTAATTTGAAAAGATACATACTCTCCAATGTTCATAGCAGCACTATTTACAATATCCAAGACATGGAAACAACCCTAGTGCCCATCAACATACGATTGGTTTAAGAAGACGTGGTATATATATACAATAGAATATTACTCAACCATAAAAAAGGATGAAATAATGCCATTTGCAGCAACATGGATGGACCTAGAGATTATCATACTAAGTGAAGCAAATCAGACAAAGACAAATATTATATGATATCGCTTATATGTGAATTCCAAAAAATAATACAAATGAACTTATTTACAAACAGAAACAGACTCACAGACATAGAAAGCAAACTCATGGTTACCAAAGGGGAAGGAGAGGGAGAGATAAATTAGGAGTATGGGATTGGCAGATACATACTACCATATATAAAATAGATAAACAACAAGGATTTACCATACAGCACAGGGAACTATATTCAATATCTTGTAATAACTTATAATGGAAAATAATTTTTAAAAAGAATATATATATATATATATATATATATCAGAATCACGTTGCTGTACACCTGAAACTAACATGATATTGTAAATCAATTATATTTCAATTTTTTAAAAAGCCAAAAGGAACTGAATCCAGTCAACAACCATGTGTGTGAAGTTGGAAGCTGATCCCTCCCCAGTTGAGCCTTCAGGTAACACCCTGATTTCAGCCTTATAAGAAATTCTCTCTCTCTATACATATATATTTTTTGGCCACTCCGATGTGGGATCTTAGTTCCTGGACCAGGGGTTGAACCTGTGCCCCCTGCAGTAGAAGCACGGAGTCTTAACCACTGGACTGCCAGGGAAGTCCCAGCCTTATAAGAAATTGTGAAGCAGAGGACCCAGTTAAGCCCATCACAGATTTCTGACTCACAGTAACTATAAGAGAATAAATATGTGTTGTTTTAATTTGTTAAAATTTTGGGATAATTTGTTACGTAAGAATACACATAACTAATATACTGACTACGTTGTGACTAAAAGACAGTGATGTCCTGAACACAGAGAACCTAGAAGGTTAAACCAAATAAATGGATTTCCTAAGTAATGCTAAGTAAATGAAAAAAATGAGATGGATCTGCTTAAGCAGAAAACTACTGGCATGGAGAGATTAAGTGACTTCCCTTAGATCAAACAGGAAGTAGTAAAGTGAAGATTTGAACCCACTGTGGCCAGAGTCCAGAACCTGTGCAATAAAAATTCAAACTGCAAAACCACAAGATAACTGCCCAAGGTCCCTTACTATCAAAGCGTTTCTCCCCCACAAGTTCTTAACTACTGTTTATTTATATGCCATTGTTTCCAAAGAGGGTATAGAGTGTCTCAGTAATCCTACAATACACTGTAATAAAATTAAAATAAAATCTAATGAGGAAATCAGAATGAAGAGACTATCAGGATAGAAAAAAATAGAAGGAAGCTAGGAGGGCTTATTCACTGGGTAGAGGTGGGAGCCACAAATTCTTAACTCTGAATATTCAGGATTCTAGGACAGAAGAAAAAAATATGATCAATTACATGATGCACGGTGCTCTCAGAAGTTTAAAGCAATTTGTTGCACAGGAAAAGAACAACTATTAAAACCAGAGAAAATTTTTTTCCTGCAGGCTCTCACAAAGGAAATAGTGTGTAATATAGTCATCAACAGCCACAAAAACATCTATAGGGAACAAAAATAATGTTATCCAGCTTCCTGCTGATGGCTCAACACATGCACAGATTTTAGAGTAACTAGAAAAATGGATGCAATGCCTAGCTTCTCTCTCTTTCATTTTTTTTCTTTCTCAGTATCTTTTTTATTCCTCCTACTCTGATACCTGCTCTTTGGTAATTTGAGCATTAGAGAAAAAGCTGTGAAATCTTGGGCTGAAAATGAAAACCAAGTACAAAATCACTATGACAATTACTGTTATCATAAAGAGGAGGAGGAGGAGGAAGAAGAGGAGGATGTAGTTCCCTAAGTAAATCAACTGCTTCTTTCCTTTGGACAAACTAACCCTCCTCCATAGCTGTGTGTCCTGCATTCTGCCATCCCACTAGTCAAAATTTAAATGTGCTATTAGGACACATTAGATCCCAACACTTGTATGTTCTCCGTTTGCAGTTGCAGTATGATACTATTTGATTTCTTTGCTGTGAAAACTAAATCTTACAACAGCCCAGCTGGGAATGTCCTGCCTCTTGTAACTATTTGAAGTCTCTGGATAACCTATTTGAACACTCATTATTTCCTGGATCCCAATGACCTTATAAATGAAGCTATTATATGATTATGGAAGAACTATTAAAAATAATATCAGGAAGCCAAGGGATATAAAACAAAGACATGAGTAATTGCTTTGGTCTGTGATTGTTAAATGTTTGGTTTCCATAAAAGGACAAGCACTTTAGATCGAGGCAGGAAGAGGCAAAACGCTGTACAACCTCTTCCCAGAATGTCCTTTGGCAGATCAATGCCAATAGTTAGCCATTTAATTTCCATGTGATTGTTAGAATAGACAAGCGATGGGACTTCCCTGGCAGTCCAGTGGTTAGGACTCTGCACTTTCACTGCCGTGGCCCGGGTTCAATCCCAGGCTGGGGAACTAAGATCCCACAAGCCACCCCCATGGACAAAAAAAAATAGACAAGTGATTCTCAAAGGTAAGGACCACCCCCCCACCCAAGATGGGGACTTCTCAGAATTTGGAGGAGTGAACTATGTAAGTTGAAATCACATTATAATGTTCTACATTAAACATTAAACATCACATTAAAATGTTCTATTTTACATTGGAAAAAAGGAAAGTGTACATTTTCGATATGAAAATGTCTGAAAGTAATTCTCAACAAGATCTTTGCTGCAGAGAACACAAAGAAGCACTGTTTCTCAAGGTCATAAGAAAGTAGGGGACATGGGGGCATGCCTCGCTATGGCGATACCCTGTAAATCAGTACAGGATCTGAGATTTCTATCGTTATCAAAGAGGATACAGACTTAAAAGTTGAGAAACGTGCCAGACAGTTGACCATGACTGATTCATCTTCCTCTCCCCGGCACTTATCATTCCATTTACACAAAACTCCAGGACAAAAAAATCCAATCTGTGATTATAGAATGCATACCAGTGGTTGCCTGGAGCAAGAGGTATGAGGAGTGGGGATTGACTGGGAAGGAACACAAGGGAATCTTTTGGGGTGATGAAAATGTTCGGTATCGTTTTTACTTTAATTAAAAAATACGTCATTGATTAAAAATGCTAACCATCATCTGACAATGCAGAGTTGTCTCAAATCTTCAATTTGTGAAAAAAATGCAATATGTGTGAAGCACAATAAAGCTAAGTGCAATAAAACAAGGTATTCCTGTACCACATTTTATTTATCCATTCATCCATCAGTAGACGCTAAGGTTGTTCCATATCTTGGCTATTGTAAAAAAAAAAATGCTGCAAAAAACGTGGGGGGGCTTATATCTTTTTGAATTACTGGTTTCATCTTCTTTGGATAAATAGTCAGAAGTGAAATTGCTGGATCATATGATAGTTCTGTTTTAATGATTTGAGGAACTTCCATACTGTTTTCCATAGTGGCTGCATCAAGTTACATTCCCACCAACAGTGCAAGAGGGTTCCCTTTCCTCCACATCCTCACCAACACTTGTTATTTCTTGTCTTTTTGATGCTAGCTATTCTGATGGGTGTGAGGTGATATCTCATGGTGGTTTTGATTTGCATTTCTCTGATGGTTAATGATGTTGAGCATCTTTTCATGTACCTACTGGCCATCTGTATGTCTTCTTTGGAAAAGAAAAAAAAGCCTATTCAGTTACTCTGCCCATTTTTTAATTGGATTGTTTGGTTTATTTGCTATTGAGTTGTATGAATTCTTTATATACTTTGGATATTAACCCCTTATCAGCTGTATGATTTGCAAATATCTTCTCCCATTCAATAGGTTGCCTTTTCATTTTGTGGATGGTTTTCTTTGCTATGCAGAAACTTTATAGTTTGTTGTAGTCTCACTTTTTTTTTTTTTTTTTCACTTTTGTTGTGTTTGCTTTTGGTGTCAAGTCCAAAAAAATCATTGCAAAGACTGACATCAAGGAGCTTTCTGCTTATGTTTTCTTCCGGAAATTTTATGGTTTCAGGCCAAATTTATTTCTTAATTAGTATAAACATGTGTTTGTTTTTTGTTTTAGGGTATTTTTCCTTTTTACTTATACCACCTAATTCCTCTAAAGTTATACTTAGAAAACTTTTTTGGTAGTTCTCTCTTTCCTGCTAGACCATAAGATTAACGAAGGCATGAAACCTGTGAATCTGAATCAGCAGTGTGTCTCAGGTATAAGCACTTAACACAAGTAAGTGTGAAAAAATGTTTGCTAAAAGCTACAGGCTTCAGAAACATTGTCTCGTTGAACCACAAATATTTTGTACATAGTCATATACTTGCCAGTTCTGTTATATCTTTGTCCTTACTTCTTTGTGTTCTGAAATAACTTTTTATTTTTATGTTTTAAAATCATTTCTAAGACATTACATCATTTTTCGGGGAAAAAATCAGTTTTAAAGTACAATATTTTTATTTGGGATTTCAGAGAATGTTCTATATCTTGATTGTGGTAGTGCTTGCATGAGCATGTACATTTGACATAATGCATCAAAATGTGTGCACTAGGGACTTCCCTGGTGGTCCAGTGGGTAAGACTCTGTGCTCCCAATGCAGGGGGCCCGGGTTCAATCCCTGGTCAGAGAGCTAGATCCCACATGCCGCAACTAAGATCCAGCACAGCCAAAATAAATAAATAAACAAAAACAAAATGTGTGCACTTTGCATGCAAATCCTACCTCTATAAAGCTGATTTTAAAGGGAATGTTAACATGTAATGGAACTCTTGATCCCCTTCACCCCAACATTCCTCCCAGTGTTCCCCATCTCAGGAAATGTCTACTGCATTCTTTTATCCCCAAGGCCTCATCAGAGAGGCCATCCTTGACCACCCTAGATTAATAGCATTCCTTTTCACTCTCTATCCCCCAATCCTGCTTTACTTTTCTTCATAACACATATCCTCATCTTACATATTATATATGTATTTTTTTATCTCCCCTAACTAGAACGTATTTTGTATGTTTTGTTCCCTGCCGTATCCCAAGAACCTAGAACAGTACGTGGCACGTTGAAGATGTTCAATACATTTCTGCAGAGTAAGTTAAGGAATCCGTTTTTCTTTCCTCTTCTCATTGAAAGTCCTGAGCCCACAAACATCTTAAAATTGACATTGCTAAAGCTCAACTCTAGAAAGAGAAAGCTAAAGCTTTCTCTCTGCTGAAAGCTGAAACCTGTGGCTCTCTTAGTCTCTCCCTCCCATTAAACGGCCCCATCATTCACCTTGTTGCTAGGAACAAGGAACAAGGATTCATCCTTGATTCCTCTTTCTCTCATTTACCACCTTCAATCCATCAAAGATCCTTATTTAGGTTTATCTCCAAAATATACCCTTAATTCATCTCTTTCTTTGCATCTCCACTGCCACCATATTAGTCCAAGCCAACATCATCACTGCTTGGCTTGTTAAAATAGCTCCTGACTTTTCCACCCACATCACCCAATCCTCTCCCAGTTCAATCTCCACACAGCAGCCAGTGACCTTTTCAAATCAGAACATGTTACTTCACGCTGAAAAGACTACAGTAGCTTCCTGGAGCTCTTAGAATAAAATCCAGTCTCCTTCCCATGGCCCAGAAGATTCTATGTGATCTTTCCGCAACCTATCACTCTCCTTCTCACTACCATCCAGCCACCTGGCTTTCTTTCAGAAGCACCAAGTTCATTCTGGTGTCGGGGCCTTTGCATTTGCAGTTCCCTCTGCCTGGCATTCTGTTGCTTGAATCCTTCACTTGGCTAGCCCCTTCTTGTCATTCAGGTCACAGCTCAACCTCACCTCCCCATTACCACCCTCCTGAACTGTTCAATCTCAATTACACTTTGCATGCATCCTGTCACATTCTATGTCATTGCCATCTAAGATTACCTTGTCTCCTTATTTGTATAATTATTTACTGTCTGCCTTACTCCACAATGAGCTCCATAAGGACCTTCTCTCTCTTGCTTCCCATGGCCTAGTGATTAGACGAGTAACTGGCATATAGGAGGTTCTCACTAAACAGTTATTATACAAATAAAGGAAAATTCACTTTTAAATAGAAAGAGGTAGAGACATAAGTTTGCAAGCATTTTAAACAGGAAACTAGTTAACCAATTTCTACCAAAGAGGAAATATTTTATATTCCAATATTCGACCCTTTAACCTTAAAATAGTCACACTTTAATTCACTAATATCATTCCTGAGAAACTACCCTAAAGTTTTTTTTTTAAAGGTAAAAGCTATATACACAAAATGTTTATACCTCAGCTATAATGTAAATAAAAAGTTAGAAACAACCAAAATGGCTAATACTTGGTAAATGAGTAGATAAATTATAGACATTTCACATTATAACTACCAACCTTCTCTAATATCAAGGAGAAATGTATCAGTTTTGTTAAAAAACAGCAGAACACAACTTTCTGTACTTTTCTGTTTACAAGTATGTAAAATGTGAGTGCAGTACACAGGGAATTGCAGGGGCAAAACTACTGTATTGGAATGACAGAAATAGAGATAGTTTATGTTTTCAAACTCTTATTTAATGTTGAATCAATTAATTTTTATAAGAAATTTCTTATACGAAACAAAATAATGTATACCCTCAGATCCCATGGGACTGTTCAATAATAGGTACTTGAAGACAGATTTTCCAGACTTGCTGGAAACTGAGAATTTCTTAGCATTCTTGTTAATGAAGGTGCCTGAGCCCCATCCCAGATCCACCAACTCCAAACCTCCAGAGAAGGTACCCAGGAATCCTTATTTTTAACAAGCACTGATGATTTGGCAACCACTAATTTAGGGCAGCAAATGACATCATCATGACCTGAAAGATTTAATGTAGTTTTCAGTCCTCCAGTTGGTTTGCTCCCAACCATAAGTATATGTTTCTCATTCCCCTGCATTCCCTCTTATTAAAGAACCTCAGTGAACCATCTTAATAAGCCTCTCAACCTACTTTTTCTATGCGCTCACAAAGTAGCAATGTTCTCAAGCAACACATGGTAAGAGAAAAGAAATGTGGAGGCTGACTTGGATTACTCAGTGAATTACAGGTAGAAAGTAGATCATGATATAGTTTATGAGATCTGGAGACAGAGCAAAGGAAGCTATTTTTTTTAAAAGTAGCATTAAAGTGACTGTGATGGTAGTTTAGGGAGAGAGTACTAATGGAAGAAGGAAATCGATAGGAACACCAAATAGACCTTCCTATGTGCCCCTGTTTCTCATTTCCTCCCCACCCCTGGCCCAGGGTAAGGGTGAGAGGCCCAGACCCTATCCAGGGACCCAGCTCAAGTTTTACTAGGCTAAATGCTGAGAAGTTCCCAAGGGGGGTGTGGTGTTCATATACTCATTCCCAACGTGCGACGACATGAAAGGGTGTTTCAAGAGCCTGTCAAATGAACTAAGGGTGTATAACAGGGGAGTCAAGAGAAAGAACAAAGGACAAAACAGGTCAAATGGCTCAGGGGCTAGGTCCTTGAATGGAGCAAACTCTTTCTTTAGACAACAACGCAAATTTGATGGTGAGGACTTCCCTGGTGGCGCAGTGGTTAAGAATCCGCCTGCCAATGCAGGGGACACGGGTTCGAGCCCTGGTCCGGGAAGATCCCACATGCCGCGGAGCAACTAGGCCCGTGCATCACAACTACTGAGCCTGCGCTCTAGAGCCCATGAGCCACAACTACTGAGCCCACGTGCCACAACTACTGAAGCCCGTGCGCCTAGAGCCCACGCACCGCAACGAAGAGTAGCCCCCGCTCAAGGCAACTAGAGAAAGCCCGCGTGCAGCAGCGAAGACCCAACTCAGCCCAAAATAAATAAATAAATAAATTTATTAAAAAGAAAATTGATGGTGAGGGCAGCAGAGTTCCTAAACGCCCTTCACTGTACTGAACGAGAGCGTCCTCCTACTGGTAACTGTGCTGGTCCCACCTGTAAGATCAGGTCCCTGACTGCCCTGGTTTCTTGTTTAACTCTGCAAGTTCACATTTAGTATCAGAGTCCAGCCCAGAACATTATTAGCTCAGCTAGAGATTCTGACACGTGCCTTCCTCTCACTAGGCTCCCCCCTCACCTCCTGCTCTCTCAGATGACTTCCTAGAACTTAGAACTACTTCTTAGTTCTGCCAAATATTGCCCCAACCCACCAGACAAAATGTCCTCTGATAAGAATGTTGTGGCCCAGTTTGCCAAGCCCCTTGAGAGAGTGGACGGCTGGCTACCCATCCTTGGGGGCAGTTTCTCCAGCTCTGGTTCCACCTAGTATCCTTCATCCCAGCCCTTGACACTATACTTGATTCAACATAAGAGATGACCAGGGACTTCCCTGGTGGCACAGTGCTTAAGAATCCGCCTGCCAGGGCTTCCCTGGTGGTGCAGTGGTTGAGAATCTGCCTGCCAATGCAGGGGACACGGGTTCGAGCCCTGGTCTGGGAAGATCCCACGTGCCGCGGAGCAACTGGGCCTGTGAGCCACAACTACTGAGCCTGCGCGTCTGGAGCCTGTGCCCCGCAACAAGAGAGGCCACGACAGTGAGAGGCCCGCGCACCGTGATGAAGAGTGGCCCCCGCTTGCCACAACTAGAGAAAGCCCTCTCACAGAAACGAAGACCCAACACAGCCATAAATAAATAAATAAATAAATAAAAATTAAAAAAAAAAAAAAAAAAAAAGAATCCGCCTGCCAATGCAGGGGACGCAGGTTCGATCCCCAGTCCAGGAAGATCCCACGTGCTGCGGAGCAACTAAGCCCGTGCGCTACAGCTACTGAGCCCGTGCGCCACAACTACTGAAGCGTGCGCACCCTAGAGCCCACACGCCACAACTACTGAACCCACGCGCGGCAACTACTGAAGCTCCGCACCTAGAGCCCGTGCTCCGCAACAAGAGAAGCCACCACAAGGAGAAGCCTGCACACCGCAACGAAGAACAGCCCCAGCTTGCTGCAACTAGAGAGAGCTCTCACGCCACAATGAAGACCCGACGCAGCCAAAAATAAAAGAGATGACTAATACCCAAAGAACATCTGAATGATGCTCAAGGACCTTAGTTACTTGCATGCACTTAATATTTTGTAACAGGGCCAATGATAAAGATACCTTCAAAGAGGTAACAATTTCTTAATTCCTTCAGAGACAACAAAGCCTCAAGAAGCTCAGACCTGAGCAGGAAGGCAGGCATCTAGCTCTTTAAAAGCCCCTCTCAGGGTATGCAGTAAAGGGAACCCTCCCTCCTCGTAAGCTGGTGCAGCCACTATGGAAAACAGTATGGAGGTTCCTCAGAACTAAAAATAGAGTTGTAATATGATCCAGCAATCCCATTCCTGGGCATATATCTGGACTGCACGCCTATATTCATAGAAGCACTGTTCACAATAGCCAAGACATGGAAACAACCTAAATGTCCATCGACAGATGAATGGATAAAGAAGTTGTGGTGCATATATACAATAGAATACTGAGCAGCAATAAAAAAAAAAGAATGAAATAATGCCATTTGCGATAACATGGATGGACCTAGAGATTTTCATACCAAGTGAAATAAGTCAGAAAGAGAAAGACAAATACCATATGATATCATTTATATGTGGAATTTAAAATATGACACAAATGAACCTATCTACAAAGCAGAAACAGACTCACAGACATAGAGAACAGACTTGTGGTTGCCAAGGGGGAGGGGAGGTTGGAGAGAATGGATTGGGAGTTCAAGGTTAGCACATGCAAACTATTATATATAGAATAGATAAACAACAAGGTCCTACTCTATAGCACAGGGAAATATATTTAATATCCTATGATGAACCATTATGGAAAAGAATGTAAAAAAAATGTGTACATATGTATAACTGAATCACTTTGCTGTACAACAGAAACTAACACAACATGGTAAATCAACTATACTTTAATTTAAAAAAAAATTTTTTAAAGCCCTTCTCACTGGCCTTCTGCTTTCTGAGATGCATTTGAATCGAGCAGATGGGATCTGAATGACAATTGTTAGTTCAGACCCCATCAGATTCAGAAATATACCAGGCACCCCTAGTCTGCAGCTCTTGCCATCTCATTTTCTTTGATAAATTCTTGACTTTAACTCCCATTCCATGCTCCCAATTCTGCCATCCACCCTCTCAGCTCTTGGCATCTTCTTTTCTGACATGCAATACATTGGCTTTGCTCCTTAACTCTGCCCTCACTTCCCAATCTGGCTCTGATGCACTACTGTACCTGCTCCCCATACCTATGTCCTAACATGTGCCCCCTCCAGTAGGTATGGGACAATGACCAGGGGACAATCAAGACATTAGAAATGGTGTATGTGGTGTTTCCATCCAAAGTTTTTCTCTCTTTTAAGCTTCAGAATCATTCTAGCTTGCTGTTTAGGGCTTGAGACTCCAAACCATGGTGCCACATTTCGACGAAGTCTAGGAAAGTATGAAGCCGTTATTAATGAGTCATGGACCATCATTTCTTTTGAAGCCTCTGTAGGTAAGAGTCTCTAGTTAGTCTTGAATCAGAACCACTTTTGATCTTGAAGCTTTGTAGATCAGGATCTGCCTTGGGGAATAATTTCCTTCAGACTTCACACTCCTGTGGCTCACACGGGTGACAACTCCTCTACCACTGCCCAACCCCTGCAGACGTTAAAGAGCTGACCCCCCCATTACATTCCAATGACTAAGAACTGTAAACAACCCCCTCCACTCTGCCTCATGATCATTTAATCTAATTCATTGGATATTTGTTAGCATCTACTCTGCCAATGCACCATGCCAGCTACTCGAGGCGTACCAAGATAAATGAGACGAGTTTGCTTTGAAAAGAATTACAAATCCAAATTTAAGGGGAAAAAAATCAAAAGTATTTATCAAAAAAAGTGGGATGACCTATTCCCCACAAAGCTTTAAGAAAATCACAAAAGTAGAGGCCAGTGCCTGAAAGCAAGAGAAAAGAAGAGTTCTTAAATAGTTAACTGATGAGAAAATCTGAGTTCTAACAGTACTATGAACCTGAGTACACAATTATGCAATCTAAAAACAGCAGCTTCCTCATAGATTATGCCATGGGAGTGGGGATGGGAGGACACATAAATACAGAAAAGCCAACCCTGTAGCACGCCTAAGGAATAGGTGTGGAAACTTATTTACAGTGAAGATTCTCAGAGTTTCTGATTTGGTAGATCTTATGTAAGTCCTAGGAAACTTCATTTTTAACAACCGCTCCAGATTCTTCTGATGCAAGTTTCTGACCACAATTCTGAGACACGCTGATCCATAGCAACAGGAGATAGGGACAGATCACGCCTAGCTGTCCCAACACTTAATTGGAATATCGAGATTCAAATATCCTGCTGCCCTGCTATCAACTCATCATCTCTCGCCATCCTTCATTAAAATGTTGTCTGAATGTGCGATAAAGGGCCTATAGCAAGCGAAGGAGCCTGACATTTAAGCTTCCTTTGCTTTATGGTAAATCCACTTATATGTGAAGAAGTGAACCATGGAGTCAAGAAGGTGGAGTCCCATGGTGAGACTAGTTTCCTTAAAAGAGGAACAAGATAGCCAACTCTCTGCTCTCCACCGTGTGAGGATACAACAAAAAGATAAGCATCCATCAACCAGGAAGTGTTCCCTAACTAGACACCAAATCTGCCAGAACCATGATCTTGGATTTCTCAGCCTTCAGAACTGTGAGAAATAAAGGGGTTTTTTTGTTTAAAAAAAAAAAAAAAAAAAAGAAGTGAGCCATGGAAACATCTAGGTAAAGGACTTTCCAGGGAGAAGGAATGACCTTGAGGCAGGAGAATGTTGGGCATGAGGAGAGTGAGAGGCCGTGTGTCTGAAGCATAAGAGGGATGAGGAGAGCAGTAAACAATGAGGTCAGAGCTGTCATGGGGGCCAGAGCTTGTCAGGTCTTGTTGGCCTTTGTAAGGACTTTAGCTTTTACTGAGTAATGGAAACTATGAAGAAGAGAGATGGGATCTGACTTATGTTATAGTAGGGTCACTCTGGCTGCTGGATTGAGAATAGATGAAGGAAGATGCAGGAACACCAGTTAAGAAGCCGTTACAATAACCCAGGCAAGAGGTGATGGTGGCTTGAACAAGCAGTAGAAGTGGTGAGAAGTGGAATATTCAGAATATATGCTGAAGGTAGAGCCTACAGGACTTGCTGATGGATTGGATGTGGGCTGTGAAAGAGAAGGGTCAAGAATGACTTCAACTCAGGGGTGCAGGGTTTCTTTTTGGAGTAATAAAAATGTTCTCAAATTGATTGTGGTAATGGTCACCCAACTCTGTGAATACACTAAAAGTCATTGAATTGGACACTTTAAATGAGTGACATATGATATTTAAATTATATCTTAATACATCTGTTTTTTTAAAAAATGACTTCAAGGTTTTGGGTCTGAGCAAGAGGAAGGATGAAGTCACCATTCATTGAGATGAGGAACGCTGTGGAAAGAACAGGTTTGATGGAGCTCAGTTGGGGATACAGTCATTTGGAGATGTACTAAATTTGAGATGCCTATTAGACATCCAAATGGAAATATTCCTTAGGCAGTTGGATATTTAAATCTCAAGTTCACAAGAGTGGATGGGGCTGGAGATATGTTTGTTTTAGAAGGCAATAGATGAGACCACCTAGAGAGTGAATATAGATAATAAAGAGAAGAAGGCCAACGACTGAGCCCTGGGACACCCCAATATTAGGAGATCGGGGAAATGAAGAGAGAATGAAAGAAGAGACTAGTCAGGTAGAAGGAAAATGAGGATGATGTATGACCTGAAAGCCAGGCACAGCAAGTATTTTAAAGAGGGTACAACAACCTTCTCAAATGCCTTTGACAAGTCAAGTAAGATGAGAACTAAATATTGGCCATTGGATTTAGCAATGTGTAGCTCCTGCAGACCTTAATAAGAGTAATTTTGAAGGTGTGGCCAGGGTAAAAGCCTGATTGGAGCGGAATCAAGAGAGAATATGAGAAGAGAAATTAGAGGCAGGAAGCGTGGCCAACTCAAGAAGTTTTGCAGTGAAGGGAAGGAGAGAGATGGAGTAGTAGCTGCAAGGATATGTGAGGTCAAGAGCTGGGGTTTTTTGTTTGTTTTTTTTCTAAGATGGGAAAACTAATGGCATGTGTGTATGCTGAGGAGAAATATTAGGTAAAGAGAGAAATTTTAATGGAGAGAAAGGAAAATTGCAGGAGTGATTCCTTGAGTAGAGGAGGGAAGGTGGGATCTACTAGGGAAGCAGAAAGGTTAGCCCTCTCTGGGAACTAGAAAATTCATCCGAAGTAACAAAAGAGAAGGCAGGGTACATGAATAGGTCCAGGCCAGTGGGTACATGTGGGATGAGAGCTTGTGGAACTTCTCTTTTGATTGTTTCTATTTTGTCATTGAAGTAGTTAAGAAGCCAGATCAATAACTGAACGCAGGTGGGGAGGTGGAGGAGTATTGAAGGTTTGAGAAGAGAGGAGAAGCTGTGAAATAATCATTAGAAAACATGGTAGAGGAAGTGAACTTGGGAAATGTACAGTGATTGCAGAGCAGCAGTAAGGCCCACTTGAGGGTCATGATCATGAATTTAAAATAAGAACAGTCAGCATGGTTACTTTTTTTTTTTTTTTTGGCAGCCACATTCAGCTCTCTATTGCAGGCAGAAGTAAGTAGAGAGTTGGATCTAACCACACTTTAACCATATTATAAACCATAGTTTAGGCAGAAGCATGATAAAGCAAGAAAGGGCAAGCGAGTAGAGGATTTCTACAAGGGAGTAATGATAATGACTCTCAATGGAATTTGAGCAGAGTTAGGCAGGAAGCGATGTTATGAGAAGGATGAGGGACAGGAAAAAAACTAGCATGATCAATGGAGGTAGGTCCCAGTGGGTTCAGAGGATTATTAACATTGAGGTATTAGAGAGAGTGAGCTGCAAAGACAGGAAGAGATGGCCAGAGACTGGGGTGTTTGAAACATATATAAAAAGTTCCAGTCACTGATAATGACAAGGTCTACCACGTGACTGTGAGAGTAAGTAGCTGAGATAGAATGGAAGACAAGACCACTGGGAGCAGAGGGGAGGTTAGAGAAGGTGTATTAATCATGTTTCTTATTTTCTATATTTTACGATGCTTTGACATCTTGGGGCATTTCAACCTGGGGAAGGACTGCCTCTCCCAGGATTTGCATATTCCTAGAGACAGAAAACAACTTGCCTTTGAACATGTCTTTGATATGCACACCAACCAATTCAGAGTCCAGCCACCTCCTTTTACCAGCCTCCGTCAGTTCAGAACACTATCCCCTTGCCCTAAATCACCCCAGAGCCAAGTACAGGACAACTAGAGACAACCTGGTAGCCCAGAGCCTGCTGAAATTGTTCAAGCTATCCAATCCTAAACTTGGTCAACTTGCCTATCTCGCTTCACCCATTCCTTCCCCCGAAAACCACAATAAAGGCCCTGGGCCATAGTTTCCCCTCTGTTCCTTCTGCCTCATAGCTGATCGTGGTGCTTCCCCGCATGATTTCACATGGAATGTGTGTGTGTGTGTGTGTGTGTGTGTGATGTGGTGTGCCCCTTCCTCTTGGGAATTATAAGTAATAAACTCTCCATTCAAGGTAGTTGTCTCTATGTCTGTCATCTTACTATACCTGACTAAAACAAAATCCTGGATACATTTAAAAACAGAGCATAAAGAAAATTAGGGTACCTGGAAGAGTCATTGGCACATGGTAAGTATTCAAAAAATTTGAGCTGTTGTTATAATTCTCTGGGCGCCTCATAGGCACTTAATCTCAACATGCCCCAAATCAGACTCATTTTCTCTCCTCCCACCCCCAGCCTGAGCCTTTCCCTATAATCCTCATCTCCATTCACAGCCCATCCAGTCATCCCATTGCTGAGTTTGTATAACAGTGTCATCTTTAACTTTTCCCAGTACCTTATTTCCAACATCCAGTCGTTAAGTACTGTCAGGTTTTTTTCAGTCCTGTCACTTTTAACAATTTTTAACTTTCTGTGCATTTCTATTTTCCATCCTAAAAGTCACTGCTCTATTTCAGGCCCAAAATCTTATTTTTCCTTAACTACTACACTATCCTCCTAACTGGTATTGTTACCGAGTCCAAGCCCGCTCTGCTCGCCACATGACAGGCCAATAAATTGGGAGACGAGGTGTTGAGGCAAGGAATAGCAACTTTATTTGGAAAGCGGGGCATCCGAGAAGATAGCGGACTAGCGTCCTAGAGTACCATTTTATGGGGGTCTGGACGCTAGTTTCTTTTATAGAACAGAGAGGGGGAGGAGGTGAGGATGAAAAGTAAAAAGGCCATTAGGTGTTGCAAAAATATCTCCTAGTTTGGCCAGCCTCGGGGAGGGGATGTGTTAATTTTTTCTTTCTTGCAGCCATTCACAGGTGGGCAGGGTCAGAATGTTTCCCTGTGAGCTGAACAAAGGCACTTTATTTTAACATTTAGGCAGAGGGGCAGGGTTCCCTGAGGGAGGCCATTATGTACATCAATAGCTATAGACAACATCCTTTTAGTGATTATAGTAACAAAAAGCAAAAGAGAGCAAAGATTCAAGTAGAAGAGGGGCTTCCCTGGTGGCGCAGTGTTTGAGAATCTGCCTGCCAATGCAGGGGACAGGTGTTCGAGCCCTGGTCTGGGAAGATCCCACATGCCGCGGAGCAACTGGGCCCGTGCGCCACAACTACTGAGCCTGCGCGTCTGGAGCCTGTGCTCCGCAACAAGAGAGGCCTGCGCGTCTGGAGCCTGTGCTCCGCAACAAGAGAGGCCTGCGCGTCTGGAGCCTGTGCTCCGCAACAAGAGAGGCTGCGATAGTGAGAGGCCCGCGCACCGCGATGAAGAGTGCCCCCGCTTGCCACAACTAGAGAAAGCCCTCGCACAGAAATTAAGACCCAACACAGCCTAAAATAAAAATAAATAAATAAAGTAAAAGAAACAGATCCAATGTGGAGTCAGATTTTGTTCTTCCCTGTTACAGTATCACTACCTACCCACTCCCTGCCTTCCAATCTAGTCTTCCTATTATCACTAGAATCATTTTTCTGAAACACACCACTGATCAAGTCATTTCTCTACCTCAAAATGGCTTCCAATTGCCCACAGCAATAGTTTTCGCGTGTCTGCAGAGTGGTAGGTTTCGAGAAGCTGCCTCAGGCCACAAGAGAAAGGTTGAATGGGGTGAGTCTTGAGTCTTCCACTTGGCTTTAACTAGAAAAGATCTGTTTTTACCTGTTCTCTGTATTAGGGTTCTTGAAAGGTATTCACTGTAAAAAAAAATCAATTTCACTACTTTATCAGTCTGGGTCCAATCAAGAGAGAGAAACCATACAGTATTTTGAACAGGAAAACTTTAATATATAGATTTAATACCTCTAGCAGCAGATTGGAACAATGAGAGATTGGATAGTAAGCAGTAACGAGAACTCTAAAGAATAGAGAAATGGCAAATATAAGGAGTCGCCACATCCTTTGAACTAAGATACAGCAGTGCCGAAGACATTCCTCCAGGCCTGAGGCCCAGACCTTGCTGGAGGGCACAGCTGTGTCTCACTGGACAGCAGAGAAGTTGCGGTTGTGTCATGCTGTGCTGGCAAGACTTGCTGGAAATCATCCACCCTCTGAGACTTACTGAAAGTGGAAAGCTGTTCTCCGGGAGGTGTCTCACCAGAGGCACTTTACTACAAAACCATCAAGGGAGGAGGAGGTGCCAGGGAGAGCTGCTGTCTACTGGGTGCCCCTAACTACGATGCAATGCGGGGGCTGGTGCAGGAGAAGCCGCCCACGTGCTTGCTGCAGGAGCCTGCCAAGCAAGCACACTGGAACCAGCAAGAAAACCCTTTCCTGTTGCAACATCTCTCTGGGAAGGAAAAATATTTACAGGGCCCGTATCTGTTTTCACAAAGCAGTCAAAAAGGGTGAATTTAGAGCTCAGAGGCAATAAACGGATAACTGGCACAAGCATTTCAAAAGAATTAAGAACGAAAATAATCACCACTAGTCTACAGAATTAAAGTCCAAAATCCTGTACACACGTGCACTTTCCTGATCTTCTGGTTGTTTACATAGTTCGTGTTATTTGCTCTTCCTGTTCCTCTTGTTTGACATGTCCTCACACCCTTCGTCACTTTTTAATTAAGAAAGCGTCCACAAGTATCCCAATACCATCATCCTTCTAGGTAAAGCTGAAATGTAACCTCTGTGAAGTTTTCCCTGATCCTTTAAGTGGGAATTAACTACTACTTACATGTTCCTATAATTTTTGTTTACACACTTTTCTAATGGCAGGAGAAAGCTGAATCACTTTGTATGAAAAATAGTCCATGAAATTCAACTTTTCTTTCCAAATAAACTTTAGAAAGACTGTATAGGAGGAAATAAGGAGACGCCAGTCCAGCCAGGTCAGTGGAATCAGTTCAGTGGATTCATGTGGTAACCAATGTTGCAGTCAGATTCACATCCTCTCAGGGATGTGAAACATCATTTACGTTAGTATCTTCCCGGTGCCTTATCCATCTAGCAAGCAATAAGCACTTGCTGAATTGAAAGTTTAGTGGGCTAACTTTCCCTAGAGTCAAAGCTTTAAAAAAAAAAAAAAAAAAATGCATCTAATAATAGAACTTCAGACATGTGCCATGACAGGAAACTACTCATCTAGTCCAAAAATGTGTCTTAAAAAAAAAAATAGTAAAAGAAAAATAAAGTTGGAGGTCTTACACATTCTGATTTCAAAATTTATTACAAAGTTACAATAATCAAAACAGGGTGCTACCAGCATAAAGATAGGCATGTAGACCAAAGGAATAGAATAGAGAGCCCAGAAAGAAACCCACTCATATGTGGTCAAATGATCTATGACAAGGGTGCCAAGATCATTTTTAATAGAGAAAGGACAGGCTCTTCAACAAATAATGCTGGGAAAACTGGATATCCATATGCAAAAGAATGAAGTTTGATCCTTACCTTGTACCGTATACAAAAATTAACTCAGAATAGATCAAAGACCTAAATGTAAGATCTAAAACTATATCTCTCTCAAAAAAAAAAAAAAGGCAATAGCTTCATGACGTTGAATTTGGCAATGATTTCTTGTATATGACACCAAAAGCACAGGCAACAAAAGAAAAAATAAGTAAGTGGGACTACATCAAACTTAAAAACCTCTGTACATCTAAGGACACAATAAACAGAGTGAAAAGACAACCTACAGAATGTGAGAAACTATTTGCAAATCATTTACCTGAAAAAGGTTGAATATCCAGAATATATAAAGAACTTCTATAACTCAACAACAACAAAAACAATTAAAAGCTGAGCAAAGGCCTTGAATAGACATTTCTCCAGAGACGACATATGAATAGCCAACAAACATCTGCTCAATATCACTAATACTTAGGGAAATGAAAACTAAAACCATGAGGAGATATCACCTCACACTCATTAGGATGGCTACTATCAAAAAAAAAAAACAAAACAGAAAATTACAAGTGTTGGCAAGGATATGGAGAAATTGGAACCTCTGTGCACTGTTGTTGGGAATGTAAAGTACTATTGCTGCTATGGAAAACAGTATGGTGGTTCCTCAAAAAGTTAAAAATGAAAATACCATATGATCCAGCAATCCCACTTTTGAGCATATATTCAAAAGAACTGGATGCAGGATCTTGAAGAAATATTTGCACACCCATTTTTATAGCAGCATTATTCACAGTAGCCAAGAGGTAGAGGCAACTCAAGTGTCCATTGATGAATAAACAAAATGTGGGATATACATACAATAGAATATTATACAGCCTTAAAAAGGAAGAAAATTTTGACACATGCTACAACATGTATGAAACTTGAGGACATTATGCTAAGAGAAATAAGCCAGTTCACAAAAAGACAAACACTGGAATGATCCAATTTACATGAGGTGTCTAGAATAGTCAAATTCATAGAAACAGATAGTAGCATGGAGGTTGCCAAGGGCTGGGGGCAGGGAAGAATGGGGAGTTGTTGTTTAATGAGCACAGGGTTTCAGTTTTGCAGGATGAAAGTGTTCTAGAGATTGCACAACAATGTGAATATTCTTAACACTACTGAACTGTACTTTTAGAAATGGTTAAGATGACAAATTTTATGTTATTTTTTTTTACTGCAATTAAAAAGGAAAAAAATACATGGCTAATTAGAATCCATAGAAACCCTCAAAACTCTTTTTCGTTAGTCTATGAGCTCACCCTTCTTTCTATATGTTACAAATCTGCTAACAAATAGGAAAAACAATGTCTGGTTTTAGTTTCCTCTTTTCATATATAAAGTCCATCTTCCTGTGGAGGTGCCACTGAATAGCTTAGCCCCCAGCATACCTCACTGCACCCAACCCAATCCTATCCTCTCAGAACCTTAACCAGGAAAGCAGATGGATAATGGGGCCAGGATAATGTACAGTGACTATATTACATTACAGTAAATTGACTTGAACATCTTTAATCCAAGGAATTCAAAAGTCCACCCATTTTCTATCTCAGCTCATCCTCATATTAACTTTGTGAAATAAAGGAAGGTAATATTATTCTCTCATTAAATATGAAACAAGAAACACACAGATCTTAACATGCGTAGGTCCATCCTGTACTAGAGATCATTATCCTGCAACGATCCTATGGTACGCTGATGGTGTAAAAACCACATTTAGAACTCAGAACTCCCAGAAGTTCAAATATCTGTTTTAGTTACAAGTATTTGTTTTGATTGGGAAACATCTCCAAAACAAGCATTGGTTTCAATAATTGAAACAAAGCAATCATTTGTTTTGAAACTTTTGTATTTCCTAAGAAGAAGGACATTCTCTTATGAGACCGCAATAAAATTATCTAAATCAGGAAACTTCATATGATTACAATATTATTATCTAACATATATTCCATATTCAAATTTTGCCAATTGTCACAGTAATGTTCTTATTGCTCTCCTTCCTACTCCATGGTCCAATCCAGGATCACCCATGCATTTAGTGAACTTGTTGCTTTAGTCTCTTTTAATCTGGTAAAATTTCATAGTCTTTGTCTTTCATGACACTAACCTTTTTTAAGATGATGGGATAGTTACCTAGATTTGTCTACCTCAAATACAGGTTATGTATTTTTTGGTAGGAATGCCACATTATGTTATGTCCTTTTTAAGATATCATATCAGGAGCTGTATAATATCCGTTTCCCCCCATAACTCAGATGTTAATTTTGATCATTTGGTTGTGGTGGTGTCCACCAAATTTCACTATTGTAAACCTTTTTATTTTGTAATTGATAGGTAATTTATGGGGATTATTTTGAGACTATGTAAATATTATATTCCACATCACACCTTTACTTTCTAGTTTTAGCATCTTTTGATGATTCTTGCCTAAATCAATTTTTTATTGAGATACAATTCACATATTATAAAATTCACTATTTGAAAGTGTACAATTCATTGGTTTTTAGTATATTCACAAATTTGTGCACCCATCACCATTACCTAATTCCAGAACATTTTCGTCACCCCAGAAAGAAACCTTTCACCCCTTAGCAGTCATTCCCCTTTCCTTTGCTCTTTCCAGCCCCTGGGAACCACTAATCTACTTTCTGTCTTTGTCGATTTGGCTATTTCAGACATTTCATATCAACGGATTCATACAATATGTGGTCCTTTGTGTCTGGCTTCTTTAATTGAACATGTATTCAAAGTTCATTCATACGGTAGTTTTCATCAATCCCTCATTCCTTTTTACCTAAATCAATTATTACTATGGTTCTTGAAAAATGATGATACTCTACATCATTCCATCGACACCTACTAGTTAACGTAATTTTTATCTCCCTTTATCAGGAAAGCACTTTAAGAAAACTGGAAGCACTTTAAGAAAATTGCACGATGAAGTTAATTTTAGACAGGGTTCCCTTGCCCTCAAGTCGTTTCCAATCTTAGAAGAAAGGGCTTACAAAGACTATCTTTCTTCTCTTCTTCCCACTTGAACAAGCAGCAACGTGTCTCTCTCCGCCTGTCATCCACGGCCTCCTCCCCCTTCTCCAGGTGCCCCTCCCCGGCGGCTCAAGAGGCGGAAGTGACGCACCGGAAGTGTCCCTCTTCCCCTTGCAGTGGGAGGAAGGAATCAAACCCCCAAGATGGCGGCGGCGTCGGAGGAGCGGATGGCTGAGGAAGGAGGCGGTGGCCACGGCGACGGCGGCTCCCCTTCGGCCATCGGCTCTACCCAGCGACTGCCCCCACCTCCCCCGCCACAGCCACCGCAGCCGGGGTCCCAGGCTCCCCCGGCTCCGGCGCTGGCTCCGGACCAGCTGCCTCAAAACACGCTCGTGGCGCTGCCCATCGTAGCCATCGAAAACATCCTCAGCTTTATGTCCTACGACGAAATTAGCCAGCTCCGCCTGGTGAGGCCCCCACGGGACCCCCGCCGCCCTCTCCGCCGGGCCGAGGTTTGGGGAGGGCCCGAGAGGGAAAGAGCGTTCCCCGGGGAGGGAGCCGCAGCCGGCGCCAGAGCACCGAGCGCGCCCCTCCCGCCCCAAACTCTCTGTCGGGGCCTGTCCGCGGGTCTTGTCCGGATTTTGCCCTTGCTTTGGGGCTGGGGGCGGCTGCCTGCGGGAACTTGGCCTTGGGGGACTCCGTGCCCCCCACCCGGAAGCGGGGCCGCGGCCGGGGAGGCAGCGGGAGCTGGGCTTCCCACCTCCTCCCGACCTGAATGTGGACGCCGGAGGGGTCTCGCCACCTGCCTTTTGTATATTACCTTCCAGCCCCCGGCCGGAGTTGGGGGGCCAGCACTCCGAAGTAGGCGAGATGATCCCAGCCAGGTTTGGTTTGTCTGCGAGAATAACGTATTGTTCCCCCGCCCCCCACCCCCAAGTTTTCTTGTTGCAGAAAATAAAGTCGGATCGGTCGGTCCTCCCAAAAGCCGGTAGAGGTTTGGAGGAATTGGGACGTAGCCTCAACCCCAGCGCCCTAGTTGACCAGTAAAGTAGAGCCCTGAGAAGTGACTATTCCGGCTTTGCCTCACCCCTGATACTTCCCACCCACAGTGAAGCAACTTGCCCCTTGAGAAGGTTTTTTTTCTTTCCTGCAGTTCGTTTTCTAACTAGTGATTTACGCCCACCCGCCAGCTTTAGGAGAGGTTTTATACCTTAAAATCACAGTAGTTCAGTCCATGATTTATGAAAATAAATTGCCATTGGGATTTTCTTCATTCCAGAGGTTTCACTGAAGGTTTGATGAATGTCTTAGTTCAGTCAGGTATTTTGCTTCCTTTCAGTGAATTTATCTTTAAGTGGTAAGGAAATTGAAGGAGGTGGACATTTTGAAATGATTGCAGACCGAATCTGTGGTCGGGTTGTTTTTAAGAGGACAAAGACATATTGCTGAATGTGCTGTGTATAGCATTTTCTGAATAATCAATGTGCCTTATTTTAGGTTTACACCTCCAATCTAAAATTGATTATAATTGTGTTTTTGAAATGAAAGTATACTTATTTTTTAAAGGAAGCTTGTAAATATTCATTCAAACTGGTGGACAGTTGGTTTTTTTTTCTTGTCAACACAGCACAGTAACCATGCCAGTCTGCAGGATGGAAAATTCTTCATTTTAAAAGTGATATTTCAAAATGATTGTCCCTTAATTTCCAGGACATGTCATCCAGTTTCTTGTAGGATCTTAAATATTCCTTCAAATTTTTATAAAGGATGATGTTTGATCAGAATTCATGGTATACATTCCTGGTGTCTGGAAATTGGGCATAGCATTTGATTGAATTGAGCCTTTCAGCCAGACAATGCCTTTGTAAAGCTTGGGATGTTCACAGTTCTGTTTTATAAGTGTTGAGGAAAACTGGGGTGGGTGGGGGGTTTGTTCATTTGTTGGTCATTTTATTTTTTTTAAAATTAAAAACGTTTTTAAAGGGGGGAAAACCAGGCTGTCCTAGGGGACAAAGTTAAAAACACACCCCACAATTTATTAGTAAATGACATCTCTTTCAAGTGAAATATTCAGCTGCATTCTTAATTTTTAAGCAGTTATCTATTCTAGTGTTTTAAAGATACAAATTTGTAGTTTCAAAGATTTTTTCCATAAGGAGTCCCTTACCACCCCTCCACTCCTACCCCCCAAAAAGATTCTGCTGCCAGTTTTATATCTTAAAGATGTTTTTTTTCCCTCTGTTTTAGTAATGGGGAACTATTTCTTATTTCTTTCTTAAGGTTAATGGATAATTCTTAGATTAAATGGATAATCTTTTGTAGGGATTTGGAAGGGTCTTTGGTTGGAGATTCATTGGTTTGATGTCATAAGGTACAATTCAAGTAACATGAAAGATTCTTTCTTGCCACTAGATGTCAGCATTAATTTAATTACAATCATTTAATGAAATTGGCTGCCTAGAAATAGTGCTTGTTAGGTCCTTTACATGCCTTTTCTCATTTAAGTGACCATTTATACCTAAATGCTGTTTGCCAGAAAATCAGTAGCAGTGTGTGTGCTGCTATCTGGCATATAAATTCCGTAGTTTCTTGAGTGGAGTTAGGTTGGATATAACTGGAAGAGAGTGATATTAATTAAGAACAGAATTGGTTTCCATAAAGCTAAATGTCAGCTATTCAGTGGTTGATGAGCTAGTTTATTTATTTTTCAGGTGTTTCTTTTTTTCTTCCTTCCCAATTTACTTGCCTTATTAGGACCTCAGTCATAACTATTGTTAAATTAGAGGACAGGTGCTTGATCCATGTACTTAACTACTCTGTATTTTCTTGAAAAGATTTGCTCTAAGTTGAAATGGCTAAAATAACATTTTTCAATTACTTGTGCAGTTTAGTTGATAATTTGCTTCCTGTTGCCATGAATTATTGAAGTTTGACTCTCCAGTTTAGTTATTTCCAAGGGAGTGTCCAAATGCCTTATTAAATTGGATTTTGTTTTGTTTTTTCTGCCATTGACTATTTGCTCCAAAAATGTACCTGGAACTTGGAAATCCTGGTTACATAAAAATAACTCTTTAAATATTTAACTTCTCCAATATATTTAAAATTAATTGGATGAACACAACTTTTGAAATGACAAAACATGTACTTTGAGTTGTTTTGCCAGTAAATCACACAAATTTGTGCTGATGCAGCATTAGATTGTCACCTAGGCCTCCTTGACAGGTATGGGAGTTTTTGAAACAAGTGGCACAGGTTAAGAAGTGAGGTCCTACAGCTAGTTACAGAGCAGATCAAAGCTGACTTTGAACGTATAACTGACTCATGAGTACAGTGTTCTCACTCACTGAAGAAATGAGCATGGGAGGCTTTTCACAAGTTGTCTTAGGGAATCCCCTGGTGGCCCAGTGGTTAGGACTCCCGCCTTCACTGCAGGGGGTTGGGATTCAATCCCTGGTCGGGGAACTGAGATCCTGGAAGCTGCGTGGCACAGCCAAAAAAAAAAAAAAAGTTGTTTTAGAGAGATCCTATCATACTTTTTCCTCTGTGATTCTAGTGGAGCTCCTATAAATTTAATGGAATCCTATTAGTGGTTCAGGACAAATTTGACTAAAAGTTAAATTCAGAAGTCCTGCTTATTATCTGGAATGAAATTTTCCCGTTGGTAACAAGGTACATAAATACATGCTTTTGTCCCAAGATATTTCTCTAGAGCACTCTATCTAGTTAAGTCTGTTACCCATTTCTAGTTCCTTTCCCATCTTTTCTTTAAATGTGTTTGAAAACTTCAGTTGTAGAGAGGGTTGATTGGTAGAAAATATGAAGGAAAATGGGAAGCCATTACTTGTTTTTTTAAGTAGGCAAGCTGTCTTCCTCCTATCTCTTGCTCTATACCAGTAGTTCTCAAATTTTTTTGTCTCGGGACCCCTTTACACTCTTAAAAGTTATTGAGGACCCTAAGGGCTTACCTTTGAAAAGTCTAGAAAACACAAGAATACGCAATGCATAATTCCCTTGGCTGTCATCACATGTCATGTTACCTCTAGAAAATTCTGCTGTATCTTGTGAGAGAATAGCATGAAAATGGCAAATAACATCTTAGTATTACGAAAATAGTTTAGCTTTGCAAACTCTTGAAAGGATCTTGGGAATCCCAAGGGTCACACACTTTGAGGACCACTGCTCTGTATCACTGTATTATAGAAAATACACTCTCTGCGTTGCTGGGTTTTTTTTGTCCCCTACCATGTCATCATCAGGTTACTGATTTTATTAACAGGTACTTAAGTATAGGTAAGAAATTATAATATTTTGGGGACAGTTCACTCCTGCACAATCTCAAAGCAAAGGTGTTCAATCAGTAACCCTGTCCACAGTATCATCATTGAGACAGAACGTAGACGCCTTCCTTGAGCATTTACAAAGCACTAGGACAACAAGTGCATAGTAGTAAATACAAGAATGTTGAGGTTAATCAGGAGAGGCTTCCTCAAGATCATGAATTTTCATCCAGTCAGAGGTAGAAGAACATTCCCAGCAAAAAAAAGGCATGTAATTATCCTAATTGTTTTGCTCAGGCTCATATTAAAATAACTTTATATTTTCTTTCCAAGTGAATATTTAGGGAGGACACCCAGAGAATTTTTTTTTTAATTTATTTATTATTTACTTTTGGCTGTGTTGGGTCTTCGTTTCTGTGCGAGGGCTTTCTCTAGTTGTGGCAAGCGGGGGCCACTCTTCATCGCGATGCGCGGGCCTCTCACTATCGCGGCCTCTCTTGTTGCGGAGCACAGGCTCCAGACGCGCAGGCTCAGTAGTTGTGGCTCACGGGCCTAGTTGCTCCGCGGCATGTGGGATCTTCCCAGACCAGGGCTCGAACCCGTGTCCCCTGCATTGGCAGGCAGATTCTCAACCACTGCGCCCCCAGGGAAGCCCCAGAGAATTTTTAATTTGTTGTAATTTTACCAGCAGACGATTGAGAATTAACTCTGTCTCTCTCTGTATATAGTATTGTATCTTAAACAATCCATGCCAGGTAGATAGAATTTTTTTATAAAAGATTAAAGTATTCTTATGAAAGAGGGGGCAAGTTGTATCAATATTTTTAATAGGTAAGGGAAATTAAGAGGAGTTCACTGAAAAAACAAATAGGCCTGGCTCATTCATTGTTCATTTTTTAAATGATTTTATCACCTGTCATTAACTGTTTGCCACATTTGCTTTATCTCTTTCACTTGTATGCTCATTCACCGTTAGGAAAGTAAGGTGCAAATATAATGACATTCACCCCTGAATACTTCTTCTATATAATCACAATATCATCACTTCCAAGGGATTTAATATTACATTTTATATTCAGATTTCTCAGTTGTCCTCAAAATGTTTTTTTATAGCTTGGAGGGGTTGGGGAGGTAGTTAAGGTTCTTAAATCTGATAAAACATTAGACTCTTTAATCTAGAACATTCCTCCCACTTTTTCACTGTTTCCATTCTTTCATGACTTTTTGAAGAATCCAGCCCAGATGGCTTGTCAAATGTTCTACACAGCAGATTTGTCTGACTGAGAGGATTATAGGAAGATCTTGGTCTAGCTCCATCTCTAAACTTTAGTAGTGTAGTAAGAACCCCCCACTAATGTCCTTAAAATAAAGAAGTCCTACTTTCTAGACTAGTGCCAACAGTTTCTATAGCAGTGCAGTATTATTTGAGACTCTAATCAGTTGAGAATAATTAGGATAATCATTTCGATCTGTATAGCTACTGATCACTAAATTTAAAAAGATACAAATCAGAAGACCTGGATTCTTTTTTATTTTCCCCACATAGCTTGGTTTTTATTGAGGTGCCGTCCTAGGCACTTCTCCAATCCTTCAAATAATCTTGTGCAGCCAATACAAAAAAATAAGGAAACTGAGAGTAATCCATATTAGATTAAAGTCCATGTTAGACAGATACATATATATGTATATATATAAACAGTAAGTATCTATTTGCTAGAAAACCCTGATTCTTAATTTCATTTTTTGCCCCTGAGCAGCTGGATGACCTTGGACGAGTCATATAAATTCTTAAGGCCTCAGTTTTCTCACTATAAAAAGAAAGGACGGGTTCTGGTGTCTACATCCCTTTCAGTTCAAGGGTCTAATAAGCAGCCTAATCTTTGATAATAGCTCCCTAATTAATTGGAGAAAAACATGAACTGTTCATTTGAAAACTGTAGAGCACAAAATGAGTACATAAAAATGTGATTCCATTACAGTATTTCCTTGATTCCAAGGTATAGTTTCATATTTTAACCTTTTTTTTTTTTCCCTCTATTTTTTTGGTCGCACCGCATGGCATGCGGGATCTTAGTTCCCCGACCAGGGATAGAACCACTGGACTGCCTGGGAAGTCCCCATTTTAACATTTTTGAAATGAGAATGCATCTTGATCAAATTGCATGTATATTATTGTGGCAGTACTTTTTTTTTCTTCCAGAAGAGCTTTTGTTAAATTGATAACATATCTTAAAGTCTTTACAGCGTCTTAAACAAAATTGAAGAAGCCCAGCATACTATATTTCAAGGCATCTAACATATCTGAGAAAGAAATGCTGGCAATTATATTGTAATATATCATATATTGGAAGACCATTCCACTGTCAAATGTACATCTTAGAATCAACTAAGATTTGATATTAGAGATTAGGTTTGACAGGAAAAGTGTGGATTTCACGGATTTATGGCATATGTGTTTTGCATTGAGAAGGGCCATAGTGGCACAACAAATTTAAAAAGATTTCTAAATAAACACAAGTGAAGAAAAATTTTTATTACTGACCACTAAAGTTAGATAATGATAAAAAGAATAAACATGGCATTTTAAATCTTGAAGTAATTAAAAAAGAAAAAAACAAATCTGTTCTTCATACTAGAGCAGGAAATAACAGAGGGACCAAGCTAAACGTCTTCATTGTAGACTGATTTGTTCCATTAGTTCCCTTTTGTTTTTATAGTATATATTTTCCTAATCTCTAAATACACTGATTGTTTTTGACATAGTCATCATCTTTGCATATCAGATTCTAGAATTTTATTTTTCTGTCTTGGGTAAATTGCCAAATTGCTAGGATTTTTGTTTTGTTTTAATAAATGGAAAAATGAAATTTCTTCCCTTTAGCCTTGGAAATAATTAAAATACCCCCAAATTTAGAGCTACACTTTAAATAAGATAATTTGTTTTGCAAGTTAACATACATTGTCAGCAGTTAACATTAAACTGCTCACCTTGGGGAAAATTAGTGTATTGCTGTTTTTCAGAGGTCACTTTGCTTCCTTCTGAATCCTAAACAAAAGATAGATATATGCTCTATCGTGTCTTTGTTTTTATGCTATCGGTCAGTCAGTGCTTATAGAACATTTATGAATGGAAGAATACCACATTAAATACTGTTCTTGTCCTACAATATCAACTAATGCTTCAAATCTTTCTGGCTTTTGTGGTGCTATTCTAGTTTGTCTGTCTTTGTGACCTCCTATTTTCTAATTTTTTTTCTTTAGTTGAAGTATAGTTGATTTACAGTATTCGTTTTAAGTGCATATTTTCTGATCTTCTTACCAGCTTTTAATTATAATGGTCAGTTGAGGCTCCATTTATAAGCCTTTATTTTCTTGTCTTTTACTTCATTTGGGATTCATCTGCAGTGGTTTCAGCTATCTTCATGTGAAATTTCCAGAACCATATCTTTAGTCTTAACATTACAGTTGCTTACAGAAAATGACCAATCAACTGTAGCAATACTAGATCTCTCCCAAAATGAGTGATCTTTTTCCTTTTAAACTTACTTCTCATTACTGTCTGATTTTCCTGCTCAAAACATGAGAGATTTTATTCCTCTCAGCTTTGTCTACATATCTGATCTGTCTTCAGAAGTAGTTTGCTTGCTAATGGTTTATTCCTTCCAGGCTTTGTGCCTTTGTTCTGTCAGTATTAACTTGGCAGTTCTTGTCCCCTCTTCCTTTAAAGCCTAGTTCAAATCTTGTATCATGTGAAGTCCCTTGGTTGACCTTATCTGGTTATTTATTCATATTCTCATCCCCCAGTCAGTTGTGTACTCATACTAGTCAGTACTCATTCCATTGCATTTCTAGACTATTAAGAGATACCTAAATTCTAGTATTTAGCTAGATTCAGTGCAGCAAAATTCTAGTATAATAAAATAATTTAGAAACTACCTTGGAAATTAGTACAGCAGTAATTGACCTTAATTTTTCACTTTGTAAATAAACATTTTTTTTCAGTTTTGAGATGTAATTGATATACAGCACTGTATAAGTTTAAGGTGTACAGAATAATGATTTGACTTTAAAAAAATTAGGAAATAATCACCACAGTGGGTTTAGTTCCAGTATTTAACTCAGAAATTATCAAAGAGGTTATAGAGTCCACAAATAGAAAAAGTATTTTTCTACAAAGTTGTGTTAGAAGGTGTCTCACATCAAGTAGTTTTAACAACGTTAACAACAATGCAACCCCCAATTTTTATTCCTCAGAGGCACTACTTTCAAGTCTTTGGGTTGTTTGTCTTCTATTTGATAATATCTGTTGACTTCCTACTACGAAAGATGAGAATTTAGCCTGCTTTATTCCCCCTCATCACACACAAAAAGACATACTCTCTTTTCCTTCCTCCAGTAACATGATAAAATTTCTTTTTTCCTCACATAAATTTCAGTACCAGTGTTCATGGCAACATGTTTATGCAGGATTAGGGCACTGGTTCTCATTTGTGGTCCAGGTTTACCAGAGGGGTTCCTAAGACCCTTTCAGGGAGTCTATACAATCTAAAATATTTTCATTACTTTACTAATATATTATTTGCATTTTTCACTCTCATTCTTTAATGCAGAAGAAGCAGATATGAAAATTCACTTGTTTCTGTTAAACCACGGATCAAAGAGATTTATAAAAATGTAACTCATTAAATATTTTGTTTTAGAAACAGTTACTTATGTTAATACATATTGGGTTTTTTTTTTTTTTCAGTAGACCCTGAACAAATGTTTATAACTTACTAGTTAGAAATAGATTCCACCATATTTTAAAATATAATTTAGAATTACTCTTAGTATCAGTACTTAAACCTTATTATGTTTTCATTTACTTTGAAATGAAAAGAACTGTTTACCTTCATACCTTTCATTTGGCATACTGGGATTTAGGGAATAGCTAGTATTTAATATTAGAGTATCAAAACCTTTATTAGCTCAACCCAGTTTACCAGAATTTTTGTCCCTATAATCTCAGGAGAAAGCAAACTTGTATCAAAAGTTTCATCAGTATTTCATTTCAAGTATTTGTCAAGCATTTGTTTTTAGGTGCTATGAGAGATAGAAGCATAAGACAGCCCTTGCCTAGTTGACTTAGCCTTGATGTAGATTTATCTGAATAATATCTCAGTGTTGCACTTTCAACAACACCTATACAGTGAGAATTAACATCCAGGTTGATGACTTTGAGTCACTGCAAAATACTCAGGAAACAAAGAACAAATGTATTTTGTGTAGTAGGTTTCATTAAGATAAAAAAGATACTGGGATATCTCAGAAATATAAGAACTAAGTATGTGAAGCAAAGTTTTCAAATTAGTGGTAAGTTAAATAAAATTTATTTAACATAATTTTTATATAGCACTTTATAATTTACCAAGTGATTTAGTGTGTGTTATTTAATCCTAATGACATCCCTATATATTAGATATTATCCATATTTTACAGATGTCTGATTCAGGTTTTCACATAGAAGCTGACTTGCTCAAGGATGTATAATGGTTGGAGTCAAATTTAGGTGTTCTGACTTAAGATCCTGTATTTTTATTGTATAAAGACACCACGTTTTTAAAGGATTCAGAGTAGTTAAGTTTCTGCTGTACATGTTGAAATATTTTGGAGGATATGACAGTATCTAGTATAGGCTTTGGCTATCATAATTTGTCATACTTAACCCAAATCACTAGAAGAAATAATTAAAAACTCTCATTCTGGTTATAGATCATAAAAACTTTGTGAGCGGTTAGACTCAAGTTTGAATATGTTTTTGGCCAAAGGAGAATTTTCTTATTTCAAACTATTAAAAACCTTCAAATATGTTGTTTTAATGATCATGAGGACTATAGTCTCTGACCATAATAGCAGGGATACATCCAGAACATTCAACAAATACCTAAAGTAAGACTCAGCGCTTCCACTGCAGGGGGCATGGGTTCAATCCCTGGTGGGGGAACCAAGATCCTGTAAGCCATGTCTCGCAGCCAAAAAAATTAAATATATATATATATATATATATATATATATTTTTTTTTTTTTTAAGGAGTAAAGTATTCCTTGCCTACACATAATACTAATTTTTAAATGCAATATTGTAATTTACAATGAGGGATTCACCCACATATACTGATTCAAAGATTCAGATAGCAAACTGGGGAACAATACTAGCACAGAGAATTTTGAACCATCAGTTATGAGCCTAAGTTAATTGTTACCAATTTGGTTTTTACTTTTTAAAATTCTTCTTTCTCATTCTCTCTTCCCATAGGTTTGTAAAAGAATGGACTTGGTCTGCCAGAGAATGTTGAATCAGGGATTTCTAAAAGTGGAGAGGTACCATAATCTATGTCAGAAACAAGTTAAAGCACAACTCCCAAGGTATGTTATGGTTAGCATTGGCAATAATTTACAATTGGGGATTTTGTTTGTTTCTTGATTTTTGTTTGTTTGTTTGTTTTTGATCTCACTAAGGGTTTACTTGGATTAAATGGTTTCCAAGTTTTTGTAGCAAAGGGTACACAGATCACAATAAATCATTTTACTATGGTTTGTTCAACTCTCACCATATCTGTTCAACATTTTGGTTCAAACTAGGGCATTTAGGCAAGAAAATGAAATAAAAAGCATCCAGATTGAAAAGGAATAAGTAAAACTCTCTATTCACAGATGGTATGATCTTGTATACACATGATGTTGTAAATAAAATACATTAATTATTAGAGCTAGAAACGAGGTCAGCAGGGATCCTGGATACAAGATTAGTACACAAAAATCAATTGTATTGGGACTTCCCTGGTGGTCCAGCAGCTAAGTCTCCATGCTCCCAATGCAGAGGGCCCAGGTTCAATCCCTGGTCAGGGAACTAGGTCCCACATGCTGCAACTAAAGAAAGATCCCATGTCCCACAACTAAGACCCAGCACAGCCAAATAAATAAATAAATAAATGTATGTATAATCCTATGCACTAGCAATAAACAATCCAAAAATGAAGTTAAGACAATTCCATTTACAATAGCATCAAAAAGAATAAAAAAACTTAGTAATGAATATAACCAAAAAAGTATAAAACTTGTACATTAAAAACCACAAAACACTGTTAAAAAAAATTAAAGAAGACTTAAATGAACAGAAAGGCATTCTATGTTCATGGATTGGAAGATTTCATACTAAGATGGTAATACTCCTCAAATTGATATATATATTCAGTGCAACCCCTATCAAAATCCTAGCAGTCTTTTTGCAGAAATTGACACACTGATCCTGTAATTGCTATAGAAATGCAAAAGACGCAGAATAATCAAAACAATCTTGAAAAAGAGCAAAATTGGAAGACTACCATTTCCCAGTTTCAGAACTTACTACAAAGTTACAATAATCAAGAGTGTGGTGCTGGCATAAGGATAGACATACAGGGACTTCCCTGGTGGCGCTGTGGTTAAGAATCTGCCTGCTGCGCCCTGGTCTGGGAGGATCCTACGTGCCACGGAGCAACTGAGCCTGTGTGCCGTGGCTACTGGGCCTGCGCTCTGGAGCCCGCAAGCCACAGCTGCTGAAGCCCATGAGCCTGGAGCCCGTGCTTCGCAGCAGGGGAAGCCACCGCAGTGGGCCGCGCACCGCAGCAAGGAGTAGCCCTTGCTCACTGCAACTGGAGAGGGCCTGTGCGCAGCAATGAAGACCCAACGCAGCCAAAAATAAATAAATAAAAATTAAAAAAAAAAAAGAATCTGCCTGCCAATGCAGGGGTCACAGGTTCGATCCCTGGACTGGGAAGATCCCACATGCTGCGGAACAGCTAAACCCGTGTGCCACAACTACTGAAGCCCATGCTCCTAGAGCCCATGCTCCACAGCAAGAGAAGCCACCACAGTGAGAAGCCTGCGCACCTCAATGAAGAGTAGCCCCCGCTCGCCACAACTAGAGAAAGCCCACATGCAGCAACGAAGACCCAACACAGCCAAAAAATTAATTAATTAATTTAAAGAAAAAAGGATAGACATACAGATCAATGGAATAGAATTGAGAGTCCAGAAAGTGAACCCTTAAATTTTTAGTCAATTGATTTTCAACAAGAATGCCAAGAAAATTCAATGATAAAGGATTAGTGTTTTCAACAAGTAACGCTGGGACAAAAGAATGAAGTTGGAAACCTTTCTCAAACCATATACAAAAATTAACTGAAAATGAATTACAGGCTTAAGTGTAAATGTCAGTGCTGTATTATAAAACCTTGAGAGGAAAACATAGTCATAAACCTTCATGAACTTGCATTAGGCAGTGGTTTTTTTAGATACGGCACCAAAAGCACAAGTAACAAAAGAAAAAAGTAGACAGACGAGAATTCATCAAAGTTTAAAATTTCTGTGCCTCAAAGGACACCATCCAGAAAATGAAAAGACAGCCTGCAGAATGGGAGAAGACATTTGCAGCTCATATATCTGTTAGAGGACTTATATCCAGATGGTATTAGAAACTCTTATAACTCAACAATAAAAAGATAAATAACCCCAATTTGAAAGTGGGCAAAGGATTCGATAGAAATTTCTCCAAAGAAGATATACTAAAGGCCAAAAAGCCCATCAAAGATACTCAGCATCATTAGTCATCAGGGCATTGCAAATCAAAATAGTATGGGATACTGGTTTACACTCACTAGGATGGGTGGCTAAAATTTAAAAAGACAAATGTTGGGAAGGAGGTGGACAAATTGGAACTTTCACATGTTACTGGTGAGATTATAAAATGGTGCAGCCACTTTACAAAACAGTTTCTCAAAAAGTTAAACATAGAGTCACCAAATGACCCAGCAGTTTCACTCCTAAGTATATACTCAGGAGAAGTGAAAATATGTCTACACAAAAACTTGTACACACATATTCATAGCAGCATTGATCATCATAGCCAGAAAGTGGAAACAACCCAAAGGTCCATCAACAGATGAATGGATAATCAAAATAATGGTATGTCCATATAATAGAATATTATTCAGCAATAAAAAGGAATGAAGAACTACTGAGACGTACTACAACATGGATGAACCTTGAAAACTATGCCAACTGAAAGAAGACAGACACAAAACACCACATAATATTATGATTATGATTCCAATTATCTGAAGTGTCCACAATAGGCAAATCCATAGAAACCGAAAGTAAATTCGTTCTTGCCAGGGGCTGGGTAATGGGAGTGATTGATAATGGTTACAGGCTTTCTTTTTTTTTTTTCTTTTTTTAAATATCTTTATTGGAGTATAATTGCTTTACAATGTCTTTTTAGTTTCTGCTGTACAACAAAGTGAATCAGCTGTATGTATACATATATCCCCATATCCCCTCCCTCTGTGTCTCCCTCCCACCCTCCCTCCCTATCCCACCCCTCTAGGTGGTCACAAAGCACCGAGCTGATCTCCCTGTGCTATGCAGCAGCTTCCCACTAGCCATCCATTTTACATTTGGTAGTGTATATATGTCCATGCCACTCTCTCCCTTCATCCCAGCTTCCCCTTGGCTTTCTTTTTGTGATAATGAAAATGTTCTGAAATTGGATAGTGGTGATGGGAACACAACTGTGAATATAGTAAAAACCACTAAATTGTACCCTTTAAAAGTGAATTTTATTGTATGTGAATTATGTCTCAATAAAACTTTTTAAAAGTTTAAATGAGCTGATTTTATAGGCAAAAATATATGGTCTCTTGTCTTTATGTCCATGTGTAATTCTTTCATTAATTTCTCTAGTAGCCATTAGGCTTGACAAAGCCAAAGAACAAAACAAAAAAAAACTATTTTTTTTCAAATATTTTATCAGTGAGTATTGGATTAATCCTTGGCAAGGATTTCTAAACATAGTGATTCATTTATCATTACAGTTAAACAAATTATGACCCAATTGTAGATTTCTAAATTAACGTGTAAATGTTAGACTTACATTAAGGCATTTTGTTTGGTTAACATTGTAGTCCACAGTACTTCTTTTAATGGTTGCCTTTTTTTTTTTTTTTTTTTTTTTTTGGTAGAAGAGAGTCAGAAAGGAGAAACCATTCATTAGCTCGTCATGCAGACATCCTCGCTGCTGTTGAAACAAGGCTGTCTCTCTTAAATATGACTTTCATGAAGTATGTGGACTCCAATCTCTGTTGCTTCATCCCAGGAAAGGTAAAATAGAATCCCTTACCTAGAACAGCTGGATTGCACTATGTAAACTAAATTATTATAAAGTTACAGAGTGATTTTTTAAATAATAGAATTATTTCTACTTCTTCGAATGTATTTCTATGAATGGATTTGTTAAGCTTCTGTGCAGTAACATATAAATATGTATCATTCATGTGATCTTTATATTTAAAATTATGATTTTGAAATATACTGTAGAAGCGCTACTATTCTTTAGAAAAGCTTTTTAAGGGTTCATACTCAAGAAAAAATTTTGCGCTTTTACTTTTTGTTAAGATGCCAGAGATACAGCAATGAATAGGATAGGTATTGTCCCTGTCTTCAAGATTGTTATAATTTGGGGGAGGTGGAGTAGGAAAGACAAGCTGGTTTGGTTTTGTTTGAGAAATGTTTCATGAAGACAACTTACAACCTTCCAGATTTGACAAGAATAGATAATTACTGTGTAACAGTATACTCAGAGCTAAGTCATAGTGCTGTTTAACACAGAAATAAGTATATTGTGGTACATTTATTGTTACTAAGTTAATAAAGATCCCAGCATTCAACATGCTACTCATACCTTCACTAGTATTTTGCTTCTTGAATTCAGTGTAAATTCAGAATGAAATAATGTCTATATCTTTTTATGTCGAAGAGATGGAGGTAGAATTAAAGGTCATTTTGCTACTTAGTTGATACTGGCAAAAGGTTCCCTTAACATGGTTGGAACTAATTAATACCTAGTAAAATTTGAATGTTCTCTTTTTGTTATTTCCATAGATAATTAACATTGGCAATATTTTTAATGTACTTTCTCCATTTTCAACTTTCTGTGACGTTTGTTGGGAGCCGAAGGAGTCCTGTTTCTTATTTAAAGTATACTTTGGTATAGCTCACTTTCCTCATGTTAGCTACCAGTGCTTCTGTACGGTACTATAAAAGGGTGACCAATTAGAAACTTTAGATTCTGATTCTTATGCCAGATTTTAACCAGGTCTGATTCATAGGCCTTAACTCTTAGGTGTTCCTGGGATGTTCACTGAACTAGAATAGGTTGTCTCCTGTAGCCTCATAGTTTTTATTGCATATCTCATAAGGTTATGAATAGTTAAGCCGCATCTCCAAGCTTCATAACCTTAGAGACAATTCAGTCAGTTGTGAACGAGAGTTGAGTAGTTTGCAGCGAAGTCCATGTGGCCTGCAAAGCCAAAGATATTTTAGCACCTGACCTTTGCAGAATGCCCATCTTTTCTTCTAATATATCAGGATCATGTGATGAGAATGATACTTACTATCTATACAAATGAAGTTAAATCCAGTTGAGTCCTGCTGGTTTTTTGGAAACCACTTGTTTTTGCTTTTAATTCTAGTACCAACTGAGGTGGTAGCAATGGAGAATGTCTTCAGGTTTCAAGCTGATGTGTATCACCCTGGGCATTTGCTCTGGACAGCTCCTTAACTGAGACCTTTACCTTGCCTGCAGTGGAAAAGTCTTCCATTTTTCCTTCATAGTACCCATTTCTTCCAAAGATCTTATCCTGATTTATTTTTCTCCTACAAATCTGAACTTGACTGGAAAAACAACCCCCAGAAAACAAATAATTTTTGTTTTTATTATCACCTTGGCTTCTTTTCTTTCTTACAAGTGCCATCTATATAGCTTATACCTTGCCTAAAACAACACTGTATACTCAGATTATGACTTTTTATTTTTATGTAGCTGTTACTTTTTAGCTTAGACTAAATCTAAACTGCTAACTTACACAGTTTGCAGTATTTGGGTTGTTTTATGATTGTTCCTTTTTGAACTTCTCATCCTTAAACTTTCACATTCTGTCTTCAGAACATAAGGATGTGGCATTAATTTTCACATCCTTAAGTGAAGACATTCTATAAAATAATTTTCTTTCAGTCTAGCATATAATCTTGGTTTGGTATGTGATTTCTATAGTAATTTATTCTTGGTTTTTCCAGGCTCTTGCTCCCGGGTTATACTTAAAAGTTCAGGTGCTCTTATACTTTTTTTTTTTTTTTTAATAGTTTGGCAATTTCTTTAAATTTATTTATTTATTTTTATGTTTTTAAATTTTTTTGGCTGTGTTGGGTCTTCGTTTCTGTGTGAGGGCTTTCTCCAGTTGCGGCAAGCGGGGGCCACTCTTCATCGCGGTGCGCGGGCCTCTCACTATCGCGGCCTCTCTTGTTGCGGAGCACAGGCTCCAGACACGCAGGCTCAGTAGTTGTGGCGCACGGGCTTAGTTGCTCCGCGGCATGTGGGATCTTCCCAGACCAGGGCTCGAACCCGTGTCCCCTGCATTAGGCAGGCAGATTCTCAACCACTGAGCCACCAGGGAAGCCCGGTGCTCTTACACTTTGTAAGAGAACTCTTTTTGTGGTTTTGTATAGAATATATCCATTTTGTTAAAATTCAGGTCTCCAGTAGGGATTTCATCTCACAAATTACTTTTCACAAGTTACTTAAGTGAATCTGGGTAATATCCACATTAGTTTAAATTAGATTGCCTGATATGTACCAGAATTTTGGACCTTTAAACTAACAGTTGGGAAAATTTTTTTCTTTTAATTATTCTCTGAAAGAACAGTTGAATTTGTTCATAAAATTAAATGGCAGGATGAAGATAGAAGATTAAATATATGTTTACCTCTTAATTTCTCCCAGAACTCCAGTCAGTGGAGTGGAGTAAATGATCTAATTTTTAAAAGGAAAAAAAGATAAAGACCCATGAAAATGAGGTCAGAAAGTAGACAGTAGCCACAGGATTTTGGAAGCTGGAGAGTAGGTGAATAAATGGTAACTGACTTAGCAGAACTGAGAAAGTTAATTCCTAAACTGGGAGTGGGGGAAGCTGGGAGGCAACCCAGTATGCACAACTGAACCTCTAGAAAATTCTAGGTTGAAAGCTCCAAGCATTTCTGAAAATGGGGCTAAAACAGGAAGGTTGGTTGAGAATCTATATTTAAGAATGATTTAAACTTATAGGTCCCCTCTCCAACTCTAAACAAGCTAGAACATTGCCCTTCTACTCAGTGAAAACCTAAGGCTTATTCACTGGAGGGGTTTAAAATGTAGTCTCTTGACAAGGAAACCGTACTAATAGCAAGGGCATTAAAAGAAAATCTATCTAAAGATTTCAGACTAGTTCGGAGTTTGCCACTATGGGCTATGGCAGGGATCAGCAAACCTTTTCTGTCAAAGGCCAGATAATAAATATTTTTGGCTTTGTGGACCACATGGTCTGTGTCATGAATACTCAACTCTGAGAAACAGCTGTGATTCTACAACATGTGGTAAATGAATGGGTGTGTGCTTGTGTTCCAGTAAAAACCTTATTTACAAAAATAGGCACAGGTCAGTTAGGGCCATAGTTGCAGACTCTGGCCACTACATTGATGTTGCATTCATCTTTTCTCAGAACTAAAGTTTAGATTCTTAGCTTATTCCTGTATACATTTCTCAGATCTTCTGTCTGACATATAGAAGTCAAACTTTTTATAGTAAGCTCTTGGTCAATATCAGCAGTTCACACATACTGAAAAACACATGTGAGTAGAGGCCAACTAACCATTCTGGGAGATATAATAATGAAAAAAAGACATGAATAATTTCTTCTCTTCACCATTACTAACAGCCCCAGTAACCCTTTCGTGCTTATTGAAACACAAAAGTCAGTGTTTTCACAGTGTAAATGACTATGTAAGATCATGAAGTTAGATTTCCCTGAACAAACATAAAATCTACATATTATGTATTATTGGTTTGTTTTTAACGTTTTTGGTGAAGAATAACTGGTGGTGGTCACTTTCTTTATTCCTTTTTTGGGGGGTAACTTTTTGTTTTGATGCATTTTCACATTTACACAAAAATTGCAAAAATATTACAAGGAATTCCCCTATATCTTTTATCCACGTCAGCAGTTATTTACCTTTTGTCTCATTTGCTTTTATTCTCTCTCTGCATATGTATTTTATTCTTTTCTGAACCATTTGAAGATAAGTTGGAGCTACTACTGTGACCCTATATTCTTAAATATTTCAGTGTATTCCCTAAGAACTAGGATATTTTGTTACTTAACCACAGTACAGATATCAAACTCAGGGAATTTAACATTGATCCAATACACTTATCTAATCAGTAATCTGTATTTAAATTTCATTTCTTATCCCAATAATAGTTTTCCTAGCTAATCTTTTTTTTTTTTTTTTTTTTTTTGGCTGCATTGGATCTTCATTGGTGTGTGTGGGCTTTCTCTAGTTGTGGCGAGAGGGGGCTACTCTTGGTTGCAGTGGGCAGGCTTCTCATTGCGGTGGCTTCTCTTGTTGCGGAGCACGGGCTCTAGGTGCGTGGGCTTCAGTAGTTGCAGCACACAGGCTTTAGTAGTTGTGGCACGTGGGTTCAGTAGTTGTGGCACATGGGCTCAGTAGTTGTGGCTCGTGAGCTCAGTAGTTGTGGCTTATGGGCTCTAGAGCGCAGGCTCAGTAGTTGTGGCACACGGGCTTAGTTGCTCCATGGCATGTGGGATCTTCCCGGACCAGGGATCGAACCCGTGTCCCCTGCATTGGCAGGCGGATTCCCAACCACTACGCCACCAGGGAAGTCCCCCTAACTATTCTTATTTCAGAGTCCAGAATTCAATCTAGGATTACACATGGACTTGATAATCCTCTTTAATGTGAAATAATTCCCTACACTTTGTGTTTCTTGAGCTTCACATGTTTGAAGGTCATAGGTAAGTTATTTTGAGGAATAAATATCCTTCAATTTGAGTTTACCTAATGCTTCCAGAATGTTGTATTTATGTTTCTTTTAAAATTGGTTTTAATGTGAAGACATTCTTAAAAATATCTATTACTTGGAAGCATTTCCTCCTTTCACTATGCTGGTCCCCAAGTAAATATATACAGGCCATGAACCTTTAAAATGAAAAAAGAAAAAGCAGTCTAATCTCATTGATTTTTTTTAGGTCCCTGCTCTTATCCCCCTATACCCCACCTTTCCCACCATCTTGGCTAACTAGGAGTTCTGATCAGCTTTTTGTGTGCTCCATTCTTTTTTTTTTTCTTTTTTTTTTTTTAAATTTATTTATTTATTCATTTATGGCCGTGCTGGGTCCCCGCCTCTGCGCAAGGGCCCCCTCCAGTCGTGGCAAACGGGGGCCACCCCCCAACGTGGCACCTGGCCCCCCCACCATCACGGTCCCCCCCGCCGCGGAGCACAGGCTTCAGACGCCCAGGCCCAGCAATCGCAGCCCACGGGCCCAGCCGCCCCTCAGCTCACGGTATCCCCCCAGACCAGGGCCCGAACTTGCACCCCCCGCACCGGCAGGCAGACCCTCAACCACTGCGCCACCAGGGAAGCCCTGTGTGCTCCATTCTTTTTTTTTTTTTTTTTTTTTTTCCATTCTTAAGTATAAGCAAGGAGTAGAGAATTGCCAGACTAATATGAAACACAGAATGAAACAAATGGGCAAAAATACACCTTTGAGAAAGCAATACAAGGGTATAAAACTTAAAGAAACTGTGACTAATAGTCTAAGAGAAATAAGAAAATATATAGTCAAACACATGCCATATAAAGAAATATTTACAAATATGGAAGAAACAATTTTTTTTTTAAATATTTACTTATTTATTTATTTTTGGCTGTGTTGGGTCTTCGTTTCCGCGCGAGGGCTTTCTCTAGTTGCGGCAAGCGGGGGCCTCTCACCATCGCGGTCTCTCTTGTTGCGGAGCACAGTCTCCAGACGCGCAGGCTCAGTAATTGTGGCTCACGGGCCCAGCTGCTCCGCAGCATGTGGGATCCTCCCAGACCAGGGCTCGAACCCGTGTCCCCTGCATTGGCAGGCAGATTCTCAACCACTGCGCCACCAGGGAAGCCCGGAAGAAACAATTTTAAGTAAAAGGGGCAGAAAGGAAAATTAAGGAAATCTCAAGTGGAACAAAAAGACAGAAAATGAGAACATATGAGGTTCAGTATTTTAATAGGAGCTTTGTTTGCTAAACCGTAGATTAAACAAGATAGAAATTCTCTCATCTATAGTAGTAGAAATACTTAAATGATATTCATAGTATGTCATTTATTACTGTGCCAATTTAAACATAAGCATGATATAGTAAACTGCATGTGTTAGAAGTATGATAGTTGTTCACATTTGGTTTCTTAACATACTTTTTTAAAACTTAAAAATATTTTCATAACTATTATGTTATTATTTCAAACTTGGGTAGGATTCGGCATGTGGCATATTATTTGAAAGGTGTACAAATAGCCATTAAGGAGTTTAGGCGACCTTCCTAAAGCCTGTGGTCTTTACACTGGGCACAAGACTCACACACTACATTCTTGTTGCTAAAGTAATTTTCAGAAAGTGATTAAACCTACTCAGAGAAGGAAATATTTTAGAAATCGGGTAAATACTATGCTTTCTTAATATGTGCCTCTAAAGCCATTGTAGCCACTGATGACTGAGTGCTAGAAGCAGTTTGGTTCTAACATGCTGTGTCCTTTTCTCTTCACGTTGTCCTTTGCTTATAACTTTTGGACAGAGGAAAGAAAATATTTTTAATTTTATTGAAAACGTGGATGAGTCCATTTAACTAAAATAACCTCTATATAGTAAGCTTTGAAAACATTGTTTCCTAATGGAAGACTTGAACAAATGGAAAGAGATACCTTGCTTTCACACTATATTTAGAAGGCTGAATACAGTAAAGATAAGATTATTTCACAAATTGGTTTACAGATGTGATTTAGTATTAGTAATCCCTATGGGATAGTTTGATATGAAATTAATTCTGAAGAATCAGGGTTATGGAAGAGGATTCACTGCATAATAAATTTCTTTTAAAAACCTAGAATAAAGGCATGGTACGTAGTAGCACTACATGCATGTTGACTTCCTATGCTATCACCTGGCCATCCACATCATCCATCTCCTCAGGCCACTCCTCCTTCAGTCAGGTATACTCTTCTCCTGCTCCAACTTCTCTTCCCCATTGAAGTTCTGCTTATTTCTCATTGCCAAGTCCTTCATTAGTTCTCTCAAACAGATCTTATTTCTCTCTACTTTTTTTTCACACAGCACTTTGCTTGTACATTGAGTTTACTCAGTTTGAGCTAGCCTTTGCTGTGTATGGGTCTTTCACTAAGTCATCTTGCATTGGATAAGATGTATGTTTTATTCATGCTTGAATCATTATAACAGTCATTTCTAGTCTAGCTCAAATATACTGTAAATATTCTTCTGTCTACCAGTATTTATGTACATAAACATAATATAAATAGATCCGTTAATAAAGCCGTGGATACTCTTTCAAGTATTACGTATTTTTTTAAAATTCCTCTCAATAAAAATTCTGTTAACTGTGACCTTTATATTCAGAATCTGGCCTCTAAAAATCATATTCTTGTATTGACTTTACCCCTGTGGCTTGTCCCTAAACAGTTTTATTTAGATGTGTCAATATTAAGCAATTTATGATATTTGACCATCTTTATCACTCATTTAACAGACGTTTATTGAGTATCTGCTCTGTGCCAGACACTGCTAGACCATGGGGATCTGACAGTGAAACTAGGCATGGTCTCCTAAATTGAGCTTACTATATTATAGGAAGACAGACATTAACAGAAAAATGTAGTACTTAAAACTTGTAATGTGTATTCTGAAGGTAAAATAAAGGATTTGATGAAGATGTTAACATGATTTAAACTGAAAGAGGGTTCAGAAAAGACTGCTAACTCTGAGAAAGTGTTACTGAGACCTCAAGGATGAGTAAGAAATTTGGGGCTAGAGAAGGTAGGGGAGATATGCAGGGAGAACATTCCAGAAAAGAGATCATAATGTGCAAAAACCCTGAGCAAAAAAGAGAGAGGGTTTGAGGTAGTTCGAAGAGCTCATGGTTACTTTGTACCTGGAGCTGGAGTATGCGGGCGTTGAGGCCAGCATAAAATGATACTGGAGCGTCGCAGTACTGATTTATAACACACATGTAAACACTGATAAACACAGAGCTACTGTGGGTCAGTTAGTATCCTAGCACTAGTACATAGACTCTCCGTCAATATGAAGTACTTTTTAAAAGATACTGTATTACTACTTCAGCTTATATATTTTGTAATTAACCATTTTGTAATCATATATAAATACTAGGTTTTTTTTTTTTTTCAAAGCATTGAGCTTATGCTAGCTTCCATAAATTTTTACTATTTGGAGATACAGATATAGGTTGCATGTTTCTAACCCTTGAACTTAAACAAGCCAAACTGACTCAGACCTTGAAGCCATTGCCATTGTTATTCCTGCCTAAATGCTTTTCTTCCCAGATCTTCCAGTTCTCGTCATCATTCAGTTTTACCTTAAATATGTCAAAGAAGCCTCTCCTGACCAGTAAATGCTTACGGGTTAGGATTTGTTCACATAATTAAATTGTAAGCCCAAGAGAAAGTACTCTTTTCTTCATTTCTTTTTTTTTTAAATATACGTAATAGTTCCTAACATGGTAGTTCAGTAAATTTTTATTGAAAAAAAATGTTATTTTCTTTTGGAATGAGTCCATAATCTAGTAGTAATGCCAAAAATAAATGTATCACTTAACCACTAGTGCCTCAGGATTCTGCCTTTGACTGTCCTATTCTGTATCTTCTCCCTTAGCAATGTCAGTCCCTGTTACGCCATTGGGTACTGAGGCCTCGTCATCATTTGGAGTTTCTCTCCTGATCTCCTAACCTGTATCTCCAGATATGCCTGCCTGTTTAGTATCACCTGCATGTCCCATGTAATTCAAAACTAGCATATCTCCTCTCTTATTACATTTGCCTACATATACACCACCTTAGGCCAAGCCAATTCCTAGTCATCTCTCCAGGCCCACTGACGTGGCCTCTTCTGTGAAGTCTTCTCTGATTCACAATAAAGACACATCCTAACAGTTTAATTTTGCTGACGTTTATTTAGCACCCATGATGCTAGACTGACAAGGATCATCTCATTGCCCTGAGAGTCTAGAACGTGTAAAGGACTGTAATTTGTCCTGGTACTATTCTGCAAGATTTTATGTTTCTCTAGCAGTAGTCAGCAGCCTGAATAAAGGAGAAGAAAAGGCCAGTTATAAGATTGTTCCATAGTTGGGTACCAGCTAGGTAAATGCAGTAGTGGAAATGAGTGGGATTCAAGGTGGTTTGAGATATTTCGGTGACAGAATGGTTTGGCTGATTAACCCACAAGTCTTGTGAAGACTCATTGGAACAGATGTCATCCAGACTGGAGATCTTCAGAGATGTGCATTATTATCTTCAGGTGTACGCTGAAGCCATAGGAGAAAGTAAGGCTGACCTCTTAGGGATTAAAGCTGAGGGCAGAATGCCTAAGGAAGGTTCAGTTACCATTCCAGCAAGAGAATTAGGAATCAGGATTGCCAGCTTTCTTCTCCAAGTATGTATGCCTTGTGTTTCCCCACTGCAGTTATTATTAAAATGAAAAAGGATCTCTTGCTACCCTTTGGTGATAACAAGAAAGCGGGCTCTGAGGAGACCTCATTCCAATCCACAGCAAGTCTAAGAGAAATAACACTTCAAGGATAGAGCACATAGTGGCGGTGTGAAAGAGAGAAGGAAATCAGGCTGAGTCCCTGGGGCTTTGGGAAACAGATTCAGACTAGAATGAAGTAGGTTCAGAGGATTAGTAGAATATGGGTTTGGGTAATTCCCCCACCCTGACCCCTACTTGCATACAAGATCTAATCTCTTAGTTTAGTCTTCTAGTTTCTTTTGCAATTTGTATATCCCTCTTTACGTCACTTCTTTACACATCTCTCTGCCCAGTTACACTGATTTCCTTCAGGGCAGGAGCTGTATTTTAATCATCCTGATTCCGTAACACCAGTAGAGTACAGAAAAGATGCTTAAATAAATATAAATATGAAATGTATAAAGTATTATAACAAGCCCAAAGCCATGTGTTACAGATGGTAATGTTATCAGTGGTCAGTATATCAGTTAAGTCACCTGTAGGTCTTTATAGGAATTGCAAAACAAGCAGTCACTTTGCTCCCTGTTTAGCTGTTTTCTTTAAAAAAAAAAAAATTCTAAAATGCTAATGAGAGCTCATTATTTTAGGTGATTGATGAGATTTATCGTGTGTTGAGATATGTCAATTCTACCAGAGCCCCTCAGCGAGCTCATGAAGTACTTCAAGAGTTAAGGGATATTTCCTCCATGGCAATGGAATACTTTGATGAAAAGATTGTTCCAATTCTAAAGAGGAAATTACCAGGATCAGATGTATCGGGAAGACTCATGGGCTCTCCTCCAGGTATCTTTTGTTTATAATACGTTCAGTTTGTAATAATGTTCATACATAGATTTGTAACTTGCTTTTTTCCCCCCACTTAACTGTGTATCTTTAACTTTTCTGGGTCTGTAACTGTATCTGCAACATAATTTTTAATGACAGATTGGGCTACAGACCATAATTTATGTAGCTGATCCGCTGCTGTTAAGCACATTTGTTTCCAGATTTTCAGTATTTGAACTACACTCTGAAGAACAATCTTGTGGCTAAATCTTTGTACATATCCACAACTTTTAACTTGGCATAAATTTATTAGAGCAAATTGCTGAGTGAAAAGCTATATATATGTGAATGTTTTTTGATGTTTCTGACTAGTTAGTATTCATTATCCTATAACAGAATCAAATATACCAGACAAAACCCAAAAAATTCTTCATGGAAATAACCAGTTAATTATTTCAGCCCCTGGAGTATCTGGCTGCTACTTTAGGAGACAGGGTGCATAGGGCTGTTTTGAACATTGTCGGATCCTAGAGATTTGTGTCCTTATCTACTGAAAGAATGAATTGTTCAATATCTTCAACTCTTGCAAGTATTTTAAATCTGGGAACAAATTTTTAGTAAAATATTTTGTTCAGATTAGTTAGCTCCCTGGAGTACTCGGTGGGGTAACTGAGTGGCCGTCTGTAATTTAATAATAAAGCTTACAGCATCTCAGCATTAACACATCTGTTATTTATTGAGTACCTATTATGCGCACAGCATTGTACTGCGTCCTGTGGGGACTAAAATGAAGTATAATACATGGTGTCTTCTCTCAGGAATCTTATTATTTCATAAGGTAAGACATATCCAGACTCAAATTTTCGTAGGCAAGAGAAATAGTTTAAAGGAGTGTCCATTTAAATGTCAAATGAGTAGCAGAGAGAATCTTAAGGAAGATAAAATCATTGTTGGCTGGTCTGATTGAGACTTCACAAGAGGTGAGAATTGATCTGAGCCTTGTTAGTTGGCTAAAGGTAAGCAGAGAGAGAAGGAAGAATGCATCAGCCAAGGAAAATATTCTGAGTATTTAAATGTATAAGGAGAAAATTAGCAAGATGGGTTTTAGGGTGTGGTTGGATCCATCTGGTCCTTTTAGAAAAGCTTCAGGAGATAGGGTTTTAAAAAAGTAGGTTATTAGTTTAAAATAGTGATTTTTATGCCCATGTTACATTCTATTATTCCTAAAACAGAATAGTTCCAAAGCCTTCCTATACCATGTCAGAAGTTCTTCCTGATCATCACATGTGATGTAACCCACTTTTTGATGGTGCCCTTGTCATTTGGCTAATGTTGAAACCTTTGCATATAACTAAGTGCAGAGAGGATTTGCGAACATGATAGGTCTGTACTTCTAACTCAGATGTTTATGTTTGCTTGTGTGAAATAATTCTACTCTAATTTTACTACTTATATTTTCTTACTAGGTCCTAAAAAATGCTTTATAATATTTTAAATCCAAGTTTATGCCATTAAATGCCCATCTCCATTTGCTTGCATTCCACATATTGCCACATGAACATGAGAATCAGAATTTAAACTCATTTATAGTTAAGACACGGTGTCTGATTAATCCATCAGAGCAAGTAGATTGCAAAGAAGAAATAATCAGAAGTGATATTATAAAGGATATTCTATCTTTGAGTAAGTTTAATTAATGAAGTATTACTGGTAGTGAGACATTTTAAGTGATTGACCATTTTAAACTATTTCTCCACAGTTCCAGGACCTTCTGCAGCCCTGACAACAATGCAACTCTTCTCCAAGCAAAACCCTTCAAGACAAGAGGTTACCAAACTCCAGCAGCAGGTTAAGACAAATGGTGCTGGGGTGACTGTTCTCAGGCGTGAAATTTCTGAGCTTCGCACCAAAGTGCAAGAACAGCAGAAGCAGCTTCAAGACCAGGACCAGAAACTGCTAGAGCAGACCCAGATCATAGGTGAACAGAACGCACGGTTGGCAGAGCTGGAACGCAAACTGCGAGAAGTAATGGAAAGTGCAGTAGGAGACTCCTCAGGGTCTGGGCAGAATGAAGAGTCTCCTCGGAAACGCAAAAAGGCCGCAGAAGCCATAGACTCTCTTAGGAAATCTAAACGTCTCCGGAATAGAAAGTAAACCAGAATGTGCTTCTAGCTCCAGAGGAAGACCTGACTTCGTAGCTTGAGCAGTTCTGCATATCAGGACACTGTGAGCAACATGGTGTCCCTTAGCTCTAGGCTTTCAGAACACAACGTAAACTTGAACTCTCATGGTGTGGGACGACAGTCTTTTCCCGCTTCTCCTGGTTGAACTGATGCACAGAATCCTTTTATTTTGCAATAGATTTGTACTAACCAGACCTATCCTATCCTGTTTTGAGAAGTTAACTTTATTTCTGTGCAGATAATGTTTAAAGCAAGTTTATTTGTTTCTGCATATATGCACATTACATAAGGATCTTAAACCAGTCTCGACAGACTAGAAGTTAAGTTTAATACATAAAATGTCCTGTTCACTTGAAAGAAAAGACCTACTTTTTAAATGGGCAGTATCTTGTTTTTAAAAAAAAAAGTTGACTTTTTGTTATAAGTGACCTTTGTCTGGAATGTCTGAAAAGTAGTAAATGCTTTTTGGTATTGAAGTAATGGGTAACTAAAACGGACTTCCATAGTATTGGCTGTAGAAGGGGCCTCTACAGTATTGACTATATATTTTTATAAACTACTGGCAAGGGACTTACCCAGTTGTTATATACATGTTTTTGGTTCACTTTTGGGGCCATGTCCTACATTTGCATGGATGGATGCATGCGTTGCCTAGTCAACTCACTTAAAAAGCTCTTGCACTGGTATTTATCTTGAACCTCTATGCTTCTCCACTTTTTAGAGCAGCGTCTTAGTTCATTTAAGCGCTTAACATCTTCCATCGCAACAGCTTGCCTCTGGGGGCGGGGTGGTAGTTGTATGTCCATTTGTCCTCCAGTTTTACAAGAATAAGAGAGTATTAAAGCCCGTTGCTTTATCTATTCTCTCTAGGGTTCAGGTACACTGGCTAAGGCAGAATCCCAAATTCTTTACATTGATGTCAGACTTCAGGCAACTAGTACTCTTCCTTACTTACTCACCACTGTGTATGCTCATTGATCAAATGTGGTCATGACCAGTGGTATAAGTAGGGAACCCAACCTGTGGGATGCAGTTTTGCCATTGAAAGAAAGTTCAGTGAAGAAAATTATACCATGAAAAAGCATTTTGATCGTGTCATTTCTGGGGAATGACCTGAGGGAAGCTTTTTAATATTAATTTCAAGCTTTCCTTATCCTGCAACTTTAAACAAAAGCTTTAATTTCGTTTGCACTCCTGTTTTGAGCTTGTAACTGGAAAAGCATGTCTTGCACTGTTCAACCTTCTAAGTGGTCACTTTAACAACCTCCAAATTGTGTACAGTGGTTACTTTCCCCAGTTGTATATTTTTGAAACAGTCAACTATTACTGTCCTAGTTTTATTTTAATGTACTAAATTATGTAGTCATTATTTGCCTGTTAAGTTCTTTTAAACAACTGTTGCCTTGGGCTTCAGTTATTTAAGGTAAACTTAGGTGTAGTATAGAATGCTATCCCTTTCCAGGTGGGAGTTTGACACCTGTATAAAACCTAAGGTTTCGGTATGTACCTTAGTTGAATAAAAGCACAAGGTCACTACCTTTTTTTATCTGTCCAACATGACATGGTTATGCATCCTTGAGATTAACCTCACCAAATGAAACTTTTTCTTATCAATTTTTAACATTGTCCTTACATAATACTGTCCTTAGATTTTGATCAATTCTTTGTCTATCTTTGAAACTCCATTTACAATGTAGTATGTTTTCAATGAAAAACCATAAAATAACATCCAAGTGTTTCATGGTTTGTTGGGAAGGTAATTTTAAAATAAACAATTTCCAAAAAACATTTGTCAGCCAAGGTCATCCATAAAAGTCCCTGTCTGGAACTCATTTTCTCAGCAGGTCTTATTTGTTTAATCATAGGATTTAGCCATATTGTCACAACTTTGGAGGAGGCCTACTGGAATACTCATGGCCTTTAATTGTCTGCTTTCCTGGTAATAGGAAGACTTTTAAGTAACAGAGTACATGTTTACAGGCTTACAAAGGGATATAACCTCAGATGATCTTTTTAATAGTTGTTAATTATTTAAAGTTCCCTGGGTCTCTTTTTAAACTACATCTGGACACCATAAATGTATCTATAGTCTTAGTTAACATGAGTATTTGGCTTCCATAATAAGCACTCACTATTAAAAGATAGATTTTCTGTTTCAAAGTCCAAATTTCTACAGTATACACTTGTAGTCATCTGCCCATAAGGTTAATGAGTTGCACTTGTTAATGCACAAATGTGGCATAACAGTAGGAGATAAAGCACTACAGTTCAGTTTGTTTTAAGTCTTAAATCTTAACTAGCTAGAACATGTTAGGATGTTGCCTTGGCCCATTTGATAGCTGTTATACTTGCATTTGGGTAGTATAACGGTATTTAAGTTTCAACAAATCACAAAATATTTCCTTCACCTAAAACTGACATATGTTACAGGAAAATTGTAAATTAGCCTCCCAAGAGAGAAACCATCCTGCCCTGGATTATAGGTCGGTAATTTAAATGCTGTATGTTAATATTGTGTTGTCCTAGAACAACATTTTATAAAGTATTCCTGTCATCTTCCTTGGTGGTCTTTCAGAGGAGACTTCTCTAATAAGTCATCCCACTTACAAATTGATTATGGTACAATACTACAAACAGATACAATGTGGAAGGGCCTATGTAAGAAATGGAGAGGACTGCCTCCTCACCCCCAACAGGATTCTCAGCTTATCTCCCACGTGGACTTGGCTTGGTTTTCACATATTCTGAATTATGTATTATTTTAGAACATGAGGATATAGAACCTGTTTTTTTTTGTTTGTTTGTTTTGAGCTCCTCTTGATGTACAGAGCCTGGAAATAATGGGGCAAACACAAATGTGATCAGAGTAATCATACTGTTTTAAAAACTTGGGGTGCCATCAGGTCTAAAGCCACTGGTTTTGGAAACAACTTTTTTTTTGTAAAACGTGTTTTTGGAGTACTGAACTTTACAGGGGCTTGCCTTAATCTCTATTTAGTAGTTTCAAATGTATGCGCTATTATTCTACTTGTTAAAATGTTAAAATATTCTATGTAGCCCCTAAGGTGGGTAGAACAGAGTATAAGTAATGCCTAAATAAATAAGCTAAAAGGTGTCACTACAGCTGGATTTTTTGAGCGAAAATGGACATATGAACATAGGCTATGTGTAATAAAAATAATGGCACCTTAAGATTGCACTATTTTATGCATTATTTTATATGCCATTTCATAGCCTGCACTTTAATCTCCAAAGAAACAATGTATGGTGTCCCAGTTCCTTATTACTAACACTTTTTCCTAAGACAGGGCACTTAATTCTATTTTACTATACTGAAGTAGTTTCTTGGAGGTAGATTCCTCTTCTGAGTTCTCTATTTCCTTAGCCATAATATTTTCTAGGATCTAGGAACTCCCTATCTTGTCTATTTCCAACAGTATATAATTTTAATTTAATGTAATGTAAAATCTCATACTTGGTGATCAGCACATTCTTATATCCTGCTCTAGCAAAATGAGTACCCATTTTTTAACACTTACCAAACCTTCTAAAAATAATCATATGCTGTAAGTAAGATTTGAAGCCAGGGATAAAGGCATTCTCAAAGGAAATGCCACGTGTGATGCAGTCTCTTGGAAACGGCTGTTTCTAGTGTAAAATACAATTTGATAGGCCATTCAATGATTTGACTTGGGATCGGAATTCCTTTAACTAGTCCTCAAAAAGTTAATGAGTAAAGAACTACTTTAAAATAACAAACTTCTATAGCCTGCCATCTGAGGTGAATTATTTTCAAGAAATACTATATAATCTACAAAATGAAATTAGCAATTAGTTGACTGCTGCCTACCATGATTTTATTTTTAATAGCAATACATTTATATTTGTGGTAAACACTATAGGCTTAAGTAATGGCCTTTTCCAGCTTCCTGAGAATCTTTGTTAAATTTCTGAAATTGAAACATTAAATTGAAATTTTTCCTGTTGTGTCTGAAGAGAACCATGGGATTTAGAAGCATATTGGTAATCTATTAGGTCCATTGCCAAAGTATACATCAAAGCTATACCAAAAGTTTTAGACGTGTTTAAAATTACTTTATGTGGTACCATGTCTATTTACTTACGGTCATGAGCAACAGTAAATTACAATAGTTTACTTTCTGGAATTTTAATTGTTACAACCTAATTCAATTACTGGAAAGTGAAAAACACCTCCCGGGCACACAACAGGGTACGTAAATAAATGTGTTGTTACCAGTGTTACTTGTTTTCTTTGTATTTCATGCACAAAGATTATGGAGCTCTTCATCTAACAAATGCCATGCTAATAGCTACCACCTCTTAAAGCAGTACATTGTGTTAGTTTAATCCTCATAGCCACCTTATAAAGCAGGTTTTACTCTTTATAAGAAAGTTAAACTCAGGTTAAGCAACATATCCACAATGTTATACAAGTAAGTGCCTAAGTGGGATTTGAACCCAGACCTACCTGCCTCCAAAGCTTATGTATTTCTGCTACACTCTACTACATTCTAAAACAGCTGGGACCTATGAGACTCTAGATTACATTAATTCTTTAAACTCAATAAATATATAGATGAACATTTCATACATCACCAGAGGAAGTCTATGCCAAAAATCACTCATGTTAAGAGTAACATACAGAGCTTAAAATCATGAAGACTAGGCTTGAAGGAGGCAACTTTTGTCCTAAAGTTCTTTGACAATGGATTTACACTAGGCATACAGGTAAAAGAAGATATTCTTAAGGATTCTAAGAACCTGTAGTCTTAAATAGGCAGTCCTGGCAAGAGATGTAGCTGGAGGCCACTAGCACACATCCCTAGTTGCCTTACTATAATGTTGGCTACCAGTCAATACAAAAGTAGTGACCACCAATTCGCTTGTCCTGCCGGGGAAGAATACTCGTTCTCTTCCAGTTCGCTTTTCAAAATTCCTTCCAGCTCCAAGACTATTCAAAATTTCAATGCAATAAAATCATACAAATCAATTTCATCTCTGTCTCATAAAGATGTAACTAATAGGGAATTGAAGTGAGATTTTTCTGAGGAGGAACACACTCTTCTTTGATACATACTTTACCCACTTTGTTTACAACTTAGATGTCAGAAAAGAGATCACAGATGAATTTATGCTGAAAGATGAGGGTGACAGCCGTGGTATCAGTTACCCCAACACCATCACTGCGTTCTAGTCATCAAGATATCACAGAAACATAGGGACTTCCCTGGTGGCTCAGTGGTTAAGAATCCGCTTGCCAATGCAGGGGACACGGGTTCGAGCCCTAGTCCGGGAAGATCCCACATGCCCCAGAGCATCTAAGCCCGTGCGCCACAACTACTGAGCCTGTGCTCTAGAGCCTGCGAGCCACAACTACTGAAGACCGGGTGCTTAGAGCCCATGCTCCGCAACAAGAGACGGCACCGCAATGAGAAGCCCGCGCTCCGCAACAAAGAGTAGCCCCTGCTCACCGCAACTAGAGAAAGCCCGCACGCAGCAACGAAGATCCAACGCAGCCATAAATAAATAAATAAATATTTTTTAAAATTAAAAAAAATATATCACAGAAACCTAGAAAAATAAAGACAGCTGCTGTACCTCCCAGTCTTCAGAGGGTCGATCAGGGTGGAAATCTTTATTCCTATCTCCTTCAGGTCGTTCAGTTGCTATGCAAAAAACACATTGTTGGGAAACCAAGAATCTTTATCAATATTGTTGCTTTAAAAATAAAAGGATATCTCTTTATTTATGAACTCCTCATGTTAATTCCTGAAACAATTCTTACGGGCTCCATTAAAGATTATTATTCTCATCCAGAAAATGTGTTTCAACTTGCTTATATTCCTCAGGTTTTGGTGGGTCATTTCCTGAAAGCAAAATTATAGGAAATTGTGAGGAGAAAAAAACAGTGGCGGATGTTTGAGCACAAAGTACAAATTATGACTGGAAAGGAAATACAAATCAAGGATGAAATTCCCAAAATTCAGTAAATTTTGTTCATAGAAATACATTCAACCAAAGAGCTTTCTCAACTTTTATGTTTTCTTTAGATTTTTTTCCCCTGGGTTCTTTAGATTGAACAAAAGTCAGTTTCTACCTGGAATCTGAAGCAGCAATGTAAATAGTAATATTGGCTCCGGGAATGCAAAACCTATGGCATGCTTTCTGTCTTAGGACACAGGGAAAACCCGTGCCTTCTCAAGGCTAAGCAGAAGATGGGGAGGGGGAAGCAGAAGCAGGGGACCTAAAATGCTTGTTCTGGGCTTCCCTGGTGGCGCAGTGGTTGAGAATCTGCCTGCCAATGCAGGGGACACGGGTTCGAGCCCTGGTCTGGGAAGATCCCACATGCCGCGGAGCAACTGGGCCCGTGAGCCACAACTACTGAGCCTGCGCGTCTGGAGCCTGTGCTCCGCAACAAGAGAGGCCGCGATAGTGAGAGGCCCGCGCACCGCGATGAAGAGTGGCCCCTGCTTGCCACACCTAGAGAAAGCCCTCGCACAGAAACGAAGACCCAACACAGCCATAAATAAATAAATAAACAAATACTTTAAAAAATAATAATAATAAAATTCTTGTTCTTCCTTTGAAGGGTTGCAGCAAGCTTACAAGAAGTGCCTTAGCTCTCTAGATAACCAGTTTCTATAACCCTAGGTGCTGCCATAGCAGCTGCTTTCCATTCCCAAAGCAAATGCAGCTTGTGCCTTCCTTGTAAGAGGACAATAAAGGAATGAATGTCAAGGGGTTAACAGTGCTCAGCACATAGTAAGCAGGTAATAAATAATAAACTGTGGTAAATATACATAGGTAGATAGATATGACTAAGGAAATAGAGATACAGAAGATATATTGCATTGGCTGCATGTATTTCTTTCAATCCTTGCTTTAAGCATATTTAAATTTTTTTTTTTTTTACTTTATGGCTGTGTTGGGTCTTCGTTTCTGTGCGAGGGCCTTCTCCAGTTGTGGCAAGTGGGGGCCACTCTTCATCACGGTGCGCAGGCCTCTCACTGTTGCGGCCTCTCTTGTTGCGGAGCACAGGCTCCAGACGCGCAGGCTCAGTAGTTGTGGCGCACGGGCCCAGTTGCTCCGCAGCATGTGGGATCCTCCCAGACCAGGGTTCGCACCCGTGTCCCCTGCATTGGCAGGCAGATTCTCAACCACTGCGCCACCAGGGAAGCCCTAAATTTTTTTTTTTAAGCACGGAAAACAATTAGCTATTACAGGCTTTCTAGCCTCCTCGGGAAATTTATTTTCAATATTTTAAAACTTTTATTTTCAATATTTTTAATATTTCACAGGACTTTTTACACTGCCCAGCAGTGCTTCCTTGAGAGCCACAGGAGAGAAACCAGTCTTTTTTTTTTTTTTTAATATTTATTTATTTAATTTTATTTTTGGCTGTGTCAAGTCTTAGTTGTAGCACGCAGGATCTTTTGTTGCAGGGCGCAAACTCTTTGTTGTGGCACGTGGGCTTCTCTCTAGTTGTGGCACACAGGCTCCAGTGGGTGCAGGCTCAGGAGTTGCAGCACATGGGCTCTCTAGTTGTGGCACACAGGCTTAGATGCCCCATGGCATGTGGGATCTTAGTTCCCCATCAAGGGATCAAACTCCGCATTGGAAGGCGGATTCTTAACCACCAGACCACCAGGGAAGTCCTAAGAAACCAGTCTTGAAATGCTCATCCTTCTCCACCTTGGGCTGAGGGCTCTGATAAGGAGGGAGGACCTCGGCCTGAACCTGGTAGAATAGAGGGGCCTCTTCAGAACTCCACTCCCTTCACCTTAAGACACAACAGAGTAAGAGTCAAGCATATGTGCACTGGAACCAGAATTGAGTGCCTATTCCCAGCTCTACCAATTATGAGCTATGTAATACCAGCTTGGGTAGTTAATACTTTGAGGCTCAGTTTCATCATCTGTAAAATACTTCCTACCTCAGAGAGTTGCTACAAAAGTCCAAAGGATTCAGGGAAGGTGGTGGAGTAGGAAGAACCAGGAATCTGTCTCCCCACTTAGACAACAATTACACTGGCAGGATCTGTCTGATGTAATTATTTTGGAACTCTGGGGTCTATTGAAGACTTGCGCTTCCAAGGAAAGACTTGTGGTTAATTTGGGTCAACTTCGGGTCCTAGCACAGGAGCAGCCAGCCACCCATCCCCCACCCATGATGGGCTAAAAGAACCCTGTCCCCCAAATATTTGGGATCTGTGCTCTGATCACTGATCGCTGCTTCTGATCACAGAGGTGCAGACAAAGATTGCAGGAAGCCACTGTTGTAGCTCCTTCCATTGTTGCGAACCTCTCTTCCACCAGCTCTCCCATCGCCTTCTAGGAGATTTAAAGAGCCAGCACCCTTTCCACCACCACCCCTTCATCTTTCTCTTTTTTAATGTCTGGGAGCCAGACATTAAAGACGAGGACATTCAACAACCAGTTTATGTACTGGGAAAATTAGAAAGTGACCAGGTATGCTGAGGGAAAGTCTCAAATAAAGACCTGAGAGGACATTAAGTTTACACCTCAGGCAGACCCTCAGCACAGAGACAGCCTACAACAATTAAAATAAATAAATATACAAAAACAATTACCAAAACCCAGCAAATCCTGGGCATGCAGGAGAATATGATTCCCAGAGTTACCACATTATTAGATTTAAATATCTAGTTTTCAATAACAACAACAACAACAACAAAATCACAAGGCATACAAAGAAACAGAAAAGGATGGCCCATTAAAGGGGAAAATATAAATCAACAGAAACTGTCCCTTAAAAAGGACTAATGGGGCTTCCCTGGTGGCGCAGCGGTTGAGAATCTGCCTGCCAATGCAGGGGACACGGGTTCGAGCCCTGGTCTGGGAAGATCCCACATGCCACGGAGCAACTGGACCCGTGAGCCACAACTACTGAGCCTGCGCGTCTGGAGCCTGTGCTCCGCAACAAGAGAGGCCGCGATGGTGAGAGGCCCGCACACCGCGATGAAGAGTGGCCCCTGCTTGCCGCAACTAGAGAAAGCCCTCACACAGAAACGAAGACCGAACACAGCCAAAAAAAAAAAAAAAAAAATATATATATATATATATATAAATAAATAAAAATTAAGAATGTTTTTCCTTCACACTCCACCCTTGGGTCATTAAAAATTGCAATGGAAAATATGAAAAAAAAAGGACTAATGACAGATGTACTAGACATATTTTAAGATAACTTTTTAAAAGATGCTCAAAGAACTAAAGGGAGATATGGAGAAAATGAAGAAAATGATGTATGAACAAAATGGAAATATCAATAAAGAGATAGAAAACCTAAAAAGAAAAATAAATTTTGGACCTGAAAAGTAAATAACTGAATGAAAAAATTTACTAGAAGGCAGATTTGAGCAGGCAGAAGAAAGAATTAGGAAACAGAAATAGGACAAGGAAATTAAGTCTGAGGAACAGAAAGAAAAAGATTGAAGAAATGAACAGAAACTAAAAGATCTGTGGGACACCAACAATAGGCCAAAAAATACATTGCGGGAGTCCCAGAAGGAGAAGAGAGAAAAGAGCAAAGAGAATATTTGAAGAAATTATGGTTGCAAACTTCCTAAATTTTATGAAAGACGTGAACATAAACATCCAAGAAGCTCAATAAACTCCAAGTAAGATGTACTCAAATAGACCCACGCTGAGACACATATAATCAAACTTTCAAAAACCAAACACAAAGAGAGAACGTTGAAATCATACAAGAGAGAAGTAAATCATTACATACAAGGTATCCTCAATAAGGTTATAAGCAGATTTCTCATCAGAAACTTTGGAGGCCAGAAGGCAGTGGGTCAATATATTCAAAGTGCTAAAAGAAAACACTGTCAACCAAGAATCCTGTATCTGGCAAAACTGTCCTTCAAAAGTGAGGGAGAAATTAAGACACTACCAGATTAAAAAAAAAAAAAAAAGAAAAGCTGAGGGGTTGTGTTTCCACTAGATCTGCCCTGCAAGAAATGCTCAAGGGAGTCTTACAAGATTAAATGAAAGGACCCTAGACATTAACTCTAAGCTATATGCAGAAATAAAGATCTCAATAAAATTAAATACATGTGCAATTATAAAAGCTAGTGCTACTGTAACACTGATTTGTAAGTGCACAGTTTTCCACATAAATGACAAGATTAGCACATTAAGAAAAAAATCACTAGTCTATCACAGACTTTGAAAACAAACTTACGGTTACCAAAGGGGAAAGGTGGGTGGGGGGGGGGCGGGATAAATTAAGAGTTAAGGATTAATGTATACACACTACCATACATAAAATAATCAACAAGGACCTACCATATAGCACAGGGAACTCTACTCAATATTCTGTAATAACCTATATGGGAAAGATTCTGGAAAAGAATGGATATATGTATGTGTATAACCAAATCACTTTGCTGTACACATGAAACTACCATGACATTGTAAATCAATCATACCCCAATATAAAATAAAAATTAAATTTAAAAAATCACTAGTTTTAAAGCTATTATTATTGTAAGTTTGGTTTATAATTCAAAATCTTGTTTCCCACATAATTTAAGAAACTAATGCATTTTTAAAAATTATTAGTTTATGTTTGGGGGCACACACTGTAAATATAAAGAGGTAATTCTGTGACATCAACAACCGACAGGGAAAGGGATGGAGCTGTGAAGGAGCAGAAATTTTGTATGTTATTAAAGTTAGGCAGGCATAAATTCAACTTAGAGTATTATAAATTTAGGATGTTAAATTTAATCATGGTAAACACCAAAAAAACCTACAGAATATACACAAAAGGAAATGAGAAAGGAATTAAACATTTCACTACAAAAAAACTGACTAAACACAAAAGAAAAAGTGTGAGGAAAACAGCTAGAAAAATGACAAAAGTAAGTCCCTCCTTATCTGTAATTATTTTACATGTAAATGGGTTAAACTCTGTAATCAAAAGACAGAGATTTGCAGAATGGATTAAAACACATGATCCAACTATCTACTGTCTATAAGACAATTCTGATGCAAAGACACAAATAGGTTGAAATTCAAAGGGTGCAAAAGTATATTCCATGCAAATAGTAACCAAAAGAGAGCAGGAGTGGCTATTCTAATATCAGACAAAATAGCCTTAAAATCAAAAAAGTTTACAATAGATAAAGGACATTATAAATTAGCAAAGGTTTCAATACAGTAAGAAGGTATAACAATTATAAACATTTACACACCTAATGACAGACCATTAAAATATATGAAGCAAAAACTGAGATAATTGAAAGGAGAAACAGATATGTGAAAATTAATAAAGGGAAACCTTATTTTAAATGGAGTCAGGAAGCCCTGAAGGGGAACTCTCATGAACATACCATTTGTCACAGCTTACTTTACACTCTTGGACAGAAAGAAGTTTACTACCACATCAGAAGGAAGATTTTCTTCTCGCCCAGCAATAACTCAGCCAATGAGAAACCACCACTCCCTGAACTTTCCTGCAGTGGACTTTTGTTCAAAACAACCCCTCCCGTGGGGACTTCCCTGGCAGTCCAGTGGTTAAGACTCCACACTTGCACTGCAGGGGGCACGGGTTCAATCCCTGGTCAGGGAACTAAGATCCCCACATGCCACATGGTGTGCCCAAAAAAATAAAATTAAAAATAAAAAACAAAACCCTCCCAACTCCCCGCTTTCCTCGGCTTCTCTTCTTTGTTCTCTGGTTGCCTATGGTTCACCATAGTTTGCATGTCCCCAGTTGCAATCCCTCTGCTATTCCTGAATAAACTTGACTCTACTGGCTAAAAAGCTTACCTTTTTGTTTTAAAGGTTGACAAATTGTTCTACAAGAATAGCTGGAGGGGCTTCCCTGGTGGCACAGTGGTTGAGAATCTGCCTGCTAATGCAGGGCCATGGGTTCGGGCCCTGGTCTGGGAAGATCTCACATGCCGCAGAGCAGCTAGGCCCGTGAGCCACAAGTACTGAGCCTGCGCATCTGGAGCCTGTGCTCTGCAACAAGAGAGGCTGCGATAGTGAGAGGCCCATGCACCGTGATGAAGAGTGGCCCCCGCTTGCCACAACTAGAGAAAGCCCTCGCACAGAAACGAAGACGCAACACAGCCATAAATAAAATAAATTTTAAAAAAAGAAAAAAAGGTTGCCAGTATAATACTTCATTGATTAAACTTCCTGACTCTTTAAAAAAAAAAAAAAAAGAATAGCTGGAGACAACAATACTGCACTTACAATAGTGGATAGAACAACCAGACAGAAGGTAAGTAAAGAAATAGAGGACTTAAACAGCACAACAGACCAACTGGATCTAACAGACTTATACAAAACACTCTATCCACCAGTAACAGAATACACATTCAGCTCAATACACATCATTCTCAAGTCTTTTCCAGGATAGACCATATTTGAGGCCGCAAATTAAGTCTCAAAAGATTTTAAAAAATAGATTACACAAAGTATTTTCTTCCACCACAATAAGATGAAGTTAAAAATCAATAACAGAAGGAAAGTAGAAAATTCAAAAAATTATGGAAATTAAACAACATACTCTAAAACAACCAATGGATTAAAGAAGAAATCACAAGAGAAATTAGAAAATACTTAGAGACTAATAAAAATGAAAACAAAACATACCAAAACTATGGGAAACAATGAAAGTGGTACTAAGGGGGAAATTTATAGCTTGCATTAAAAAACAAGAAAGATCTCAAATCAACAACCTAACTTTACAACTTAAGGAATTAGAAAAAGAAGAATTAAACCCAAATCTACCAGAAGGAAGGAAATAAAGATTAGATATAAATGAAATAGAGAGTAGAAAAACAATAGAGAAAATCAATGAAAAAAAAAGTTGGTACTTCAAAAAGGTCAGTAATATTTAAAAACATTTAGTCAGAGAGATGAAGGAAAAAAGAGAGAAGAATTAAATTACTAAAACCAGAAATGAAAGTAGAGACATTACTACAAATCTACAGAAATAAAGAGGATTATTTATAAGAGAGTACTATGAGCAATCATGTGCCAACAAATTGGATAACCTAGATGAAACAAACAAATTCCTAGAAACACAAAAGTTACCAAGGCTAAATCACACACAAAAAAATAGAAAATGTGATAGACCTATAACTAGTAAGGAGATTGAATTAGCAATCAAAAATCTCCCAAAAAGAAAGGCCCTAGGTGTGATGGCTTCACCAGTGAATTATACCAACATTTAAAGAAGAGCTATTACCAATTCTTGTCAAACTTTTGCAAAAAAATTGAAGAGAAGGGAGCACTCCTCATTTCATTCTGTGAGGCCAGAATTACCCTGATACCAAAGCCAGATAAAGACTTAAGAAGAAAAGAAAATTACAGCCCAATATTCCTTATAAACATTGATGCAAAAATCCTCAACAAAATACTAGCAAACTGAATTCAGCAGCATATTAAATGCTTATACACCATGACTGAGTGGGATTTATTCCTGGAATGCAAGGATGGTTCAATAATACACTGCATTAACAGAATGAAGGGGAAAGTAGCACATAATAATCTCACCTGACACAGAAAAAGCATTTGACAAAATTCAACACCCTTTCATGATAAAACACTCAACAAACTCGAAATAGAAGGAAACTACCTCATCATAATAAAAGTCACATATGAAAAATTCACAGCAAATATCATATTCAATGGTGAAAGAATGAAAACTTTCCATCTAAGATCAGGAACAAGGCAAGGAACAAGAATTTCACCACTTCTACTCAACATAGTGCTGGAGGTCCTAGCTGGAGAAATTAGGCTAGAAAAAAGAAATAAAAGCCATCAAAACTGGAAAGGTAAAAGTAAAATTGTCTCTGTTCATGTATGATATGATCTTACATATAGGAAACCATAAGATCACACACACACGAACTGTTAGAACTAATAAACAAATTTAGCAAAGTAGCAGGATTCAAAGTCAACACATAAAAATCAGTTGCATTTCTATACACTAACAATGAACTATCTGAAAAGGAAATTAAGAAAACAATTCCACTTATAACAGTGACAAAGTGAATAAAATACTTAGGGATTAACTTAATTAACCAAGGAGGTGAAAGACTTGTACAGTGAAAACTACAAAATACTGATGAAAAAAGTAAAGAAGATGTAAATATTGGAACTCATTCTGAGTTCACGGGCTGGAAGACTTCACAGTGTTACCATGTCAATACTACCAAAAGTGATCTACAGATTTAATGCAACCCCTATCAAAATCCCAATGAAATTTTTTGCAAAAATAGAAAAATCCATCCTAAAATTCATATGAATTTTCAAGAGACCCCAAATATCTAAAAACAATCTTGAAAAAGAAGAGCAAAGCTGGAGGACTCACACTTCCTGATTTCAAATCTTACTACAAAGTTACAGTAATCGAAACAGTGTGGTACTGGCATAAAGACAGACATATAGATAATGGAATGAAATAGAGAATCCAAAAATAAACACTTGCGTATAAAATCAATGATTTTTGACAAAAGTGCAAAAACCATTCAAAGGCTCTTCAACAAATGATTCTAGGAAAGCTGGATATCCACATGCAAAAGAACAAAATTGGATTCTTCCCTAATACCATATACAAAAAGTCACTCAAAATGAATCCATGACCTTAATGTCAGACCTGAAACTCTTAGAAGAAATTGAGACAAAACTTCATGACATTGGACTTGGCAATGATTTCTTGGATGTGACACCAAAGGCACAGGTCATAAAAGAAAAAGTGGATAAATGGGACTTCATGAAAATTTTTAAATTTTGTGGATCAAAAGACACTATCAACAGAGTATAATGGCAACCCACAGAATGGAAGAAAATATTTGCAAATCATGTATCTGATAACGTGTTAATATCCAGAACATATAAAGAATTCCTAAAAATCAAACAAAAAAAAGAAACAAACTACCCTATTCAAAAATGGGCAAAGGACTTGACTAGACATTTCTCCAAAGAAGATGAATAAATGGCCAAGAAGCACATGAAATGATGCTCAATATCACTAATCATTAGAGAAATGCAGATCAAAGCTACAATGAGATACCACCTCACCACACACCTCACATTAGGATGGCTAGTATATAATTTTAAAAACATTTCTAATACAGAAAACAGCAAGTATTGGCAAGGATGTAGAGAAATTGGAACTGTGCACTGTTGGTGGGAATGTAAAATGGTACAGCTGCTGTAGAGAACAATATGGTGGTTCCCCAAAAAGTTAAAAGTAGAATTACCATTTGATTCAGCAATTCCACTTCCAGGTGAATACCCAGTAGAAATGAAAGCAAGGTCTCAAAGAGATATTTTCATACCTCTGTTCATAGCAGCAGTATACATAATAGCTAAAATGTGGACGCAACCCAAGTGTCCACTGATGGATGAATGCATAAGCAAAGTGTGTTATACACATAAAATGGAATATTATTAGCCTTAAAAAGGAAGGACATTCTGACATATGCTACAATGTAGATGACCTTTGGGGACATGATGCTAAGTGAAATAAGCTAGTCATAAAAAAACCAAAAACTGTATGATTCCACTTTGTTGAGGTACTTAAAATAGTCAAAGTCATAGAGACAAAAAGTGGAATGGTGGTTGTGAGGGGTTGGGGAAGAGGGAACTTGAAGCTATGGTTTAACAGGTACAGAGTTTCTGGTTTACAAGTTGGAAATGGATCTGAAGGTAGATGATGGTGATGGTTGCACAACACTATTTATGTATTTTAATAACACTGAATTGTACAGTTAAAAATGTTAAGATGGTACATTTCATGTTATGTGTGTTTTACCACAATTAAAAAATTGAAAGAAACATTCTTTATATACAAATAGGGAAAGATCTACAAGATTGATTGTTAAGGAAAAAAACAATGTGCTGACAAGTATTATAGTATACCAATTTTGTGTAAAAAATAAAAAAGAAGGAAATAACATACTGCGATCTAATTTCATGTATATGCATAAAGAAACTCTAAAAAAATAGCGAAGGAGTTAACAGGGGTTACATATTGGCATTGAGCAGCTTTGCAATGGGGAACAGGAATCTACGCGAGATTATCCCAAGAAACTTGTTTGTATATTTTTCTATTTTTGAACCATGGAAATGTATCACCAATTCAAAAATTAAATTAACAAAATTTTAAATCTTATAAGTTATGTTCCTTTTTTTGAAAATAGTATACCTATGCTATAACTGAATTTTGGAACATATGACATCAATGATGTTGAAAGGGAAGTAGGTAGTGGGAAAATAAAGGACTTTAAAGAACTGATGATTGCATTAGCCATCATTTTTTAAATTAACTTTATTGAGGAATACATTAAATGCAATGAAATGTATCCATTTTAAGTGTACAGTTCTTTAAGTTTTGACAAATGTATATACTCATGTAACCACCACCACAACTGAGATATAGAACTTTTCACCACAGCAAAATATTTGCTTTGATCCTTCCTAGTTGATTCCCATCCCAACACCAGCCCCAGACAACCACTGATCTGATTTGTCTTTTCCAGAGTTTCATATAAAAGGAATCATATATGATATAGTCTTTTGAGTGAGGTTTCCTTCACACAACATAATATTTCTGAGATCTGTGCATGTTGATGCATGTGTCAGTAATTTGTTCCTTTTTATTGTTAAGTAGTATTCTACTGTATAAATATACCAGACTTGTTTATCCTGTCACCTAGTGACAGATATGTAGATTGTTTCTAGTTTTGAGCTATTATAAATAAATCTGCTATGAACAGTCACAGCTATTATAAATAAATCTGCTATGAACAGTCACGGACAAGTCTTTGCATTAACATGTTTTCATTTCTCTAGGGGAAATACCTAGGAGTGGAATGTCTGAGTCATATGGCAAGTGTATGTTTAACTTTATAAGAAATGCCAAAATGTGTCATTTTACATTCTCATCAGGAATGTATGAGCATTCCAGTTTTTTTTGCATCCTCATCAACGTTTAGTATTGCTAGTTTAAAATTTTTTTAGCCATTATAGTGAATGTGTGGTGGAATTTTGTTGTTATTTATTTATTAAAAAAATTAATTTATCTATTTATTTTTTGCTGCGCGCAGGCTTTCTCTAGTTGCCGCGAGCGGGGGCTACTCTTCACTGCGGTACGTAGGCTTCTCATTGTGGTGGTTTCTCTTGTTGCAGAGCACAGGCTCTAGGTGCGCAAGCTTCAGTAGTTGTGGCTCGCGGGCTCTAGAGTGCAGGCTCAGTAGTTGTGCCACACGGGCTTAGCTGCTCTGCGGCATGTGGGATCTTTCCAGACCAGGGCTTGAACCTGTGCCCCCTGCATTGGCAGGAGGATTGTTAACCGCTGCGCCATCAGGGAAGTCCCTCATTGTTATTTAAATTTGCATTTCTCTGAGGTCTAATGATGGTAAGCATCTTTTCACGTGCTTATTATACACATGTGCTTCTTTAGCGAAATGTCTTTAAAACTTTTGCCCATTTTGGAGGATTGCTTGTCTTGTTATTGTTAAATAAGAGTTCTTTATGTATTCTGCTTACAGATCCTTTGTTGGATATATGCATTATGATTATTTTTTCTCAGTCTATGGCTTCCTTTATTTTCTTGACAGTATTTTTAAAGAGCAGAAGTATTTAACTTTGAGGAAGTTCATTTTATCAACTTTTTCTTTTATAGGGTGTATTTTTTGCATCCTATCTAAGAAATCTTTACCTACCCTAATGTCACCAAGATGTTCTCTACTGATAATTTTAGGATTTTAAATTACATTGTTAAGGCCTAAACCCTATTTTGATTTAATTTTTTGTGCGTGATGTGAGATAAGAGTGGAGTTTTATGGGTTTTACATATAAATATCGAATTGTTCCAGCAACAATTGTTGAAAAAAAACTATCCTTTCCCCCTGTCGAATTACTTTGGCCCCTTTGTCAAAAGGCAATGGGCTAGGTGACTTCCCTTGTGGTCCAGTGGATAAGACGCCACGCTCCCAATGCAGGGGGCCTGGGTTAGATCCCTGGTCAGGGAACTAGATCCCACATGCATGCCACAACTAAGGAGCCCGCCTGCCGCAACTAAGACCCGGTATAACCAAATAAATAAATAAATAAAAGAAAAGCAAAAATGTTTTTTTAAAAAAAAACCAATGGGCTATATATGGTCTCTACTCTGTTCAGTTGATCTATGTGTCTATATTTGTACGCCCACAACACTGTCTTGATTATAGTAGCTTTTTGGTATAATCTTAAAATTCAGTAATGTAAGTCTTCCAACTTTACCCTCTTTCAAAATTGTTCTGATTATTCTAGATTCTTTGTAATTTTTTTTTACTAATTGTAGAATTAATTTGACAGCTGATGGGATTTGGATTGGGGTTACATTGAATCTACAGATCAATTCGGGGGGGGGTGATATTTTTAATAAGCTACCCCAAATATGGAAGCTCGGTATATTGAATTTTTTCTTTTAATTTTTTTTATTGACTATTTTAAGCTGAAGGAGTTTGAGAAAATGGCTGAAGCAGGAAGGTCCTTCTAACCACCCCACTTCTCCCCTGACACAGTCATGAACCCCTCACGTGAGAGATGCCCTCCCTATACTCAGAGGAAAGGAGCGTCCTTATCTCTGAAGATAAAGGGATGCTGAGATGCTAACAGATAGGCCTTGCTAGGTTTCCTCCAGTTTTACCGCACGTACCATGTTCCTTAACCTACCATAGTCCTCCACACCTGTCCACCCTTCATCAAGCCTAGCTTAAAAATACTCAGGTTTAACTATTTCTTCGGGTCTTCATTTCCTCGTGAAGACTCCCACGTTACGTAAAATTTACATGAAGTAAATTTGTATGCCTGTCTTTTGTTAATCTTTTTTCTGTTGGTTTAATTTTCAGACTCTAGGAGGATCAAGGAAAACTTTTTCTTCCCCTCCAGTTTCTGGTGCCCACACAGGAACTCCTTCAGCTGGGAACACCTTGCTGGGTCTGGAAGCTGTAATAAAGAGATCTTGGACCCCTGACAAAAACCAACAGAGGTAAGAATTCTTACCTCATTAATCGCTCAGATCTCTACCTGTGGGGACCTGTCAAGTGAAGGTGGTAAGAGTCTTTTCCTTTCCAAATTCAGATTAGCAGGAGAGAAACATTTGAAAAAATTAGTTCTCTGGATTATGACTCTGGTTAAAATTTGGTTTGAGGGTACCCACTGGTTGTCAATCCTTTCCCTCCTAGGAAAGGATTGCTTTCCTGTTTGTTTCTCTTTCTGTGCCCTGAGAACTTGACTTGGTTTTCCCCATTAGGGCATGCAGGTTCTGCAGGTGCAGGGGCCAATTGTCAGATTAGGGGCCCCCAAAGTATAGAGGGGCAGAAAGGTAGGTTTCACCCATTTTGTGGCTAGCGTCCTAGAGGCTGTTGCCTGCTCTGGGGTGGAGGGTTGTCTAAGTCTTTCTATCTTTTAGCCATCTTTGGGAGTGGCTCTAGATATTGGGAGGTCTGCACCTTTTGCACTCTCTTTGAGGATGCACCTTGCATCCATGTTTTAGTCATAAAAGGCTTATTGGTTTTGGTTTCAAGTCACTTGATAGTCACTTTTTTTTTTTTTTTTTTTTTTTTAAGGAGCTACTTTGAAACTGGACAAATGAAAAATCTTAAAGGACTTCCCTGGTGGCGCAGTGGTTAAGAATCTGCCTGCCAATGCAGGGGACACAGGTATGATCCCTGGTCTAGGAAGATCCCACATGCCACAGAGCAACTAAGCCCGTGCGCCACAACTACTGAGACCGCACACCGCAACTACTGAGCCCACGTGCTGCAACTACTGAAGCTCACGAGCCTAAGAGCCCGTGCTCCACAGCAAGAGAAGCCATCGCAATGAGAAACCTGCACACTGCAATGAAGAGTAGCCCCCGCTCGCCGCAACTAGAGAAAGCCCGCGCGCAGCAACGAAGACCCAAAGCAGCCAAAAAAAAAGAAACTTAAAGATCTTCTCCACAGATATTAGTAAAGTGGTTTAGCCATCTGAGTGGGTAACCTTAACTTATTCCATCTGCCAGAAGCACAATTTGGATCCAAGTGTTCTTTTATGAACTAGTGAGTTTTATATTAATATACCTGACACATGGTTAAAATTTTAAAGCAAAAGCTGTAAGATCTCTGTATTTGTCTGGCTGTGTGTTATGTGTGTATGTGTGTGTGTGTGTGTATGTGTGTATTATGTATAAGTGATATTTTTCTACCTCCAGATGGTATTACCAAATTTATTTATAAAATCCCTTAAAGGAGTTCTATTCAAATTGGCTTAGAGATAAGTGAGTGCTCATATAAATTAAGTATTCCTAAAACTCTCAGAAATATAGACAATAACCCAAATTTTTTTTAAATTCATGTGATCTGGTGTAATTTTGATAAATAAAGTTAGTTTTCTAATTGTTGGTAAAATAAAAAATAGGCATGTCTTCAGAGTTGTCAGCATTACATATAATGCAGACATACAATTTTTTTCTACCTAGGTTTACTAGTCAAACAAACTTATATTATCTCTACTAGATGGTTAAGATTATAAAACTGTAGGGGACTTCCCTGGTGGTCCAGTGGTTAAGACTCCACACTTCCAGTGCAGGGAGTGCAGGTTCCACCCCTGGTTGGGGAAATAAGATTCTGCATGCCCCGCGGTGTGGCCAAAAAAAAAAGATTATAAAATTATAAATCCAACCTATAAACAAAATGTACAATTAGAAATGAATTGCTTAATGCATGTCAAGTACTGTAGTGAAAAAGAGAGACAAGAACCATGTTTTTAGCTTCTTGCACTCTTTGCTTTTGTGATTTTTTTTTTTTTTTTAAATTTTCTTGGCCACCACGGGGCATGTTGGATCCTAGCTCCCCAACCAGGGATCTAACATGCGCCCCCTGCATTGGAAGTGTGGAGTTTCAACCATTGAACTGCCAGGGAAGTCCCTGTGATATTTTTGATACTTACCTGATTCTCGACAAATAAGTTGATGACTAGCTTTGTTTACTGTCTCGTGAAATTTTCCTTACTAATCTAAAAATAATTGTTAAGAAGAAGTGAATTCTTAAAAAACTAAAAATATAACTACCATATAATCCTGCAATCCCACTCCTAGGCATATATCCAGAGAAAAGCATAATTCAGAAAGATACATGCAACCGCAATGTTCATTACAACACTATTTACAATAGCCAAGACATGGAAGCAACCTAAATGTCCAGCGACAGATGAATAAAGAAGATGTGGTATATATATATATATATATATATATATATATATATATATATATATATATACACACACACATTGAAATATTAGTCATAAAAAAAGAATGAAATAATGCCATTTGTAGCAATATGGATGGACCTAGAGATTATCATACTAAGTGAAGTCGAAAGGTTTTTACTCTGTGAGCCCTGGGGAGGGCCAGGCAGAGTACAAGGTGTCCACAGGAGGGGTGGGTACAGAGAGGAGGAGCTGCGGCCTCAGTCTTGCTTCCCGGTGTCAGTGCCGGAGGAGCGAGGGGGTGCGGGGCTCTGGAGCCCCAGTCCCGGGGCCCAGCTCGACACCTGCCTGCCCGAGCTTACACCGGAGTCCTGGGCAGTCCTGAGAGCGCAGAGCCCGCCTGAAGTCTGGGTCAGGAGAGGAACGCTGGGCAGAGGGAAAAGGCCGGCCTGGGCTGCCCGCAGCTGATCTGAGTTTTTCCAGGGCTGGAGTCTGTCTGCGGCATGAAGAGGCACAGCCCAAGCAGGCACAGCTGAAGCCCGGTGCCGCTCTGTCTGCCAGACACCTTTTCATGTATGGGGATTAGTATTTAATTCATACCAGCAGAAAATATAGACCATATAACAATGGAATATTACTCAGCCATAAAAAAGAACAAAATAATGCCATTTGCAGCAACGTGGGTGGACCTAGAGATTGTCATATTGACTGAAGTAAGTCAGACAGAGAAGGACAAATACCATATGATATTTGTGGGATCTAAAAAAAATGGTACAAATGAACTTATTTACACAACAGGAATAGAGTTACAGATGTAGAAAACAACCTTATGGTTCCAGGGGTGGAGGGATAAACTGGGAGTTTGGGATTGACATATACACACTACTATATATAAAATAGATAACTAATAAGGACCTACTGTATAGCACAGGGAACTCTACTCAATACTCTCTAATGACCTGTATGGGAAAATAATCTAAAAAAGAGTGGATATATGTATATGTATAACTGATTCACTTTGCTGTACAGCAGAAAGTAACACAACATTGTAAATTAACTATACTCCAATAAAATTTTTTTTTAAAAAAGGAAAATATAGACCAGAACCCTAACCCCAACCTCCTACCATGCCTTCCTATTTCAAGGAGTCACCACTTTCTGCACACCGGTCCTCTGCAGGTTGTCTCCCCTGGAAGTGGTACAAGTTGAGTCTAGGTCTGAGGATCAGTCAGTCTCCATTTTATGGTCTCTTTCTGTCTTCCCAAGTCTCCAAAGCCCACTTTAGCTTCCATATCACCAGCTACAGGTTCTTTATGGATACTGATTTTCCTACAATTAAAAGAGAAAGAGGATACACATGCTACTGTGAACTCTTAGCAATTGTCATGGAAACATTCCCACTTAAGGGCTATTCTCTCCATCTGGATTATAGAGTTCAAACGCATAGCACTTCTACATAGCAATTTGCCCATTTTGCCCAAGCCAATCACAGTTGCTATAGACATTTCTCGCCTTGAGCTGATACTACCAGAACCACCCCAACCCTTTAGCAAGAAGTTTCTTTCTTCCGGACATTCTCATCAACCAATGTGAACAATGAGGCATTTTCCTTTCAATCTCCTGCCTTCATCCTGTATATCTATCTGCCCAGGAAATTTAGACCATCCTCTAGTATCCTTTCAAATTTAGTTTTCTGTCCTAGCAATCCACTGTTTTAAATTCAGCAGAGACCTCAGAGAGGCTTTCTGCACACAATTTAAAGCTCTAGCTGCAAGATGATTTGACTCAGATTACAGTCTAGGGGTTTTGTAATGAGCCAGTACTGCAGATGTTAACTGTATGAAATAAAATTTAAATTAAAAATGTATTTTCTGGGACTTCCCTGGTGGCACCGTGGTTAAGAATCTGCCTGCCAATACAGGGGACACGGGTTCGAGCCCTGGTCCGGGAAGATCCCACATGCCGCAGAGCAACTAAGTCCGTGAGCCACAACCCCGCGTGCCTAGAGCCTGTGCTCCACAACAAAGAGAAGCCACCGCAATGAGAAGCCCACACACCGCAACAAAGAGTAGCCCCTGCTCGACACAACTAGAGGGAGCCCGTGCACAGCAACGAAGACCCAACACAGCCAAAAAAAAATGTATTTTCTACTAATTTTTAAATTTATTGTGAAATATAGCATAAAACTGTTGTGTATAACATTATTTACAGTATAAAGAACAACAAAAAATACACTGTGTACTAAAGAAGAAATCAGCCCCTTCATAATCAACAGAACTCTGTTACATATTATAAGAGTTAAAAACATAGCTAACAACAACAGAAATACTACTGCTTCAACAACCATCATGACCCCTTTATCCTTTCCATTCTTCTGAGTGAATAGCATAACTTCCTTTGTTTTCAAAATGTGTATTTAAATGTGTTCTCAGATGTACTGGTCTTTGGGAGTGTGTATAGTTGTGAGCTCAAGGCCCTTCCCACTGAATGGATCCCAAAGAAATTCCATTGAATCTGTAGATCAATTTGGAGAGTATCACCATCTTACAATATTAAATCTTCCAATCCATGAATATGGGATGTCTTCCCACTTATTTAGGTTTTCTTAAATTTCTTTCAACAATATTTTATAGTTTTCAGAGTACAAGTTTTATACTTGTTTTATTAACGTTATTTCTAAGTATTTTATTCTTTTTGATGTTGTTGTACATGGAATCGTTACTTAATTTAATTTTCAGACTGTTCCTTGCTAGGGTAGAAACATAATTGATTTTTGTATATTGAGCTAATTTTTTGTTTAAGTGGATTCTTTAGGATTTTCTATATACAAGATCATGTCATCTGTGAATGAGATTGTTTTACCTTTTCCTCTCCAAACTGGATGATTTTCACTTGCTTGCTTATTGCCCTGGTTAAACCCTCCTAAAAGTCATATGGATTTTCAAGAGACCCCAAATAGCCAAAAACAATACTGAAAAAGAAGAACAAACCTGGAGGACTCACACTTCCTGATTTCAAATCTTACTACAAAGCTACAGTAATCAAAACAGTGTGGTACTGGGATAAAGACAGACATATAGACCAATGGAATAGAATAGAGAGCCCAGAAATAAATCCTTGCATGTATAATAATAATGTAATAATTTTTGGCAAGGGTGCCAAGGTCATTCAATGGGGGAACACATTCTTTTCAATGAATGGTGCTGGATAGCCACAGGCAAAAGAACAAATTGAACCCTTACCTAATACCATACACAAAATTCACACAAGGGACTTCCCCGGTGGTCCAGTGGGTAAGACTCCACGCTCCCAATGCAGGGGGCCTGGGTTCGATCCCTGGTCAGGGAATTAGATCCCACACGCATGCTGCAACTCAGAATCCACATGCTGCAAGTAAGAAGTCTGCATGCTGCAACTAAATGTCCCGCGTGCCACAACTAAGACCCAGTGTGACATAAATAAATAAATAATTTTTAAAAATTCACATAAAATGGATCCATGACCTAAATGTAAGACCTAAAACTATAACAGTCTTAGGAGATACATAGAGCAAAATTTCATAATGTTGGACTTGGCAATGATTTCTCGGATATGACACCAAAGGCACAGGTAACAAAAGAAAAATAAACAAATTGGACTTTATGAAAATGAAAAAAACTGTGGATCAAAAGACACTATCAACAGAGTTAAAAAGTCAACCCACAGAAAGGGAATAAATATTTGCAAATTATATATCTGATAAAGAATTAATATCCAGAACATATGTGAATTCCCCAAATTTCTATATTTGACTTTTAATTCATTCCACTGTGGTCAGAAAACTTATGTAGCATGTTGCAATTCTTTTAAGCATTTTGAGACTTGCCCTGTGGCCTAAAATGTGGTGTATCCTAGAGGATGTTTCATGTGCACTTGAGAAGAATATGTATTCTATTGTTTTTTTTGTTTTGTTTTGTTTTTGTTTTTGTTTTAATTAATTTATTTATTAGTTATATTTGGTTGCATTGGGTCTTTGTTGCTGCACGCGGGCTTTCTCTAATTGTGGTGAGCGGGGGCTACTCTTCGTTGTGGTGCGCAGGCTTCTCATTGCGGTGACTTCTCTTGTTGCAGAGCACGGGCTCTAGGCCATGCGGGCTTCAGTTGTTGCAGCACATGGGCTCAGTAGTTGTGGCTCGCAGGCTCTAGACCACAGGCTCAGTAGTTGTGGCGCACGGGCTTAGTTGCTCCATGGCATGTGGGATCTTCCCGGACCAGGGCTCAAACCCCGTGTCCCCTGCACCGGCAGGCAGGTTCCCAACCACTGCGCCACCAGGGAAGCCCCTATTGTTTTTTCATGGAGTGTTCTATGGACAGTTTTGAGGTCTAGCGGGTTTAAATTGTTTTTCAATTCTTCTGTTACCTTGTGGAACATCTGTCTAGTTGTTCTAACCATTTTTGGAAGTGGGGTATTGACATCTCCAGCTATTACTATTGAGTTGTCTATTTGTCCCTTCAATTTTATCAGTTTTGCTTCATGTATTTTGGGGCTCTGTTCTTAGATGCATATCTTAATGGACTGACCCTTTTGTCATTATAAAATGTCCCTTTTTATCTCTAGTAACTCTTTTTTTTTAAGTCTATTGTGTCTGATATTAGTAAAACCACTCCAGCTTTCTTATGGCTGCTGTTTGCACACATATCTTTTCTCACTCTTTTATTTTCAAGTTATTTGTATCTCTGAATCTGAAGGGTGTCTCCTGTAGTCACCATATAATTGGATCTTTTTTTAATCTAGTCTGTCAATCTCTGCCTTTTGATTGGATTGTTTAATTCATTCATATTTAATGTTATTATTGATATACTTGATTTACATTTGCTTTTTTACTTTTTGTTTCCTATATGTCCCATCTCTCTTTCCCTCTATTCCTCTTTTACCTCTTTCTTTTGCATTAAATGAATATTTTCTTATGTAAAATTTTAATTCTAGTAATGATTTTTTTCACTGTGTGTTTTCATTATGTTCCTTGTGGTTACACCAGGACTTACAATATGTATCTTAACTAATCAGAATATTTCAAATGTATTCTAACTTAATTCTAGTAAGATGTAGAAATGTTGCTCCTATATAGCTCTATTTCCTTTTCCTCCATTTTGTGCTATTATTGTTAAACATATTACATCTATATGTGTTACAAATCCAAAAATACACTGTTATAATTGTTACTTTATATAATTTTATGTCTTGTAAGGAAACTGAGAGGAGAGAAAGTACATATAGAGTTTGTTATACTAACCTTCTTATTTACCATTTCTAAGTCTCTTCATTTGCTTCTGTGGAATTGAGTTACCATCTGGTATCATTTCCTTACTCCAAGGCAGCTTTGCTCCCATCATGTATTTTGTGCTGTTGTTGTCAAATATTTTACATTTCTATATGCTCTAGGCCCAATAATACATATATATATACACACACACATATATATATATACTGCTTTTAAAATTAGTTAAGAGAAGAAAGTAGAAGAAATAGGCATTTCTGCTGTCTTTTATCATTACTTAACATTTACTGGTGCTATTTATTTTTTCATGTGGACTCGAGTTACATTCTGAGGTCATTTGCTCTTAGCCAAAGAACTTCTTTTAGTATTTCTTAGCAAGTAGCTGTTAGAACAACAATTCTCTCAGTTTTTATTTATCTGAAAACCTCTGTATTATGTCTTCACTTTTGAAAGATAGCTTTGCTGGATATAAGGTTCCTGTTTGACAGTGTTTTTTTCCCAGCACTTTGAATATGTTATCCCACTGCCTTCTGGCCCCCATTGTTTCTGATGAGGGGTCAACTGTTAATCCTTTGGGGTCTTCTTTTATGTGACGAGTAATTTTTCTCTTGTTCTTTCAAGATTTTCTCTTTGTCTTTCAGCATTTTTACTGTAATATGTCTGGGTATAGATCTCTTTGTTTTGTGTTCATCCTGCTTGGAGTCCATTGAGCTTCTTGGATGTGTAGAATAATGTTTTTCATCAAATTTGGGTAGTTGTCAGCTATTTTTTCAGCTATTATAATTTTTATTGGAGTATAGTTGATTTACAATGTTGTGTTAGTTTCAGGTGTACAGCAAAGTGAGTCAGTTATACATATACATATATTCACTCTTTTTTGATTCTTTTCCCATATAGGCCATTACAGAGTATTGAGTAGAGTGCCCTGTGCTATACAGTAGGTCCTTATTAGTTATCTATTTTATATACAGTAATATGTATATATCAATCCCAATCTCCCAATTTATCCCTCCCCACCTCCTTCCCCCTTGATGACCGTAAGTTTGTTTTCTACATCTGTGACTCTATTTCTGTTTTGTGAATAAGTTCATTTGCACCATCTTTTTAGATTCCACATATAAGCAATACCATAAGATATTTGTCTCAAAAAGGGATCTTGACTTAGGACCTTTTAATTGGTTGATTTTTTTTTGCTTTGTTGTATACTCTTCATTTCATAGATCTACACCAAGATGGTTCTGCTTCCCCACCACCTCCACTGCCAGAAAGAACCTTAGAGTCCTTTCTTCTTGCTGATACAGATTGTTAGAGCAGTACTCTCTCTCAAAAAAGTTATAAAAATGAGACAGTTAAAGGTTAACAATAAAGGAGGACCTAAATGGAAAATGTACAAAGAATTATTAAATTAGACAAAAACAATACATTTCAAAAACCCATAATGTATTGCAAAAATAATGCATTAAAAAGTCAAGCTAAGGGGCTTCCCTGGTGGTGCAGTGGTTAAGAATCCTCCTGCCAATGCAGGGGACACAGGTTCAAGCCCTGGTCCAGGAAGATCCCACATGTCGTGGAGCAACTAAGCCCGTGCGCCACAACTACTGAGCCTGCGCTCTAGAGCCCGCGAGCCACAACTACTGAGCCCGCGTGTCACAACTGCTGAAGCCCACGTGCCTAGAGCCCATGCTCCACAACAAGAGAGGCCACCGCAATGAGAAGCCCGTGCACCACAACGAAGAGTAGCCCCCGCTCGCCGCAACTAGAGAAACCCTGCGCACACCAACGAAGACCCAGAGCAGCCAAAAATAAATAAATAAATAAATAAATAAATTTTTTTTAAAAAGCTACACACCATTTCCTCCACTCATGTGTATGGTTGGCTTCACACAGATGATAAAACTACTTCACCCTGTGAACTGTTCTGTCACCGGTTTGTGGTGTTCACTGGCTCTTGAGCCCTGCCTTCGCCACAGTGCAAGTCCCTTCCAGATCATTCCCTAGTGTCTGCCACTATGTAAGCTGTGTGATCTAAGATACATCACTTACCCTCTCCAGGTGCTAACTTCCTCATACGTACAACACAGGGAGTATGTGACATATCTCTCATCAGAAGTCTGAAGTCCAGGGCTTTTCTTTCTAGCCTTTGCCCTTTGCCCCTCTTCCAAATCATGACTTTGCTTTTGCATAAGCCGTAGCTGCTGGAGGATGCAAGAGTCATCAGAGCATAACTGCTTTTGGATGAGCTGGACGTGGACGGGTGCTGACAGGAGCAGATTACGTTTTCTTCGATAACTGTCGTTTACCCTGTTCTGTTGAATTGTTCTGCCCTGACTCAGAGGAAGTCTCAAGCAGAGCCCAGAGCCTTTCAGTTTCTCTTGATCACTAACCAAATTAATTCCCTTTATGTGGGTATTTAAAACTGAAGTCTGATCCAAATAAACATGATATTGTCTCACGGGACTAAAAGCTTCTTTCCTCTTTCTACCAGTCAGGCCTGATTTAGGCTTAGATGTTTAAATGGAGAAGGGCAGGGAGAAGGATGTCTTCTGTTTCTTCTCTCTTCCTGGCTTTTCCTCTGCCCCCTCTTGCAGGACTCTGTGGCATCTAACTTGGGGGAGAGGAGGGTGGGGAGATGGAGGGGTGGTGATAAGGCAGATTTTTTAAAAAGGACAGGAGTCCCACATTACTGGTAGAGTTTTCCTCAGCCATGCCAGCAACCATGAAGGTGCAAATCCAGCCCTTGTCAAATGGTTATAATCTGGCTCACCTCACCTAATTCACCTACTGGCAAAGCCACAACCTGCAGAGACCCTCTGTCCACAGACAGCTCCCGAGTACCTCTCACCTTTAGGCATTGTCAGGCCCGAGCCAGAGACCAGCCTCGTGTGTCCCCAGACACAAAAGTCAAGTTCTAGGGGTGGTTCCATGAAACCCTCCTCATTTGGCCAGGATTAACAAAGCGTGCAGAGAAGAGACGCCCAGCCCACCACAAACTCACTCTAAAGAAATTCTATTACCTTCCTTTTTTTTTCCTAATGATTTAATTTTTTTTTCTTTATTTTATTTTATTTTTTTGGCCACGCCATGCAGCTTATGGGATCTTAGTTCCCAGACCAGGGATTGAGCCCCGGCCCCCAGCAATGAAAGTGCCAAGTCCTAACAACTGGACTGCCAGGGAACTCTCCTCTATTACCTTTCAGGATTATTCTCTTTGATTCTTCTTACAGACACTTCAGGGGGGTGATAAGCTAATAATAGCAAAATGTATTCATCATCTTTGAGCATGACCTACATGGCGCATCTGACCCCCTCCTGTTCACAGTTTTGGAGCCTCTGATAAAACTCTTAGAAAAAAGGAAAAGCCAAATGTGTATCCAACTTTAATATACTTAGGATTATACTTCTAAACTTGCTGCCTAGAGATGTTCTCACAAAACCTATCACACATTCCACAAGTTTGAATTCCCTCTCTCTGATTTCACATCTGCAGGTGAGCAGAGAGACTTGACATTGATTCCTGCATACACTGAAAATGCATTATGTATTTTTCTGTGGTACCAGACTATCAGGAAGCAAAGGTGTCTGGCTCCTTTCAGCAGAAACAAGTGAAAGCCCATGTGAGTGGGAGGCAGAGTCATGCTTGCAGGGCTTTCTCATAAGATTCCCTCCTGACACACTGATTTTTTGCTTTAACTTACAGCCTGTGTCTCTTCAATGCCTCTAGGGTTGATAGAAAGAAATACATTTTGGAAATATGATGGCCTTTTCCACCAGTCTGCTCCTTCAGCAATTTTGCCACAAGAGTAGTTTCTTCTAAAGTGTTTTTCTACAGAAAAGTATCACTTTGCCCCTATTTTCCAAATAGTGACATAGGTGAAAGAAGACGCAAGCAACTCTGTTCTGTATCTTCTGTAGTGCACATGGACCCATCGTAGGTCAACATTTTTTCCTTATAGTAACATCACTTCAAAGGCCAACCTGAACTGGTTGTACACTTTTCTTTTTTTTGTTTGTTTTTTGTTTTTGTTTTGTTTTTTGCATTTAAAAAATATAATTTTAATTTATTTTTTATTTTATTTATTTTTTAAATTAATTTTTATTGGAGTATAGTTGCTTTACAATGTTGTATTAGCTTCTACTTACAGCAAAGTGAATCAGCTATACATATACATATATCCCTTCTTTTTTGGATTTCCTTTGCATTTAGGTTGTACACTTTTCTTATTTGAAAACTCGTTCTTATTGCTGAATCAAAGTTTATGCTAAGGGACTTCCCTGGTGGCACAGTGGTTAAGAATCCGCCTGCCAACGCAGGGCACATGGGTTCGAGCCCTGGTCCGGGAAGATCCCACATGCCGCGGAACAACTAAGTCCGTGTGCCACAACTACTGAGCCTGCGCTCTAGAGCCTGTGAGCCACAGCTACTGAGCCCGCGTGCCACAACTACTGAAGCCCGTGTGCCTAGAGCCCGTGCTCCGCAACAGGAGAAGCCACCGCAATGAGAAGCCCACGCACCGCAACGAAGAATAGCCCCTGCTCGCAGCAACTAGAGAAAGCCCGCACACAGCAATGAAGACCCGATGCAGCCAAAAATAAAATAAATAAATTTTTTTTAAAAAGTTTATGCTAAAACATTTTCAGACTCACTTTGGAGAGATTAGCAGCAGATGACAGGTTGGTTCCTGTAGTAGTAGTTTCTAGTGCAAACTCACCGACTGGGTGTTTTAAATAACAGAAATTTACTGTCTCACAGTTCTAAAGGCTAGCAGCTTGAAATCAAGCTGTTGGTAGGGCTGGTTCTTTTGCTGTGAGGGAAGGGTTTGCTCTAGAAATCTCTCCTCAGTTTGTAGATGGCTATCTTCACATTCACACAGCATTCTCCCTGTGTCTCCTCATCTTTCTTCATTAAAAAAAAAAAAACAAAAAAAAAACCACCTTTGTTCTTTGGATCATATCATCTCTATTTATCTATAAATTCAACATATTTTTCTTCTGCTGGTTGAAATCTAACGTTGAGCCTCTCTAGTGCATTTTTCATTTTAGTTCTTGTGCTTTTCAACTCCACAATTTCCCTTTGGTTCTTTTTTGTAATTTCTATCTCTTCATTTATATTCTCTATTTGATGAGACACTTTCATCATACCTCCCTTTTCCTCTTTAAGCACGGTTTTAGTTCTTTGAGCATATTTATTGTCACAGCTGTGAAGCGTCCTTCAGTCTGAAATCTGGGCCCTCTCACAGGCAATTTCTGTCATCTGCTTTTTCCCCATATATGGGTCACACTTTCCTGGTTCTTTGCATGTCTTGTTTTTTTGTTGTTGTTGTTTTGTTTTGTTTCCTGCAAAATGGACTGTTTAGATAATATATTGTAGCAACTCTCAATACTTATTTCTCCTCCCCCTATCCCTCAGGGTTGGCTGTGGTCTCTGTGTGCTTGTTTATTTGTTAAGTGACTTGGCTGGGTTATTTTAGTGAATTCTATTTCCCCATCATTGTGAAGGCCTTGATGTTGCTCACTAGGGGGCATGGTCTTGCGGATGTGCAGTCACTCTGTGATTAGCAGGGCACTTTTGATTGTACCTTTCCCTGATCTGTTAAGATGTCTGCTTCTGTTTGTATTACACCCAGCTGTTGGGTTTCTCTAATTGCTGGCTGATAGCTCTATTATTTTTGGCGATGTCCTTGAGCATAAGTTGCTCCACAATCTGATCCAGGTAAATTTGAGTCCCCTTCCAGGGATACAAGCAAATTGAAGTGAGGATAAATGAGGGCCCAGTATTGTCAGTCTGCCACAACTGTTGTAGAGCGTCCACTCTATGAGATGGCTGAGTGAATGAATGGACCCTTGACTTCCTGGCTACATTCTCCTGGAATTTAGCCTCTGCAACGTGGAACTGAGGTGAGGGGGTTGAGGTGGAAGCATGAGAAATGCTGGCAACCTGCCCCTCCTGGGAAGACACCATAGCCCTTGACTGGGAGCTGGGGAAATAGGGAGCCTTATCTTCTTGGCCACAGCTACCTGGAGAGGAGCATCTGTTATGCTGGGCTTGGGTTGAGGGGAGAAAGAGCAGGTCATGGTTCAGGTGCCATAGATATTTGTTGTTCTTACTGAGATTTAGTAGATTTTCTTTTTTTTTTTTTTTTTTTAATTATTAGCACCTTTTTAATTATTATTTATTTATTTATTTATTTTTTGGCTGTTTTGGGTCTTCGTTTCTGTGCGAGGGCTTCCTCTAGTTGCAGCAAGCGGGGGCCACTCTTCATCGCGGTGCGCGGGCCTCTCACTATCGTGGCCTCTCTTGTTGCGGAGCACAGGCTCCAGACGCACAGGCTCAGTAGTTGTGGCTCACGGGCCCAGTTGCTCCGCGGCATGTGGGATCTTCCCAGACCAGGGCTCGCACCCGTGTCCCCTGCATTGGCAGGCAGATTCTCAACCACTGCGCCACCAGGGAAGCCCCAGATTTTCTTGAATAAATATTTTATTTGCTGTATGCCCTTAAGGTACCTTCCAGAGACTTTAGATAGCTGTTGTGTTCTAAAACTTTCACCAGTTATAGTTGTCTTGCTGGAAAGGAGAGCTTCTAAAATAGTATCTTATTGTGGATTTTAACTGCCTGTCCTTGATATGTAATAAGGTTGAACATTTTTCACCTCATCCTGGGTCATTTGTGCTAGTTTATGCCTGTTTGCCCTCAGACCCATTCCTCATGTTTTCCTGCAGTGCACTGCAGAGGGGCTCACCCCTGTGGGCTCCCATGTCAGCTGGATTCCAGCCAAATTTGGCTAATAGTGTCCCCTCCCACTGTGGAGGACACTTGAAGGCAGGAGAGTGAAGCCAGGGATTTCTCCCCTCCCTTCTTTACCCTGGGCTTTGCCTGCTGTGGTTGTGACTTGAGCTTTTCCCAGACATGCCCACGGCGGTTTCAGCTTTCATTGGATAATGTTGCCTTCTGGGGTCCTAGAACATTTTCTCCTACATTTGTCGGCCCAGCTGAGGGGATGAGAGTGGTTTCCCACATTGTCCTCACTATCCCATCTGCCTCTCAACTCCTCTGTCACCTGTATAACCAGTGCCTTGCATTAAATTCCCTCTGCTGTAAGTACTTGACGCGGTGCCTGTTTTTCAGGTTAGACTCTGACTGATACACCATTAATGCTTCCTTTTCTGTTAAATTATTTATTTTTTTCTTTTTTTTCTATAGTCTGCCCTCCTTTTCTTTTTAATTCTTAAGAGTTCTTTATATATTTTGAATACCAGTCATTTATTGATTGTATGTGTTGGAAAAACATACAATCAATAAATGTATGCATTTATACATTTATACATACAAACTCTTCTCTCTGTTTATGGTTTGTCTTTTCACTCTTTTTTTTTTTTTGTCTGTGTTGGGTCTTTCGTTGCTACGCACGGGCTTCTCATTGTGGTGGCTTCTCTTGTTGTGGAGCACGGGCTCTAGTGCACACAGCTTCAGTAGTTGTGGCATGCGGGCTCAGTAGTTGTGGCTCACGGACTCTAGAGTGCAGGCTCAGTAGTTGTGGCGCACAGGCTTAGTTGCTCCGCAACATATGGGATCTTCCTGGACCAGGGATTGAACCCGTGTCCCCTGCATTGACAGGCTGATTCTTAACCACTGCATCACCAGGGAAATCCTGTCTTTTCACTCTTTATGATGACTTTTGATGAACAGTTTCTACAGTTAATGAAGTAGTCTACTTTCAAAATATGTTTTCTTGATGGTTTGTGCCTTTTGTGTCTTCTTTTAAGAAATCACTTTTCTAAACTTCCCTAAATAATATTTTCTTCCTAATTCAAAATCTTCTTAGCTTAACCTTCCACATTTAAGTCTATAAGATAGGTTGAACTAATTTTAGTGTAAAATATGAGGTGGGTTCAATCTCATGTTTTCTCATATTGATAACCAATTATCCCGGCACCATTTTTATTGAAAATCTTCCCTTTTCCTCACTGATCTTATATTTCTATATACTGATAGGATTTATTTCTGCACCCTCTATTCTGTCCCATTATTATATTATTTATCCCTGAATTAATACTATGCTATCTATATTACACTACACTGTATTATTAATATGCTATCTTAAATTATATTTTAAAGCTTTAAAAGAATTTTTTTATCTGGTGAACTAAGTCCCCTTACCTTGTTCTTTTATTGATATGCCTTGGCTATTCTTGACCCTTTTACTCTTCAATATAAATTTAAAATCAGCTTATCAAGTTCCACCAAAACCCATTTGAATTTTTATTAAAATACATTGAATTTGTAGATCAATTGTAGGAGTGGGGAGAATTGACACCTTTGTGGTATTTAGTCTTTCAATCCATAGACATGGTCTATTTCACAATTTATTTAAGTCTTTTATGTCTTTCAGTAAAGTGTTATTATTTTCTTTTGAAGATATTACACATCTTTTGTTAGATTTGTTTCTAGGTACTTTTTTTATGTTATCATAAATGTATCTTTTGGGCTTCCCTGGTGGCGCAGTGGTTAAGAATCTGCCTGCCAATGCAGGGGACACAGGTTCGAGCCCTGGTCCGGGAAGATCCCACATGCCGCGGAGCAACTAAGCCTGTGCGCCACAGCTACTGAGCCTGTGCTCTAGAGCCCGCGAGCCACAACTACTGAGCCCACGTGCTGCAACTACTGAAGCCCGCGTGCCTAGAGCCCGTGCTCTGCAACAAGAGAAGCCACCACAATGAGAAGCCTGCGCACCGCAAGGAGGAGTAGCCCCCACTCGCCGCAACTAGAGAAAGCCCGCGCGTAGCAACGAAGACCCAACGTAGCCAAAAATAAATAAATAAAAATAAATTTATTTTTAAAAATAATAATTAATAAATGTATCTTTCTATTTGATTGCATTACTTAACTGGTTGTTACTGGTGTATAAAAACACAAAAGATATGAAGGGAATCAAAAGGTATAAGCTTCCAGTTATAAAAGAAATAAGTCATGGGAATGTAATGTACAGCATGGCGATAATAGCCAATAATACTGTAATGCATATTTGAAAGTTGCTAAGAGAGCAAAGTTCTCATCACAAGAAAAAAAATTCTGTAATTATATATGGGGACGTATGCTAACTAGACCTACTGTGGTGATCACTTTGCAATGTATACAAATATTGAATCATTATGTTGTACACCTGAAACTAATATAATGTTACATGTCCATTATACTTCAAAAAACATAAAAGATCTTTGTACATTGATTTTCCATCTACCAACCTTGCTAAATTCTCTTATTTTATTTGAATAACTCAATTAGATTGGTTTTTCTATATAGATATTGCCAATAAAAATGAATTGTATCAAATTTTTTCTGCTTCTTTTGAGATAATCATATAGTTTCCTCCTTTAATCAGCTTGTCTACCATTCTTGCATTCCAGGTAAGTTGAGAGAAGACAGGAAAAAGGCATGATTGCAGAGCTTTCTTGGTATAATCAGAAAGACTGAAGTCTCATAGGGAGGCCCTGTTTTTGGCAGGATGCTGAAGCAGGAGATGAGCAGTCATTACGGGAAATGTCTAAATCCAATGGGCCTGAGGACAAACACACAGAATCTTGTACAACCAGCTCCTTAGGGATGATGAAATCAGCTGAGATATCATCCCTCCAAAGAAGTGAGGTCCAAAAGCCTTGTGAAGGCTATGGCTGGAAGACACTTGGAGTCTGGGAAGATGGGTCTGATGTTTAGACTCAGACTGGAGAGCACTGTGGGACTAAAGATACCAACAGTAAACAGGAGAACATGACGCTCCCAAACTGAGCAGGTCCAGACGCACTGAGTGAGGCCAGCAGAGCAAAGAATGGAACAGGCAGGGTGTAGTTTTGCCCCCAGCATTCGAAGTCAGCTTTAGTTATAGACGAATGTGTGAACTGCTGTAACTGTCAATTTATATGTGCTAGTTTACCAATTAAGTAACAGATTATAAAATAAGTAAGAAATGATATTTATTGGCAATTAACTACTGACTGGAAGAGTTGTCTTTGTTATTTACTGTCAAAGAACGGATGACCTAAAGTTATTATTATGACTAAAGTTCATTTGAAGTGAATAAAGAATGTCTTCTGTAATTACTCTTCTACAAATTAAAGTTGGCAAATCTACCCACAGGCTAATACCTCTTAATACCATTATTAGATCTCAGCTGTGTCATTGTCAAAATACAGTTGACCCTTGAACAACATGGAGGTTAGAGGTGCTGACGTTCTGTGCAATTGAAAACTCGTGTATAACGTTATAGTTGGCCCTCTGTATCCCTGGTTCCTCATCCTCGGATTCAGCCAGTTGTGGATTGTGTAGTCCTGGAGTACGTATTTATTGAAAAAAATCCATGCATAAGTGGACCAGCGCAATTCAAGCCCATGTTGTTCAAGGGTCAGCTGTAGTCTTAAAAAATGAATTGCTAAAATTAGAACACTCCCTCACACCATATACAAAAATAAACTCAAAATAGTTTAAAGATCTAAATATAAGACAAGACCTAAATATAAGACCATAAAACTCCCAGAAGAGAAATAGGCAAAACATTCTCTGACATTGATCATAGCAATATTTTCTTAGATCGTCTCCCAAGGCAAATGAAAAAAAAAGCAAAAATAAACAAATGGGACCTAATCAAACTTAAAAGCTTTTGTACAGCAAAGGAAACCATCAATAAAACAAAAAGACAACCTATGGAATGGGAGAAAATATTTGCAAATGATACGACCAACAAGGGGTTAGTTTCCAAAATATACATACAGCTCATACAACTCAATATCAAAAAAAGCAAACAACCCAATCAAACAATAGGCAGAAGACCTAAATAGACATTTCTCCAGAGAAGACATACAGATGACCAACAGGCACATGAAAAAATGCTCAATGTTGCTAATTATTAGAGAAGTGCAAATCAAAACTACAATGAGGAATCACTTCACACCAGTCAGAATGGCCATCATCAAAAAGTCTACAGGGCTTCCCTGGTGGCACGGTGGTTGAGAATCTGCCTGCCAATGCAGGGGATATGGGTTCGAGCCCTGGTCTGGGAAGATCCCACATGCCACGGAGCAGCTGGGCCCGTGAGCCACAACTACTGAGCCTGCGCGTCTGGAGCCTGTGCTCCGCAACAAGAGAGGCCACGATAGTGAGAGGCCCGCGCACCGCGATGAAGAGTGGCCCCCGCTTGCCGCAACTAGAGAAAGCCCTCGCACAGAAACGAAGACCCAACACAGCAAAAATAAATAAATTAATTAAAAAAAATTTTTTTTAAAAAGTCTACAAATAATAAATGCTGGAGATGGTGTAGAGAAAAGGGAACCCTCTTGCACTGTTGGTGGGAATGTAAATTGATGCAGCCACTATGGAAAACAGTATGGAGGCTCCTTTAAAAACTAAAAATAGGAGACGGGAGGGTCCTCGGCTAAAGCCAAAGGCGGATCAAAGTGGTGGGACTCGCGCCGCGGCCTCGGAGACGTGAAGGCCCTCCGCACTCCTCCTCGGCAACCGGGTCGGTGCTCGCCCTCGCTGTCCTGTCCCCGGCCCCATGGAGAAGACGGAGCTGATCCAGAAGGCCAAGCTGGCCGAGCAGGCCGAGCGCTACGACGACATGGCCACCTGCATGAAGGCCGTGACGGAGCAGGGCGCCGAGCTGTCCAACGAGGAGCGCAACCTGCTCTCGGTGGCCTACAAGAACGTGGTCGGGGGCCGCAGGTCCGCCTGCAGGGTCATCTCGAGCATCGAGCAGAAGACCGACACCTCCGACAAGAAGCTGCAGCTGATTAAGGACTATCGGGAGAAAGTGGAGTCCGAACTGCGGTCCATCTGCACCACGGCCCTGGAATTGTTGGATAAGTATTTAATAGCCAATGCAACTAATCCAGAGAGTAAGGTCTTCTATCTGAAGATGAAGGGAGATTATTTCCGGTACCTTGCTGAAGTTGCTTGTGGTGATGATCGGAAACAAACGATAGATAATTCCCAAGGAGCTTACCAAGAGGCTTTTGACATAAGCAAGAAAGAGATGCAACCCACACACCCAATCCGCCTGGGGCTGGCTCCTAACTTTTCTGTATTTTACTATGAGATCCTGAATAACCCAGAACTTGCCTGCACACTGGCTCAAACGGCTTTTGATGAGGCCATTGCAGAGCTTGATACACTGAATGAAGCCTCATACAAAGACAGCACCCTCATCATGCAGTTGCTTAGAGACAACCTAACATTACGGACATCAGACAGTGCAGGAGAAGAATGTGATGCGGCAGAAGGGGCAGAGAACTAAGTGCATACAGGGTGTCACCCTTCTTCCCCTCAAGAAACCTTTCTACTCATCTCCATTCCTTATTCCATTTGGATTTCCTATAGCAAAGAAACCCATTCATGTGTATGGAATCCACTGTTTATAGTCTTTTCACACTGCAGCTTTGGGAAAACTCCATTCCTTGATTTGTGTTTGTCTTGGCCTTCCTGGTGTGCCGTTACTGCTGTAGAAAAGTATTAATAGCTTCATTTCATATAAACATAAGTAACTTCCAAACACTTACGTAGAGGACTAAAAATGTGTCTGGTATTTAAGTAATCTGAACCAGTTCTGCAAGCGACTGTGTTTTGTATTACTGTGAAGATATGAAAATGTAGTTAATTACAATTTAAAGAGTGTTCTACATAACTTCTTAATTTCTATATTCCCTCCCTTACTCTTCTTCGGGGATTTTCTTTCAGTAAGCAACTTTTCCATCCTCTTAATATATTCCTTTTTGGTAGGAATCCAGAAGTATTAGATTGAATGGAAAAGCATTTGACATTTTGAGGCTGGGGGTCACAAATTAAAATGCCTCCTGTATCATATATGATGGAGGTCTTGTGTATCTGTGACAACAGGGAGTTTCCTCATTCACTCTTCATTTGCTGCTGTTTAAGTTGACAACTTCCCTTCCCAATAAAAATTCACTTACAAAAAAAAAAAACTAAAAATAGAGCTACCATATGATCCAGCAATCCCACTCCTGGGCACATATCCAGAAAAGATGAAAACTCTAATTCAAAAAGATATATATATATATACCGCAATGTTCACAGCAGCACTATTTATAATAGCCAAGAAATGGAAGCAACTTAAGTATCCAACAACAGACAAATGAATAAACAAGATGCGCTACATGTATACAATGGAATATTACTCAGCCATAAAAAGGAATGAAATTGGGTCATTTGTAAAGATGTGGATGGACCTAGAGACTGTCATACAGAGTGAAGTAAGTCAGAGAGAGAAAAACAAATATTGTATATTAACACATATATGTGGAATCTAGAAAAATGGTATGGATGATCCTATTTGCAAAGCAGAAATAGAGACACAGACATAGAGAACAAATCTATAGATACCAAGGGGGAAGGGGGGTGGGAGGAACTGGGAGATTGGGATTGACACATATACACTATTGATACTACGTATAAAATAAATAGCTAATGAGAACATACCGTATAGCACAGGGAACTTCATGCACTGTGGTGATCTGAATGGGAAGGAAGTCCAAAAGGGAAGGGATATATGTATGTGTACGGCTGACTCATTTTGCTGTGCAGTAGAAACTAATACAACATTGTAAAGCAACTATACTCCAATAAAAATTAATTAAAAAATAAAATAATCAATAGTTGATCCAAATAGTTGGACCTCACCAAGGTAGAGCTGCAGATCCAAGTTTCCCAAGTGTGAAATAGACAAGAAGGCTTGCCATTCAATTTTTTTTCTTTCCGTATAGGATTTGTTGGGAAGACAAAGAAGAAGTGATTGGTGCCATATACAGGTAAGGATACAAGACTGGCACTTGTCTTATCTTAGGAGAACACAACCAGAAAGGATCTTAAAGATTATTTAACCAGGAGTTCCTAACCTGAACTCAGAAAACTAAGCTGTGATGGGCTTCAAAAAGTATGTAAATACTACCTGCTCCCCAAAATTGTATACAACATTTTGTGTATGTGTGTTTCTCTGGAAAGAAGATAGTTTTCATAATATTCTCTAAGGGTTTGTAACCTCCAAAAGTATTAAGTATAATTTAATTAACCATTAATACTATGATCTGATTACTCAGGTAAGAATGTTATTTGCTTTTCCTTCCCAAAGTTTCTTGTTCATTAGAACTCAAACAAACAGAAAAGCAAATAAATAATATGTTTGAAGTTGAGGGGAAAAAAGATACATGTACCCCAATGTTCACAGCAGCACTGTTTATAATAGCCAAGATATGGAAGCAACCTAAGTATCCATCAACAGATAAATGGATAAACAAGATGTAGTATATATATGCAATGGAATATTACTCAGCCATAAAAAAGAATGAAATATTGTCATTTGCTGCAACATCGATGGACCTAGAGATTATCATACTAACTGAAGTCAGAAAGAGAAAGACAAATATTATATGATACCACTTATCTGTGGAATCTAAAAAATAATACAAATGAATCTATTAATAAAACAGAAACAGAATCATAGACATAGAAAATAAACTTATGGTTACCAAAGGGGAAGGAGAGGGGGAGGATAAATTAGGAGTATGGGATTAACAGATATGACTATATATAAAATAGATAAGCAACAAGAATTTACACAGGGAACTATATTCAATATCTTGTAATAATCTATAATGGAAAATACTCTGAAAATATATTTATATATATAACTGAATTATTTTGCTGTATACCTGAAACTAACAATATTGCAAATCAATTATACCTCAATTTTTAAAAAATGAATTGCCCATTCAAAAAATTTTAAAAATGGAAAATGAAAAATCCACATGGAAGAACACCTTGATTTCAAAAGTATGACTGCCCTCTTCTGAAAACTACATTGTCTGATATTTCCCAATATCATCAGGAACTACTGGTATTCACCCACAGCTTTTTTTTTTTTTTTAATGTATTTACTTTTGGTTGTGTTGGGTCTTCATTGCTGCACGCAGGCTTTCTCCAGTTGCAGTGAGTGGGGGCTACTCTTCGTTGCGGTGCATGGGCTTCTCATTGCGGTGGCTTCTCTTGTTGCAGAGCACGGGCTCTAGGCGCGCGGGCTTCAGAAGTTGTGGCACACGGGCTTAGTTGCTCCTTGGCATGTGGGATCTTCCCGGACCAGGGCTCGAACCCGTGTCCCCTGCATTGGCAGGCGGATTCTTAACCACTGCGCCACCAGGGAAGTCCTCACCCACAGCTTTTAACAGCAGACTGGATAGTGCCTTTCTAGAATAACTGGGATGATTGCTTCAAGATAAACTACCTGGCAGGAGTAAGGAAAAGATATGAAAGATAATACATTAAGAACTTTTAAAAGTCCACACTAAAGAAACATGCCTATGTGTAATGAAAATACTTGTTAATCCCCACAAAAATCCTGTAGCCGAATTCTTTTCCTTTTCTTTAGAATGTCAAAATCCACATTCAATTCAAATGTAAAAGGTGAAAAGGATTAAGTGAAAACATTCCCTCCCAATCCTTTCCCCTAGATTCCCACTTACTCTCTTAAAATAATAATCATTTCTTGGTTGTCTTTCTAAACCTATATTGTCTTTTAAAACCATATCCAAGGAAACACATATTATATATGTATTGTGTATTATATATACTCCCCGCCCCAGCACATACCCAGTGTTTTGCATTTAACAGTACGTTTTGGAGATCAATCCGTATTAAGACATAAAGACCTTCCTCATTTTTTTTTTTAGTGTGGCATAGCATGACACTGTAAGGTTAATTGCATGTGCCATTATGTGTTTGTTTTAGTTTGTCTGAGGTTTTTTTTTCCCCCTGGTATGAAACGTTAACAGATATGGACTTCAAAACAAAACAAAAACAAAAACAACTGTAACCATAATATAACACTATTATCACACTTAAATTAACAATAATTTCTCAATATCATCACACATCTAATCGATATCTGAGTTAAATGATCTCATGTCAATTTTAAAAGCTTTTGACAATTTGAATCACAATCTAAATAAGATCAATACGTTGCAGTTGATTGATGTTTTTAAAGCCCCTTTTAATCTGTAGGTTTTCCCTCTTTTGTTTCCCTTGCATTTTATTTATTAAAGTACCCAGGATGTTGTCCTAGAGTTTCCCACAGTCAAGATCTTGCTGATTCTGTCTCTATGGTGTAGTTTAACATCCTCTGTTCTTTCTATTTTCTATACATTCGTAGTTGGATCTAGGGGTTTGATCAGATTTCGTTGTGGTTTTGTGTGTGTGTGTGTGTGTGTGTGTGGTGTTCTTTTATTATAAGAACACTCTGTTGGTTATCTTCCTTTTTGTAATCTTAGTCAGTTTCTTTTTTAATGGAAAAGTGGTAATTAATTTTGAAACAAAATGCCCCCTCTTTCAGAAAGAGGTGGTGGTTCAAACGACTTCTGTGACAGATGTAAGGCTGAGCAATCACCTTGTAAGAGAAATGGTCACACAAGAATAATTCAGGCAAAACAACAAATTCCTCATCATTTTCACTCTCAACAATAGTGATTTCCTTTTTCTTAATTAGCTCTTAATCACCACAAGCTCCTCATTTTTTCCTGAGGTATTATTTCCAGGAGGCAGCCAAAAACGGCTCAGTGAATAAGCTGCTTTTCAAAATGAAACAAAATTTGGGCGAGTCGCCATTTATTTATGACCAAGGATCCTCGTGATCGAGCTCCGGCCTTCCCCCGAGGCGCTAAAGACCAGTCTTATTTAACTTGAGACCTTTCTTTCCTTTTTCACCTTTTTCCGGCCTCGGGCACCGGCACCGCGCAGGACAGGCCGCAAGGAGCCGGGATTTGCATGAACTCGGCCTCTCAGCCGGTCACCGAGTCACAGCATCTCAGAACCCCCAGCCAGTGAGCCGCGGAATCCCGCCCACCACGGGGGCCTCCGCCCGGCCTGCCACGCTCCGGGGCGGGAGTGGTGGTGCTGGTGGTTGGGGCCGGAGGGGCGGGGCCTCGAGGCTCCGCCCCGGTCGGCGTCTGCTCTCCGGCTCCGCAGCAGCCAGCTGACTCCAGTCGCGGAGCTGCCGCCTTCGCTTTCATCTCCGCCTCCGCCTCGGAGGATCCCGGCCAGGAGCGAGAGCCGGCCGCTGGCCCGCGAGCCGCCGCCGCCATGGGGAACCGCGTTTCGCGGGAAGACTTCGAGTGGGTCTACACCGACCAGCCCCACGCCAGTCGGCGCCAGGAGATCCTGGGTGAGGTCCGGACCCGCGCCCCGTTATGTGCGTGCGCGGCCTCCCGCCACCGGGACGCGCCCTCCTCGCGCGGCCCTTGCGCGCCCGACGCCGGTTAAGAGTCGACTCCCTGCCGCGTCTCGCCGCCCCGGCCGCCTGGCCGCGCGGGAGAAGCCGGGGGAGGCGCTGGGCCGGAGCGGGAGGGAGGGAGGGATCCCCGCGCTCCCCCGTCCCACCGCGCGGCCCCGGCCCTTCGACGGGGAGGCGCAGGCGCGCCCCCAAGCGCGGGCGTGCGGTCGGGGCCAGGGTTTGCTCACAGCCGGGTCCCCGCGACTAGGCCACCCTTGGGTAGATCCTCTCGCTTGGAGATTCTCGTGCCGCCGGTCGGCACCGTTTCCTCCCCGTCCCCGTCCTCCTCCTCCCCCCTCTCTCCTCTCCTCCCCTCCCCTCCCCTCCCCTCCCCTCCCCCTCCTCTCCCCGCCCCCTCCTCTCCCCTCCCCGCCCCCTCCTCTCCCCTCCCCCTCCTCCCTCCTCCTCCCTCTCCCGGTAGCCGGCCCCGGCAGAGCCAGGCTGCGAGCGTGTGCGAGGCAGGGCGTGGTCCTGGAGCATCTGGCGGCCCACGCGCAGGGCGCGCTGACGTTGGTCGGCGCCAGCAGGCCATCCTGCCGCCGGCGGCTGCTGCCTTGGGCCAGGGAGGGGACTCGTGGTACCCGACCCGTTTGATCCCAGGGGCTTCTCGGGCCGGAAGGGTAAGCGTTCCAGGGTCCGGATCCTGCTGCGCTCACGGTGTTCTCATTGATACTCGCAACGCGGCTCATGCAAGAAGGGCAGATTCATATATATTTTTCATTCATCCCAGTTTTGTGGACGAAAAGGCTGAAGTATGGAAGACTTGCCAAGATTAGCCTTCTGGTTCCCTGACTGCTAGTTTAGCGCCTTTACACCAGGTGTTATAACTAGGCCTTATTCAACTCTCTAGAGGTGTAAGGCGCTCAGCTATTTGCAGCTTCTATATTATATAGAGAATTCTCTCATCTCTCCCAGGGTACTCTTAATGGTAAGCTAGGCATTGTGTTGAGTGCTTTACAAACATTACACAATTTAATCCTCCCAGTAATTAGGTAGGTGTTATCCCTGTTTTAAAGACGAGGTAAGAGTGAATAAGTAAATGTTAGAGGGGGATTCTGATCTGGGTTAGATTGCCTCCAAAGCATTGCTTTAAACCTCTTTGCTATTGTTTCAGAGATCTGGAAACTAGTGGGTGGTAAATTGAATAGGAGGAATTCTTTCTCATACCCAGTATTCCCCTAGTTTTTTTTCTCTGCATCCATTTGTGCAGTGAAAAGAAAAAGCAAGCCCCTGATTTTTGTTGGGTAAGTTAGAAATTTCATGTTTTCACAAAAAGAAAGGAGTTAACCCTTTAAAAACTTTCATGGTCGAGCAGACTCTTCAGAGTTGTCTCTTGGACTGGAGTTCACCTTCTCCAGGTTGCCTGCCTCCTGAATAAAGCAACCTTTCCTTTCCAGCCAATACTTGTCTCTTGAGTCCCGCAAACAGCGGAACCAGGGTTTGGTAGCACGTTGTCACAGATCTAGTAAATGGAGGAATCTAGATTTAAACCCATATCCTTCTGACACTAGGGACTATTTTACACTGTTAAAGAACTTTATAAATTGTTTAAAAAAAAAAAAAGTAGATCCCTTTGAAATGGATTTGTTAAAATTGAAATTTTAACATTGAAATTTTAAAATTTCCTTTTTATTTTTAATCAAAATGTGTATTTTGCAAATCACACATAGGAGATAGCATATGGTACATTTTATCTATGCCTGATCAATACATTACATAAGAATAATCTGGTATCCACGCTATAAAAACCAACTCCTGAATACTGGAACTTAGCTATTTAAAATTCAGAAAATCAAGGAAGTAAAAAGGTGCTTGTTCATGCTTATCTCAACACGGAACCTTTTTTCCACAAACTTATCATCACTGGACCGTTTCACTTGGAAAGTAAAAGGACTACATATTTCTCAATGAAAACGTCATTTTCCCTGCAGGTGTAAATAAATACTGCTCAGTGTTCCATTTCAGGGGTGGAGATGGAATACCCTCAGGAAAGATAAAAATCTGGAGACTTGTTTAAATTATACTTAAATGATGAGATATTTCTCAAATGTATCAGGTTTTGGGGGGGAGAGAGGCACCAGAGAACATGGATATGTTGTTTAACAACCACCATCTGTATGCTAAATTTACAAAGTTTGTGTACGAAATTAATGAAGGCTAGGGACTAGACCATTATTAGTGGGTCAGATAATCACAAGAAATGCTCCTTTTACTGCTGTACTTCCACAGGGAAAAAGCATTTTTTTTTAACAGCCTTACTAAGATATAATTCACAAACTATAAAGTTCCCCTCCCCCCCCTTTTTTTTTTGGCCATGCCACAGGGCATGTGGGATCTTAATTCCCCGACTAAGGATCAAACCCGTGCCCCCTGCATTGGAAGCGCAGAGTCTTAACCACTGGACCGCCAGGGAAGTCCTGAAAGTTCACCCATTTAAAGTGTACAGTTCAGTGAGTTTTTATAGTGTATTCAATAGTTTTAAACTATCACTACAATCTAATTTTTAGAAAGTTTTTGTCATCCTAAAAAGAAACCCTATACTCATAAGCAGTCTCCATATCTTCCAGTCCTGGGCAACCACTAATCTTTCTGTTTTTATAGATTTGCTTATTCTGGGCGTTTCTTATGAATGAAGTCATAAAATATTTGGTCTTTTGTGACTGACTTCTTTCACTTTGCATAACGTTTTCAAGGTTCACCCATGTTGTAGCATGTATCAGTACTCAGTTCCTTTTTGTAATTTTTGTGTATGGTGTTAAGAGAGAAGTCCAGTTTTATTCTTCTGCATATGGATGACCAGTTGTTCCAGCACCATTTGTTGAAAAGACTGTTCTTTCCCCCCTTTAATTATATTGGCATGCTAGTATTGATTTTTATATACTATTACAGCTTTGCAAAAATTTGTTACAGAATTACTTGGAGGAAGTTGATTTGTCTGAGAAAAATGTGCCATCTTTATTTCATGATTTTAGAGTAACTATGAAGTGTGTGTTATCTTCTATCCTTTGTCAGACGTGTCAATTTAATCTAGTTTTATGTAAGGTAAAAATGCTGGAGCTCTAAACAGAAATAACACATTTTAATACAAAAGATTTATTACTTATCCACCAATGAACTAAACACTTGTTATTCTATGTTTGGAGGACTGCTCAAAATGCCCGTATTTTAATGAATGACTTATTTGAGCTTTTCATTTATCCCAGGGTAATTAGTTTTAGACTCAAACCTATTGAGTAATCGATAATCAAAAAGTAACCCTTAAAAGGATTGTTTTTTTTGGCCTGTTGCCTAAAAAATTGTTAACATTGATGAAATGAACTGATACCAACAAAGATGAGAGGTTAGGGAGTGGAGACAGAAGAGGGGAAAGGAAAGAAACAAGAATAATTACCTCGAATCAACACTACCCTTATTTCTTATATATAAAACTAGACTTAAATAACTTCCTGTCTTGCATTTTAAGCTTTTATTGAATTCTTCATTTCACATTTAGAGAAAAGAGGGTGAAGCTGCTCTTCTTTCTTCTGAATCTTTTTAAGAACACTCGGAATGACCTGTCCCAAGAAAAAGGTCCTTCCTTCTTCCTTGTGCTGTCCTGGGTCAAACATACTTGACAACACACAAAACAGAAGATGTTCATTATATCTGGGCTTCCATCTCTGGAGTGCCGGGATACAGAGAAGAATCTGCATTTGCCTGTAGGCGACACTTGCCTGAAATGCAGAGGTTTTTATTACTGGCCTTTTCCATAATACTTGGATATTTGCATGTGAATTCAACAAATAAGCATTGTTCAGTTCTAACGCAGAAAGAAAGAAAGAAGGGGGGGGTGGTGTTGTGAATCCATAGAGTCCTTTGGAAATTACCCTAATTTCCCGGTGACTAGAAAAAGTCTACATTGGCAAAAATTTACATATCTAAATGTCTAAAAATAGGAAAATGGTTAGAAGTTACAACTGGCAACTAGAAGTGATTTAGTCATTAAAAAGGAAATTATGAAATCTAAGTAGTATATTGTATATAATATGTATATATTATGTATAAGTATATTGCATATATAGTATATTGTACATATATTACATAAAAGTATATTGTAATAGTCTGTAAATCTGTCAGACACATAGGTTTATCAGATTATGATTACCACTTTGTAAAACTTACAAATTTAATATACAAAAAATTGTTAGCAGTGAAAAGGCAACTAGATAACATGAAATCTTTACTCATTTGTGACTATCTTTCTGTTATTGTGGAGAGTCTAGATTTTGAGGCTCATTTTTTTCTGCATAAATTCTCAATTTGTTGTGACATAGTATTTAGTAACTTTACTGTTGAATACACTCCTTCCCTGTAGTAGACAAATATTTGATAAAGTTTCTAATAGAGGGCATATAATGACTTGGAAAAAGAAAAAAATTAATCGATGTGTTAATTTAATTGATGTTAGTTAATTATAATTGCAGAACTATTGTGCACTTTTCTCAGTCTCTGATTTTTTGTTTGTTTTTCCCTTACAGCAAAGTATCCAGAGATAAAATCCTTAATGAAACCTGATTCCAACTTGATATGGATTGTAGTTTTGATGATTCTCACTCAGTTTGTTGCATTTTACTTAGTAAAGGACTTGGACTGGAAATGGGTCCTCTTTTGGGCATATGCCTTTGGCAGCTGCATTAATCATTCAATGACTCTGGCTATTCATGAAGTTTCCCACAATAGTGCCTTTGGCCATCGCAAACCTATGTGGAATCGTTGGTTTGGAATATTTGCTAATCTCCCTGTCGGTGTTCCATATTCCGTTTCCTTTAAGAGGTATCACATGGACCATCATCGGTACCTCGGCGGTGATGGCATCGATGTGGATATTCCAACTGATTTTGAAGGCTGGTTCTTCTGTACCACGTGCAGAAAGTTTATATGGGTTATTCTTCAACCTCTCTTTTATGCTTTTCGACCTCTGTTCATCAACCCCAAACCAATTTCCTATCTGGAAATTATCAATACTGTGATCCAGGTCACTTTTGACGTCGTGATTTACTACGTTTTGGGAATTAAATCTTTAATCTACATGTTGGCGGCATCCTTACTCGGCCTAGGTTTGCACCCAATCTCTGGACATTTTATAGCTGAACATTACATGTTCTTAAAAGGACATGAAACTTACTCATACTATGGGCCTCTGAATTTACTCACCTTCAATGTGGGTTACCATAACGAACACCATGACTTCCCCAACATTCCCGGAAAAAGCCTTCCCCTGGTAAGTAAAGGATTTGATACATGTTCTAATTTCTGATGGTTATATGATCAAAATTAGTCTTGACTTGCTCATTTAAAATAGAATCTAGTATATTTCGTCCATCTAGGCTGTTCATCAAAACAGCAAGAGTCCAGGTCCTGAGTTGGGCAGCAGCCTAACTTTACAGAGTTCACTGTCCTGGATCCCTAAGCCTAGCGGTAACACGTCTCGTTTAGAATGTTGGGGGATCTGCAAAACTGGCTAACATGTAAAGTAATTCAGAAACAGAGAATGAATTCCCTCTGCGAAGGGAGCAGAAGTTCACATAACCTTTATCACTGTTAAACTGAATACACTTAGCTAAGGTTTGTGTTGGTTTGTTGTGAAATACAGAGGTCCTACATAATTGCTCTGCAAAATAAGTGAACTTCAGTTTACAGTACCACAGACTTGCCACAGGTAGGGACCATCTGTTTCCTGTCACATAGACTTTCAGTGTGTTGTTTGTGGAGTAAATGAAAGACAGCACATTGACACTCATCCTTTCACCCTTCCCAAAAAAGGACGATCCTCTCCAAACTTCAGTTGTATTTCTGATGAGTTCTCTTATTAGACTTGCCATCCTCAGAATGGATAGCTTTTACAATTCCATTACCAAAAAAAATGTTTCCGTAATTCTAAAAAGGGGAAGTGGTATGATGTGTAATATCAGGTTTTTTTTATCTTTTTTTTTTTTTTTTTTTTTTTTAGCTGTGATATAAGGGAACCATAGCCAGGTATTTTATGCTATCATATCCACCCAACCAAATTTTATAGATTTCCTCTTCAGTTTTTAAATGTTGACTGTCTGCAGACTCGTATACAACATGACAACAAAGTATAACGTTTGATTATTGATTGGCTTGCCAATTGAGGAAAGAAAAATCTAGAAAGGACATTGAGTTAGTGGGGAAATTTTGAATCTGGACCATGTAATACATAATACTGTGTCAGTGTTAAATTTCTTGGGTGTGGTAATGGTGTTATGGTTTTGCCGGGGAATGTCCTCGTTCTTAGGAGATATGTGTAGAATATTTAGGGGTGAAGTATTCGGGGTTAGTTTTCATATAATGTCTGCAACTTTCTTTTGGCAAAGAAAGAGCAAAGTATGTGGTGTGTACTATATATGGAAAGAGAGAAAGTGGCCGTGACATAGTGTCAATTGGTGGACCTAGGTGAAGGGCATATGGGTGTTAGTTTTTCTGTTCTTTCAACTTTTCTGTCGGTTTTACATTTTTCAAAATAAAATGGGGGAAAACACCACACAACTGGCCGAAGACAGCTTTGAAACCGGTGTAATGTGGTGCTAGTGCAGCTACTTTGTATCATTTTGGCCTGAAGAGTGCGCCCGCCTTTGCTTGCCTCTTCCCTGACTAGGCCAGTACATTTTTATATTTTAAGAGGTTATGGTTTAAGGAGAAAGCCAGTCACCTTCGGAACAAAATAATTAATTTTTTCCAATATAAGCCACATACTTTGACTTGTAATTTTCTTGAACAGTCCCTGAACTGTTCAGCTCAAACATTGCTTGACCTAAGGCCCATGGTTCATCAGTGAGTATTGAGTTCCCATTCCATTCCAGTTTTCCTGTTTAGCTAAACTAACAAACTTTCTCAGAGTTCTCTAAGTCTTCCTTTTCCTGCTTTTTCTGTGGTGTATACCAAGGAGTATCTTGTTCTACAGTTGTTGTGCTGCACTAGTTATGTTGCATACAACTGTCACGTGGTTAGTTAACAGGTATGTATAGCAAGGTTTCTTTTAACAGCTTTATTGAGATGTAACTCATAGATACAATTCATCCATTTAAAATTGAATGGTTTTTAGATTGTTCAGAGTTGTACAACCATCACTGTAATCAATTTTAGAATATTTTTATCACAATAACAAGGTTCTTTAATTTTTTCTATGTTTTTCGTGCCGTCTCTCTTCCAACATCTTGGATTCTGTGTTTCTGTTTTCCTTTGGGATTTATTAGGGTAGTTTTTGCACATTTTGTTGAAGCCACAGAATTTTTTCTTACTCAGCAGTAACTAGTTTTGCTTGCTCATCACACTGGCAGTAGTCTTTTTTTTTAAAGACAGTCTCAACTTGAGATGGCTGAACTGCACACTTGATAAGTGATTAATTTCTAACTGGCATGCCACAATAATTGATCAGTATTTGTAGGTTCCTTAATGGCAGGGGATCAAGTGGTGCCTTTAAACCCTACAGTGGCGGCCATGCAGTACAACACTTAAAAAGCAGCAAGCTGATTGGATTGCAAGTATTTGTTGTTAAAGGTTCCAGCTGCCAACTTTTACAAGTAAACCAGTATATGTAGTCCCTCAGAGCTTGTTGGAACATCAGTAATTCTAGAGGATCAAGTGTATGTTCCTGCTGAAATGTAGGCTGCTTTTTGTTTAGAATTCCCAAAGCTGCTGCTTTTATTTATTTATTTATTTGAGAGGGAGGCGGGAGAAAGTCTCATGGTTTCTCCTGAGTGTGTGTGTCAGACGTTCATCTGTCGTCTGTAATAGGACTCAGTTAGCACTCACTCATCTTGCTGTATTTTCCCTTCCAGGTGAGGAAGATAGCAGCTGAGTACTATGAGAGCCTCCCCCACTACAATTCCTGGATAAAAGTACTGTATGATTTTGTGATGGATGATACAATAAGTCCCTATTCGAGGGTGAAGAGGCATCAAAAAGGCAGCGTGGTTCTGGAGTAAATGTCATTAAGGCCAAAGGAATTCCTCTCTGAAACTCCAGAATAGCTGAGAAAGTGGAATTTTTGCATTACTAAAAAGACCAGTGATGTTTAGAAGCTGCCCTCCTACAAATTCAAAGTCTGATCTTCATGGTATCAAGACGCTAATCTGGCTGTAAACAGTCAGCCTATCTGTGCAGCATTCAGCTTTACTCACAGGAAACTTGTTCATTGTATTACCACCGTGGTGGACGTTTTCACTTAGGTCTGACACTTTGTAAGCATATCATAAGAAAAGCTTTTCAAAAGCTATTTCTAGTATGTTGTTTTCACTATAATTATTTACTTTATTAAAACACCTAATAAACAGCTGTTGATCACAATAAATAGTGTTTATCATATTTTTTTAAATTTTACCGTCTTTACACTATAACCAGAGTACTGGGAGTGAGCTTACTTTAAAATTTAAAAAGGCCTGGAAATATCTTTCACTGCAAGCCGAGTGACTCATTTCTAATTTTTTCTGTTGTATCGATACAGGGAACCTAAATTAGTGCTGAGTCCTGCACAGCCTGTTCATAAGTAAAGACATTATTGAACTTGATCACATCCAACATTCAACTTCCTTTTCAGATGCGTGGGCTCTCAAATTAGAAACAACTCAACTAACTGATAAAGAGTTTCTTGTCATTTCGTTTCAGCGGAAGCTGGTTGGGTCTGATGGTAGATGGTGTCAAGTAGCCAGTATCGAGGGCTGTGAGGCTGGCAGTCCTGGTTACCTGAAACGTGTCATTTGGGTAAATTTAGTGTAATATGGTGAACTATTTTTTTATCTTTTTTTTTTTTTTTGGCCGGGCTGCGCAGCATGTGGCATCTTCCCCTGACCAGGGATCAAACCCTGTGCCCCCTGCAGTGCGAGCTCAGGGTCTTAACCACTGGACCGCCAGGGATGTCCCTGGTGAACTATTTTAAAGTAATCCGTGGTATCAAACAATCAAATAGTCTACAATTTGTACACAACACCAACCCTCTGTCATCCTGAATACGAGATATTATAAAGTTCTTACTTCTGTCATCCGCAGCTGTATTGCAGTTTCACATGCTGGTGGTGAAGAGTACGGCACTCACCCTCAGAAGGACTGGGTTTTCACAGACCTGATCTGGGGAGACAGAGTGCTTTGCTTTCCCTTCCTTATCCTCTTGCCTGGGAAGATTCCTACTGTCTTCGAACTATTGCTTAATGACCCTTTGCTTTAACGTTTAGAGTGATGATAGAACCAACTTTACAATTCAGATGTATGGGCTCAGTCAGTAAAAGTATCTGTGAAACCTACCCTTGGGTTTGACATTAAATGAGCCCTCCACTCACTCCCCTTAGCTGTCGAACTTTAGTCAGTGGCTCAGCTGCCAGGCAAGTGCTGAAAACCCCCAGATCTCCTGCCAGCCCTCTCAGTTCCATTTCCTTCCTGGTCCGTAGAGGTGGGGGGTGCCTTATTGTCCTTCCCCAAACTTGCCAGTTCTGCTTACATGACCTCTTGCCTGACGGAGGTTTCAGCCTCCTAGCGGTCTCCAGGCCAGTCTAGCTCCCATCTGCCAGCTTGGGCCATTCTTTCTGTCACTGGTGACTTTTCCAGAGAGAGACCTATGAATCAGGGCGGTAGGAAGGCTGGGCAGCAGAGCCTTGAAGGCACAAGGATGATAGGTCCCGAGACGTGGTTCAGTAGCTTTGCACGAGTTCTCCCTTCTGCCTAGATTCCCTTTCCCCATTCCTGATCTGGGTCCTTCGGGCTCACACCAGTATGTGGTAGCCCATCCCTCTCCCCAGCAGGTCAGGTGCCACTTTTTGGACTCTCCAACCAGTGTTTATCTCATTCGTGGTCCACATACTGTTTTCTAAATACACACAGTTTTTTTTCCCCTGAGGCTGTAATTTCTTAAGGGCAGGGATTATCTTTTATTTCTTTGTTCCCCAACCCTAACAAGAACAGTGCTTGGCTCAAAGTAAGTGCTTAATGAATGGAGAGAGACCAACAGAGGCTATCCTTAAACTTGAGAAGCTTTTCATCAAAAACAGAAACAAGGGCTTCCCTGGTGGCGCAGTGGTTAAGAATCCGCCTCCCAATGCAAGGGACATGGGTTCGAGCCCTGGTCCAGGAAGATCCCACATGCCGCGGAGCAACTAAGCCCGTGCACCACGACTATTGAAGCCTGTGCGCCTAGAGCCCATGCACCACAACTACTGAGCCCACGTGCTACAACTACTGAAGCCCATACGCCTAGAGCCTGTGCTCCACAACAAGAGAAGCCACCGCAATGAGAAGCCTGCGCACCGCAACGAAGAGTAGCCCCTGCTCACCACAACTAGAGAAAGCCCGCGTGCAGCAATGAAGACCCAACGCAGCCAAAAATAATTAATTTAAAAAAAAAAAAAACAGAAACAAAAGATGGAGGGCATTTGAATAACCTTTAAGTGAATGTGTGTTCAGTCCACTGAACACTGTGGCCATTTATTGAGAATTCTTACTATTCACTGAGCTCTGAACTAAGTTTATGCATAATCTTATTTCATTCTCAGTATGTCTGTGATGTAGGTAGTACTATTACTATCTTCATTTTATAGATGAGAAGACAGGCTCAGAGAGTAGCTGGCTCAAGGTCACACTTGGTGAGTTGCAGAGACAGGATCTGAGATTGAGACAGTGACTCCAGAACCCAGACTCTCGACCGTGCTTCACAGGGCTTGTCTAATGAGCCTAGTCCTGCAATGGGAGCGGGAAGGAAAACAGTTCCCATGCATTACCAAATGTGCTTTCGTTCCACTGTCTTGTCCATCCGTTCCTGTGTGTCAGCAGTTCTGGCCAGATCTCGGGGGGTTTTTGACTTAACGATCTAAAATTCTTTTTTATTTTTTTTTAAGAGGTCAGCTTTTTATTGAACATAATACAAAGGAGATTTAATCAAAAAGACCAAAGCCTATGCCATCGTCAGACTTCTCAGAGCCTTCTTTTTTTGCTCCCATTTTGTCCTCCGTCGAGGCAGGACCTCCTTCTGGGCAGGGCCACCAGCCCTATGTTGCAGATAAGCGTCTTGATGTTGACATTGGCCAGGGCCTTTGCAAACAAACCTGGCCAGAAAGGTTCGACATTCACACTGGCTGCTTTAATGAGGGCGTTGATCATACCCTACGTTAGTGGCATCTCATCCTCGTGCAGGATAAGGGTTGGGTAGATGCAGGTGAGCTCGGAGACGGAGGCTGTGGAGGGGTGTGTGCAGAGCTGGCGGCTGCCAGATGCAGTGAGCGCCAGAAATGAGGGCCTCACTTCAACTCTGCCTTAGCTTCCTTGGAAAGATAAAGCATTTTAGAAGAAGCTGAGGAAAGGGCCCATCTAAATTCTAATATGAAACACTAAGGTTTAAATCCAAAGTAAAAATGCACTTATTCATTCTGCAGGTACTTGGCCAGGCACTGCATTAGGCAGAGAGGATGCAAAGACAAATCATGGTCCCCAGTTAAGGAGCTGATGCTCTAGTGCTGGGATATGCAAATGGAATCAGAATTCAGTAATAAAGCCATTTGGGCTTCCCTGGTGGCGCAGTGGTTAAGAATCCGCCTGCCAATGCAGGGGACACGGGTTCGAGCCCTGGTCTGGGAAGATCCCACATGCCGCGGAGCAACTAAGCCTGTGTGCCACAACTACTGAGCCTGCGTGCCACAACTACTGAAGCCCGCACGCCTAGAGCCCGTGCTCCGCAACAAGAGAAGCCACCGCAATGAGAAGCCTGCGCACCACAACAAAGAGTAGCCCCCGCTCGCCGCAACTAGAGAAAGCCCGCGCACAGCAACGAAGACCCAATGCAGCCAAAAATAAATAAATACAATAAATAAATTTTTTTTTAAAAAAGCCATTTGCAGCAACATGGATGGACCCAGAGATTATCATACTAAGTGAAGTAAGTCAGAGAAAGACAAACATCATATTATATCACTTATATGTGAAATCTAATTAAAAAAAGATACAAATGGGACTTCTCTGGTGGTCCAGTGGCTAAGAATCCACCTTCCAATGCAGGGGATGTGGGTTCGATCCCTAGTCAGGGAACTAAGATCCCACATGCCGCAGAGCAACTAAGCCCGCGCACCACAACTAGAGAGAAGCCCGTGTGCTACAATGAAAGATCCCGCGTGCCGCGATTAAGACCCGACACAGCCATAAATAAATAAATAAGTAAATAAATAAATAAATTTAAATAAATAAAAATTGTGAATCACTTTGTTGTACACCTGAAACTTACATGATATTAAAACAAATAATACAAATGAACTTTTCTACAAAACAGAAAGACTCACAGATCCCGAAATAAAATTTGTGGTTACCAAAGGGGAAACGTGAGGGGAAGCAATAAATTAGGAGATTGGGATTAACATACACACACTACTATATATAAAATAGATGACTAACAAGGAGCTACTGTATAGCACAGGGAACTCTACTCAATACTCTGTAATGACCTATATGGGAAAAGAGTCACTTTCCTGTACACCTGAAACGTACACAACATTGTAAGTCAACTGTACTCCCATAAAAATTTTAAAAAAAGAAGTAATAAAGGACTGAGTGCCTTACACAGGAGAGTCACGATGTGGCTGGAACTGAATGGAGGGCACACAACAGTATCGTTGATCAGTGTCTGAACTCTGCCAGTCCCCAGAGGCTCGCATTTTAATCCTTGTTGGCCTGGGGAGAGAGATCCCATACCCCACGTGTTCACACGAAGACACGGAGGCTCCGAGAGATCAGCGTGAGGGTGTGTGCTGTGAGCAGCAGGGCCGTCCACGCCTGTGCTCTTGCTGTTCCACTGGCCCAGCTCACTCGGAAGCTTCTTGGCTTGGATAAGGAAGGAAATGTGTTATTTCTTGTCTTCTTCGGAAAACTCTCCAGGAGCCTTAGTCATTTGAAATGAAGCAAGGATAGTCTAATCCTAGGGCCAGGAAGGCCCTGAAAAAACTTTACCCTCAGAAACCCAACAGCACTAAACCCCTGAGACCGTCTCGGTGTATCTGATTCTGAGCTAGGACAAGGATGAGGGTGGTACCTGCAACGGGGGCTCAAGAGTGGAGGAGAGGTGGCAGCAGAGGCCTGAAGACATCAAAGCCAGAGATTCCCCACTGGGCTGAGGGTGAGGTCTGCGATGGGGATTAGCAAAAAATAGTGTGGTGACAACCCAGGGAGGGTCCCCGTTGCAAAAAGGAGCAGGATTTGACAACAGAAGGATGTGCAGGTCAGAGCATGCTGGTACTTTTGGTTGGAAAACTGATGACGTGGTAGAGGAAGAAGAAGAATGGGGAGCGTCATCTGAAAATGGAGTTTGTTTTTGCCGAATTTAATCCAAATTGGCAGATGGTTCATAAAGCAAATAACTGGACCCAGCAGAGGGGAAGTTTTCAGATGCTGACAACTGAATGCATCACTGCCGCTCAGAAGGTAGCTGCCGTAACAGGCGTGTGTGAACTGGCACACGAAGATCAGAAGGAAGGGGTCTGGGCTTCCCTGGTGGCGCAGTGGTTGAGAGTCTGCCTGCCAATGCGGGGGACACGGGTTCGAGCCCTGGTCTGGGAAGATCCCACATGCCGCGGAGCAACTGGGCCCGTGAGCCACAGTTACTGAGCCTGCGCGTCTGGAGCCTGTGCTCCACAACAAGAGAGGCCGCCGCGATAGTGAGAGGCCCGCGCACCGTGATGAAGAGTGGCCCCCACTTGCCGCAACTAGAGAAAGCCCTCGCACAGAAACGAAGACTCAACACAGTCATAAATAAATAAATAAAAGAACGTGAATTTCTAAAAAAAAAAAAAAGGAAGGGGTCCAAGGGGGTCTGGGGCACACACTTACAATTTTCTTCAAAAGGCAGAACCCAAAGAAACCCAAGCAGCATTTCTAGAGTTAAGAGTGGATTACGTGGACTTCCCTGCTGGCACAGTGGTTCAAAATCCACCTGCCAATGCAGGGGACATGGGTTCGATCCCTGGTCTGGGAGGATCCCACATGCCGTGGAGCAACTAAGCCCGCAAGCCACAACTATTGAGCCTGTGCACCACAACTACTGAGCCGGCGCGCCTGGAGCCCGTGCTCCGCAACAATAGAAACCACCGCAATGAGAAGCCCGTGCGCTGCAAACGAAGAGTAGCCCCCGCTCGCCACAACTAGAGAAAGCCCGTGTGCAGCAATGAAGACCCAAACACAGCAAAAAAAAAGAAAAAGAGAGTGGATTACGTGTTACCAGGCACACATCCCTGTATTTGTAATCCTCAGCAAAGGCACAGTATTGTTGCATAGCGAAATGACCTGGAGGAATTGAGTTGCCCTCAATGTTGGGTTCTAAATCCTTGTAGGTCAGCAATTCGCTAATCCAAGGAGGGCCACTAATATTCCTCCCCTGTGAGGTTATTATTCAAGGCTGCTGGAACAGGCCCTCGGACCCAGAGTAACCCTTCATTGGTCAAAAAGGGAAGGGGATAGTCCTTTGTTTCGCAGTGGTTGAAGCCACCAATTTCCCTCCCACTTATTAGCCGAGACTTTTTTGGCACATGGAGGTTAGGGTTGAGGTTTCCGGCCCCCTGAACAGCAGTCTCCGATCTTAGCCATAACCACACATCTTTTTTTTTTTACAATTTTGCAAGCAAATTTTATTTATTTATTTTTAAAATTTTTATTGGAGTATAGTTGATTTAATAACCACACATCTTGACAACTGGTTTCCCCTCCAGGCTGGGCCTTAAGCGTGCCAGAAAGTGGTTCTTTTCTGCTGCTGTATTGAGTGAAAGCACTTTCCTATCACCTTTCCATGCTTTGTCATGTCTGCTTCAGCGCTGACAATGAAAGCGCTGGCCTAACCAGCCAGGCTTCTAAACCCTGCGTGTCCCCTTGGTTCCATGCACACCCGACCAAGTGTCCCCACTGGGGTCGCTGCTTTCTCTTCACAGGTTCATAAATAAATCTGGTAGCTCACCCACTGCACTCTACTTTAAGGACTCTTAGAGTTGAAAACAACTGCAGATTCTAATTCAAATTCTGCCAGCCCTCGATTTCGTAAAAGCAATCTTTTCATCTCCAGCTACCTTCTCAAAAACACATAAATAAAAGCAAGAGGATTCACCAAAAATCAACTCTGAATGACAGATTCATCAAATTCCTGAAGATTTCATTCTTTCCCTTCAGAGTACCTGATTCCCTCTAGGGCCCCAGCCCAGGGCCACCAGACAAGCTGGGTCTAAAGCAGTTTGACCAGAGCTGTTTCCACCAGAGGGAGGAGCTGGGCCAGAGGAAAGGGCAAAAGTCAAATTCCAAAAACCTCCTTAGTCCTTTGGGAACTGAGTTGGCATTTAGCTAACTGATCTAGAGTCCCTGACTCTCTTCCTTTGTAGAGTCAGGAGATTTCTCCAACTATGCGTGAGATTCCTCCGCCCCTGAGCTCTCAGGCCGGGCTCCCTGGGAGGCGCCTGGGTGGGCTCCGATGGTCTCACTCATCCCTTTGATCCCTTTGTTGTCTCCTTTCTTAAAGGATCAGAGATAAGAGTGATCATAGGGACTTCCCTGGTGGCGCAGTGGTTAAGAATCCACCTGCCAATGCAGGGAACATGGGTTCCGGCCCTGGTCTGGGAAGATACCACATGCCAAGGAACAACTAAGCCTGTGCGCCACAACTGCTGAGCCTGCTCTCTAGAGCCCGTGAGCCACAAATTTTTATTGGAGTATAGTTGATTTAATAACCACACGTCTGAGCTCACGTGCCACAACTACTGAAGCCCGCAAGCCTAGAGCCCATGCTCCACAACAAGAGAAGCCACCGCAATGAGAAGCCTGCACACCGCAACAAAGAGTAGCCCCTGCCCGCCGCAAGTAGAGAAAGCCTGCACGCAGCAACGAAGACCCAACACAGACAAAAATAAATTAATTAATTAAAAAAAAAGAGTGATCATGTATTAGGAAAGTCACTGTCTTCTTTCTTTCTTTCTTTTTTAAAATAAACACCCTACACCCTGACAAGAATGGTTAAGTTTTTTTTTTTAATATTTGTTTATTTATTTGGTTGCTCCAGGTCTTAGTTGCAGCACGTGGGCACCTTAATTGTGGCTCGCGGGCTCCTTAGTTGTGGTATGCGAACTCTTGGTTGCAGCATGCATGTGGGATCTAGTTCCCTGACCAGGGATAGAACCCGGGTCCCCTGCATTGGGAATTCGGAGTCTTACTTAACCACTGTGCCACCAGGGAAGTCCCAGTGTCTTATTTCAATTTAGTATCATTATTTCCTTTTAAATCTCACAATGTGAAGTCGGTAATCTTACTTCCATTTACAGGAGGAGGAAACAGAGAATCAAAGAAGTTAGGTAACTTGCTTCAGGCTAGCCAGCTTTTTATCTCCCAGAACCCAGACCTTAAGTAGCTTGTTCCCAAGCCCAAGCCCTAGCCCACACAACGTGAGGCTTCATGACTGAAGTTACTTACTTATCTCTGAAGAACCTCTGTTTGTTCGTGTGTGAAGCAAGGGTGTGGGGCTACAGTGCCATCCAGTTTGGAATCCTGGGGTCTCTGAATGCTCTACCACAAAGGCTGAAACCCACCCACTCCCCAGTCCCCTCCCCATATTCCAGGGAGAAACACCTAACAATGCCACAAGCTGTCTCTGCAACCAGCTCAGGCCCATGGTTGAACTTCTAGGGAAAAGTGACATTGCTCCAGACACATTTGGACCTGCCTGCCCTGAGGGTTACCCTGTAAACGTTTACTGAGTAAACTCATAACGTAAGCACAGGTGTAGGAAGAATTTAATCTACTTCACAGAATTATACGGTAAGAAGACAAACTATTTCTGAGGACGAAAGGGCAATAAACCTACTTGTTCCCAGAGAATCCTAACTGGGGGGCTGACAATATTGACAGGGGTCCTGCCATGTGCCAGGCACTGGGCTGTTGCCTGGGCTGGTCTCTTCATGCCCTGTTAATCTTCCTGTTGGTAACAGCCTCATTTCGCAGCCAAGAAAACAAATGAATAGGAAAGAATAAGTAACTCGTCTAAAGCCACAGTCAACTCAAATCCAGTGTCTAAATTCAAAGTCCATGACTTTTGCATTTGGACTTACAATGAACATTTTTCTTGAATTCAGAGCCCTCTCCTAATTAGTGTAACGTGTGAAGTTTTTTTAAAGATAATATCAATTCCAACACTCCCAGAAATTTGGACAGCAGGCCCAGCGACAGGGTGGCACCCAAAAGGGTGGGAGTGGGGGTGGGTGGCATAGCCTGTAACCCCCTCAAGTTATTTCCACATTTGACTGGGCCACAGGGTGCTTAAGCGGAAGTCAGAACGGGAGCCTGTGGCCTGGATCTCCCATGTAACCACACATTTTTAAGAGCTATCTCAGAAGCTATGGTTTTCCAAATAATGCAACCCTGCAAAGCCCAGTTTAGATACTCCAGTTGCCATCTTAGCAAAAGGAGGCAAAACCTGGGCCCAGTTTGCCAACAAGAAAGGAAGGTGACAGCGGGATTCTGTGAGCTCCTCAAAATGGCAACTCCTCCTCCTGAACAGGAGGACAATTGGCAGCTACTTACTAAGCCTCAGCTGTAAAACCTAGTCGCCAGGGTCCCAGGGATGGATTGTGGAGATGAAATATTTAAGGCACTGTCACGGGGAGGGTTTTGGTTGTGATGACGTCCACTGCCCCTGGGAACATCAAGGTGCTGATGGGTCATTTGGAACAGTGCCAGAAACCAAAGGCGATGTCACAACTGTTCCAAACCATAGCAGTTAACGTTTGCTACCTCAAACTGTGCTCTGCCACTTGGGTGTTGTACAGAATTTTTTTTTTTTAATTGTAGTAAAATCCACATAACAAAATTTACCTTCTTAACCATTCTTAAGTAGTATTAAGTACATTCACATTGCTGTACAACCGATCTCCACAACCGTTTCATCTTACAGAGCTGAAGGTCTGTACCCATTGAACAAGTCACCCTCCCCCAGCCCCCGGCATCTGTCATTTCTACTTTCTGTCTCTATGAGTTTGACCTGAGTGGTTTTCTCTTTTCAGCAAAACTCGTCACTGGGTATGTCATTCCACACCACCAGCATTCCACAGCAGGCCTGTCTCACACTAGAGGAACAAAAGCAGGTAATAATTAGTCAGAGAGGGGGCCGCACCCATCCCCAGCTGCAGGTGAGGGCAGCTTTCAACACCCTGACTCACTCCCCCTTTGCAGCTGGGGCTTATTAAGTAGCTGCCAATTGCCCTCCTGGAAGGGGTGCCTCAGCTTCGGAGCCGCTGTTGGGCAACCGCGATTGTGTTTCTATCATTAGCCAACACAGGGGAGCTGAAGCTGGGTCCTGGTTATTCAGGGATCTCCGCAATTAGCGCAGCTCGTGTCGAGATGATTTGGCTCCCAACGACCTGATCTGAATAGATACTTGTCGTGGGACTCGAATGGACACATGAAATTGGGTTTTCAAAACACAGCTTCTGGGCTTCCCTGGTGGCGCAGTGGTTGGGAGTCTGCCTGTCAATGCAGGGGACGCGGGTTCGAGCCCTGGTCTGGGAAGATCCCACATGCCGCGGAGCAACTAAGCCCGTGAGCCACAATTACTGAGCCTGCGCGTCTGGAGCCTGTGCTCCGCAACAAGAGAGGCCGCGATAGTGAGAGGCCCACGCACCGCAATGAAGAGTGGCCCCCGCTCGCCGCAACTAGAGAAAGCCCTCGCACGGAAACGAAGACCCAACACAGCCATAAATAAATAAAATTTTAAAAAAAAAGAAATTGAAAATTGTATTAAAAAAAAACACACACAGCTTCCTGTGAGTGTGTGTGTGGGGACGTGTCAGGCCGCAGGGGTGAAAAGGGAGGAAGGAGGCGGCCTCTCCCCACAGGGGCCCTCACCCCACCTCCCACGTGACTCGCATACCTGCGGACACACAGCGCACGCACGCGCGCGCACGCACACGCACACACGCACGCACGCAGGATCTCCAGGCTTCCGCTGCCTCTCCCGTGCCTGCGCTGCAGCCACAGCGGGCTTCCTTTCGTTCCCCGTGCACCCGGGCCCGCTCTCCTGGGGCCTCTGCGGTCGTCGTGTCCCGCCTCCCTGCCCCGGGCCGCCCCCCAACGCTAAGCCGCGTCCCTGCGTGGCCAACGCCTTCTCAGCACCCAGGTCCCGCCTCAGATGCCATCTCTTTAAAGAGGCCTTTCCTTACCAACTGCCTGCTTGAGTGTCCCCAAAACGGACCCAGAAACAAGAATTTGGTGCAAGCCACTTATTTGGAAGGTGGTCCCAGGAGCACGACGAGGAGGTGGGGAAATAAGTCAGATAAAGGTCACCTCGGTGCTGCGGCTCCTGAGACTGGACGGACCACACCGCAGAACGTCCCACCAGTGGTTACGGGGTGTCTGCCTCAGAGTAATTCAAGAAGCCCTCCATGTCTTCGGCGTGTTTTTCTGCATCTGCACTTACGATAAAAGATCTTTTAAAAAGCCCCTCTGAGGGAGGAGGAGGCCGAGGTGTACATTCACCAGCTCCTGTTCCTCTCTGGCTGGTGCGTCTCCTGAGGCCACTTCTAGGCTGCTGGCGGTGGGGGCAGAGGAAGCCCTTGAGAGGCCCAGGAGGGCTTGTGCAAAAGGGGGACCGGGACCTCCGGAGTGGGTGGAGAGGACAGGAGGGGCACTGACGGGTCTGCTGTGCCCCTCGCCGCACAGTTCGCCACCCACATCCCAGGGGTAGAGCTGCTGCCACGCTGAAGAAGCTTACACCCCAGAGCCCCCCGCTGGCACAGGCCCCCTGCAAGCCCTGGAGGAGCCCTAGCCTTGTTTGGGGGTTGAATCATGTCCCCCCAAAAAGGCACATTGAAGTCCTAGCGCCCATACCTCAGAATTGGACCTTATTGGACATAGGGTCATTGTGGATGTGATTAGCCAAGATGAGGTCATGCTGGTGGGGGGAGGGATAAATTGGGACTTTGGGACTGACATATACACACTACTATATATAAAATAGATGACCAACAAGGACCTACTGTATAGCATAGGGAACTCTGCTCAATATTCTGTAATAACCTAAATGGGAAAAGAATTTGAAAAAGAATAGATACATGTATATGCAAAACCGAATCACTTTGCTGTACACCTGAAACTAACACAACATTGTTAATCGACTATACTTCAACATAAAATAAAAATTAAAAAAATAAAAAAGACAAGGTCATGCTGGAGGAGTGGGCCCCTGATCCAACAAGACTTATAAGAAGACGTCAACACAGGGACAATGCCATATGAAGGTGAGGATGGGGTCGTGCATCTACCAGCCAAGGAATGACTGGAGAGAGGCCTGGAACACATGCGCCCTCAGAGCTCTCTGAAGGAACCAACTCTGCCGACACCTTGGATTTCTAGCCTCCAGAACTGTGAGAGAATTGTTGAGGCTCCCAGTTTGTGATACTTTGTTACGGCAGCCCTGGGAAACTAATAGCCCATGTATTCTTTTTCTAAAAGAGGGTCCCCAAATAAGCTTCAGGCTCCACAAAACTGGGATCTGCCCTTGCCCATTTCCCTTATTTTCTTCCTAGTACATCTCTCTACCGGAAATCATCCTATCCAGATATTTGTTCAGTTCAGTCATGAACCATGACATGGGCTTTGTGAGAGCAGGGGCCGTATTTGTCTGTTTGCCACCGTGTCCCCAGCTCTCCGACAGAGCCTGAAGTGCTCACCAAACTTTCGCTGAGTAATAGTATTTAACTGGCTTCCAAGGGGGTTTGGATACATGGAGCACGGCATTGTTCCCGAACCAAACTTGGGTCTGCTCACCCAATAAAGCCAATATGCTGACACTGGGTTGTGGTGAAGGAAAGTACGCATTTACTGCTGGGCTCCAAGCAAGGAGTCCAAGTGGCTAGCGCTTAAAAGGCCCACACTCCCTGAAGGCTATCATCAGGAATGGTTTTTAGACAGGATAAGGGGGGGTTGGGGTGGGGTGCATGATCAGCTCGTGGACATTCTTCTGATGGGCTGGTGGTGAGGTCATCAGGAGGCAACATCATCCACCTTCTGGTTCTGGGGTCTGCGTGCTTGAGGGCAGCATACAGTTAACTTCTTCCACCTGGTGCGGATTTCAGTATCTGCAAAACAGCTCAAAGGACGTGGCTCAGAATATTATCTGTAGCCCTTGAGGAGAAACTAAAGATCCCTGACTTTGTTTAGTGGCTAAACTATTATTTTGTCTTGCTTGACTGTTTTCCTTTGCTTCTGCAGTTGCTCACTTCTCTGATTAAATTTATTCATTAGAACTCAGGGAAGGCCTAGGAGGATAAAGTTTTTCTATAAACAAGAGCCAGGCAGAGGACATGGGTGGGAGGGGTCTGTCCCAGAAAGGCCAGCATAAGGCAGACAATCCTAGAATGGAGTCCAGAGAAGCTGGTTGGCAGCCCTCACTTTACAGACCTTTCAAAAGTCATCCTTTCTTGATGAGGGTTGGTTCACAAAATCATTCAGGGTTGGCGGACCTGGCATGGTGCTATGGACTGAATGTTTGTGTCCCCTTGAGATTGCTATGTTGAAGCCCTAACCCCCAATGTGATGGCACTAGGAGGTGGGGCCTTTGAGAGGTATTAAGTTTATTTTATTTTATTTTTCTTTATTTCTTTATTTATTTTTGGCTGTGTTGGGTCTTTGTTGCTGTGCACGGGCTTTCTCTAGTTGCAGTGAGCGGGGGCTACTCTTCGCTGCGGTGTGTGGGCTTCTCATTGCGGTGGCTTCTCTTGTTGTGGAGCACAGACTCTAGGCGTGCAGGCTTCAGCAGTTGTGGCACACGGGCTTCAGTAGTTGTGGTGCACGAGCTTAGTTGCTCCGCGGCATGTGGGATCTTCCCAGGCCAGGGCTCGAACCCATGTCCCCTGCATTGGCAGGCAGATTCCTAACCACTGTGCCACCAGGGAAGTCCAAGAGGTATAAAGTTTAGATGAGGTCGTGAGGTGGGTGTGGGGAGCCTTCATGATGCGATTAGTGCCCTTATGAGGGGAGACACCAGAGCTTCCTCTCTCTACTCACACAAAAGAGGTCATGTGAGCACATGGTGAGGTGGTGACCGCTACAAGCCGAGAGAGGGGGTGTCAGACTGAAACCTACCTTGCCGGCACCTTGGTCTTGGACTTCCAGCCTCCAGCACTGTGAGAAATAAGTGTCTATTGTTTAAGCCCCCCAGTTGGTGCTATTTTGTTAAGGCAGCCAGAGCTGACTGAGAAAGATGGTATCAAGTAGTTCATGTAAGAAACATCTTAGATTTTTTTAAACTGACTGCAAGGAAGGTGATTTAAAAAAGGGTTACCTATCCAGCATGCTGTGTTAACGATCAGACCTCACCTGGAGTCTTGGGTCTAGCTCTAAGAGAGAAAAGCTTTCCAACAATCAGAATGGCCTCAGAAAGGCCGGGGCCGGCCTGCAAAGCAATGAGGTGCCCTTCTCTGCAGAGGCTTCTTAAGAGATGGTGCCTCCCAGTAAGAGACGGAGCAAAAGGATTCTGGTCCCAGGGCCTTGGAGTCAGGTGTCGCCAGGGGGCCCTTTTGATCTCGGAGAGGCAGCAGTGAGTGGTGGCATGAAGTGAGATCTTAGTTCCCTGCCCAGGAACTGAACCTGGGTAGCCTGGATGAAAACCAGGAATCCTAGCCACCATAACCCCTGGCTCCTGCCCCCAGTGAAAAATGCATTTCTCACGAGGCAAAAACTGTAAAAACAGATACAAAGTTTATTATTAGAGACATAGCACAACAACAAGTGGGAGAGCACACAGAGAAACAGTTTGCTTACTTAAGACAGCAGCAAGGCAGAGATGCCCACCGGAGAGCAAGGGTGTGGAGAGCAAGGGTGTGGGCGTCCTCCCTAACGAGGAGGAAGGCAGTAAAGAGGTGGTGAAGTCATCTATTTAGGGCAGTTCTGCCGGCTCTTTGTTTACCTTTGGCCAATTATCTGGTTTCTGTTTCCACACCTGATCTGCCTCAGGACCCTCTCCAACATGCACGCGCAACTTTTTTCCAAGATGGATTCCAGCCCAGAGGCCTATGTGATGGCCTTAACATCACATATTATGGGGTGGTGCCCCTTCCTTTTTGCCCCCAAGGAGCCTTTCTGTGCATGTGCAATGTTTCCCTTGCCCCAAGGATGGGAAATGTATGACCTCTTGATCTTTTAACAGGGTTTAGTCCCACTCTATCCCTGCCATAAAAAGGTCCAAAGTCTGGTTATTTACCCTATTTCTGTTGCTGGTAAATATGTAGTCCTGGAGCCCGTTTGTCTCTTGCTTCAGGAAATGTAAACAGGGGGCTGGTAATGAATGTCCGGCCTGGAGCCCATCTTCTTCTCACCCCAGAAGTGTGAACAGGAGGCCAGTTGTAAGTGTCTAGCCTGGAGCCCATCAATCTCCTGCCTCACTTTCCCCTTGGGGAGTCATTCCTTGTAGGAATGAAGGTGGGTCACTGGGACAGGACCCCAAAAAGGCCTGCTTCATGGGGAAGTAATGTTAACATCTGACCAGGGACAAAAATCACCCCAATCCACCTGATGAGAGAAAATCTTAGAGGCAGATATTTGACAGCTGTTAATAGTGGTAGTCTCTGAAAAGCAAGATTATGGATGACATATACCTTTTTGCTGCCTTTCTGTAAATGTCTACAGATTCCTTTAGCAACAGAAAAATAAATGAGCAAAGTTATCCACACGTGTATTAAATGGCTCTCCCATAGCAAAGTTGGTCATTCTATCCTGGCTCCTCACTTAATCCTTTCTTGTGCCAACCAATAGCCAGCACTCAAGAGTACTTAAGTCCTCTCTCCTTTCCTGAGTCACCGTTGTTTTGCCCTGTGACTACGCTTGGGGCGTTATTTAAACCCTAGACCTTTAAACTTTCCATAATTGTGCTTTGTTTCCTTAAAGAAAGGGGTTTTCAGTGGATAAGACTTGCCCAACTCTGCCTCTCTCTAGCCATGGGCAAGTTTCTTTATTTGCAAACTGAGGATAAACAGTCACACATCCCTCCCAGGGCTACAGTGAGAAGTGAATGAGTTAAAATGTGGGAAGGCTGGCAGCTCACAGCCACTGTCTCTCAGCCTCGAGGTAATGACCCGTGAGGCCACCGGGAGTGCAGGTGTGACGGCTCTGCACGGCCCCTCCTCTGCAGAGGTTAGGGGTCATCGATGTCACAGATGGAGCTTGGGACAGGAGCAATGCTGTGACGCCCTGCCCTGGAGAGTGAGGAGGACAGAGGCAAGACCAGACCACCAACCTGGCCTGTTATGGGGCTTGAAAGTACCTGAGGGTCTGCCGGTCAACCTGGAAGAGGCTGACCAGGTGTCATGGATCTGATGAAGAGGCTGGTAGAACATGAAGGGACAGTGGCACAGCTAGGAGTAGATGGCTTTGACTGACAGACATTTAGGTTCTGTGGTCTCGTGGGGCAGAACACCCTCTCCCCCAAAGGCTACCTGCCTCTCTTTTGCTCCTTGTCCCCGCCCACCCCCCCATGTAAAATAACCACCGAGCCACAGACCCAGGCACAGCTCTCGCCAGCCCTTTCCCTCCTTTTTCTTCACAGCACTTACCACTTGTTCTATTTGATGTGTGTGTGCATAACATACACATACCTGGACTTACTGACTCTGCCCTTTTCTTCTCCCCATGCCCTCCCTCACCGTGGGAGGGGGAGACGCCCTTGGGGGAGGGACTTGAGTTTTGCTCTGAGCTGTACTGTCCGCAACTAGCACTGAACCTGCTCACAGTTGCCAGTCAAGAAATATTGGTTGAATCAATTCATGAAATCTCTCCTCCCACTTACATTACTGCTTTTCAGTTTCTGATTTCAAGTTACGAGTGGACTATGGACTGCAAACTACTATATCTACTGTGCCCTGATGCTGATTAAAAAAAAAAAAAAAAATCAATCTTTAGACTCACCTGAAATGAACTTGACTTGATTTTCATCTGGCATCTGAACCTGTTACAGGTCCCAAGTGAGAACAAATTTAGCATCCTTTAAGATTTGAGACCTCACGTAAATCCCAAAGTCTTCCCTTTCTTCCAGCTTTGTCACGCACTAAGCAGTGGGAAGGAGGGTTCCTGGCATTTGTCCCTCATCCCCTTTGCTGCTAATCATATGCTGTTCTCCCTTGCCGGATCAGCCTCTTGACCTCAAATGCCTCTACTGCTCTCCTGCAGGGATGAAAGGAGCCTGTGAAGTTCCACTGGGGCAAATTTTAATTGTCGTGTGTCAGCTCATCCCACAGCCAGCTGCTTGGACTTGGCTGCAGGGGAAGGAAAGGAAGGAGGGGGGAAAGTGTGGCACCAAAGCTGTCACTGGGCTAATAACTCTCCAAAGACTTCACCTTGAGAATGAGGGTGGCAGGCACATCTGGACTGCACCTGATCTCCAGGGTGGCCTTGTTTGCTCAGTCAAGATCATCAGGAAGCCAGCGTTGGCAGATCTCGCTTTTGCTTTCTCTCTTTTTTTCAACGTAACTGAGGCTTTAGCTGGTCGTGTAATTTACCTTAGTACAGCATGCAATATAGTCAATATTATTATAATAATTTTGTATGGTGACAGATGCTTACTAGACATTGTGGTGGTCAATTCATAATGCATATAAATGTCAAAGCACTATGTTGTACACCTAAAACTAATATAATACTGTATGTCAACTATATTTCAATAAAAGAAAAAAATCACCTGGGGAAATTTAATGAGCTGCAGCTCCCCAAGCCCCATCCAGGAACTCTGATTCAACAGGTCTGCAGTGAGGCCCAGGTAGCATTTTTTAAAAAAATTTTATTGAAGTTGAATTACAATGTTGTGTCAATTTCTCTGTACAGCAAAGTGATTTAGTTATATATATATATTCTTTTTCATATTCTTTTCCATTATGGTTTGTCACAGGATATTGAATATAGTTCCCTGTGCTACACAGTAGGACCTTGTTGTTTATCCATCTATATATGACAGTTTGCATCTGTTAACCCCAATCTTCCAATCCTTCCCTTCCCCACTCTCCCCATCCTTGGCAACCACAAGTCTGTTCTCTATGTCTGTGAGTCTGTTTCATTTTCACAGATATGCTCATTTGTGTTGTATTTTAGATTCCACATATAAGTGATATCATACGGTATTTTGTCTTTCTCTTTCTGACCTTCTTTGCTTAGTATGACAATCTCTAGGTCCATCCATGTTGCTGCAAATGGCATTATTTCATTCTTTTTTATGGCTGAGTAACATTCCATTGTATACATGTACCACATCTTCTTTATCCATTCATCTGTCAATGGACATTTAGGTTGTTTCCATGTTTTGGCTATTGTAAATACTGCTGCTATGAACACAGGGGTGCATGTATCATTTTGAATTATAGTTTTGTCTGGATATATGCCCAGGACTGGGATTGCTGGATAATATGGCAACTCCCATTTTTAGTTTTTTGAGGAACTGCCATACTGTATTCCATAGTGGCTGTACCAATTTACATTCCTACCAACAGTGTAAGAGGGGTCCCTTTTCTACACACCCTCTCCAGCATTTATTATTTGTAGACTTTTTAATGATGGCCATTCTGTCCAGTGTGAGGTGGTACCTCATTATTGTTTTGATTTGCATTTCTGTAATAATTAGCGATGAGCATCTTTTCATGTGCCTATTGGCCATCTGTATGTCTTCTTTGGAGAAATGTCTATTTAGGTCTTCTGCACATTTTTTGATTGGGTCATTTGAGTTTTTTTGTTACTGAACTGTATGAGCTGTTCGTATATTTTGGAAATTAAGCCCTTGTCGGTTGCAACATTTGCAAGTATTTTCTCCCAGTCCATAGGTTGTCTTTCACTTTGTTTATGGTTTCCTTTGCTGTGCAAAAGCTTGTAAGTTTGATTAGGTCCCATTTGTTTATTTTTGCTTTCATTTCTATTTACTCGGAAGACTGCCAGGTAGCATATTTTTAAGAGCCTCAGTTGATTCTTGTGTCATCCAGAGTTGAGAAATCCTGACAGAGGATTCAAAGGCCTTTTGTAGCATTACGATTTGATAGTCTTGAGAAGGAGACGAAAAGTAAACTGTAGGTAATATTTTGCAAGATAAAACACATGCTAATGCTGCTGGATAACCTGAGATCCCCTGCGATGTGGAGAAATACCCGTTGTTCTCTAGGATTCAAAAGAATTGGAAAAGCACAGTGCAAACACTGGCTTCTGATTATGCCTAAGGAGGGATGTGAGCGTACTCTAAGGTTCCTAGAGTTAAACATTTGCCCATTTTCTTAAATCTTTTACTTCCGAGGCTGGGCAACACGATAGCTATTTCTTTGCCTCCACCCTATCCATTTAAAAATCACTATTTAAAATATACATGGACAGGACTTTCCCTGGTGGTTCAGTGGTTAAGACTCTGCGCTTCCACTGCAGGGGGCGCGGGTTCGTTCCCTGGTCAGGGAAGTTCTGCATGCCGTGTGGTGCGATCAAAAATAAATAAATAAATAAATAAATAAAGTCTTGTCTGTCAGAACATCAGAGTTTACTGAGTGGCAACTGTGTAGAGAGGTTTCTGATACTAGTTGCTTGAGTTCAAAGAAAAAAATGTTATTCCCTATTTAATAAAGATTATTATTATTACAACTCACACTAGTTAATGATTTAGAAGGCATTTTGGTAGTTCCCCAGGGGACATGACACAGAAGTCCATCTCCTGCCCCCAAAGCCAGTAGGATGTAGGAGAAGGACAAAGTCTTTAGAGTTAAGACAGTCTCGGGTTTGAATTTCCAGATGCCACTTATTAGCTGTGTGGCAAGACAAGTTGTTCAACCTCTCTGAGCCTCAGTTTTCTCAAATATAAAGTGAAGATACTATATGTCTCAGTTTTAATGTATTAGTAAAGATACAGTTTGTAAGTCCACCTTCCTCTTCTTCCCCCATCCCATGCCACCAGCAATAATAACAAAGCCTGTGACATTTTGTGTGTCAAGGCACATATGCTCCAAACCTGTGCTGTGCAAGGTGCAAAATTAAAGTGGCACAAATAATGTCATTTTTAATAAATGAATCTAAGCTGGACTACAAACTGAGTTTGGCAATAAAGGGTCAGAGAATCTGAATGCTGCTTCAACATCCAAGTTCTAAGTGAGCTGAGAGTAATAAACGAGGCAGCTGGAAAAAAGCAGATATGAAGTAGATGATCAAAAAGTATTTGTTGAATTAATTAATTTGTTTTTGACCCCTTTTCAGATAGGGCTTTTTTATTTGAAAAACAGACTTCCTTATACATACGCTGCAAAACAGGGCTTCTACAGTTCCCTAAATTAAGCTATTTCCATCACCCGGTATCTCCACTTCTAAAGGCCTCGATTATTGTGAAACTCATTTAGCTTTCTGCATTATTAGTTTTGAGAAAGTTCAAGCTAGCAAAACCTCCTGGAGTTAGGAAGACCCATTGTCTATTTACCAGGCTCACTCACAGTTAGCCAGAGTAGAAGAGCAGGTTTTCCTGTCTGTGTAAAGATGGTAATTAGAATTTCGGTTGTAATAAATATATATTATCTCCTCTTTAAAACTTTCTGCTTTAGAGAGAGAATGCTTGTGTGGGCCAAGCTCTTAGAACCAGTTTCTTTTGAATGCCTTGAGCACATTCAGGGGCTCCTTAGCCACGGAGAAGTATTGCCAAAAGGACTTCTGATCAGCAATAACTAAATGCCTGAGGAAGCCCCACCTTCAAAGCTTTGCTGATTTCTCTTCAGAGAGCCATGAGCTGCGAAGTTCCAGTTTGGCAGATTCCTGGGGTGGAAACAACACAAAATCTCCAGCAAATCTCCCCTATGTTAGCTGTGCTTTGTGCCATAGAGCAAAGCGATTCAATTGTGCTATGAAAAAGTTACTTTGTTCTTATTATGTGTCAAGTGCTATAATGCAAAAATGAATTAAGGACTCTGCCATTGAGAATCTAGTACTTAAGCAGAGAGTGTTTAACGGCCACAGTCCAGGTCAGCACAGTCTGAGCAGAAAGTGGAGGGAGGGCTTGGGCAAGGCTTCTCACGATGGGTATTTCAAGCCCAGAAGTGGGTCTTGTGTTTGGGTGGAGGGAGGAGGTGGGTAATGGGAACACCGTGAGCCAGGGCTGAGATGTGAAAGAACATGATGTTCCACTGGAATGGCAATATACCCAGTCAGTGGAGAGAGGGCAGGACAGGTGCCAAAGGTGGATTGATGTCAGATTACAAAGGCCCATGCATAATTAGACCAATGTGTTTAGGCCACAGGAGGATGCTGAGCTGAGAAGTGACGTGATTAATTAGTATCTTTTGAAGGCAACCCTGGTTTTATTGTATAAGAGACTGGAATAGGAGATGAAATAGGAGGCCAGAGTAAACTTATGAAAGGCGACGACAGCTTGAGCTAGGTCAGTGTCTGTGAGAATAAATACATCTAAATAATAAGTGCCTGATCACTGATCAGAAGAACTGAAGATGCCTTCCACCTTCCCAGCTTGGGTGATGAGGACTGTGGGAGACAGAGCAGGTGTTCAGGTAGAGGGGAGGGAAGCTGAGGAGCTGTCGAGTTTCTCCCTCCTGAGACTTACTGTGTGTGGTCTTGGAAAATAGAACGTCCTTGGCTGTGACGTAACGTGGACTGCTTATCTCCACACCTAAGAAAGAGTTCTTTGGAACACACTTTGCTGAGTTCCTCCCTCCCTCCCCCTCTCAGGGGCAAGGCCTACCTGGCAGTGGAACCGGACTGCATGGCCAACATGCCGTCTAAGGAAACGTTCCAGAAGGCAGCATTGGTCCAGACAACCTCGATGGCTGCAGGCATCTTTGAAGCTCATATTCTCCCAGGAAGAGAGAATGATATTAGTGTTGGGCTAATTTAAATAACAAAATTCCGCTCCCACTCACCTCTTCAACCTTATTTTCTCACCACTGACCAGACGGGAGGACAGCATGAGCAAAACGCCTGGTGTTTTAGGGGAAAAAGAAAGAGAAAAGAGTGGCTGGCTTATCCTCAGGTATACTGGGCTCTATGCACCTCTTTACTTTTAAGTGACCCACGTTTTCAATATTGATACTCCTATTGTTTTAAATTTTTGAAATGTTTATTATAAATAAAATCAGATGAAGAATCATGAATTACAGAAAAAATTTTCATAAGTTTTTTAAAAACCTTTTTTTAAAATAAATTTATTTATTTTTACTTATTTATTTTTGGCTACGTTGGGTCTTTGTTGCTGCGCGTGGGCTTTCTCTAGTTGCAGCGAGCGGGGGCTACTCTTGGTTGCGGTGTGCAGGCTTCTTGTTGCGGTGGCTTCTCTTGTTGCGCAGCACGGGCTCTAGGCACGTGGGCTTCAGCAGTTACGGCGCGTGGGCTCAGTAGTTGTGGCTCACGGGCTTAGCTGCTCCGTGGCATGTGGGATCTTCCCAGACCAGGGCTCGAACCCGTGTCCCCTGCATTGGCAGGCAGGTTCTTAACCACTGTGCCACCAGGGAAGCCCTAAAAAAACTTTTTAACTGAAGTGAACATACTTACAGAAAAGAGCTGTGATAAGCAAACGGTGCAATGAATTATCAGTAAGAAAACACATGCATGAAGCCACCACCAGATCAAGGAGGGCATGGCCAGCATCCCAGAGGCCGCCCCACTTGGTGCTCCTTCCAGGCACTGCCCTGCAATAGTAACCATCAACCTGACTTCTAATGGTATCGATCAGTTGCCTTTTTGAATTTTATACATTAATAAGTAGAATCGCACAAGATGATTTCAAGACTGGCTTCTTCCTCTCAATATCTGTGAGAATCACCCGTGTTGTTGCATATAGTTCATCATTGCTGTGTAGTATTCTACATGTATTTTTCATGGTGCATGAAAACACCATGTTTATCCATTCTACTGTTGATGGATATTTAGGTTGTTTCCATTTTTGGTCAATTATGAATTTTGCTATTTTGGTGTATGCACTTCTGTTGGATACATATGTCAGAGTGGAACTGCTGGGTTATAGGCTATTCACATGCCCCTTTATCTTTTCTCATATGACAAAGTGAGATTTCTATTACCCAATGAATCAACATTTTTAGTTCTCACGTGGAGGGAGGGGCTGGGCACAGCCAGCAGTCTAATTTTGACAGTCTTGTTGTCTAAGAAAGGTAATTCATTTCACATTTATTAAATGCTTCCTGCAATGCAGGCACTGGGCTGGATGCTAAGGAGACAAGACTGACAGGATCCCTTCCTCATGAAACTTAGCAGGACACCCCAAGTCAGACAACTATAATGCCTGCACATTTAACTGAATATTTTTGTTTGTCCTTATTTTGTAAAAATTAAAAATGCTGATATCAGTGATAAGCATAGGTCTCATGGACCTAAAGCAATGGAGTTAAGGGTAGCCTCTGAATGATGTGGGATTCCATTTTATCCCAAATCTATCTGGCCTCTCAGCTTTGGGATGTGAGCAGTGCAAAAATGTATGCAAATCCATTCAGTTCCTGAGTTCAGGCAGTGAGAACTTCAACAGTGAGAGATATTAACAATGACTAAAGATTGTGCCTAACAGGTAACTAGGTGCTTTCTAACTATTTTAGCTTTTGGAAATAAGTTCCTCCTGTAAACACAGCTTTGATGTGTTTTCAGCAATATCCTGTGGCTGAATGTGAGAGCACACCTGTCCTTAGTTGCTCAGACACCAGCCCCTCTCCCATCTGCAGGTCTCTATTGTCAGTTAGCTCATGTATTCCCTTCCTGCATTTCCCTCTCGGCCTTCAGGACTCAGCTGAGACATCATTTTCTCTGGAGAACTTCTCCTGGACCCCACTGCCCTTCCTCTGTGCTCCTCCTAATGAATGGCATCTATTCTTATCCCTTCACAGTCATTCTCAGGCTGTTTTGCAACTGCCTCTTGACTTGTTTCACTGTATTAATTAGGACATTAATTTGGCTGCTTTAACAGAGATCAAAATATAATTGCTTAAGCACGATAAAGGTCACACATAAAAGTCCAGGCCAACTGTGTCTGAGCAGTGAGAAAACTGCTCCACAAGTGCCCAGGGACCTTGGTTTTTTATGTCTTATTGCTCTGTCACCCGCCAGAATGTCTCCATTTACACGGTCAAAGCTGGTTCATCATCACTTCATCACATTCTAGCCCTGGAAAAGGAAAAGTGGAATTAGGAGAGCAAGCAGAGTTTTCCTCTTTTTTAAACCAGTTGTGGTTTCTGAGGACATTCCCAGAGTCTGCCTATGGGCTAAGATGCATGAGTTCAAGGCAGGCTGCCCCCAGTTAACGAAGGGTTCGCATTCCAAGCTGCTTCTTTTTTTGGGGGGGGGGGCGGGGGGCCGTGGCCCTCACTGGGCAGCACGCGGTATCTTAGTTCTGCGACCAGGGATTGAACCCATGCCCCCTGCAATGGAAGTGCGGAGTCCTAACCACCGGACTGCCAAGTCTCCAAGCTGCTGCTTCTTTTTAAGGATGTGACCAGAAGCTGCACTCATCACCTGAGTTCATATTACACTAGCCAGAACTTAATCACTCTCCTACTAAAAGGAAGAAGGGACGAATGGCTATTATGGGACAATCAGCTATTTTTGCTAACAAATTAGGCAGAAACTAGGCAACAAACTAGGCCAAATTAGGCAGTAAGTTCTGAGTTTGTTCACCATTATGTTATCAGTGCTCAGCACAAAGTACTTAATGAAATTGCCTCATCTTTCAGGATGCTAGAACAGAGGATACAACTCCAGATGTTTCTCAACACAGGACTGGACGTTGTTCACAAGAGAAAGAAAAGCTGGACAGCTGTAGACCAGAATTCAGACTCTTCTTACGCATGTATATACACAGGTGATTTTGAACAAGCTCTGAACCTTATTCTTTTTAATGGGGATGCCATCCGATCCCCATTGTGTGGGGAATAAGAGTTGGGAGGATTAAGGAGAACATATGACAGTGTCTAGCACACGGATGGTACTTAGAACACGTTACCTTTCCTTCCTTATGGAGAAGGGCTGGCACTATCCACTGTGACATTAGCTGGTTAGCTTTCTGCCCAATAACTGCCTGCTGTCCAACCTACATAGCAGCTGATTTGCAAAGCTGATGGACATGCAGCCTATTTGATCTCTGATGCGGTCGACATTTTATGTTTAGGCTAAGCTAAACTACCAGAAAGTTCGGTACGTAGACCTAATTGTCTAGAAACTGTCAAGAAAATTCAATCGTCAAGAAAATCTTTGCTTTCCCTCATAACCTACATATATGATATACCAGACTGTGTCTCTCTTTTTTGACCATGTGGCTTGCGGGATCTCAGTTCCCTAACCAGGGACTGAACCCGAGCCACGGCACTGAAAGCCCGGAATCCTAACCACGAGGCCACCAAGGAACTCCCCGTGTTTCTCTTTTGATTTGGCTGATATCAAGCACAATCAAATCTACTACTCAAATTTAATAACTGTTTAAGACCTTCTGGCCCACACTTCTAATTTAACTTTCATTCCTAATCATCTATGCCTAGGACATGATCCTGATTTGCTTTTTCTTTCGGTCTTCCTTCCTCTGGAGTCCTACAGCACCCTCCTTTCTATGCCCCTTCCTTGGGCATTGTGATATTCTGTTTAGATGTCTGTATCCATCTGTGAACTCCTTGAAAAAAAGGACTGTGTCTTACTTACCTGACTTGCTTTGATCTATTAATATTTTCTCCATCTTATCAATTACATTCTTAAAAGTAGCATAAACATTTTTATAGACTGAGGTGGAGGAGAAATTTTGGAAGGAAAAAAAGTAGGTAACCAAAGCCATCTATACAACCTAAGAATACACCGTGAGCAGCACTGTAAACAAGGAATGAGATGAAACACGACACAAATTAAACCCTCCCGAAAGTATCAGCTAGAGACTTGTGAAAGGCGCACAGAGGACAGTGTGAAGGGGCTCCCAACTGGCTGAATCTGGGACAATCTGAACATCATATAATGAGAGTAACGGATAACACACTGCAGAAATAGTAATACCTGAGTTTGACGAGGAATGGGATATTTACATAGTTTCCAAGTACCTCCACACAACACACGTATGAATTACAAAGGAAAAGAGTAACTTCACAGTGTAAGAAGCTTGGCAGAACCACCTTAATTAAGTGACCAAAGTGACCATCACCAGTATTGGGGCAAATCGAAATTGCACATCACCTGACACGATGCAGTGAGAAGAGCATCGCCTCATGATATTCCTGCCAAAGATGCACAACCTGTGTCTAATCACGAGGAAACATCAGACAAATCCAGATTGAGGGCATTTTACAAAGTAACTGGGCTGTAACCTTCAAAAGTGTCAAAAGTCAAGACAGGAGCTGTTCCAGACTTTAAGGAAACTAAAGAGAAACGGCAACCGGTTGCAATAGCTAATTCTAAACTAGATCCCTTTGTTATAAAGGACATTATTGGGACAACTGGAGAAACCTGAATGGAGCCTGAGGATTACATGGCAGCAAAGTATCACAGCTGATGTCCTGATGTTGATGGCTGGTTATGTAGGGAAATATCCTGGTGTGTAGGAAGTGTACATTAAAGTATTTAGGGGTGATGGGGCATCAGGATGGCAAATACTCTCAGACGGTTTGGGGGGCGGGGGAGTTCTTTCTATTGTGACTGCAACTTTCCTGTGGTACAGTCAAGGTTGTTTCAAAATAAACATTCTATTTAAAAAGTATCTGTTATTTTATTTTGACAGTTAAAATTTTTTTTCTTTTTCTTAAACAGGAGGTATAGGGTGTTTCCGTACAAGGTTGGCCAGATGGGAAGAATCTTTAGCTCTGACTTGGCCTCATTAATCTGAGGATAAAATGCTTATGTGAGACCACATCTGTGTCAGGTTGAAAGTGGATAATAGCTCAGAGCACGTGGGTATCTCTGGCAGCTCGATGCACTGGACTCCTTGAAGGCCTGCTGCTGAAGTCACCGGCTGAGGGACCACTGCAGAGCTTCATACATCGCTTGATCCTGAGAGGAGAGGACAGAATATAGAGCTGGTCACTGTTTGACATGGGTTTACCTGTGTTTCCCAAAATTCAGATGTTGAAGTCCTCACCCCCAGTACCTCAGACTGTGACTGGATTTGGAGACAGGGTCTTAAAAGTGGTGATTAAGTTAAAATGAAGTCACTAGGGTGGGCTCTACTACATCCAATACAACTTGGTGCCCTTATAAGAAGAGATGATTAAGGACTTCCCTGGTGGCGCAGTGGTTAAGAATCCTCCTGCCAATGCAGGGGACATGGGTTCGAGCCCTGGTCCAGGAAGATACCACATGCTGCGGACCAGCTAAGCCCGTGCGCCACAACTACTGAGCCTGTGCTCTAGAGCCCACGAGCCACAACTATGAGCCTGCATGCCACAACTACTGAAGGCTGCGCGCCTAGAGCCCGTGCTCCGCAACAAGAGAAGCCACCGCAATGAGAAGTCGCGTGCGGCAACGAAGAATAGCCCCCACTCGCCACAACCAGAGAAAGGCCACACGCAGCAACGAAGACCCAACACAGCCAAAAATAAATAAATAAATTAATTAATTAAAAAAAAAAAAAAAGAAGAGATGATTAAGACACAGACACGCACAGAGGGAAGACCATGTAAAGACACAGGGAGAAGACCATCATCTCCAAACAGGGCCCAGAAGAAACCAACCCTGCCAATACCTTGATCTTGGACTTCTAATTTCCAGATCTGTGAGAAAATAAATTTCTGTTGTTTAAGCCACCCAGTTGGTGGTACTTTGTTATAGCAACTGGAGCAAAGAAAGAGAGGTGGCCTTACCTCCCTGATTTAAATTCCATACACACTCCTTTTTACAGGGAATGCCCATGACTCTTATAATTGTTGACTAAAGTTTGCTGTAAAAATCAGATTAGAAGATTCTTATGTCTATATCTATTTAATGAAGAAAGCAAAATTCTAAACTGTACTGGGTCCAGATGAGAATGGGAGGCAGAAGCAGAGGCTTCTTATACTACATTAACATTTGTAAGAAACTGCCAGAGCATTTTCCAATTGGTGGTATCATCTTACATTTTCAGTAACAATGTATGAGAGTTCTAGTTGCTTCACATCCCTGCCACCATTTGGTGCTGTCAGTCTTTTATTTATTTATGTATATATTTTTGGCTGTGTTGGGTCTTCGTTGCTGCGCACGGGCTTTCTCTAGTTGCGGTGAGCGGGGGCTACTCTTTGTTGCGGTGCGCGGGCTTCTCATTGCGGTGGCTTCTCTTGTTGCGGAGCACGGGCTCTAGGCATGTGGGCTGCCGTAGTTGTGGCACACGGGCTTAGCTGCTCCGCGGCATGTGGGATCTTCCCGGACCAGGGCTCGAACCCATGCCCCCTGCATTGGCAGGAGGATTTTTAACTACTGCACCAACAGGGAAGTCCTGTTGTCAGTCTCTTAAATTTTAGTCATTCTGGTAGATGTGTAGCGGATTCTCACTGTGGTCACACTAACTTTTTTTTTTTTTTTTTTTTGGTGAGGCTTTGGAGCAACAAGATTTCTCATCTATTGCTGGTGGGAATGTAAAATGGTACAGCCATTCTGGAAGACAGTTTGGCAATTTCTTACAAAACTAAACATGCTCTTACTAGAAAATCCAGAAATCATGCTCCATGGTATTTAACCAATTGAGTTGAAAATGTATGTCCACACAAAAACATGCACACAAATGTTTATAGCAGCTTTATTCATAATTGCCAAAACCTGAAAGCAACCAAGATGGCCTTCAGTTTGTGAATGGATAAATTCTGGCACATCCAGACAATGGAATATTTAGTGCTAGAAAGAAGTGGACTGTCAAGCCATGAAGGACAGAGAGGAACCTTAAATGCGTATCACCGTGAAAGAAGTCAACCTGAAAACACTAATGTATGATTCCAACTGTATGACATCCTGGAAAAGGCAAAGCTATAGAGACAGTAAAAATATCAGGGGTTGGGGGAGGGTGTGTTGAGCACAGAGCAGTGAAACTATACTGTAAGACACTATGGTGGTAGATTTATGTCATTACATATTTGTCAAATCCCACAGAACAGGGGTCCCCAACCCCTGGTACTGGTCTGTGGCCTGTTAGGAACTGGGCCGCACAGCAGGAGGTGAGCGGCAGGTGAGCGAGTGAAGCTTCATCTGTGTTTGCAGCCACTCCCCATCGCTCGCATTACTGCCTGAGCTCCGCCTCCTGTCAGCATTATGGTGAGTTGTATAATTATTTCATTATACATTACAATATAATAATAATAGAAATAAAGTGCACAATAAATGTAATGCACGTGAATCATCCCAAAACCATACCCACCCCCCGCCACGCCAACCCCAGTCCGTGGAAAAACTGTCTTCCACGAAACCAGTCCCTGGAGCCAAAAAGGTTGGGGACCGCTGCAGTAGAATGTACAACACAAAGAATGAATCCCAATGTAAACTATGGGCTTTGGGTGATAAAGATGTGTCAACATAGGTTCAACAAATGTAAAACTCCTGGTATAGGACGCAGATAGTAGGGGAATTGGGGTATGTGTGCCGCGTGCACAGCAATATTTGGGATCTCTGTATTTTCTGCTCAATTTTTCTGAAAGCCTAGAACTGTTAAAAAAAAAAAAAAACTTATTAAAACGAAACTGGGCTTCCCTGGTGGCGCAGTGGTTGAGAATCTGCCTGCCAATGCAGGGGACACGGGTTCGAGCCCTGGTCTGGGAAGATCCCACATGCTGCGGAGCAACTGGGCCCGTGAGCCACAACTACTGAGCCTGCGCGTCTGGAGCGTGTGCTCCGCAACAAGAGAGGCCGCGATAGTGAGAGGCCCGCGCACCACGATGAAGAGTGGCCCCCGCTTGCCACAACTAGAGAAAGCCCTTGCACAGAAACGAAGACCCAACACAGCCAAAAATAAATAAATAAAAAATAAAAATAAAGGAATTCCTTAAAAAAAAAAAAAACCAAATTATATTCTATATAGCGAAATACTTGAAGCAGCGGTAGCAGTCACTTTTTGGCAAACCTCAAGTACAGAATCCAGACACTGACATCTGTACTCAAGGCATCAGGCAGCAGTGAGGATGGCTCGAACAAAGCAGAGCAGTCACTGGGATGCAAGACAATCTAGCTGTGGACTCTCCACCATTTATTCTTTTTTCTGATTACTAGTAAGAAGGCTATAATCAAAAACCTCCCCAAAACAAAAGTCCAGGACCAGGTGGCTTCACTGTCGAATTCTAACGAACATTTTTTTTTTTAACTGAGGTAAAACTGGTATATAACATTATATTAGTTGCAGATATACAATATAATACAATATTTGTGTATACTACAAAGTGATCGCCACTCTCTGTGGTCACACTAACATTTTAAGTGTTGGAAGGCAATTCCATTCCTGTACACTTAACCCCAAGAAATGTTTGCAGTATGTTTTTGTTTTTCCGACCCTTTAAAATCTTAAAGAAAACATCTGCTTTTGTTAAATTATTCTTTTGAATAAGTAAAATGTTCATAAGATTCAAAAATATAGAAACAGTTATAAAGTGAAGAATGTCTCTTTCCTACCCTGCCCCGCATCAATGCATCCTCCTGCATATGCAAGCAAACAAGAATAGTCATTATTTTTTCCTTTTTCCACTTTTTTATATAAACAGTGGCATTTCATCCACATGATTTGTACTCTTTAATATAAACATATTTAACAATATATTTAGGAGATATTCTTCAGTCTTTTTATAGTGGTTACATCATAATTTATTACATCATTTAGAGTCAAACTTCAGCTATTACTACACACAATACTCCAACGAGTAACTATATTTCTGAGGAAAGGAGCTGCTGGATCAAGCTCTGTTGTGATTATAATTCGGGCCATGCAAAAGGGCCATACTGAGCCAACACCTCACCAGCTATAAGCAACTGTTTCCACATATCCTGGACAACAGGGTGTGATCAAGTTTTGAGATTTTTGCCAAATGACAGGTAAAAAGTGGTATCCTAGTTGCTTTTCTTTTACTACCAGTAAATGGAGAATTTTTCCATATGTTTAACAAGCTCATTTCCTTTTCTGTGAAGGGCCTGTTCATATTCTTTGCCCATTTTTTAAAAATCTTATCAATTTCTAGTCATCTTCTATGTGTGCAGGAGATTAGCCCTTTGTGATATGAGCTGCAAATATTTTTCCATCTGATCATTTGTCCTCTGAAAACATTTTTTTTAACTAAGAAGTTTTTATTTTTACGTATCAGATTCTTCCACCTTTTCACTTATGGTGGCTGGGTTTTATGTTGAGAGAAAAAAAGGAACTCCTACTTGAGGTTATAGAAAAATCTCCCTGTTTTCTTCTAATATTCTGATGGTTTTAGTTTTTACATTTAAATCGTTGATTTATTTGGAATTTATCCTGGTACAAAGTATGAGTTCAACTTTAATTTTTAGAGACGGCTTCCCCATTGTCCCAATATTAATCACTGAATTGTCTCCTTACTGGTACTGGTGTGAGGAACATTATACATTACATCTCTTTATATAAATTATGTATTATATTAGGATCCGTTCCTGAACTTTATATCCTGCTCCATGTGTCTGTTGATTCATGTGTCACTACTTCAGTGTTTTAATTACTGAGGCTTTTGAAAACACATTAGTGGTTTTTTAGGCCCCACCCCCAGCCTGATCTTTTTGGAGTTTTCCTGGCTCTTCAGTTTGCTTATTTTTCAATATAAACTTTAGGTTGCCTCTGTCTGGTTTCAAAAACAAAACAAGGAAAATTAAAATAAAAAGACCAAGAGCAGAGCCATTGAAATAATTTTGAATAATACCAAGCGGCCATAGCTCTGATGGTTTCTTCTTTGCCTACTAGACTGGGGAAAGTCAAATCAACAAGATTGTCTTGTACTGCCAAGGGAACAGCCCACAATTCTGACACAGTGTTCTCTCTTCTAGCATGATGCAAGTAAGACTTGAGGGAAGGTATGGAGGAGTGGAGAGTTTAAAAACATTTACAGAAATTGCAAGCTAAATTCACGGAAATTAACAATAATATATTCTTTTACATGTATTATGCTTTTGACTTTTTAAAAAATGAGTTTACCACCATTATATTTTATTCTAACGATAATCCCATGACAAAGGCAGAACAGATGTTATCTCTCTCTAACAGATCAGAACACTGAAACAGAGAAAGGGCAAATATACCATTCAAGAAGGAAAACCTTTTCTGGACTGCAGGAAGGTTACCTCTGGTTTGGAAGATGAATTAAAAAAAATAATGTCTATATACTTATTTCAGTGATTTTTCAAGCACCACTCTCTCTCTCTCTTTTTTTTTTGGCTGCACCACATGGCTTCCAGGATCTTAGTTCCCTGACCAGCGATCGAACCCAGGCCCTCGGCAGTGAAAGCACCAAGTCCTAACCACTGGACCGACTCCCCTCAAGTACCTCTCAAACCGTGTCAAAGGTGAACAGAAAACAGGTATGAGTGAAATGCTGAATTAACTCTGAAATAGGATAAAAGGGCCTCTGTATTTCCACATCACTGCTAAATAATATATGTATAGTAAAGACATTTTAAGCATGCTTTGCTTATAGCCAGATTAAAGCAATTCCTTTTTTAATAATAAAATAACATTTTAAGTTATAAAACAATATTTTTGTAGAAATATAAAGAAAATACAGATCAGCAAAAAAAAAAAATTAATCCTTAATTTCCAGAGATAACTATTATTACTATTTTGGTCTTACAGATCTTTTAAATTATTATTTTTTAAGTATTTAATTTTTAAAGATAGGTAATACATTTACGTGGTTCAAAATTCAAACAGGATGAAAGGTCAACTTTCACACCTCTGTCCTCCAGTTACTCAGTTTCTCTCCCCACAAGCAACCACTGTTAGTTTCATAAGTAATAATTTCATAAGGGCCAGTTAATATGCCAAACAAGGAAAGTAGTCTCTTTACCTTAATGTTGTGCCTTATTTTTTTAAAAGATCAAACAAAGTAATAATCAGCTTGGTCATCTGTCTCATTTATCATTTATTCAAAATTCATACCATGCCTCCTCCAAAAGAGAAGTTATACCTTCTTATTCACTAGTGTAGTTTCCAGAGATCAAATACTTAAAGATTTATGATCACCAAAAATATTAAAGAGAATATATTAGAATCAAATAGCATCACTAGGACATACATGTAGCCTTCCAAGGGATGTTCCTAAGAGGATAAAAAAAATTCTACCGTGTGTGGAATTATAGGTCCACCTTTTTAATAAAATCAGTCACATGGCCTTTGTCATACTGTAGTTGATACCTTCGAAGCAAAAGCTGCTTGCAAACAATTTTCTAACATTAACAGAATTGAGTGACCATGTTAATATGTATTCTATGCATACATCTATGGTAGCGCTTACCATACAACTCTTAATTGCTCAAAATGGTTCCTAATCCACGTCTTATGTGATTTTAAATATAGCTTGTGAGTCTAGCACAGAGGCTGGCATATGTACAGTAGGTATGTGATGTTTACGGATGGATGGGATCTTAGGCAACTCAATACACAGCTAGAGGCAAGAGGGACTATACTTGGGAAGTTTTTCTCTCATAAATGTCAATGCGACAGACTTTATCAAGCAAATGGATGAACCATATAATCCTGAGTGTGAAGAAGAGAATCAATGTGTTCTGGCCAGTGGGTGTGAAAAACACTAAAACAACGGGTTAATAAAACAGGAGAGTTTCTATGGTGTGGCTTTAATAGAGGAGGAAAAAAATTATTATAATTTATGTTTGAGTGAGGTTTCCTTCCTGACATCTGAACAATGCCATAGTAAGCAGAGTGAAAAGGCTATAATTTGAGATAATAGCTGGGAAAGTAATCTCAAGGTCTCAACATTTATTAATAGTTAACCTAGCCTCAGGTCTCTGGTGAGCAGTTATTACTGAAAAAACCAAACCAGCAAAATAAGTTATGCTTCATAGGTCTATGAAGTGACATATGTTGGACAAGAGAACCTGACTTCATTGAGGGGAGAGAATTAACAGTGACTGAGAAGCAACTGGCAAAAAGAGTTCAATCTTCTTTGTTGGGATACCTGTCATAACAAATTACCAGTCTATTAAGTCTTCTTAGGACCACAATAGGACATGGCCTCTCACTAGAAACTAGGACAGGGCAGGTATCTTCAGATGGAGCCTAAAAGTTTGGTACCAATGAAGTGGGAATGAACGAGGAATACAGGTAGAGACTCAGAGAAGGAATATTTGCTCATGTGTTCACTTTCCACCCTCAACTGGTTACCAAGGATTTACTGGGTCAGGTGACACGTTTCTGCATTTGGCCTCTAAACTACACCCTACTATCATGTCAGCCAATCGCTGGACACGGAATCCACTTCACATGCCGTTGTTGTCCAACCTCAAATTAACAACCATGTGGCACCAGGGAGCCAACTGCTTCAAGGAAAGAGAAGGCACCAGCTAGTAGGAATGATTTACTTGGCAGGAGAGCATGATGAATATTTCAGAACTGTAAAGACCAGCTCTGTGGACTTTGGGACAGAATGTGCACACCCTTCTTCTTTCAGTTTTCTTTTTCCTTTTTTGACATCTCCTGATCATTTATTTAATGTTAACTCACTTCCAAGCAACTACTATCTCTGTAAGTACATCTGAAATGTTAAAATGTAGTAAGTGTTCCTTTTACATTTAACAAAATCTAGTGATTCTCTTTTAGTGTGAAAAGACTCAAAAATCCCAACCCTGCCGCTAACAAGTCAATTAACTTGATGCCAGTGTCTTATCTACAGCTTTTCATTCTAGGGCTTGAAGTCATGACCTTTACAAAACTATGCCCTTTAGAATCTGCCTGGCCAGAGTATCTAATTTCCTAGTGAGTCATAGTGATTGGTTTTGTCATGGGCTCTAACCTGAGTTGGACTAATCACAGGCTCCCTGAAACTCTCCTGCCAGAGCTATCAGGGAATTCTCTTGCTATGGGGGTTAATAAACCCCCTGTATGTCTGGGCCTGCAGGCAGCCATCTCCCCCCATGAGATGAAGCAATGAGGTTTCTGGATCTAGCATGCCTGAAGCCAGCAGTACCCTCAACTTCCTTGTTATGTGGACCAATGAGTTCCTCTTTTTTCCCACTTACATTAGTTTGAGTTGGGTTTCTGTCATTTACAACTAAAAGAGCCCTAATATTAAAAGTAGAAAGAGGTGACTGATAAATGAGCTGCTCAACCTTACGTTCAGAAAAACATCTCAACAAATGCCACACCTTTCTTTTGGTTTGATATGTTTTTCTTTTGGCCTGATTTTTGAAATGGATTTTATTTGACCATACAACTCCTCTAATTTCAAATGAATTCTCCTAAATCAGAAGGAAGAAGTTCTTCTAAAAATAGAGTTGCCATATAATCCAGCAATCCCACCCCTGGGCATATATTCAGAAAAAAACTCTAGTTCGAAAAGATATATATACCCCAATGTTCACAGCAGCACTATTTACAACAATCAAGACATGGATGCAACCTAAATGTCCATCAACAGATGAATGGATAAAGAAGATGTAGTATATATATATAATGGAACACTACTCAGCCATAAAAAAGAATGAAATAATGCCATTTGCAGCAACATGGATACACCTAGAGATTATCGTACTAAGTGAAGTTAAGTCAGACAAAGACAAATACCATATATTTCTTATATATAGAATCTAAAATATTATACAAATGAACTTATTTACAAAACAGAAACAGACTCACAGACATAGAAAACAAACTTACGGCTACCAAAGGGGCTATAAGGGGGAAAGATAAATTAGGAGTTTGGGATTGCAGATACAAACTACTATATATAAAATAAACAACAAGGTCCTACTGTGTAGCACAGGGAACTATATTTAGTATCTTATAATAAACCATAATGGAAAAGAAAATGAAAAAGAATATATATACATACATATATATATCTGAATCACTTTGCTGAACACCAGAAACTAACACAACATTGTAAATCAACTATACTTAAATTAAAAAAACAAAATTTAAGGAAGGAAGAAGTTCTTTGGTACAGCTCTGAACTGTGACTAGAATGAGAACCAGAAAGGACTGAGCCCCCAATAAACATAACGAAACACTGGTTTCAAATTTACCTGCAAAGAGTAAGCAAAGGTGGTAAAATAAAGATTTAATCTTTAATTATTATAGCTGCAAGGATAAAAATGTGGCCAAATTTAAGGACAGGCCAAACAATTTTCAAACTTTGCATGACATTTTTGTAGCCATCTGTAATAAAATTACTTGAACATTAAACATAGAAGCTTTTCAAAATTACAGCAAGCAAATACAAACAAGTTTCTAGAAAACTGAAGTGATCTTTTTAGAGGTAAAGAAAGTAAAAGAGTGACAAATGACGAGCTATCCCAGGTCAATATATAAAAACCAATTGATGCTGTGACCACCTAGAGGGGTGGGATAAGAAGGGTGGGAGGGAGACGCAAGAGGGAGGAGATATGGGGATATATGTATATGTATAGCTGATTCACTTTGTTATAAAGCAGAAACTATTAAACTACTAGAAAAAAAGCAAAGGAGAACATTTTTGCAAACTTAGAATAGTCAAGATTTCTTATGACAGAAGCACACAAATTATAAAAAAAAGAAAAAAGATAAATTGAACTTCATCTAAATCAAAAACTTCTGCTCTTCAAAAGATGCCTTTAGAAAATAAAAAAGTCAACAACAGGTTAGGAGAAAATACCCTCAATATGCATATCTGATAAAAGGCTTCTATCTAAGATAGACTAAGAATTTGTACAACTTAATAATAAGGAAACAACTCAATTTTTTAAGAGCAAAAGATGAGGACACAAAATAAGATATCCAAATGACCAATAAGCATATGAAAAAATGCTCAACATTTTAGTCATTAGGGAAACACACATTTAGACCACAAAAGGATACTATTCCACATCCAGTAGAATGGCTAAAATTAAAAGACTGAAAATATTCAAGTGTTGGTGAGACTGTGAGCCAACTAGAACTCTCATAAAATACAAAACGGTATTACAGCCACTTTGGAAAGAAGGTTGGCAGTTCTCTATAAAGTTAAACATAAATTCACCATAAGACCCACCAATTCCTCTCCTGGTTATATTTTTCTTTAATTTGTATTTATTTATTTATTTGGCTGCATCGGGTCTTAGTTGCGGCACGTGGGATTTTTTAGTTGTGGCATGTGAACTCTTAGTTGCAGCATGTGGGATCTAGTTCCCTGACCAGGGATCGAACTGGGGACCCCTGCATTGGGAGCATGGTCTTAGCCACTGGACCACCAAGGAAGTCCCCTCTCTTGGTTATTTACTCAAAAGAAATAAAAACACATGTTCCCCCCCCCCCCCCCCAAAAAAAACCCACACACACATTCAGAGCACCATTATCCATAAAAGCCAAAAACTGGAAACAACTGAAGTGTCCACCAACAGGGAGGGGAAAGGATAAGCAAATTGTGGTATATTCATATAATGGGAAACTACTCAGCAAGAGGATGGATCAAGCTAGTGAAAAACAGAGCAAAGTGGATGAGTCTCTAAAACAATACACTGAGCAAAAGAAGCGAGACAAATGAGTATATATTGTATGACTGCATGTATGACTGCATTTACATAAAGTTCTAAAACAGGCAAAGTTAGAGCATGATGACAGAAGTCAGATGAGGGGTTACCTAGAGCAGCATTTAGAAAGGGACTGACAACTACAAAAGAACACAAGGGACTTTCTGAAGTGATTAAAATGTTCTCTATATTGATTGTAGTGCTGGTTACATTTGCCAAAACTTACAGAACTGTATTTGTGCATTACACAGGTAAATTAAATTTCAATTAAAAAAAGTAAGGTTACAGGATGAGAGTGCCAAATGTGGAGCTATGTCAGTATGTCCTAATTCTTGAAAAGCCTCAAAACTTGGCTGTAGATAAGAAACAATCTCAATTAAAAAAGATTTTCTTTAATGACTAAATCTTTGGGAGGACACTTATATCAGTACTCTCTTGTTGATCAGAATGAAAACTTCCAGTAAGATTAACTGTAAAACTGTTTCTGATTTTAATTAATAAGATTATCTTATTCAAAGATATTCAATAAAATAAAAACATTTCCTCTAGTATACAAAAATGCCTGAGAGGTCAAAGCAGACTTTCATTTCTCCAAATATGGTAGAAGACCCAGTCCAAGTTCAGCAGACTTGACTTTACTCTAGCAGAAAAAGAAGTAAGTCATCGGCCTAAAAGATACCACCACCAGCCCAAACCCCTTAATTGATTATTTTAGTTAAAAGTGATAAGATGGTCAACTAACTTAGAGCATTTACACCAAGACCGGAGGCACTGGAACAAAGCAACCCATCGCATATATTGGGTTGGCCAAAAAAGTTCGTTCGGGTTTTTCTGTAAGATGTTATGGAAAAACCTGAACGAACTTTTTTGGCCAACCCAGTAAGTGTTTGAACTTGGACTTAAGTGTTTTCAATGAGTAATCATAAACACTGAGCCTGGGGTAATAAATGGCAAACGATTTAAAGGAATTTTTAGTATAGTCAATAAACAGGATCTCGTGGCTAAGGCACATTCTAGGAGTTCAGAAACACAAGATATCCAAGTGAACAAAACTTATCACAACAGTTTTCAATTTATGCATTTCTCAGGGTTGGATATTTTGTTGCTCTCTTTGTAAGTGTCATAGTAACCTAACTTCACTTAATAGCAAACATTTAACTTATTACAAACAGAATACCTCAACACAGTAAGAAATAAATATGGGAAAATCTGGTATTTTTTGTAAGAACAAGTCACAATGATTTTTAACCCTTCTCTGACCTTATGGTGAAGGTATTTTTAGTCTCCTAAAACTACGGGTAAGTCCATAGTGCGTAGTCTGGGCAGCTTAGGTTGAAGAAGATAAGAAATTATTTGTTTAAAAGGGTGAAGCAGGTCCAATAATACTTGAATGAGACTGATTAAAAATTCTGAGCTTGTGGAAACAGACAGAAGAGGTCATTTTCTCTTTGTGTTTAGTCTCTAAAAACATTCAACATTACAGTCTCTCAAGAACACTCTCACAGAGGCAACTATTTTGCTTGTTTTCATGAGTTCACATACCTACTACTCTCAATTCTAGTCGCTTTTTTCTTATACCTTTAAGAGCATTGCTTACCTCTTTTGATACAGATGACTTTACTTTCTTGAAAGCTTCTTCAAAGTGCTTCTGACTAACCTTGAGTTCACCTGTGGAGCAAATGCATAAATATACATATCTGGGTACAGTATGCTAATTGTGATTTACAACTTAATTTCTCTTGAGAGACTTCTAAGCATTCAAGGGGAACACTGAGGAAATCAATGATGACACTGGTTCTACTCTTTTTCAGAACAATATTCAAGCCAGATATATTCTGCTCAAGAGTTTTTAGACACTTTTTAATTTTAATTTAATTTACATATACCTGACCACATTTAATTTTACATAAACGTGTAATGTTTATAATATCCTATATTAAAAAGTGTAATCTTTTTATTTGTAATCTTTTTTTCCCCAGCAATCAAAACAGTTTATTGTGGAACAAATTATACCAAAAAGTACTTTGTCTAGACTTAATTAGAGAAAGATTCTTATCCTTTAAAGAAAACAGTTCATGTGTTTTGTTACTTTGTTTTTCTCCCCAGCTTTATTGAGATATTGTTGGCATATAACACATTTAAGTTTAAGGAGTACAACGTGATGATATTATGGGTGAATATATTGCAAAATAGTTATCACAGTAGGGTTAGTTAACACCTCTATCCCTTCAGGATAGTTTTTTTATTTTTGTGGTGATAATTTTTAAGATCTACTTTCTGAACAACTTTCAAGTACAGCTGACCCTTGAACAATGCCAGGGTTAGGAGTGGTGACCCTCAGTCAAAAATCTGCATATAATGTTAAAGTTGGCCCTCCGAATCTGCGGTTCCATTATCTGCGGATTCAACTGAGTGTGGATTGTGTAGTGTTATACTACATATTTACTGAAAAGAATCCACGTGTAAGTGGATCTGCACAGTTCAAACCCATGTTGTTCAAGGGTTAACTGTATATAACATAGTATTGCTAATTAGTACACTGGATCCCCAGAACTTATTCATCTTGTAGCAGGAAGTTTGTAACCTTTGACCAGTATCTCCCCATTTTCCCTACCTTCTGCTCCTCAGATTTTAATGCAGTACCACCCAAAGAAAACTATCACTTATAAACAGATAACCCTTTGTTATCTTTGTACTGTTTACTTTAACTAAATGGCAATGTTCATGAAGAAGAACCAGAACTGTTCTCTTTCAGGATAATTCAAATAAATTTAACTAAGAATGGAAAGTAGAATTCCATAGTATTCAAGAGGGCATACACGTAATTAGATGTTATGGAATTATATCATAATACATAATATATATAGGTCATATCACAACACTGGAATAGAAGGGTGTTTTAATTTCTTATAAGGTTATGCCATCACATAGTAAGAGAAATTTAATAACTAAATGTTAAATAAGGCTTGGTTTACAATTTTAGTATGACAACTTAAGTGATGACAATTTATACTTAAAATAGTAAATTTTATACAGATATTAAGGTAGTGTATTTACCTAAAAGTAAAATACAATGTGTTGCTGAACAAGTCAAATGGAATTTGAATGCCATTACTGATTTCAGGTTCTGTTAAGATATCAATGAAAAGTCCCTGAAGGACAGGCAGCTGCAAATGCAAACTGTAGCAAAGCAGGGATGTCAGAATTTGTTACACGTTTATAAAGTAACATCCAATCAGAATTATTATTATTAAAAAAAAAACACATTTATTTATTTATTTGGCTGTGCCAGGTTTCAGTTGTGGCATGCAGGATCTTCGTTGCCATGTGTGGGATCTTCGTTGTGGCATGCGGGATCTTTAGTTGCGGCATGCGGAATCTAGTTCCCTGACCAGGGATCAAACCTGGGCCCCATGCATTGGGAGCATGGAGTCTTAACCACTGGACCACCAGGGAAGTCCCCAATCAGAATTATTAGTAGCAGCCAATACATATACAGAGGCCTGCTAATTTTTAGTGACAAATCCAAAGATAGTCATCAGATTCAGCTCTCAGGTGGCATACTACCACATAATGATTTCTTATAAGACATACTAATTTTGCTAATTATATCCCACCCACTTCCAAAACGAACTTAAAATAGCTTACAATAAAATAAGTTCAGATAACTGAATCTTAAATTAAACAACCAAAAAAATGAGGGACTTCACAATCAAGATACGTGTGTTGACAAATCTAAGCTAAGCATATGCTGCTGCAACTGCAAAGAAAAGTTAGCTCCAAGATTCCTGGTAGCCAAAGAAAAAAGGGAAAAGAATAAAACAAATAAATATGAATAAAGAAAGACATCTTCTGGGAAATCTACTGAATAAAAGGAGATCAACCTAGACTTGAACTTCAGATGAAAGTACAGGTTTTGAGGACAAGGCAGGTCTTTTGAAGAAGGTATTCGACAGTACTGTAAGGAAGACGGCCACTCACTGCAACTGATCAAACAACTGTCCCAGGAACCAAGCAAAGTAGAGGTTATTTCTGTACTTGGCATGGTTGGCCTGCAGGTCACAAATGAATTGTTCTGTAACCCAAATAATACAATCAAAGACACTGTCAAATGCGAAGAACAATGCAAAGCTGTTGACATGGCCCCAAAGGAAAATGTAAGTATATGGAAAGTTATTTCAATTTTTACTTCTTGTTTGTGTGTTTTCTAAGCTCTTCAATTTAGGCTACATTTTAACAGGAAAGTAGGTATCACCTTAGAAAAAGAATGAGAAAGTTTTCCAGCATTGATAAATAGACCAAACTCATGATGAAGACAGTAAATGGACCTACTTGCCTAACTCTAAACGTTTGTATATGATGATAAGGAAAGACAGAAAACATTTTATTAGGCACCAAATAACTTTGCTATTATTGTAGTTGTCAGCCACAGAGGTTATGTAATATTCCAGAACAGCTGCTAAAGGTCTCATCAGAAAAATGTCAGTTTTAATATCACAGATGATAGATGCTAGGAAATGGACATTTTCCAGGTTAACAGTGATTTTAGGTATCCAGAGTCATAATTAACTAGGACTGAGAGATTCTGTAGAGAATTGTACCTTTTTCACTTCCACTCTTCTGTCTTGCCATTTCCTGCCTCAAGGCACAGATAGAAGCCTCCCGTACCAAAGCAGAGAGATCTGCACCCCTGTAATAAAAGAACCGTTCTTATTCATTTATTCTTAGACACTGCAAGAGCCCAGAAAAAATACTGACAGCAATTTCTTTTTAAGTCACATATTAAACAATCAGGAAAGACACTAACCAATAAAGGTGGGATAAACTGATCATGGTCAGTAGGAAAGAGCTTTTAGTTTTCACCTAAAATATTTCTAACTTTCAGAAGAAAGGAAATTATGAAGGAAACAATGCAATGAATCATAAATATTCCCATGCTAATCACTATAGATACTAATGATAATATAAAACGTCTAAAACAACCAGTCAGTAGAAAGCAACTTATACATTATTTATTGTAAAATTTTCATTCACAAGGCCCATGCTAAAGTGCTAACTGGCCCATTACCAGTATACACCATTAGTATATTACCTAATGTCTAAACTAAGCTTATATAAAAAATCATTTATGACCCCAGTTCAAAAAAGGAAAATACAAAGGCTAAAAAGTCTTTGATGCACTTGATTCAAGCTCAACCTGAATGGATACATCACAAATTACTTAAAATATGACAAGAACTAACAAGCCTTCATTTAATGGTTCTGTGTAATATGCTGAGTCAGCATGGCTCTTGAGTTCAATGAAAGACATTGGGGCTGACTGGTGTTTCAATACATTACATCTTTAACAGGATTCTTACAGATGCTTTGAGAAAGATTTTGAATTGGGGGATTAAAAACCTCGTTTCTAGACAAACATTTAACATATAATGTGACAATCCACATAACTAATAAAATTAAAGACCCACAGAGTTTAAATTATTAACTGAATCCAATCTTTCTGTTGGTTATGTGTTAGGTTTGTAACATTATTTAATAATCACACACATTAACCAATAATGTAACAAGTAGCTGAAGACTGTAGTATTATACTGCCTTTCAAACCGTGAAGACAATGGCATTAAAACTCAAAACATACAACATTCAACTTTAACCCTAAGCCACATTAACTGACTCCTTACATGGTATAATCCAGAAGATTTGGCCCAGGGTAAGTTCTGCCATCAAAACTGCCTCTGCTACCAACCGAAAATCTTTTCAGATTTTAGCACTCAAACATGTAAACTGCTCACTTAAGTCTTACTTTCTTTAGCAGTAAGTTCATTAATTATAGACTGGCATGCATTTGATTCCCAATGAGGGGAAGAGAGACATTCTCCTTAAAGGTAAGGTAGGGCTTTTACATACGCCCCTCACCATCACGGCCTGGGGGACCATTTCCCTTTCACTGAGACAGTCACTGCTTTCTTAAGTGAGCCAAGAGTCCTGACCAGAGTGCGGCAAATCTCTCAGGCGCGTTGGGGTTGAGGTGGCAGAACAAAGATCAAGACTCAGATCCCTAGATGTTCATATATGAAAAAACTGGACATTAAACTTTGGATCCCGGCCACATGCCCTAAAAATGACCAGCATGGTTTCAAGTGCAATCATCTTAATAAGAGACGGTTATGTGGGCTTCCCTGGTGGCACAGTGGTTAAGAATCTGCCTGCCAATGCAGGGGACACGGGTCCGAGCCCTGGTCCAGGAAGATCCCACATGCCGCGGAGCAACTAAGTCCGTGCGCCACAACTACTGAGCCTGCGCTCTACAGCCCGTGCACCACAACTACTGAGCCCGTGCGCCACAATTACTGAGCCCGCGTGCCTACAGCCCGTGCTCCGCAACAAGAGAAGCCACCGCAATGAGAAGCCCGCGCACCGCAAGGAAGAGCAGCCCCTGCTCGCCACAACTAGAGAAAGCCCGCGCGCAGCAACGAAGACCCAACACAGCCAAAAATGAATGAATAAATAAATAAATAAATTTATTATTTTTTTTTTAAAAAAAGAGAGACGGTTATGTGAAATTCTTCAACCAGAACTGGAAAGAACCGAGTGCCTATATCAGTACCAGTGGCTATGATCCTTGGATATAAATTTACACTGCTGAATAATAGACTCCTGAAGACCTCAAAGATTAAAACACTGCTTTCCTTGACTGACTTAGCTTCAGAAAGCACATTATTTGCCCTTGACCTAGAGGAATATCATGAACACCCTAGTATATTGTGGACAATCAACAGGGTTTTTTAAATAAGCCAGAGGGAGAGATGTCCCCTGTTAGTCCAATGTGAATTTCATTTTCCTCCCTGTGAACCAAAATTAGGAGAGTTAACAAATTTACTTAAAAACACATGTAGGAAACAACAAAAACAACAACCACCACACACATATGAAAGCTGAAGGCAGAAATATTTGACCTCCTGCTTTTACTACAGGCTGTGTGAATATTAACAGGTGTGCTGTGAAAAATACATTCTGAGGCTTGAAAAACTTGTAGATTATTTTCTTTTAAATGCTGAAGCACCTCGATAATTTGGCAGCTGGTAATGAAATGTCTGCTTTAATATTCTGGAACGACAGAGACAATTTGTGAAAGGCAGTGATGGTGGTCAGGGTAGCTGAGTACCAAGAGTGAACATATGAGAGGATTCCCCTTACTCCTGGGAACTCCTCAGAGCCTCGAAATGGGTAGTACCTTCTCTAAGAAGGAAGAAGGAGGAAAAGCCAGACGCTGGGTGCTTTACAGGATTCCTAATTTAATCCTCCCAACATCATTCTCCCTCATTTTGCACATGAGAAAACTGAGCCTCAGAGAGTTAACTGATTGGAGATGGAGATACTCACGTATAGCAATCACAGCGAAGGTCACCAGCAACTGCTTCCAAATTTACATCTGCATCCAGTGGGGGTTTGGTGCCATTCTGAGTAAGAGAGAAAAATCCACTTTCATTGAGGCTTTAAAGATCTGTATTTTCCCACATAATAGGTTCTAAATAAAGAGTAATGGCTGCTTGACTAAATGAATATAATTGACTCCCAGACTAGTGTTACAGATTTTTACAAATTTCAATTTTGAGAAATGAGGTTAAGAAGTAGATCCCAAACTTGGGAAAGCTGAAGGCAAACAATTTATGCTGGTGAAGTCTGAAGAATCTGTAAGTACTATAGCAAAAACAAAACACCAAGAACAAAACCCACCACCCTCAATCTTTCCAAAGGTGAAGAATCACACTTCCTTTCCCTGATATGGCAAGTACATAAGCAGTGATTAGTTTTGATGTGCATATGTGCTTAGTTTTGGTGTGAGGCTGGCTAGGAAGGGAGAAATAACATTGAACGTGGCCAAGAGAGAACAATCAGCAAACTGCTCTACATAAAAAAGCCAAAAGCCCTCTGTGCTCAATGTGTTCTTTCCTAACCCTTTATCTAAATCTCAACCCTGACTTTGGTGCCAATTCCCCTTCAGCTCATACTAAGAGATGCTAGAAAGGACAAGTATCAGAACAGCCTTAGAATTCCAACACCACTTAACACAGTACCTTGCATGCATATAGTACATATTTAATAACATTTTTAGTGACTTAAACTGCAGAGGCAAACAAAACAGTTCTTAGTGACTTAAAGTACAGGACATTGTTAAGATGGTAGGTTTGTGAGTATTTGCTTTATTATTCTGATTTATTCTGATTCATAACTTAAATCTACATTGCATATTGTCTTTCTTTGGTAGCAAATACTACATGGAAATAAACAGTTTAAGAAGAAACACACAGGAAAAAAGTAAATAAACATATGTCATTAAGCCTCAAGTGTAAATATTAGCTCGGCAGGTGCTCCAAGCAGAGGGTCAGACGACCCAGCACCTTGAGCTATCACCTGCTTCTGGTCCATGCTCAGAGGGTGTCCTCTCATGTCCTCCCAGCTGGGCATGTTTAAGAATTTAATCAACTGTACATCTGCTAGCTGCTATTATTTGATAAAATGCAAATGTTCATCTAACACAGGTTCAAGAAACAGTTATGTTTCCCATTCAATCCACTTTGACCTGCGAAATAAACATGGGAAAATAAACTCTCTGTGTGACCTCAGGAAACAATCTTTGTGCTTTTTTCTTTTCTCCCTCTGGCTGTGTGTAAAACTGGACGGTCAGACTGCGTGATCCGTAAGTTTCCTTCAATCTCCTCAGTTAACCTTGTGCGGATAGAGGTGGGCAGTGCCTGAAGGAAGCAGGAGGCCAGCTTCTGTGGCTCTGGTAATGTTCTCTCTTTTACTGTGGTAAAATTTACGTAACAAAATTTATCATTTTAACCTTTTAAAAATGTATAGTTTAGTGGCATTAATTACATTCACGTTACTGTGCAACCATCAATCTCTAAAACATAACCAGCCACCTTCCCAAAATGGAACTTTGTGTTAAGGGACCACCCTCCCCTCCCCTACTCCCCGCCCCCTGCCAGCCCCTGGCAGCCACCATTCTACTTTCTGTCTCCATGAAATTAACTGCTAATATTCTTTCTTGAAGGTTTTGTTTATAAAAACGCATGAAGTTGGACATTTAATGATATGTCTACTTTTCTGTACGTGCATTATACTTTAATAAAAAGCTCTAAAAGTGGAAATAACACTGAACCAGGAATTTAAAAACTTGAGTTCTGAAGTTCAAATCTGCAACTGAATGGACATTTGGTAAGGCCCCAAATCTTTATTGCGTATTTTCGTAATTAAAAAAACCCAGCATCTTTTTTTTTAATTTAAAAAAATTTTTATTTTTGGCCATGCATCTTGTGGGATCTTAGTTCCCTGACCAGGGATTGAACCCGGCTTCACAGCACTGAGTCCTAACCACTGGACCACCAGGGAATTCCCCCCAAAACCCAGTATCTTATCTCCAGATAAGCAGAGATAATTTATTTGGGAGGGGAAGGGGAAGTCTTGTTTAAATAGTGATGATGAACAGGTAATAAGGATTTATCATGATGGAGAATAGAAATGTTTGGACTTTCCAAGCTATGTCGGAAGTGGGAAAGCCTGAGGACACTGCCCTGTTGAGTCCCTCAATCTACCAGTAGCAGGAGGTAGGGGGTGGGGCAAGAGGCTACCTCATTAGGCATGAGCCCTTTTGAGATTCTTTAATGTTCTTAAGAAACTATTAGGGCTTCTCTGGTGGCACAGTGGTTAAGAATCCGCCTGCCAATGCAGGGGACACAGGTTCGAGCCCTGGCCTGGGAAGATGTCACATGCATGGGGCAACTAAGCCCGTGTGCAACAACTACTGAGCCTGTGCTCTAGAGCCCATGAGCCACAACTACTGAGCCCATGCGCCACAAGTACTGAAGCTCACGCGCCTAGAGCCCGTGCTCCACAACAAGAGAAGCCAACGCAATGAGAAAGGAAAGAAGGAGGGAAGGAAGGAAGGAAGGAAGGAAGAAACTATCAACCCTACCTTGACGGTCACCCAGCACATGGATGTTCCCTGTGCTACTAGAGAATTTTACCTCAAACTATCTACTGTCCTGTTTTTTTTTTTTTTTTTAATTTATTTTTGGCTGTGTTGGGTCTTCGTTGCTGCGTGCGGGCTTTCTCTAGTTGTGGCAAGAGGGGGCTTCTCTTGTTGCTGAGCACAAGCTCTATGCATGCGGGCTTCAGTAGTTGAAGCACTCGGGCTCAGTAGTTGCAACTCTCGGGCCCTAGAGCGTGTGGGCTTCAGTAGTTGTGGCATGTGGGCTCAGTAGTGTGGCTTGTGGGCTCTAGAGCGCAGGCTCAGTAGTTGTGGCACAAAGGCTTAGTTGCTCTGCGGCATGTGGGATCTTGCCGGACCAGGGATTGAACCCGTGCCCCTGCACCGGCAGGTGGATTCTTAACCACTGTGCTACCAAGGAAGTCCCTACTGTCCTGTTTTAAGCAAAAGCTCAATCATAAGAAACTGATTCATGGAGGATGGCCTGATGATAATTCTTTTATACTTCTCAATATCTAAATTCTATTCTTGGGTCAAGCCGGACTTTCATAAAGGCTCACACATCCTCAAAGTGCATTTCTTTGACCTTTCATGAAGTTGTTTTTAATGAACTGGCTTTTAGTTATGTCCGCAGCTTACATTAGGAGAACCACCAGCTTCAGTCCTGAAAGGCTTATTATTGTGTTTATGATAGGGATATTGGTAAAAACGTCTATCACAACTGAGTGTCTTCTTTATGAGAACCCAGAGGAGAAATTTTTCTCACAACTGCATACAGGGAGCAATTGCCAACTTGCCATATTTAGGGCACTCTTTAAGTTAAATCTTTTGAGAAAGCTCAATATATAAAGGAACACAATAAACAAATGCTTATCTAAAAGTAATATTTTAGAAAAATAATTCTTAGAAATTTAGATTCTCAGAAATTTTCTAATTCTTAGGAGATTAATTTTTTAGAAAAATAAACCCCCAAAATACTATCAATTGAAAGAAAGTAACAAACTGCCTTTTTTTGGGGTGTGTGGCCTACATAGGATACTTCCAAAAGTTTCAATAGCAACATCACTTTCTTTTTTTTTTTTAAAAGATTTATTGATTGATTGATGGCTATGTTGGGTCTTCGTTTCTGTGCTAGGGCGTTCTCTAGTTGTGGCAAGCGGGGGCCACTCTTCATTGCGGTGCGCGGGCCTCTCACTATCGCGGCCTCTCTTGTTGCAGAGCGCAGGCTCCAGACGCGCAGGCTCAGTAGTTGTGGCTCGCGGGCCTAGTTGCTCCGCGGCATGTGGGATCCTCCCAGACCAGGGCTCAAACCCGTGTCCCCTGCATTAGCAGGCAGATTCTCAACCACTGCGCCACCAGGGAAGCCCCAACATTACTTTCCAATTAGTAGAAATAAGGGCTGAGGAATCTCTGTATAATTAAAATCTAATTATTCTTAACTGAAATGTGGCAGTAAGAATGTGACCTGCAGTAAGAAGTAAAATGGCAGGTGAATTCTATGCATTGTCAAGTGGGAGCAATGAGAAAATTTTAAATGGCATATTACAAAGCTTATAAAACCAAGTATATAAATAGTTTAGAGAATCATTTATTAAAATATTTATATATATTAAATATTTAGAACTTTTTATACTAACTTTGTTTTCTTCACTACTGGTTTTATTATCTCTTAATAAAGCTCTAATGGATATCTCAAATAATTTCATAACTAGAGAAAGCCGAACCAAAAGAATTATTAGAAAAAGGAAAATAGTCTCTTAAGAAGTTACAGCCCACAAATATAATATGATTCTACTCATATGAGGTACCCAGAGTAGTCAAATTCATAGAGACAGAAAGTAGAATGGCGGTTGCCAGGGCTGGAGGGAGGGTGGAATGGGGAGTTACTGTTTAACGGGTACAGATTTTCAGGCTGCAAAATGAAGAGTTCTGGAGATGGACAGTGGTGATGACTGCACACAACAATGTGAATGCACTAATGTCAAAGAACTGTCCACTTAAAAATGGTTAAAATGGTAAATTTAAGTTAGACATATCCTACCGTGATTTATTTATTTATCTTTTTAATTTATTTTTTAAAAACTTATTTTCTTTCTTTCTTTCTTTATTTTTGGCTGCGTTGGGTCTTTGTTGCTGTGCGCGGGCTTTCTCTAGTTGTGGCGAGCGGGGGCTACTCTTTGTTGTGGTGCGCGGGCTTCTCATTGTGGTGGCTTCTCTTGTTGCGAAGCACGGGCTCTAGGCGCGTGGGCTTCAGTAGTTGTGGCTCGTGGGCTCTAGAGCGCAGGCTTAGCAGTTGTGGCTGAGTTGCTCCGTGGCATGTGGGATCTTTCTGGACCAGGGCTCGAACCCGTGTCCCCTGCATTGGCAGGTGGATTCTTTTTTTTTTTTTAACAGATTTTTTTTTTAACACTATTTTTTTATTTATTTATTTTATTCATTTATGGCTGTGTTGGGTCTTCGTTTCTGTGCGAGGGCTTTCTCTAGTTGTGGCAAGTGGGGGCCACTCTTCATTGCGGTGCACGGGCCTCCCACTATCGCGACCTCTCTTGTTGCGGAGCACAGGCTCCAGACGCACAGGCTCAGTAATTGTGGCTCACGGGCCTAGCTGCTCCGCAGCATGTGGGATCTTCCCAGACCAGGGCTCGAACCCGTGTCCCCTGCATTGGCAGGCAGATTCTCAACCACTGCGCCACCAGGGACGCCCCAAGCAGGTGGATTCTTAACCGCTGCGCCACCAGGGAAGTCCTCTTACCATAATTTAAAAAAAAGGGAAGTTATGACCCATTTACACTGCTATTCTGATGTTTAATCCTATAATTCTGATTAAGCATTATACGTTATGGAAAACTCAGGTTCAAAAAGTAATTCAAGATGTGCTACAACTTTTATGTTATTTCAATAATTACATCCATATTGAGTCACAGAAATCTATTCTTATAGCACATAACAGAGTCTGCAATCAGCAATGATTTTTATTCATATAGTTGAGTGGAAAACAAATAAAGCGGAAAATTAACATAATCGTACCACCATAACATGGTAACTGTTACTTTGCAATTTCTTGCCAGTCTTTGAACATATACATAGAAACACATATCTCTAAATGCAAATCAAAACTACAATGAGGTACCACCACACAATGGTCAGAATGGCCATCACTAAAAAGGCTACAAATAACAAATACTGGAGAGGGTGTGGAGAAAAGGGAACCCTCCTACACTTTTGGTGGGAATGTTAAATTGGTGCAGCCACTATGGAAAACAGTATGGAGGTTCCTCAAAAAATTAAAAATGGTGTTGCCATATGATCCAGCAATCCCACTCCTGGGCATATATCCAGATAAAACTCTAATTCAAAGATACATGCAGCCCTACATTCATAGCAGCACTGTTCACAATAACCAAGACATGGAAACAACCTACATGTCCATTGACAAATCAATGGATAAAGAAGATGTGGTACATATATACAACAGAATACTACTCAGCCATAAAAAAGAATGAAATAATGCCATCTGCAGCAACATGGATGGACCCAGAGATTATCATACTACGTGAAGTCAGAAAAAGAAAGATAAATACCATATGATATCACTTGTATATGGAATCTAAAATATGACACAAATGAACTTATCTACGAAACAGAAACAGACTCACAGACACAGAGAATAGACCTGTGGTTGCCAAGGGGGGGTGGGGGAGTGATGGATTGGGAGTTTGGGATTAGCAGATGCAAACTATTATATACAGAATGGATAAACAACAAGGTCCTACTGTATAGCACAGGGAATTATATTCAATATCCTGTGATAAACCATAATGGAAAAGAATATGATAAAGAATATATATATATATATATTCTTTTATATATATAAAAAACTGAATCACTTTGTTGTATAGCAGAAATTAACACAACATTGTAAATCAACTATATTTCTTCAATAAAAGAAAAAAGAAAAAAACACACATCTTTGTATCCTGTTTTTGTGAGATAAAGTTTGCTCATCAGTAAAATGGAAATAATATTCATTTGAATATTTAAATATTCAATTGAAACAGTTCAAAAGGCAGTTGCAAGGATTAAGCATATTCATATTTGTAAAGTACCTAGAACACAGTAAGTGCTTAATAAATATCACTTTTTATTATATCAGATATTCTTATCTTAGTTCATGAAAATTTAACGGATATGTTTCTTGGTGAGATGTTACATGTTTTAGTCTTACGGGGCACATTTTAAAAAACATATTGAGAATTTTGGGTCTCTTAGTGGAATTTTTATCACTATTTTAAAGACTGCATATTACCTCAAAGCACTTGGCAGACATCAAATAACCTTTCTGACTTTCTGAGATAAGGGTAAGTTTTAATGACATTTATAGGAAGAAACAGAAATTAAGAAAAAAAAGTTCTACTTGTCCAAGGGGTTTTCAGTGATAAACCTCTTATTACCACATCATTACCAGAAACACCAAATAGAATATATAAAAAAAGTAGTATGTCATTGCTTGTTTTTCTCTTAAGAAACTCAGACTCCAAAAGATACTGAGAAGTTGCTCTGACCCACAGATCTTTAGATTTTTAGGACCAAGACTAAAGAATTTTATTCTAATCTCCCCAAAATATTTCAAGTATTAATTGGAAAAAGAGGAAATAGTATATATAAAACAATCTGGGGAATTTAAGTAAAAAGCCTGCAAACTTTGAAATAGAAAGGTTTATTAAACATTAAAAAGGCCAATTTTTCTCACTTCTGTCTGAGTCTTTATAAAGACTGCCATGGGCAGGAGGTCTGCCTTGTGGACTCTGCCCTGAAACTAGAGATCCTGCTTCCTCTCCCTCTACCCTGCTTTAGCTTTAGCCATCAACAAAGATCTTTAAGCAAAAACATTCAAGGCCTCTGGAGGGAAAAAGATAAGGATGTGAAATGCAGTGCAAGCAGCTCTCCTCAGAGGGCAACAGAAAGTGCACCGTCACTCAGGCCAGTGCGGGTCCCTTCCTCTGGAGCGGGTCTGAGAACACGACACGCCCATAACCGTTGCAAAAATACAGTCTAAGAATAAACAGCCAAAAGCCCTCCTTTGCTTTTAGCATAGACAGATGCTGAGAACTGACTATATAACAGTCTAAACCACAATCTCACAAAAGTTGCTTTTAAAGTCAAATAGATTTTTATCAAAATGTCTTTTTCTGGTTTCTTTTCTTTCTATAGTCACAACTTTGTGCACGGAGGCTGCCCAAAGGGCCTTTCTATCTAATTCTAGGCCCTTCCTCCTTAACCTCAACATTTATGTTTTTGTTTAAAAAAAAAACCCACAAAACATTCTCCGTACCCCTCCCCCGGCTATATGCATATATGCTCATGATAGAAAATTTGGAAATATAAAGCCACTGAGACAGAGACAAGCAGGCCCTGACATCCAGCAAGTGGGCCTTGGTGTTGCTACGAGCTGACTGGGCCCTCACAGCTAGGCAGTGGTGCTCTCCTGTTGAACATAAACAATTTCACAGAACATCAACATCAGAGAAGGCCACTCCGTGACCAGGATGGATCAAGAGAAAAACAAGATTCCTGCATAATCATGTCTGAACACAGATAAAACGTGAACACTGTCCAAACCACAGAATGGTCAAACATTGCCTGTCCCGGCTAGTGTAAATGACAGCTGCTTCTTTACCAATCACAGCCTTAGCCTTGGTCTAGTCTTCCTTCTTGGTAAGATTTATTAAGACCCTCAATCACAGAATAATGCCTGGTTTTTGAAAGCAATTCAGAGCAAAGCCCCTTAAACTCTTCCCAAACCTAACACAAACACAAATCACTGAAGTCCTTTCTAACATCCTCTTACTGAGTCGCCCCACAGTTCTCTGTGGTGCGGGTCCTCCCTCACTTCAAAGAGAAACAAGCCCTGCTTGTTCAACTCCACGTGTGTTCCTGGTCTCTGACTGGAGGGCCCTGAGAAGGCAGAAGAAGTAACCTGTAAGCCCATCCCCAAGAGGCAAGCACTGTTCATATTTTGCTATGTTTTCTTCTTGACTTTTTTCTTTATATTTCTTTATGTAGTTGAAATCTCTAGGTTACTCAGTTGCCTTCATTTTTCTCCCTTTCTCAGGAATGAATTAATATGCCTGTTGTTGTTTTAGAAACATTCATATTATCTTTTCTTCTAGAAGAAAAGCTCCTTATAAGTAAGGACTATGTCTTATGTGTCTTAGTCTCCCCACAGTATACACACAACCAGGGATATATTTAGTTTACAATAAATACTTGTTGACTGACTAGAAGATCATTCATTTAGGTTAATATTCTAGTATTTTATTTTCCTAATAATTTTATCTTTGAAGTGGGGCCTTTACCCCTGAGTCCAAGAGCTAACAATTTTAGCAAATAGCGCTGAAATTCTAGATGAAGGAAGTGTAAACTTGTTCCATGGTGCTGAGTACCATACAGTAGATGACATACGTCTGGAAGAATGAGCCAATCATTCTTCTGGGTCCAAATCTGTAAGGCCCTCAACACCAAATACCTCATGAATTATTACTCCCATCTTTGCCTTTAATTAGTGATCTCCCACAGGCAAGTGTGAAGGTATCATCATTATATCATTATAAGAAATTTACAGAAACAAATTAGGATTGTATAAATGTGCCTGTGTGTGTATACATACATACACACATATGTTAACCAAAGCAATCAAGACAATATGGTACTGGCACCAAAACAGAAACATAGATCCATGGAACAGGATAGAAAGCCCAGAGATAAACCCACTTACCTATGGTCATCTAATCTATGACAAAGGAGGCAAGAATATACAATGGAGAAGACAGTCTCTTCAATAAGTGGTCCTGGGAAAACTTGACAGCTACATGTAAAAGAATGAAATCAGAACACTCCCTAACACCATACACAAAAATAAACTCAAAATGGATTAAAGACCTAAATGCAAGGCTGGACACTATAAAACTCGTAGAGGAAAACATAGGCAGAACACTCTTTGACATAAATTGCAGCAAGATCTTTTTTGATCCACCTCCTAGAGTAATGGAAATAAAAACAAAAATAAACAAATCTAACTAAACATAAAAGCTTTTGCACAGCAAAGGAAACCGTAAACAAAACAAAAAGACAACCCTCAGAATGGGAGAAAATATTTGCAAATGAAGCAACCGACAAGGGATTAATCTCCAAAATATACAGACAGCTCATGAAGCTCAATATCAAAAAAACAAAAAACCCAAACAAAAAATGGGCAGAAGATCTATATAGACATTAACCAAAGCAAACAAAAATGCCTTGATGCATTCATTATCAAACTTGATTGATACAAAGAAACAAGTACATATAACTAAAGAAGGGGTTCTTAACTTTGGCATTATTGATATTTTGAGTTGGAAAATTCTTTGTTGTGGGGCTGTTTTGTATGCTGTAGCATGTCCAGTAGCACCATCACTCCCCTGCCTTGGTGATAAACAAATGTCCCGAGACATTGCCCTTGGGGTGAGATGGGTTGCTGGTCACGGTAAAACTGCCCTAGGTTGAGAGCCACTGAACTAAAGCAATGTGTTTTCATGGCTTTGACCACCAGCTATGTGCTGATGACAGGCGAAACCATAACCCAGCCAGAGGACTCCTCTGAACTCCCAACCACAGGACTAACATCCTGCTACACGTCTCCCCTTGGATAGTGCCCAAGCACCTGAAACTCAAATAACATCTCCTCCTCATTCCTAAATCTCCTATGCTGACAGACACCACCATCTATTCAGCTGCTCAAGCTGAGAAATCATCTTCCTTTCTCTTTACACCCCTAACTCTATAGTTAATCCAATGTCCTATTAATTAAAATCTTTAAATAGTCCCCACACCTATGTCCTCTTTGCTGTTCCCCTGATACTGCCTTAGTTCCGGCATGCCTCATTTTACAACCTTTACTTTCACCTTCCTCCAAGCTGGCTTCCACACTGCTGTCAGTGGGGTCTTGTTAACCCCCAGAGCTGGTTATCCTCCTGTTCCCCCTCCTGCGGGAGACAGTTATGAACACTGCTCTGTGCACTTTTAAGTAAGGGTGGCCCAGTGAAGTAGGAACACAGAATCTTCTGTTGCCAACACAGAAGGAAAATACTAAAAAAAAAAGTTAAGTTTAAAAATTTACCAGTGGCAACCAAATAAAGAAAGGGGGTAAACCTTATGTTGTAAATGTTGAAAAGTGGGTTCCAAGGAAAGAGATCATTCTGGAGTGGCTAGTAATTAGGCCTCCATTCCTGGGAAGCAGCATTGAGGAAAGAAGCTAACAAAATCTTATGAATGTCCATTAAGATTCCAATCCGGAGAGAAGCAGTTTTTGGAGCAGATATCCCTGGGAAAAGCTAAACACAAACCTTCAGATATACTATCAGGGGATTTCAGCAGAATCAGGAAGAACCGCCAAGGTATGCCATTCCCCAGGAGCTGCACAGCACTGGGGGCACAAGCACATAGGAATGAGACATGCTCTGCATGAAGAGAGCAGGTCCAGGCATCAGGCATTTCACAGGGTCTCTTTCAGAAGAGAATAAGTTCAGGCTTCCTTATAATGGTCAAATCAGTAACAGCTTAGCTCTCTTTCCCACCCCCAGGCTATAAAAATGTGGACAGAAAGCAATTAACCAGACCTCAAATTGTAATGTGTGAAGTGTAGGAAAACTAGTTCCAGGTAGAGTGAGAGGGTGATGAGAGAACTCATTCATTCTACACCGGGACAAAGAGAAGGTATGGATGAAGTAACAATCAAGTTCATTTCATGAACTTGGGAGTTCCAATGAAAGGAAGGAAAAAAGGAAAAAAAGAGAAGACTTCAAGTTTAATCACAGTGAGTGCAGTAGAAAAAGACAAATTAAAGCAAGTAGACAGGGGCTTCCCTGGTGGCGCAGTGGTTAAGAGTCCGCCTGCCAATGCGGGGGACATGGGTTCAAGCCCTGGTCCGGGAAGATCCCACATGCCACGGAGCAGCTGAGCCCTTGCACCACAACTACTGAGCCTGCACTCTAGAGCCCGTGAGCCACAACTACTGAGCCCATGTGCCACAACTACTGAAGCCCATGCACCTGGAGCCCGTGCTCCACGGCGGGAGAGGCCACCGCAATGAGAAGCCTGCGCACCACAACGAAGAGTAGCCCCAGCTCGCCGCAACTGGAGAAAGCCTGTGCGCAGCGGCGAAGACCCAACGCAGCCAATAATAAAATTAAATAAATAAATTAATTAAAAAAGTAAATAAATAAAAAATAAAGCAAGTAGACAAAAGATACAGAAGACAAAGGGTATCTAATATAAGAATAATCAGTGACCTTGAAGAAATAAATCCAACAAATGATACAGAAAAAGTATTCATACATACAACACAGAAACATTTCCCTGGAATGAAGGAAGAATTGCACCTACAAAATAAAAAGGCACACCAGACTTTAGTTCTTCACTACTCAAAATAAAACCCCACTATCACCACCACCAGAAACAGCAACAACAAAAAACTGACAGGGACATATCTTATTTCAGTTATTAAACTTCAAAGATAAAGAATTTTTCAGGGATCCAAGCAGAAAAAGCAAGTCACCTACCAAAGAGAAAACAAAGATCAGACTGACCTCAGACATTTTACAAACACATTCAATGCCCAAAATCATGCTGCAATTTCTACAAAGACCAGAAAGACTGTGCGACCAGGGAAAAATTATATCATTTAATATATCATTTAAGTATAAAGCTAATATATCATTTAATTATAAAGACAACAGGCAGACATTCTTAATCATGAAAAGAACTTGAGGAATACAGTTGAATAAACTATTAATAAATGGAATAAACCTGATGATGAAATACAGTCAACCAAATGACAAAATGAAATAAACTAGAAAACATAAAAGCTGTGGCAAAAGTGCTGGTTGTGAGTACTCTATGTATTTAAATGTGAAACTAAGAATATGACTATAGAACAGAACGTAAACTTGATGACACTGGGCAAATAAAAAATATACAGGGAACAAAAGCTGGTAAGTGGAAAAAGAGAAATACAAGAATGCTAATTATCTAACTTTCAGAGCAGAAATTAAACTGATGCCATCTAAAATGAAACGTGTACTTGGAAGTTTAATAATTCCTTTAGTTTTGTTTTCTGTTAAATTTCAAATAAATTTAACTTTATTTAAATAATGTGTTAAACTTATTCCCCTTCCTCCTTCTCATTCACTCAACCATCCACCCATCCAACAACCCATTCTGCATAAAGATGTTTGGAATGATGTCTGCACTAAATGTTAACGCAGATTATTTTGCAGTAGTTCAATTTAGGGTGATCTGCTTTCTTCTTTGTATTCTGTATGCACTGCTTATGATTTTTATAAAAAGAGCAAAGTCAATACTGTACAGCCATCTTAAAAGTTGGCACATACCAACATGGAGGACAGAATTCAACGTTGTGGCTTCAAAACTCAATTTTTCTCTGGATATTTAAAATGGGCCTATATCTATTTACTTTTCATCTCCAAAAGCTTCTATTCCATTTCAAATACGCTCTGAGAACAATTCCTTTAAAGTAACAAAGATCTTACAGGCTGGGCAAATATTTAAAGCTACAGAAAAGACAGTGATTAGGCACCCTAAATGATCAGTTATCTGTATTTAAAATGCAAGAGGGCTTCCCTGGTGGCGCAGTGGTTGAGAATCTGCCTGCCAATGCAGGGGACACGGGTTCGAGCCCTGGTCCGGGAAGATCCCACATGCCGCGGAGCAAGTGGGCCCGTGAGCCACAACTACTGAGCCTGCGCGTCTGGAGCCTGTGCTCCGCAACAAGAGAGGCCGCGATAGTGAGAGGCCCGCGCACCGCGATGAGGAGCGGCCCCCGCTCGCCGCAGCTGGAGAAAGCCCTCGCACAGAGACGAAGACCCAACACAGCCATAAATAAATAAATAAAAAATTTAAAAAATAAAATAAAAAAATAAAATAAAATGCAAGAAACATACACAAAAATATACCATTTCCTTTACTCACTTTTGTGATAGTTTTTAAGATGGCGAGACGATCTGCTGGGGGTGGCAAACCCACAAAGAGTGTTTTGTCCAGGCGGCCTGGGCGCAGGATTGCAGGGTCAATGATATCTAGAGACAAAGGGAGGAAAAAGGCTTAAATAAATGAAACAGAATCTTTTACAAAATATAATTAACATGAGAGATAGGAAGAGTACATTTTTAAGAGAAAAAGTTGATAATTTAGACTTTTTTACAGTTAAAAGATTCTGCTCATCCTTAAGAAAGTGAAGTCCACCCACTTCCTTCCTGCCCCAAACCTGCTTTTCCTTCAGGATTCTCAATCTCAGATGATGACCCCCACCTGCCCCCCCAAATACCAGGCAGGTTTCTCCCTTCCCTCTAACTGGAGATACAGTCTATCAATTCTATTGAGTCCGGCTCCCATTACCTAGACCCTAAGTCAAGGCCAAATGTAATGCCCCCCTAACTGGTCCTATTTCTAAACTTCCCCTCTCTGGGACCCCTTAGAATGATGCCAAGGTTATCTTCCTAAAATACATATTCAATTCTCTCAACTTCTGCTTCCCACTACAGATTGAAGCCTAACACTTGCACCCTCATGTGTCTGACAAGCTTAAGGGTCACCTGACTCCACAGGGCAAAGGTTCTCAAAATTCTGGTCTCAGGAAACCTTTGCACTTTATCATACAGCATATCCTATCGGCTTTCTTTTACTCAACATACTTATTTTGAGATTCACCTAGGTTGTTATTTGTATTAGTACTTAATTCTTTTTTATTGCTGAGCAGCATTCCATTGTATGGGTATGCCACATTTGTTTTTTAGTTCTTCTGTTGACAAACATTTGGTTTGTTTCTAGTTTTGAACTACTACAAATAGAGTTGCTATGAACGCTCAAGTACAAGTCTTTGTATATGCTTTCATCTCTCTTTAGTAAATACCTAAGTGTGGGATGCAAAGCAGTACGGCTATAACACCCTGTAGGTGCACATTTAACTTTTAAAAATCAACAAACTGTTTTCCAAATGAGTTGTACCATTTTACATTCCCAACAGCAGTAGTATATGACAGTTCAAGATCCTCCATATCCTTGTCAATACTTAGTATAGTCTTTTGTTGTTGTTGCTGCATTATGATTTAATCTAATGGCACAAAAATTTGAAATTACACCTCCTCTAGATTTCTAAGAGCAAGGTTATGCATGCCTCCATATTCAATTCTCACTGTTACATTTGAACCATATAGTGAATTTTACATCATGATGGATCAACTTAGGATTCCCATGAAACACCTCAAATTATATAAAATGGAAGCAATTTTTAAAGTTTTGTGCAAAGCTTTCATGCTAACGATAAAAGCCTTTTTTTTTTAAGGGAAACTTTGGATTATAGTGTATCAGGTGGCTCTACCTTAAAATGTTGATCACTGAATATCATGGACTTTGAACTGGCTTCTACTCCTAAAAATGTATCATCACTTAGGTGGACAACCAAAAACTCCCTTCACTTCAAAAGCCGCAACTGTGTTTCTTACAAAATAAGATTTGTGTAACTAACTGCCTTCTATGGGACAAGAACTTTGGTAATGGTGGGTTCAACTATTACACAATTATGCTAATATTTTATTTTCAGAAGTACTTTACAAGAAAATATAAGTATGGCTTCCAATAGGAATGTTATACCTGGACTTGGTACCAAGCTCAAATTTTAGTTTTGCAAGGAAAAACAGGCTTTCAGGTTAAACAACAATTTGTAACCAAAACTTTAATCCCAAGGATTCTCACAAAACATATAACAAATGACAGCATGAAAAAAAATCTTGCACAGCAACTCAAAGTTCAGCTCTACAATGTACCCTTAAACTGGCAGGACACTGGTATTTTAGTCTCAAATTTCCAAATAAATAATGTTACAAAGAGCTATGTATTCATATACAGCAATCACAGAAGGAACTTCTGACCTAAAGCAAAGGGAAACTAATTTCTTGAAGCTTCTTCGATTCTACACCAACTGGACAACCTCTTGTCCAGTGTGAACACTAAGTGGAATTTTTAAACCTCTAATCTAGTTTAAGGGTGCAGCTTTAATTTTTACCTGCTGGCTTGTGTTCACAGCAGGTTTTAAAGACTGCTTGCTTAACTACAGCTGCATACCATATCCCAGCTATGGAAAAAGTCTTTTCAATTTTTGCCAGTTTTGTTTCCATAATATTAAACATTATACTTTAGCTGGGCAGGAGTTGGAGATTTATGATCAGTCTATGCAAGACTAAAATTCAAAGCAAATTCAATTTTGCTTAAGGGAACATTGTAAAGTAACAATTCTTGATATTATATGCCTCATATCGTCCATTTCAAACCATAGAGAATTACACCTTTATGCGTCACTGTGCCAACAGACAGACAAATGTGAACAGCTAAAACATCTTAAAAATGCACCAAGCTTGGACTTCCCTGGTGGCGCAGTGTTAAGAATCCGCCTGCCAACGCAGGGGACACGGGTTCGAGCCCTGGTCTGGGAAGATCCCACATGCCGCGGAGCAACTAAGCCCGTGTGCCACAACTACTGAGCCTGCGCTCTAGAGCCCGCGAGCCACAACTACTGAGCCTGCATGCCACAACTACTGAAGCCTGCGCGCCTAGAGCCCGTGCTCTGCAAAACAGAAGCCACCGCAATAAGTCCGCACACCACAACGAAGAGTAGCCCCCACTTGCCGCAGCTAGAGAAAGCCTGTGTGCAGCAACGAAGACCCAATGAAGCCAAAAATAAATAAATAAATAAATTTATTAAAAAAGAAATGCACCAAGCTTATGAATTCTCAAACAAAACTTGAATTTTCTGTACATACTCCTGTCAAATGAAGTTATTTCCTGTACACCACTCCTCCTCTTGCAAACCGGTCTTCTATTTCCTTTCATTTGACCTAGATCGGCTACGAGACCTAGAGAAAGTTCGGGACGGCTTGTGATCTCTCTCCCAGGACGGCAATTTCTCTCTCTTCTCCTATCTCTAGAAAGGGACCTGCTCCAGCTGTAGGAGAAGGTTCTCTGTCTTGGAGATCTGTGGCTCTGCAGCGAGGGAGGCCTCCTCCTTCAATAATCATCTTGAGGGACTTCCCTGGTGGCGCAGCGGTTAAGAATCCACCTGCCAATGCAGGGGACACAGGTTCGAGCCCTGGTCCGGGAGGATCCCACATGCCACAGAGCAACTAAGCCCATGCAGCACAACTACTGAGCCTGCACTCTATAGAGCCCATGAGCCACAAATACTGAGCCCACGTGCCACAACTACTGAAGCCCTCGCGCCTAGAGCCTGTGCTCCACAGCAAGAGAAGCCGCCGCAATGAGAAGCCTGAGCACCGCAACAAAGAGTAGCCCCCGCTCACCCCAACTAGAGAAAGCCCGCGTTCAGCAACGAAGACCCAATGCAGCCAAAAATAAATAAATAAATAAATACATAAAAATAATCATCATCTTGAGGGTGACGACCCCAAGAAGGAGGTGGGCCAAGATTTCGACTTCTCTTTTCACCATTCAACAGGTCCACTCTTACTCGGCAGCCACACAGTGTTCTCCCATCCAGCTCTGCCTCTCTGGGATCTTCAAATTCAACAAAAGCAAAGCCAGGAGGGTTTCTAGCAACCCACACACTTTGGATGGATCCACAATAGCCAAAAGCTTGTTCCAATTCGGTCACTACCATTGTTTCTAAGACTACCTACATAAAGTTTACAGTCTAATGGACAGGAATCATGATGCATTTCGAGATCCTGGGCTAGAAACGCGGAGGCTCAAATCCACACACCCTCAGCTGGGTCTTTCCGGTCCCCTCCCGCCGGGCACCCGCAGATGCTCTCGCAAACCCAGCGTCCGAGAAATGGCCTATAGTTAGTCTTCTTCATTTTAGTCAGTCATTCTAAGGTTTGCAGTGATATCTCACTGAGGCTTTAATTTGCATTTCCTTGATGACTAATGATGTTGAGCACCTTTTCATGTGTTTATTTGCCACCTGTATACTTTCTATGGTGAGGTGTCTGTACAAATCTTTTGCCTATTTTTAATGTCTTTTTTGTTGTTGTTGAGTTTTGAGTTGTGTTGTTGAGTTCATTATATATTCTTTATCAAATAATATACTTTGCAAGTATTTTCTCTCAGTCTGTGGTTTGTCTCTGTATTCTCTTAGTGGCATCTTTTGAAGAGCAGTTCAGTTTATTCATCTAAGAAATCTTTGCTTAATCCGAGACAGAAAAAATTTTCTCCTGTGTTTTCTTCCAGCAGTTTTATAGCTTTGGGCTTTCACTGGTCTTTGATTCATTTGGATTAATTTTTGCATATGGTAAAAGACAGGGATTAAAGGTCATTTTTCTTGCATATGGATATCCAACTGTTCCAGCACTATTGAAAAGGCTATCCTTTTTCCACTGTATTGCCTTTGTGCTCTATAAAAAAAAAATCAATTGTCCAGATATTTGTGGGAACAGTTTTTAATTCTACTATCCAATGATCTATATGTCTATGTCTATGCCAATACCATGCTGTGAAAACATCTTTTATCTTAAATATACAAACAGAGATCTTACAGCCAGATCTGCATGCCCCAAAATAAAGCTTGATATAAAGAATCCCAATTGTACTCAGAAAGCATTCTTAGTTTAGGACTTTTATAATCATTTTAATTCTCTGACAACGTCACATTTAGTATTTTATTGTTTTAAGAAATTATTTACTTATTTTATTTACAGTAAAAAGCATCCTGAGTAATCTATACACCATAAAGTATGTGTGTGTATATATGTGTTAGATGATTTAAACTATGCTCCACCAAAAACTCTTACAAAATTCTATGTATTACATCTTTTCTCAAAGAAAAGCTGGCTCAGACTCGACAATTCTGTTTCACTAACAGGCATCTTAAACATGGCATATTTAAGACTGAGATACAGATCTTTTCCATCACCTCCCCAAACAGGGCCCTAACCATTGTTCTTCCCATCTTGGTTAATGGCAACTCATCCTTCCAGTTTTTCAGGCCTAAAACTTGGAGTCATGCTTGATTCCATTCTCCCACGTCTATATCCAATCCATTAGCAAATCCTGTCAACCATACGACACAGTATATTCAGATTCTTTCCACACTCCCAGGCGTCACCTGGTTCGAAGCATCTCGCAGCACTTAGATTATTTTTACAGCTTCCTAAGTGGTTCCCTACCTAATTGTGTCAGAATTTTAGGTGGAAGACTCAAGATATCAATTCTTATCTTTGCAATGAGGAAGTCACCAACAATTCCAAAGATTTAAGGACAAAATCCATTCACTTACAAATGAGACAGATGCCTGAAGAGGAGGAACTCTCCCTCAGATCTGTTGATTAAAAAGCAACTACTATTCTATTAAGTACTAAAAAAACGCTAAAATTTAAGAGCTAATGGTAGCAACTTTCAACTTTAGGAAAACAGTATTTTGTTACAAACGGACCCTCAATTTTCAACAATGGTGCCAAGACAATTCTATGGGGAAAAGATCAGTCTTCGCAACAAAGGACGCTGAGACACGTGACTATCCACACACAAAAGGATGAATGGACACCTTCTTCACAACATACAAAAAATTAACTCAAAGTGGATCAAAGACCTAAATGTGAGCACTAAAAGTTTAAAACTCTTGTAAGAAAACATCGGAGTTAATCTCTGTGACCCTGGGTTACGCAGTGATTTCTCAGGTATGACATCAAAAGTACACGTGATTAAAAAAATAAATAAATAAATTGAACTTTATCAATTTAAAACTTTTGTTCTTCAAATGATACCATCAAGAAAGTAAACAGACAACTCACAGATTGGGAGAAAATATATATGCTAATCACATATCTGATTATGGACTTGTATCTAGAATAAATAAAGAATTCTTACTACTCAATGACAAGAGGGCATTAACCCAATTAAAAACTGGGGGAAGGATTCAAACAGACATTTCTCCAAAGAAGATATATAAACGGCCAACAAGCAAAAGAAAAGATGTTCAGCATCATTAATTATCAGGGGAATGCAAATCAAACTACAATGAAATACCTCCTCACATCTACTACATGGCTATAATAAAAAAGACAAACGATAACAGGTGTTGGTGAGGATGTGGAGAAACTGGAAGCCTCATACACTGCCTTGTCACAATTACTAGTGCGAATATAAAACGATTCAGACATTTTGGAAAAGAATTTGGCAGTTTCTCAAAATGGTAAACATAGAGTTACCATATGACCCAGCAATTCCACTCTTGGGTATGTGCCTAAGAAAAATTATAACATATATCCAAACAAAAACTTGTACATGAATGTTCATAGCAGCATTATCATAATAGCTAAAAAGTACAAACAACCTAAATGTCCATCAACTGGTGAATAAACAGTATGTGGTATATCCATACACTGGAATATTATAAAGCAATAAAAAGGAATGAAGTATTGATACATTCTATAACATGGATGAAACTTGAAGGCATGTTGAGTGAAAGAAGATAGATACAATAGCCCACATACTGTATGATTCCCACATACTGTATGATTCCATTTACATAAAATATCCAGAATAGGGAAATCTACAGAGACAGAAAGTAGACTAGTTGTTGCCTAGGGTTGGCAGTGGGGGAAGAATAGGGAGTGACTGCTAACAGACACAGATTTTCTTCTTAGGGCAATGGAAATGTTCTAAAATTAGATTATTGGTATGGCTGCACACCTCTGTAAATATATGCAAAACCACTGAATTGTACACTTAAAATGGGGAAAATTTATGGTACACCACATATCTAAATAAAGCTGTTTTTTTTAAAAATTAGATCCTCAGACTAAAGAGATTATCAATATGTCCAGTGAAATAAAAGTTATTAAAAGATCAGACAGCCTTCATGAATCAGAAGTAGATCTCTTCTTATCATTCATAAACAAATATTTACTGAGTTCTAGGATGCACCAGGGTACCTGTATATCAGCAGAAGTAATGCCAGGGCCTGTGTTAATTTTATAAGGGCAGTACTTACCAAAGGGCAAGATATACTGGCTTGACCATGGCACCACGTCATTGTTCAACTGCCTTCAAGAAGCATTCAACCATAATCCAAGGCCATTCAGAATAAATAGGTAAGGGAGCATTGCATTTGACTTGGTACTTAAGTGGCTGAATATCTTACTATAATAAAATCAGTATCTTCTTTTAAGTCACCCACTCTTTCATCTGACAAATAACTGTGGGCTTACAATAGGTAGAAACCCTGAACTTGAAGCTCTCTCTCAAATATAAGGCTGCAGACTTACTCCTTGCCTAGAAGAAGCTTACACATCATAATTTACTTATTTATTTTTTGGACTGCACCATATATGGAGAGCAGAAACTCATTCTAGATACTGAATTGCTACTGGTAAGAAACAGACACCTACTCAATAGAAGAAAAAGTAATAAGCTAGTGTGGCCATTTGGGTTACATAACCTACGCATGCTGCTCAGGAGTGTTTTTAACCAGCTAGACAGGGGTTAAGTGGGAACTGTTCCTCAAGTGAGGACATCCTTTAGAGGACTTGGTATCTGAAGAATGGAATGCAAAGATGTGTACAGGAGAGTTAAATTTAGGGCATCTGTGCTCAAGATGTAATTTGCACCAGGAGCTCCATCTCCTTTGGTTGAGCACAGGGAACTGGTTTATTTCCAGAACAGGGTATGGACTTTGGTACACCACATGTTAGAAGAAGGCTGTCACAGTTCCTCAGGACAACCAGAGGTAGAATGGTGAGAGGATAGGATTTTTTTTTAAAATTTATTTATTTATTTTATTATTTATTTTTGGCTGTGTTGGGTCTTCGTTTCTGTGCGAGGGCTTTCTCTAGTTGCGGCAAGTGGGGGCCACTCTTCATTGCGGTGCGCGGGCCTCTCACTGTTGCGGCCTCTCTTGTTGCAGGGCACAGGCTCCAGACGCGCAGGCTCAGCAGTTGTGGCTCACGGGCCTAGTTGCTCCGTGGCATGTGGGATCTTCCCAGACCAGGGCTCGAACCCGTGTCCCCTGCATTGGCAGACAGATTCTCAACCACTGTGCCACCAGGGAAGCCCCTGAGAGGATAGGATTTTAATTTACTTCCTAAAAATTAGTACCTCAAAAATTAGGGAAAAAGGATAAAGACAGAGATGGAAAATAGGTGAAAAGAAGAACTCTAGTAGATCAATTCAAGAGGTTTAAAACCCACCAAGTGTGAAGCATACAAGTGAAACAAACAAAAAAGTCACATAAAAAGGATCAGAATGACATAGAACTTTTAAAAGAAAAAAAGCAATGCCTACAAATTACAAAAAACAAAATTTTCAACTCAAAATTCTATATCCAGCCAGGGTACCAATCAATAATGAGACTAGAATAAAGATATTTTCACATATATAAGAATTCAAAAAAAATTTACCTCCTACATGACCTTTCTTAAGAAAGCCACTGAAAGATAAGCTCTAGCAAAATGGAAGAGTAAACCAAGAGACAAACATAAGATCAAAAACAGCGCAAAACAAAGGAAAGCAGGAAAAGGAAGTCCTGAAATGACAGCCATTTATATCACAGACCTAGATGGCACCAGTCCAGACTGGAGCAGGAGGATAGAAAGCTCCAGAAGGGAGGTCTCCAAAAACAAACAAAACGTCAAATGGAATTGATACATCATCTAGATAAATAATACTGACTGATGTATAACATAGTTGATGAAGAATGGGAACACAGAAAACAAAGCAAAAGAAAAAAATGAGGGTTACTAAATCTAAGAATAAAAAGGTTTTATGAGAAGGAAACCTAATCATGGTGTGATTCTTGGGTAAGCGGAGAGAAATTTTTTCAAAGTCATGGTAATGTAAGTGTTGACTAGTGATTTAACCAAAAGTTGTAATAAATCTATATTATAATATTGGGAGGCTGGAGTGGCAAGAACAGATGGTGTGCATGGTGTGGCAGTGATGGCGGGCTGGGCTATGTGTGTGGAGAAAGGGTGAATGTAAGATAATGAATCTTCATTCATTGAAAAGAAGTTAATGGGTAGTGTGTGAAATTGATAAGACATAGCAGTATGAGCATATTATTTGAAAATATGGAGGAAACACAGCAAAAAAATAATGGCTCAAGGATTTTACCAGTAGAAGCCTCTGGGATGGGGGCTGGGGGACGCAGAGGACCAATAGTTTTTGTTATAAGTTTTTCGGTGTCATTTGATGTTTAACTGATATCTCCCTGTGTGGGTTTTTCTTTTTCATGCCATTCACCAACTGGATCCACAACCTCGAGGCTTATTATATAAGGCCATTCTCTTAAGGAGTTTGTCAATTTACCAGAACCGTGTCACACAAAACAAACACTGTTCAAAATCTGAGACATAACAAAACAAACTTCGGTATGCAGAGGTGACTACGGTACAGAATGTAGAGGAAATGAACTTGTGCTTTAAAGAAAATATAATTCGGTGGGTGCCTGAGGGTCAAATCTTGGTTTTGCCACTGCTAACTTATCTGGTGGCAAACTAACTAGGATCTACTAATTACTGTGAGCTTTACTGTGAGGATTACCCGACAGAACATGGGAAGCACTCACTGCAGTGGTTGGAATACAAGTGCTCATACGATAATTATGATTATTTGGACTCAGGCAGACTGAGATTCAGATCTCTGCTCCACCCTTGTCAGTTCTACTTGGGCAAATAATTTAACCTAATTTAATTAAATTAAAATAATTTACCTTTTGCAACAGGAAGTATATACATCATAGTACTTTCCTCACAGGGTTGTTGTGAGGTTTAACAAGGTGAACACTTAACACATTACTGACTGGGGGAGTTTTGCAGAAACTAATGCCAGTGGCCATAATACATCTCTGGTCAAAAATGTGTTAACAGAGTGCTTAGCATTTATTTAGCAAGGCTCCATGAACTCCAGTTGTTATCACTGATGAGTTTTTTTTTAATTAAAATTTTTTTTTTACTGGAGTTTAGTTGATTTGATGAGTTTTAAGTAAAGAAAATGGGATAGATTTATTTTCACCCCCTTTTAGAGATACTTTAGAACTGAAAAGACACCTGTGTACTTCTCTCCAAGTGCTCTCCATCTCAGGAAGTAGCAAAACCTTTTACCTAGTTTTTTAGGGAAAAAAAAAAAATCTAACAGTAACCTTTGTTTATTCCCTTTCTCACATCCACATCTAATTCCAGCACTTTCTATAGGTTTTACCTTCAAAATATATCCCAAAGCGGGGTCAGCTCCCCATTGATCACTTCTTACTTCTCCCACCAAGCCCACATCAATTCTCCCTTGGACCATGGATCTTCTAACTCCTTTGTGTCAAGAACTCCTTTGGGAATATATCAAAGTTTATGGACTCCTTGTCAAAAAAAGTGTTTTAAAATGCATAGGATTACAAAGAGATCAATGGTACTAAAAGTTATCAAACTGCTAGAAAAACAAAATTTTGATATTAATAATATATGTACTTCCTTATTAATAACCTTAAGCAGCAGGTCTGATAGAATTGTAATTTTGGAGTAGTATGGGTATAAACAGTATTTTGTGATATCCGCAAAGACTGTAAGGTGATAGAGAAACAGCTATGATTTTACTGGTTGACAGCTGCAGACACTACTTTGGCTCGTTGCCAACATTCATAATTCAAGGAGATGCTAAATTTCAGTTAGGGGTTGGTGAAACTGAGATGAAAGTTTTTCACATTCAGGTTCACAGACCCCCCTAAATTCTAATCACAGATCCCCAAGGTTAAGAACACCATTTTTGGTTAATTTTTGTAAAAGGTGTAAGGTCTGTGTCTAGATTTTTTTTTTTTTTTTTTTGCATGGGAGTGTGCAGTTGTTGCAGCACCATTTGTTGAAAAGACTGCCCTTTCTCCATTGCGTTGCCTTTGTTCCTTTGTCAAAGATCAGTCGACTGTATCTGTGTGGGTCTATTTCTGGCCTCTGTTTTGTTCCATTGATTTATTTACCTTATTCTTTCATCAATATTACACTTTTTTTGTTTTTTTAAATAAATCACTCTTTTTTTTTTTTTTTGCCTGCCCCACACGGCTTGTGGGATCTCAGTTCCCCGACCAGGGATTGAACCCAGGCCACAGCAGTGAAAGCCTGGAATGCTAACCACTAGGCCATCAGGGAAGTCCCCGACACTCTCTTAGCTACTGTAGCTTTAAGGTAAGTCTTGAAGTTGGGTAGTGTCAGTCCTCCAACTCTATTCTCTCCTTCAGTACTGTGGTGGCTCTTCTGGGTCTTTTGCCTTTCCATATAAACTTTAGAATATTTGTCGATATTCACAAAAAAAAACTCACTCGGATTTTGACTAGGATTGCTTTGAATCTATAGAACAAATTGGGAAGACTGACATCTTGACAGTACTGCATTTTCCTATCATATACAAGGAATATCTTTCCATTTATTCAGATCTTCTTTGATTTCTTCCATCAGAGTGTCATGGTTTGCCTCATATAGATCTTGTACATATTTTGTTAGATTTATACCTAAGTCTAAGTCTGTCTGTCTCTGTTTCTTTCTTTCTTTTTGGTGCAGATATAAACGGTATTGTGTTTTTAATTTCAAACTCCAATTGTTCATTGCTAGTATTTACCAATTGATTTTTGAAAGAGGTGCAAAAGTGATTCAATGGAGGAAGGATAGTCTTTTCAGTGAATGATGGTGGAGCAATTGGATACCCATAGGAAAAAAACCCCTCGACCTAAACTGTGCGCCTCATATAAATGTTACCTAAAAATAGATCATAGGTTTAAATGTAAAACATAAAACCATAAAACTTTTAGAAGAAAACAGTGGAGAAAATCTTTGGGACATAGTTTTGAAAACCAGATTTTAGACATGGTCTGCAGAGTGTAATATATAAAAGGAAATATTAATAATTTGGATCTCTGTGATTAAAAAGATGAAAAGACAAGATACAGACTGGGACAAAAAGTTGCAAATTACATATCTGACAAAGGACTCACATCTAGAATATATACAGAACTCTCAAAACTCAACAATAAAAAAAATACACATTCCAATTTTAGAAAATGGGCAAAGGACACAAAGAGACAACTCACTGAAGAAGATATAAGGATGGCAAAGAAACACATGAAAAGAAGTTCTTATCAGCCATCAGAGAAATACAAATAAAACCATGATGAGCTATCACTATACATCTCTTGGAAAAGATAAAATAAAAACAGTGACAATACAAAATACCAGCAAAGATGCAAAGAAATTGAATCTCCCTTAGCATTACTGATAGAAATTATAGCCACTCAGGAAGACTTTGACAACCTCTTTAAAAAACTGAACATATACTTAACATACGACCCAGCAATCATGCTCCTGGGCATCTATCCCAAAGAAATGAAACCTTACGTCCACATAAGAACCTACATGTAGATGTTCAGAGTAGCTTTATATGAAAAAGTCAAAAACTGGAAACAATCATAATGCCCCCAGAAGAGAATGGTTAAACAAACTAGAACCTCTACACCACAGAATACTACCCAGTACTGAAAAGGAACAATCTATAGATACACACAAGAATTTGAATAGATTTCAAGGGTGTTAGAATAGGTGAATAAAGCCAACCTAAAAGGTCACATTTTGTATGATTACTTTTATATAAAATTCTTAAAGTGACACAATTATAGAGATGGAGAACAGATTAGCGGTTGCCCTGAGTTAGACATGGTGGGAGAGAGGTGGTTGTTACTATAAAGGGAGAGCATGAGGGAGATCTTTGTGGTGATGGAATAGTTCTTGTATTGACTGCAGTGGCGATCACATGAATCTACACATGTGCTAAAATGGCAAAAAAATAGACAAATTACACAAATGTCTATTTCCTGGTTTTGATTTTGTACCATAGTTATGTAAAATGTAACAACTGAGTTAAACTGGGTACATGGAACTTCTGTGCATTATTTTTCTATTTCTTGTGAATCTGTAATTGTTTCAAAATACAAAGTAAAAAAAAAAGTCACATTTTATAAAAAGAAAATCAGATCACTTCACTCCCCCACTCAAAAAACGTTCATGGGACTTCCCTGGTGGTACAGTGGTTAAGAATCTGCCTGCCAATGCAGGGGACACAGGTGGGCTGGGAAGATCCCACATGCCGTGGAGCAACTAAGCCCGTGCGCCACAACTTCTGAGCCTGAGATCTAGAGCCCGCGAGCCACAACTACTGAGCCCACGAGCCACAGCTACTGCAGCCGTGTTATGCCTAGATCCTGTGCTCCGCAACAAAGAGAAGCCACCACAATCAGAAGCCCGCTCACCACAACAAAGAGTAGCCCCTGCCTGCCGCAACTAGAGAAAGCCTGTGCACAGCAACGAAGACCCAATGCAGCCAATAAATAAATAAATAAATAAATAAATATATTAGAAAAACCCTTCATGGCAGAATAAAATCCACACCCCTTACTGTGGCCTAAAAGGTCCCTTGCACTTCTCCATCACTGCCCCCCAACTCTTTTCGCTCTAGATGCACTGGCCTTCTTGCTGGTTCTCCAAACTTGTTCTCACTTCAGGGCCTTTATACTTATTGTTTGTTCTCTACCTGGAATGCCTTCTCCCAGATTTTTGCATAGCTTGATACTTCACATTATTTGGGTGCGTGCTGACATTACTTCTGAAGAAGAAGCTCTCCCGGACCATGATATCTAAATTAGCATTCCTCTCCACAAACACCAGTCATTCTCCATCCTCTTACCCTGTTTTATTTTATTTATTTGATTGTCTATTATTTACCCCCTGTTCCTCAGCCCCAAATCAGAATACAGGCAGGCAAAGAATTTTTACGAATTATTAACTTTTGAATTCCCAAAGCTCAGCAGGACCAGGCATATAATAAAAATTCAATAAATATCTGATGAGTGAAGGAGTAAATCTGAGAGACTAAAGAAAATTATACTGATATGACTGACCTACAACACCAAACTGTAAGGCGGAATGTATAACTTGCACCATAAAACAAAGAATGTGATGAAAGAAAAATATACATAAGAAGGATTAAAGATAACTCCCCTTTTTTTACATTTCTACTTCTCTCCTTTTGAATCTGGCCCTTCCTGTCACTGCCCTGACCAAGAGAATTTGTCTATTCTGGGCCTTGCCTTCAAAGGAATGGCAGCTTCCACCTTTATCTCTTGGAATCCAGCTGTCAAGTAAGAAATGTGAGTACTCAGAGAACCATTCTAATGGAAGCCAAGCCACATGGAGAGGCCTTGGAAGATGACAACTGGTGGTGGGGAGGGGCTGGGGGGAGGGGGTGTGCAGAATGCCGAGGCGCACCAAGCACCAGACATGTGAGTAAAGAAGTGACCTTGAAAGGGGATCCTCTGGCCCAGCCACGCCTGCTGGTGGCATGTGGATCAGAGATGAACCACCTGGACAAGCCCTCCCTGAATTCCTGACCTACATAATTATGAACAATGCAAAAATGGTGATTTTAAGCCACTAAGTATCGCAGTAGCTCATCACGCAGCAAGAGCTGACCAGGACATCGGGCAAGAAGGGGTTTCTTAAAGCTGAGCAGAATCCAAGTTATAAACAATCAAACAAAATGTCACAGGATAGAATACAATGGAACAGAACTGCCAAACAGGCATCAATACAAGTGAAAAGATCTGAAACATCTATTTTTAAATGTATGTGGATCCTCAATGCAATGGGGTTTGTTATGGGGAGAAAGGGATGGGTGAGGTACAGTGGAGAGGAAGACAATACTCAAGAACACTGGAAAGAACAAAACAGAGGTACCACATTCATCCTGTCATTCACTGGTTAAACTCAAGAGACTACTGTACTCAGTTCTGGGTTTTACAACTAAGGAGAATCTGGAGAATCCTAAGGAATTCAAAGATGAATAAAGAGATCAGAGGAAAAAAAAAAAACCCATGAGGAAAGGTAACGTACCTGAACCCTTTCGAAGGAAGGGATTTAAGTAAAACCTAGTAGTAACATTGAAGGACCTATTATTTGAGTAACACTGAAGGACCTGTTATTTTCTAATCTACAGAGATTAAACTAAAAGATAAGAGTGTTTACAATAAACAAATATGAAAAATGGTGAGTACAGTTAAAGACAGAATAGGTTATTAGAGCACACCAAAGACTGTCTTCTTGAAATCTGCTAGAAAAATCTGTAGCTGCTCAGGAAAGGCAGGATGTGATTCTGTCCAAGTTTGACAGACCTTCAAGGTTTCTTCTAGGATGACTCTCTGATTTTATGACCTAATGACTGCTCCTACTGCTAATACCAAAAGTGTTCATGATAATGATAATAATACTAAACAGCTACTTGCCATGCACTATGATAGATACATTACCAATATCACTTAAGCTTTGTGACAATACTGCCTATTAGGTATTATTATCCTCATTTTATAGATGAAGAAGTACTGGTTAGCAAGATGAAGTAATACATGCCCAGGATTAATGTGGTATAATAAAGAATAAATACATTTGGTCTTTGCCCCTGGTTCCTGGCTAGAGCTTTCTGAGTAACAGGAGTGTCTTTGTTGTGCTAATGAGATGACTCAAGGTTGGCCCCGCAGATAACTTCAGGATGGGGCTGGTTACCAGAACGACTCACCATCTGATTAGAGAGTTGGAACTTGGAGCCAGACATCTGGGGAGGTAGGGCGGGGCTGGAGACTGAGTTCAGTCACATGGCCAATGAGTCAATCAATCATGGATACATAACAAAATCCCAATAAAAACTCTGGACATCAAACTTGAGGGAGACTCCTCGCTGATAAACACAGTGATGTGCCAGGAGGGTGCTGTGCCCTGACTCCATGGAGAGAGGGCACGGAAGCTTTGCACTCCCCCTGAGACCTAGCCCTAAGTGGACCCTTTATAATCAACTGTAATTGTAAGTATGGTGCTTTTCTTCATTTTGTTAGTCTTTCTAGCAAATTACTGAACCTGAAGGGGGTGATGGGAATCCCCAAGTTTGTAGCAGGCTGGTCAGAAGTGCGTGTGTCCTGGAGACACCACTTGCATCTGGCATCTGAAGTAGGGCAGTCTTGTAGACAACTGACCCCTTAACCTGCAGGTTCTGACATTAATGCCAGGTGGTTAGTGTCAGACCTGAATTATAATCTACTCAGTTGGTATACACTAGTTAGGGTTGAAAGAGAACAGTTAGTAAGACATGAAGTGCTAGAGCCAGGACTCAAACCCAGTTCTGCCTAACTCAAAGAGAGTATTTCTAATTCAAAGATAAGAGTCTAATTCAAACTTCCGACTTTTCATTTCAAAATGAAACGGTATATAATTCATGAAGGTTTTAGTATCTGTGCTAACTTACAAGAAAAAGTACATCAGCTTGAAAACGGAAAAATCCATTTAAGCAATTAAAGTCCCAAGTCATCGCCGACAGACATAGTTAACACAAATATCAATGCGGGAGCAGCTATGATACAGCGGCTTATATGGATGGCAAAGTATTAAACAATATGAAGAGAACTGAGGGCCCAAAGTAAAAGCCACCTTCGGTACTTTTGAAGTTTTGAGACTTTTTCTAAATCCCTCACTAGTACTTAGGCTTTTTAACTATTTTAAAAAATAGTTAAGGGCAGGTATATGGACATGCTTCCAGTATGAAACCTTAAAAACCTGTCTTTAACCTTCAGACACAGTGAAAAAGAGACTGGTTCTTGTCTCCTATAAGCTTGAGAGAAACCATAGGACATAAATCCTGATAATACTTTGTGGTCAAAAGTGTATGTTACAAGGGTTCTCTGCTAACAAGACAATTTTCTACGCACCAACACAGAAAAAACTCTTACAGAATCCAAGCAATAATGTTATACTGTTTTTTGGTTTTTTTTTTTTTTACTATAGCTTACATAAAAGCTTTCTAATGTTTTATGCCAACTTATGAACCAAAAAAGGATTTCCCAAACTTACTCTTCCTTTACTAGGACGTATATAAATTATATTGTTTGTAAACGCTGTAAGTTTTTAGACTCATCTGTTTTATATTCTTCTTTCTTACCTGGTCTGTTAGTGGCTGCCATAATAAAAACCTGCTGACGTGTTTCCAGACCATCCATCTCTGTAAGTAGCTGATTTACCACCCGAACACTTGCCCCTGTCTAAAAACAAATAAATACAGCTACATCAGCTCCCAATAAAAGAAAAATACATCACCGTTTTTTTTTTCATGCAAAATAATACATTTGCTAACTTGAATGAAAGCTTTTGTCAAAAGATATAACAATTATTTCCTGAGAAGTCACTATATCTAAGCACTGTGCAAAACATGTTCTCATCAGTGTGCTTCCCCAGCAATCCTGCTATTATCCACAATTCAGATGAGGAAACTGAGGCTTAGAGAGGCTATTTGTCCAAGGTCTCAAAGCTACATAAGGGTAGAGATGAAATTCAATCTCAGGCTTAGCTGATCCCACAGTCTTATGCCTCTGAGCTATTCAAAGATCTAAGAGCTGAGAATTACATTCAATATCCTGTGATAAACCGTAATGGAAATGAATATGAAAAAGAATATATATGTGTCTAACTGAATCAATTTGCTGTACAGCAGAAATTAACACAACATTGTAAATCAATTATACTTCAATAAAATAAATTTTAAAAAAAAGATCTAATAGCCACAATGAATTTCCCTTTGGGCAAATCTAGACTCAGCTTTTGAATGCCAGATCAGACTCCCCAGGATACTGGATATTCCAGAGTTTTCAGCTGGGACACTGAGGCCTTTTCTCTTTTCCTTGAAGCATGCAGTACAAAGTTGAACTACCTCAGGGCAATATCTAAGATGTTCAGGGAGTTGGTGAATAGAGGGATGTTTATCCCTTAAATACAGAAATTTTTAAAATGCACAATGTAGGAAATGAGAAAAGTGATGCTGTGTTTCTTTTTGTCATTAATTGCTTTTCTTCAACATAAATTTTATGTACAGAGGTGGTAATGAGTTTAACATACTGATTTCTCCAGAAAAAAAATTTGGTGCACCTTACTATCACTCCTTGGAGACACAGTATTAACCGTTAGGAGATTAAAAGAATTATAATCAGGACTCAAAAAAATAAAGAAGTACTGGTTTTAAAAAAACAAAAAGACAAAAAAACCCCAAAACACTGTCCTACCTAAGCAAGACAAAAACCTCACAATTAATTCAGGAAAAGGCTGACAGACTTTACTATATATAAAATTTTATATAATAAAAAAAGATAAGTGATAAAACTGGGAAAAATAGTACCAACACACATAATCGGACAATAGACTAATTTCCATCACATATAAAAAGCTCTTATAAATTAACAACAAAAAAAGGGGAAGACAGGACTTCCCTGGCGGTCCAGTGGTTAAGACTTTGCCTTCCAATGCAGGGGGTGTGCGTTCAATCCCTGGTGCGGGAGCTAAGATTCCACATGCCTTGGGGCCAAAAAACCAAAACATGAAACAGAAGCAATACTGTAACAAATTCAATAAATCGAGACTTTAAGAATGGTCATAAAAAAAAAAAATCTTAAAAAAAGGGGGGGGGAAACATTTCATTTTCAGTGTATGTGCTGCCAAAGTGAGCACAGAAAAACATTTCAACAGCAAAAGGGTCAGAGACATGAATACTAAAATTTAACATCATGTTTTGCCAATAAAATTGAGAAAAATAAAAAGATGGTCATTACCCATTGTTGACAAAGGTGTAGAAAATGGTTATTTTTAGTTGGTAGGTGTATGTAACTGGTAGTTTTTGCGAAGAATGACTGTGTTAGCTTTCAAAATATTTGTATACATCTTCTACTCAGAAATTCTACTTCCAAAACTCTCACATATTCCCACATGTGCACAAAAATACATGATAAGAATGTTTAATACAGTTGTGTTTATAAGGGAAACAACTGGAAACAATGTAAATGTCCAAAACAGGGGAATTGTTGAATTAATTCTTCCCTATCCAGACTGTGGAATATTTATTCAATAGTTACAAAATAAGTTATTAAGTACATGGGTAAAGTGTCAGATAGAATGACCACATTTATATAAAAAAAAAGTTTAAATCATACATGTTTTTAAGCTTACAGAAAAAGTTCTAGACCACAAATGCAAAACACTAAACTGTCAGCAGAAGTAACCTCCAAGAAGAGTAACAGGGAGGAGAATTGGAAGAAAAACTTGACTCTCTTTATACTTGTATTTATTTGCATTTTTCACAAGCATGTATTCATGAATAACTTGCATCATTAAAAAAAGAATACATTTAATTTTAAAATATTTTCAGAATCCCCTTCAGGTGAAAATGTTAAAGCAAAACACATATATGTGATTACAGAGATGTGTGGTAGCAGACAGCCGAGAGAGATAACCTAGAAGTTAGAAATGTGATTCATAAGAATGCAGACTTCTCTGAGGGCAAGGAGTTGAATGGATATACCTCAATGAACTCCTCCTAGTTTAAATTACCACTTGATAACAGAGAGATGCAAACCAATGAAATAGGCTGTCAATGAACAAAGGGTTTAATTCACAGCAAAAAGGAATAAAAAGGAGTAAAATCCAGAGCATACCATGCCCCCACCAGCTGGATATAGTGTGTAGGACTTTGCTCTGGATCGCACATTAGATTTTGGAACGTGCCGGCCGGCAGGAGAACCCGGGAAGGATCTCTGCCCTGGCCACTGACATCACTATCAGAGATAAGAGTGTGATAAGGATTTTCTGTGATACTGCTGACTGCTGGGTGAGGAAACGAAATTGCTATGATATGAAGCACACTTATCCTAGTCAAGGTTTGTTTTGCAACTTCTGATTGCTGGGAATTTTAAGCACAATGAGGCACCTAATAAATGTTTCACAGCCCAAGAACACACACAGAGTAACTATGTGACAACAAGTCACATAAGAAATATAATCATTTCCTCAATCATCTTGTAATAAATGTACTTACTACACAGTCTTTGCTATCCTCTTCAAAAGGTTATATATATATATTTTAAATATATTCTTTATATTATGCTTCACTATGATTCAAACAGTATTCCTAATAACTGTTTTCCAGGCAATCACTGTACCAAAATTTCTAAGAATGGTGACTCAGTGTAGTAATGCAAGTGGTCTTTAATGCACACCAATTTATATCTTCCCCAGATAGAAATGGTGCTGCGTCTTAAAGCATATCATCTGACCCTACTTTGAGTGCATGATGTCTTAAATTATATTTTCTCCAAGAACTCTGAAGAGAATCATACGATTACAAGGCAGGCTATCCAAAACTAATAATCATTTCCATTACCCAAAACTCATTTGTGTGAATCAGATATGTGCAACCAAAATAATACACAGAAAGAAAAATGGATACAGAGGCTAATAAAAATACAATTGTTATCCCTAGGCCTTGTTTCCAAATTACTAGGTTTCTTCACTTAAAGAGTCTCAGTGTTCTCAATGAATGACTTTATAAGAACTATTTGAAGTTTACATAACTTTGGAAGAACTTACAAAAGGTTTATGGTGCTTAAAAAAAAACCTGTAATCACTAAACTATGATACCTACCTCTCGGACTGATCTCCGAGGACATAAGGCATCCACTTCATCAAAGAATATCACGCAAGGTGATGAATTCTTGGCTCGCTGAAAAACCTGTCGCACAGCGCGCTCGCTTTCACCAACATACTAGCCATGTACAGAAAGGAAATAAAACGTAGAGATGTTTCAACTTTGGAGTTTGAGCCAAATTATAGTAGTACTAGTTTTAAATGACATTTATATGTCAGAGTCCAAGAAGTATTAGGTCAAAAATAGCCAGTTATATGTGGTTCAACCTAATAAGATTAGCTATTATTTAAGCTTATTATAAATTTCCTCATTTATAAAATGAAGACTAAATAGAATGAAAGGTCTCCTCTAGCTCAAAAAAATTCCACAATTTTATGGTATTTTAGAACGGATCAAAGCTTTATGCATATAAAATACCCAGCAGTAATTTTCATTAATGCAACAGTATTTTAAATGTGAACAAGACAATTTACTGTTCTGTCGTTTCTACACAAGTCATCTTGCTAAAGGAAGAGCTAACAGTCATACAGCATCAGAGGAGGCAAACTGAGCCAGTTAGACATCTACCAGGTTTCATAATGCATAATGTATGGTAAAATCAAAATACAAAGCAATTCACAAGCAGCTATAACATTAGGACTAATTAATATAAAAAGTTATATGTAAAAATACAGTTTTACTTTCAGCTAAGCACAAGAAATTGTTCTTGTAAAATTTCGAATTAGTTAACTAAGAAAAGCTTTGTTTCTCATAATAATACTGCTACATAAGGCAATCTGAAAATGTCTTTATGGTGCCAATTATATCATAAGGTTATCTTTTATGTTATTTTATGACTATATGGTCATAATAAAGTAATTAAGGCACAGAATACATCACAGATGACAATGATTAAAGTATTTTTATTTTCTATTTGAGTAGAACTTCTTTTCCTCAGATCTGTCCTGTAACTTTTCTTTCTACTTTTGCTTATTCTGCTTCTCTCATTTGAACTGCTTCTCCAACTTACCTCTAAAACAGCTCTTGCATTCTAGATCAAGATCACTAAAGATCACTAATCTTTCTTCCCTCCACCCTCTCTTCTTTGCTCTTATAGCACTTCCTACTATTATAACTTCTGAGCTATTCTACCTTCACTATATTACATCATAAAGTCCTTGGAAAGCAGAAGTCATGACAGTTTCAAATTTTTGTCTGATCATAACATCCTGCTCAGCGTACAAATACAGCAGACCTATTTAGTTTCCTGAAAAATCTGAATCAGCAAAAATTATATTTGGAATGCTGAAAAGACATTCAGTAGATATTTTTAAAGAAAAGATATCAGTGGGTTGGGACAGAGAGTTTCAAACAGAGATGAAAGAGAAGAATCAATACAGCTGGCAGAGGGACTTTGGATATAGCTAACCAAAATGACTAAGTAAAAGGAAATTTAATTTAGGGGAAGGTAAACCTAAAGTTTCAAAAGGACAGATTAAAATCAATTCATCTTAAGAAAGGTAACAATGATTAAAATTCCCACTACCTTGGCCTTTAAGAACTATTTCAAGTAAGGATCCTATACTTATTATTTCTAATTCCTTATTTGCCATCAGTTTTCAACCATTATAATCTGGCTTTTGCAAACATAATTGTTGAAAATATTTTCCCTAAAGTCACTAGTGACATTCTAATTGCTAAACCCAGGGTCCTACTTTCAATTTCTTTTCTATTGTTTGGTTATATTGACAGGTGGAAAAAATTATCTTCCCTAGGTTTTCAGGCTTAGAAAGTCTTGGGCGTCCTCCACCTTCGGAACAGTCTCCTTTGCCAGCTTTTCTTTCCCTGGCCCGTAAATGTTGGTGTCTTCCAAGGTTCTGTCAGAGACCACCTTACAATACTACTCACCTTACCCATTCCCTAGGTTTTAGGTGCCATTTAGATGATACTTACTCCCAAATCTCTTCAGAGCTCCAGATTCACATTTCCTATAGTTTGCTGAATCCCTCTGAATGGCTCTTTAAATCTAAAATGTCCTAGAGCAAACTCATTTTCTAACCCCAAGATATCTATCTTCCTCATTAGATCACCTAACCTCTCAGAGTCATTCTGGACTCTTCCACAGACCTCTTCCCACATTTACCTCTAAAAAACAAAGCAGATGACAATGAGATAAAATTTCATACTCATCAGACTGGCAAAAATGTAAGTAACTTTCATTCACTGCTGGTGAAAGTAAAACTCAGTAACAACCACTTTGGGAAAAAAGTGGGCAATACTTAATATTTTTGAAAATGTATATACTGTATAAGATATAGCAATTCTACTGCTGAGTACATACCCTAGGGCGAAAATATCTCACAAATATGCGTAAGGATATATATATATATAATGTTCAACCTAAACATGAATCAAGAAAAAAACTGATGTTTTTAAGGGACTTCCCTGGTGGCACAGTGGTTAAGACTCCACGCTCCCAGTGCAGGGGGCCCGGGTTCGATCCCTGGTCAGGGAACTAGACCCCACATGCACGCTGCAACTAAGAATTCACATTACACAACTAAGGAGCCGGTGAGCAGCAACTAAGGAGCCCGCCTGCCACAACTAACACCTGGTGCAACCAAATAAATAAATAAATATTTTTTTTAAAAAAAGAAAAAAACTGATTTTTTTAAAAGTGTGGTTATACTCATTCAATGGTAATAGTTTAATAAACCCCAGATATACCCATCACTCTGCTTCATTATTATCAGCTCAATTCATGATCAACCTTGCTTCATCTATACTCTTGTCCACTTTTCTTTCTACTTGATATTTTGATGGAAAGCCCAGACATCATAACTTTATTTGTAAATATTTCACTGTCTCTAAAAGATAATGGTTTTAAAAAAATATATATTTAAAAAATCCCATCGTTTATAAATTTATTTATTTATTTATTTATGGCTGCGTCGGGTCTTCGTTGCTGTGTGCAGGGTTTCTCTAGTTGCGGCGAGTGCGGGCTACTCTTTGTTGTGGTGCGCAGGCTTCTCATTGTGGTGGCTTCTCTTGTTGCGGAGCACGGGCTCTAGGCAAGTGGGCTGCAGTAGTTGTGGCACATGGGCTCAGTAGTTGTGGCTCGCAGGCTCTAGAGCGTAGGCTCAGTAGTTGTGGCACACGGGGCTTAGTTGCTCCATGGCATGTGGGATCTTCCCGGACCAAGGCTCGCATCTGTGTCCCCTGCACTGGCAGGCGGATTCTTAACCACTGAGCCACCAGGGAAGTCCAAAGATAATGGTTTTAACATAACTACATCATTATCACACTTAAAAGTTATTTTCTTAATATAAAATGTCCAGTAGGTGTTCACATTTCCAATTCTCATAAACTTATTTTTTGAAACATGTAAAATAATACTACATGTTATTTAGGGATAAATATATAACATACAGTAAATGTAGAAAGAAGTTACAGAAAGAAGTGTACAGAATTAATAAATTCAGGATTATAGTAAATTCTATGGGAAAGAGAATGGAGGACATGATTAGGGAAGGTTTGCAGGGGGCTTCGAATATATATTGGTTTTTTTTTTTAAGGCTGGATGTTAGATACATGGAGGGGTCATTATATTACTCTTTATAACTTCTTATATGCTTGAAATATTTCATAGTAAAATTTAAAAAATATTAACGCTCTTAAAAAAAAGTTACACTCTGTTAGCTCTCTAATATTCTATTTTTTTTAAAGAAATTCCTAATTTTTTTTTTTAAGTTTTAATTTTAATTTATTTATTTATGGCTGTGTTGGGTCTTCGTTTCTGTGTGAGGGCTTTCTCCAGTTGTGGCAAGTGGGGGCCACTCTTCATCGCGGTGCGCGGGCCTCTCATCATCGCGGCCTCTCCTGTTGCGGAGCACAGGCTCCAGACGCGCAGGCTCAGTAGCTGTGGTGCACGGGCTTAGTTGCTCCACGGCATGTGGGATCTTCCCAGACCAGGGCTCGAACCCGTGTCCCCTGCACTGGCAGGCAGATTCTCAACCACTGCGCCACCAGGGAAGCCCAGCTCTCTAATATTCTAAAGGTAACATTTTGACTCTAGCTTGGTATGAAGGCCTTGCACTGCCTGGCTATTACTGTTTTTCCAGCCTCACCCTTCATCCCCTCATCAATCCCTTCCCCTCAGCGCTTATTTTGAGTACCTCCTCCACTAGAAAGCCAAAATGAAGTGTAAGAAGAGTAAAGATAAAAGTATAAATCCTTATTTTAGGAGCAAAGTAACATATTTAACAGGAAACATAAAAAATTAGAGGGGGGATAAATTGAAATAGCCTTTTAAAACAAATGATACCACTTTCATTTCTTCTTTGTTTGAACATTATGGAATGGCATTTTACTCTTCATAGGCATGAACAAGAAATAAGAAATTCAAAGTCTCTTAAATTTAAGACATAAGCTGCTTAAATGCAGAAAGAAGCTATTATATAGTAGTTTAGTGATTTCTTCCCCCCTAAGTATTTTTATTTATTAATCCTTAACTCATTTGAGCTATACAACAACAGGACAAGGAAAGCAGATCAAATGTTAGCTCCACTATCCCCAAGCTGTTGGACATTGGCCATGTTATACGACCCCTCCAAACTTAAGTTTCCTCATCTGTGAATCAGAGAAAACAACAATTTGTATCTCACAGGGTTGTTGAAGAATAATATATATAAAGGGCTTGACAAATTCAGAGTTAACACTTTAAATGTTGACTATTTTGGTTATTTCCATTTTGCTGGTGAGAAAACTTAGGCTCAGAGGTTAACAGAATTAATTAAGAAAGCATTTATACACAGTAAATAGTACAGGAGAGCAAAGCTCAATCTCTTCACTCCTATTGCAGTGATTTTACCAAAAAACCCTACTGTTTCAATGATCTGAGGACCCTGTAATTTGAATGACCATTACTTTTCCTAATCAAAAATAATGGCTAATGCCACAACAACTTACCATATTTAGTAACTCAGGCCCCTTGACAGATATAAAATTTAACCCAGACTCATTTGCAACAGCCTAGTAAGAGAAAAAAGACACAAGACAAACATATAATAAAATAATAACAATAATTTGTGATAATGCAAGGACTTTTTGTGGTTTATACTCTAGTTCCCCCTTTTTATAGCTGCCTCTTTCTCATTAGAAGGAGAGGAGACAAATGGGAATAAAAAGAAAATCAAAGGAAGTAAATGTGAACCTAAAACTTTACACAGACTAGAAATCAGATGGAAATGACTTGAAACATTTATGTAAATGTTTTGTTTACATAAACATGGTATATAAGTATATTTGTAGCCCTAGCTTAGAATCCTAGTGAAATCATAATCTCTGTATAAACAAATGCCGTGCCCAATGAAAGCAATCATTCATTCATTCATTTATAAACCAGAAGTCAAAAGCATCGGTATCAGTCTTTACAGTATTTACAGGTTATTTTGTTTAATAAATAAAGATTAAACTGCATGGCTGAAAGCCAAAGAGAATAACAAAGGAGAAATATATGGTTATATGTGTAGAAGAATACAAAAATTACACTGAGAATGTAGAGATGAAACTCGAATAAAATCACTCACAACTTCAAAATGATCAGGGAATAAAGTTCTTTCCTATTCTTAGAACCTGATATCTGAGCTCAAGATTTATGTTCAACACATTCCTCAGCATCTCCCCTTGGATTTTTTTTTTCTTCTTTTCTTTTCCCATTTGGATCGCATAAGAATTTCAAATCTATCATTTCCAAAGCAGGACTCCTGAATTTCTCCCAACTCTCCCCAAATCCCACACCCCAAACTCTTTTTCTCCCTATCCCAGTAAATATATTTTCTAAGCCAAAACCACGGTGTCTCCCCTTGATCTCCTGTCTTGTCAGGTCAGCCAATCCATCTGTAAGTTCTATTAGCTCTAATGCTAAAATGTAGGTGAGTCTGATACTTCCTGTTTCTCCACTATACCACAATCCTCATCCAGACCAGCATCACCTATTGTCCGGACATGCAAAAAAACCAAACCAAACCAAACCAAAGAAACCCTACCTGGCTTCCTCTCTCTCTTGCTTTCCTCCAATCCATTCTCCACTTAACTCAAAAAATGTAAATGAGCAGGGGAGGGACAAATTGGGAGATTGGGGCTGACATATACACACTACTATATATAAAATAACTAATAAGAACCTGCTGTATAGCACAGGGAACTCTACTCAACACTCTGTAATGGCCTATATGGGAAAAGAATCTAAAAACAAAAAGAGTGGAGATATATGTATGTATATAACTGATTCACTTTGCTGTACACCTGAAACTAACACAACATTGTAAATCAACTATAATCCAATAAAAGATTTTTTAAAAATGTAAATGAGATCATATAGTTTTACTATGTTTCTCATTTATTTTCAAGTACAAATTGAAATATTCACCATGGCTTGTAAGCCTATATTTTGCGACATGACAGTTTCTTCTTAGTCCAGCCACTAGATCTTTCTCTGGTTCTCGAATTCACCAAGGCCTTTCCCACTTCAGGGATTTTGTAACTGCTGTTCCCTCTATCTGGAAGACTCTTCCCCTTCTTTCCCTGCCTCTTCATGTGGCTATCTAGTCCTTCAGGACTCTGTTAAATATCACCATCCCCTGAATACCAAACCTAAAATAGCCACAGCAGTTTGTTTATTTCCATCATAACTTAGCTGAATCTGCAATTTTATTGTTTTGTTTACTGCCTGCCTCTTCCAGACAGACAATAAATTCCATTAGAGTAGGTGTCACGTTCACTAGTTTATCCCTAGCACCTTGCACAAGTTCTAGCAAAGTGTATGTAGCTCAGCAAATACTGGCTGAACAAATGAATGCATGCAGGCTCTGCCATGCAAAAACTGCTCAATATGTAGCTTATCCACATCTCGAAATCTCTGTCTTTCCGGCTGCCAATTTCTTAGCTTTCCTACCTCTCATGCTCTAAGTAGAGTCAGGATACACATCTAATAAAGCATGACTCATCTACATTAGGTTTTCAACATCCATATGCGAGATAACTAAGATTTCACCCATTAAAACACCCAACAGAGTTCCTGAAATTATCAGAAATCCAGTCTTCTATTGATAAATGAAATACAGTGAATATAATTGAATTTTTTCATGGATATCATCATGAATCTTGTACTCAGTGTTAGGAGCTGTTTGCTTCCATACTATATATATAGTTGCAGATGACTAAATGATTTTTACTGTTCTCTTTCCAGTTTCCTTCTTATTAGTCACCAATTTTCAGTGTGCTGGCCCCCAGCAATCACATGCCTTTACTTGATGCTATTTATATAGTATGTGCTAGTGTTTAGAAAATTTTCATTATGTTATTGTTAGCATGAGTAAACAAAACAACCAAGGTCATCCAAAATCTTAATTTTATAACTGATTCTAGGTTGCCAGGTTCTGACTGATAAGTGGTTCCATAACTTTACTCCAGTAACACTTTGCTTCTGCCATTCCAGGACATTTTCTATTACTTCTAGATTGTAGGGCATGTAGTCATGAATCTCTTGAAGAATCTAATGAAAGTAGTGAACTCTCTCCCTGGAAAAAATACATATACTCATAATATATTGCCTGGGCTCATGGATCCAGTGAGCTGCTGAAGTCCATCCATGGAGTCCTAGGTAAGATTCCCTGCTCTAAATGGTCAGATACCAGAAATCTGACTGAACAGAGAGGGGCCAAAATGTTGGCAATCTGGGGAGGCGGGAGGTGGGAAGAAGAGGAAAAATTTGATCTATGATGTCTTAACATTATTTAGGGATTTCAAATGATCTAAGCTATCTCCTTTCTGCTGTGAGCAGAACTAGTCAAAGGCAGATATAACTAAAAAACAAACAAACATTACAAGGCACTCAGGCAAGGGAACTGCATCCACACAGTGAATTCACACATTAGCTTGCAGGACCTTCTTTCTGGCTACGGTTTTCTAAAACTGTTGTGAAAAAACATAGACCAGCAACTGTGGTGTTCTCCTTTCCCTCCTTTGTTCCCAAACTCCTTTACAGCAATGCCCTGTAAGAGTACTGAAAGCATTAAGCAAGAAAATTTAGTAATATAAGTAAAAATAAGTTTTAAAAAATCTACATGTATATTATATACGTATATATATACATGGGCAAATGGCACTGTGGACATTTGGTATTTACTGAGGAGCCGCAGATTATTCGGCTGCTGTGAAACTTATTAAAAATGCCATTAATTCTGATTTCTTATTTACAAGTAATCCAAATATTTTTAAAAGTTGATAAGGGTTAAGTAAATTATAGGTGGAATATTATACAGACATTAAAAATGATGACTAATATAAGATACAGACAAGAAAAATGGTTCTAATAAGCATGATTCCAAAGGAAAAAATCACAAAAGACTGAGAAATTTGCCCACATAAATATGAAAAAAAAACCCCTAAACAAAAAAGTGTCAAAACTTTGATCAATAAAGTAAGAATGCCAAAAACACTGACAAACTACAAATATAACAGATCTTACTATATGAAGAGTGATTATAAATAAGAAAATCACATGCATGTTAGGAAAACAAAGGATACAAACAGACAATTCATAAAGAAAAAAGCCAATAAACACATTAGTTTTAAAAGCCCACTAGTAGCTTTTAAAACATAACTTAAAAACTGTAAGATAACCATTTTTACCTATTAGATTGTCAAATATTAAAAACAATGTTAATGGCTATTGCTAATTTGGAGTGTTGGGGAAATAGATACTCATACCCTATAGGGATGAAACTGGTACAAACTTTTTGGAAGACACTTTGGTAACGGATCAAGTGTAACTGGGTAATGGATCATTTTGATCGAGTGGTAATAGATCAAAAGCTTTAAATACATGCATTCTTTTTATTAAAAAATTATTTAGGAATGCATTCTATTAAAATTACCCATTGAGGTACAAAAATGTAAGCACAGGGCTGTTTCATGCAGTGTTGTTTTAATAGGAGAATCATTTCCATAAATTATAGAGCATCTTTATGGTAGAATACTATGCAGGCATTAAAAATACCGATGTGTATCTGTATAAACTGACATGGGAAGATGTTCAAGAAATATTGATATGTGAGAAATGCATGTTTAAAAACCTTATAGTTGTAAATATATGTATAAAAGTTATTCATATTATCTTGATATATATGTACAAAAGAACATCTGGAAGGACTAACAACAAAATGAAACAGTGGTTACTAGTAGGCAATAGTGAGAGGATTGTAAGTAATGCTTTTTCCCTTTTGCTTATCTATATTTTCTATTGTAAAAAACTAATTTTTCAAAATAACATTTGTAATAAGGAACATAGAGGAAAATACTTATAAATAATAACTATACCAAAGCAGGAAACGAGGTCAGCTACAAACTACAACTATGCAATAGGAACATAGAGGAAAATAAGGAACATAGAGGAAAATACTTAACTTATAAATAATAACTATACCAAAGCAGGAAACAAGGTCAGCTACAAACTACAACTATGCAATAATGTTCATTAAAAACTTAGAATATAATACACAGAAAACATGAAAATTTCTGTGTTAAAATCGATGGGGTTATGGTTGATTTAAAATTTTCTTTTCCAAATTTTCAATGATATACCTTGTGTAATTAAAATAAAAGTGGGAAACTTTCCTGAAGAAAACTGTCAGTCTTTCCAAAATGAAATTCTAACAGAAAATATGCAAACATATCTCACTGTAACACTGAAATTCATGTTCTCCTAACTGACAGTAAGGAATAAAACACATGCAGGTGAATTACTCCATACCTTTGCCAGCAGAGTTTTCCCACAGCCAGGGGGACCAGCAAGGAGGACTCCAGCTGGAGTCACCAACCCAAGAGCTTTGAACTGATCTGGGTTACGCACTGGGGCCTGGAAAAAACAATCCCAACAGCAGCCTGTTACCAATGTCTGCTTTCTACTGCATATTCAAATCATCTCTAGATGCCTATTTTCAACACTGATTGCGAGGCCTGAAGATAAGAACAGCGCCTGGCACAGAGTGCTTACCTCTGTTTCAAGCATGAGGTAAATGGTGATAAATTTAAAATCCCTGCTCTTGAAAAATTCATACTTAAATGTAAGTTCTGAAAACATTTTAGATACAGTATTTCAACGTTTTAAACTCAATTTTTAGAAAACGTATCTAGATTTCTAGGTTATAAAGATTTTAAGCAATGGCCCCCTTTAAGAAATCAGAAGCAGCGGTACTCTGTGTAATCAAAAGCAAGAGATACCTGTTCACTATCATCTCCACGTATTTTCTCTTTCACACCTCTAAATGGATCATACATCATTAATGAACCATGAAATGATCAGGGAGGTGGAAAAGTAAGAGTAAATGAAAATCCAAAGTGTCACGGGCATTAAAACTGCTTTGACCCTTATGAGCATGATCAAGTTCAGGAAGTATTTCTCAAATAATTTATTCTCGGGCTTCCCTGGTGGCGCAGTGGTTGAGAATCTGCCTGCCAATGCAGGGGACACGGGTTCGAGCCCTGGTCTGGGAAGATCCCACATGCCGCGGAGCAAATGGCCCCGTGAGCCACAACTACTGAGCCTGTGCGCCTGGAGCCTGTGCTCCGCAACAAGAGAGGCCGTGATAGTGAGAGGCCCACGCACCGTGATGAAGAGTGGCCCCCGCTCACCGCAACTAGAGAAAGCCCTCGCACAGAAACGAAGACCCAACACAGCCAAAAATAAAAATAAAATAAATAAATAAATTTATAAAAATAATAATAATAATAATAATTTATTCTCGGTTAAAACCTAAAACGTTTTCTTTTCTTTTCTTCTTTAAACTCACTGCCATAGAATTCAAGCACAACCAAAAGAAAAAATCTAAAGCAGATCTCAGAAGAATGAAAAACCATCATTGGGGGCTTAATAATAATACAACAGATAAAAGAAAACATACAGTTAAGCCAATTTAGACATACAACCTAGTACACACGTATGGTCGTTTACCCATCACACACGCCAACAACAGTTAGCGGCAGATATACCTACCAATATTGCCATGGTGAGCTCCTCTCTAATGTCTTCCAGGGCACCAATATCTGCCCATGTCACATTAGGGACAGTGACAAAGCCTTCCCTTTTAGCAGAGGGTTGGACAGAGGATAGAGCAACAATGAAATCATTCAACTCAAGGCACAGCCCTTGCAGCTGCTCCTCTGAGAGGGGATCTCGGTTCCTTAGCAACCCCAAGAGCCTTTGCAATTCATCCTGAAAGGGAACAAATGAGGGGAAAAAATGAAAAACCACAAAGTTTGTTGAAAACGTTATTGTTTGTACTTCAAAAAATTATTACTGCAATATTTCTGTAAACTACACGAACTTCTATGCATTTTAATAATTTTTTCCATTGACATAGGTCATTTATTTTGCTCCAAATGGATCATTTGATTTAGTCAAGCAAAGATACACTGACTATCATCAAATATAGAAGAATGATTTTTATTTACTCTACTAGGGCTAGCTATAGCAAACATAAGCAGTTGGCAAATATTCATTTCAACAATCATGTTATTTCCATTCTTCATTTACAAATATTCACGAAACAGCTGAATTTTGATGAAATTAAAACAAAGTTACTCTGGTGGCAGTTTAATTTCATAATATGGCTCCTTGATAGTTTATCAACTAAATAGAAAGCAGGCAATTTTCCTAGTACGAATGAATCTTGAACTTCAAAGGCAGATTTCTTGCTTTGCGAGGAATATGAAAGAACAGGTGTAAAAAGTAACTCTGAATAATTCAACTTATAAAAGCCTAATTTATATGCAATATTATAAAAGGAATGAGTTTACTATTATTTTTAACAGATATCATTGTGGTTCCAAATGAGTACAGAACAAACAAATGATTTGAAAACAAGAGACCTGGATCTAAGTTCCTGCTCTGGAAAGTAGAGGCCGTGTGGCCTCGGGCAAGTCACAATCTCTTAAGCTTAGTTTCTTTGATTATGAAATGGGAAAAGTAATGATATTTACTTAACAAAGTTATATGGAGCAAGTTATGTAACATGTAAAGGCGCCCTGTGCCAGCTATAAAATGCTATATAAATGTTATACTGAGTTTTCATGACTCATAAAACTCAAAATTTTAACAGATCTTGGATAATAAATGTCCCTCTCACATTCTCAGCCCTGTCCTCCAGCACCATTTGCAGCTAGGGACAAGGATATGGTTGCATCAGCAGACTATCTTAGTATATCAAACCAAAAGGTAACCTGGAAGTATAACAAAATGCCAGTGTTCTCATAAGAGCTGGAAAACATTTTCTGTAAAGAGTTAGAGAGTAAACACCAAAGGCTTTATGGGCCATGCGGTCTCTGCTGTATGGACGTCTATGCGGATTCTGCTGTGAAGTGTGAAAGTAGAAAAAGACTCCGTGTCAATAAAGGAGCGTGGGGACCTCCCTGGTGGCACAGTGGTTAAGACTCCGCGCTCCAATGCAGGGGGCCCGGGTTCGATCCTGGTCAGGGAACTAGATCCCACATGCCTGCCATAACTAAGAGTTCGCATGCCACAACTGAGGAGCCCGTGAGCTGCAACTAAGACCTGGCACAACCAAAAAGAAAAAAAACAGTATTAAAAAATAAAATAAAAAATAAAGGAGCATGGCTGTGCTCCAATATAACTTTAATTTACAAAAGCAGGCAGTGAGCAGGTGGGCCACAGTTTGCCAACACCTGCTGTAGATTTCATAATCATTATTGTAAAAGGAATTTATTCAGAATCAACTGAAAAAAGTAAAACAACTTGTACTTTTGAAATTATAGACACTCCGGGTATAACTGATAATTACTCTAAAGATACAATGCCAATGAAACAGAAAGTCATAAACCTCAACTATATAGACACTTGCCTGCTTGTAAGATAACACATATTAAAAACGTTTAAATGACAGTTTAAGGTACCGGTAGAGAAAGCACCTGTGTTTCAGAAGTGGGTTCAGTTCCAATCCTTTCTTCCTGGACTCCTTCAGAGGGCAAACCTTCAATCTCAGGATTTTTCTGCTGCTGCTCCTGCAGCTTCATTAAGACCCTGTTGACTGCACACATGGCTGCCTCTCGGCAGAGTGCCATGAGGTCAGCCCCAACGAAGCCCGGCGTTAGGTGTGCTAACTGACGAAAATGAAAAGTTTCGGGAAGTCTTAGTTTTCTGCACAAAGTTTGAAGTATTCTGTAGAAAAGACAAGGAAAAGAAATTCAGATTCCTAACCTACTAGTAAAAACAAGTCACCAAGTATATTTATTTGAAGCCCTTCCTCTATGTCAATGGTATCATAACAGGTAATAAGATCAAATAGCTCACTCATTCAGCAAATGCTAAATCGCTATAATATATCCCACCTTATTCCAAGAGGGGTTAATGTATATACATATCTGCTTTTTTAGAAACTATATTACATTCTGTGAAGAATAAAAAATTGGTTTTAAAAAATATTCTGCCTTTAAGAATTTTACAGTATTACAGAGGAAATAAGACAAATGATTTATGAGGATATAAGGTAAATTCTTTTAGAGTAGTTTAAATGGATATCTGCCAGCAAAAAAAAAGTCTCTAAACTCAAAATCAACCATTAATTTTATTAATCACGAAAAGTTATGCTGATACAAACTTTAATGTCCAATTTTATATTATGACAGTTATTTCTCCAACTTCATCTTTATTTACTGCTCATCCTTTGTACTGTGTGAAAAATTTTGCTCAACTGAACTGGCAACATGGTATGTATCAATGAAATATGGACTCTGGATAATTATTATTATTAAAGGAATACCTTAAACAATTTCTGGTAAGATTTACTGAATAAAACTTAAAAGCAGTAAAGATATTCAAGACAAAAGGTCTGATGCCAGGGACTTCCCTGGTGGTCCAGTGGTTAAGAATCCATCTTGCAATGCAGAGGACGCCAGTTCAATCCCTGGTCGGGGAAATAAGATCCCACATGCCGCGGGGCAACTAAGCCCGTGCGCCACAACTACTGAGCCCATGCACCACAACCAGAGAGCCCACATGCTGCAACTACAGAGCCCACACGCCACAACCAGAGAGAAGCCTCTGCACCACAACTAAAGAGAAGCCCGCACACTGCAATGAACAGCCCGCACACTGCAACAAAAGATCCCATGTGCCACAACTAAGACCCAAGGCAGCCAAAAAAAAAAAAAAAAAAAAAAAAAGGTCTGACGCCAGACCACTTGAGTCTGAATGCCAGCTCTGCCACTCTGTTATTTCATTTTTGTGCTCCAGTTTTTCCATTTGTTAAACATATATTACAGTAGCACTTAATAGTAGGGATGTTAAGTGATTACATGCAAAGCTCCTAGAACAGTGACTGATCCACAATAAGTGCCCAATAAATGTTTGTTATTATTTTTACATATGGTGATATTATAAATTAAATTGGACAAGGAAATATATTTTGAAATTTCCAAATTTGTAGGAGACTAATATTTTCAAATGTCAAGTTACTGGAGAATAAGTTACTATACAAATGTCATTTGGCATCATGTAAATGAATAGAATAGAAGCAGATAAACATTTCTGACAAATGAAAAATAATTCACTTTGATACTGTAAACAATAGTAGCCAAGAAGAAGTCCCATTATAGAACTACTTCCTAAAGATACAGACCTGATTTGCTGCTATGCATAAGAATACTAAGAAATTTAGAATGTTAAGAAAACTAGCTAAAATAAATATCATCCTTTTTTCAGTTACAGTCTACTCCTGAAAAAATGTAATTTTGGTCATCATACTATGGAAACTCCACGGGAGGAGAAAATAACCATTAAGAGATTTCCAGTTTCAACACAGTTGAGTAAAAGTGTTTCAGCAATATTTCCACCCCACCCCACCTCCAAAACAAAAACAAACAAACAAAAAAAGAACAACAAACAGGAACACAAACTCCATGGTCAAAGAACCTAGGAAATTATCTGTACTCTACTCCCTCTCCCCAAACCCCCCCATCCTATCCTGGAAGTATGGCAAAGAATTTGCAACAAGAGGATCAGTCTTTATCTCCATGAGGTCTTTAAAAAGCTATCAACATTTGTCTTAGGCTATAGGCTTCAGTATGGCTCTATAATAAAGACAGGTATCTACACTGATATGAGATATTGAAGGAAACAGATATTTGTGGAGGGGGCGTGCTGATATATGCATATTTTACTACCAAAGAAGAGAAAGGCCACCCAATATGGGTCTCTCGTGTCAGCTCTAGCTGGTGCCCTAAGAACTACAAATCCCTATAAAGATTCAAGTATTAGGAATTCCCAGAATAAAAATTCAGGTTTAATAATATATTTGACTGTAAATGGGATGAGTTTTAACTAAGTTTTAAAAAATAAACCTTTTATTTTATAAAGTTTTAGATTTATAGAATTAGTGCAAAGATAGTTCAGAGAACTCTGTACACCTCATACACCTCTCCTGTCGTTAAGGAAAATTTTCAGGATTACTGGCCCAGTATTTTGTAGAATGTCCTTCAGCTGGGATTGGTCTGGTATTTTTGTCACGATTAGACTAGGGTAAAGCATTTTTGGGAAGAAGACCACAGAGGTAAAGTGTCATTCTCATCATATCGTTATCAAGGATACATACTGTCAACACGACTTACTGTTGTAGATGTGAACCTTGACTACCAGGTTTGAGACAGTGTTTGAAAGGGTTTTCACTTTGAAGTTACTCTTCCCTCCCTTTCCATACTACACTCTCTGGAAGTAAGTCACTTATGCCTGGCTCACATTTAAGAAATACGGAGCTATACTCCACCTCCTTAAGGGCAATGCAACCACATAAATTATTTGAAATTCTTTTGCATCAGAGACTTGCCTATTCTCACCCATTTATTTATTCAATCATTTATTTCTATCAGTATAGACTAACAAATACTTGACTATCTGTAATCTTGAACCAAAATTTATGAAGAAACTTGTGGAGAATGGTAAATGACCCTGCAGAGGGCACAAAGTCAAAATTAACGTTTTGCAGAGAGGTGAGCTATTGAGAAGGAAGTATATGTGTCTGGTGGAACCTCGAAGACCGTGAACCAGAGGCACCAAAGTGTTGAACTACAGAAATTAGGGCCACAGCAGGGAGCCAAAACACAGAAATTATCTGAACATCTGCATAAGAAGTCTGAAGACCCCACATACCCTCCACCCTGTCAACCAGCAGGAGACCAGCAATGTACCCTCTGGTGAAACTGAACCAGGAGAGGGAAGCCCCAGGTTTGTGGACAACAGTAAGATCAACTCCATCAGAAAAAAAGGTCAAAGTCTGTGTCCAGTCGCTCAACCTCCTGCCCCTGCCCCTGTCAGAAGACCAGCAGCTAGACGGACAGCCCCATGGTGTTGTCTGAAGATCTTTTTCTGAAAAATCCGAATTGGTTCAACAAAAAGAATCTACAGAAATAGATATTTGGAGTTTTCTAGCTCAAAAGTTAGCTGGTCCTATGACTGCCTTACAATGGCACTCACACTTCAACAAAGTAGCCTGTACCGCACACATGCAATTAGCCTCACTCTTAAGCTGCCAGCATGAAATAGTAATAGTAACAGCTCTCAACTGTCAAGACTTACCACATGCCAGGTCCTGTTATTATGACTTTATAAAGACAGCATTTCTCACTGCAGTATAATATACAGACCAAAACAAACACATATACACACATATACATACACAAAGAAAAAAAAAAACTTGGAGGAAACAGAGTGCAGAAAAAATTGTAAGAGGGCTAGCAAATGAAAAAAATTTGGCAATTACGAATTTCAGAAAAGTTACAAAGGTAAATAAATGAAATGTGATCCTCATATAGGAACAATATTTATAAAGATGAGAAATGAAAATGCTAAATATGGATATAGTCAAACTTCATAATATAACTACATACTACAAATATATGAACACGTTTGGATATCAGATAAATTATTATTTGTTAGGTATATAAAGGCATTTTGTAATGCTAAATAAAAAGTCTTTATTCATTAGATATGGACGTATTTATAGCTGAAATGATATAATGCCTGGGATTTGCATTAAAATACTCTAAGAAAAAAAAAGTGGGGGATAAATAAAATAAGACTGTGAAAATGTTGATAATTATTGAAACTGGGTGATAAAAACATGGGGGTTCATTATTGTGACCGTTCTAAAGCATGTTTGTAAATTCTCAACCCTCCTCTCAGTGGGAGGTGGGGCTATGACTCCTCTTCTCGAATCTGGGCTGACCTGAGTGAGCAATCAACCAATAGAGACGAGTGGACTTGACGCTATGTGACCTCACTTCCAAGGCTAGAAGATCTGCTGTAGAAAGAGCCTAGACCTCAGTGTCCGAGTCCAGGCCACCCCCTCCTGCATGGCCCCAGGTGGACTGGTGACCGGAGGACGGAGAGCCTTGCTCCCGGGACCTGCCTCTTCCTGGGCCTCCTGGGGGAGAGTCACACACCCAGGTGACAGGGCTGGGGTGTGTTAAGAGTGGCTGGTTTCGAATGCTGTTTTTTCCTCCTTTTGATGTAATGTTTTACAAATCCTGAGGTCAAGAACAGCAGTGCTGCCCAAGCTCCCAGTGCAGGGGGCCTGGGTTCCACCCCTGGTCAGGGGACTAGATCCCACATGCGTGCTGCAACTAAGAGTCTGCATGCCATGACTAAGGAACCGGTGCGCCGCAACTAAGGAGCCCACGAGCCACAACTAAGACCCAGCACAACTATAACATAACGAAACATAACAAAACATAACATAAAATGAACAGCAGTGTCACTTCAGCCTGTTTCCTGCAATCCTCATGCTGCAGCCCTAACCTGCCATGGAAGAACCCTTCCACCCTGAGGCTGCCCGACTCTGAGGAAGCCCACACTATTCTGTAAAGGGTGCCACATGAGAGGCCTTCAGCAGACAAGACGAGAAAGGGGTTGGGGGGGCAGGAGGCAAGGAACAGACAAGATCAAATGATAGGTATACAGATAGCTAAGTAGGCAGACAAGCACAGCCCCGCTGCCCTAATCCCGCACGTGTTCTAGCTCCAGCTAGTCTCTGCAGCCACAGGAGACCCTGAGACATAACCAGCTGGCTAAGCCTCTCTGAATTCTTTATCCACAGAAACGGTGAGAAACAATAAAAATAAACTTGGGGGTGCTTTGTTTTGCAAGAATAGAAACTGAGTTCTGGCACCTACTGAAGGCCTCTGCGCCCCCGTCTCACCTGCCTCTGCCCTCTTCTCCACTTCATGGACCGTCATGCCCTGGACCTTATCAGCACCTGGGTCTGTCCCACCTCTGAAATCACTAGCTCAAGCATCTCCTCTTTGCTCAGTCTCCCACACACCTGTTTTCAAACCTCAGTAGGTTCTTGGATTCACCACCGCCTCATCAAATAGTCCTGTTTTTACAATTTAAGAGTCCGTACTCTCTTTTTTTCTTTCTTAATCTAAATTCTAAATCTCTGCTTTCTCTGTGCCTGAACCTAGACTGTTGAGCATTGCTATGGGAAAAAAAATCATTAAACCAGCCCTACTGGTACCATTCCATACCCCAATCCTAAACACTGCCTGAAAATCCTGTTATCCTAGCCAGTTCATCTCAAATTAGCCAAGAAAGTAATTTCAGACCTTCATCCACCTCAAACCTCTAACCTATCCATCATGAGCCTCACTTTCATCAGAAGATCTCGCTTTTTAATGCACAGAGACAACGCCCTCAATTTTCCAGTACCAAACTGATAATCCTTCTTGCCTGCATATCCATTCTTTCTCCCTTTACTATCAGGTCAACAAATTAGCCCTCATTCTAAGGCCAGCACCTATGCATAAGCTCTGACTCCCTGCTCCTCCCATTTCTCCTTCCCATCAACCCTTAAAGACACTACTCAAGTTTCTCCCACCTTAGAAAAGTCCTCTCTTGACACCCCATTACCCACCTCACGAAGCCACCACCTTCTGCCTTCTCCCTCACTGCAGACTCTCCTGACCGAACTGTGGAAGTCTGCTGCTCTCGCTTTTTCAGTTTCCCTTTACTCCTCAACCATTCCAACCTGGAGTTTACCTCTACCATTCTACTCAAACAGCTTTTTGTTAAGGTCACTGGTGACCTCTAGGCTGCTCAATTCAAAGACAATTTTTCAGCCCTCCCTGGACCTCTCATTCCTCCCTCCGGAAACACAGACTTCTCTTGGCTTCCATTACGCAACTTTCTCTTCATTTTCCCAATGCTCCTCCTACATTCTGAGCCTGTTAGCCTCTTCGGGCCTTTCCCAGAACCTCTGACACTTTCTCTTCACACTCTCTCTGGACAATCTCATCTACTTTCTTAACTTCAACTGCCATCAATACATTGATGATTCCTAAATGTTGGCTTCTGTGGAGATCCAGACTCATTTGTCCAATTGCCAACTTGACATCTCTACTTGGACATCCTGCAATTGCCTCTAAACTCCATCTATCCCCAAATCCTCTTCTAAAATCTGCTCATCCTCCAGTATTTCCCACCCCTTAAGCACCTGAAAACCATCAGGTGCTTAAGCGAAAAATTTGGGAATATTTCCCTCTTGTTCATAGCCCCCACCTCTCCACACATATATTCTATTGATAAACATAACTTATTGATTCTACTTCCTAAATGTCTCCAGTTATCTCTCTTTGCACTCCCACCTCTTCAAGCCCGCCCACCATTGCCTCTGGATATCACAGCAGCTTCCTCACTGGGCTACCACAACCCATCTTGCTCTCCTGTCATTCCTTATTCACACTGCAGCTACAGTGACCTTCTCAAAACAAAAATCTGTTTCCATCACTGTCCTGCTTAATTTAATTGCTTCCTACCACTTACAGAATTAGTCCAAAACCCTCACCAAGGTATCTGTGAGCTGGATTCTGTACACCTCTGCAGCCTTTTCACATCCTGTCTCTATTTCTATAGCCATATTCTTCTTCCAGTTCCCTGGACACACTGAGCTCTCGGTCACCTTAGGGTCTTTACACATGCTATTCCTACCAATACTCTCATCACTCTCACCATGTGATCAGTTAATTGCTATTTATTCTTTGAGTCTCAGCTTCTTCAGAGAAACCTTTAAGAACCGCCAGACCGGGACTTCCCTGGTGGTCCAGTGGCTAAGACTCCGCCCTCGCAATGCAGGGGGCCTGGGTTCAATCCCTGGTCAGGGAACTAGATCCCGCATGCCACAACTAAGACCAGGTGCAGCCAAATAAACAACAAATAAATTAAAAAAACATTAAATTAAATTAAAAAAAAAAAAGAGAACCTCCAGACCATATTAGCTTTGCCTGATATATCCTCCCTAAGATCCTGTCTTTGTCTTTTTGTACTCATCACGCTTCTGATTTTTTAAAGTGGTGACTGAAGTGTCAACCATTGTGTCTCCTTGGTAAACAACAGGTGCTTAAATATTTCTTCAATTAATGACTTCCTAAGAATTATTATTTCTAAGAATTATTGATAAAATAAACACTGATGGGGCTTCCCTGGTGGCGCAGTGGTTGAGAGTCTGCCTGCTAATGCAGGGGACGCGCGTTTGAGCCCTGGTCTGGGAAGATCCCACGTGCCGCGGAGCAACTAGGCCCGTGAGCCACAACTACTGAGCCTGCGTGTCTGGAGCCTGTGCTCCGCAACAAGAGAGGCCGCAACAGTGAGAGGCCTGTGCACCGCGATGAAGAGTGGCCCCCGCTTGCCGCAACTAGAGAAAGCCCTCGCACAGAAACGAAGACCCAACACAGCCAAAAATAAATATAAAAATAAATAAATTAAAAAGTATTCGTTATCTGAAATTAAAATTTAAGAAAAAAAAAACACTGATGTAATTCTATTAATATATTAATTCTATTTATATAATTTCCCCATCTTAGAATTTAATTCATTAACATCTGCATATAATAATATAACTAGTTTGCTTCTGCCTTCAGAGCTAGATAAAAGTATAAAAATAAGAAAACTGTATTCTGCCTTTGTCAAAGACTCAGTCAGAAATACTCTTCCAGGACTTTCCTGGTGGTCCAGTGGTTCAGACTCTGCGCTCCCAATGCAGCGGGCCCTGGTTCGATTCCTGGTCAGGGAATTAAGATCCCACATATGGCAACTAAGCCCACACACCACAACTACTGAGCCCGCGCACCGCAACTAGAGAAGCCTGTGCGCTGCAACAAAGAGCCCAAGAGCCACAACAAAGACCCAGCGCAGCCAAAATAAATTAATTTTTTAAAACTATTAAAAAAAAGAAAAAAAAAGAGAGATACACTTCCTTAGGAGGGGAAATTAGTGTTCAATGGGTATGGAGTTTCAGTTTTGTAAGACAGAAAAAGTTCTAGAGATTCACTACAATGTGAGTATATATAACACTACCGAACTGTACTCTTAAAAATGGTTAAGATAGCAAAGTTTGTATGTGTTTTTTTACCACAAAAAATTAAAAAAATAAATAAAAAACTTCTTCCTTAAAAAATTCTACCTCATAATTATATTCAAGAGCTATCTTCTTTCAGGCTTGACCTTGCTCTTCCCAATTGGCCTTAAACATAGTAAACATTTAATACCCCTCTTTAGAAAAATTCTTCCGCTAGCCGTCTAAGACTTAGCTAGACCATTACAGCCTACATAAAACACCAATGTATGCCTATAGAATTTACTTCCTGAATCTAAAATGGAGTTTGAACAAACCAACAAAAGGCAATCATAAATAACTGTAGATACCAGAAATAGATGGATTTTATTTATTAAGTACAAAAGAAAAGGTACCTTTAGAGGAGAGAACTCTGACAAATTTTTCAAGTGATCAAACTTAACATCACCAACAATGATACAAACTGACACTATGAACTTCCTGAAATGTTCTGAGACACCTCACCACGAATGTAGTATTCTTGCTCAAAATATTTAACCCGAATCTAATCATGAAAAAGCAATCAGATAAATTTAAGTTGTAGAGTGATCTGCAAAAGACTTATCTAGACAATTCAAAAATGTCGATGTCACGAAAGTACTCTCTCCCCCAAAAAGGCAGATTAAAGGAGATTAAAGGGACATGACAACTACATAGCAGGTTTGCTCTTTATTGAATCTAGGGTAAAAAAAAAAAAAGCTAAACAAAATGAAAGATTAAAGGTACAATGGACAGTTTTGGGGCAACTGGGAAAATTAGAATAGACTGTGTATTAAATAATATTATTGCCAGTGTTAAATTTCTTTAGTATGGAAAATGGTATGATAGTTACACAGGAGAATTATTTACAGCTAAAGTGTCATGATGTCTTCAACTATCCTTCAAATGGGCTGGCAAAAAAAATAAAGATATATACACACACACACAAATATATGATGTTTTTACATACAGAGTGAAAGTAAACACGGTAAAGTGTTAACAAGTGGTAAATTCAGCTAAAGGACATACAGATATTTATTGTATTATTTTTTCAACTTTTCTGTAGGCTTGAAAATTTTCAAAATATGGCTATCTAGGAAAGTCCTTTAAAAACTTTGTTGATGATGGAATCGTGATCAATGGACAAAGGATTTTATCTAGCAGGGATGATGGGCTCTACTGTGTCTATGTCTCTACCATTAAGTTTGGCACTTAATCAAAAAAAGGCTTGATAAAGGATACAGGCCTTATTTCTCTTTCTGTACTGTAAGCATCCTGAAAGCAAGGACTTACAATTTTTTATATTCCTCATATTACCTACCCCAGTGGTATATACATATAATATACGCTCAATACATGTTTGCTGAACAAATACAAACAACTTAAATACTAAATAATATTATTTTGCTGTGGGTATAAACATGTTAGTAAAGAAACCTGAATGGTTGAGTAACTACTTAAAGATTATATATGTAAGAATGTAATGAGCATACCTATAGATGACACTGAATACAATAGCTGAAGAAAATGCCAATGAATCAAAAGCTGAAGTCACATTAAGTACTGGGAAGAAGGCAAGGATGACGTGTTCCTTCCTAATGCTTTCTCCTGTCCAAAGTGTCTTCTGATCACTTTTATGTCCTGCATTCATGAAGTCTCCTGTCCTTTATCTCTTCCCTTCTCCACTGTCCCCATAACTATACTTTCACTACATACCACTTTCTCTAAAAGCCACTGGTGATCGTGTACAGCAATTTAGTGTCATTAACTTAAGCCAAAAGTCATTATAAATAAGGTATTTCAGGGCTTCCCTGGTGGCGCAGTGATTAAGAATCCGCCTGCCAATGAAGGGGACATGGGTTCGAGCCCTGGTCCGGGAAGATCCCACATGCCACGGAGCAACTAAGCCCGTGCGCCACAACTACTGAGCCTGCGCTCCAGAGCCTGCGAGCCACAACTCCTGAAGCCCAGATGCCTAGAGCCCATGCTCTGCAACGAGAAGCCACCACAATGAGAAGCCCGCGCACCGCAATGGAGAGTAGCCCACGCTTACCGCAACTAGAAAAAGTCTGCGCGCAGCAACGAAGACCCAACTCAGCCAAAAAAAAAATACGGTATTTCAGCACATTACTAGATTTTCTTTACTCCATTGCCTCAACAGTGCCTCCCGAGATATTTTTGTTACTGAGATATTGGTGGATGTTTCTTTGCTCTACGGACATTCAACCCCAATTACTAGGAAAGGTTGGTCCTAGAGCAAACAGACAGCTTTCAACTCTCTGGCTATCATTTAATTATTTGTCAGGGAACCTATGACCTTAGGCAGATTAGTGCAACAAGTTAAAATACTTGTTAAACTCAGATTTAGCCTACATGTGGACCAGTGAGCACTATTCCATAGCTTTAGACACTCTCCCTAGGCTGATCGGCCACCTAAAAAACACAAGACACTGTTAATAAGACCAAATAAATGAGTATGGATACATAAGTCCAATATCACTACTGAAAAAAGCAGCCTGAAACAACTGCCGTATTAATGAGTAAATTGTTTTCTTAAGCATTAATTTAATGTGGGCTTTCTCCTTTCCAAATCAATTTCACTGACACATAAAGAGAGAGAGAAAGAAAAGGCTACATGATATTTCTCACCCCTCATTTTCAAAGCATTCAGTTCAGATGATGTAGTGGCATATAAACTTCATTCTCTAAGAGTATACCTTTCCCTGGATGCTTCATCTGGGATACCTAGGCATATCTCTCGGTCGAACCTTCCTGCACGTCTCAAAGCAGGGTCCAAGGAGTCTGGTCGGTTAGTAGCTCCGATGACTAGGACCCGAGCTGTAGCGGCCATGTTATTCAGATCTAGTAAGAACCGGACACAGGATGAGTGGTGAATAAGACACTTGACATTAAGGATAATAATGCTTACACAAGTCATTTAAGTGGTTAGAGATAGAGTATTACACACTGACAGCAATATATATATAGGTATATAAAACTAACATTCACTAAATGTCTAATATGGGAAAGATGTGAGGAAAATACAAACTTTGTCCTCAAGCAGCTCAATCTACTTGAAGCACAGTAAGCGTAAACAAAGCACCACAGTGATACGATGGAAGATATTATGAATTCAGACTGAGGAATCTGGGAGAACTTAGGGAGGAGGTAACATTCCAGAAAAGGCTTGAAGGGTAAATAGGATATTGATAAACTGAAACATAGGTTAATGAAATTTTACATGGAAGAAATGGAATAAGCAAAAAGCACAGAGGTACTAACAGGTGTGGCATGTTAAGACAAGGTGAGTGGTCCACCAATAGGGAGTCTTGGCAAGACAGAGTAGTATGTATCTCAAAACAGACTCATGGCATTGAGATGGGGGAATACAATACAGTCTCCAGTTGCTCTGGCCTAATCCAGATACATATTTTTATTAATGGACAGAATGCAGCGCCTAAAGTGTATTTTCCACAAGTATTATTTCTCTCAACTGAACCAGGGGTGACTGGCAGAGTCTGAGGTTATACCCCCTCACAGGTAACTAAAGCCTCTATCAGCCAAGTCGTGAGGAATTTAGAGTATATTCTTTTGCCAACAGGAAGCCATGAAAGGTTCCTCTGGTAAGATTTGTGTTTTAGAAAGATAACTCTAATAATAATTTTGAATGGAGTAAAGAGGAATAAATGCAAAAAGAGTTTGTTGTGATTTGAATACAATAATCAGGTGAGAGATGAGTGAAGGCAGAAACACAGGAGATGAAAACAAAAAGCCCAATTTAAGGTCCAGGTTGTAGATAGAATCAAAAGCACTAAGCAAATGATTCAATGTGAAGGAGGAAGAGAAGGAAGAGACAAAGACAACTCAGTTCGGATGCTGTTAACTTAAATATGGAATACAGGAGGGAGGCCAGACGTGCAGAAAGGGCCACAGGGGAAGCCAGTGGAGCTCTGGACACACCGAGTGTGAGAGGACATGGGACAGTCACCTGCAAGTATCTGACAGGCAGCTGCGAAGATGGGTTGCAAGCCTATCAGAAATGAAGGTTAGAGATGTAATTTGACAGTTTTTCAATGCGTTGAACAGCAGATAGTTGGGAAGTGGGGAGGGCAAGAAGAAAAGAAGATCAAGTGTAAAACCTTATGGGATAGCTTTCTCTAAGGGATGGAGAAAAGGAGGCAAGTAAGTAAAGGAAAGCAGTAGGGAGTTGTCAGAGAACAGAAGGACAGAGAGAGTGTTACTCAAGCCAAGTGTGATAACAACGACAAGGACAAGGCGATCACAGTATCAAATGCTCTCAACCACCACCGCTAACACTCACTGGGTGCGCGCCCCGTGCCAGGAACTACTCTAGGTACAATCCCTGCCCCCAGGTAACAACTGTAAGAGGTGGGTTCAGAGGGGTGAAGGCTGAGAGCAAACCAAAAGACGTGGCCAGCGGTGATCATCAACGAGTTTTCTATGATTGTTTCAGTGGAATGGTAGAGGCAGAGAGACAACTGTAGGGGTGGGGTTACAGAATAGAACTGAAATAGAAACATATTTAATTGGCAGTGACTATTCTTTGGATAAATTTGGACTGAAAAGAAAAGAGGCATAAGGTATACGTTTGAGTGAGACAAGAAAGCTCTTTAATACTTTTTGAAAACTGAATAAAAGGAATCAGCTAAAGAGACTCACGCTACAAGAGGAGATCCCTGAACAAGCAGAACTACTTTACAGAAAACGAGTTGACACCTCAGAATTGATGTAGCACCACGAGCTACAAACTTGCAGTCATAGGAAGATGTTCCTATGCTGAACCCTCCCTGCATTAATGCTGGTACAGAGCCAAAGCTGTTCCACTGCTGACTCAGGGATGCTTTCAGTCTCACAGCTAAAACAATGACCAAGGGTAGGAGTCTGCTTCCTTTTTCTAGTTCACGTTGCTCAGACACTACAGTCTTGGTGATATGCTCTGAACATAGCAAGGGTTAATAACAGAATTCAACGAGAACAATCATGGAAATCTGTTAAATCTTCAGTAATGAAAATATCCTTCCACAGGAAGTCAATACTTAGTAACACAAGTGATGTTTCAAAAGCTAGAAAGATAAAAATCAGACCTTAGCTAGGATTGGCCACCTACTACAAGATAAATCCCATTCTTTTTTCTCACTTTTAGAGGATCTGATCATTTTAAATTGAAGTTACATTAGCCAAAAGTATGAATTTCTGATTATTAAAAAAATAAAGTTTTACTTGTTTTTATACAGAGTAAAAGAAACAAAAACTAGTTAACGTGTTTCTGGGATAATAGCTCTCACAAATAAAGCATTTGTGGTAGCTCATTAATTGCATGTGTACAAATAAACATCTGGATTCTGGCCTATGCTTTGCTAATGACTCACTGTATGCACCTGGCCCTTAGCTCTCTGTGCATCAGTTTCCTCATAAACAAATGATGATATTTTAAGATCCTTCGCAGCTCTTAATAATTAGAATTATGTCTGAGTTTAAGTTTTTAAAATTAGGTGAAATTAGTTTTTTTAAGTGGTCTCCTTAATTATCTTGTTCATATTAATTTACCTAAAAAGTGTTAACTTCTTAAAATTTCAGATTTATAAACTCTGATTTAATAAGGTTTTACAAAATTCTCAAACTGTAGGGAAAAAAATGACCACGTGGTACAGGCTATTTGGGAAGAGAGAAAGAAACAAGTCCTCCTAAAACCGAGTTCCTCCACTGAGTTTATGATTAACATCTCTATCCAAAACTTTATTCCCTTTCTTGTCCCACCCCTGTTCCCCTCAGGATTAAGGAGTATCAAAGAAAAGGGAGAACTGAGACCAAGCAGGACTCCGCAGGGCCCTCCTGCGTACAAGCCCCTCTGTGTCCTCTGCTTCTTGTTTGGCCTTCCCAGAGTTCTAAAAAGTGAACTCAAGCAGCTAACAGTTACAACAACAGAGTCACAGGACTCCTAGTTCCTCAAGAAGGGATATATAGATAACAATCTGACGCACACCTTTCAGTGGTTCTACAGAAACTAAGACCCTCCACCCAGTGGAGGATGGTGACTACATGCTGACCACAAGCACAGAGCCCCCAGACTGGCTGGTGATTAAAATTCCCGAAACATCACCCTGTTACCTCTCCTCCAACCAATCATAAAAATGCCCAGGAGCTGATCGTGTACCCTGCGACCCTCACCCCTAATATCGCCTTTAAAAAACCCTGCCTGAAAACATCAGGAGTTCGGGTCTTTTAAGCATTAGCTGCCTACTCTCCTTGCTTGGTGCCCTGCAATAAACACTGTTCTTTCCTTCACCACAACCCAGTGTCAGTAAATTCGCTTTGCTGGGCACTGGGCAACTGGATCTAAGTTCAGTTCAGTAAAAGGATGACTATGTAAGTTGAATTATTTATTGTTTTCCCTATTTCGGTTTATAAAGAGGAAACTTAAAACACACACAAAGACACACCAAAAATCCCAACTAACAGGGCTTTCAGCAATGTTCTAGTAATAGTAGTCTGCTTAATTCCTGTACTTGTTCATTTTTCCACATTTTAATATCTCTGAAATCAGAATGTTTATACTATCAATGTGATAAGCATTATGTCATACTTTGGTGTTTTGTCATTTTCCTTCTCAGAGGTACATAAAATAATGGTGTATCTTATAACTGATAACAAATTAGCTTCAATAAAATAATGATAATTCAGAACACAGTCCTGGGACTTCCCTGGTGGCACAGTGGTTAAGAATCCGCCTGCCACTGCAGGGGACATGGGTTCAAGCCCTGGTCCGGGAAGATCCCGCATGCCGCGGAGCAACTAAGCCCGTGTGCCACAACTACTGAGCCTGCGCTCTAGAGCCTGCAAGCCACAACTACTGAGCCCACATGCCACAACTACCGAAGCCCACGCGCCTAGAGCCCGTGCTCCACAACAAGAGAAGCCACTGCAATGAGAAGCCTGCACACCGCAGTGAAAAGTAGCCCCCACTCGCCACAACTAGAGAACGCCCGCACGCAGCAATGAAGACCCAACACAGCCAAAAATAAATAAATGAATAAATTAATTTAAAAAAAAAGAATTGATGCAGATATTTAAAAAAAAGAACACAGTCCTTAAAACATGGCAAGAAAATTTTACATAAAAATAAAACAGCAGAATTAGCAATCTACAACCTAGCATCACAAGGAATGCAAAATATGTATTACTTCAAATTTTCTTATGTACATAAAACATGCTATTTCACAGTAAGATTTAGTTCCAAAAGTTCTACTCATGCTGAGTCCTTTCCTCCAAATTTATATCCAAAACCCATTAAACAAAATTGAAAAACAAATTACAGATAGGAAGTAATTGCAGTATATGTAACAAAAGATTTGTTTCCATAATATATTAAAATATAATATTCACTCAAATTTTCTTTTAAATTCAATAGAACAATGGGAAAAGGATGAGAAAAGGGATTTTGGAAATAATATGAATAGCCAAAAAAGTATGGAAAGATGATCTACATCAATGGTAATCAGGGAAATGCAAATTACAACAAAGATACCAATTTTCATCCCTCAGACTGGCAAAAATTAAAACAATTCAATGTTGTGAAGGATCTGGAGAAAGAGTGACTCTCGTACGGCGCTGCTAAAGATGTAAATGGCAAAGACTTTTTGGAAGGCTATTTGCCATTTCCTATAAAAATTTTAAATGTACACTCTTTAACCATTGCTGCGTCTTAGAAAAATACATGTGTATCAAAAAGGCCCATTTAAGTATATTCCCTACAACTTGTTGTAAAGCAAAAACCAAAACAACTTGAATATCCATCAAAATGGAAATATTTAAGTACAATATGATAAATTTATCCTAAAGGATACCAAGCAGCAATTAAAAAGAGATAGATATAAATGCATTAAAATGGCAACATTTCCAAGAAATATTAAGATACAAACAGCAGGTTATATAGAATAGTGTGTATGGTGCAATCAGAGTATTGTAAAAAGCAAAACAATGTTACTGCATTTATACATGTGTGTAAATGCATTAAAAATAACTGTAAGATATACTCCAAAATTAATGATGCAATCTTTTATGAAAAGAAAAAGATTTCTGTTTTTACTCTGTGTTTTATGCTACTTGAATGTTTCATATCTTCAAATGTTACACTAAAAAAAAAAAAATTCATTCTCTTAAAGTGAATTCATTATTTCAAACTGACCGTCCATGCAGGTTAGGAGCTGGGCTACAATTCTTCGTTCCATATCTTTTGAAGCAACTTCTCTTTTGGGGGTAATAGCATCAATTTCATCAATAAAAAAGATACATGGTGCATTTGACTAGAAATAAGAATATCACAAAAAGACAATCATAAATGTATTCCCTATACTGCAGCATGGTTAAGTATATACATTTTTTTCAGTCTTAAAGTTCTAGGATCATTCACCAAAAGAATAACCCTAAAGAAGGCAGTTCACAGTGATTTACTTCTGATTTTTATCTGACTTAGGAGAAGTGAGAGGATTAAAAGAGAACAGTAAGAGATTACATATAGGATAACACATTTACAGTCTTCTTATCAATCCATGGTATAGTCTTCTCATCAATCCATGTTCTGTGATGATAAAACTACTGAAATTCTTTTGTAAATTAGGCACATTTGCTATGTTCTGAAATTTAAAAATAGTAAGTTTATAAATTTTAAACTAGAAAAACTAAGTTCACTACAAACATTTCATGAATGTTCCTACCAACATAAAAATATCCAAGCTTTTTCCTAGAATCTGCTATAAGAGGAATTTAAGAAGCACCAGAGGCTTTGTTTTTATTTTTTTTATTGTGGTACCATCTTAACCATTTTAAGTGTATGGTTTAGTGGCATTAAATACGTTTATGTTGTTTTCACCATCCCAAACTGAAACTACCAGAGGCTTATTCTGAAGACTACATTGAGTAGGAAAGGAGGGTAAAGTTCCAATACATCAGTGCGGACAGCGATCACCTTCAGTCTTTTTTTGAACATAAACGAGATAGAGTCCAGAGAGAGTACGTTAAGATACAATATAAGCACAACGACCTGGAATAGTCAAATTCACAGAGGCAGAAAGTAGCACAGCACTTGCCAGGGGCTGGGGGCAGGGGAAAATGAAAGGTTAGTGATTACTGGGTACAGGGTTTCAGCTTGGGAAGATGAAAAGTTCTGGAGATGGATGGGGGTGATGGTTACATAACAATATGAGTGTGCTTAATGCCACTAAACTGTAAAAGTGTTTAAAATGGCACATTTTATGTTAAATATATTTTACCACAATAAAAAACAAACAGATTAAGAATCAGTTAAAATGAGAAATTTAAATAAAAAGATGTAGATTTACAATCTAAAGCACAGCTCATCCTTAGTTAGTTAGTTAGGAGCAACACTGATTATGCTAAGAGTCAGACTGTCAGCCTGGCTAAGATATCTAAAAAGTGTGTGAACCATTGCATTTTAAAGGGAAAGAAATTTGGCCTGCCATTAGCTGGCTCCCTTTCCAATCCTCTTCATGATAATGTTTGCAAAGGAGAACCTCTGACTGCTCGACACATTACCCAGTTACAAAAGAGTAAAGTTACAGACAGCAAAGGTCTCAGAAAGCAAGGGCAAAAGTATTTGTCAATGTTCTGGAAAACTGAATGAGAAAAAAAGGAAAAAAGAATAAATGATGGTCATCAGAATTTAGCCTAAAGCAATCATATAGTTTTCAACAAAGAACCATTTGATCTGATTTTACCTTTTTGTTCTCTAATCCACACATACCTTATTGTACTGACTTGCATTAGGAAACAGGGGGTCCAGGAAAGAGGGGAGATAGACCATACACTTACTGAGCATCTGCTGTTAGGCATAGTACCAGCTCAGTACTGGTTCCGAGAGAGATATAAACACACAACTAACAACCTAATTTTGCCCTTTGTCTCTTTTATCCTCATTCATCATTGTGTTTACCATAAACATGAAAGTTATTACTTGTCTTTCATCTGTACGCCAATTAACAATCAAATCAAGCTCATTTTGGAAAACAGGTAACACCTGAAAGAATTTAGCTTTGCTCTGCACAGTACCCTTCCCACCCTTCCTCTGCATCTTTCTTGTGCATCCACAGCTTTACCAATGCCAGTCTATGTTTAGCTCACAGGAAACATCCTGACCAGGCTCACCTGCGTGAATAACTGCAGGAAGGAAAAAATCAACACATCCCTTCTGGAGTCTGACCAGAACCAGGACTTTACCTCTTCCCCATTTTAGAATAAAAGAAGCCTTCTTCGGGCTTCCCTGGTGGTGCAGTGGTTGAGAGTCTGCCTGCTGATGCAGGGGACACGGGTTCGAGCCCTGGTCTGGGAAGATCCCACATGCCACGGAGCAACTAGGCCCGTGAGCCACAACTACTGAGCCTGCGCGTCTAGAGCCTGTGCTCCGCAACAAGATAGGCCACGATAGTGAGAGGCCCGCGCACCGCGATGAAGAGTGGCCCCCGCTTGCCGCAACTGGAGAAAGCCCTCGCACAGAAACGAAAACCCAACACAGCCAAAAATAAATAAATAAATTAATTAATTAATAATAATTAAAAAAAAAAAGTCTTCTTCTCCGTTGGCTGGCTTTCCAAATAAAAGTCTCTATTCCTTGCTCCCACAACTTGTCTCTCCATTTACTGGCCTACGGCAGCAAACAATACTAGCTTGGACTAGGTAACGAATTTTGCTACATTCTTGGTATTTAAAAAAACATTTTCAAGTACTAATAAAATACACTTTCTCTTCTAATTTCACATCAGCTTTGCATTTCAGATGCATTGGCCATGTTCACCAGCCCCTATATAACTGTGGTGCAAATGATGACAACATAAAATTAAACTTTTTGCTATTTTTTAGTTTTCAACCAGTGATGACTAGTGACTGCTCAAGCGAGCATGTCATAGCTAACATTTTTGGCTTTTGCTGTGTGCTAAACACTAAAGATTTTACATGAACCCTCTCATTTAATACAATCAACAACCCCATGAGATTTGAGTATTATTATTAACAGTTTACTAGTAAGGAAACTAAGGGTTAGAGTGGTTAAATCTCTTGCCCAAGATTACACAATTAGTATGTGGTGGCATAAGGATCTGAACCCATGTTTCTGACTTGAAAGTACATTTAACCATAACACTATACTGAAGATAAAACTTTAATGGGATACAAATGTCATCTTCCTCAGAAGTTCTTAAGCATCCAAATTTTAATAACATGAATTATAATCAGAATAAAATCCAAACTGTAATTTCTCTGGTAACAGAATTTTCTTCTCACAGCTTCAATTATACAAATAGAGAAGAGTTTATCCTGGCATGTCCATGGGTGCTTTTATAATGTGATAATCCTTAAATATTAAAAATGTTCACACTGCTTATAGGTTGTTCTGTCAAACCTAAGTTAAGGAAAGTAAAAGTGAAAAAAAAATCACAAAGATAATCTCCTTTCAGCATATCGCTACTGGGTATGACAGCCCATAACTTCTCACCAATTACGTTATTTTCAGATTAAACAGATTATTTTATCCAACAGACTATGTTATTTAATCTACTTTAAACATTTAGCCACCAAGAGTAACAAATTACCATGTTTAGAAAAGAATGGCCAGTGAACAGGTTAACAGACACCAGCCTTAGAGAAAACAGGATCTTCCTCGCAGCCTTATACGATTTGAAAACCTAAAATTAGAGCCATTAGCTGACTCACCACAGCTTGTTCAAATAGTTCTCTCAGCTTCTGTTCTGATTCTCCAGATACTCCAGATACAATCTCTGTAGCAGCTACTTTCAGAATTGGAAGGTCAAGTTCCTATGCACAAATATATAAAAGAATGACCAAATTGTCAAATTTTCACTTCCTTACTTTTTCCTCACTCAGTCCCTCTCTCAAAATTACATTTTTTAAATGACCAATTTTCTGAGGAACCTCATCTTGTGTTGGTCCAATGAAAAACATGACTTAAAAATCTAAAATTTTATCCAAACACTTTGACTGGATACCTTCTACTTCTTTTTACTCTGTAGATATCACTATAAAACTGTCATTATCTCTTCTGAATAAAGGGTCTTGAATCTTAAGAAATATGTTTGCCCCCACTTAGAGCTGAGCCAAAACAACTTCATCTGTTATTTATCTGCTGGAAAGGAAACAGCAGGGGGTTGTGACACAGTGGTCTCCCACACACCCCACCGGCGTTTCTCCCGCCCTGAACCCACAGAAATAGCCAGTTCCTAGTCAGAGGAGGCAGGTTCTTAAAGTAAAGGAAGAGAAACTACCACTGTCCCACCAGTACAAATGGCAGCCACCCTGCCTAAACCCTACTATTCTTCTGGCTATCTTGAAATTTCACTTCCTCAGTGATATTCTCTTTGACCCTAACTCTTATCTTGGCTCAAGACAACATACCAACAACATACCGCAGAGCATTCTGCACTTCTGTCTCCCACTCACTCACTGTAATTGTAACCATGAGCAACATTTATTTGTGTGAAAGACTGTTTAATGTCTGTCTCTCATATTTGATCGAAAAACTCCTTAAAGATAAAAACCGAGTTTGTTTTACTTATCACTATATTTCAATGTCTGGCATGCAGCAGTCACACAAAAGATTTATTCAACAAATGAATAAATGAGGCAAATCCATCAAGTTCTCCTATAAAAATAATTTGCTTTCACAGAGCACTATCTGTTAATGATTGGCATAGTATGCTATTCTTCAAACTGAAGTTACTTGGACATTTTGAATTTTACCATCCAACACAGTTTCCAAGAAATCTGATGGGACTAAAATTAAGACTGCTTTTTATTTTGCCAAGTGAGTATCTATTATCACCATTTTAGAAAAGATATTTTAACACTAAAAAGGATAAAAACATGACTCTGAATGGAAATTCTGAATATTTGGTTCTATGGAAAATACAATCTTCAGTTTTCTTATTTTACTGCTCTTGAGAACCGCTGGCTTAAAGAGAAAGAGAAGTGACTAAAATGTAAACTATGTGTTAAAAAAAGAGTTGTTTACAGCTGTATTATTTTGCTTCCCACCCAACCCCTGTCATATAAATAACTGGATACATTAAAAGAAAACAGCATCTCACAAATAGCAGCATGAAAAGAGGTAAAAAAATGAAGAAAGGATCAGTCCTCCTGAGAATATGCCAAGTCTGGTTCAAGTTGACCAAAGAGAAAAAATAAAAACGAGTAACAACAAAAATAACAAAAGCAAACAAGTGTCAGCAAACCTCACCCCAGCAATTGCATGTGCAAGCAACGTCTTCCCACAGCCGGGTGGTCCATGAAGAAGAACTCCGCGCGGGGGTATGACGCCCAGGTGGTGGTACACCTCTGGGTGACGCATGTGTATGAGCATCTTGCAGACCTCCTGTTAGGGAATAAACAGGAACGATGTCCTTCATAGCCCCAAAGAGAAAGAATCAATGTGGAATGAAAGGACCTATTCTTTGGAGCAGCAAAGTACAGTAGACAGAGAACAGGCTTTAGGCTTACACCTGAGACTGAATCCCGGCTCTAGTACCTGTCTTGTGACTTTAGCAATACCCTCTCTGAGCTTCCATTTCCTAAGCTGTAATAATATCTACCTTGCAAATACAATGAATAGTAACTAGACTGTAACTGAAACAAACACCAAAAAATAGTAACCATTACAACTGTTAAAGTAATACTCCTTATAAAGCATGTACCTTATGTACACTAGAATTAAAATGGTGAAAAAAGTTGAAGACATGTTTCTTTTATCCCTCACTACCCTGAAAGGTATAGCCAGGCTTGCCCTTCTCACCTTCCTGGCTTCCTTTTCTATACTCAGTTCCTATTAGATAAAAAGAGAAAGGCTCTGTTTGAATAACTGATTGGCCATATCCATCTAAGGTAGAAATTCTGAATTTGAACTAACTTTTAATGTCGTATCATTGCCTCCAACATCTTCAAACTTCACCTTGGAGATCTGCAATTCTAGCCCCCTGGCTTTAGCTGGTAAACAAAAAAGGAGGTGAAAGGATTAGTGATTCAGTAGCAAATCAGAACTATATTGAATAATCTTTAAACAATTCTAGTAAATGTCTCTGCACACAGAAGGTCCCCCATGCAAAATAGCTTGGAATCGTGATGCCTCTCTCAGACCAAACACAGCTGCCGCCACCCACAAGACTGGCGTCTCACCTCTCTTTTGCAGGACAGCCTCTATTTCTCCATCTACTTCCTGAAGATCTTCTTTCTTCCTTTTGCCTCTTTTGCCGTTTAGCCTGCCTTTTCTTTTTTTATTACTCTCCAGAAGAGAAGAATCTTTTGACTTCTGGGGGTGGGGTGGGGGGGGAGAAGGAAATTTAAATGTGCCATGCTTGAAATTATAATGCCAATATTTTTTTTAAAAGATGGGCATTACTAAAAAAATCATTCCTGCCCTAGCACTTTCACCTGTTAGCTATTCCCAACCTATTTGCTTAAGGCTGATCTCTGCTGGGGATGTCCTTTTCCATAGCCTTAATGCTCAGTTTATATCCTAACATTTGAAAACCTCCTTTCCAGATTCTTCTAATTAGAATCTCTTCTTCGCACTCACAACACTGAATTTGCAACCGTAGTACAGCCTGCCACAGTCTGCCTTGTATTTGAGTGACTCACCTGTCTATGTCTCCGTCACTGAATTGTGTGCTTCTGGAGTTAAGACACTAACATTCATCTTTTATTTCTCACTGAGCGTTTTACATAGTTGGTGTTCATCTGATGTCTGATCAATCACTAAATTAAATATGATGACAGAGCTGCTCGGACAGCCAAAAAACAGTATAATTCAACATAAGGATCAAGCTTTTCCCTTGACCTTGCCAATGATAATAATGTTCTTTAGAGACAAATGATTAAAGTAAATAGATTTGGAAAAGGTCCACTAATAATGCAAAAGGGAGGGGAGAGGTTTTGCCAAATCAAAGGGCTTGGTGCTTGAAAACCACTTAGAGCAGCATCATCCAACAGAAATATAATACCATCCACACATGTAATTTTAAATATTCTAGTAGCCACATTTAAAAAAGGAAAAAAGAAACAAGGGAAAATAATTTTTTGGGGAAAATAATAATCTATTTTATTTAACCAAATATATTCAAAACATTATTATTTCAACATATAGTCAGTATAAAAATTATTGAGATGTTTTACATTGTTTTTGTAGTAAGTTGTCAAAGTCCAATGGATACTTCATGCTTACTGCACATCTCAAGTCAGATGCTAAATTTTCATGGGAAATACTTGATTTGTATTTAGATTTTATAAAATTTACAGCTGAAAAAGTAGAAGTTGTTCTAAGTATACTTAGAAGTTTTCTAATAACTGAACTATTAGTTTTTAAATCTAAATTAAAAACTCAGCTCCTCAATTGCACTAACTGCATTTCAAAGGCTCAACAGCCACATGTAGCTAACATCTCCCACACTGGACAGCAAGCCCCAGAGCACAGCCAGCCACTCTACTGGGAGACAGATTACCTTAAACCCCCTCTCTGCCATGCATTAAAAGAATCAGGTAGGAATGATGTCCAGGGGACCTCCCTGGTGGTCCAGTGGGTAAGACTCCACGCTCCCAGTGCAGGCAGCCCGGGTTCAATCCCTGGTTGGGGAACTAGATCCCGCACGCATGCCGCAACTAAGAGTCTGCATGCCGCAACTAAGAAGTCTGCATGCCACAACTAAAGATCCCACATGCTGTAACTAAGACCCGGCGCAGCCAAAATAAAAAAAAAAAAAATAAAAAAAAAAAGAATGAAGTCCAATTGTGCTCGCTTTGTTATAATCCATCAAGCTTTACTTTTCTTTATATATGGTATATTTCAATTTAAAAAGATAAAAAAAAAGTGTCTACTTATTTTGTCCATTTTCATAGTGTATCCATTTATGTCAGATCCCTCAAGGGATTAATAAGTAATTTTTTAAGTACTTAAAAAAAAAAAAAAGAAATAAAGCACGGTTAGGAAACAGAGTATCCAATGATGTGCTAGTTTACATGTCAGGGAAGGCCTTCCTGCGAAGACTACGTGTGAAAAGAGATGTGAAGAAATGATGGAGTGAGCCACAGGAATCTCAGGAAAGATGTTCTAAACAGAAAATACAAGTATGAATGCCCCAAGTGAGAGAAGGTTTGGTATATTCTTTCTTTTTTTAAAAAAAATAAATTTATTTATTTATTTATTTATGGCTGCGTTGGGTCTTTGTCGCCATGCGCGGGCTTTCTCTAGCTGTGGCGAGCAGGGGCTACTCTTTGTTGCGGGCTTCTCATTGTGGTGGCTTCTCCTGTTGCAGAGCACAGGCTCTAGGCAAACGGGCTTCAGTAGTTGTGGCTTGTGGGCTCTAGAGCACAAGCTCAGTAGTTGTGGTGCACGGGCTTAGCTGCTCTGTGGCATGTGGGATCTTCCCGGAGCAGGGCTCGAACCCCTGTCCCCTGCGTTGGCAGACAGATGCTTAACCACTGCGCCACCAGGGAAGTCCCCTGGTTGGTATATTCTAGAAACAGCCCAGCTGTGGCTGAAGCAAAGCTGGGAGGTGAGGGAGGAGGGCAGCAGGGCAGCCAAATCATACAGGGCTTTCCTGGCAAGTACAAGATCTCTGACTGTAGAATGAATGAAGCCACTGGAGAGTTTTTAATAAAAGAATGACAATGATCGAACTTAACTTGTAAAAAAGTTATCTCTGTGTGAAGAATAAACTAGGGGAACAAGAATGGAAGCAGACTCCAGTTGGAAGGTTATTTCAATAGTTAAGGAAAGAAAGAGTAGAGGCTTGGACTAGGATGAAAATGATGACGGTAGTGGGAAGTGATCAAATTCTACATGTATCTCAAAGTTCCTAAGTCTTTTACAAAACACAAGAATCTGCCTGATATTACATTCAATGAAAAGGGTGCAATGTACTCCAACTATGTGGGGCTAAAATTCCACTGTAAAAATACCTCTATCTCAGAGATCGGCTTCTTATCATTACTTTTCTCATCTGACAGGTCTGAGAAAAAACTGTCTTTCTTCCCACCCGGGGTTTTGTCAATAAACCATCCTCCTTCAGAACCTCTGGCAGGGGTCTTCAAAGGGATGGGGCCTGTTTTGGAAGTTATCCGTGGTGTTGAAATGGTGGTTTCTCTTTGCTCCACCTCAGGAGTACTTGAAACAGAATCAGGATTTCCTTTCCGATATAAAGAGAGCAGGGAACTGTTCATCTGATTTGCTGACTGTAGAAACATGATTTTAGCATAAATTACTCAATAGGTCCTCATGAAAGTTTGATTACCTATATTAAGAAGCTTTCTACATTTTCCTCTCAACACCTCTTCTCAAAACAACTACAGTCAGAAAATACAGGTGTTTACAATTGGATAATTCACAAACATTTACTATTCAAAAAGATGTACCCCCTCCACTCCAAGTTAATGTACAAATTCATAATTAGCAGTTAAGTAAAACCAAACAAGAATGGTTGTTTTTAAAAAATATAATAGAAGTATGAAAATGAGCTGGATAAATATCAATTCAAAACTGGATCAAATATAACAGTATCATCATGACTTTGTTAATAAATTCAAAAGCTGAATTATCAATGGAAAAAAAAAGAAAATTATAAATAGTTTCACATATTATTCCCATACTTCCCTTTAATCCAAGCCTATTTATTGGCAATGCCAGCTCTTTGGCAGAAAAGGTATTCTTTTCTCCATTTTTACTATTAATTGCCCTTTCTTTTCTTGTCTGCCCATATTTCTGGCCATTCTCTTCCCTTCTTTCCACTATATAATAGGCTATACACACAAATACTGGAAGGATGGCCAATCCAAGGGTTCATCAAGGCTGTACACAGAAATATTCAATTATTTACTGATGAAGATGTTCAAAGTCTCTTATTCTATTTTTATTGATCTTTTCTAAGAAGGATTCATCATGATTTTTTAAAAATCAAAGTTGGTCCATTAAATATCTGACTTACCTGTGGATCTGGGTAATCTTCCATATTTGAACCATCATCAGAATAGCTTTCAGTATACCTCAGTAAAAAGAAGAAAAGAAACGTTGTAAAGGCTCTTCTCCCACATCCTAAAATAATTACTTCCCAAAACAAGAAAATATACTGAGGCAAAATACTATGGTAGTGAGAGTCCAGGCTTTGGAATTAGAGAAATCTGGATTCAAAATCCAGCTTTACCAGTTACTAGCTTCTACTTAACCTCTCTGAGCCTCAGCTTCCTTATCTATAAAATGGAGATAATAAATAATGTCTATCTCACTGGCTTAACAGAGGATTAAATGAAAGCTTGCAAAGTCCTTAGCAAATAGTAAATGCTTAATAAATTGTGGTTATCTTTATTCTAGCAAAGTGACATACAAATTCCCATCAGATCCAAGGGTCTCATTTAGGAACGTGAGATGCCAGTAGAAGAAATATTCCAGCAAGCCATGATAAAGCAGTTTGAGTAACAAATTCAACAGGATCAAGCCATGTAACCAAATGCAACTTTTCCAAGTCCATTCATGAGAAATGAAAGTACAAAGAGTTTTTCATATAATAGGGCCAAAAACAAGTATAAATCCTAGTAACTACAAACTGAAGTTGCAATCTCAGTTCATTATAACTGACAGCTGATATCTAATAGCTTCAAGTAACTACAGGACTCTGTTACTATTTAATACAGTTTCTTTAGAAAATAAACAAGAAATGGACTTTTCCTAAGTAAAAAGATTTATATAAATTCTATGCCCACCTTTACAATTAAGACATGAATTCTTTTGTTATTCATTAAATTCGACTAGTATAATCTGGGGCATTTCTAATCAAGTTAAAAAAGGTGGATTAGGGGCTTCCCTGGTGGCGCAGTGGTTGAGAATCTGCCTGCCAATGCAGGGGACACGGGTTCGAGCCCTGGTCTGGGAAGATCCCACATGCCACGGAGCAACTAGGCCCGTGAGCCACAATTACTGAGCCTGCGCGTCTGGAGCCTGTGCTCCGCAACAAGAGAGGCCACGATAGTGAGAGGCCCGCGCACCGCGATGAAGAGTGGCCCCCACTTGCCGCAACTAGAGAAAGCCCTCGCACAGAAATGGAGACCCAACACAGCCATAAATAAATAAATAAATAAAATAAATAAACCCAAAGTTTAAAAAAAAAAAAAAGGTGGATTATTCAAATACTTGGAAAAAAACTGTTTTGCCCTACAATTCATGCCCTACAAACAAAATTAATTATCAGTTAACAAAATTAATTATAAAGAGTTAAATGAAATACCATAAAGACACAAGAAAAATGTATAGGTAATTATTCTATACACTCTTGTGATAGAGGTCTTTCTAAGTATATCAGCATAAACCATAAAGAAACAGGTAGAAAGACTTGACTAGGTAAAGATGCAAAACTCCTCTAATTAAAAGATGCCATAAACAAAAATAAAAGGCAAATGGCAAACTGTGACAAGCATTTGTAATACATATAAAAAGAGGTGCTATTTTATACAAAGAGCTCTGACAACTAATAAGGAAAATTCAAATAGCTCTCAAATGAGAGATAAAACCCATAAACAAGAAATTCACAAAGGAAACATGAAACAATCAAAAAACTTAACCTCGGGGCTTCCCTGGTGGCGCAGTGGTTGAGAATCTGCCTGCCAATGCAGGGGACACGGGTTCGAGCCCTGGTCTGGGAAGATCCCACATGCCGCGGAGCAAATGGGCCCGTGAGCCACAACTACTGAGCCTGCGCGTCTGGAGCGTGTGCTCCGCAACAAGAGGGGCCCCGATAGTGAGAGGCCCGCGCACCGCGATGAAGAGTGGCCCCCGCTTGCCACAACTAGAGAAAGTCCTCGCACAGAAACGAAGATCCAACACAGCCATAAATAAATAAATAAATAATAACTAAATTAAAAAAAAAAAAAACTTAACCTCACTAGTTTTCAAAAAATTACAAATAAAAATAATACAATCAATTTTTTTGCCTATAAAACTGGCAAAAATCGGGACTTCCCTGGTGGCACAGTGGATAAGAAGACTTCACGCTCCCAATGCAGGGGGCCCGGATTTGATCCCTGGTCTGGGAAGATCTCACATGCCGTGGAGCAACTAAGCCCCTGTGCCACAACTACTGAGCCCGCATGCCACAACTGCTGAAGCCTGTGCGCCTAGAGCCCGTGCTCCGCAACAAGAGAAGCCACCGCAATGAGAAGCCCGTGCACCACGACGAAGAGTAGGCCCTGCCTGCCGCAACTAGAGAAAGTCCACACACAGCAACGAAGACCCAATGCAGCCAAAAAATAAATAAATAAATTTATTAAAAAAAAATTTAAATACGTAAAAAGAATACTATATTAGAACCAAGTAGGGTTTATCCCAAGAATGCAAGACTGGCTTAACACTCAAAAATCAATGTAATACACCAAATTAATAAGGGGAGAAAGCCAATAATAAAATCTTTCAATACCTGTATAAAAAGCATTAGACAAATGTTATACCCATTCACGATAAAAACTCTCAACAAACTAGGAATATTAGGAAACTTTCTCAATCTGATAAAGGGCACCTATTAAAAAAACCTACAGCTAACATCATACTTACAGACTATCTAAAGTTAAAAACTGACCATACCAAATGTTGGTAATATGTGGAACTAGTGGAAGTCTCACATACTGCTGATATAAAGGTAAAATGGCACAAACACTTTGGAAAACAGTCTGACAGTTTCTTATAAAGTTAAATATGCAGTTACCAGGTGACTCAGCTATTCCACTCTCAGGTATTTACCCAGGGAAATGAAAACACTTTCCACACAAATTCCTGGACATAAGTTATCACAGCAGCTTTATTTGTAATAACCAAAAAGTGGAAACAACCCAACTGTCCAACAGCAGGTAGATGGATAAAAAAATAGTGGCATATACATACATACAGAGCAATAAAAAGCAATGAAATATTGATACACACAACATTGATAAACCTCTAAATCATTATCCTGAAAGAATCCAAATTTTTAAAGTACATACTCTATGATTTCATTTATATAAAATTCTAGAAAATGTAAACATATAGTGACAGAAAGCAAATCAACGGCTGTCTTGGAACAGGGATGCAAGGAGAAACAAATTGCAAGTAGGCAAAAAAAACCTGTGAGGTTGGATATGTTCAGTAACTTGCTTATGGTGATGGTTTAATGAGTATATACATATGTCAAAACCCAACAAATTGTACACTTTAAAAATGTACAGCTTAGGACTTCCCTGGTGGTGCAGTGGTTAAGAATCCACCTGCCAATGCAGGGGACACGGGTTCGAGGCCTGGTCCGGGAAGATCCCACATGCCTCAGAGCAACTAAGCCCGTGCACCACAACTACTGAGCCTGCGCTCTAGAGCCCGTGAGCCACAACTACTGAAGCCCGTGGGCCTAGAGCCTGTGCTCCACAACAACAGAAGCCACCGCAATGAGAAGCCCACGCACCGCAATGAAGAGTAGCCCCTGCTCGCCTCAACTAGAGAAAGCCCGCGCACAGCAACTAAGACCCAGTGCAGCCAAAAATAAATAAATCAATTAATTAAAAAAAAAAGAGTAAAGGAACTTAAAAAAAAAGTACAGCTTACTGTATGTCAATTTTATTGCAATACAGTCAAAAAAAAACTCAACAATATTACTTCTTAAACACAAAATTAATTGCCACCTTTTTATGTACGTGGCATTGTATTAGGGCAGAGAAAAACAGAGCTAATGAGACAGTTCTGTTAGTAACGCAAACACATAAACAAATACTCTCAATATCATATGATAGAAGCGCTACACTAAATATCTATAACTAGGAGTTAAGGAAATGCTGAGAAAGGAGGAGTCCAAAAAGGCGTGAAAAGGCAATAACATAGCCTTTTGAAAGCTGACTCTTGCAGAAACTAACACACCATTGTAAAGCAATTATACTCCAATAAAGATGTTATAACCGCCCCCACCCCCCAAAAAAAAGAAAGCTAACTCTTGAAGGCTGAATGAAAGTTCATAAAGGGGTAATGAACACTCCAGCTACAGAAAACCACCCACACGACCAGAGCTTCCCATCAAGCCTCTTAGATAGCCTCAACCACCAGAGGGCAGACAGCAGAAGCAAGAAAAACTACAATCCTGCAGCCTGTGGAACAAAAACCACATTTACAGAAATACAGACAAGATGAAAAGGCAGAGGGCTATATACCAGATGAAGGAACATGAAAAAACCCTAGAAAAACAACTAAATGAAGTGGAGATAGGCAACCTTCCAGAAAAAGAATTCAGAATAGTGATAGTGAAGATGATCCAGGACCTCGGAATAAGAATGGAGGCAAAGATTGAGAAGATGCAAGAAATGTTTAACAAAGACCTAGAAGAATTAAAGAACAAACAGAGATGAACAATACAATAACTGAAATGAAAACTACACTAGAAGGAATCAATAGCAGAATAACTGAGGCAGAAGAACGGATAAGTGACCTGGAAGACAGAATGGTGGAATTCACTGCTGCGGAACAGACTAAAGAAAAAAGAATGAAAAGAAATGAAGACAGCCTAAGAGACCTCTGGGACATTAAACACAACAACATTCGCATTATAGGGGTCCCAGAAGGAGAAGAGAGAGAGAAAGGACCAGAGAAAATATTTGAAGAGATTATAGTCGAAAACTTCCCTAACATGGGAAAGGAAATAGCCACCCAAGTCCAGGAAGCACAGAGAGTCCTAGGCAGGATAAACCCAAGGTGAAACATGCCAAGACACATAGTAATCAAATTGACAAAAATGAAAGACAAAGAAAAATTATTGAAAGCAGCAAGGGAAAAACGACAAATAACATACAAGGGAACTCCCATAAGGTTAACAGCTGATTTCTCAGCAGAAACTCTACAAGCCAGAAGGGAGTGGCATGATATACTTAAAGTGATGAAAGGGAAGAACCTACAACCAAGATTACTCTACCCGGCAAGGATCTCATTTAGATTTGATGGAGAAGTCAAAAGCTTTACAGACAAGCAAAAGCTAAGAGAATTCAGCACCACCAAACCAGCTCTACAACAAATGCTAAAGGAACTTCTCTAAGTGGGAAACACAAGAGAAGAAAAGGACCTAGAAAAACAAATGTAAAAGATTAAGAAAATGGTTATAGGAACATACATGTCGATAATTACCTTAAACGTGAATGGATTAAATGCTCCAACCAAAAGACACAGGCTTGCTGAATGGATACAAAAACAAGACCCATATATATGCTGTCTACAAGAGACCCACTTCAGACCTAGGGACACATACAGACTGAAAGTGAGGGGATGGAAAAAGATATTCCATACAAATGGAAATCAAAAGAAAGCTGGAGTAGCTATCCTCATATCAGATAAAATAGACTTTAAAATAAAGAATGTTATAAGAGACAAGGAAGGACACTACATAATGATCAAGGGATCAATCCAAGAAGAAGATATAACAATTATAAATATATATGCACCCAACATAGGAGCACCTCAATACATAAGGCAACTGCTAACAGCTATAAAAGAGGAAATCGACAGTAACACAATAATAGTGGGGGACTTCAACACCTCACTTACACCAATGGACAGATCATCCAAAATGAAAATAAGTACGGAAACAGAAGCTTTAAATGACAAAAAAAAAAAAAAAAAAAAGAAAGAAAAAAGAAAACCACCCACACAAAGGCACAAAGAAAGCAGCTGACCTCTCTGGGGAACAGTAGGTATTCAGTAGTCTGAGGTGAAAGTCTGGAGAGGTGAGGTGAGCATTATGCCGGGCCTCACTGGCAATGAAGAGCCACTGAAGTTTTACAAGTAGGAAGGTAACGTGATCAGGTTCATGTTTTAGGAAAAAACCCTCCATTCTGTAATCCTTACTCATTATCCTCTTCACCGTGTCTTGCTCTTTTAGCCAGATGTTCATCTTCTAATTCCGGTAGATCCTTAAGTTCCTTCTCACTACTAATTATGCTAAATACTGAAACGAAAAGAAAAATGCCATGAGCTCAAACAATTCTTTCTATGACTTTATTAATAATGCAGCTCTAACACTAAAAGACTCACCTTTTTCTACCTGAATCCTAAAAGCATTTCTTTTTCTTCGACCATAGTCTATACTGAAAAACATAACCAGAAGTTTAGTACAGTGGTCTCCACCAATATTTTCCCATTAAGCTCAATCTAAATTGAGAACATAAATTTGCATAAATATATGTCACTGTATTCACACTGACCATAAACCTATTTTCAAACAACTTCTGAGTTTATATTTTTACAATTGTAATTTTTCCTGATTAGAAATAGGGTTAGAGCAGCAGCAACATTGCCAGCTTGTACTGAAGAAGACAGAGAAGGGATGAAATGAAGGAAGGCCATTGGACTTCTTGGATTCCACAGGGCAGGCCAAAAGAGGAATGCAGCTGCGAACACATTTATCCTTCAAGAAAAGGAAAGAATGACTACAAAGGAGGGTCCGAAGGTGGCAGGGCTGCCACTGATACCATGCGCCCAGGGGACACAGGTCCAGGGAGAGGCACTGTCTCCCACTCGGTTCCAAATGGCAGGGCAGTCATCCCAGTGAGCCCACAGGACAGAGCACTGAGTCAAAGAGGATTATTCTTAAAGTCTAGTGGAATTTCCCCTGCTAGGTTTCGGACTTCCTTGAGACCATGACCCCTTTCTTCTTCCCAATTTCCCTGCTCTGGAATGAGAATGTCTATCGTATGCCTGTCCCATCATCATATTTTGGGAACAGAGAACTTGCTGTCTGACTTCACAAGTTCACAGCTGGAGAGGAATTTCGCCTCAGGAGGAATCATACTTCCAGTCACACTCATACCTGAGTTAGATGATATTCAGATGAGACTGTGGATTTAGAGTTGATGTTGAAATTGGTTAAGACTTCCAGGGCCGCTGGGATGGAAGGAGTATATTTGCAAACAGTAAAGACATGAATTTGGGGGGCAAGAGGGCAGAGTGTTATGGGCTGAACTGTGTCCCTCCAAAATTCATATGTTTAAGTCCTAACCCCCAGTACTTCAGGATGTGGCTGCATTTGGAGACATGGCCTTTTAAGAGGTAAATAAAGTAAAATGAAGTCATATGGGTGGGCCCTAATGCAACATGACCGATGTCTTTATAAGAATAAGAGATTAGGATACAGACACACACAGAGGAAAGACCATGTAAAGACACAGGGAGAAGACAGCCTTCTGTAAGCCAGGGAGAGAGCTCAAAAGAAACCAACCCTGACAATGCCTAGATCATGGACTTGGAGCCTCCACAACATTAGCTAATAAAATTTCTGTTGTTCAAGCCACCTACTCTGTGATACTTTCTTATAGCAGCCTTAGCAAACTAATATACAGACTAAGGAAGTCAAGAAAATAGAAACAGTGAGTTACACAAAGCAGAGACAATTAGAGAGGCAACACAGCAGAAGAAGAAGTGGGATTAGAGGCACAAAAGGAGGATTTAATCTTCAGTGGAAAGACTACTCGAGCGACACATTTTTAGATAGTCAGGAGACTGAGGGAGATCATGCCTAATGGTTTTAATTTTTTAATGACGCAGGAAAAGCAGTAATACTCCTGACCAGAGAGTCGGGTGCTAAAACATAAGCAGCAGCCATTTTCCTTAGCAACAAGGACGGCTCCTTACATAATATCACAAGTGCTTGATAAATGTTTGTATAGGTAAACAGAATTCTAAAGGTATGGACTGGTGAACTAATACCAGCGGCTATTAATATCAGTTGGAAATTTAGACAGGATGTAAACTTTAAAAATGGTAGGAAAGAAAAGCAAGAATCTGGAGACTACATTTCTTTACCTGTACATTCTTTGTAAATCGGATGCTAAGACTCCAGTGTCCACGTATTTGCCACATCTGTCACTGGTGAGGTACTAAAACAGAAAACGTGATAAATACAAGACAATAGTTCAAACTCAGTGATTTTAATCGACAAGTAAGCGACTGAGCTACTCAAACATGTCATACGTTAAACTCTCCATTAATAAAGTATACTGGAAATATAAATAAAAATCACCAAATAATTATCAAATCTGAATCAAATAATTTAATTAACATTATTAATCACTATGACAACACAACAACAATAACTAGGATAGCTATAAGGCAGTAAGTAGGTGAGGGCTTCTTATACCCTAGGTTCCCAAATATACCAGAACAAAGCACTCAACTTGTGAGAGCACCGAGGGATATTTTAAACTTGAGGGAACACAGTAATATTCGGTATCTGTCCAACAGGTGCAGGAACTACAGTTGCCCCTTGAACAGCACGGGTTTGAACTGCACCAGTTCACTTACAGCAGATTTTTTTCAATAAATACGTATTACAGTACTGGGTGACCCAGGGCTGGTTGAATATGCCAACGCAGAACCACACATGGAGGGCCAACTGTACAGTTATACACAGATTTTCAACTGAGTAGGGGTGGGGGTGGGGGGGAGGTGGTCAGCACCACACCCCCGGATTGTTCCAGGGTCCACTGTACCAGCCTGAGACAATTCACAGCTGCAATATTAAATCACCTTTTGATGATGTCGTATCTTTGCAAAACTGGCTTTTTAAGCATTTGCTGTAATAAAAATCAAGGTGGCCACGCTCCGGAACAAGAGAAGCCACCGCAATGAGAAGCCCGCGCACCGCAACAAAGAGTGGCCCCCGCTCGCCCCAACTAGAGAAAGCCTGCACGCAGCAACAAAGACCCAAAGCGGCCAAAAGTAAATTAATTAATTAATTAATTAATTAATTTAAAAAAAGAAAAAAAAATCAAGGTGGAACACAAAATGAGAGGAGCAGTGTCAATCTGATCGCAAGGTATGAGATGTGCTGTGCCCAATGGACTCACAAATCCCACTAGTAAATAACTGTGGTTATTTTAAGAATGAAATACAAATGCATTAACTTTCCTTGCACTTTTTGTATTATTTGTTCAAAAAGCTAATAAGTTATTTGAACTAAATAGTTATTAAGTTGCTTGAACCTAACTACTTAATAAACAAACCCATTAGGTATTACTTTGGGCCTAGGAGCATCGTGAAAAAAATTACTAAGAAACTAAGGGCCTGGTAAACCTGTTCTAGGGGCCTTTTACACATTATCTCTTTTAGTACTCACAATGCTATGAGGTAGATGTCAATCTCCCCCCATTTTATAAGAGGCTTTAAAAGGTCAGTTACTTGCTGGTGCACATAAGTTACACGGCAAGATTTCAAACCTGGAATGTCTAACCATCAACTCCCAAGTTTCACTACTTGCTAGTTATCCAGTCTAGGTTCCCCATTTCATACAGCAATTTCTTCTCAAGGATCCCTAACACATAAGAACAGTCTCTGCATAAATGCCTCCAATGACAAGAGACTAGGTATCCAAAGCTGGACCGTTCTAGTTAATCTTCCCCTTCTCTGAACTCCTATAACATGCTGTCATTTACCACAGTTAATCTTGAATTATACATATACATGTATATCTCATACCCACTGCAAATCAAAACGCAACAGAACTAAAACCACTTTAATCTGCTAAGTCTTAGAGTCATTTGTTATACAGCAATAGATAACTAATATGCTAGTTAAAAGGAGACAAGTGTACTACTTGTGGGAAGATGTCTAAAACATACTGCTAAGTGAAACAAGCAAGCAGCAGAATAGATGCAGATGAGCCCATGTGTGTGATTAAAAATAATTAATACATCTATAAGTGCATATATGCATACAAAATTTTAAGAAAGATACAATAGAAACTCTCCCTGATTACCTGTGGAGAAATGGAGTGGAGATGAAAGGAATTCTTTCTTTTCATTTTATACCCTCCTGTTCCTTTTATTTTAAACCATAAGAACCTATTACTTTTATAATGAACCAAAGTAAAAGCAAGAGAGGAAAACTGCTAATGTCAAATGCTGAAGAGCAGTCAAGTGTGGCAAGGACTGAGAAGAGGCCACTGGATTTAGCCATTACGAGTCACTGCTCAGAGACCTGAATAAAGTAAGGGAGCAAGTTGTGCAAACATCCAGAGGAAGAGTCATTGAGACTGAGTGAACTGCAACAGCAAAAGTCCTGTGCTTGGCATGTCTGAGAAAGTCCGTGTATATAGGACAGTGTAATCAAGGGAGAGAGCAAAAGGGACAAAAAGGTAGACAGGGGCAAAGTACATAGGGCTATTTAGGATGGATTTTACTCCAAATGTCCGAAAGTCCACTGAAGGGTTTTGAGCAGGGCCCTGGCAAACTCCAATTTTCCCTCTAAAAGGATATCCCTGGCTGCTCTATGGGGAACAGACTTTAAGTAAAACTAGAATCAGAGAGATCAATTAGGAGGCTACTGCAATACTCTAATAGGGAGTGTGGTTTGGACTAGGATGTTGGAGGAGATGGTAAAAAGTGGTTAGGTTTGAAGTATATTTTGAAGGTAAAGCCAAATAGGTTGCTGATTAATTGGTTACAGGAAGCAAAAGTCAGAATGAGTCTTAAGGTTTTTGGTCTTAACAAATGGATGTTATATACTGAAATAAAGAACACTAAGAAAGGACAGGTTTGGAGGAGAATATCAAAAGTTTAGTTTGGATACGTTAAGTTGAAATATCGATCAGACACTCAAGAGAAGATGTTGAGTAGGCAGCTGCATATATGAATCTGGAATTCAAGATAAAAATCTGCATTGGATTATAACATAAATTCAGAAGTCATGAATGTGTAAATAGCATTTAAAGGTACTAGACTGCATGAGATCACCTAGAAGTGTGGATGGATAAGAGAGAAGTACGAGGATAATGAAAGAGAAGGTAAGAGCACAGGGGCTCAAAGGCACTTCCAACAGATGGTAGGAAGAGACAGATCCAAAAAGGAAACTGTACAGTGGCCGGAAAAGTAAAAGAGACACAACGAGAGTATATAGCTCTTAAAGTATCTGTGTCTCTTTCTAACTAAGATTGCGTGCTGACTGTACCATTCCAAGACATTTACCACACAATGCATTCCACTGGTGATTATGAAAATGAAAAAAACCGTAGGTAAAGTGCCCATTATAAAGTCAGATCCAGAGTATCTCTTTTTACTGTGTCCCAACCTGACCCCAAGTTTCCTGAGAATGGAAATTAACGTATTCTTTATGGCCCCCAAAGCGCTTCGTCCACATGGGCTTTCGAAGAATGTTTCCGTCCCCACTTCACAAGACAGGAAGATTTAAACTCGAAGGCCATCTGCACTCTCCTTGCTGATCTGCACTGAGGTCAAGCAGATCCGGGCAGGACCCCATCAAGCCGCAGCCTCCCACGGTCTCGGGCTGCTCCGTGAAACCCCGCCCCACAGTGAGAAGGGAAGGCCTGGAACCGCTCCCGAAGAAGTGGAGTTGTCAACAGCCCCATGCCCGCACCCAAACTGGAGCAGGCGGCTAGTCGGGTTCGAGCTGGGAGCCCCCCGAGAAGGGGCCTGCGGTGACCCTGGGCACCGAACGCGCACCACTGTGAGGCCTGGCCGTTCGGGATACACACCTGGGTGACGCGCTGCTTCAGCTTATTATCCACAAACCTCGCGGGCCTGGGCTTCATCGCTTCTGCTTCCGTCGCCACTGTCTGGGCTTCACGTGAACCGAGGGCCTCCCCGAGGCTGCCCGCGGCGATCGCCGGGCCAGCTTCCCCCAGAAATGCTCCTCAAGCCGGCCTAGCCCGTGCCGTTCCCCTCAGGACTTTTGTATGGCGAGTGAGGAAAAAAAAAACTACCGAAAACACACGGAGAAGACTTGAAAGCAGTAGGGAGTTTCTAGGAGTCTTATTTTACAGGCTTGTCCGAGAGGCCCTGGATGAAGGACCCGTTTGAACACGCTCAACTTTATTGTTCCCAACTGTGCGGTGATGCACATACGCGGCTGCAGAGAGGTTCGTGCGGGCGACTGGTCCCCCGCCTCTGTAGCCGGTTTCGCTTGTCAGATTCTAGGCGTTCCAGGCGCGCCGTTTGCGAATGTAAAGTTAATCTTGACTTAGAATCTTAACAAAACGAAAACTAGATACTTGGGACGATTAGATCAGGATAAAAACACAGCGCCACCCTGCTGCTTGCTTTCCCACCCAGTGAGGCGCATTACTGAGACCCGACAAAGGGGCTTGGTGTCAAAAGAGAAGGAAAGATTAGCTTACCCAGATAACCAAACCATCTGTTACATTTGGAAATCACTTGCTATTATGGTATTTTCGACAGATAATTCATTGAGCACATCCAGTGGCAGACTCCATCTTGGCTTAGAAACTGCCCAGAATTTTATTAAACGTATGTGTTTGCCCGCAAGAAGTTTATCTTGCAGCGAAGGAGACACAAATAAAGGAACCATTATCAAAAAATTTACTGGCTTTAGTTTCTGTTTGTTTGCTTGTTTTAATCGTGTTTTCAGTATTCTTATTTGAGGTCTTACTTGGCTTATGACAATATTAAGTGTGGCCTAAGTAGTGTATTGAGGTGTGGAGAGGAGATGGAATTAAGAGAAGATGGTGAGATGTTGACAGTGTGGATAAAGAATGTTGCCTGACATTTTAGTAAACAAAGGATGTGGCCATAAAGCCATCAGCCACTCTTGCTGCCCCCAGTGGTGCACCCTGAGAGGAATTCAGGATGGAGAAAAACAGGATGCTGACCCTAGGTAGTTAAGGTGCATATCAAAAGTATAATTTCAATAAGGCCAGACTCTTGCGTCTTCCCGTACATAAAAAAAGCACTAAAATCATTGACTTGAGATGTCTGTTTTTTGTGATTAGCAGTAATCTTTTGATGTTCAACTAAAGGTTTTTGTTTTTGTTTTCAGCAAAACTTCCTATGCATCCTGGCTCCTCCCTTACCTCTTTGGATCACAGAGCTGGTTCCCAGGGCTATAGTCCTCAGTAAGTCTGCCAAATAAAACATAATCCTCAACTTTTAGGGTATGCATTTTTTCAGTCGACAACAGATAATCTTCTAGCCAGGGTACCACTGACTTACTTTCTGTGCAGAGTTTGGAGTATAACACTGTTCTTTTTAATGGTTCTTATCTGTACACTGAATGAAGTATAGATTCTCACTCTGATTTTCAAAACATTGGGCGATGTGGCTCCAACTTCATTTCCTACTTCTTCACTATATAGGTACTCTGCTTTTAGCTAAGCAGCATTGCCTGCATTTATTCAGCCAGTGAATATTTATTGAAGACCTACTATGTCACAGGCACTGAGTACAGCTATGAAGAAAGAAAAGATTTCTGCTTCTATGGGACTTACAGTTCTATTGGAAGGTAATAATGATAAACAGATAAATAAATTATACACAGCACTTTGCTTTCACTGACATTTCCTCTTATCTACAATGTCCTTCCTGGCCAGCCTATGAGTTTCAGCATCCTAGCTAACCATCTCCCCTACAGCCTTTCCTGTTATTTCCTTTTATTAAAATCTCCACCCAGTGAAGCCTCCTTTCATTCATTCAACAAGTATTTACTGAATACCTACCAGTATAAGTCCCTGCCCTGCCCTTGAGTCTTGTGGGGAAAAGCAAAATAATTATAATTGTAACTTTTATAATATTTTAAATTAGATAAAGTATTTATGTGCTTGATTAAACTTTAGTGAAGATTCCTTACAGCAAATAGCACAAATATACTCATTGCCCAGTAACTTTTTAAATGTAATTTTATTCTGTGCATACCAAATGTACCACATAGAATAAAACAGGCTAAAGGGTCCAGCAGCATTACAACATATACCAAGCAGCATAGTGTATTAGTCTATAATTTGTTGGAGAGGACTATTCTACACTTAGGGTCAGCTTCATGGGTGTGTGATCTGTGCAGCCGCAAAGGGCTTTGTGCTCAGAAGGGCTCCACGCTTGGTTTAATGCTCTGCAGTTGCTATCTTGAAACTCTTAATACTGTTTGAACAAGTGGCCCCTTATTTTAATTTTGCACTGGGCCCTGAAAATTATGTAACTCATTTGGTCCTTAAGTACTCTAGAATGCAAACTTGTTAAGGGCAAGGGGTGTGTTTTTCACCTATTTACTGCATCAGGTGCAGTAGGCAATAACTGAAAGTAAGTTAATAGTAGGCATCAATAACTGTATGCTAGAACATTTTCCATTGGAATTATTTCCAGTAATCATTGCCCTGAAGACAATTTTACCTTAATTCCAGTGTTTAGATTTTACAGTACCATACACCTAAACCAAAAACATTACCGAATAGTAACTTGAGTGCATATACATCTCAAGAACTTCCTGCAGCAATTGAATTGTCCTCCATTCTTTAATGATGCAACCCCACCTAGTGGTAGTGGCACATTTCACCTTCTGTTCATCATACCTTTGCCCTCCCAAATTTTGTATCTCACTCGCAAACAGCCTCTTGTCTAATTGTGCTTCTTAATTAGGGTGATCTATGTCCTGATTTACTCAAGACAGTCCCGATTTTTGCCTCTTAATCAAGCACAATTATTAACAGTATTCCTTTTGTGGAAATAAATGAAAGTCACCCAAATGAGAACAGGCAAAGACTATTCAGAGCTTGCAATAATAGCAAGGGAGTTGGCCAACATCACTTGCATTTTGGCAGAGACTCAAAGGCAGGTGAAGGATTGGGAAAGCTTTATAGCTGAAAAAGGGAAGATTTCAGATATGCCCTGACTGAAGACTCTTGGTATGGGGAAGCTGTAGGAGGGCTAACTAAAAGCAGGGCATCCTATGTGACTAGTTAAGGGCGTATATTTGGCTTTCTCTGGTGAGTCCTAAGTTTGAAGCAGGGACGAAAATTAGAGAAGCTGTCAATGGAGTTCTGGACATTTGGGGCCAATGCTACAGGGTTTATTGTTTGGCTTCCTGGATTGTTTGCTAGAGATATTGTTCTGACTTCCTACAAGTCCAACCTGTAGATAGCAGGCTGGCTTCCTGGTTTGGTACCTGCAGATAGTAGCTTGGTTTCCTGGACTGGTTGCTGCAGATTATAAGTCAGAGTATTGTTTTGTTTTGTTTCTTATGTTTTTTACAGGGTCTTGTTCATTTGTATATTCAGTTTCTCATCTTTATCTCTCATAAGGGTTCCAGTTTGGACAATGAATTATATGGTCATCAATGTATAATAGGAACATGGAGAAAAACGGTGAGAGTTTGCATGACCGAGGTTCCTTACCAAGGTTCAAAAGGGAGGTTGCCTGCTTGCTGGGAGCTGGAGACTGAGTCTGTATCCATGTTTTCTGAGGTTAAGAAAAAAAATCTTTGATTTGATTTATTTTGTAAAGGCCAATAATTCCGATTTCTAATCAAGTTTGTTCTCCTTTGAGATGAATGCCTCATTCCTGTCCCTAATCTTGAATAGAATAAAAATAATATCTCAGCTGGCATTTTATGCATTTGATCTACAAATGTTTGTCTACTATATGGCAGTTACTATGCTAAAGTCAGAGGATACAGTGATGATCAAACAGATATGGTCTGTGAACTTATGTTCTAGTGAGAGGGTCAAGCGGTGGGCTGGCAAAACAATTAACATATAATTACAAAAATGACAAATAATGAGGATTTCATAGCCCTTGGAACAGTACCTTTTATATAGAAGGTTTTCAGTGAATGATTGCTAAGTAAATGAATGAAAATTGTGACAGAAATAATCAAGGTACTGTGATAAAGAATAGCAAAAGCAGCCTACCTCAGTCTTAGTAGTTATCGGAAGAATTTCTGAGAATGTGACATGTGAGAACCTTAAGGATAGCAGAACTGGTTGCTGAAAGAGAATTTCAGATAGAGAGAGTGTGCAAAGTCCCTAAAGCAGGAAAGAAGTTGACCTGTTCTAGGAAGAGAAAGAGAGAAAATGTACTTCTTTCTTGTTTAAATCACCAGTGTTTGAGGTTTCTGTCATTGACAACCAACATTAATTTGAGTGGATATGGGTAATTTGGAGGAATTTCAAAAGTTGAGTCTAAGATTAATGTGAAAGAACAAATGGTCAAGAAGAGCAAAAGATTCTTGAATAAGAATTCAATATCATTACTCTTTTAAAAAAAACTCTATTGATGTATCTTTTATCTATAATAAAATGTGTCCATTTTGGTGTATAGTTCAATATTTTAAAAATTGAGGTAAAATTAACATAAAATTCACCATTTAAACTATATCACAGATAAAATTTAGTGGCGTTTAGTATATTTACAGTGTTGGGCCAGTATCATGAATACATAGTTCGAGAACATTTTCATCATCCCCAAAAGAAGCCCCATATACCTTAACCAATCACTCCCAGTTCCTCCCTTTCCCCAGCCCCTGGAAAACACTAAGCTACTTTTTTTTTTTTAATAAATTTGTTTATTTTATTTATTTATTTTGGCTGTGTTTGGTCTTTGTTGCTGTGCACGGGCTTTCTCTAGTTGTGGTGAGCGGGGGCTACTCTTCGTTGCGGTGCGCGGGCTTCTCATTGCAGTGGCTTCTCTTCTTGAGGAGCACGGGCTCTAGGCGCATGGGCTTCAGTAGTTGTGGCGCACAGGCTTAGTTGCTCCGCGGCACGTGGGATCTTCCCGGACCAGGGCTCGAACCTGTGTCCCCTGCATTGGCAGGTGGATTCTTAACCACTACACCACCAGGGAAGCCCTAAGCTACTTTTTATCTCTATGGATTTGCCTATTATGGACATTTCATATGCATGGAATCATACAACATGTGACTTTTTTGTGTCTGGCTTCTTTCACTCAGCATAGTTTCTTTCCAAGGTTTATCCAGGTTGTAGCATGTACTGGTACTTCATTCCTTTTTTTTTTTTTTTTTTCATTCCTTTTTGTGGTTGAATAAGATTTCGTTGTATAGATCTGTCACATTTTACTTATCAGTTAATCAGTTGGTTGACATTTAGGATTATTTCATCTTTTTAGCTTGTAAGAATAATGCTGCTATGAGCATTTGTATACAAATTTTTCTATGAATACCTGGTTTCAGTTTTCTTGGGTATATACCTAAGATTGGGATTGCTAGGTCATGTGGGAATTCAATGTTTATCTTTTTGAAGAACAACCAAACTGTTTTCCACAGGAGCTGCACTACTTTACATTCCCACCAGCAGTGTATGAAGGTTCCAGTTTCTCCATATCCTGCCCAAACCTTTTTTCTGTCTTTTTATTTTTTAAATTACAGCCATCCTAGTGGGTGTGAAATGATAATCTCATTGTGATTTTGATTTGCATTTCCCTAAAGTTAATTTCTTAATGGCTACCCTGGAAAGTACAATTAAACATGTTAATTTATAACAATCTACATTGAATAGACTTTGCTGCTACTATATATATAGCTTTGTCCCCCTCATTACCTTGTCACATATTACATATTTATACATTGTGTGCCCATCAATAGCTTTATAATTATAGTTTTATGTAGTTGTATTTTAAATCATATAGGAAACAAAGAAGAATTACAAACCAAAATTAAATTGATACTGACCTTTTAATTTACTTACGTAGTTACTTTTACCGGAATTCTTTATTTCCTCATATGGTTTCAAGTTAATGTCCTTCATTTCAGCCTAAAGGACTGACACCCTTTACCTTTTTTGTAGGGCAGGTCTACTGGCAAAGAAATCTCTCAGTTTTTGTTTATCTGGGAATGTCTTTATTCTTGCTTCATTTAAAAACATTTTAAATTTTAGTAAAAAACGTGTAACAGAGTTTACCATCTTAACCATTTCTAATTGTACATTTTAGTAGTGTTAGTCATATTAACATTGTTGGGCAACACATCTCTAGAACTTTTTCCTCTTGCAAAACTGAAACTCTGTATGCATTGAACAAAAAGTCCCCATTTCCTCTTCAACCCAGCCCCTGGAAACCACCATTCTACTCTCTGTTTCTATGAGTTTGACTACTAGAGTATCTCATATAAGTGGAATCATTCAGTATTTGTCTTTTTGTGGTGACTTATTTCAATTTAGCATAATATCCTAAAGGTTTATCCATGTCATAGCATGTGACAGGATATCCTTCTTTTGAAAGGCTGAATAATGTTCTATTGTATACCACATTTTCTTTATCCATTTATCTGTCAAGGGACATTTGGGTTGTTTTCACCTCTTTGCTACTGTGAAAAATACTGCAATGGTGTGCAAATATCCCTTCAAGATTTTGCTTTCAATTCTTTCGTATATATACCCAGAAGTGAGATTGCTGGATCATATGGTAATTCTATTTTGAATTTTTTGAGAAACCTCCATTCTATTTTTTATGGGGGCTGGACCATTTTACATTCTCATCAACAGTACACAAGAGTTCCATTTTCTCCATATCTTCACCAATACTTGGTATTTTCTGTTTTTTTCTTTTTTTTTTTGATAGTGGTCAACCTAATGGGTGTGAAGAAATATCTCATTATGGTTTTGATTTGCCATATACTGATTATTAAAGATGTTGAACACCCTTTCATATGCTTGTTGGCTATTTGTATATCTTCTTTGGAGAAATGTCTATTTGAGTTCTTGCCTATTTTGTAATTGGGATATTTGTTTTTTTGTTGTTGATTTGCAGTTCTTTATATATTCTTGATGTTAATCCCTTATCAGATATATGATTTCAAGTATTTTCTCCCATTCCATTGGTTACCTTTTCACTCTGTTGTTTCCTTTGATGCACAGAAGTTTTAAAGTTTGATATAGTTCCATTTGTTTATTTTTTTGCTTTTTTTCCCTGTGCTTTTGGTGTCATATGCAAGAAATCTTTGCCAAATCCAATGTCATGAAGCTTTCCTATATGTTTTCTTATAGGCATTTTATATTTTTAGGTCTTATGTTTTACTTTTTAAGGATAGTTTTGTTGGATCTGGAATTCTTCATGTAGAATTTTGTTGTGTTTAGTTTCTTTTCTTTCAGTACTTTAATTATGTTATCCCAGTGTCTTCTGGTGTCTGTGATTTTTTTGATGAGAAATCAACTGTTCATCTTATTGAGGCTCCCTTGTACAAGACTAGTCACTTCTCTCTTGCTGATTTTGGAATTCCACCTTTGGCTTTAAATAATTTGATTACAATGTGTCTTGGTGTGACTCTCTTTGAGTTTTCTTTCAGAGTTTCTACTTGGTATTTGATGAGCTTGTTGAATGTGTATTTTTTTTTTTTTGGCTGTGTTGGGTCTTCGTTGCTGCATGTGGGTTTTCTCTAGCTGCAGTGAGTGGGGGATGCTCTTCATTGTATTGCACAGGCTTCTTGCTGTGGTGGCTTCTCTTGTTGCAGAGCACGGGCTCTAGGTCCACAGTTTCAGTAGTTGCAGCACCCGGGCTCAGGAGTTGCAGCATGTGGGCTCAGTAGTTGTGGCGTGCAGGCTCTAGGGCGCGTGGGCTTCAGTAGTTGTGGTGCATGAGCTCAGTAGTTGTGGCTTGCGGGCTCTAGAGCACAGGCTCAGTAGTTGTGGCTCACGGGCTTAGTTGCTCCGTGGCATGTGGGATCTTCCCGGACCAGGGATCGAACCTGTGTCCCCTGCATTGGCAGGCGGATTCTTAACCACTGCACCACCAGGGAAGTCCCTGGATGTGTAGATTCATGTCTTTCATCAAAGTTGAGAAGTCATTGGTCAGTATTTTTGAAATATTCTTCCTATTCTTTTCTCTCTTTCCTCTTCTGGAACTACCATTATACATATGTTAGTACCTTTAATAATGTCCCACAGGTTTCATATAAGCTGACTAGTTTTCTTTATTAATTTTTCTTTCTGCTTCTCAAAGTAGGTAATTTCAATTGACTTTTCTTTAAGTTTGCTGATTTTTTTTCTGCCTGCCTAAATCTGCTGTTAAAACCCTCCAGTGAATTTTTCATTTCAGTTATTTTACTTTTCAACTCCTTAATTTCTATTTGATTCTTTTTCATAATTTCTATCTCTTTATTAATTTCTGTATTGGGTGAGACATCGTTCTCACAGTGTCCTTTAGTGTTTTTGTAAATGGTTTTCTTTAGATTTTTGAGCATATTTTAAATAGTTGATTTAAAATCTTTATTTATAAAAATTTATTTATTTTATTTTAGTTACTTTTGACTGCATTGGGTCTTCATTGCTGTGCACGGGCTTTCTCTAGTTACGGCGAATGGGGGCTACTCTTTGTTGTGATGTGCAGGCTTCTCATTGCGGTGGCTTCTCTTGTTTTGGAGCATGGGCTCTAGGCACGCAGGCTTCAGTAGTTGTGGCACGTGGGCTTCAGTATTTGTAACGTGTGGGCTCAGTAGTTGTGGCTCATGGACTCTAGAGCACAAGCTCAGTAGTTGTGGTGCATGGGCTTAGTTGCTCCATGGCATGTGGGATCTTCCTGGACCAGGGCTCGAACCCATGTCCCCTGCAATAGCAGGCAGATTCTTAACCACTGCGCCACCAGGGAAGTCCCTAAAGTCTTTGTTTATTAAATCCAATGTCTGGGCTTCCTCAGAGACAGTTTCTGTTAATTTCTTTTCATCTTGTATATTGGCCTACTTTCTTATTTCTTTGCATGCCTCATTTTTTTGTTGTTGTTGTTGAAAACTGGACACTTTGAATGTTATAATATGACATCTCCCTCCCCAGGTTTTATTGTTGCAGCTTGTTGTAATTGTTATTTGGTTGTTTAGTACTTTTCTGAACTAATTTTATTAAGTCTGTATTCTTTGTTGTGTGTGGCAACTAAGGTCTCTGTTCCTTTAGTTTAGTGGCCAGCTAGTGATTCAACAGAGATTTTCTTAACTGCCAAGATTTAGCTGTTTTTTTTTCTTGTTGTTTTTGTCTCAGTGCTGTAACCTTCTGACTAGTTTCTGAAGTTTTGATAAAGTTGATTCTGACAGTTTTTGCCAGTTTATTTTTGGATGTTTTGTGGAGAGAGAGATTTTTGGAGTTCCTTACTCCACCAGCTTTACTGATGTCGCTCAAATTTGATTGGTTTTGACAATATGTGGACCTGTATAATCAATACAAAGATAGAGATCATTTCTAGCAACCCTGAAATATTACCTTACACCTCATCCCAGTCAATCCACTGTCCCCTAGATATAGGCCACCAGTGAAATGCTTTCTGTTACTTTATATTAGATTTTAATTTGTCAAGTTTCATATAATAGAATCATATAGTATGTATTCTTTTGTTTCTGATTTCTTTTGCTCAATGTAATATCTTTGAGATTTATCCATGTTTTGCATATCAGTAGTTTGTTGTTTTTATTGCTGGGTAGTATTCCATTGTATGTTTACACCACAGTTTTTTCTTACCCATTTGTCTATTCACAATTGTTGGGTGATTTCCATTTTTTGGCTTTCTCCACTATTTTAAAGTGCACCTTTTTAATATTACATTACCTCAGATATTCGAATCTCTTTTCTTTATATTTTATTTTGTTCAGTTGGTAGTTTGCTTCTGTCAGTGCTTCCCTCATTCATGAACAAATTTTTTCCCTATTAACTTCAGACCTTAGAAATCTATCCTGTGTGTGTAGTGTAAATGTGAGTGTGAATGAGATCAAATATAAGCATGGCCCTGAACGGGAATTCTGATTCCTTTTGGGTGACTCTTTTTTCTACCCAAAGTCAAGCTTCCTTGATACTTCCATATGCTTTTTATATCTCTATTAATCCTCAACTCTGCTTATAAATGGAGCTGTTCTATACGATTCCCGTAATTTATGCCATTCCTCTCCTGCATATGAGGTTTTGGTCTTGGATTTACTTTCCTACTTGGACATTGAAGTCCCAGCTTGTGATGATTGCAGTCTATACATAGCTACAATTCTCTCATGAGATTTTCAGCCCTGTTTTACTGCTTTACTCTGATTTGGGTTTAAGAAACTACGGTAATCCCACCTTTTAATTAATTACCTTAGTGTTTATTTTTTATGCTGCATTTTATGTGACATTTCTTTGTGTTTGGCACTAGATGGAAGACATGTAAGTTATGTGTCAGCTTGGTTAATTGATATAATGTTCAATCAATATCGACTGAATTTTTCCCTTAGAATATTGAGGATGTTGCATTCCTGCTTTACTGAATATGGGGTCACCAATGAAAAGTTTCATAACAGTCTTTTCCTTTTGTACTTTTAGATTTTACAGTTAGGTCTGGTTCCATTTTGAGTTAATTTGTGAATGAGGTGAGGATTATGGGCCAAGGTTCATTTTTTGCCTATGGATATCCAGTAGTTACAGAATAACATGTTATGGAAAAGATTATTGAATTGTCTTTGCATCTTTATCAAAAAAGATATATTGACCATATATATGTGTGTCTTTTTATGAACATTCTATTTTGTTCCATTTACCTATCTGTCTCTATTTTTATTAATATCACAATGTCTTTTTAAAAAATTTATCTATTTATTTATTTATTTTTGGCTACGTTGGGTCTTTGTTGCTGCACGCAGGTTTTTCTAGTTGCGGCAAGCAGGGACTACTCTTTGTTGCAGTGCGTGGGCTTCTCATTGCGGTGGCTTCTCTTGTTGCAGAGCACAGGCTCTAGGCACATGGGCTTCAGTAGTTGCAGCATGCAGGCTCAGTAGTTGTGGCTCAAGGGCTCTAGAGTGCAGGCTCAGTAGTTGTGGCGCACAGGCTTAGTTGCTCCGTGGCATGTGGGATTTTCCCGGACCAAGGCTCGAACCCATGTCCCCTGCATTGTCAGGCAGATTCTTAACACTGTGCCACTGGGAAGTCCCACAAAGTCTTGATTGCTGTAGATTTTAGCATATCTTGAAATCAGGTAATGTGAATTCTTCAACTTTGTTTTTGTTTTTCAAAATTGTCTTGGCTATTATATTTCCTTTGCGTTTTCACATAAATTTTAGAATAAGCTTGATATTTCTATAAAAGAAATCCTACTATTTTTTCTTTTAAATTTAAATTTTATTTTTGGCTGCGTTGGGTCTTCGTTGCTACACACAGGCTTTCTCTAGTTGTGGCGAGCGGGGGCTACTCTTCATTGCAGTGCGCAGGCTTCTAATTGCGGTGGCTTCTCTTGTTGCAGAGCATGGGCTCTAGGCATGCGGGCTTCAGTAGTTGTGGCACACAGGCTCAGTAGTTGTGGCACATGGGCTTAGTTGCTCCGCGGCATGTGGGATCTTCCCCGACCAGGGATTGAAGCCATGTCCCCTGCGTTGGCAGGCAGATTCTTAACCACTGTGCCAAGAAAGTCCCCCTGCTATGGTTTTTATTGGAATTGCATTGAAGCTATAGACCAGTTTTGGAGGAACTGACATTTTAACCATTTTGAGTATTCTAATCCACAACATGCTTTATCTCTTTATTCATTTAAGTGTTTGATTTATTTCATGAGTGTTTTGTAATTATCACAAAAAGATCCTGGAGATAATTTATTAGATTTATCCCTAAATATCTCATGCTTTTTTGGTGATATTATAAGTGGTACTGAAAAAAAAAAATAAGTGGTACTGTTTTAAAATTTTCATTTCTAACTGTTAATTCGTAGTATATAAAAATGCACTTGGTTCTTGTGTATTGACTTTGTGTCCTCCAACCTTGTGTTAGTAAGACAATATACACAGACAAAATTAATATCCTCCTTTCCAGCCCATAAGTATTTTTTCTTCCCTTATTGTACTGACTAGACATAGCAGAGAACAGAAAGGAGGCACAACACTGAAAACAAGAAGATTAAGTGAAAGTCTTCAAATATGAAACCACAGTTGCATTTCCCCATTTGTCTCTCAGAACACTAGCAGCCTGGCTTATACTCCTGTAGACAAGAGTTTGGATTCTTTTCTGGAATAACTGCAGGGCCCTAGGGAGAAGATCCACATTTGAGAAGGTGAGAGTCAACCACTGATCAACTAGGTCACGACTGATCAACACACATGAAACCGTTAATCAACCAGCCCTGCCCATCCACACTGAGCTTCCAACCACCTTTTTTTTTCTTTTGGCCATGCCACATGGCTTGTGGGATCTTAGCTCCCTGACCAGGGCTCGAACCTGGGCCCTGGGCAGTGAAAGCGTGGAGTCCTAACAACTGAACTGCCAGGGAATTCCTCCAACCACCTTTTTAGTGTTTGGGGTTTTTTTTTTAACATATGAAAAGACTGTCAAGGATCAAAGTGTGCTTGCCAGTAATCAGGAACATGAACTGAACAGACCGAAACAAAGTAATGGGGGAAAAGAAGAGAGGAAACAGAGGCAAAGCACAGAGCAAAATATTTAAAGTATACTAAAATTTATACCCTCATAGAAATGAGAAAATTCTGTATCACTGAAATAAGAAGAGGGTGCTATAAGAAAGAACAATCAGAGGACAAAACACAAAATACACAGGGATGGAAAGAGGAGAGGAAATAGCCTCAATCTAGGAGGTCCCAATTATAATTAAAAGAAGTTTTATGAAGCTGGAAAGGAGAAAGCAGAAATAAAAAATAATAATCAAAGAAGTAAGGACTTCCCTTGTGGTGCAGTGGTTAAGAATCTGCCTGCCAGTGCAGAGGACATGGGTTTGAGTCCTGGCCCGGGAAAATCCCACATGCCATGGAGCAACTAAGCCCGTGAGCCACAACTACTGAGCCTGTGCTCTACAGCCCATGAGCCACAACTACTGAGCCCTCATGCCACAACTACTGAAGCCCACACACCTAGAGCCTGTGCTCCGCAACAAGAGAAGCCACTGCAAAGAGAAGCCTGCGCATCACAACGAAGAGTACCCCCGCTCGTCATAACTAGAAAAAGCCCATGCGCAGCAATGAAGACCCAATGCAGCCAAAAATAAATAAATAAAATAAATAACTTTATAAAAAAAAGAAAACAAACTATTAAAGAAAATAATCAAAGAAGCAACCCTTGAAATGTATCAGGACTGGAAGGCATGAGTATTTATATTCAACAAGCCTACTGAGTGCCTTGCACAATGAAGAAGACATGTTATCATGACATTTCAGAAGGTCAGGGCTAAGAGAAGATCCTAAATCTTCCAGGGAGAACAAACAGGATACATCCATAGTATCAAGAATTTTAGAACGGCACAAAATTTTCAATGTGTGCACTAATACAAGCTAGAAAACAGTAGAGCAATTGTGTCAAAATTATTATGGAAAATAATTTTCAACCTATAATTCTGTACTATTTCAAGCTATCAATCAAGGTAGGGGTAGAACGAAGCTATCCTTAGACATACTAAGCCTCTATGTATCCTTACATCCATGTATCCTTTCTCTGGAATCTACTGAAAGAAGCCATCCAGCAAGTGAGGGAACAGTTCAATTTGAGAAGCAAATGTATGTTCCACTCTTGTCTTCTCATTTTGCGAAGAAAATGTATATTCTGCTCTTGAAGTGATCTTAGATATCAATTACATACAGTTCATTGATGGTATTGTTGAGATCAGCTATGTCCTTATAGATTTTCTGCCTGCTGTATCTATCTATTTCTGTTAGAGAGCTGTTGAGGTCTCCAACTATAATAGTAGATTCATGTATTTCTCCTTACATTTCTGTCAGTTTCTGCCTCACATATTTTGATGCTCTATTGTTTGGTGCATACACATTAAATATTGTTGTGTCTTCTTGGAGACTTGATCTTTTATCATCATGCAATGCTCTGCCTTAACTCTGATAATTTTTCTTGCTCTGAAGACTGCTCTGTCTGAAATTAAAATAGCTTCTCCTGCTTTCTTTTGATTAGTGTTAGCATAGTAATAGTGTTGAGAGAAAAATACCACCAACCTAGAATTCTGTATCCTGCAACATTATCCTTCAAATGTGAGGGAGAAATAAACACTTTCTCAGACAAACAGAAACAGAGAATTTCTTGCCAGTTAACCTGCCTTGCAAGAAATGTTAAAAGAAGTTTGTTGGGGAGAAGGAAACCAATGTAAGTCAGAAACTCAGATGTATATAGAGAAAGGAAGATCTTTAGAGAAGGAATAAATCAAGGTAAATAAAACCTTTTTCTTATTCTTGATTGTTCTGTTTGTTCAAAATAATAATAGCAACAATGTATTCAAATATATATATACATATATATGTGTATATATACATACATACATGCTTACGTATAAGTGAAATGAATGACGAGAATGATACAAGGGAGGAGAGACCTTCAAGATGGTGGAGGAGTAAGATGTGGAGGTCACTTTACTCTCCACAAATACATCAGAAATACATCTACATGTGGAACAACTCCTACAGAACACCTACTGAATGCTGGCAGAAGACCTCAGACTTCCTAAAAGGCAAGAAACTTCCCACATACCTGGCCGTGTGGCTGACAGAGTCTTGGTGCTATAGCTGGGTGTCAGGCCTGTGCCTTTGAGGTGGGAGAGCCGAGTTCAGGACATTGGTCCACCAGAGACCTCCCAGCTCCACATAATATCAAACAGCAAAAGCTCTCCCAGAGGTCTCCATCTCAACGCTAAGACCCAGCTCCACTCAACGACCAGCGAGCTACAGTGCTGGACACCCTATCCCAAACAACTAGCAAGACAGGAACACAAACCCACCCATTAGCAGAGTAGCTGCCTAAAATCATAATAAGGTCACAGACACCCCAAAACACACCACCAGACGCGTTCCTGCCCACCAGAAAGACAAGATCCAGCCCCATCCACCAGAACACAGGCACCAGTACCCTCCACAGGGAAGCCTACACAACCCACTGAACCAACCTTAGCCACTGGGGGCAGACACCAAAAACAACGGTAACTACGAACATGCAGCCTGCAAAAAGCAGACCCCAAACACAGTAAGCTAAGCAAAATGAGAAGACAGAGAAGCACACAGTAGATGAAGTAGCAAGGTAGAAACCCACCAGACGAAACAAATGAAGAGGAAATAGGCATTCTACCTGAAAAAGAATTCAGAGTAATGATAGTAAAGATGATCCAAAATCTTGGAAATAGATTGGACAAAATACAAGAAATGTTCAACAAGGACCTAGAAGAACTAAAGAGCAAGCAAACAATGATTAACAACACAATAAGTGAAACTAAAAATTCTCTAGAAGGAATTAATAGCAGAATAACTGAGGCAGAAGAATGGATAAGTGACCTGGAAGATAAAATAGTGGAAATAACTACCACAGAGCAGAATAAAGAAAAAAGGATGAAAAGAAGTGAGGACAGTCTCAGAGACCTCTGGGACAACATTAAACGCACCAACATTCGAATTATGGAGGTCCCAGAAGAAGAAGAGAAAAAGAAAGGGACTGAAAAAATATTTAAAAAGATTATAGCTGAAAAATTCCCTAATATGGGAAAGGAAATAGTCAATCAAGTCCAGGAAGCACAGAGAGTCCCATACAGGGTAAATCCAAGGAGAAACATTCCAAGACACATATTAATCAAACTATCAAAAATTAAATACAAAGAAAAAATATTAAAAGCAGCAAGGGAAAAGCAACAAATAACATACAAGGGAATCCCCATAAGGTTAACAGCTGATCTTTCAACAGGAACTCTGCAAGCCAGAAGGGAGTGGCAGCACATATTTAAAGTGATGAAAGGGAAAAACCTACAACCAGGATTACTCTACCCAGCAAGGATCTCATTCAGATTCGACAGAGAAATTAAAACCTTTACAGACAAGGAAAAGATAAGAGAATTCAGCACCACCAAACCAGCTTTACAACAAATGCTAAAGGAACTTCTCCAGGCAGGAAACACAAGAGAAGGAAGAGACCTACAATAACAAACCCAAAACAATTAAGAAAATGGTAATAGGATCATACATATCAATAATTACCTTAAATGTAAATGGATTAAATGCTCCATCCAAAAGACATAGACTGGCTGAATGGATACGAAAACAAGACCCGTATATATGCTGTCTACAAGAGGCCCACTTCAGACCTAGGGACACATACAGACTGAAAGTGAGGGGATGGAAAAAGATATTCCATGCAAATGGAAATCAAAAGAAAGCTGGAGTAGCAACACTCATATCAGATAAAATAGACTTTAAAATAAAGACTATTACAAGAGACAAAGAAGAACACTACATAATGATCAGGGATCAATCCAAGAAGAAGATATAACGATTGTAAATATTATGCACCCAGCACAGGAGCACCTCAATACATAAGGCAAATGCTAACAGCCATAAAAGGGGAAATTGACAGTAACACAGTCATAATAGGGGACTTTAACACCCCACTTTCACCAGTGGACAGATCATCCAAAATGAAAATAAATAAGGAAACAGAAGCTTTAAATGATACATTAAACAAGATGGACTTAATTGATATTTATAGGACATTCCATTCAAAAACAACAGAATACACTTTCTTCTCAAGTGCTCATGGAACGTTCTCCAGGATAGATTATATCTGGGGTCACAAATCAAGTCTTGGTAAATTTAAGAAAATTGAAATTGATCAAGTATCTTTTCCAACCACAATGCTATGAGACTAGATATCAATTACAGGAAAAAATCTGTAAAAAATACAAACACATGGAGGCTAAACAGTACACTACTAAATAACCAAGAGATCACTGAAGAAATCAAAGAGGAAATCAAAAATTACCTAGAAACAAATGACAATGAAAACATGACAACCCAAAACCTATGGGCTGCAGCAAAAGCAGTTCTAAGAGGGAAGTTTATACCAATACAATCCTACCTCAAGAAACAAGAAACATCTCAAATAAACAACCTAACTTTACACCTAAAGCAATTAGAGAAAGAAGAACAAAAAACCCCCAAAGTTAGCAGAAGGAAAGAAATCATAAGGATCAGATCAGAAATAAATGAAAAAGAAATGAAGGAAACAATAGCAAAGATCAATAAAACTAAAAGATGGTTCTTTGAGAAGATAAACAAAACTGATAAACCTTTAGCCAGCCTCATCAGGAAAAAAAGAGAGAAGACTCAAATCAATAGAATTAGAAATGAAAAGGAGAAGTAACAACTGACACTGCAGAAATACAAAGGATCATGAGAGATTACTACAAGCAACTATATGCCAATAAAATGGACAACCTGGAAGAAATGGACAAATTCTTAGAAAAGCACAACCTTCCGAGACTGAACCAGGAAGAAATAGAAAATTTAAACAGACCAATCACAAGCACTGAAATTGAGACTATGATTAAAAATCTTCCAACAAACAAAAGCCCAGGACCAGATGGCTTCACAGGTGAATTCTATCAAACATTTAGAGAAGAGCTAACATTGATCCTTCTCAAACTCTTCCAAAATATAGCAGAGGAAGGAACACTCCCAAACTCATTCTACAAGGCCACCATCACCCTGATACCAAAACCAAAGATGTCACAGAAAAGGAAAACTACAGGCCAATATCACTGATGAACATAGATGCAAAAATCCTCACCAAAATACCAGCAAACAGAAACCAATAGCCCATTAAAAGGATCATACACCATGATCAAGTGGGGTTTATCCCAGGAATACAAGGATTCTTCAATATGTGCAAATCAATTAATGTGATAAACTGTCTTAACAAATTGAAGGAGAAAAACCATATGATCATCTCAATAGATGGAGAAAAAGCTTTTGACAAAATTCAACACCCATTTATGATAAAAACTCTCTAGAGGGGCTTCCCTGGTGGTGCAGTGGTTGAGAATCTGCCTGCCAATGCAGGGGACACGTGTTCGAGCCCTGGTCTGGGAAGATCCCACATGCCACGAAGCAACTAGGCCCGTGAACCACAACTACTGAGCCTGCGCGTCTGGAGCCTGTGCTCCGCAACAAGAGAGGCCGCAATAGTGAGAGGCCCGCACACCGCAATGAAGAGTGGCCCCCGTTTCCCACAACTAGAGAAAGCTCTTGCACAGAAACGAAGACCCAACAAAGCCAAAAATAAATAAATAAATAAATAAATTAAAAATAAAAATAAATAAATAAATAAATACATTGGATTGTTAAAAAAAAAAAAAACAAACTCTCTAGAAAGTAGGCATAGAGGGAACTTACCTGAACGTAATAAAGGCCATATATGACAAACCCACAGCGAACATCGTTCTCAATGGTGAGAAACTGAAACCATATCCTCTAAGATCAGGAACAAGACAAGGTCGTTTACTCTCACCAGTATTATTCAACATAGTTTTTGTAGGTTTAGCCACAGCAATCAGAGAAGAAAAAGAAATAAAAGGAATTGAAATCGGAAAAGAAGTAAAGCTGTCACTGTTTGCAGATGACATGATACTATACACAGAGCATCCTAAAGATGCTACCAGAAAACTACTAGAGCTAATCAATAAATTTGGTAAAGTAGCAGGATACAAAATTAATTCACAGAAATGTCTTGCATTCCTATACAGTAATGATGAAAAATCTGAAAGAGAAATTAAGGAAACACTCCCATTTACCATTGCAACAAAAAGAATAAAATACCTAGGAATAAACCTACCTAAGGAGACAAAAGACCTGTATGCAGAAAACCATAACACACAGATGAAAGAAATTAAAGATGATACAAACAGATGGAGAGATATACCATATTCTTGGATTGGAAGAATCAACATTGTGAAAATGACTATACTACCCAAAGCAATCTACAGATTCAAGGCAATCCCTATCAAACTACCACTGGCATTTTTCACAGAACTAGAACAAAAAATTTCACAATTTGTATGGAAACACAAACGACCCCGAATAGCCAAAGCAATCTTGAGAACGAAAAATGGAGCTGGAGGAATCAGGCTCCTGGACTTCAGACTATACTACAAAGCTACAGTAATCAAGACAGTATGGTACTGGCACAAAAACAGAAATATAGATCAATGGAACAGGATCGAAAACCCAGAGATAACCCCACGCACATATGGTCACCTTATTTTTGATAAAGGAGGCAAGAATATACAATGGAGAAAAGACAGCCTCTTCAATAAGTGGTGCTGGGAAAACTGGACATCTACATGTAAAAGAATGAAATTAGAACACTCCCTAACACCATACACAAAAATAAACTCAAAATGTATTAAAGACCTAAATGTAAGGCCAGACACGATAAAACTCTTAGAGGAAAACATAGGCAGAACACTCTATGACATAAATCACAGCAAGATCCTTTTTGACTCACCTCCTAGAGAAATGGAAATAAAAACAAAAATAAACAAATGGGACCTAATGAAACTTAAAAGCTTTTGCACAGCAGAGGAAACCATAAACAAGATGAAAAGACAACCCTCAGAATGGGAGAAAATATTTGCAAATGAAGCAACTGAAAAAGGATTAATCTCTAAAATTTACAAGCAGCTCATGCAGCTCAATATGAAAAAAACAAACAACCCAATCCAAAAATGGGCAGAAGACCTAAACAGACATTTCTCCAAAGAAGACATACAGATTGCCAACAAACACATGAAGGGATGCTCAACATCACTAATCATTACAGAAATGCAAATCAAAACTACAATGAGGTATCACCTCACACCAGTCAGAATGGCCATCATCAAAAAATCTACAAACAATAAATGCTGGAGAGGGTGTGGAGAAAAAGGAACCCTCTTGCACTGTTGGTGGGAATGTAAATTGATACAGCCACTATGGAGAACAGTATGGAGGTTCCTTAAAAAACTAAAACTAGAACTACCATATGACCCAGCAATCCCACTACTGGGCATATAGCCTGATAAAACCAGAATTCAAAAAGAGTCATGTACCAAAATGTTCATTGCAGCTCTGTTTACAATAGCCAGGACATGGAAGCAACCTAAGTGTCCATTGACAGATGAATGGATAAAGAAGATGTGGCACATATATACAATGGAATATTGCTCAGCCATAAAAAGAAACGAAATTGAGTTATTTGTCGTGAGGTGGATGGACCTAGAGTCTGTCATACAGAGTGATGTAAGTCAGAAAGAGAAAAACAAATGACTGTATGCTTATACATATATATGGAATCTAAAAAAAAAAAAGGGTTCCGAAAAACCTAGGGGCAGGACAGGAATAAAGATGCAGATGTAGAGAATGGACTTGAGGACACGGGGAGGGGGAAGGGTAAGACGGGAAGAAGTGAGAGAGTGGCATGGACATGTATACACTACCAAATGTAAAATAGATAGCTAGTGGGAAGCAGCCACATAGCACAGGGAGATCAGCTCGGTGCTTTGTGACCACCTAGAGGGGTGGGATAGGGAGGGTGGGAGGGAGATGCAAAAGGGAGGAGATATGGTGATATATGTATATGTATAGCTGATTCACTTTGTTATACAGCAGAAACTAGCACACCATTGTAAAGCAATTATCCTCCAATAAAGATGTCAAAAAAAAAAAAGAAAAGAAAAGAGATAGGAAAGCAAACAAAAAAAAAGAAGCAGAATCATAGATACAGAGGACAAACTAGTGGTTACCAGTGGGGATGGAAGGGGGGAGGGGCAATAAAGGGTTAGGGGATTAAAAAAGGGTTATTATGGGATTATATGAAGTCACGTGTGTGAAACTTTTGAAAATTATAAAGCACTATTGTTTCATTCAACATAAAATAAAAGACTCAAAAAAAAAATAAAAGAATGATACAAGGGACAGAAGAGAGGAATTAGGAATAATTTATTATAAGATACTTGCATTAGCCACAAAATGGTGTAGTGTTATTTAAAAGTGCTCCACAACAAGAGAAGCCGCCACAATGAGAAGCTCGTGCACCACAACGAAGAGTAGCCCCCCTTGCTGCACTAGAGAAAGCCTGCGCACAGCAACGAAGACCCAATGCAGCCAATAAATAAATAAATTTATATATATATAAAAAGAAAACAGTAACAAATATGAATCCAATATAATATTGGTCCAACTATATCAATAATCACGTAAAAAAAATTTTTTTTTTGGCTGCAAAGTGCAGCTTGTGGGATTTTAGTTCCCCGACCAGGGATTGAACCCATGCCCTCAGCAGCGAAAGCGCAGGGTCCTAACCAGTGGACCACCAAGGAAGTCCCAAAAAATACAATCCAACTATATATCATCTACAAGAAACCCACTTTAAATATAAAAACACATATAGATTAAAAGTAAAGGCATGGTTGCTATGACATTAGAGCTTTAATGTTCTCACTGTAACAACAACAAAATGATAATTATTTGAAGCAAAGGATGTGTTCACTAACCTTATTGTGGTAATTATGTTGCAGTATATATGTGCATCAAATCATCACACTGTAAACCTTAAACTTACACAATGTTACATGTCAATTATATCTCACAAAATTGGAGGAAAAAAAAGCAAGGGGATAGGGATGGAGAAAGATGCATTGGGTTGGCCAAAAGGTTCATTCGGTTTTTTCCATAAGATGGCTCTAGTAGCACTTAGTTGTCTTTAACTTCATTTGAAACAATTTTGTTAGATTGTATGTGACAGCTATCATATCAGTGTGCATTTAAAAAAAGACTTATCAAAATCGGTGAATTTTTGTGTAGCCTTTTTGATATTGAAGGTGGAAGAAAAAAAGCAGCACTTTCAGCATATTATGCTTTATTATTTCAAGAAAGGTAAAAACGCAACCGAAACACACAAAGAAAGATTTGTGCAGTGTATGGAGAAGGTGCTGTGACTGATCAAACGGGTCAAAAGTGGTTTGTGAGGTTTCGTGCTAGAGATTTCTCACTGGACGATTCTCTACAGTTGGGTAGACCAGTTGAAGTTGATAGCTATCAAATCGAGACACTGAGAACAATCAATGTTATACCACAGAAGAGATAGCCGACATACTCAAAATATCCAAATCCAGCGTTGAAAATCATTCTCACCAGCTTGGCTATGTTAATCGTTTCGAGGTTTGGGTTCCACATAAGTTATGCGAAGAAAACCTTCTTGACCATATTTCTGCATGAGATTCTCTACTTAAACATAAGGAAAATTTTCTGTTTTTAAAACAAATTGTGACGGGCAATGACAAGTGGATACTGTACAACAATGTGGAATAGAAGAGATCGTGGGGCAAGTGACATGAACCACCACCAACCACACCAAAGGCCGGTCTTCAACCAAAGAATGTGATGTTGTGTATATGGTGGGACTGGAAGGGAGTACTCTATTATGAGCTCCTTCTGGACAACCAAACGATTAATTCCAACAAGTACTGCTCCCAGGTAGACCAACTGAAAGCAGCATTTGGCGAAAAGCGTCCAGAATTAGTCAACAGAAAACGCATAATCTTCCATCAGGATAATGCAAGAGTGCATGTTTCTTTGATGACCAGGCAAAAACTGTTACAGCTTGGCTGGGAAATTCTGATTCACCCGCCGTATTCACCAGACATTGCACCTTTGGGTTTCCATTTATTTAGGTCTTTACAAAATTCTCTTAATGGAAAAACTTTCAATTCCCTGGAAGACTGTAAAAGGCACCTGGGACGGTTCTTTGTTCAAAAAGATAAAAGGTTTTGGGAAGATGGAATTATAAAGTTGCCTGAAAAATGGCAGAAGGTAGTGGAACAAAAGGGTGAATATGTTGTTCAATAAAGTTCTTGGTGAAAATGAAAAATGTTTCTTTTATTTTTACTTAAAAACTGAAGGCACTTTTTGGCCAGCCCGATATTTCACTTCACTCTCTTCTTGCTTACATAGTTTCTGAGAAGCTGGATGTAATTTTTATCTTTGCTTCTCTGTAGGTAAGGCGCTGTTTTCTTCGGGTTCTTTCAATCATTTTTAAATTTATGTTTGATTTTCTGAAATTTGAATACGATATACCTATGCATAGTTTTTTGGCATTTATCCTGCCTTATATTCTCTGAACTTCCTGGATTTGTGTTTTGGTGTCTGATATTAAGGAAATTCCCAGTCATTATTGCTTCAAATATTTCTTCACTTTCTCTCTTTCTTCTCCTTCTGGTATTCCCATTATACAGATGTTACATCTTTTGTAATTGTCCCATGATTTTGAATGTTTTGTCCATTTTTTCAGTCTTTTTTTTTGCTTTGCTTTTCAGTGTTGGACATATCTATTGACGTATTCTCAAGCTCATTCTTTCCTTAGTGACGTCCAATCTACTAATGAACTTATGAAAGACATTCTTCATTTCTCTTGCAATGTTTCTGACCTAGTGCATTTCTTTGTGAGCCTTTCTTAGAATTTCCATCTCTTTGGTTACATTATCCATCTGTTTTGTTTTTTTTTTATTTTGATTTATTTTTGGCTGCTTGCTTTGGGTCTTCATGGCTGGGTGCAGGGTTTCTCTAGTTGCAGCGAGCAGGGGCTACTCTTCATTGCAGTGCGCGGGCTTCTCAATGTGGTTATTTCTCTTGCTGTGGCGCACAGGCTCTAGGCACGTGGGCTTCAGCAGTTGTGGCACGTGGGCTCAGTAATTGTGGCGCACGGGCTTAGTTGCTCTGTGGCATGTGGGATCTTCCCGGCCCAGAGCTCAAACCCGTGTCCCCTGCATTGGCAGGTGGATTCTTAACCACTGCGCCACCAGGGAAATCTGTAACATGTATTTTAAACCACAAGTCTTTTGTTTTGTTTTGTTTGGGCCACTCCACGCGGTTTGTGGGATCTTAGTTCCCTTACCAGGGATTGAACCTGGGCCCTCTGCAGTGAGAGCGCAGAGTCTTGACCACTGGACCACCAGGGAATTCCCTAAACCACAAGTCTTGATCTCTCTCTCTCTCTCTCTCCCTCTCTCCCCCTCTCTCCCCCTCTCTCCCTCCCTCCCTCTCTCTCTCCCTCTCTCTGACACACACACACACACACACACACACACAAACACACAGCCTACTTATTCTTTTTTAATCCTGATTATTTCCCTCTCTTAAATTTTGCGTTCCCCATAGTTTTGACATTGCAACCACGTTTTAACTTTTCACAAGATGAGATGAAGTATCTTAATTAGAACTGATATTTCTAATCCTTGATTATGGTGCCAGCTTTTTTATTAACTCAAGATAAAACGGCAGATAGAGAATATAGGATAGCCTGTGTTTTCTGTTCCTACTTGAGGGAAATGTGTGTGAGATGAGGTTTATGTTTTTAATAAAATCTGGACTAATTTCAATAAAATCTCTCTTATGGTCAGTATGGGTCATTCATTTGGCAAACATTTATCAAACACCAGCTATTTGCAGCATAGAAGATACTGGAGGTACAAAAACTAATAAAATATGTTACTTTTATTGTAATTTAAGGCATGGTGGGCATGTAAGGAAGACAGTTAATGTAATGAGTGCTCTGATAGAGGTACGTACAAGGTGCAGTGGGAGTGTAATGATAGCTGGTTTATAAATAATCTTTTAGCAGTCCATCTAGCTTTAACCTATGAACCCTTTATGATTCTATGAACCTATGCTGTGTCAGGTAAATCCAGTTGGTTTTGCCTTCATCCTAATTTCCCTATTCATCCTCTTCTCCCCTAAGTGATCACCTTGCAGACAAACTTGTCACCCTTTCATACATTCAGTGCACCTAACAGAAGGATATTTTAAAAATGTAAATCAGATCAAGGTATTGATACTTTTATACTTAAAACTCTCCAGCAGTTTATCATCATATTAGAATAACAGTTAAACTCCTTGCCAGGGGTCCACAAAGCCCATGTGACCTTGCCCTGCCCACTTCTGACGTCCTCTCAAAACTCTCTCACCTGTATTCATTGTACTTCAGCCACATTGGCTTTTATTCTGTTCCTTAAACACACGAAGTTTCTATGAGCAACTGGACCTTTGCGGTCTCTGTTCCCAGTGTCTGAAACACTCTGCCTGAAAATCTTTACATAGCTATTGTTCAGATTTCAACTTAAATATCAGTTCCTCAGCTTGGCCTTCTCTGATCAGTCAGTCTCCAATCTGAGGAGACTTCCCCATCCTCTTCAAAGTACTAAAACTGCCTGTCGTGGATATTTACTTATGTATGTATCTGTGCATGTATGTATGTGTCTGTCTCCCCCACTGTAAAGTAAGCTACAGGAATGTAGGGATTTTTTTTTCTTTTACTCATTCTGTATCTCTAAGGTCCAGTACTTGGCATATACTAGCTGCTCAGAAAATATTGGTTGAATGAATGTATGACTTTGATATAGTTTGTTCATAGAGCTTATAACCCTTTGAAATTATCTTTTTCCTGTATTTAGTTGCTAGCTTATTGTCTCTTCCTCCCACCCACCCACCTGATAAGAGCAGCATCTGTCTGCCTTATTCATTTCTGTATCTCTGGAGTCTAGAGCAGTTCTTAGCATATAGTAGAAGTGGAGTTGGTAAACCTGTGTTAAATGAATGGATAAGACAATATATACAATTTTCAAAGATCTTAAGATCTAGAGTGGAGAGAAACATTGCTGTAACAGAGAACAAGCAAGGGATTGTGAAATCTCCGGAGAAACTGAGATCAGGAAGGGCAAGTCTCAACTGTCAAGCCAAGAGTGTTGAGGTTAGATTTGTGCTTTGAGATGAAAACCTCTTACCATTCCCAAGTCAGGGGATCCAGTGGGTCCAGTGCGGAATCTAAAGAAAATTTAGCACATGGCAAAGAAGTTCTACCCCGTATCCAGATTACAAGCGATCAGTAAATACTCGTTGACTAATTGCTTGTCACATTTTTGGAAGTAATCAATCAGATTTAGAATAGAGACCCGGCCCACCGCTTTCATAGGTATTCGCACTACTGAACTACATTTCCCAGCATGCATCAGATTTACGGTGGTAGAGGTTTTTTGGAAAAAAAAAAAGACTACAACTCCCGGCAGGCCGCGTCCCGGCGGAGGGGACTGTGTTGCCCCAACAAGCAGGGGCAAGGGCCTATCAGGGGGCGGGCCGGGCCGGGGCGGGGCTGGTTAGGGCACCAGAGCCAATTTGACGGAAGGAGCGGCGCGGCGGTGGTGGAGGAGAATGGAGGCGGTGGTGTTCGTCTTCTCTCTCCTTGACTGTTGTGCGCTTATCTTCCTCTCAGTGTACTTCGTATCCTTGCCTGAGGCGGGCGGAGGCCGACCTGGGGCCCTCCACCCGAGGGAGTAGGCTGAGGGTGGGCCTGGGTGGGGGCCAGGGCAGGTGAGAGGGAGCAAGGCAGGCGGCCGGTGGCCGGCGCGGGTACCCTGGGCGCTGGCCCGGCCCGCCGGACCGATGTGGCGAGCCCGGGCGGGAGGAGGAACCCGGCTGCCCAACTTCGCCCCTCACGCGGGGGTCCGAGCGGGCCTTTCTCTCGAAGCGCCCCGGCCTGGCCTGCCCGCCGCCGCTCGCCCCTATGACGCCCGGACCCGCTCTGCCCTGCGCGGGGGCTGGCACTTGGCCTCCCCTTGTGGTCCTCAGGAGAGAGGGGTCGCGGTTTTCCTCCTTTTGGGCCCTGGAGAGATCAGGGTTGTGGTTTTTCTTGCAGCTCCCCTAGTCCGGGCCCTTCGCCGGATGCCGGGGGTCCCGAGAACGACGGCTCACGTCCCAGGGGTGGTCGCTAGTGGACTGTCCCGCGCTGAGCTCGGCGGAGGCGATTTGGCGCCTCTTGTCATTCTTTGGGCAACACCCCCGCTGCCCGCCCCTTTGTTCTCGCGGGTGTTGGAATTTGTAGCGACCTTTCACATCCAGGAGTTGACTGATTTCAAAAACGGGTGAAGTGTTTCCTTCGCGATGCCTTTTTGTAGGGAGTGTTGGGAAGGGTTTGTTTTAGAAACCAGCTGTAGCTGATTACTTTGGTTGCCCCTGTCGGTTGCAGATCTGTAAATTCAGTAACTATACACGTAATTTATTTCTCAGTCGTTTATCAGCTTTTACACTTTTCTGTGTCGACGCATGTTTAAAACTTCCGTATTGTGTATCGCTGTTCGTGCTACAGTATTCAAACTGTATTTTCCAGGCTAATAAATGGTCGTTGAACCTAGCACTCTAGAAGGCGTGTGGGCTACAACTGTACTCTCGAGGGAGCTTCTAGTCTTAGTTGTCACCCAATGATGCAATGCACAGTCCAATTTTAAGTAATTAAATGTAAGCAAAGAAAAAACAGTGAGAAGCTCTGCATTGTATTTTTTTCCCTTGGAAATTACATGTGTCCCTTTCCGACAGAATTAAACTTTTTGTTTGCCAGAGCATTCTGGCTTTAGGATGGTTGTACAGAGTATGTTTTCAGTGTGGCTTCATACTTTGTTATGGCCTGGCAACTTGTTGAAGTGGGAAGGGACAAAACTTGGAATCAGGACTCCTTGCTCAGCTAGTTATTTGCTATGCACATTACTTCACCTCTCTAAGCCTCAGTTTTCTTATCTTTAAAATGGGGGGGAAATGTTTACTTCCCAGATAGGTGTGTGCACAATGAGGGCGTGTTAAGCACCTAGCAGCCCAATGCCTACCCCATGGCCAATGTTTAGTAGATATTGCTCTGCCTTCCCTCCCTACACCGCATTGAACAGCAGTTTTTACTTTAACTGATGATTTCTAACGAGGAGAACCCTGACTTTTATTAGGCTTGGTGAACTTGACTGAAAGGGCAGCATCACTTAGGAAGTTTTGATGACCTACATCTCTTGTGGCATAAGGAACTGGAGCTTAAGTTCAGAGAAATGAAACTTGGATTTATCTTACTGCAGTTTGGAAAACTAGTCTTGATAATTTAAAATAGCCTTGGCTAGGGAATTTCCTGGCAGTCCAGTGGTTAGGACTTGATGCGCTTACTGAAGGGGGGCCCCGGGTTCCATCCCCGGTCAGGGAACTAAGATTCTGCAAGCCGGGCGGCACAGCCAAAAAAAAAAAAAAAAAAAAAGCCTTGGCTTATACCAATTTATGTACATAGAAACATGTTAGGTGGAGTGTTGGACTTAGATATTAAGGTACATTCAGGATGTGTTTTGATGAAATTCAGCATATTGTATTATTGGATAGTTGTACTAGCTTAATATTAGAGCCAAGAGGTGGAAAATCATCGGGTATACATTCTGTAGGGATAAGAGTTTTTCTGGACTTTGAACCAATAAGGAAACCTGCAGAGAAGGAAAGGGGTGGATATTCAAAATCAGACATAGGCAAGAGCAAAGGTGCAGAGAAAGGTGTGTTCATGGCATTTCTGGGTGATGGAGGAATAGGCCATCTGGAGCACAAGGTTGATTTTAGCAGCAGCAGGTCAGGTTTGGAAAGGCCAGATTAGATTAGATTTTGGAGGGTTTGAATGTTAAGCAGAGGAGGGCTTTCATTTTTATCCTCTAGGCAATAGGGAGCCATTGAAAATTTTTGACATAAAGTGGTGTATTATGCAGATAAGTCTGTAGAGTGGGTTGGAAACAGGAAAGATTGGAAGGTAAGAAACCATTAGGGAATGGGTTCATTTGGATCTGGAATGGGATACTAATTGTGGACAGGTGAAAGGAGGGATTAATGTGAGTGGTGTTAGAAAGAAATGATTGATAGGACCTGGTAACGATTGATTCTGAGATATGAAACAGAAGGTAGAAATAACCTTCCATATTTTGAGCCTGGGCAAATGATGCTTGTGTCATTGACAGAAATAAGACAAACTGGAGGTGGAACAATTTGTGGAGAAAGTGATGCTTTTGACTTTGGCTGGGTTGAGGTGATAGGGGGACTATCCATATGGAAATGTATAGAATTTAGTTGAGAACATTTCTTTTTACCTATTTTATTGGACATTTTCGAACATAAAGGTAGAGAGAGTAGTGTAATAAACCCCATGTTTCTATTGCTCACCTTCAGTGGTTTTCAACATTTTGCCGTTCTTTTTCATTTTTTTTCCCAACTATTGTGGGGAGGCTGGGGGAGCATTTTAAAGTAAATACCACACATTCAATTGAAGACTTTTTATGTCTATCTGTCCCTCACATTTTTATTTGTAAGTTTGTGTTTTGTACTAAAACCCATTTTTTGTTTAAGTCCAGTATATTATATGTTTACTGTGGAAAGTTTGGTTATAGAGAAAAGTATTGGGAAAACAAGCCATCTGTAATCCAACTTTCAAGACATAACCACTGCTAACATATGACCAAGCTGAGTTTATAGTTTTGTATCCTATTTTTTTTTTAATATCTTAAGTCTTCAAAGACATTTTATGTATATATCATAAATAAACACTATTTTTCTACTATTGGGAATTCAGGTTTATAACATTTAAACTGTTTATATAGGTCATATTTTCCATTTCTTTTAGCCACTGTTTGACATTTGAGGAATCCAGGTTGAATGTTCTGGTATGGGTCACATTAGAATTGCGCATAATAAGAGGATTATTTTTTGAAAATCACTTGTTGAAGGAACATAAATGAGAAAATTTAGTTGTCTAGTAAGTGAACTTTAAGGAAATAACTTAATCTTTTCAAGTCAAATCTAATTCTGCTTTGCAACTGGGATTGTTTTCTGAAACTTAAATAGTTGTTATAAAAGAAGTCTAATAATTCCTTATCTTGATTGTCAGATAATTACATTGTCTGATTTAGAATGTGATTACATTAATGCTAGATCATGTTGCTCGAAATTAAACAAGGTAAGACATTTCTTTCCTCATTTTCTGGCATTGAAGGCAGTTCTCCATTTTCTGTGTTAGAGATAATTATAGATAGTCAACATATGTGTATTTGATAGTCATTGGAATGTTGGTGGAACTACTGTGCTTTGCAATATTTTTAGATCATGAAACTATACCAGAAGACCTAACTTGAAATTTTGTTTCTTTAGTCTTTTTTCCTTTGTCCACAATGGACAACATCATAACTCAGACTAGGTAAAGGTTCCTTATCAGTTAACTGTTTTTGTCTTCTGTGTCCAAACCCCCTCCTCCCTGCTCATGGGGAAAAGCTCAGTCTGTCTTTTGTTGAATGAAAGAGGACCTTTTTGTGGCTCCTTGAGAAATGGAATTAGTTGATTTGTTTTAAGGCCATTTTACCTTTAGTATGTAGTCGGAACTTTATATTGGCAATAAAACTCTGAATTTCCCAGCTCGTTTAGATATGGGGAAATCAGTTGGTCCTGATTCATTTTATGAGATGAGCAGACAGAAACGTTTTCTGGATATAAAAGTTCATATAGAAATACAATACTGAGAAGTGCTTTTTGGCTTGACCTAAAAATGATTTTCATGGGTCTTTTCACATCTTCAGTCTACTTAAGTTTCTTTGGCCCATGAGGGAAAAGAAGTTACACTTGGAAAATTAAAATTTCTAGTAAATTATATTCCTCTCCTCTCCTTCCTTCCTTCCTCCTTCTCTCCCTCCATCCCTCCCTTCCTTCCTTCTCAATTTTCCAGAACATGGTTTAATACAGTGATAGATTTAAATAAAAGATTTTGTTTATCTGCTATGCTTTCAGAGTTCTTTTTTTTTCTTCAGATATAATTGACATGTAACATTGCATTAGTTTCAGGCCTCCTCATCTTTATTTTATTTTTAATTTTTTAAAAATTGAAATTTAATTAATTTTAAACAAATTGAGTTCCTGCTGTGTGCCAGGCAGGGCCCTCTGCTTTTTAAAAAAATTGAAGTATGGTTGATTAGGCCTCCTCATCTTTAGAAGAATGATTTTATACTGATAGGTAGATCCATCTAATAATATATACATTTTTTCAGATGGATTGTATTTCTTTTTATATTTCTTGCTTACTCAGTATTTTAGGTGGGTATTTTGTGGGTTTTCTTTTACAAAAATACAAATCCAAACACACAAAAAAAGATTACCTGGATTCTTCTATTGAGAAAGTTACTCCTTCAGTTTGAAGTTAAGTAGTTTTTTTAACGTTAATTTTTGTTTTTGTGAAAGTTATACTTGCATACAACTAAAGTCAGAGGTATTACAAAGCTTGTAGTGAAAAACAGCAGTCCCTTCCTGACCCTTTTAAATCCTATTTGTCTTGATTTTTAGGGGCAACTGAGTTCAACACTTGAGCTGTTAATTTTTTTCTGATATTTATATCCATATTTCTCTATGTGCTTGCATTACTATTTCTTTTTCATTTTTTTTGGCCGTGCTGCGTGGCTTGCAGAATCTCAGTTCCCTGACCAGGGATTGAACCCAGGCCACGGCAGTGAATGCCCAGAATTGTAACCACTAGGCCACCGGAGAGCTCCCACTATTTCTTTTTTATAAATTTATTTTTATTTATTTATTTATTTATTTTTGGCTGCGTTGGGTCTTCGTTGCTGTGCACGGGTTTTCTCTAGTTGTGGTGAGCGGGGGCTACTCTTCATTGCGGTGCGCGGGCTTCTCATTGTGGTGGCTTCTCTTGTTGCGGAGCATGGGCTCTAGGCATGCGGGCTACAGTAGTTGTGGCACACAGGCTCAGTAGTTGTGGCTCATGGGCTCTAGAGTGCAGGCTCAGTAGTTGTGGCACACGGGCTTAGTTGCTCCGCGGCATGTGGGATCTTCCTGGACCAGGGCTTGAACCCGTGTCCCCTGCATTGGCAGGCGGATTCTTAACCACTGCACCACCAGGGTAGTCCCTCCCACTATTTCTTGATTTATCAATTTTACATATTACCTATTGACTTCCGAGTTAATATGGTAGATTTAGTTTTAGGTACCCCCTTCTAAACATCTCTCCTATTTTTCTATTTTCTTTTTAAGTTCATATTCAATGTTTATATCATTATGATGTACTATTATATAAACATTTTTTATTGCCGAACCTTACGGTAGACAGTGATCATATTTTTCTTTCTAATTTTTTTTTCTGCATAGCTTTGTCTTTTCAGATAACATCTTTAAAGCCCTTTAGTACTATTTTCTGCATGGTTCAAACATGCTAAAATAATCTGTCAGTTTTTTTCTAGGTGACATTTTTCCTCAAGACCTATATCCTCTTGCTATAGTCTGGACTGGTTGCTCTTTAGGCCTGTTTCACAGCCTCCATCCTCGGACTCCTGGTTGGATCCCCTGATTCTTGGAAATCATGTCTTCCTTTCTCTTGGCTTACTACCTCATTTTGCTGGAGTAGCTTCTTGAGATTTGGTACATGGGAATTAAATTTTGAGAACTTGCATGTTTGAAAATGTCTTATCCTTTCCCTTGATTGATAGTTTCTCTGAGTATAGAATTCTAGGTTAGAAAAGATTTTTTTTCAGAGTTTGCTTGGTCAATGTCTTTTAACTTCTAGTGTTGTTCAAGTTGGGAAGTCTGGTGCCATTTTGATTTCTTATCCTTTTAATGGGATCTCTCTCTTCCCTCTCCTCCCACCCCTACCTCCATCCTCTCCAGAAGTTTTAGAATCTTAACCTTTATCCTTGGTGTTTGGGTTTATTTATGGTAATCCTTGGTGTTTGGGAATTTTGCAGTGGTATACCTTTGTTTAGGCCTTTTTCACTCATTGTTTTGGGCATCTGAGAGCTTCTTTCAATCTGGGAAAATTTCTTCTACTTCTTTCTTTGATAATGTCTTCCCCTTCTATTTTCTCTCTTCTCTTTCAGCAACTTGGATTTGCTGGATAATTTATCTGCTGGACTGATCTCCCAGTTCTTCTTTTTTCTTCTTTTTGTCCCTCTTTTTTTTCTACCTTCTTGTTTTAAGATTTCCTCTGTTTTATCTTCTGAATTTTTTTGTATGTATATCATTTATGTCAAATTTTTAATTTCTAAGAGCTTTTTGTTCTCTTGGTTCATGCTTGACTGTCTTCGTTCTCAAGGATATTGATTATAGTAGTTTTGAAATTTCCTTCTGCTTCCTACATTATATCTGTTTTTTTCCGAGTTCCTTTCTCTTTGTTTTTACCCCTTCTTTCATATTGAGGGCTTTCCTCAATTTCTGATACATGGCTATCTAGTCATACTTTAGGGTAAGGCACTAAAATACTCATTGGAAGCTCACTGGGTGGTCCAGGCTGTTGACTGACTGGTAGGTAAGACTTCACTGAGGGTAGTTGGTGTCTACCTTTTTTGGGGGTACCTGAAGTAGCAGTTTTTTTGTAGGTGTTTTCTCTTGTGCCATTAAGTTACTCCAGAGAAGAATCTTCCAAACTCCTGCCTGGGTGAAATAAGCCTAGTGCTTCTTACCCCTAAGTTAGGGGAAGAATACATTATTAAGGAGGGAAGAGAAAGAGAACAGAGGGCTTGGTAGAAAGTTAGCATCCAAGTATAATAAGGTCAAGTATCGTTTCCTGAAACTTGTTTTAGGTTTTTGTTTATGTGAACCAAAATGCAGCCCACAGTAAGAAATCCAAAGTTTGAAAGCTACTTCTGTGTGGGTCTGATAGCATGGAGGGGAGTAGTAGTAACATCAGCTAACATTTATTGAGTGCTTACTTTGTGTGTGGCTTACATATACTATTTTGTCTGATTCTCTAAAACAACCTCATGAGCTGTAAGTATTATTATCTCCATTTTACAGATGAGAAAATCATGATTTAGAGAGGGTAGGTAACTTCCTAAAATTGCACAGCTAATAAATAGGCTAGAGCATGGGTTTTACTCCAGGTTTATCTGATTTTGCCGCTTACACATATTAGCATTATGTTAAATTGGTTACACTTTAAAAATGCATTCACATATTAAAAAAAGTTCTGGTTGATTGCAAATGAGGTTTAAGGCCCTTCTTCTTTGTTTATTAAGAAAAAGTGGGATATCCCTGGTGGTGCAGTGGTTAAGAATCCGTCTGCCAATGCAGGGGACACGGGTTTGAGCCCTGGTCCGGGAAGATCCCACATGCTGCGGAGCAACTAAGCCCATGCACCACAACTACTGTGCCTGAGCAGTAGAGCCCACGAGCCACAACTACTGAAGCCTAGAGCCTGTGCTCTGCAACAAGGGAAGCCACCGCAATGAGAAGCCCACGCACCGCAATGAAGAGTAGCCCCCGCTCGCCACAACTAGAGAAAGCCCGCGTGCAGCAACGAAGACCCAATGCAGCCAAAAAAAAAAAAAGTATCTAAGGGAATTTCCTGGTGGTCCAGTGGTTAGGACTCCGTGCTTTCACTGCCCAGGGCGTGGGTTCAGTCCCTGGTTGGGGAACTAAGATCCTGCAGGCCTCGCAGAGTGACACCCTGCCCCCACCCCCCAGCCAAAAAAAAAAGTATCTGAAATCTAAATGCAAGAGACCTGGGGCCAGTGTGTCTGGGCTTCTGTTATATAGCTCTGCCACTAAGTAGCTGTGTGACTTTGGGCAAGTTACTTAATCTCTCTTGAATTTTATTTTCCTCATTTCTATAAGTTGGGAGTGCCAGTTTCTGGCTCCATAAATACTAGCTATTAACTTCCATTAAAAGAAAAATCTCTACTCATAGGAGAGGAACACTATTGGTGAATTGAGAACCTGCCACAATAGCTGTTATCTATGAGAACTAGAATATTGCACAATAAACAAAGAGCATAGATAAGGGCACTGGGTGCTATAAAGCCAATAGTCTGGGATTCTGTAATCCTGGTCCATTATCATATTTGCTTAACTTTGAGCTGATATTGTAAGCTGTTAAAATACTTTTTTTTTTTTTGGTGGATGTGAGATGATTTCCCTCAGGGTTCTGGAGCTTGGAAATGTTTAGGAACGGTATTCTGACCTGAAAGGCAGCATGTATGTTGATATAAACCATCCCAAATTAGAGTAAGAGGCTTTAGCACAGATACTGGAATAGAAAGTAAATAATACTCTGTTTTTCCTCTAGTTGTCATTTGTACCTGCTTAGAGAATGAATCTGAATCTTTGCTTAGGATAAAATGTAATTAAAGACTAAGTGCATTATTTTTAAGCTGTGTCCTGATTTATTTTCACTGGGTAAGCAGTGATAGCAGTATGCAAATGTGGGACATCCGAGCCTAAAAATAATCTTGAAACACTAGCTTGGAAATTCTCTGTACTTTCTTTGATTTAACTTCAAGTAACATGTACATTTGGGAAGGACACAGCAGTGAGATGTAATACTGTGTTCTTCCCTTGCAGTGGGTAATTCCAGAATTGGTTGGCCATACTATTGTCACTGTGTTAATGCTCATTTCATTGCACTGGTTCATCTTCCTTCTCAACTTGCCTGTTGCCACTTGGAATATATATCGGTGAGTACAGTTTGTTTATTTATACATATGAGTACTGGTAGCATAAAGTTCACCCATTTAAACTATACTATCCAATATGTTTTCGGTATATTTATAGATGTAAGCAACCATCACCACAACGTATTTAAGAACATTTTCATCACCCCCAAAAGAAGCCCTGTGTCCTTTAGCAGTCACTTCCCTCCCCCAGCTCTAGGCAACTGCTCGTCTACTTTCTGTCTTTGTAAAATAACCTGTTCTGGACAGACATATCATTTAAAAGAGATCAATATGTGATCTTTTATGGCTTCTTTCACTTAGCATAATATTTTCAGGGTTCATCCATGCCGTGTCATGTATCAGTACTTTATTCCTTTTTATTGTGGAATAATATTCCATTGTATGGCAATACTACATTTTGTTTATCCATTTGCAATTGATGGGCATTTGAGTTGTTTCCACTTTTTGCCTATTATGAATAATTCTGCTATGAACATTCATGTGCATATTTTTTTTCGTTAAAATTATTCTTTTAATTTACCAAAATGCAATGTAATCATGTGTCTTTTTTTTTATTATTAACGTCTTTATTGGAGTATAATTGCTCTACAATGGTGTGTTAGTTTCTGCTTTATAACAAAGTGAATCAGCTATATGTATACATATATCCCCATATCTCCTCCCTCTTGCGTCTCCCTCCCACCCTCCCTATCCCACCCCTCTAGGTGGACACAAAACACCTAGCTGATCTCCCTGTGCTATGATGCTGCTTCCCACTAGCTATCTGTTTTACATTTGGTAGTGTATATATGTCCATGCCACTCTCTCACTTCATCCCAGCTTACCCTTCCCCCTCCCCCTCCCCGTGTCCTCAAGTCCATTCTCTACGTCTGCGTCTTTATTCCTGTCCTGCCCCTGGGTTCTTCAGAACCTTTTTTTTTTTTTTTAGATTCCATATATATGTGTTAGCATATGGTATTTGTTTTTCTCTTTCTGACTTACTTCACTCTGTATGACAGACTCTAGGTCCATCCACCTCACTACAAATAACTCAGTTTTGTTTCTTTTTATGGCTGAGTAATATTCCATTGTATATATGTGCCACATCTTCTTTATCCATTCATCTGTTGATGGACACTTAGGTTGCTTCCATGTCCTGGCTATTGTAAATAGAGCTGCAATGAACATTGTGGTACATGACTCTTTTTGAATTATGGTTTTCTCAGGGTATATGCCCAGTGGTGGGATTGCTGGGTCATATGGTAGTTCTATTTTTAGTTTTTTAAGGAACCTCCAGCCTGTTCTCCATAGTGGCTGTATCAATTTACATTCCCACCAACAATGCAAGAGGGTCCCCTTTTCTCCACACCCTCTCCAGCATTTATTGTTCGTAGATTTTTTGATGAAGGCCGTTCTGACTGGTGTGAGGTGATACCTCATTGTAGTTTTGATTTGCATTTCTCTAATGATTAGTGATGTTGAGCATCCTTTCATGTTCATGTGCATATTTTTGTGTGGACATATATTTTCATTTCTTCTAGGAGTGGAATTACTGGGTCATATGGTAACTCTATGGTTTGACCTTTTGAGGAACTACCTGAGTGTTCAAAAGCAGCTGTATTATTTTACGTTCCCACCAACTGTGTATGAGGGTTACAGTGTCTCCACATCCCTGCCAACACTTTTTGTTGTTTCTTTTTTATTTTAGCCGTCTTATTGAATGTGAAGTGGTATCTCATTGTGGTTTCGATTTACATTCCCTAGTGACTAATGATGTTGAGTATTTTTTTTTTTTGAGTATTTTTTAATGTGCTTATTAGCCATTCATATATCTTCTTCGCTCTGTATGTTTTTAATTAATTTCTTTTTTATTAAATTATAGTTCATGTACAATATTATATATTACAGGTGTACAGTATGGTGATTCACAATTTTTAGAGGTTATACTCCATTTATAGTTATTATAGAATATTGGTTATATTCTGTGTTGTACAGTATATCCTTGTAGCTTATTTTATACATTGCTGCATATGTTTTTGATTAGCTAGGTTGGCATGATATAAATTATGCTTTGGGAAGATTTTTCTGGAAGCATTATATAGTATTGATTGGATGGAGAAGAGGCAGGAGGTAGGGAAACCAGTTCAGAGATGGGGGTGAGATAATATAGTACTGGAATAGAGTTGTGATAGTGGGAATGAAAAAGATAGGGCTATGTAAGTGGTGATAGGAAGGAAGAATAGACAAGAGTTTAACCTACTGCCTATGAAAGATGAAGAGAGAAGTCAGAATTGAGTAAGAGAAAGTTTTTAAAGACTACTGAGGAAGTGGTGACATTCCTGTTAGATAAGCTAGCAGTCAGAGAAGGATAAGACTCTTTGAGACTACAGATGGTCCTTGATTTACAGTAGTTTAACTTTTGATTTTTTGACTTTATGATGGTGTGAAAATGATACGCATTTCAGTACAAACCATATTTCGAATTTTGAATTTTGATCTGTTTCTGGACTAGCGATATGCAGTATGAAACTCTCTTGTGATGTTATAAAATAGGCTTTGTATTAGACAATTTTGCCCAGCTGTAGGCTAATGTAAGTGTTCTGAGCATGTTTAAGGTAGGCTAGGCTAAGCTGTGATGTTCGGTAGGTTAGGTGTATTAAATGCATTTTCAATTTTCGGTGGGTTTATCATGATATAATACCATTGTAAGTCGAGGAAAATAGGTATTGAGTTGAGATGCTATCCAGATATTCATTTGTAAATACCGTTTATATCGTTTATTCAGCCATAGATGGGCTACTAGGATTTGGGGGAGAATTTAAGATTTGTGAAACTCAGAGAGCCATTTGCATTTCACAGAAGTCATAATTGAGAAACCAAATGTGTGACGAGAGTGAGGAACCCAAGGTTGGACTAGAAGAAGCTTGGACATGAGAGAAGGAAGAGGTCATGATCCGTGCTAGGTTAGGACATGCATGCTGTGCAGATGGCACAGTCGGGATGCGGAAGCCTAGATGCTTAAACTCACTGATCCTCTCAAAGTAACCCAATTTTCTTACTTGTAAAAGGAATCATTTGGGGAAGAAGGAGAAGATTATCATATGTAATACTATATACACAGTGGTATTTAGTAAATATGAAATGTTATATGTTATCTCAAGAGCCCCAAAGACTCCATAGTGTGTTAAACACAGTATCTTCAAGATTTTTTTTAAGTTTGAGTCTGAGTCTGTGGGAGCACTGAGTTGAATTGGTCTGGATTTGGAACTCGTTGTGTGCTTACTGTGCCCTTTATGTTGCTTATTGACTTTGTAGCCCTGTTCTCATTCCCTCACTGTGGTCATACCTCCATCACTGTAAAATGTACATCTCTTATTTGTCAAAATATTATTATTTAATATTTACATTAAAATTAAATTAAAATAAAATTTATATTTTAATTAAATGTAATCTGCATTTTTTAAGTCATGTAAAGTTAGGCACTGCGTTTGCGTCTGAACTCTCCATTTATTGTCTTAACTGAAGAGGAGTTTTATTTTACCACAGTAGCATTTATTCTAAATCATTTCTGTTCTGTCTTCTTTAAATTGCTCTTTTAAGGTAGGTACCGTTTATTAACCATGCAGATTGAGACATATCTGTTGATCCGCAGGAGCACCAAAGATGAGGATTCTATTTGGGATATAGAATCTCTTTTTTTAGTATCATCTGTGAAATGGGAATAATTATGTTTGACACGAAGATGTAAGTGTTAAACATAAAGACAACTTACAGAGGTGTTGTGAAGGTGAAGGGAATTGCATTAATTAAGTTAGAACTTTGTAGATAAAGAAGTTTCTAAGAAGTTGATAAAGTTGGTTTGGTTTTGGGGCCCCCTTCATTTGTGTCTCATGGAAGACAGCTATAGGTATTACCGATTCAGTAGTTTTCTACAGAAGATGGGTAAAAGGGTCTCAGTGCATAAAATATCCTTCTCTAGAGTGTTAATGTATTTGTTTCAGAGGGCAGAAATTACACCTAAAATTAATAGTATTGTATTTTCAAAGGAAGACTAAGTCATGGCCTGTGACATCATTATAATACCCTGTCCATATCTGGTCATATAAGGCTGCTATGATTGGTTCATTTTTGAAGGTTGATTATTACTGGTTTACTTATTTTTGAATATTTATGCTGATGATTTGATTTTCCTTCTAATGTGTGTGCATCCTTTAATTTACCAGGTTCATTATGGTGCCAAGTGGTAACATGGGAGTGTTTGATCCAACAGAAATACACAATCGAGGGCAGCTGAAGTCACACATGAAAGAAGCCATGATCAAGCTTGGCTTCCACCTGCTCTGTTTCTTCATGTATCTTTATAGGTGAGTTTACAGTCCTGGCGTTTTCCTGGATGCCATATGCCTGCTTTTGATGGGTGAGGTATTACTATACTGTAGGATTTTGTATCAACATTGCAGAGCTTTTGGGGATTATGTGAATTTCTTGTGGCTGTGTAGATTTTTTATGTCATGTCATTGAATCAGCATTCCATTCTGTCTGACCTGGAGTAGAGTTACTCCGTGTTATTAGTTATTCCTTAGCTGTTGAGGCTGTCAGCATGCTTACAACTGTCTTTGCTGTTCTTTCCCTCCCCTGGTGTCCAGCTGTGAGGTCTCACTGCCTGTTGTAAACATTACTGTATGTACCCCCCGAGAGTTTCCCACTCCTGGGTCTTCTGGGGATCAGAGCACTGGCAGCAGCTCTCAACAACTTGTATCCACGTTGGGCTGATCTTTCTTGACGTTAAGGAATTCAGGTGTGATGCCTTTTCTCCGGGATGCAAGTGGTCTGTTCGGGTAAAATTTCATCAGTCTTCCAGTTAGATTGGAAGTAAGAATTAATATGAAGGATTGGCTATCAGACACTGGAAGCCTCATGCAGTCCTGTTTAAACTTGTATTTATTACCTTAAGTTTTAGAGATAACATGCCACCTTTTCCTTTACCCATTATAGACCCATAGAATACAGCAAAGAAGAGAGAAAAATTGTCACGTGTGTATGATTTGATTAAGCATTTAAGAGGCTAAAAGTCAGGCTTAACTTTTGTATCCAAGCTTAATTGTATCATTCCTGTTTTTTTCCGAGGTAAATTTTAATTTTCACATGGGCATAAGACTAGTAGGAAAAAACTTGTACTGAACTAAACTTCTTTCACTCAAAAAAGTCCTAATAATTAGAAACTGTACAAAGATAAGAGTTTTAAAAAACTGCTATTTTGTCTGAAATAGCTTAGAAGTCAGAGCCATTTTAGCCTCTGCCTGAAAAAGCGGGCTTCCTAAAATCCTTTTGCTATGCTAGTTCCACCCACAGATTAGATTGAAATTAGAGTTTAGGTGGTTTCCTTTTTACTATTTATCTTATTTGCTTTTCTGTGTTTTAAAAAATAGGACAGAAAAACCACACTAATAACAGTTTCTGGTTCTCATACCGTACCTCATTGCTAACGTGCTTAATTTTTAATCCTAGCATTAAAGATGGAGAATAAAGAGCAGAATTTAACCTTAAGAATACAGTGATACACCTGTTCTTATTTGTATTACTTTTTAAAGTCAAACCATATGAAGGTATCTTTACCATCATATATGTTCCCTTCTATTTGTCAGAGACAAAAAGCAAGGTGGTTATCCTTTCTTCATCCTTCTCTCCCCTCCAGGTTTTATGCTTTGGAGAGTAAACTAGAGTGGACATCCCCTAGGTCTTGATAACATGAGCTTCTTGAGACATCTGGGGGCAAAGCTAATGTAGTCACACTTCTGGGTGTAAATGTAGGATTAGGGAGCAGTATCTTGCTTAGTAGACCCAAAGTCTTAGGATTTAAAAATGGACAAGAGTTTCTTACCTCTCAGTTGTTGAATTTAAAGCAGTGGGAAGATGGACTGAAGACTGGGGATTGGAGGAATCAGGAAGCAATTTTGGGGCAGGTTTAAGGTATGGTGCTTTACAATGAAATAAAAGATAGGCAACCAATAGAACTGGTTTGCCTGAGTAGCTGCATTGCTCACTGGATGCATCCTTTCTTTTTCTTTCTTTTCCCTTCCCCTCTCAGCTTGTCATTTTTAGCCATGTTGCTGTTTCCTTCCCCCTTGGCGTTCCTTGTAGCTCAAGGGATCAGGATGGAAGAGTAATCTCAGATGTTCTTGTAACACTTTTCTCTTAGCTTTTGGTTGCTGTTTTTAAAAAGTGTTTACTATTCTAAATCATCCGATTTCTAATGTAGGGATTTATGCTGCTCCTTCTGTATCGCCTGCCACCACTTGCATGGTGCCTTGCACATAGCAGACATTCAGGGTTTGTTAAATAGAATTAAAGGAAAAAATTCCCATCTTCTTTAGAGATTGGTGGAATCTATGCCTTTGGTGTTTGGTTAGGTGCCAGCCTGGTGGAATCTACCACTCCCTCACTGTGTGACCTGGGGCAAGTTTCTTATCCTCTCTGTGCCTCAATTTCTTCATCTGAAAATGGGATAATAATAGTACCTGCCTCATGGGGTTGTGATGTGGATTAAATGAGATAATGCACATAAAGCACTTTGGTTTGTGCTGACCTCTAGTAAGCTCTAACAAAATGTTCAAAAATATTGGTTACTACCATTAATTTGTGCTGTGCCCCACGTACCCTTAGTTTGTTTAAATTTGGACAACTCATCGCTTATACCATTAGTAGTGTAAGGGTATTTCTGTGTTTTAGTCATTTGATCTCAGCATAGCAAGGCTGATTTCAGTAAAAAAATGATAGTCTTGTTACTCTTGTTAAGTGTGGTGGTTTTAACAGAGTATTTACTGAGTGACTGCCATGTGTCAGACACTGTGTAAGGCACTGCATGTGACACAAAAGGAGCAGCGCAGAACCCCTGTGTCAAAGCTGGGAGCCTGCTGATTGCAAGCACGGGGGTGTCATCTGGAGTATGAAAGTGGGTGTGAGCTGAGGTGTGTGGGAAGAGGCGGGGCAACGGCCCTGGGCCAAGAGGCTGGCTTCCCAGAGGTGGTGCCGGAGCCTGATGGAGCCTGACGGATCGTGAAGTCTGAGAGGAAGTTACTGGGTTGATGGGGGATGAGAGGAGGGGTTCCAGGAGCAGGAACAACATGTGCAAAGATCTCCATGGAGAATTAAAGTTTTTCTCCTAGACATAGCTTGTTTTTTCTAAACTTCAGTCCAACAGTGGTTTTAGGTTATACTCTCTACCCCCACCTCTACCCCAGTTTTCCTTCTTTCTTTTTTTTTTTTTTAAGTGAGAACGTTAGGGCCTCTTGATGCCCTAATATAGATATTCTTTCCTTTAGGTGTAAATGATTGCTTTTGCTTTTTACTTAAATGAGTGTTCCTTGCTGAGCCTTAGGGATGCAAGTCTGGACAGACCAGACTCTGTAGGAACATTCCTGAGGAAACATGAGTAACATTAATTTCTTCTCTCCACAGTATGATTTTAGCTTTGATAAATGACTGAAGCTGGAGAAGCCGTAGTTGAAGTCAGCCTACACTACAGTGCACAGTTGAGGAGCCAGAGACGACTTAAATCATCCTTAGAACCATGACCATAGCAGTATATTTTTTCCTCTTTGAACAAAAAATATTTTTGCTGTATTTTTACCATATAAAGTATTTAAAAAACATGAATTGAGTTTTTGTAGCTTTCTGGTTCTCAACTTTAGCCTGAACCCCCAACATGTGAAGGTGTTTTTCATCATCTGTATGTTGAAGATAGTTATTTGTATGTAGGAACAGGACTGTCATTCCAGCCTTGCATGCCAAAGAAACAGAGGACACGCTTTAAAGGGAAAATGTAATAGATGAGCAAAGTGGCTCTTCAGGTCTACTGAAAAGTCAGAGTACAAAGCAATACTGTTAGTCTGGGCAAAGGAAGAAAGAAACTAAGCTACCCTTTTGTCTATCTTGCGGCAGCTTCCTGTATTTAATATGGTTTACAGATTTATGGGACTGTAAGCCAAATGTTTTTTCACAAGAATGTTAACAGAAAATGATGTTTCAAAAAATATATATTTCTTTGCTGAATTTGTGAACCCTTATAAGCCATTACACGTACGATGTAATTCCTGCTTATAGAAAGGAAAATAAACCAAAAAAGCAAAACTTTATCAAGAGCTTTCATTTAAAAGCCACTGCCTCCACAGTCGCCTTCAAACCCATCTACTCCCACTGGCTCTTGCTGCGTCTTGGTTTTGTATTCTCATCGGTCCAGTTGTATTTGATCTGTCCGATATGTTTCTTAATGGGTTTGGAGAGGTGATTTGGTAGAAGATGCTCATCAGTTTAGAAGCAGGAGCAGCCAGTCGTTCGGTGTCGGTGAAACCGAGCCTGTCTGCGCTCTGTTTGGTGCCTGATTAACCGTAGCACTCCTGTCCTGCTGCACTGCCCGCTTTGTCCGTTTCATGGACATAGCAGTATCCAACCGGACTTGATTCCTTGGAGGTATATTTGTCAATTCTTGCAGTTGTTGAGAGCAGTTAACCTCTTCGGCTCTGTTTGCTGGGTGAAGTGAACCTGGCAGTTTATTCTCAGTGCTCGTTTGTGTTTTAATGTGGCCATCTTAGGCGCTGGCATGTAGGCAAAACATGGCTGTATTTTATGGCAGAGTCCAAAGAGGTTATTCACTCTGTCGAGGCAGAATTGGATAGCCACATAAGGTGTGTGGTCACCAAATATCAAATGTTGCATGTCCTTTCGGCCCGGGACTGGGGCTAGCCTTGGCAGAAGCCGGAGAGGCACTAAGCAAAACTCCCTCTATGGATAGACCCACATTTTGAGGATGGTGGTATACCCCGGCCACACGTGAAAGGAAGGGTGAAATGGTAGGCAAAGTAAACTTGGTTCTGTTGGCCTCTTTGGAGCCTCAGAAATTGCTCCTTGGGGGTTTCTTGTATTTCTTCCAGGCAAAGAGCCAAGAAGCTATAACATAGAAGTTAGTTTGATGCATCTCTTACCCTTTCCTTCTTAGGCACCTTCCTCTGTTTAAAAAAAAAAAGTCACTTAACTCTTACTTTATCCCTAACTTCCAGTGCCTCTAAATGTTCTGCTCAAGCTTTGAAAGCAATGAAGCTGTTGGAGAACTTAAATCCTTAGAACTGAGAGATAAACAAGCTACTTCAGGAAGCTCAAAGGTGGTGGAGGACTGTTGACCAAAATGTTTTATCTTCTCATTCAAGTATTCTTTTTTAAAAAAATTGAAATATTCACAATATTGTGTTAGTTTCAGATGTACAGCATAGTGTTTCAATTATTTTTTTCAGATTATATTCCATGATAGGTTATTACAAGATCTGGAATATACAAGTATTCTTAGTAACCAAAATAGAAACCTGTGTAGCTGAGAGCATCTGGCTGTCAGTTTACATATCGTCAGGCACAGGTTGGTGAGGCTGAGCAGATCAGAAAGTTGCCTTGTTTATAACGAAAGACAGGAGCTCTTTACTTCTGAAACATTAACCGTGGTTAAAAACAAAACCACCTTTCTTGTATTGCTTGTTTGTAATCAAAGGCAGGAAAGGGGGTAACTCTAGTTTTTTGTTTGGATTTTTTAGGGGCTCTTCTACAAATTATGAAAAGAGGGAAAAAGCACTGACTTTAGAAGCTGTGGTTAAGACGCTAAAGATTAATTTTCTGTGCTTTTAACTGATTGGAGAGTTGCAGAGACCCTTAGAGATCATTTGGTCTAACTTCATCTTAGAGAGAGAGAACTGAGCTCTGGGGATTGCGTCTGGAATCCTCCGGGTTAGTCCAGTGTTCTTTCTCTCCCTTATCACTTCTCTTCCCTGTCCATCTGTGAAGGTAGTACCCTGGGCCCAGCCAGTGCAGACTACTATGGCATGCTCCTGGGTGCAGAATATTTTTATCCGTGTATTCTGTCATTTTCCTTTGCCCTTTTCCTTCCATCCCTTCAGTGGTTAGCAGGTGCGCCTGCTAATCGCTGGACTCTCAGCTGAGAGAGCCGAGGAAGAAAGATCTAAGGTGAAGCTCGGTTCATCAAAGCCTGACAGCCACCTTTTCATGCCACACAGATGACAATGGAATAATAATCCAAATCTGCTTCCTCTCATCTGAGCTTACTTTGAATTTGAGGGATAAGAAAGCTCCCCATGGAACTTTTTCTTCTGTGGCACTTACCACTTTCTATCTGTTGTTATGGTTATTTGTATGCAGTTAATCTGTCCTACTAGACTGTACACTCCTGGAGGGCAGAGTAGCCTCTTATTCATATTTGTATCTTTTTCCTATTGCTCCTGGCACCTAACGCAGTCCATGCCTTGTACACGGAAACAGTAAATGATTGTTGAATGAATACATAAATCTGATTGGGTTGTTCTGTTGCTCTTTCAGCATGAAGTCTAACTAATGTCCTTTACATCAGGGAAGTAAGAAGCAATGGAGCAACATAATCGAAGTCTACCATCTGTTTTCGAGGCAGTCACATTATGGAATGTTCTAAGACATGCTAGGTTAGGAAAGGAAGCTGCTGTATTTGGTGTACTGGAGACTTGTGAAGTCAACTTTACTCACAAGTAATATTTTGTCAGAAGTAATTGTGATGGAAAGTATTGTGTACTAGGTATAATTAATTACCCCCTGCATGTAAGTAAAATTGTTCTAATACATGGAAACAGGCAGCAAGATAGAGAAGGGAAGTCTTGAAATTCTATGCCTGTTATCTAGATTGCTGCCACCTGAGATTGTGTACTTTAAGCCAAAAATACTATTTTGCAATGTAGTGTAACAAAGATTGAAATATTCTTGGTGTAGTGAAACTACAGTTAATAAGGCTGTTCAAAGAATGGGCTATTCTATCTGAGCATTTGTCAGTGAAGCCTTTTGGTTTTAAGCCATACTTACCGTGAAAATTCTAAAAGGTAGTAGTCAAATTGTTTTGCTCTAAATACAATCTGAGGACTGAGGGTCATTCAGAGCCTTAGGGTGAGCATTGTGAACTGCAGTAATCACAGTAATAATCACCGTCAGGACATAGACGTTAAAGGGATTGATCACTAAGAGCTCAAGTTGCTCTTTAGAATAAATTCCTTGATAAAAGCTGTTTTTGTTTTCAATGGCTTCCCTCTGAGGCTGGGTGAGGAGTGAGTGGGTGGGTGGGTGGTCAGAATCAGCTAGCTGTCAGAGGTTTGACCGTGGCTTGCCCTGCTGTGTATTTGGTTTGCTACATCCGTTATGGAACAGTCTTGGTTTCACCTGTATTAGTTCCCATTCAACATTAGCGCCTAGTCAGAATGTGAGTCAGTCTAGCAAATACTGAAATTGCTGTTCTCCAGTGGAGCACCTTGTGTGTAGATGTGGAGAGGACTAGTAAAGACGCGGAGTTATACACTGCTATACCATCACTCTCCAGCCATCTCTCTGATTCCTGCTTCCCTTCTAAGCACCCGGTGCTTTGTCAGAATCCCCACTTTGTTATTTATCCGGGGGACTTGGTTCATCTTAAATCTGCTATTCTAAGTACCATATATTCTTTGGGCAAGAGGCTGGCACTTGAACAAGGAAGGAGCTTGAATCCTTCGTCTGTTTTCACAGCTCAATTCATTCAAATTGATAATCTCTGAAGGAGAGGATGTAACGTGGAATCAAGTTCTAGAGCCTGACCTTATCACTTTATCTGATCAGCAGCCTATTTCACAGGTTGGATGCAAAGCTGGTGAGGGTTGAACTTGACAGCTCAATTAAAAAGCAACAACAACAACAACAACAAAAAGCAACAAGTTTGGCTGTCACTGCATCTACTGTATCAGAGTGACCTGCCGGGCAAGGCTAGCTTCTGCTGTAGCTCTGTATAAAGATACTAACTTTTTGGAAGACAGTAACAGGACTAATCCGTGTCAATTGGTAATCTTCTGTTTTACCAGTTACAATAATCAAACTTACGGGCATTCTTGTTTTATCTATAACCTACTACCGTCCCTCTCCCACACTATTTTGAAGCCAATACCAGACATCAGTACATATGTAGTATTTTTACACATATCTCTGTAAGATAAGGGTTCTTAAAACACACACACACAGTGCCAGCATCATACATAAATTGGTAATTACTTAGTACTAAATATCCAATGGGTGCTCCAATTTCCCCCATTGGCTCAAGGTTTATAGTTGGTGTGTTGTGTTCACACTGGGATTCAGCAAAGATCTGTACATTTCATTTGGTTAATGTCCTTAAGTCTCTTAATCTACTAAATTCCCTATTATTTTCCTTGCAATTTGTTGAAGAAACTGTTTCATTGGACATAGCGATCATTTGTTGTGTAGAACCTCCAGTATTCTGGCTTTTGCTGACTGCCATAAACTCTTAAAAAAAATCGTTTGTGGTTTTACTATGTGCATTCTCACCCATCGCAATGCTGTCTGTTAAGAAGATACTGTTAGCTTCTTTCATAGATGAGGGAACTCTGACAGATGAGTAATTTGTCTAAAGTGACACTCCAAGTGATAGGATTTATATTTAAATCCAAAACCACTACTTTATAAAACAATTTAAAGACATTCAAATTTATTGTGGGGGTTTTCTTCTATGAAACTTCATGAGTCTGTTTTATTGGTTGCTTTAATTGTATGGAGAAAAATCTGTATAATTTCAAAAGTGTCATTTTCTTCTATGAACTACACAGTTAACTAGAATCAGTAAAGTGTGCCCTTAAATGTTTTACCTATCTTTGACAAGTTTTTAACAGCCAATTTTTAATCTAGGGTATAAGTGACCATCTACAGACCAAGGGAGGTTTATGTGGTGTAGTGGCTAATAGCATAAGCTCAGGGGCACCTGGCTTTGAATCCCAGCTCCTTCATACCAGTTAATTTATTTAAGGCTACTTCCCTCATTTGTAAAATGGAAATTAGAGTATTTGCCCCATGGAGGTACCTTGAGAATTAAATGAGAATGGAATGAGTGGCTTACCCATAGAGACTGGCCTAAAGTAAGCACCCAGTATATTAGTCCAAAGGAATACCTGTTCTGTACTCGTGTTACTCAACGACCAAATAGTGTGTGCGTTGTGGTTAGTCCCTCTCATTACCATTCTTGCTCCTGCTTTTAATTCTTGGTCTCATTGCTGAAGTAATAATATAGCATAGTCCCACGGTTTTCAAAAACCACCAGTAAGTGGATCAGTGTCAGCTGACAACATACAATTACCTGACGTGTTAACAAATTTGACTTGTGATCTGGAAGGTGGCTTCGAAATCTAAAAGTTAAAAAAGCCTTCAGTTGAGTCTCACATGCCCTTGGATTTAGGAGTTAAAAGCACAGGCTTTGGAATCAAACGGGGGTTTGAATCCCAGTACTACCATCTATTAACTGTATTTCAGTTTCCTTAAGCCTGAGTTTATCATTGAAAAAAAGTGAGCAATACTTGCTTACAGAGATAGAAGTTTAAGTAATGTATATAAAGTGCCTGGTACCCAATAAGCACTCCAGTTATTTATACAAACACTAGGAGAAAGCATAGAAAGAAAAAGGAAATTAAAACCAAACCAGTTGAATAGTATCAGTTCTTTGTGGACAAGAAAACAAAATGTTACTGAAAAGTTTTTTTCATGCAAACCCATTAACAGGGGAAAAAGAAAAAATCTTACTGAAAAGTTTTTTTCGTGCAAATCCATTAATGGGAAAAAGAGCCCATTTACACATAGTGTGAAAGAACTTTTAGAACAAGTTTTTCATTGATAATAAAATCAAGACCCCTTTTCTGAATTCATAGGCCACAAACTGATATTTTTCCATTTGGGGGATGAGGGAAAGTTATTCAATATTTGGAAACTATTTGGTATACAACTCCCAATTCAATGTGTAGCTGCATTTTAAAATTATATTCAAAATGAGGAAAAAGCCACACAGGAGAACTTAAATGAAGAACATTAGCACATTCATTTATTTGAATTCTAGATATGGCGTATCACCATGGCTAATTATGTCTTGAATAAGATGTTAAAAGTCTTAAATTGTGTATGAGGGACTCGAGTTGCATCAATTTAATAGTGACCAAAGAAGCCACTAATCCTCGCATCAGAAAAGGAAATTAAAACTTGCTGAAAATTTGTTCTCCTTCCCTGTTCCCATCATTAGCTCTACATTACATGCCGATTTAGTATTTTGTTAATCACGTGATTGTACTGTTTCCTATACGGCAGGCCCATGTTAAGCACGCTCGTCAGGTTTGAGGGAGAAGAGCCCTGCCACAGAACCAATGGCAGACACTTAAGATTCTTGGAAGTAGTGACAGGATGATGGGGTCATTTTGTTTGTTGAATGTTCTTTAACAGTTTTAAGTTTTTCTGGAGAAAATTTCAAGTAGAAGTCATGAAATGATGTAACTGAAGACCATCAACTTTTCTTTTGCTTAAATGAAAGGGAATTGAATTGTGTTTTTAAAATACAACTCTCTTAAGATTTATTAAGGTTGGGAAATTTTCTATACCTGGTGCTGCGATCTGGCATGAAACTTTAAGCTAGATCTGCAAAGTATAGCTGTATTTAAAGACTCCAAGTAGAAAAAACTTCTCTCTTGCCTGTTGATCAGAGGAAGTGGCAAACCGTACCTTTAAGGTGGTGAGCAGTAGTGTAGAAGCATTACCTCTCTCTGCCTCATCAGTGGATCTACTATCCTAAGCCAGTCTCCACTGATTGCCTGCCAAGTACTAATTTTTCACATTTGAACTTCCTTTTCCTTGTAGTAAAAATCGTAAAGCCTACTTCTGTAATAATTCACCCTGATGGGCAATTGGTTTTCCTTTCCTTTTTTTCATAAATACAAATGTACTATATAGGTTTGTATACACTGAATGCTTTCTCCAAGGATATCTTTAAATAACGATATATTTGTTATGAAATAAATTTTAATTTCAAACTGGAAATATATTTTCTCCCCTTGTCAGCATATCCACTGCCTAAACGCATAATTTCAGACGCAGTAATATTTTTGAACATGTGGCATATGATTCCTTTAAAAATGCAAATGTTCCTGAGAGTTTTCTAAATTAATCCACGATTACACACAATAGCTCTTTAAAAAAAAGATATCTCAACTGGCAAAGCAGTGCTCCGTTAGACACCACTAAAAAAACTCCAGGTAAATCTATGGATGTCAAATTCAGCAAATCAATTGTTTTAGGTAAAAATAGTACTAGTTAGACACTCAGGCTAATAGGTATTAGGAGATTTAACACAGCAACAATTACTTAATTATTCATTCTGTTTATTGGATTGAAAGGGAATACAAACGATTGGTTAAGTGCTATGCACTGACATGGAAAATGTGTATTAAAAAAAAAAAAAATCCCAGGAAAGCAAATCAAAGTTAATGTAGATTCAATTGAACAAAAATTTAAAGACATTTAAAATACTACACATTTATAAAATAAAAGTTAACAAAGGGTGTTTTGTAAATAATTAGTAGAACAAGTGAAAATAAATATATCAGAGACCTGAAGTTTCTTATGCTTTAATGAAATAATAAAGCAAAGAAATTTAAACTACTAAATATAATCTGAGAGGCAGTTGAAAAAAAAAAAACAACCCAATATTTAAGAACACAATCCTTTGAAACATTTAATCAGTCCATAGCAAATAGTTATTATATATCAAAAGCTCTAAGTTTTAACTAGTTCCACCACAATGCCATGTAAATCTTGACAATTTAGAAATCTTGAGATCAACACTTAAGTTCTTTTCTTGATCTCTACAGCTTGGTTTGTAAGTACATACATGCTTTTGTGGATCTATTCCCCTCGCCACACACACACATTTTCAAGGAGCCAATAACATTTTTTTCCATCTGTGCCTAAAAATGTTCCGATTCAGCTTTTAGCACATTGACCCTGATGATGAAAATGTTTTAAGTTAAAGATGGGGACACAATTTCAGTCTTATAAAAATATACCAGTATTAACCAAACCTTAAATTCAGAGAGGGCACTTCACATGTGCACGAGACTTTTAGTGAAACTGACAAGAACCCAGAACAGCTGTTTCCAGGACTTTTTATGAATTAAGTAATCTCTTTCACACACACAACACACACACGCACACATTTTTATTCTCTTAGTTTCATTAAATCCAGGCTATCTGGATTAAGTAGATAAGGGATGGGTTTTTATAGTTTTCGTTTTTGCAACTATAGGGCAGCTACTATAACAATAGCTTAACAACACTGAAAATTATCAATTAAGTTCACCCTGTTTTTAGAAAGTGTCTAAGTATAAATGCAGATTCACCTCTTCTTTTAAAGTTAGCGGTTTAAATTAAACCCGATATGGTTTTTGAAACGGAAGTAATATTTTGGAGAACCACCCCGAAAGAGAAGTTGGCTAAAATCTAAATGAGAAATTAAAACGAAATAAAGATATTTATACACTTTAGAGATGGGACAAAAAGGATATTAAGAAAAATGTCTTCTTTCCTCCCCATTCAAAAGTAGCCATTCTTCTGCTGTGAAAGAAACTGACATGGATATTTCCCTTTCAAGACATGTACGTTATATTTACCACTGTGAGCAGAGGTGATAGGGTCAGTTCTTGTGTGCAGGAACCAACATCCTAAAAAAGAAAATTTCAAGGTGGGGAGGGGTGGGGGAAAAAAGGGTTTTCTATTAATGTCATGAAATGCCGCCCCGGAGGGAGAGCCCTCCTAATAATAAAAACGACCATATTACTACTGGTGTGATTTCACATTAGGAAAACACTGGTAAAAACTGATTTTCTTCCTTTCAATTAGCAAGTTACTTTAATTACTTAAGTTTATTTTTAAAGTTAGGTAATCCCTTTCTGTTCTCCCACCCACTGAAATGGGCCAACGTGTAGGGGCATTTGCAAAAAAAAAAATTTCCTGTTTAGACTACTTACCTGGTTAAATATAACATTTACCTGGCCAATAAGAGCAAAAGAAATGTAGCTAGCTAGAATGAACACTAATGACATACAGAAACCCAAACTGAAGCTTTGTCATCCCTCCCGGCTAATTCCCCAACTCTAATTCACCACCCACACACCAGTCTTAGGAATCCCCAAATCCAACACTGTACTACTAATAACCAGTTATTTGGAGGAAAAAGACATTTAATTCCATACGTGCTCTAGCCCTTAATCAATGAATAGTAACAACAAAAAAACATTTTTAAGCACATGGAAATGAGCCTACTAACCTGATTTTTGGAGCCAAAATTCTCCACTCTATTTTGATCTATGTGCAAAAAGTATTGGTACTTTTCAGTTTATACATTTGTTAGTATCTTGCAGCTGGCTTGGTAGTATTCTCACTCTGTATATTCTCACCTCAAGCCTATATAGAGACTACAGCACTGTCAGAAGTTTTCAGTTAAGAGCTATGAGTTAGACCATCCTGCTATCAGGTTCTTTGTACCATAAAATCCTAGGTATCTTCATTTATTTTACCTTTCTAGCACAGTCGCTGCATGGCACATGCATGAAGTAGACGTTTACAGCAAATTGGCACAGTAAAGTACCAGTATATATAGGAAGCTGCCAGTTAAGACAGACTTGGAACACAAACTCACCTAGCTGCTATAGAAACCTTTGCATAGTTGTTACTCCGTTTTAATGGAGTTATGTTCTTGTAAAATGTGCCTCACTTTTACTCCACTTTTTTAAAGTGTTTTTAACTGTACTTCAGAAGCACTCTGAAAACTCAGATCTAGGGGTGGCTGGGTGAAGTATAGTAGACTCTGAGCGCCAAATTGCCCCTGAATGGGCACAAATCTCCGTGAATGTTACAAATGTACCGTAGCACACTGTAACCAAATTTGTAAACAGCTGTGGAGTTTCTATGCCCACATTTTGTTAGTGATGTTACCATAGAGACTGGGGTGTATTAACGGCTTCAGGGTATACATGAATCACTTAAAATATGAATGGATTTAACTGTACTGAGGTAAAGAGAAGTTGCCACTTAATTATATACAGTTACCAATGAAGATTTTATTCAAGCTTAAAGTAAAAAGTAATTTTAGTTAAGAAAAATGAAGTACCAGATAAACTGTAACATATAGTTATTTTAACTTAGAAGTATCAAAACAGGAATTCTTGATTCTCTAAGTGGTGGTCTCTGCAAAATGGAGCTTAAAGAAATCTTTTACATTACCAATTTGATAAAATAATCTGCTGACCACGATCTGTCTGTCATTTTCTCTTACTATGAGCTTCTGGGAGAATCCGAGCTATTTTAAGGCCAATTGTGTTTTTCTTTCTTCTCCCCTTCCCTGACTTTACCATTTCTCCCTGCTACCTTCCCCTACCCACCCATCCCCCGATGGAAGAACTCCTAACATCCAAGCCTTTCTCTTCTTTGTGGATTCTGAAGGAGTCTACTCATGGTAATAATATATTATAGACTTGGCTGGGCCGAAAGGGAACAGTGTAAGACTTTTTCTTCACCAGAATCTTATTTTGGGGGTATTCCCACTCCTCTTCCCAACATAACAGCTATGGTCACCATATTTATATCCTCTCCTAAAGAGGGGAGGGAATTTCAAAGGAGACTATGTATGTTGTACTCAGCTGTTACGGGGTTTAAAAGCACAACGTGAACATCAGGCTTTTGGCTTATTTTAAACGTGAAATTCTCAAAATTAAAAGTGCTTTTCCATGAAGGAAACCCTTCCTTAAACTAAAAGGGGAGGGGAGAGGGAGACTATCCACAGCACCAGTTTAGAATGAGGTTCAGTATGGCAATATCTGAAAAACTGAGAAGAAATATTCTTTAAATTTACGTATCCCTATATGTCAAAATATTAAGGGCAATTAGAGAAATGACTCCTAGGTTTTAAACCCAGTTTAAGTATGTCTGTAACCTGCTGAATTCTTCTAACAAGCTCAATTATACTATGAATTTCCAAAGTGTTATATCTGCTGACTTCTACTCTCATGCTAGATCACACCAAAATGATTCCCCAAGTTGAGAACAACTTGGAACAAGCTTTGTTGAAAACCTAAACTGACTACTGATCTCTCATGTTGGTATAAATTTAAAATTCTCGTTATGAATCTTGAATTTCTTGAAGATCAGGTACTGATGTTCCTTCGGGAATAAAACAAAAGGGGGAAAATCTTCAAAGCGCTACCCTGAACTTCCTGTGTGATGTCCTTCCAAGCACTGTTTCTGACCAGGTCTCATGTGGTATTCCAGAAGAGCATCAGTTATACTGCGTATCTAAGTCATAGAGGAAACTCTTTTTAAGCTGGTTTAGATTCCAAATGTATACAAATGAAGTCACTTTAATCCTATAAATACTTCTTAATTTATTTTTAAAAAATTGTGCTGTTAACCCTTTTACGGGGCAACAAGCCATGTGAAAAGTACAAAACTTTTTGTCAAATGTAATATTGAGAGTGCTTTTGACATAGTTCACTGGTTTATCATCTGGATCAGTATATACTGCGCAACGGGCAAGGCTAGAATCCATGAACCAAGCTGCAAAGATCTCAAGCTAAATAAGGCGGAAAGATTTGGAGAAACAAAAGAAGGAAATTCTTTCCTATCCAATGTATACTCTTCAGACTAATGCACTCTTTCTATCAAGCCTTCTAAACTGTTAAATAAAGTTTTCCAAACAAGCATTTAAACTTCATTACACAGAAGAGCAACAAGAATGGATCCTGCCCGACAAAAGGCAGGAGGGAGAAAATTATATATACTGAGTTCAATGGGTAAGCCTGAATGTAGCACAGTTCTTCACAACCGATGGGGGGATAATTCAACATGGTGTCCAACAACGTTCTAACGACGTGCTTCATCTCAACTGGTTACTATGAAGCAAGGTGTAAATGTTTGGCCCCAGTCGGGCTTCAGAAATGGTTCTTTTTTCATGACGAGCATGTCTGTCCAGCTATCAATCATGTTTGTTTGCACCAAATCCCAAGCCATTAAAATACGACTAATTTTAAGTTAAACAGAAGTCGTCTGCTCCAAATTCGCCATCAACTATCCATGCTACTGCATTCCTCTGAATGAAGACAAGATGAAATGTGTATTGGGGGAAAAGAGGAAGAAGAGGGGAGGGGGAGAAAAAAGTTACCAGTTAGAAAGTTTTAAAATCAGCATCATGACATTACAAAATATCGTAACATTAGAAAACAATCACATCAAGGCAAATTCTTGATACTTTCATCATTATTGTTAAAACTGTGTCCACATCACATCTTAGGCTATATATTACAGTCTAAACTCAGGATTATTTTGAATATTGGTGAATCCAAGAGAATAATCATATTGGAATCTCATACTTTAAAAATGAACCTTGAAATACTTATGCAGAATAGAAAAATCTTTATGGTAGTTTACAATAGAAGAGAATAAAGAAGATCTGGCACCCCAAGGTAAACTGTGCATTATAACTATGTATTTAATTCTCCTTTCAGTGGCTCAGTTTGAAATTCTGCAATATCACCCTACTCTTCTGTGTGTGGGGGGGAGGGGTAATGTGTCAACAGCTCTACCGATACAAATTCACACACTCTACAATGCATCCATTTAAAGTGGACGATTCAATAGGTATTAGTGTATTCACAGGATTGTACAACCATCATGACCATCAATTTTAGAATACTTTCATCCCCATTAGCAGGTGTAAGCAAACCCTCACCCCCAATCCTAGACAACTACTAGCCTACTTTCCCTATGGATTAGCCTATTCCGGACCATTGCATATAAATGGAACCACAGTAGGTGCTCTTTTGTGTCTGGCTTGTTTCACTTAGCATATTGTTTTCAAAGTTCATCCATGTTGTAGCATGCATTAGTACTCGATCCTATTCTATTTTATACAGTCCTCAAAAAAAAAAATGCAGTATGGAACTTTACTGTTATAATAAAAGGTCAGCAATTCTTTTTGAAATTAAGTAAAATATTTTAACTTGAATGACTTATAGTATCTTAGGGTATCATGATTTTTGAATGTCATTTCCTTAGCTTCATCTGTATTTTTCTAAAACGTCTATTCCAAACAGGTATTAATTAGAAAAAAAAGTTTTCAAGGGGTGGAAAAAGAACCCAGAAGATGCCTGCATAAAAGGCATTAACCAAATTTCTAGTTATACAGAAGCTGTTTTCCTATTTTAGGTATAAATGAAATTTTAGGGCTATACCTATGTTGCAAAGCACAACTGAAAATTGCTGAATTAGACCCAGTTCTTACAATTGGGCCAAGTTTGGCTCACCCACAATAATGAGTATCCACAATAGTTAAGTTACCAAATAGCAGTGTAACTTTTGTTTCACAGTAGTGGAAGCATAAACATACCCTTAAAGGTATGTCTAAAATAAATCCACCTACAAGGTAAATCTGTTACTATATACCTAATGTTTTCCTGCTTCTTCAAATCAAATATGTTTATTTGAAGAAATAACTTCCAAAATGACTACTAAAATTTGAAAAGCACATATAATCTCAGTTATACATCTCTAAAACATCTAAGAGAGTGGGGCTTGAAACCTAAAGAAGGACAACAACGAACAGTAGGAGATGAACAAGATTTTTGGTTTTAGCTGATTTCACAGAGGAATGTTGGAATGTCATGTAGTGATGTACAAATACAAAAAGGTCCTTGAAGGTTCTGAATAACTGAACAGTAATTCTCAAAGTTTTTGACCTGTGTGCTCTTCATGCTTTTTACTCTCATCTTTGGCTGTACATCCTCACCGACCAGTGAGATCTGGTCAAGTCTTTTACAGTTTGTACCACAAAGACAAAAGCACAAGAAAATATGCTTTTAAACCACACATGCTACCCTGACAACCCTCCTCCTCTAATAATAACTTAACTGAGAACGGTTGGTCATCTTTCTTACTAAAACATTTAGGTGGGACACTGTGTACAAAAAAATCTGTTTATCTGTTTCTAGGTAAATTACTTCTTTCTAAGCAAACTAAATATTTTTGCTCTCGTTATCTCCTCTCTCTAGTACCAATATCTTGCTCAATTAAGCTATGTCCTTAACTGTTAAGCTTTTAGGCTTTGGGCTTTCTTCAAGTATCTGAAAGTAGTGGAAAAAACCTTTCAGACCTAGATCTGAAGACCTGGCAGCTCTCAACAAGTTAACTAGTCTTGCCATGCTTCAGTTTTTACATCCACAGAAATGAGGATAAAAACACTTCTCTACTTCTCTTACAGGGCTATGAAGATGTTACACAAGACAGTGTATATAAAGGGCCTAACAGGCTGCCTGGCACATAGGTACATGATAAATTTTAGTTCCCTTCTTTTTCTCTATTGGTATTAACAGATATTTATTTTTAAGGGTAAAACCATAATCAAGATCATTCTAAAGTTGTTCAAATTTCATATACTAGCTATTTTTCATGGGTATGAAAGTATAAAATACTTCTTGCTTGATGAAGCAAGATTTTCAATAAAATTTTGAAAGTGGCAATACTAACTGGATGTAAATGAGGTGGCACATCCCAGCTTATTCTCCCCACTGTCACCAATAAAACAAACAAAAAAAATACTGCTGTGTCTTAGATTAATTAAACTTCTGCGGAGTGAGATATAGTGTACAATCTCTAAATGAGGGGAAAAAATCGATTGTATCCTACACTTTAAATAAAGTGCCACTTAAAAATGCTACAACTTTATGATAAGCAGGGCAACGTTTCATCTGGAGAAAACACAGGGATACTGTGTGATGGTTACCTTCAATATTCTGGTGGTCTATAAAAGGCGCTGGTCCCCATATTCTAACGGTGCCGTCATCTGAGGCGCTGGCCATCATGGATGGGATCTGTGGGTTCCAGCTCACACAGTTTACGGTACGTGTGTGCCCCGTCAGCTCCGCGATTGGCAGTTCACTACGTTTGTGCCAGATGTAAACCTTGTGATCTGAATAAACAGTAATTCAGAGAAAAGTCAGGGAGTTGTTACATATTAACAAAACCAACTGATTTTAAATTTACTGCTCATTACACATAGAACGTATAACTTATTAGAACTTGAAAGGACAACAAAAACAATGAATAATTTAACAAATTACCTTTTGAAAAAAGCCATTTTAATAAAATACATTTTTCCCTGTTACAGATGACTGACTAGCTTGCAAGTCACCACAAAATCTATCTGTAATATTCTGTAATACATAATATATAATCACAGTCAAGATCTTTGAATATAAACAAATCTAGGATAGAGACAGATTCTATGGAAATGAGAGGTGACAGAAAAGCAATGTATCCAAATTCAAATATAGCAATTATAATAGCTAAATATTGAGTGCTTATAATGTACTAAGTATGCTATTTAATCTTCACCACCATCATGAGGTGGGCACTATGCTTATCCCCTTTATGGATGGCGACTGAAGAACTGCAAGTTTAAGCAATCTGCTCATGGTTAACAGCCGGTAAATGGTGAAACTGGGGTTGAAATCCAGGAGGCCCTGCTCAAGAGTTTACTTGTGAGGCTAGACAGCATAATAATATGACTTTGTAGTAGTCTATTTGTAATCTCATGAAGTGACCATAAAAAACAAAAACCCTGACAACTTTGTGATAAACTAATCTTCAAAAACAAACAAAGCAAAACAAAACAACGGACTAGTACAGAGTAGAAGTTCAGAGTACGGGCTGTAGAGTCAGACTACCCAGTCCACACGCTCTCTGCATCACTGACCAGCCGTGTAACTTTGGGCACATTACCCACTCTTTGCAACTCCTCTGTAAATGGGGATCTGTACTTACCTCATCATGTTATGAGGATAAAGTAAGTCTGTACATGAAGAAGTGTTCTGAACAGAGTCTAGCACGTAGTAAACACCATGTATTACCACAAAGAGTTAACGAAATAGAAGTGATGGCTTTTCAGCAGAAGGTAGAATCCCAGGGTAAATTAGAAAAGCGTCCTATCTGAAGATCTGTCAATCAACTATGTGATCAATGTGGGACCTTTCAGTGGATGTGCTGCCAACTGAGGAAACTTCAGAGTGGTGAAAAGGTAATAAACTTGTGGTAAAAAAAAAACATGCCCTGGTTTCAACTTATAAAGATAAAAAGTTGGAACTGTTTCTGAACATTTTTTTGAGTATGTGAAGCAAAAGCTAAAAGGCACTCACTGAAGTACTGAATTTATCTTTCCTAGAGGGTACTTATTGTTCAATCATTTCTGAAAATAATTTTCTTGCAATAAAATAAAATTAGCAAAAGGAAAAAAAAAAAAAAGCCCAGACTAGCTATGTTTCCCCTTGGACAGAGCAAGTCCACAAAGAAAGATTACAGGCTTGAAAAGTGTGAATGCAACTGAAATCTGCCTACATTTGGATTTGTGAACACATACCCGAGGAGGATATTTGCTGAACAATCAGCAAAAATTAAGATGTGAAGTAGTCAAGGTCAGAATGACAGGCTTTATGATCAAGCTCTGCTTACTGTACCAGTTTAGGGAATCCAGTGCCTATGCAGAGGTAAAAAATAAGTTTTTCTATATATTTCCAGCACAATGAAAAGGCTGGAGTAATGGCATAACTTTTAGGGGGAAAGGTTTCCTAATTGCTCTATTTTATACTGACATTCATATATTTGGGGATTTGGAAGGTTCTTGGAATATATTTGACAATAAATGACAAATGGATTACTGTGGTCATCTTGGGAGATAATATAGTTGCTATATCCAGTTGGTGTTGAAAACACTTTTAGAACCATTCTAAACCACCTGAATCATGAGAATGCTAATCTCTTTCCATCATAGTTATGTTTCATTTTATCCCTAAGCAGAATATAATGTGTGGCTTAATTACATTATTCATCAGGCTTAATTCTAAAGTTAGTTTGGGCTTAAAAAAAAAAAGATTGGCATCACTAGGGATAATGGTAGCAACACATATTTTTAAAGCACTTCTAGGTTACATAGTGTTTTTAGAAAGAGCTATAGGGGATTGTGAGGCATAATTAAGAGGCAAAAAACCCACCAGGAGCAGGATTAAATAGAGCAAGGGGAAAGAGATCTTTGGGTAGGAAGAGCTAAAAAGCAGGCAGAAGGCTTAATATGTTTAAGGTCGTATCAAATTAGAAGCCAATGGAGAACCTAGAAAAAAATAACATGATTAAACTAACAGATAAAAAAGATTTTCTGACGGGGAAAGAAGTGAACTCCCAATCGTTACCCAGCAAACCACTCTTCTCAATCTTATCTGACTGATTTTTGTGGGGAAAAGAAAGAAAAGATAAATCCATATGCTTCATGTTAAAATCTAAATCCCTATATGTCTCTTTGTCTTAATCCTTAAATACACCTTATACACAAAGGAAAAACTCATGTGTCACTTTGTGACCCTCTTAGCTACTGAGATCAGTTTTTTGTCAAGAAAGGGATAATAGAAACATCTTACACAGTAATTGAACATTACCAGGTGTTTACCAACATAATCCAGTTCCTTGGTCTACCTTGGAAAACTAGATTCAGTTTTTTAAAAAAATGACTTAAATAATTTGCTTCTATAGTACTAGAACAGTATAGTGGCTACTCAAGAAAATGTGTTGAATGAAAATTTTCAATAATTTGCCATTATTTATGTTTCTATCACCTTAAAACGTATACCAACTTTTAATACTGCCTCACTTATTTGTGCTTGCATATTTTAAACAATTTCTATTTTAAATCAGACTGACTAGTTTAGGCACATGCCTGCCTGCAATACCGATGTTATCAGACCAGAGAATAAGTTTATTCAAAAAGGTAGTAGACACAATTCTATAATTTCAGCTTCTCTGAGACCATAAGAACCCTAAATTATTTTCTTTGGTCACTAAAGAAACACTGAAGATCTAACTATAGTCAATTTTGTCCAAGATCAGGTAAAACATAATTAACCTTGATCTTTAAGATACTACTAACATGTGAAAACCATCAGTCTCATGAAAAAAAAGTCGGGGCTTCCCTGGTGGCGCAGTGGTTAAGAATCCGCCTGTCAATGCAGGGGACACGGGTTCGAGCCCTGGTCCAGGAAGATCCCACATGCCACGGAGCAACTAAGCCCGTGCGCCGCAACTACTGAGCCCACACGCCTAGAGCCTGTGCTCCACAACAAGAGAAGCCAACACAACGAGAAGCCCATGCACTGCAATGAAGAGGAGCCCCCACTAGCTGCAACTAGAGAAAGCCCGTGCGCAGCAACGAAGACCCAACGCCAAAAAATAAACAAATAAATAAAATAAATCTATTAAAAAAAAGTCAACATAAGAGAGAATAAAGATTTAACTAAATCTTGATTTGACACATGCACCAAACACACCTCCACACAGCCAAAATAGGCACTATTAATTTGTGACAACAGGAGGACTCAAATCATTCCAAGAAAAGGAAATTAACAGTGCACTGGATAAACAGCTCATACAATTTTTGATTTAACATCTTGAATTTGTTTGGAGACATGACTATGTTCACAAGTTGAGAGAATTATAGAACTTTCAGTCCATCAATATATGTGAACCAACAGAGACACAATTTACCTTCACTGCCACTAGCGATGAAGTCTTCATTATGGCCTCCAAAACATGAATGAATTGTATAAAACCCTTGTGTAACACCTTGATACTTTCTTACTAAAACTCTGTCTTGCAAGTCCCATAAATGAACTCCCTGTAAGCAAAAGAGAATTTAGGTATTTATTCTAACCCAACTCAAAAGAATTTTAAAAAGTTACCTGTGACTATCCCTTTGCCTGATGAACATTTTCATTTTCTATTTATGCGAAATGCCAACTGAAAAATTTCTAGTTGACTCTACAAACTTAAGGATCAAACTCATGCAGTAAAATTTAAGAATTCACAGAAATACTTGTTTATATATACTAAAAATCACAATAAACTTTAACTAAGCTAAATTTTTCTGAGAATTATGTTAATAAACTCACCTGAGTTGCTACATTTAACAAAGCTAATCGGCCATTCTTTGAAATAGTAAAAGACATAATGGGATGATCTTCTTGTACTCTGTAACCAAAAAATAATTTGTCAAAAGAAACATACTAAGAATCAAGACATTCAAATTATCAAAATACAAAATGTTCTAGCTTAAATATCACAAATTTTGTCTGTAATCACTATTATATACAATATTTCAATAAAGAAAAAGAATCTGAGTTAATAATTACTAAGTACCACCTGACTATCCACCCAAATTACCAATCAAACCAAAACCAAAAACATAATAAAAACTCTTCTTCTGAAGAAGCAAGTTCCACTACACTTTTATTTTAATATAAATCAGATAACTGTTGTTTAATGGATACAAAATATAGTTACATGTTCCTATCTGTAAGGTCCTCGAAGTTATATCCCCGAATTCGCTGGTGTGTATCTGATGCCAAAACAGTCTTCCCGTCACTCAAGCACCAAAGGCATTGCACTCTCACCCCTTCCCAGGAGTCAAGGAGATTACCATCTAAATCCTGAGGAGAAAATTACTATTAACTCCATTACTGAACAGCACTCAGAAAGCAAACAAAACTAAAAGAATCTCTTAGCATATCTTTTTGTAATGTTTGTCTTTTCCTGAGACTGATCTCAACCTAATTGTTCCATAAGTGTTTTTAATCATCAGAATTTGAATATAGGTCAAATTTCATTACAACAATACCTAAGGGGGAAGGGGAGAATCTTAGTAAATCTACCTTCCCTTCAATAACCTACCATGCATAGATAACTACAATAAATACAAAGAAAGAAAGAATCCTTAAGTTTTAAGGTCTCACAACTTTTGGAAAAGAATTCAAACATTCCTTTAAAATTCACTATACTGGGACTTGTCCTATAATATTCACAAGTTGTGATATGGAAAACGATTACTAAAACATTAATTATAACTTTATAGGACTTAGAAATCTGTTATGACATTTTTTAAAAAGTCACCAAATTTGTAACGTGCTGAGCAAAGCTCTTAGGATCATTATCTTATTGAACATTCAAAGTTCTGAGAGGCATTCCCATTCCCATTTTACAGATTAGGGAACTACCAAAGTCCTGTATCCTGAAGGTTTAAACACTGTATGGGATGGCAAAGTCAGCAGAAACATATACGCGTCTTGAACACAGGGAATTAAGAACTAATGGCTTAAATGCTAAAATGTACAGCATGGTGACTATAGTTAATAATACTGTATTGCATATGTGAAAGCTGCTAAAAGTAAATATTAAAAATCCTCATCATAACAAAAAAAATTTTTTGTAACTATGTATGGTGATGGATGTTAGCTAAACTTATTATGGTAATCATTGTGTAATACATACAAATACTGAATCATTATGTTGTATACTTGAAACTAATATAATGTTATATGTCAATTAGATCAATCAATCAATGCAGTACAGTATTAGCCCATGGAGAGAAAGTCCAGAAATAAAATGCTTAAATTAGTATATTACAATGGTATTGACCACTTGAAATAACTTTTTAAAAGAATTGGAAAATCATGGGTATATCAATAAACAGTGTTGGGACACCTGGAAAAAAAACAAACAAAAAAAGAAAGAAATGGCTTACAACCATGCTGAGATAACATGACACTAGATTCCACGAGTCTAGCAGCCAGCTTAGTGAAACTGATAATCTATAGTGGCTACATAAAAGTCTTTATGATAAATGACCTACACTGAATGATTTGATGGGATTTATTATCTTATTTTAGTTTTAAAAATCTAGAAGGGCCTACTAGAACCATGCTAGGTAGTGATATGAGATGTGGAATCTAGATACAGAGTAATGACACGGGATTTGTATCACAGTTTACCTTGTCATAAGACTTTTTACCTATTAATTTTTTATTATCCCAACACTCCAAGATTAACAGGGCAGGTAATGATTAGAAGATACCTCAAATAAAGCCCACAAAGTTTCCTGGTAACACTCATCATCACTTTTATTCCTCAAATATTTAAAGACAGTCTCCTCATGAAATTCAGCATTTTTTTTTTGGATACAAAAAAATCCAAAGGGCTAAAAAACCCCAAAGAAATTAAATACTAAACCTTTTTGTCCCTATACATTAGAAACTTATTTATAAGAACAAAATGTTTAGTAGGACAATTTTTTTAATGTTTTACTAAACTCAAAGCCTATATTTCGTAAAGCACTTGAAATGGTTAAAAAAAAAAAAAGAAATCCACAGAAAGTTCTATTGGACAGTGCTTTTCTAGAAAGATGGCAAAGTAGGTCTTCATATAGTATATTTTATAAAAGATATCAAGTCAAATGAATTCTTTATTTTTACAAAACAAAGTCCGCTTTTAAATAAGCAAACATTTGAAAGAGGGCACTAAATACTCACACACTGATAGAACTGCCCACGCTGACCTCCAGTCACAAAGCGTTTCCCATCTGGATTCCAAGCCACACTTGTTAAACTGTCTTCATGAGACTGGCTCATTTTTGTCCTTAGCTCTCCCGTCTACAAGGAAATAAAACTGTGGATGAGATCTTCAAGATACTCTTCTAAAGGAAATGTACAAAGAAAAAAAAAAAAAAAAGATAGTAACTGGGATATCTGGTTAGTTTAATACTTCTGATTAGAGAAATAAACTGTTTAAATTGCCCTCATAGAAAGAGACTATAGCACTCAGAAGAGAAATTAAGGACTTGAAGGAAAACTCAGGAGTCAAACAATGCCTGGCGTATGTGATCCAAAGAAGAGATATGAGATAAACTCCAACAGAACTCTTGTCTTAAATCAATTACATTCATAAATTAAAACATGTAATTTTTCCCAAGTAAGATAATGAAATGCCCAGTACTACATACCTATTCCTTCTGAGTTTCCACTTCTCCTTAGTTCACAGTTCTTTATAAATTTTATTCTAAAATTGCAGTTCATGCAATTAGGAACTCCTTAAGAACATGATTAATAGGCAGAAAAACTATGCCCTTAAACTAGGCCAAGAGTGTAGGCAAACTAAATTATGTTAAACTTCATATTCAAGATGCTCAAAATGTAGTAGGGAAAATGGGAAGAGAAAAACAAAAATTATTTTTCTGATATACGACTTTATTTCAGTTAAAAGTAACAGAAAAGAATGAAGAACTTTTGTACTGTTTTAGCACAGTCATTTTAAAGCATTCCCAACTAAGCAAGACTATTTAGTTGGTTACAACCCTCAGATATCCTCCTGTTATTTTTTCTAAGTTATCCAACTTAGAAGGTAGACACATACCATTTAATTTAGTCTTGATTCCGTTTTGTTCATGGATTAGAAACAGGATCTGAGAGATAATAGCTGCCCTTGGTATAATAAAAAGTACATGGGCATAATTTTCCTGTGATAAATGGGTAATCAAAAGTAAAAAAAAAAAGGTGCATGATCAGGAAATGGGGCCAAGTAATAAAAGCAAAGAGGGCACAAAAATCAGAATGTCTTCCTTACACTGAAAAAGAAAAAAAAAAATTGGCCATCTTAAATCCTTCCCCCATATTGTTAACTGCTCTCAAGTCACTATTTTTTGGGGTTGCTCGATATAAACAGGTAAAAAAATAAAAGTTTAGAAACACAAATACACGTGCAACAGCTAAATCCTCAGCATTTTCTATTCACAAATGTGTTAATACACTAAGTTCTGAAGGCAGAAATGGTCTTTTTCTGTTATGCTCAGGACCGTGAGTGTATGAGGCCATTACAGGTATCCCCTGCTTTTCGAAAGTTCACTTTCCGCCAAGTGGCTTTTATGAAGACCTACATTTTTACCTGTTTTTGCTAACCAAAAGACATCTGAAGAGGATTTTTGCTTTTACAAAAAAAGTCCGTGAAAAGCGAAAATAGTGTTCAGTGTTTTGCAATGAGTTGTCACAGAGGCAGCACACACCCTGAAGAGTGAGAGTGGCATCGCTAAGCTCCTTCCCAGGAACTACTCTCAGCATCTCAGCATCAAGCTGCCATGGCTTTGAACTATGTAAGCATCTGTGCTTTATCTTGATTTACTTTGTGCATCCATTAGTAAGATGTGTCCTAAGGTAACTGCTTCTCCACTTTACGCCAGGGGTCCCCAACCCTGGGCTGCGCACAAGTACCGGTCCCTGGCCTGTTAGGAACGGGGCCGCACAGCAGGAGGGGAGCGGCGGGAGAGCGAGGGAAGCTTTGTCTGCTGCTCCCCGTGGCTCGCATTACCGCCTGAACCATCCCCTTCCCCTACCCGCCCCAGTCCGTGGAAAAACTGTCTTCCATGAAACCGGTCCCCTGGTGCCAAAAAGGTTGGGGACCGCTGCTTTACGCCATTTCAGCTTATGAAAACATTCCACAGGAATACTCTACTTTCAGGTAGCAGGGGAAACCTGTAATTAGGAATCTACCTAAGAACACAAAGGAGCAATCTGAAAACTGACTTAAAAGGACCACTCTTTTAGAACAAGTCTATGTAACGTAATGCACAGTAAAACAGTTAAGCTAGAACATAGTTTTAACTGTCCAGAAATTCAAAATTGACTCAAAGGAAGACTACACAGGCACTATAAATTGAGTCTCTATTATAGGATTATGACTATGTACCTCTCCTCCCTTTGAGGGGGGAAAAAAAACTTTAATGGAAAAAAAATTGTCTTTTAGGTCAGATTCACTTCAAGCCTGTTTAATTGAGAAGCCATCCAATCTATTCTGTGCTTTGCCACCCCCCAAGCCCAATCAGAAATACAACACTGATTCAACACCGGTTTGATAAAAATGGCATAAAGACATTTTGGGAACAACTGAGGATTTTTAAATTATGAAATGAATATTAGACATTAGAGAATTAAAGTTAATGTTCTTAGATAAGATAATGGCATTTGATTACGTAGGAGAATGTTATGTTTTAGGCGATACGTGCTTAAGTATTAAGGAGTAAAATATCATCTTAATTTACTTCCAGATGTTTTGGGTATGGATATATAGATATAAGTACGTACGTCTGTATGCACGCATGTATGTGTGTACACACAGTATGTAACAAGATGTCAGCAACACCTGTTGAATCCAGGGTGGCCGGCACACAGGCCATCCCTGTCATCACTGTGCTCATCTCGCAACCTTTCTCAGTGTTTGGAAATTTTCTTAATAAAAAGCTGGGTTGAAATAGAAATCTTACTGTAGAATTAGATTTATGGCACATCATCTTCAGGTACATCTTAGTATTCATCTGTCCTCTATACCATCTTATTGTTTGAGTCATTTCTATGGAGCTCTATCTTCACTCTCTTGATAAAAATCAACTTACTTATAGGTCCTCAAACTCAAAACCATACCCCATCAACTTACACTTTTACACCCAAACCCACAGCCTGAACTATTCCCTTGCCTAGAGGTTAAAAAACCAAAGAACAGGACTTCCCTGGTGGTCCAGTGGTTAAGATTCAGTGCTTCCACTGCAGGGGGCAGGGGTTCGATCCCTAGTCAGGGAACTAAGATCCCGCATGCCGCACAGCGCGGCAAAAAAAAAAAGAAAAAAAAAAACCCAGAAATGTCTGTTATTAAAAAAACAAAACAAAAAAAACCCAAAACAACCCTCCCCCCGCAAAATCACCTAACCAGTCACCTTATAGAAGTTTAAAAAATAATTTTAAATGATAACTACAAGGTTTCCAAAATAAGAGTCTGTAGATAATGGAGTGAACTTAGTGCTGAATTTTTCTAAAATGGGACCCTAGATAAAGTGTTCAAGTTTTCATTTAGAATCCGTAATAAAACCCTTAATAATAAGTACTGAAAACATAATTTAAATTTACTAAACGAGATTGGAACATTAAATATAGGCAAGGAGATGGTGCAATTGCCATCAGAATGGAAAATTTGGTATAATGTCGATGTTTTCACACTTGAAAGATAAGTTTCGTGTACAACTGTGCAACTGTAAAACAACTGTAAAGTCTTTTTGAGGTATAAAGTACTACAGAAATAGTACAAATTATACATTACAAAGTACTACATCCCTAAAAATACCTACTGATCATTCTTTCAAAAATGCTACTATGCTCAACATAATATTTAAATTTAGTATAAATCTGGACACCTGGGTTCCATTTGATGAATTATCTTTTACAAGAGATACATCATGGTAATTTAGGTTGAATGATGCTGGTCTACAGATCACGAATAAAGTTATAATGAATACATGCAGTGTGACTATACTTTGAAGACTAAACCAAGGATGAAATTTGCTTACTTGTACATTCCAAAGCCAAAGCTCAGAGCAGTCATCTGGGCCACAAGCAACAAGATAGTTGTCATCTGGACTCCATGCAATATAAGAAACACCGTAAGCATGTCCTTCTAAAGTTTTAAGCAGTTTTAGCAGGTGTGTATCCTAGGAGGGAAAACAAGACAACTTAGTTAACTCCAATTCCTAAAGTCCCTGGTTTTTGGGCACAAGAACTTAAACAGCTGCAAAGATGCACTTTGATAATATAATTTAATCTGTGGACATTTCCACAGATTTCACCAATTTCCCCCCCAACTGAAGCTCTAACAGCTTGCTTCATAAAGACTCGTTCATGCTGCAGTATCTGTTAAGCGTCTACTACACACAAGGGCATTGTGTGCTAGATGGAAATAAAGATGACACAGACTTTGTCCTTATGAGGCTTTCAAGGAAACTGACCTTGAAACTAACCCCCTCCTTTTTAAGACAGTTTTAGTGAGATATAACTTACCATAAAATTCACCCTTTTTAAAGTATATGATTCAGTGGCTTTTAGTATATTCACAGATTGTGCAACCATCACTACTATCTAACTTGAGAACATTTTCATCACCCCAAAAAGAACCCCCATACTCATTAGCAGTTATTCCCCATTCTCCCTCCCTCCAGCACCGGCATCCCGACTTACTCTATGGATTTGCCTGTTCTGGACATTCCATATAAATGAAATCATACAACATCTAAGTCTTTTGTAATTGGTTTCTTTCACTTAGCATGATGTTTTCAGGGTTCATCCATGTTGTGCAATATAACAGTATTGTATGCCTTTTAGCTGCTGAGTAATATTCCATTTTACGATTACACCGTATTTTGCAACATTTGGATTGTTTCCACTTTTTGGCGATTATGAATAATGTTGCTACAACTATGTAGGAGTTTCTGTGCAGACCTGTCTTTATTTCTCTTGGGTCTATATGTAGGAGTAGAATTGCTGGGTCATATGCCAACTCTGTGCTAAACATTTTGAGGAGCTGCCAAACTGTTTTCCAAGTGTCTGAACCGTTTTACATTCCCACCAGCAGAGCTATCACTTATTTAGTGCTGATCAGTAATAGCACTATCCACAAACACTATCTCATTCAAACCTCATACATCTAAAAGGTTAAGTATTAATTCTCCTCCCCCATATTTCAGGGAAGGAACTGAAGGTTCTGAAAGGTTACAAACTTGCCTTTGTTGATTACCAGGTACCACCAGGGATTTGAACCTGAGGTGCCCGACTCTGAAGCTTTACAGGATGAACTATATATAGTGCAAACATTGAAGTGGCCAGTGACAAGACTGGAAAACCTGACATCATTATTTTAGGCTAAAGGGTTAAATTTTATCCTGTGAGTGAAGAGCCACTTACGATTTTTCAGCTTGGGAATATATACTATACTTGGTTTTAGGAGCAGAACTCATACAACAGTGTGGAAGATGACTCAGAGCGAAGAGACACAGGATAAGGACACCGCTAATGGCCAGCACAGCAGCCACACAGTTAAGGCAAAAATGAGGCCCTAAACTAGCATGGTCAGGACTGAAGGAGGTCACATCAAAACATACATGGGGCGTAAAACTGACATGACAGGATGAGACAAGAAATGTTCAAAGACAACCTCTAAGTTTCTGTGTGAGGGGCTAAGGATGGATACGGGCAGTGAACAGAGGAAGCAGGAATCTGGCTAGACTGAAGACTTACGGAGACCTGTTTTGAGCCTGGGGGAAATTCCAATGGTGATGACCCACAGGCAGTTAGAAATGGGTCTGGAACTAGCTTGCTAAAACAAGACTGGCAATTTGTTTGACAAAATTCAACAGTTCACAATGTAATTACTTCTGATTCTTCTTCGGGAAGATGACAATAGGTATGGAGTATTAGATCACAGTATCATTAGGTCAAAGTGGCTTGCATAATTTAATAAGCAAGTCAAGTCTTTTGGACTAGTTCAAGATCTTCTAGGAACAAACTTTCATTCATAGTGGTGCTTTAGTTCTACACAAAGATTTGCTTCTAAACTAATGACAAACTACTACTACTACAGAAGTATTTAACTCAAAAACTAAATGTCCATCGACAGATGAATGGATAAAGATGTGGTACATATAATACAATGGAATATTACTCAGCCATAAAAAGGAATGAAATTGGGTCATTTGTAGAAATGTGGCTGGACCTAGAGTCTGTCATACAAAGTGAAGTAAGTCAGAAAAACGAATATTGTATATTAACACATATATGTGAAATCTAGAAAAATAGTACAGACGAACCTATTTCCAGGGCAGGAATAGAGACGCAGACGTAGAGAATGGACGTGTGGACACAGTGGGGAAGGAGAGGGTGGGATGCAATGGGAGATTATGTTTGACATAAATACACTACCATGTGTAGAACAGATAGCTAGCGGGAACATGCAGTATAGCACAGGGAGCTCAGCTTGTTGCTCCGTGATGACCTAGATGGGTGGGATGGGGCAGGGGATGGGAGGGAGGTCCAAGAGGAAGGGGATATATGTATACATATAGCTGATTCACTTCGCTGTACAGGAGAAACTAACACAACATGGTAAAGCGATTACACTCCAATAAAAAAAAAAAACCCAAAAACTAACTTGTTTCATGCACATTAATTAAAAAATACAACCCTGTAAAACAGGGGTCCCCAACCCCCGGACCGACACTGGTCAGCAGCCTGTTAGGAACCGGGCCGCACAGCAGGAGGCGAGCGGCGGGCGAGCCAGCGAAGCTTCACCTGCCGCTCCCCATTGCTCGCATTACCGCCTGAACCATCCTCCCCCCACCACCCCCACCCCGTGGAAAAACTGTCTTCCACGAAACCGGTCCCTGGTGCCAAAAAGGCTGGGGACCGCTGCTGTAAAAGAAGAATTTGAAAACAAATGAGAATATTAATATTGTATCTTCCAAAGTACAATATCTCTATAGTAAGATATTCCAAGTGGTAATACCGTGTTCATGGAACCCACTTAACTTTGCTTGGATTTTGGGCAGGGGAATGGGTAAAATTCCTTTTTGGGGGCAAAGGTAAGAAAACCTGTTAAAGGAAACTAGGCATTGGAATCACATCAGTTGAAATCTTAAGGTTCTCTATACATTCTTTTTTCTATCCATTAGAAGTACACACACAAAACACATATTCCAAAAGAGCACCAATTTTCTTAACAAGTTTTTCAAATAGTATTTGACATAATAAAATATCATGATACCAAAGTCTATGAATGTAAGCATTAACTCTGCATTTCCCAAGCTAATCTGGCCATAAAAGCCCTTTACACATTAACACCTATTAACATCTTGCATAAGCAGTATTCTCACAGAAACACTTTGGGAAACATTGGCATAGAAGTCTGAACTCCTCAGTATACAAGATCCTCCTCGATCTGGTTGCTACTTACTTCATTAACCTCATCTCCTAGTCTACAAAATCTCTTTGCCCAAATGTCCAGCCACATTATCTTTCACCCAAGGACCAGGTGTAACTGGTTTTGCCTAAAAAATTATTTACTTCTCCTTCACCCAAGACTTAACTTGTCTTAACTTTCCCTTGCTTCCCAGTTCCAGTACACTGTATTATCAGGAGCCCAGTGTGACTTCTCTCTATCAAAAGGCCTGGCACACAGCAGGTGCTCAATAAATACTTGCTAAACAAAAGGGACTCTTAACACACTGCTGCTAGAAGAAAAAACATAATAAAAAAAGTTTTGATATTGTTGCTTTCTTTTCAGACATCTTGCAAATAACTACTGAACGAAAATACTCCTCATAATAGTATTCAAAGGCTATGATTGGATCCCAACCTATTTTTCTAGTCATTTTTCCCATGCTTTGCCTTAGTCATCCTATTCTCTTACTTGGGGGTGGGGAGAAAGGAAGGGAAGGTCCCTCTCTTCCTTTTCCTGTCTCCACCTGTGCTATGCACAGCAAGCCTCAAATGAGGTACTCCTAACCTGTGAAGCTACTCTGTGCTTTCACAATACTTTACATATATTGTATGATTCTTATTTCAATGTATTTAATTTCCCTTTCTAAACTGTGCATTCCTTTCACAGAGGTTCTTAACCTGAGATCTAAAGGAGTCATCCAGGGATAGAAGCAGCAGTCCTTGTACTTGAAAATACACACCTTTATTTTCACTAACCACAGACTGAAGTTCAGTATTTCCTTCAATCTTGAATGCAGGCAGTTAACAAGCAAGTTAGTATCAAGTATTATATTAGATCGTATTAGGTGACTGTTAATAATGGAAATCTCAAATATCTTCACATCATATTATAGTTGTTGCAGATATCTCAAAATATTATTTATGCTTGTCACTACTTCAAAATTCTTGTAGCTATCAGATCTGCTGCTAGAATTTGTTACTTAATATGTTAATAAAAAAGCAGCATTATTACTATACTGTATCTGTTTTTGTACTATTTTGATAACTATATTTCAATATAATTGGGTTTCCTTTGTAATTAATATATAATATATACTTGGGCTTCCTATGTGTTTTGGTTTATGCATTTAAAAACATTATTCTGAGGAAGGGGTCCGCAGGGTTTAGACTGCCAGAGGAGTACATGGTACAATAAAAGGGAAAGAATGCCTGATTTAAGGCAAAGAGTAGATCTTATTTGCCTTTCTTCATTCATAGCATATTGCAGGTACACAAGAATTGATGTATGCTCTCAAATTTGATTCTCTTCTTTTTAAAATATTTCCTTCTCTGGCCCCCTTTCTCTATTTTTTCAACATAGGAGTTCAAAACTTTATTGTAGGCTAATATCATATTCTAATTCTAAATTTTAAAATAAGATTATTTATAATTTCTGATTTTAGGTGAATGACCCCTATACCAAATACATCTCCCTAAACTATTTGAAGTCATGTGCTTCCTTGATTGCTCGATGTTTAATTGGCTGAAAGAAATGGAAATACTTATTTCTACAAATCTGTAGGTCACCTGGTTATAAACAAAGACAAATCTAATTTTAGAGAGAACTTAGAATTTAAAATCCAGAATACAATACTTTTCATATGCATCATCGGAGGTGGGGGGGGGTGGAAAGAGATAGGGGGGGATGTTTAACAGAGGTTCCACGAATTACAGAAGATAATGAAGGGTTTCAGAAGGCAAAATGGTAACGAGTCTTTTCTAACCTGTGACAGAATGGACATTGTATTAATCTGTAAATCAAGTATTAACAAAGATAACAAACTGGCAGAGACATTAAGAGCAGTAGGTCTGGAGTAAAAGTATTCCTGGATTTAAGTCTAACTCTGCCATTTATAAGCTGTGAGGGCCTGGGCATTTTTTATCTTGGTTTCCTCATCTGAAAACAGGAGGTATTAGAATCTCACAGCGTTATTCAGAGGATAAAACTAGATAATGCACACACAGACTAAGTACAATCCTAGCACATAACGCTCAACAATTTTGATAATATTAATCTGTATATATTACCTAAACAACATAGAAAGAGATAAGACATGACAAAGATGACAAAAAATGCTCTTGGAAAAGAATGCTATTTATATACACATACTTTGAAAATATGTACTCAATCAATTAGATTAAAAACTACTTTTTGCAATCTAAACACTCATACTGGAGTACATACCGGATCAACTTGCCATATGATAACTGTCGTATCTTTTGATCCTGTTGCTAGTTTAGTGCCATCGTTAGAGAATTTACAGAACCACACTTCATTACAATGCTCCGTAAGTATCTGCTGAGTATAACATGGGAATTGCCTCCTAAAACAAATAAGTCCACAAATAATTATTCTTTTAAAATAGATTAAGAGTAATAATAATGAAAAAGGTTAAACAACTGATGAAACTTCTTTGAAGACCAAAAACTTTCAAAATAAGATATGAATGCACTTGTAAATCCTAAGAATCACATTTATATTGGTTATATTGAAAAAGAAAATATTATAACATTAGTCAAGGCAATCTTAGGGGAAATCCGTAACCTAAAGTCTGCTTCAATTTACAATTTATCCTTTCCCCCCGCCCTCAAGATTAAAGAGAAGTTTTGGTCTGATTAAGTCAATTCATATAAATACAAATTAACAATCAGGGCTTCATGTTTGTCTGTATAAGTGGGCTGGCATCAGGTTGTTCTAGAAGAAATAATGTACATTTTCATTTATATAAAAGCAACTTGGCATAACAAACAGCACAGGCACTGTAGCCAGACAATTTTGGGTCACAGGCTTTAGTATCTTTGCCAAGTCATTTAACTCCTCTGAGTCTCAGTTCTCTCATCTATAAAATGAGATGAATATATACCTAACGAGGTTTTTAGGGTTCCTGTAAGGATGAGAAACACATCTGAAATTGCTGGAATGTAACAGCTATTCAAAAGTGATTACTAGTATTATTTTGGGGACAGCACAGGAGAAGTGCAATACATGGTAGAGGCTGTAGTGGTCAAGAGTAACGCCTTAAGAATGGGAGCAGTAGAGTCTGAGAGCCTTAGGTTCAAATCCTGGCCACTTACCAGCTGTGATTCTGGGAAACTTATTTAATCTCTCTAAATCTCAATTTTTCCAGCCATAAAATAAAGACAGACAAGGGTACTTGTGTTATAGAATTCCTTTTACAAGGATGAGATAATGAATGTAAAGCGTTTAGACTGAGTCTGACGCTTAGCCAGTACTTTGTAAGTTGCAGTTTTTATACATTAAGGGTAAAGAATTCTATGTTAACTTTCCTAAGTGAAAGACGACAATGTTATCCTAAGAATGACTATTCTCATTAAGCACTCACTTTTAAAAACCATTCTATCCTTTACATCAGGACTGTCCAATAGAGCTTTCTGTGATAATACCAATGTTATATAACTGTACTGTCCAATCTGATAACCCTACCTGTATGTGGCTACTGAGCACTTGAAAGGTGGCTAGCACACTTGAGGAACTTAGATTTTTTTCATTTAATTTTAATTTGAATGACTTTTACTTTACATTTAAATGGCTACATGTAATTAATGGCTACTGTTGGGACAGTACAGATCTGTATTGTAAAAAAGTTACTTAAACATTAATGGGTAAACTTTTAAGTCTGTTTTAAAAAATGGTCTTCTCTATTTTTTTCCCCCAACCAATCTATAATTTAAAAACATATTCTGTCAATTCACCAGCCTGATCGGCAATATGTATTTAAAAGCAGATTAAGTTAACGTTCTTTATCTGGCACACACGGTAATGTACCTTAGCAGTTGGCTACTTGGAGACTGCTTTAAACTTTTAGACTTTCTAACTATAAATTGCTTTAATATTAAAATATTAGCCTATATCTGAACTGAAACATAGTCAATTCCAGTTTACATTTATTAAGCACCTACTAGATGCCAAGGACTGCGCTACATCCTTTACATACAGTAGTGTTAATTCTCAAAACTCCCTTGCAAGGTAAGTAATAGCCCCATTTTCAGGAGGCTCAAGGAGAGCAAGTAACTTAACAGATATCAAACTGATAAATAACTGAACTAGGATTTAAACCTATGGCTGACTCCAGGGTCAGTTTTCTTTCCAAATATCATTTTTCGTATCATATTTTTCAAGACACTGCTGGATAAAATTTCAATCAAATAAGTACTTCTAAATCAAAAATGATTTTTCCCCCTCCTATGGGTAATAGTCAATATTTATTCAGTGAGAAACACTTTATATCTAGGCATAAAATACACAATAATTCAAATGGCTAAAGTTGATCATGAATGAAGATATATCTAAAATCAGAGCAGCAAAATGTCCTTAAGGAAGGAATGATTCATAATCAGAATTACAGGGTGCACGGCAGCCAGATTACTGACCGTCAGTTGTATCTGAATGTCAAGGCGGTATTTAAATTGTCATTATTTTATTATTACTTAAATAATCTTTTAAAAAGACTAATTAACAACCCCTAGTTTATTAAAAGGCTAATTTTAGAGTATATAAAGTGATAGAGTTTACATGTCTTTGTTTTCAAGTAAATTTAAAATTTTAAGATTTGTTAAAACTATCAGTACCTTCCCAAATCAAACTGAAAAAAAAGTAGCATTTTAATCAAGCTAAACTGTAACATTTTATAAATCTTAACACTATAAATATTTTATGATCCTTTACTAAAAAATAATACTTATAAGCAGCTATCTGTGGAAACATTCTTCCACTGTTTGCTGGTGGAAAAAACCCCACAGAATTATTTAACAAGAAAATTCCTGTTCCTTACTGATCAAATTTCACCAAAAATATGTATGCATGAATTGTGAAAAATATAAATAATATACAATCTAATGAAATTTCTTCAGTGCTGATCAAGATAAAAAAAAAGTTACAGTTCACATTTTCATAATCAATTCTTTATTCCCCAGAGATTAAAGAAGGCTGGTATTTAGATTTAAATGCTAAGATTTAATTCCGAAAATACAGTTTTCTAGTTTCAGTGCTAAAATGTAGTTTCTAAAAGGGCGTAAAACAAACAATAAAAAATATCAACTTTAATTTTAAGACTTTCAGATGAGTCAGGAACACCAGCAATTACATAAAATTTAGGTTCTATTTTCCCAGTTCATCAATAAAGGGCACAACTCACTCTAAAGACTATATATATACTGACTTAGATGTCAGGCACTATCTCCCCACTTAGTGTCTCCCCAGAGTGAAAAGTCAAGGCTGACTCCTTGGAGAAACTGGGTAGATGGAAGCCTTTCACTGAGAGAGAGAATTCAATAGGAAAAACAGACTTTGCAGGGATAGGTGAGAGGAGAGGGAAATTCTTGTTTGAGATGTTGCACTTACGGTGCTTGAGTAATATCCGCATTGTTGTATTAAGGTCTAAGGCTTAGGAGATAGTTCTGTAGCTCTAGCCCAGACCTAGGGGTCATTAGGATCATGTAAGCATAACCTAAACAGGAAGAGTAGGGTGAGAAAAGAAACACAGTTCTGGAACACAAACTTATTAAAGGGACAGGGAAAGAGGAGGAGCCTGAGGAGTAGCCAGGAGTAAAACCGAGTCTGGAACGTTTTGGAAGTCAAAGGAAAAGCTTCAAGGCAGAGCAGTCAAATGCTATAGAAATGCTAAGATGTAGGTTGGAAAGTAGCCATTGGATTTAATAAAGATGTTGTTCTTTACCAACATCAGGAACAGTTCTGGTGCTGTGTTGGCTGCATAAACCCTAATACTACAGAAATCTGAAGGGTGAAGAATTAGTAAGGAAGGCAACTATTTTAAGAAGTTAGCTCTACGGAGGCGGCAGGGGGGCGTGGGCAGTAATAACCAGGAAGAGCACAGAATCAAAGTTTTGTTTTGTTTTTAGAAGACTATAGGGAAGACCTTCCAATCATCAATGGTTATTTCTGAGGAGCAAGAACTCTTTCATTCCTATGTAAAACTTCAGAGTGCTTTCTATGCAGGTTTATAGGAGTTTGATCCCTGATCTGAGGGTTGGAAAAAGTCAGACTAAATACTGTCCATCATTTACTTTCACAGGTACTGGTATAGAAATTAAAGCACTTAAGAAAAATGTAGGTCATGTGCTCATAACATTGCAGTTTCCAAACAGGAAGGCAAGCTCTCAACTTACTGACACCTCTTGAACCATGAAGTCTACCATATATACCTTTCAATGTATTCCACCAGCAATAAATTCATGAACCAAAAAAAATTCGGGTTCACAATCGCCTTAATTTTAACATTAATCTCAAATTCCCTAAAGGAGCTGTCAAATATGAAACCAGATAGCCTTTTAATCTATTATCTCCTCCTACCTCTATTCAACTTAAATGAAAAGACTTAAAAATTCTCATAAGCAAATCAAAGAACAATGTTAAAGAATAACAAGGGATAAAGGAAAAAAGATCTCTAATCACTTTCTTTAAGTGCACCAAAGTAATTATCCAACACTTTAAGATAACTAAGACTTAAGTAATTTATGGCCAATAGTTCAATTATTACTATTTTTTAAATTGCAATGGGGGAGGGTGAAGTGAGAATTCAACTACATTTGAAAGTAGTTTATGCCCAAGTAAAAGATGATCTTAAATCGTAGTGCATATATGCACACATATATGAGTTTTATGGTTATTCAGAAATTCCTTGTTTTTCCAAAGCTCTCATACTTATACACTTTTGTTCTTCCTATGCATGTTATTTTCAGTAGTTCAGTTATTTAGAGTAGTTCTCTGAGGATATTTGACAAAAGAAACTGAGCATGTGCACTGCAGCTGTTATGTCTGGTTCACCAGACCCAAATAATTTTCTTCCTGGAGTTTGAAAGATTTCACAATTTGTTTTTCAGTATCTTAAAAATTAAAGCTCTGCTGAAATTTGGAGATCATTGTTCAAATAGTAGGGACTTTTTTACGCAAAACACTCCTAACATCGAAAGTGAAGCCCAAATTCTTCAAAGTTAAATTATGTAGATGGGTAGGTATGATAACAAAACCCAAGCCAGAAAGTTAATACCTGTTGCTCTAAACATTTCTAGTTGAAAGGTCACTTTCAACTAAAAAGCAGAACTTTCATTATGAAAAAAGTATTTCCATGACCTTTACAAGCAGAAAATAATTTGGGCCATAGTTAAAACAGCCATAATGTCCAGGAAAAGAAAAAAAATCACTAAGTGATCTCTGGCATCCAAGGACAGTAAACACTTCAATCACTGGCATTCTTATACAATATCACTTACAAACCCTTAAAAAAATGGCCAGATACAGAAAATGTCCAACCAAACCCACAGGCAAATAAAGGCAAAACAGGCTTTCCAGCTTCAGTTCTCAAGGACTGGTTTCCTATATAAACATATACAAATTTCTCTTAATTGTCAACTTCTAGAGTTCTAGCTGTACTTGTGAATGCTAAAGCAAACATGAATTGTTTTATGGTGACAGGATAAAACTCTAAAAAACCATTTTAATAAAGTTCATAAGTGAGACCATAAAAGGTTAGCCTACTTTAGAATGTAAGAAGTTTTTCTCTTACCTACTACAAACGTGATCTATAAGCAGAGACACAGAATCTAGATTATTATCAAGTTTCGTATTGTGATATAGGCACCGATCCCTTTGTAGTTCCACCGCCTGCCGCAGGAGAGTCTGTAAACGCCGTGGAGGAAGCATCACTGATGGTGGTAAATAGGCTTTAATAGAAGATATTTTTAAAAAGAGAAATAAAAATTAAAATTAAATAAACAAAAGTTTACTTTTATTTAGGACATCTGACTCATCTTCTGCTGTACTTGCCCTTACTGTAATAATATCGTGTCCTTTAAATAGAGCAGTTCTGGGTGATATAACATGTAAGCTTCACGAGTATCTGTCAGCACCTACAGCTAGGCTGCCACTAGAATGGAATACACTTGGGCAGGAGGGCTTTAATTTGCATGTGGATTTCCTAGAACAACAAAACCCAACAACAACAACAACAACAACAACAACTACTACTCAGCAAAAAATACAAGGGCAGTGATGACAAAAAGAAAACCTAGAGATAACTGTGTCCCACAGGGAGACGAAGCATCACTGCAAGTGTAGGAAAAATACCCACTTAACAAAGAGTGGGCCAAAATGTTGGAACAAGTCAAGTTCCAGGTCCCACCAAATTGCTTCTAATGCCAAGGATACTGTGAAAATTCAGGGAATATAACTGCAGTTTTGATTATAGATACCAATCTATTCCAATCCTTCAAGGCTTACACCTCCACAACCACATGGTCTTCCGATTCTTAGGATCTCCACTCCCACCTCAACATGAAAACACAGAATATGGTCTAACCAGAGAGGGAAAGAGGGTCTTTTATTATAAAGATGTGGCAAAAATGAAACCCCTACTCTAATTTGGAAGTTATATAAAATATTTGGAGGGAGGGTAAAACATTTTACCTAAAGAAATCTGTGCCTTACTGTTGAAATCAACAAAAAACAGGCATACCTCGGAGGTACTGTGGGTTCAGTTCTAGACCACCGCAATAAAGGGAACATCACAACAAAGCGAGTCACAAAAAGTTTTTTGGTTTCCCAGTGCATATAAAAGCTGTGTTTACACTACATTGTAGTGTGTTAAGTGTGCAACAGCATTATGTCTAAAAAAATGTACAAGCCTTAATTAAAAAATACTTTATTGCTAAAAAATGCTAACCATCATTTGACAACTCAGGGTTGCCACAAACCTTTAATTTGTAAAAACTGCAGTTATCTGCGAAGCGCAATAAAGTGAAGAGCAATAAAACGAGGTCTCCCTCTATCTAAAACACTTGTGGCTTAAAGCTGTGGTTTACATGTTTTTTTCTCTAACCACAGCACTTCTCCCCCAAACAGAATCTTAAGTGGAGCATCACTGCATAAAAGCAATGAAAGGAGACTTGCTCTGGGACCAGCATCCTGTCACTGACTCCTGAAGTTAAGCTTCTTAGACTCCATGGCGGAATTTGAAGTCTCTGGTTCAAAGGGCCTCTTACACTGACATATATACACTACCAAATGTAAACTAGACAGCTAGTGGGAAGCAGCCGCATAGCACAGGGAGATCAGCTCGGTGCTTTGTGACCACCTAGAGGGGTGGGATAGGGAGGGTGGGAGGGAGACGCAAGAGAGAGGGGATATGGGGATATAAGTATACGTATAGCTGATTCACTTTGTTATAAAGCAGAAACTAACATAACAATGTAAAGCAATTATACTCCAATAAAGATGTTTAAAAAAAAAATAAAGACTTATCAAAAAAATAAATAAATAAAGGGCCTCTTAATGGATTCCCCCTCACTCCTCTTACATAACCACTTGATAAGAGTATGTCTAGACACAAGTCTTCCTAACTGATTTGTAATATCATTTCTAAGAGAAAATACAGAAACATCAAAAATTAAGACTCTTACTCTGAAGTTTGTCCAACAGTTTGGATCGTGAAGCTGTTCCTTTGCCTTCCCATTCCGCTTTTGCACGTAGGTCTTCTGCATGGCTACACATCAGATACCTAAAAATATGACAAGAGAAAGCACCAAATATCAAACCCTCTTCTCTGGATAAGACATAATTGAAAAATACTGATTATACTTTGGATATCTAGTTCTTACTAAGAAATATAAATCAAGAAGAAATTTCTACAGTGGACCCAATTCATTAATACAACCTGGCACCTGAATATAACAATAATAGAATAGTAGATAATATTATCGTTATGCTATCTATTAATAGAATGCATCTTTATATTTACTGTTATGATTCATTATACATATGTAGCTCTTATTGGGTGCCAGGCTCTGTTCTTAACTAAGCGCTCAACATATATTAGTTCATTTTATGTTCATAACAATCCTGTATGAAGTAAACACTATTATTCTATTTTTATAAATGAGGAAACCAAGACACAGAAAGCTTAAGTAACTGGCTTAGGGTTAAGCAGCAAAGCAGAAAATGAACCCAGGCATTGCAGCTGCAGAACTTGCTCTTAACCAGTATGCTAACCTAACTGCTCCTCAATAAACAAAATGAAACTCAAAAAAAAAAACCCTTCAAAGATATTCATACTCAGTTAACTAAACAAAAACAACATACCTTCAAAAGTTTTTCATAAATGCCACTCAAGAAATGGTATAATTGGATAATCATCCTTGTGTCATCTTGTGAAAGGTACTGAGATCCCAAAGCAGAACATTTGGGAACTGTTTTATTACTCACTCTATGTGCCGAAGGAGGCATAAATGCTAAATTCATGGATTCTGGAGAATACATGAGGGCCCCCTGCTGGAAGTGTGACCCTGACCTGGTTCTGGCTCTTCTCAGAAGAACAGGCTTTAAAAGTAAAAGAAGTGAAAGAATTATTCAAACCTGGAGATTAGACCTGGCAAGTAACTCTCCTGCTATTTCGCCTGGTACTCTGGTCTCAGACAATCTGTTCTTCTCATTTGTAAAAAGGGTATTAAGTAGGGTAGTGAGGATTAAATAAGATGGAGTATATGAAGTACTTGGTCTACTACTTGGTATATAGGTGGAGATTGATAAATGATCATGTAAGTATCAGAAACCTCTCAGTTAACTTTAGTATCACCACCTCCTTTTCTTAATTGCATATTGCATTTTGCATATTACATTTAGCATCTAAATAATTTAATAGCCTCTTACCCAACAGCAGAACTACTTGTTCTCTTGCTATTTACTAAATAAATAGTGCCTTAGCTGATGAGAACTTACTTTTTAATAGTATAAGTAATTACACTCACAAAACCCTATAAAAGAAGTTGGACAACGCAAAAATTTGGCTTCTAAAATAACTTTTGAGGAGTTATTATCAATTTTACGAAAAATTGTTTACTTTTAGAATTTTGCAAAAGTTACCCATGGTTGCTCTGCTCCCTTTTGAAAATACACATTACACCCTAAGGTTTCAAACGCGTGTCTGTTTATGGGAAGTCATGTGGTATAACTCAAAGGACACTGGACTAAGAGGAAGAAACCACGTCAATTCGACACCTTGTCATCTCTGGGCCATTTCCTTACGTGAACAATACTTGTCACAGTTAAAAGATAAAAATACAAGGATGAGGCTTACGTGTTTTGTTGGAAGACGTGGGTAGAAGGTCTCCCCATTTACTAAGATGAGGAAAACGAGAGGAGGAGCAGGTCTGTGCGGGTTGAGTGGGGGGAGGGATAATGGGAATTCAGCATTTTTGTTCTCAACACGTAACTTTGAGATACTGTTTAGACATCCAAATGGAGACTGTCAAGTAGGCTATCAGGTATATACACTGGGAGTTCAGATGAGAGGGTAAGTTTAAGAGCCACTGGCATGTAGGTGGTATGTGAAGGCATAGTATAGAATGAGATCACCTAGGAAGCATGTGTAAACAGAGAAGAGAGGGAGGTCCAAAACCAAGGGTTTGGGCACTCTAACATTTAAGGGATCGACACGAGGATAAAATGAGATTGTGTCTATGAAATGCTTAGCAAGGACCTGGTACATGACAAGTATATGTTTAAAAAAAAGGTCTGTATGCATCAACACTAGAAACTTTATTGCTTATTGTTTTTTTAATAGAAGATTATGCTACAGGGCTTTTATAGAAGATCATGAAATGGCATTTCACTGTTAATACATATTTCTTCTCCCTTCACCCACTTAAGCATCTCTCTATTCCAATATGGAAAGCTTCCTAGGATGACAAAAATAGTTTGTACACACATAAGTGAAATTACCCAGACAAATATTACCCAAGAATTTAGCAATACTCACATCTTGGGAAAATATTAAAAGAAATGCAACTTTGGAATGGTAACCTTGATAAAAATAGCTCCTTCCTCAACCTGGACCAGAGCACTGAGCTTTCTTACCCACTAAGAACATGAATGCGCTCTGTGTTGTATTTCAGGGGCGTCAATTCACAGCGCAGGACTTGAAGTGCCTCCAGGACCTTGCCATCCTCCAGGTACTCCAGGTACTTCTGCTGCAGCAGCAAGAACTTCATCCTCTGACATGACAGAAAGCAGCAGTCAGGGGAAAAAAGTTGATGGAAGTTTCAGAAAATGTTTGTGCCTAAACAGAACAGTAGAAACCATTCTACTATGCCCTTTAAAAGTAATTTTTATAAAGCTTTAAAAAGACTCAAAATATTTTGATTTAATAGGGTCACAGCAGATTAAATGTGACCCTATTGCTCCATTTCACATATTCATAAAAGTCTGCTTTGAACAAATAATCTCAAATTAGAAAAGATCATTAGTGACCAAGGCATCAACATGGGAGAAAATTAATTCTACCCTCAAAACATTCACCTAGAATTTTACTTCTTGTGTGAAAAGTTAGAACTATTCCAAGTATTCTAAATTTGCTTTTTAAAAAGTCTGACTTCTATAATGGCTGTTGGGGGGTTTCATGCAACAAGTTTTAAAAAGACAGCAGAAAAACCAGTTAATGGAGGAATTACTTAAAAGCCACAATGTGAAAGAAGGACTAAGTAGACCAGAAAGCAGAACTGGAGCCACTGGGTCAGAGTTACAAAGTGTCATATTTTGGCTTATCAAAGGTAAGAAGAGCTGTCCAGCAACTGGATTAGAGGCTGGTGTGCAAAGTACTGAGTTTCCTATGACTGAAGTGGACAAGCATGAGCTTGATGGACTCACTGTCTCTAGGTGGCAATAAAGGGATGCCACAGAAGGTTGAACAATCGAAGGCTGAATTCAGAGGTCTTTGTGTATTGGTAACTATCTGATCACTGATGCATTTCACTATGAAGCACAATTATTATCAACTCTTTTCCCCCAAAAGGACAAACCATTTCCAGCTTATTGTGAAGACCTTTCACATTTAGTTTTTTTCTGAAATGTGTTTAGCTTTAATACTTTTAATGTTCCTTTACTCTGTTACTTTACTTTTGACTTGAAAGTGATCATCACGGTTTTAGCAGCTTTTTGCTAGACAAAAGAGCTTTTACGAATATTAAGCCTGCAATTTCTTTTAAACCTTAAACCTAATTAAAGACCACTGCTTGGAGGGACTCATTTATCAAATCTGCTACTTGTAGCGCTTGAGCAAGTCAACTGATGCAGGTAGAAAATTTAGTAGACAGGAAATGTTAATCATACTTAGAGATTCCAAGGAACATAGAGGTAAAGATTTCAAATCCATTTAAAAGAAAACCCCAAATGACAGCCTTTTCTTCTTCATTAAGGTGCTTACTTTAAAAGACATTAAAAATAAACCGCTGTCAAAAATGGTGTGGAGAAATTATTGTTTATTCACAAAATTAAGAGTATAACGAATTGCTCTGTAAGATTTTCTTTTAGGGAGTATTGGGAAGGCAGGCATAACCTACAAGCTTATAAAAATGGTTTCTAGAGAAAGTAAACCAAACAAACCCTCCCATGTAAGTTAGGCATACATTTAAATACATCTTTTACAAGATACATTGCTTATGTTTGGTAATAATCTAATCTTAAATCGATAGCTAAAGAATAGAAAAAATTTCAAACTATGAGGTAAGCTCCTATAACTCTAGAAAAATTACACTTACCAAATTTTACACGTAAAGTTAGATTTACTAATGAATGTTTTGGAAATAGGTTACCGAGATGCCCTGAAAACACGTTAACTGCACGTGTAACCTAACGTTAACCTCTAGATGTCAAATAAAAAAATACTTTAAAGTCCATCAGGTGACAAAAACCAAAAACAAAAGACTAAATAGAACAAAATCTAAAAATCAAACATTCAAAGTTATTATGGATATTCTCACACCATATTATCTTCTGAAAAAACTTCCAACTCTTTATGAAATGAAAAGTTCATATACTTCCATTTATCAATATAATGTTAAGAGTTTCACTTTACCTAGGATTTTTGAATCAAACTTGAGTATCATTTAGTTGCAGAATTTTTTTGTTTAAATGCCATTGGAAGCACGTGTATTTAATTTCTTCACTGAATTTTCTTAATAATTGGGAATCTGGGGGAAAATTCTGTCTGTTTTAATTCAGGGCAAGTCTTAACTTTGGGGGTATCAATCATTAAGTCCTATGCACGCCCCCTTCCCCATTCCAATGTGTGTAGGGACAGTGCCCCAGTTGCTATTTCCTATTTCCCCCTTACTTTCCCATCAAGATCCTACTAGAACATGTTACTCTCTTTCTATGGAGCAGAGGCAGGGCAGGAGAGAAGAGGAAGGCAGAGTAAAACTTTGAGAGAAGCCAATATACACACATATTTCTGTATATACAGGGAATGCTATAAAAGCAGCGCAAGAACATTTCCCTATGAGTCATTTTATCCAGATTAAGACAAAGAATACCCTCAAACAGATACCAATTCCTGGTAGTGTGCATGGCAACTAATAAGCTACTGGCCAAGAATAGCTAGAGATTTGGTTGAGAAACTGTTTATTCTCCTAAAAATCAGTTCAATTCAAGTATTTGACACATATGATAAAGATGGAGAAAGTAAAGCTATATTTTACTTCCCCAAATTTAAAGCACAAAAATGTAAATACAGTTTCAAGAAAATGAACATCTGTCACAAAAGATGTTAATTATGTACTGAAAAAATTTAAAGAATCAGGCAAAACTGAAGTTTGCTGAGGTGGGGACAGGGCTTTACTATGGTTTTTTTTAAAAGATCATGAGCTTCTTAAATGAAGAAAAAAAGAAAACAGGTTGAGATAATAAACTCTCCTTGGTATCTTTCCCCAACTCCTAACTAGACCTCTGTAAGAGATTATTCCTGATCTCTGATAATTCTTCAGCATCTTTGGGCCTAGCACTAATTTTTTCTCTTTTACCATCTGATAAAAACTTGAAACTGGTAAGTGACTAGGTAGGGTAGTTTGAAAGACAGTGCACGTGGTAAATCCAGCTGTTGTCCCCCATCACCCTACCCAGTATTTGGATTTACTGTTTCCTCCCATATAATTATACTGAACTCAATGTAAAGCTCTGAAACTCAGAAAGTTATGATACACAGGAAGTCTGGTTATCAAGGGCAGTTAGCTCCTAGCTAACTTAGCAGTGGTTCTGACTAACTCTGAGATAAGGTTATAACCAAGTTATATCAATTAAATCATGACTCAGAGGAAAGGGGAAATGAGTTATATTTAAACCATGGCTTTCAAAACTCCTCCCTATTTAAAATATACTAGTAAATTTTTGTAGATCAAGTTAATATTTGAACACTTTTGTTAAGCATGTTTCTATTCTATTAAAATAAGAATCAAACATTTTTAGACATATAAAAGTTTTGTTATTGATCTCCAATACCCACCCAAATTCCCCAGACATGGCTAAGAATATCTGAACCCAAACTAAAATATGTTGATTCATAAGCTCAGCTTCCAGAAACTCCAGAAAAAATTCTGCTATTCCTAGTATCATTTTGACTAGAAACCATTTAAAAATATGGGGGTTGAAGGGGGGGAGTGGATTGGGTCAATAGAAACATTCAGGTTTAAAAAAGAAAATAACAATTTTAGTCTAGACTAAGTTATCAAATGTGTCTGGGCATACAATTAAAATAATTATGGTAAACAAAAGCCAAATAGTTTTCTTCTAAGGTATTATTACAAATTTACGCTTACATTAGATTATCTTCTGGAGATGGAGTGGGGGAGAGGAGTAAATCTAAACACAATTAGGTGAAAAAATGCTGACCTGAATCTTTAAAAGCAATTGATTCATTAATGTTTAAAGTGAGATAAAGTTGGAACCCCTTTCTGTGTATAAATACCTAAACAGTTTGATGGTGTGAGGCTCAGCCAGAGATTTAATCTTCATCTCTTATAAGATCCTAGAATGTTTTACATACTGAACAGGCTGTAAAAAGAAAGGATTCCTCCTTATTATCTACAACTACCTCTATTCAGTTTACATGTTGCTTCTAATGACGATTTCTAATGAGATAGTTATAATCTAAATCCAATACAGAAGTCTCAAGTTACTATAAACAAATAAGAAAAAAAGTGTGCCTAATTAATAATTTTTACTGCTAAATTACAGATATAATTTGGATGAAGCTTAAAAAAGGATAATGATCCTCCAAGAAATCACACACTTACTTTAAAATAGTCCACGGGCAACTTCTCTACTGTCACCATATAAGCAGTGTTAACTTGTCCAGTGGGAAAGGAAACCCAATTCTTATTTTGGCTTTGTAATTGTCTTTATATTAGGGTCACCTTCCATTCTGTCAGGGCTAACAATTTACGAAAAACTGCCCAATAAAAATTTACTTAGGTATTGTTTTTTTTTTTAAAAAACCCGAAACATATGGATTGGGGAAAATTTAATTACTAGAAAATTTGCAATCCTTTTGAATATAGATGTTTAACTTCTGTGTTTTCATTTTAAAAATTTACCATGGAATTGATTATTCCATGAGTTACTATTGAATCAGATGCCTGATAGTAAGTTATAAATTTTAGTATTTTAAGTATTTACGGAAAAAAAAAACCCACAAAACACTAGAGCGTCAATTTAACTGAATCCATATTTGTTCATATTGGTTGCTCCTTTAATTCACCTGAAGTCCATTCTCTAGGATATTTTTGTAAACAATTATATTAAGAATTTAAAAACTCTTGTAATTAAGATTTTTTTTAAAAAAACCCCAAAACAGAAACAGGAGAGTCTATTAGGTCTATAGACAAAGGCAGAAAGATTAATGTTTGACCCAATTAAAAAAAAAATCAAAATGTAACAGGCATTTACTAATATTTAACAAACAGCTGATTTCCCTACTTCACTTCCTATTTGCCTTCTTTGCCTCCCCCACCAGACAGGAAACTGCTTTTGACAACAAATGAATCAGCTAGAAGTTAAAAAGCCAGCAGCCAGCAGCTGATTCTTCATGGTTTCCAATCACAAGGACTTAGGAAAAACTCATCCCCTCCTCTCCCTCACCAACATCTACTGAAGAATTAAAGCCTATTAGTAAAAAGATTCATTAAGATTTATGAAAGAGGCTAACAGATTAAACAACTAAACTGATCTTGTCAGGAAATAAGGCCAGTAAGCAGAGCCCAATGGTCAAATTTGCATACTAAACCTCCACCAGAGTGATATCTATTACACAAACTTGGACACTGTCAATTCACACAACTGGAATGCAAGAATGGAAAACGGTGAGCACACCAATGGAGCTGGTTTGAATTAACTACAATTCCCAAAGATTTGTTTTAAAAAAAGATAATTAATGTGTCAGCTACTTAAGGCTATATGGATATATATACGCCCAAACATGTTTTCTTTACCAGCACATTCAGTATTTTAAATAATAAAAGTATACTTTATTCCTGATTCTATAAATATTAAACTCCTATTAATAGTACCAAAAGCATAAAGATCTTTCAACATAATTTAGCAAAAGCTTAATTTATAAACTCAAAGGTTCAAAGGACACATTTACTAAACATGATTTTAAAAATATAAAACTCAAACTTTAAAACATCAACACTCATCTTAGTTTACAAATTTAATTATTTGAAAGTTAAGGCCTTATCTTTTATAAGAGGCAGAAGCCTAGAGTTATCAATAACCTACTAAAATAAGCATAAATGTGAAACTAAGAACAAAAGTGTATTTACCACAATTATTCCCAACAACGTTTGAGAGATTTCAAGTGCGCCTCTTACCACAATAGCATGAGGAGAATGCACTAAAGGCTTTAGTTCATTCAGGTCATTTTCTGCCTGCAAAAATTGGTATAAGAGAAAAACAGAAATGTCACAAAATGCACATCAAATATACAATTTCAGCAGCAGTTACACAGCTCTATATGCCCTACTTTACCTTATCCCAGTCTCCTTCCATGACATGATTTCGGAATTTGGTAGCAGAAGGATGTTCTAAACGACATCCTGACTCTTGCATGAGGAGATCAACAGTCTGGCTGCAGGAGAGATACAGTGTAAAAAAGACCTGACCAACTTTAGGGTTTACTCTTCCAAATAAACTACTGTCTATGACAACAGTTGCAAAAGTTCTTAAGCTAACCTCATGATGAAGGAAAAAGAAATAGATAGCTTTGATGTGCTTGGCTAAACAAACTTGATTTTTAAACTGCCACCTAGGTTTACATCTAGTCAAGTCAAAAACGTTCTTGAAACCAGAATCAAAATAAATTCTTCCTCCTTTTGCATTTAATGCCTTTAATGAAGTATAAAATTTCTAAAAATGTGTTCTAACCAACCGGTTAAAAAAAGTGAAAAACCATGATCTACAAACTAACCACGTTACTACATTTGGAAAGATAAAAACTGTTAGTTACATACAAGGTGATGGAGATGACCTGTATTAGGGAAGAGCCTTACATTCAGATATTATGTTTGCAAAGAAATTCTAATAGGTCAATCTTTAAAATTGAAATAAATCCAGCATCAAAAAATCATTCGCTTTCTCTCTATACTAAAAATAGCAAATTTACTATGGTGTAGGTTCCAAACAGTCACGAGTTATTTCCTCCTGCTGCTGTCAGCTTGCTTCTTGTCTCAGTAATATGTTCTGTTAGCATTTAGGAAATGCTTTTCCTTAGGGAACAAAGTGAAATCTTCCTTCGATATATTTCTTTCAGAGCTTAAACGATTCACCACATGTGGTTTCTTCCATCAGATATTTTGATATCTAAGAATCTTTATCAGTCTTACATATTTGTGTATGTTTCAATGCTTTCTTATTCAGCTCCATTTATTTTTCAGCAAAAACAGTGCAATAATCTGCCTGAGAATCAAAATACTTATGTCACTTTTAAAAAGTGCTCTTTCTCCCTCTCCCCAGAACAAATCTATAAATCCAAAAAATACTAAGAGCTTATTTTAATCTATGCTTTGAAGCTGGACACTGACTGTTGCATGTTGTTCTCTAGTCTTCTCCTCTCTGGTTCTGCTTCATCCTCCATCAAGCTCCACGGCACTCCCACCAACCCTACTTTCCACCCCCCTTGGTTTTCCTTTGTGTGTATACTAAACGGGGGTTTGGGGCCAAGGTCGTCTACCTTCACCCTACTTTAGGTACACAAGGTCATCTAAATTGTATTTGAAAATAAATGATTCACCAGATCAGATGTCCCTTTTTCAGAGGCAGTCGCCTTCTTGGTATTACAGTGGGATTTCAGACAAGTTAGTGGCAGGCCTCTTGTACACACACAAGGGCCTTTAAATGACATCAACATGGTAACTTACTCCATTATTCCCATCAGGTTTATTCAGCAGCCTCCTTCCAAATTATCCCAGCCCCTCAGTTCCCATAAACACTTGTAAGTGATTGTCTTTCCTGATTGGTAGTTTGCCTGGGTTGTCTGTCATGGCTGGGGGCGGGGGGGGGGGAGGTGTCCCACAAAGATGCCTCTGAGGTACCCTTGAAAAACAAATCCTCCAAGGTTCATTATTTCCACCAGCTCTAATCCACCCCTCCCCCAACACACACAGAGACACACTCCCGCATCTGTCTTTATTGACAGACAATTACGCTCTGAAGGTGTATGGGGAGGGGTGACTCTTTTGGTTTCTACGCCCCCTGCCCAACCCCCAACCACACAATTTGTCAGACTGATTGATTTCCCCTTATTTCGCTGCAGGTCGGCTCCTCCTCCCCGGTCAGCCTGTCTGAGCTGCGTCCTCCTGTGTCCTGGGCCCAGCAGTAATTCTCTCTTTGCCTGAGCTCTTTCCAGCCACCCCCCGCCCTCCCCTCCCGCCAGCTTCCGTCCCTCGGTCCGTCCACACCAGCTGCCTGGAAGGGATACTTACTTGAGCCCTAAGCCATTCAAGTGCTGTCCTATTAGCCTAATGACATCCTCATCTGACTGGGAGAGCCGCTTCTTCTTCTTGAGGCTGCTGCCCAGTTCTGGGGTGGCCAAGGAAGAGGAGGCGGCGGTGGTGGCGGAGGCAGCTGCAACGGTGGCGGAGGCTGCGGCGGCGGCCCCGCCGGAGACCCCGTTATTGACATTCAGGCTGTTGCTATTGTTGCTGGCGGCGGAGGGGGCGGAAGGCAGGAGCCCATTGGCGTGGGCCAGGTCCCCCGCGGACGACGACGACGAAGGGGACGACTCCCCGTTCTGGGCCGACAGGCAGGCGAGTTCCTGGGTCTGTCCCTGGCCCCCGCCGCCCCCTCCTCCTCCACCGCCGCCGCCGCCGCCTCCTCCTCCTCCTCCTGCCCCGTTGGCCTGCATGATGCTGCCGCTGACCAGGCTGTGGCCGCTACTTCGGTGGGGGACGGCAGCGGCGGCGGAAGGGGCAGCCGGGGGGAGTCCCACCACTACCACCACGGAGGAGGAGGAGGAGGACGACGACGACGAGGACGAGGACGACGAGGACGGAGGGGAGAGGCCTGCTCTGCCTGCCGAAGCCCCGGGCTCTCCTGCTCCCTCCGCCGCCGAGGCTCGGGGTTTCTTCCGCGGGGGCGGGGAGGCTCCGCCGGTGTCCGAGTCGGAGGAGGAGGAAGCGGAGGCCAGAGTTTCCTCGCCGAGAGAGGCCGTGGTGGGAAGCCGGTGGGGCGAGGCGGGGGAGGGGAGGCGGGGGCCGGGGAGAGGGTCGGGGTGAGGGGGGGCCGGGGAGGCGGGGAGGGGGTCAGGGTAAGGGGTGAGAAGAGGGGGAGGAGGAGGGAGAGGAGGAGGGGGAGAAGGAGGATCCGGGCCCTTTCCCCCCCCCCTCCCGGAGGCAGCTCGGGGTGCGCGGCCCGGGGGTCGGGCCGGGGGGCGCCGCGGGGCGGCTGCGGGGGCGTGGGGCCCGCCGCTGGGCTGAGCCCCGGCGGTGGCGGCGGCGGCGGCGGGCGGCAGCGGAGGCAGCTGCCGCCTCTGTCCTCGGGTCCGCTCCGCTCTGCTCCCTGGTGTGTTGATTCTTCCCCCAGCTGCTGCCTAATGGAGTCCAGGCGCTCGCGTCACAGGAAATGCCTATACTGCCCTCCTCACTCACTTCCGGTGGCAGGTATGGAACCTATAGGGGGCCTGTCACCCGGCACGTGCGCCGGGGGCCGGCTGGGCGCGAGGGGAGGGAGGCCGGCGGGCCGGCGGGGGCCGACCCCGACCCCGACCCGACCCGACCCGATCCACCCCGGAGTTCGGGCCTGGCCGGCTAGGTCTCGCCCCCAGCGCCCTGGCTGGGCTGCGTCGGCGAGAAGTAAGTTTGTTCCGTCCCTCCGAAGCCGGGCGTGCACAGGAGGGCGGCGATCGCGTGCGCGTGTGCATGTGGACCCCAGGGTGACCTAGAAACGCCAGGCGTGCGGAGGGACTGCAGATTTCCATCCCCGGCCGAGGATGGGGTCGAGCAGGTGGCGAGGTTTTGTCACGAGAACTCCCAGGCACAGGGCTGTGGCAGTCCTTGTCGACTCACTTAATGGTAACCAGGACTGACCAGCTCTTCGTTTGAGTGTGAAAAACTCGAATTTCCACAGCCAAGTGCCACACACAGTTGTCGTGCCCGGGCCATCCCAGGAGGTTTGAGATGATGAGCCTAGGAGACTCTGTGCTTCACCCCGGGAAGGTGGGATAATGGATAAGAGCAATATCTGATGGGGACAAGGAGTCAGAAAAAGACTGTGGGTGTAGCGAGGCCGGACTTTGCTGAGGGGCTTTCACTCTTTTTTAGCTATTGCCCAGCACCTCCTTCCAGCTGCCTCTTGAGTCACTGCCCAGTTTAGGCAGCAGTAATACAGACCGAGCAGTTGCCTCCAAAACATGCACCTTAAGGAGAATTCATACTCAACTTGAGATCCAGGCTTGAAATGTTTAGGTGAACTGTGAGGCTTCGGCGTCGCTGTAATTTACTCGTTTATGTGGCTGTAGAAATGCGGCAAGGAAGAGCTGGGCTGAATCTTGATCATTGGTGAATAGTCTCCATTACCCCAAACAATTATTTACCGGTGTGTGGTTGATAGCATATACACGGATATGTACAGACATTTTCTCAGAAATTTAAACAATCTTTCTCTGAAGAAGTTTTCCTGTGCAAAAACATGGACTCAATTAATGCATCTTTTTTTTTTTTTAAATATCGCTGTATGTATTATTCCATTCTTTTTTTTTTTAATGTTATAAATTTATTTATTTATTTATTTTTACTTGTGTTGGGTCTTCGTTTCTGTGCGAGGGCTTTCTCTAGTTGCGGCGAGCGGGGGCCACTCTTCATTGCGGTGCGCGGGCCTCTCACTATCGCGGCCTCCCTTGTTGCGGAGCACAGGCTCCAGACGCGCAGGCTCAGTAGTTGTGGCTCACGGGCCCAGTTGCTCCGCGGCATGTGGGATCTTCCCAGACCAGGGCTCGAACCCGTGTCCCCTGCATTGGCAGGCAGATTCTCAACCACTTTTTTAAAGATTTTTTTTTTGATGTGGACCATTTTCAAAGTCTTTACTGAATTTGTTACGATATTGCTTCTGTTTTATGTTTTGTGGGTTTTTTTGGCCTCGAGGCATGTGGGATCTTAGCTCCCCGACCAGGGATCGAACCCGTACCCACTGCATTGGAAGGCGAAGTCCCAACCACTGGACCGCCAGGGAAGTCCCTAATGCATCTTATAGCTCTGAAATTTCAAATTTTATAGCTCAAAGTAACTTTGAGGTCTTTGGTTACTTTTCAAATTTAGAAAAATAATTTAAAAAATAATGCTTATGAGAAATTATTAAAGAATCCTGAGCTTTATTGATCCGCAGGCTAGAGGACGGGAGAGGAAGACCATTGCAAGATCTGACAGAGATTTAGCTTTTAGTCTCATCTCTTAAATATGCTTCCAGGTGGTGGTGTAATTTTAAGGTGATTCACATTCAATTTTATTATTCACCTGAGAGAGACCTGAGTTCTAGCTAAGTTTCATAGGGCACTGCCACCGTATCCAGCGGAGCCTGAATTACTAGGTAGTTAACACTTCAGAGATCCCTGTTTGTATGTTAACTTTAGCCTTCTTATTAAAAGCGTTGTTATTGTTTATACAAAATTAAATTTTGCAGAGTCATTTGTAATAATTTATGAGGCCCATAGCAGTACTGAGGACAAGCTTCTGAATAAAGCCTGTAGCTTTCATAAAGGAAACAATGACTTAGTGGTAGCCACAGACACGGCTTACACTTCATGAACAAAAGTAAAGGATGAAAGGCAAAAGAAACTGGTCTCAACTGGTGTCTATACTCAATGTATATACCCCAGCTTGTCTATGTTTTATGAGACCGAGACTGCTGTTACTAGAATTCTGAATTTATGAAGTCCACGTGTGCACACATTTTTCTCTAAACTAAAATACAGCTGGAGACTCTGTTGTCTGAACTCTGGATTTTTTTAGAGCCAGGTTTCAAGTCCATTGCAGATGAATAATTCTGAAATACCACTCTACATACACTCAGAAACGTTCAGTAACACCGTATTACCTAGAGAATACAATCCAGAGTTTATCTTGCTCTCTGTAGATTGACCTCAATCTTTCTCTTTGACTTTGTCTTTTACTACCCCCTTTCTGAACCCTTCACTGCTGTCCCCCAAATGTGCTGGGCTCATTTCCTCTGAGTCTGACCATACCTCCTACCTTCTCTCCATCCTTCTGATCCAAGACTTGGCTCCTTTCTCACCTTCTCGGGGGAGCCTTTCCTGACTTCCAGCCTCCTTGCCCTCCTTCTGAGTATCATTTATTTAGCCTTTCAATATTGAAGTCTGCTTGCAATGTTTTTTAACTTGCTAAAACCCCTTCTTCAAGTCATCAGAGAGGAGCCTTTCTAGATTGCTGTCCCCCTGATTTGCCTTCCCCTTTTCACCCTCATCCTGGAAAAAACTGAGATGCATTTATGAATAAAGGTCCAAGCTGTCTTTTAGGGAAAAAAAAAATTGAATGTATATTCAGGTATTTGATTCATTTATCTTGTTTCTGTGCTCTTTTAACAAGTCTTTATATGACCAAGCCTGTGCTAGGTTCCAAATAAGAGGCAACTTATTGTCCTAGAGATATTCAAGCAAAGGCTTTCAGGGATATTACAGAGTAGATAGTTGAACTAATTGATGTCTAAAGACTTTCCAACTACAAGATATCTGTGAGTTATGTACATATGCATCTCCCAACTAGAGTATAAATTCTTTGAGGTAGGATCTGTGTATTGTTCGTCTAAGCCAGTGCTTTTAGATTGTGGGTGATTCATGAAATCAGTGTATTGGTCATGATTACAATTTAATAAAATGAAATGGAAAAGTGAATAAGAGTAGAAAACATCCAAGTCAGTCACCCATAGGAAAGGTCATTATTATTTTGTGGAAGTTCTGTTTCAATGACAGATATATATCTATGCTTTACAAAGTAAAATATATCTCTTCTGTAGACCATTCTCAAAAAAGTTTCCAAAACACTCATCTAGGACATTCCTGACTGACAAAAAGGCAACTCAGGAAATTGGTGTTAGATATCTAAATGACAAATCACAAGTTCTGTCCACGGCAGTGTCTTTGCTGTAAAAATTAGAAGCTACTAGATAAAAAAAAGCTGAGATAGTATAGGTGTTTATAATAAAATGTGAAACCAAATTTTCACAAAAGACTTTGTAAAAAAACTAGAAGAGACTGTTGTTCTTCTGTCAAGTTTTAAGTTCGGTGTCTCAACCTGGTACTTAGCAACATCAATATTATTCAATTTATTAAATTTCTATTTGAAGAGGTAGTTTTCAGAATCTCAGGTATCCCTGGAGAGGGACATTTGTGTTTACATTTCTAGCTTCATTCCTAGCTTTTCTTTGTTTGGGGTTCTAAAATTGGGAAGCTGGACTTGTTGGATTTGGGTGAACTTGGGAGAATTCAGGAAAGAGCACTATTCTTGAAGTCAGAACACTTAGTCAGCTGATTGACATTGGGCAAGTCATTTAACTTTGCTGCCCTGCACTCATTTCATGAATGAAGTGGGGATAATGGCACCGGCCTACCTGCCTCAGAGAATTGATCTGTGAGTCAAATGAGATATCAAATATAACAGATCGTTGGGAAAAGACTATCTTGAAAGGTTTCAAAATATAACTTAAATCCTCCATCATTTCAAAAAGGATTTGAGGCAATGAAGTTCAAAGATATAAGAAGATTTTGTAATTACTCATATATCTGAGCTGTGGACCCTAGTCACTTATTAACCCCAACTCTGCCACTCAGCTGTGTTCCTGTGTACCTCTAGCCAGACAAATCTGAATATTGTCTTTATATTGGTCTTCCATGAACGGGGAGTTTCCAATACCTATGTAGTAGAGCGAAGGGCACAGTTACCTGGCAGTTTTACCCACTGTTCCATACATGTCTCTCCAGCGCTTGCTTATTTTCCCCCTTCTACAAACATTCCACTCATGCCACAAGAATCTAGTATCCTCCTGTGAGTGGAGAAGGGGTGGCACACTGGGTGGATCTAAGTGCAGAGACAGGAGCCTTACATTCAGAAGTGAATAGGTGGAAGTATTCACTGTCCTCTAAGCTGAATACCGTCCTTTTCTCCAAGCAAACTAGATTGTTCTTCTCCCACCACACAGCTGGGATAGACTGCTTGGAGTAGCTTGTTCTTGCTGCCCTGACTGTAACAAAACGCATGTAACACTAAGATGGGTGTGCAAAGATGTTTACTGTGTGTTCAGAGATATTCACTGAAGCACTGTTTGTAGGAGCAAAAAGAATGTGGTCATCACAATGTGCTGATATGGAAACAGTATCAAGATATATAAAGTAAAAAATGCCTATAACGGAAGTGTGCATAATGTAATTCATTTGGGTAAATAAATGAATATATACACATACATTTTTTTCTGGTAGCATAGAAGAGCATAAAACAGTGGTTTACCTTTGGGTGGAAGGACTGGGGTGGTTGAGGAGGGAGGTTCCTATTTTTCCATTTGATACTTTTCTGCAGTGTTTGCATTTTCTAACTATATGTAAGTATTTTTAAAGTGTCAATAAGGGTTATTTGGATTTTGCTTTTTTTGGTATTAATAAGTATCATGTTTTTAAAGCACTCATGTTCTTAAAAGTACACTCAAAACCAATCAAAATATTCATGAAAATTAATCATAATAAAAAATGCCAGACGAAGCAGTGTTGTGTATAGTTGATGACATTAAATATATTTGCTTTTTAAACATCTCCTTCTTTCCCATTACCTGCACCTCCTATATTCTCTGACTGCAGATTCTGCACACACACACACACCCCCATCTCTCATTTGGTTAAATTCATCTGGGGAATAAAGGGCAAAAAGACATTCCTATTTATTAACTTTGAGAAGTAGATAAATAATTAATAGCCCCTAGAGTCCGTGGACAGAGGATAGCAGGCCCTTTGGGCGGTCTTCCTTCTCAGCTTCCTATATGCGGTTCATCCCTCTGGCACTATGATAATAGTAAATAATAATCAATGGGAAAACACAATTATGATTGTTAACAAACAAATGCTAATTATTATGAGAAAATATGTGTTCTGATTAGGTATACACAGCCCATATAGAAGTAATGGTCTAATGACTAGACTTTTAAAAATTAAAAATGTTAAAGACTGTAGTAGGTGATTATTCATAAAGTTGAAAAGAAAAGAGGGACTTCCCTGGTGGCACAGTGGTTAAGAATGTGCCTGCCAAGGCACGCATCTTCGACTCCTGGACCGGGAAGATCCCACATGCCTCGGAACTACTGAAGCCCGCGCGCCTAGAGCCCGGGCTCTGCAAGGAGAAAAGCCACTGCAATGAGAAGCCCGCGCACCGCGGCGAAGAGTAGCCCCCGCTCGTCGCAACTAGAGAAAGCCCGCGCGCAGCAACGAAGACCCAAGGCAGCCAAAAAATAAATAAGGAAAAAAAAAAAAAAGCTTAATGAACTCGTGAATGCCAGTCATTGACAACAAAAGAGCAAAACAGTAGCTCTTGGCTTCTTTTTGTGGCTTGTGGAGCGGTCCTTGGCTAAATCAAGACCAACAGGGTTTTGGGACTTGCTGGTCCCTTTTAATACTAATGGGGTTTGTATCTTCACATAAGAGTACCCTTTCTATATACATATCTGAAATACAAGGATGTCCACTTTCTTGCTATACCTCTGACCCTTTATCTCGGAGTATCTTTTTCTCTATCCCTGAATTACTGACATATGTTATAAAAATAGCTAGAAATAGGTGTGTTTATAAGGTTTAGCCACAGAGTTTCAACAACACCGCTCTTTTCCTTTTGTTTCCTAGTGTCCACTCTTTCCATTCTTATCCTTCCTTTCCTGTGATGGCACGTGTCCACGGCAGGGCTTCCGTAATAATCAAAAAATACGAAGAGTTAACACTAACCAGCCTTTGTTTTAAGTGCTTTACATACATTGTACTATTTTAGCCTTCTCATCAACCTTATGAGGTATGTACTATTATTACCCCCATTTTACAGTTGGTAAACTGAGGTACAGAAAACTTGGTATCAGTCTGAAAAGTCTCCTTTGTTTAAAGGGGCCAAAAGAAGAAATAAACAAGTCCTATAAATTGATTTTTCAACTTTGCCCTTTTTGTGTACATGAAAACTTGGTCCCTCACCTTTGAAGCCCTAGTCGTCTCATCGGCCTAATTAGTGGTAGATAAGTGAGTACGTGAGGGCCAGTAAAAGGTTTTCCTCCCTCCAGAAGCTACCACTGAGAGTGCCTGAAAGCTCCTTATCAAGGATAGAGTTCATTTCTCCAATAAGTCCTTGTTGAAATGCAGCGTTTTGCCTAGAAGGGATAGCACACTAAAACTAGGTGTAACCTGGAGATTTGTTTATCCATTTAAACGACTTCATCTTAAAATAGTGAATGAGGGCCAGAAGGAATGAATGAGTTTAATTTCCTTTCCAAGCGGGAAAGCTCCAAACCGGGAGGGCTTCTTGGGAGACACATTAAGTCAGTAGGCCTCAGCCAGCTTGTTTTTGCAACTACTTGTATCTATCTAGTGAGGGTTTCTAAACCGTGTAAACCTGTACTAGTCTAGGATCCTGGAATAAGAAAGAACCAGCCTTGATTTATACAGGAATTCATACTTCATTGCTTTACTCCTTTAACAGCTCCAGCCAGGTCAGCTGGCAAAGGAAGATAGATATCTTAACTGAGATGAGGTCAGACAGCATATGCATAGCATCCAGTGGTAGGACAGGAAGGGCCAGCTTGGGGAGGCTACCAGAGCTTCTGTTGAGAGTTTACTCTTGTAGCGAGGGCAGCCAATCTGCTTAGAGACCTTACATTGGCATGTGCCCCAAAGAATGTGGGTAAATGATTGCTCTGCCATATCCAGGTCCCTAGTAAAGTTTCTTTTTTAACTGCTTCTCTGAGAGTAGTCACACTATGTCTCCTATGCCAGTCTGTGCAGCAGACGTGGTGTGGGCTCTCCTCTGTTTCAGATACTCTGCTTGGCAACGAGGAAATGGCCTAGATGACTTCTGAGGTCCCTGTAGCCTAAGGGTTCAATGTTTCTGGTTTCCATCGTCACTACATAGTATTACTTGGTTAGGTTGCAGAGGGGTAGAAGAGAGGAGTCATAAATAGCCCCAAAGCATAAAACCTTGGCTATGCCATAGCTTTAAAAAAAAAAAAGGTTTTATTATGCAAGATTTTAAACATACACAAAGCTAGAATAGTACAGAGATTCCCATTTCATCCATCCTCCCTCTTCTGATTATTTTGAAGTAAATCCAAGCTATTATTTTATTTATAATATATGTATTTATACTTCAGTATGTAGTGCTAAAAGATAAGAACTCTTTTTGAAAACATTGCCACAATGCCGTCATCATACCTAAAAAACTTAGTAATCCCTTAATTATCATCAAATATGCAGTTAGTCTTCACATTCCCCCAGCTGTCTCACATATTCTTTTTTAATGGTTGGCTTGTGTGAAGCAAGGTCCAAACAGGATCCACGCGTTGCATTTGGTTGACATATTTCTAAAATCTCACTTTTTTTAAGGAAACATTTTAATTGAAGTATAATATACAGAGAGGCGTGCACAAATCCTTATGTACAACTCAGTGAAGTTTTTCCTATGAAACCACCACCTATGGAATAGAACTTTACCAGAACCCCAGTAGTACCCTACTGTAGTTTTAATTTGCATTTCTCTGATGACTGATGGCGCTAAGTCCTTTTAAAATATTTTTTTGGAGCCATGTGTACATTCTCTTCAATGAAGTGCCTTTTAAAAATCTTTTGCTCCTCTCTCTCCCTTTTAAAATTGTGTTTCATTTTTCTTATTGATTTGTGGAATTCTTTATATACTCTGAATACGAGTCCTTTGTTGAATGTATATACTGCATATTTCTTCTCCCACTGTGTGGTTTGCCCTCACTCTCTTAATGGTGTCTTAATGAGCAGAAGTTCTTAATGAAATCCAATTCATCAATTGTTCCCTTTATGATTTGTGCTTTTCGTGTCCTGCTTTAGAAGTCATCCCCTGGCCTCAAGGGCATGACGATATTCTCCTAAGTTATCCTCTGGAAGTTTCAATGTTTTGCTTTTCCAAATTATGTCTACACTCCTTCTAGAATTTAAGTTTGTGACGGGTGTGAGATAGGGGTCAACGTTAATTTGTTTGTTTGTTTGTTTTAATTTCATTTATTTATTTATTTTTGGCTGCATTGGGTCTCCGTTGCTGCACACGGGCTTCCTCTAGTTGCGGTGAGTGGGGGCTACACTTTGTTGCAGTACGGGGGCTTCTCATTGTAGTGGCTTCTCTTGTTGCGGAGCATGGGCTCTAGGCACGCAGGCTTCAGTAGTTGTGGCGTGTGGGCTTAGTTGCTCCGCGGCATGTGGGATCTTCCCGGACCAGGGCTCGGATCTGTGTCCCCTGCATTGGCAGGCAGATTCTTAACCACTGTGCCACCAGGGAAGCCCCCGTTAATTTGTTTTCCCATGTGGCTACCCAGATGATCTAGCACCGTTTTTTTGATTATTGTTTATTTATTTGGCCATGCCGCGGGGCATGCGGGATCTTACTTCCCCGACCAGAGATCAAACTCTGGTCCTCCGCAGTGAGAGTGCGGAGTCCTAATCACAGGACTGCCAAGGAATTCCTGATCTAGCACCATGTTGAAAAGATTCCTTTCTCCTCTGTCCTGAAGTGCTATCATTATCCTAAACTAGAGGACTGTACATGTGTGGGTCTGTTTCTCAACTCTCTTTGTTTTGTTGGTCTATTTGTGTATCTTTATGCTTTAATTGACAAAAGTTTGTGCTAATACCATGCTGACTTAATTGCTATAATTTTATAATAAGTTTTGCCATCTGGTAGTGTGAATCTATCAACTGTTTTTCTTCTTCAAGATTGTCTTGGCTATTCTTGGCCCTTTGCATTTCGTAGAAAAATAGAATCATCTTGTCAGTTTACACAAAAAAATTTCTGAGATTTTGACTGGAAGTAAGTAAAATCTGTAGATTGATTTGGGGAGAACAAATATCTTTGTAATATTGAATCTTTGTGTCTAGGACTATGGCATATTTCTCCATTTATATAGGTCTTTAATTTTTCCTAGTAATGTTTTTTGATTTTCTGGGTAGATCTTGTACATCTTTTACTAGATTTATTCTTATGTATTGGATTTTTTAAATTGAATGAAAGATTCTTTAAATTCTATAGTGCTTTACAATTTTCAAGAGTTTCACACACATGCTTTCATATACCATAGTAACCCCTTTTAAAAATTCCCTACCCCTACCTTGCCCCTCCCCCTCCCCTCTCCCCACTGGTAGCCACTAGTTTGTTCTCTATATCTATCAGTCTGCTTCTTTTTTGTTTTATTCACTAGTTTGTTGTATTTTTTAGATTCCACATATAAGTGATATCATATAGTATTTGTCTTCCTCTGTCTGACTTATGTCACTTACCATAATGCCCTCCAAGTCCATCCACATTACTTGATGATGCTTCTATGAACATTGGAGTGCATGTATCTTCTCAAGTTAGTGTTTTTTGGGTTTTTTTTGATATATACCCAGGAGTGGAATTGCTGGGTTCCTATGTATTGGATTTAAAAAAATTATATAAGTTTCAGGTGTACAACAGTACAATTCAACATCTGTATACATTACAAAGTGATTCACCCCAAAAGTCCAGTTACCGTCTGTCACCATACAATTGACCCTCTTCACTCCTTTCATGCACCCCCTAGCCCACTTCCCCTTTGGTGACCACCTATCTGTTCTCTGTATCTATGAGTTTGTTTTTGATGTGTTTTATTTCTCCATTTGTGGGTTTTTTGGTTTTGTTTTTTAAATATTCTCCATATGAGTGAAATAATACAGTATTTGTCTTTTTCCTTCTGACTTATTTTACTTAGCATAAAACCCTCAGGGTTTATCCATGTTGTCACAAATGGCAACACCTCATTCTTTTTTGTGGCTGGGTAGTATTCCGTTGTATACATGTATTACATCTTTTTGATTCATTCATCCATTGATGGACACTTAGGTTGTTTCCATATTTTGCCTATTGTAAGTAATGCTGCAATGAACATAGGGGTGCATATATCTTTTAAAAATTTGAGGTATAGTTGATTTACAATATTATATTAGTTTCAGGTATACAACACAGTGATACAAAACTTTTATAGATTACACTCCTTTTATAGTTATAAAACGTTGGCTATATTCACTGTGCTATATTCCTTTGTAGCTTATTTATTTTATACACAGTAGTTTGTACCTCTTAATTCATTAACCCTGTCTTGCCCCTCCCCCTTTTCCCTCTCCACACTGGTAACCAGCAGTTTATTCTTTATATATGAGTCTGTTTCTTTTCTGTTATATTCACTAGTTTGTTTTATTTTTTAGATTCCATGTGTAAGTGATAACATACAATATTTGTCTTTCTCTGTCTGACTTATTTCACTAAGCATGATACCCTCCAGGTCTATCCATGTTGTTGCAAATGGCAAAATTTCCTTCTTTTTTATGGCTGAGTAGTATTCCATTGTGTATATCTATCTATCTATCTATCTATCTATCTATCTATCTATCTATCTATCTATCTATCTCAATATCACATCTTCTTTATCTATTCATCTGTTGATGGACACTTAGGTTGCTGCCATACCTTGGCTATTGTGAATAATGCTGCTATGAATATTGTGGTGAATGTGTCTTTTCAAATTAGTGTTTTTGTTCTCTTTGGATATATACCCAGAAGTGGAATTGCTGGATCACATGGTAGTTCTATTTTTAGTTTTTTGAGGAACTTCCATACCATCTTCCATAGTGGCTGCACCAATTTACATTCCCACCAAGAGTGCACAAGCGTTCCTTTTTCTCCACATCCTTGCCAGCACCTGTTATTTGTTGTCTTTTTGATTGTAGCCATTCTGACAGGTATAAGGTGATAACTCATTGTGGTTTTGATTTGCATTTCCCTGATGATTAGTGATGTCGAACATCTTTTCATATGTCTGTTGGCCATCTGTATGTCTTCTTTGGAAAAAGGTCTATTCAGTTTGTCTGCCCATTTTTTTAGAATTGAAGTATAGTTGATTTACAATGTTGTGTTAGTTTCTGGTATACAGCAAAGTGATTCAGTTATACATACATATGTGTGTGTGTGTGTGTGTGTGTGTGTGTGTGTGTGTGTGTATACACATATATATTCTTTTTCAGATTCTTTTCCACTATGGTTTATTACAGTATATTGAATATGTTTCCTTGTGCTATACAGTAGGACCTTGTTGCTTATCTCTTTTATATATAGTAGTTTGTATCTGCTAATCCCAAACTCCTAATTTATCCCTCTCCTACACCCTTTCCCCTTTGATAATCATAAGTTTGTTTTCTATGTCTGAGTCTATTTCTGTTTTGTAAATAAGTTCATTTATATGATTTTTCTTAGATTGCACATATAAGTGATATCATATGGTATTTGTCTGACTTACTTCACTTAGTATGATAACCTCTAGGTCCATCCATGTTGGTGCAAATGGCATTATTTTATTCTTTTCTTACAGCTGAGTAGTATTCTGTTGTATATATATACCACATCTTCTTTATCCATTCAACTGTCAGCGGACATTAAGGTTGCTTGCATGTCTTGGCTATTGTAAATAGTTTGTCTGCCCATTTTTAATTGGATGGTTTGTTTTTTTGCTATTGAGTTGTGTGAGTTCTTTATGTATTTTGGATGTTAACCCATTGTTGGACATATCATTTATAAATATCTTCTCCAATTCAGTAGGTTGCCTTTTCTTTTTTCTTTTTTTTGATGGTTTCTTGTGCTGTGCAAAGGTTTTTTTAGTTTGATTAGCTCCAATTTGTTTATTTTTCCTTTTGTTGCCCTTGTTTGAGGAGACAGATCCAAATAAATATTGCTAAGGCTGATGTCAAAGAGCATACTGCTTGTGTTTTCTTCTAAGAATTTTATGGTATCAGGTCTTACATTGAAGTCTTCAATCCATTTTGAGTTAACTTTTGTGCATGGTATAAGATAGTGGTCTGGTTTCATTCTTTTGCATGTGGCTGTCCAGCTTTCCCAACACAATTTATTGAAGAGACTGTCCTTTCTCCACGGTATGTTCTTTGCTACTTTGTCATAAATTAATTGTCCTTATATGTGTGGGTTTACTTCTGGTCTCTCAATTCTGTTCCATGTATTGGATTTTTTTATGCTGATATAAATGACATCATGTTTAAAATTTGATTTTCCTCTGCCTGTCCTAATGTTAAGACTATTGACAGGTACTTTATCATCAAAGATAAATTAAAAGTCCATATCAGAACTATTCTTTAGTCTTGAATTTAGCATGTTTTTACAGTTTATATTTGCTTTCTACTTACAAATAATTTAACAATACAGCTGGTCTCCTTCTTTTAAAGGATCAGATTTAAACGCTTCCTTTGGAGGGATTGAGAAGTGGGTGGCTCCAGAAGGCTATTTAGGCGAGGATTGAAGGATTCTCCTGGGAAGAGCTCATCCTAAGGGAGTGGAAGCCAGGCTGGACCCACTTGACCCTGTAACAAAGCCCTGCCCCAAGGGAGGGAGATCGCGTGGTGTCTGTCACTCATGTGTCTTCTAGCCTGGGTGCTCCTGGACTCATGTCTCAGTCCTTTGGTGTGAGGAGGGAGGGCTGCAAGTGAAAAATGCACAGAACTCTTTTACTGGTAATTTCAGAAAGCACTGGGCATGCGCTGTACTGCTTTGCAACCCCTTTGATATCATATTACAAAAGGAGGACATTGTCCCTTACCTTATGACAGAACTCCTGTCTGTTGCTTTGGCACGTTATGGCAGGCGTTACCAGAGGCTTCCCCAGTGCCAGTAGGAGCAGTGGTATTAGGAATAATAGCTTACATTTTTTGAGTGCTTGTTACTTGTTACTGTGCTAGGTACTGTTCTAAGTACTTTATAAACATTAACTCATTTAATCATCACAACTACCCCATGAGGTAAATTAGATAATATTATTTGTATTTTACAAGGGTGGAAACTGAGGCACAGAGAGGCTAGGTAACTTGCCTCAGGTCACACAGCTTATAAATGGTAAATCCAGGATTCAAACTCAGGCTAGCAGGCACCAGCGCCCAATCTCTTCACATTATATAGCCTCTCAGGTGGCAGCAGCGGATGGGGGCTAGAGTAAGAGAAAAGGAATAAACTGGGGATCCTTGAAGGGTGTCTGGCCAGGAGCCTACTCTACTTGTTTTTTCAGCACCTGTGAGATAGCCCGTAAGGGCTGTAAGCAATATCTTGGGGTGGGGGTGAGGGATGCTTTCGAAGGGTCTGGGGGCTAAATTAGCAATTAACGTCAAGAGAAGTGAAACATAGGTGAGGTAATCATAATTGGATCTTTAGATCAGATTTACAGACTTCAAAACATGACACTGATTTGTTTCTCAATTTTATCACTTTAAACTTTCCTTGGAATAAGTGGAATCATGACTTCTGGTCTGTTCTTTCTCTGAGGTGACAGGCACATCTATATTTAGACCAATAGTCATGCTTCTGTGGTGATGGATAAGTGTGTGCCTCCAAAAATGGCCGTGCATCGAAATAATAACATGTGTTCTTTGTGAACCAATAAATCACTGACGTTGTAGATTTGATGCACACACATCAGAGGGACTTCTATTCAAATTTACTCGTTAAGCAGGGAAATGAACCTTTGTGCCAGGACCATAGATAGCCACCTGGGCAAGTGTCCATGAGCTCATGTAAGCGAGCAGACTCAGATCCAGTCACATCACAAACAGAATGAACCTAGGGCTTCCCAGGCCTGAAGCAGGAGAACCATTAATTTTGATGACACTGACCACAGCCCAGAGTTTCCTTTGACCCTGTCCTTTCTGTCACCTCCCACATTTCATGTGTCACTAAGCTCTATTGATTCTACCCTTCTTTTTAAAAACTTTTTTTAAAATTAATTAATTAATTAATTTTTGGCTGTGTTGGGTCTTCGTTTCTGTGCGAGGGCTTTCTCCAGTTGCGGCGAGCGGGGGCCGCTCTTCATCGCGGTGCGCGGGCCTCTCACTATCGCGACCTCTCTTGTTGCGGAGCACAGGCTCCAGACGCGCAGGCTCAGTAGTTGTGGCTCACGGGCCCAGTTGCTCCGCGGCACGTGGGATCCTCCCAGACCAGGGCTCGAACCCGTGTCCCCCGCATTGGCAGGCAGACTCTCAACCACTGCGCCACCGGGGAAGCCCTCTGGCCTTTCAATAGCTTTCACATCTGTCTTCTCTTTTCCTTCTCCGCTGCCACTAGTTGGGATCCTTGACGTTTGTTCACCTGGATTGGACAGTAACGTCCTGAATGCTTTGTTCTTTTCTCTAACTAGTTGCCTTCATTGCCATCAACATTATCCTTATAAAGCATGAAACCGTCATGTCAATGGCTCCCATTGCTCAGAGGATTAAAATCTAACATCCAGAGGCTGGTCAACAAGGCTCCTTAAGAACTGGCCCAGACCTCTCTTTCGAGGTCCCGTCTCCCTCATTTTGTCACTTGTGGCACCAACCGTCCTAGACCTCCTGGGGCTCCTGGAACCCATGGTCTGTTTTCAGATTTGGTGCCTTTGTTGTGATGTTTCTCAACGGGGTGACTTCCCTGCCACCCTTTTTCTCACCTTTGCCCTTTTGGCCAACTCTTAACTTTCCTTAGAGATTGTCTTCGTACTCACCTTGGGTAGAAGGCATGGTATGCTTCTAAAAGCAGTTCTGTCACAGTATTGCGCCGTATAAACATCTGTCTTCCGTGGTAGACTGTGGAGTCCTTGAAGGAGGATTTCATTCTTCATCTATTCCCAGTGCACCATAAATGCTTCACAGGTATTTGCTGGATGGATTCTTCCATTCATCCAACCATCCATCTTTCTTTCAGCTAATATTTATTGAGCAACTGCTACATGCAAAGCACTGTTCTAGTTGCTACAAAGGCGTGCTGAAAAAGACACAACATCCTTATTTCCATGGAGCTTATATACCAGCGAGAGAAGACAGGCAAGAAAGAAAGAAAGAAACAGGAAATAAATCAGGTGGTAGGAAGTGTAGGCAGAGAATTAAAGTAGGGTCATGTGACACAGAATGAATGGGTGTGTACTTTATGTTGGCTGGCCAGAGGGCCTCTCTGAGGGCAGCCTGGAGGCTGAGGTCTGAATGAACTACCTTGTGAAGATCAGGGTAAAGAACATTCTAAGAAGAGGAAATGGATAATACAAAGGCCTTAGGGTAACAGCAAGCTGACTTAGAATAAACACTGGTTACCTAAAGCCAGGGCAACAGCGGGGCACAGCGAAGAAAGTGTCTCCAGCAGGCAGAACTGAAGCGATAGGTCATAGCTGGTTTAGGAGTCAAAGATTCTTTACACCATACTATTTATTGGCAGCTACTAATAGCAAAATAAAAAGGCCCTGTTGTTCACAACTGATGCACAAAAGCCCTTAGGAATGTAGGCGCCTGCGGAATACCCCTTCCCGCTTCACTTGGAGCCAAGCTATCTGTGTCAAGGTGGCCTGTGTGAAGAAACTGCCCAGCTGTAATCCACTTGGCTTTCTCTTCTTTGGGCCTGCAGTTTGCCCAAGCCACAGTTAACATAACCAAAAGAATGTGAATACATTTATTTGCTCTGAAATGTGTCTATTTTTTTAACATTTACAGTGGGAAAGGGCCCTTAATTTACCCATCCCTCATTATTTTCCAGCTTAATATTTCTTATTCCCTTCCTGTGCTGAACAAAAACGGTGCTGTATCTGAAGATCTGTGTGCTTTTGTACAGGGTGAGCGTGTGCTCATGTACACACGTGGGGCACGGCTGAGGGTTATGTAACAAAACTGTTCCGAGTACAGTTGGCTCATACTGAAGGCAACTCCAAATCTGGCAACTCCAAATTTCATCGCAGGTAGGCTGAGCATGAACTTGAAAATCAGGAGTCATGGCTCAGGGCAGCCTGCGCGTCAGCTTTGTTCCCCAACTCAAAATGTTCCCTTGAGACCTTGGGTTTGGGTTCAAAAGACCCAAGAGAGTTCTGTTTCATAGAGAGGTGCTCCCGGCCGCAGTCATGGTGATGATACAATTTTTATCTTCCCCAGTGGGTGGGTGGCCATCATGGAGGAGATCTGGTCTGAGAAAAGTGTTCACATTCTCGTGGATATATTAACCAAGCGGCTTGGCCACACCAAGGCCATGTCTAGACATCGTAATAGACCCTGCTATGGCACAGTGATCTATTTTTTGTGTTTTTTTTTTTTCCTTTTAATTATGTTTCTGGTTGTTCTTGGGAGAATTGACCATCTAGAAAACTTACTTAACTATACAGTGTAATAATTTAGGATTGAAAGGAATTTTGGGTGTCTAAACTTTTCAGACAAGGTGACTGCGGCCCAGGACGGTTAGGTGTCTTTCCCAGGGACAGATAGTGAGTTGGTGTCAGAACTAGGTCTACCAGTCTTGGGTTCCTGACTCCCATGGTGGTTTTTCTCTTCCCAGTCATACTGCCTTTAGTCACTGAAGGGAGGTAGCAAAGTGTGTTTGTTTTTTTTTTTTTTAAATTAATTAATTAATTAATTAATTTTTGGCTATGTTGGGTCTTCGTTTCTGTGCGAGGGCTTTCTCTAGTTGCGGCAAATGGGGGCCACTCTTCATCGCGGTGCGCGGGCCTCTCACTATCGTGGCCTCTCTTGTTGCGGAGCACGGGCTCCAGACGCGCAGGCTCAGTAGTTGTGGCTCACAGGCCTAGTTGCTCTGCGGCATGTGGGATCTTCCCAGACCAGGGCTCGAACCCGTGTCCCCTGCATTGGCAGGCAGATTCTCAACCACTGCGCCACCAGGGAAGCCCCAAAGTGTGTTTTTTTAAGCTAGTAGTCCATATTTAAAAATTGGGAGATTACACATAAAAATCTGGATTTCTGGTTTCTCCAGAAAGACTTGAGTCCATACTCCTGCAGGACTATCGGCATTAACCGTGGCTTCTACCTTTATAGAGGCCAAAAGAAGACAGCTCAAGGTGACATTATGAAGCAAATCTATTTGGCATCTGTGAGGCATTGGAAGTTGCAACTCTTGTGGAAGGATCTAATACCATGATCAGAAGAACTTTGGATACGTCTTTTCAATGTGAGGTTGTGGTATACGCTTGACAAGTTTTGAAAAGAGATTTTTATACCGACTCTACCGACTAATATTTTGTTTGTGAAGCCAGGAGGCTCCGTAAAGGTTAAAAATAATTCAGCCATATTGTGTTGAACTTGACTGAAGTGTCATGAACAGCGTCTGGAGTGCAGAAGAACCAGTTCTCTCTTGTTGCGATGGGTTTAGTCTGTTTCCTTTCCTGGTGCCCTGTCGCTGAAACTGGGGCTGGGAGGCCTGGTGAAGAATGTTTCTTCCGGAGTTCCGACAGGCTCAGCTATTTGTCACAGCCTCCGAAGCTGCTTCGCTACAGGTAAGGAGGCTGCCCTACGGGAGGGATAATTACGGTCAGTGAGTTTGAGCTTTTAGCTTGGCCTTACTCTGCACCCAAACTCACGTCTGATTCAGGAAGTCTTCTATTTTTGTGTGTTCACATCAACGATTTCCTTACTCGCTTTATCAAAGGGAAACAGCCTTGGGTACCCGTGAGGAGATTCTGAATCCGGCCTTTTGCCTGGCTGAGTGCAGGGCTGGGAAGAAGGATTAAGTAGAGGGAGGAGTCATTGTCATTAGAATACCACACGCATGGCCAGACCATACACAACCGCCCCCATCTCCTCTGTGACTCACCTACACAAAGCATGATTAAACTGGAGGGGGCAGGTGGCAAGCAGGCATTGGTGAGGCAGGGGCCTGAATCCTTTCCCTTCCCAGCCTGGGGACCCTATTGATTGTTCCTTTTCCAGAGGACCTAGAAGTCTGGGGATCTCAAGATACACCTTGACCAGTGAAGTCTGTCCTGGACTTGTGAAACGCTTGTTGTTTGAGTGGCCGAATGAGGTAGAACATGTGATGGATAGCCAGACTTTTCAGGGATATGGGAGGCTCTTTGACTTATGGGGATCCAGTGGGTCCAGGATTATCCAGGAGTCACAATGACTGGGGTCTCCTTGAGGTAGATAAACCCAGAGCAGATTAGGGTGGAGCTTCATGGTCCCTATCCTTGGCTTTAGTCTGGAGAGCATTGCCTTTGAAACAGTCAGGCTATGGTTAGCATTATGAGAGATTCTTTCTGTTCCATCCCTCTTATATCATATGTAACAGGATAATGGAAAAAAAAAAAAAAAACCCCTCAGTTGCCATACCAGTGTTGGCCACATCAAAGCAACAGTTAATATACTAGTCATGGTAAATTAACATGGAGCCTGATACAAACATTGTTTTATCCATTTTTGTTTTTAAATGAAGCATTTGGCTTGTATATTCTGTTTGAAACATCAAACATAATGCATGATCATATTTGAATATGAATACTACCTATGTTTTAATGATAACTGGGATTTTTATTATGTGTATGGCACCACAGGTGTATCATTTTAAATTATGTGTATGGCATTTAAGGTGTATAGTGACTGAAATCATTACTGTCGCTTCCTGTGGCCTATATAGGACGTACCAATTTAGCAGATGATGTCATTCAGGTCACATAAAAAGTCCCCTTAATCTGCCTGTCCAAATTCATGGAAATCCCAAGTCTTGAGAAGTATTTAAATATCAATAACATTGTCCATGAAATGTTGAATCCTTCTTTCCTTCTCCCCTCTCCTTACACCACTTCCTACCCCTTCCACAAGCTTGGCGTTGTTATTCACAATAAAGTTCCACCAGTGTCAAGCCCCAGTACGCAGTGGGTCTGAACCCTTCCCTGGACCCATGGCCAGAAATGGGATGTGGTCCAGGGAACAGCCTAGACAAGTGCCAACTGGGACACGTGGCAAGGGTTCTCCTTCCTTTTTGACACCCTTCAGCTGTGCCCTCCCTGGGAAGAGGAGCCTAGGTCATCCTCCTTGCGCAAGTTTGTGTCGTGACTGCATCAACATCCCCCTTTCTGCTGGGGTGCACGCTGGTGATTCAAGAAGGATGAGGCTTAGCCATGGGTGGCGCCTGGAATCCTCCAGAGTATGTTGACTCCTCTAGAGCCAGATGGGTGGAGCCCGAGAAGTGGTTGGGCCCCTGGAGGAAGAGGAGTGTAACTACCCCTGGCCGACAGCCTCAGGACTGCGATGGCAGGTGCCCTGCCCGCAGCTCTCAAGCATGGAGGGCGGATGTGTTCTGGGCCAGCAGCTCTGGACAACAGCCAGGTCAGGCCTGGTAAAGGGAGTATACGTGAGGAGATCAAATTGGGGAGACCATGATGTTCAAGGTTAGGTAGGAAGAGCTCTTGATACAGAACTGGATTTTCCCTTTTAAAACAAGGATGGCCATAGCTGAACCCTTCTCGTGTGTGTGTGTCCTCCTCTTGTGGTCACCCTTCCTCTGGTCTCCTGATTGAAGAGAGGAGAGATGGCCCTGGATTCCAAAAGTAGCCTCACAACTATAGGAGGCCCGACTCTGCCCAGCCATTTTTACCTTTCCTACCTGAAACTCACCAGCGCTTTGACAGCTTCTCTAAAGATCCAGGGGTGCCCAACTGAATGGGAATCTATGGTCGGAGAATGTAATATTTTTTTCCGCAGCTCCCTTTACCCTCTCCCTACCTAACCCTAAGTAGACAAAATATTGGGCCAAAGGGCCAAATAATCCTGTTTAGGATCTCGCCATCTCATTTCCAGCCAGGCACTTTCCCCTTCTTGTAACTTTCCAGTGTGATTTGGGGAATACTATTGCTAACTCTGACACCTGGTGGTCACTTCAAAAACTGCACTCTGGAAGGATCCAACGTCCACTTTGATCACTTTTAGTTATTTTTGTTTTTCCAGTTACAATTTCAATGTAAATAAAATGTACTTTATACATTAGTTATTATTATTAATTGAATTATTTATAAGTAAAATTCTTGCAAATGCATTCAACAGAATGCACTTGAATAGAAAATTTCTGTGAAGATATACCCGAAACTTCATGTCATAGTCCTTAGGAAGTGAAGCTAGGTGTGGGGGGAGGAGAGACTTATTTTACTTTACACCTTCTAGTTCTCTTTGAAATTAATTTTAACAAAAAGGATGTGTTACTTTAATTGTGGCTGAAGTACCCCACTTGGGCAGGAGGTCCACAAGTCCAGGATATTCCCCTCCAAGGCTCCTACCCTCTCCTGGTTTTGTGTCCAAGGACCTGTAGTGCTTTCATGTGTTTTGAGGGCATGGAGTATGGCTGGACTCCCTCTGATCTTTTTTTTTTTAAACATCTTTATTGGAGTATAATTGCTTTACAGTGTTGTGTTAGTTTCTGCTGTATAACAAAGTGAATCAGCTGTATGTATTCATATATCCCCATATCCCCTCCCTCTTGCATCTCCCTCCCACCCTCCCTATCCCACCCCTCTAGGTGGTCACAAAGCACCAAGCTGATCTGATATCCCCATGTGATGCAGCTGCTTCCCACTAGCTATCTATTTTACATTTGGTAGTGTATATATGCCAATGCTACTCTCTCACTTCGTCCCAGTTTACCCTTCCCCCTCCCTGTGTGCTCAAGTCCATTCTCTACGTCTGCGTCTTTATTCCTGTCCTGCCCCTGGGTTCTTCAGAACCATTTTTTTTTTTTAGATTCCATATATATGTGTTAGCATACGGTATTTGTTTTTCCTTTCTGACTTACTTCACTCTGTATGACAGTCTCTAGGTCCATCCGCCTCACTACAAATAACTCCATTTCGGTTTTTTTTATGGCTGAGTAATATTCCATTGTATATATGTGCCACATCTTCTGTATCCATTCATCCGATGATGGACACTTAGGTTGCTTCCATGTCCTGGCTATTGTAAACAGAGCTGCAATGAACATTGTGGTACATGACTCTTTTTGAATTATGGTTTTCTCAGGGTATATGCCCAGTAGTGGGATTGCTGGCTCATATGGTAGTTCTATTTTTAGTTTTTTAAGGAACCTCCATACTGTTCTCCATAGTGGCTGTATCCATTTCTCCCTCTGATCTTGTTCACTGATGGTGGTGGAGGAGCCCAGCAGCTGAGTAGAAACTGGTCCTGGGGAGCCGTCTGGCCGGAGTGCTGAAGCTGGGAAAAATTCCCAGCTCCCTTGGTGGTCACAGGAGTGAAGGAAGCAGTGCTCCTGTCAGGTGTGGGCTGCCCACTTCCCAAGGTCATGCTCAGCAGTGGTTGGAGAGCCAACCATTCATTCGAGTTTCTGATGCCTCACAGGTGCGAGGCGCCAGGAGCCAAGTTTCACAAGGCGTGGTGAGGCCACTCGGGGTGTGAGGCAGAAGCTCCCCCGGCTCTAACATCAGAGAGCAGGGCTGGGGGCGGATGTGGCCTGGGGCTGGCTGGCAGGAAAGTCCGGTCTGATGAAAGCGGCTGCCTTCTGACTAGCTTCTCTATGTCTCTTACTGTGCGATACCAACATTTCCTTCCATTCTTGAACAGACCTCCCACTGCTCTCCCACTACCCCCGCAAAGATAACATACTTTTATGAATGTGTTGCACGTAACCAGTTTCCAAATATGTGCTCAGGACAGCAAACCCTCCTCTTGCTTGGCTGTGCCCGTTCGCCCAGCTTACCAACCAGTAGCCCAGAAACACTGGGGGGCTGAGTGACCTGAGAGGAAGATGCAAGACATTCAGGGACAGAGCCCCAGGGGAGTCTCCCAGGGCCAGGTTTGGTCTACAGGGAGGAGAGAGGTCCTGCTGTACTTGTAACGCAGTCCCTGAGGCTGGGACCAGGACACAGGAGTGGAACTCTTTTGAAGCGGCTCGCCCGGGAAAGAGAATCATAGCACCCCACTCAATTGTTGGTGTTTACATCTAGGGAACATGTTTCAGCTCCAGTGATTAACTCTTTGGGGCGCACCTCAAGGCGCAAGACGGCATGAGTTCCGGTGGCCACCATCTTTTGGGCTCCCAAAGCCAGGCACTTGACCTCCTGGTGATCCACCTCTCCTTCCTCCAGGTAGCACCCTTCTACCTTCCAGGACAATCAGGGTACCTCTCCTTTCCTCCTCCCTCTCTCCTACTGCTCAGATCAAAGCTCTCCAGCAGACACCATGTAACCTTGAGGATGGAAACCACCCGCTTGGGGAGACAGAAAAAGGCTGAGACCCTGATGACTTACGTGGAGCTGCCAAAACAGTTCGACTACTTACTTCATGTCCTCAATGAAGTAGGAGAATAATCCCCCACCTATGTGAATGACTGGGCTTTCTATTATCTGCAGCCAAACCTAATTGTCACATACACAGCGACCCTCCGTGATATCCAGGTGTTTTCTTGTTCTCATCTATACTATGGCATAGGGGCAAATAGTTCTTAACGAAGAGCAGAAATAATACAAATTGAATCTCTGGTGGGGCTTTCCTCTGGTTGGGCTCTGTGCACACAGTAAAATAGATCTGGTTGTGCTGTTGTTCTTAGAATTATTGATTTTAAGTCTTTCTCACAGTAGGGGTTGGGTAGAGCTGGAGTTTCAAAAGCACACATTCGTGTTTCTTAGCTTTGGTTTAAGTACGGTGGAGAGCGGTGACGAAGGCTCCTAAGGACGCAGAGGAGAAAACCAGGCTGCTCTCATTTGCCTTTGTAAAATGCATGTTTGGGTAATTCCCTGGCGGTCCAGTGGTTAGGACTTGGTGCTTTCACTGCCGTGGCCCGGGTTCAATCCCTGGTCAGGGAACTAAGATCCTGCAAGCATGTTTGGAGCTTGTAAAAAGCTCTGGTACTGAGCTCAGAGAAAGCAGAGGTGAGGTCCTTGGTTCCGTTCGCCTGCACACCAGGGAGGTGAGCTTGTTAGTGTCAGATGACCCATATTTTTCTTGATCTTTGAGTCATCTCAAAAAAACAAAAAACAGCTTTATCAAGGTATAATTGACATACAATGAACTGCACCTATTTAAACTGGATGATTTGATAAGTTTTGCCATGTGTTTACATCTGTGAATCTGTCACTACAATCAATAGAGTGAACAGACCCACCACCTCTGAAGTTTTCTTTGTAATCCATCATGCCACCCCTGGCAACCACTGAACTACTTTCTGTCATGACAGATTAGTTCGCATTTTCTAAAGTTTTATGTAAATGGAATCGTATAGCATGTACTCTTTTTTTTCCTGGTTTTCTGTCTTATTTCACTCGCATAATCTTTTTTAGATTCATCCGTCTTTTTCATGTATCAATTTATCCCTTTTTATTGCTGAATAATATTCAGTTGTATGGATATACCACAATTTGTTTATCCATTCACCTGTTGATAGACGTTTGGATCATTTCTGGCTTTTGGCTATTAAAGCTGCTATGAACATTTGTGTACAGGTCTTTGTATTATTCTTGGATGTATAGCGAGGACTAGAATGGCTAGATCACATGGTATGAGTATGCTTAACTTTCTTTTTTCCTAATCAAATATTCTTATTACACTTACAACTTACTTTTTTTAAAACTGAGTTTATTTATCTTTGGCTGCATTGTGTCTTTGTTGCTGTGCACGGGCTTTCTCTAGTTGCGGCAAGCGGGGGCTGCTCTTCATTGTGGTGCGTGGGCTTCTCATTGTGGTGGTTTCTCTTGTTGTGGAGCACGGGCTCTAGGCACGTGGGCTTCAGTAGTTGCAGCACACGGGCTTCAGTAGTTGCAGCACACGGGCTCAGTAGTTGTGGTTTGGCGGGCTCTAGAGCACGGGCTCAGTAGTTGTGGCACACAGGCTTACTTGCTCCGTGGCATGTGGTAATCTTCCCGGACCAGGGATCAAACCCGTGTCCCCTGCATTGGCAGGTGGATTCTTAACCACTGCGCCACCAGGAAAGTCCCTACAACTTACTTTTGATTCATTGTATATATATATATTTTATAAATTTTTATTTATTTATTTATTTATGGCTGTGTTGGGTCTTCGTTTCTGTGCGAGGGCTTTCTCTAGTTGCGGCGAGCGGGGGCCACTCTTCATCGCGGTGCGCGGGCCTCTCACCGTCGCGGCCTCTCTTGTTGTGGAGCACAAGCTCCAGATGCGCAGGCTCAGTAGTTGTGGCTCACGGGCCCAGTTGCTCCGCGGCATGTGGGATCTTCCCAGACCAGGGCTCAAACCCGTGTCCCCTGCATTGGCAGGCAGATTCTCAACCACTGCGCCACCAGGGAAGCCCTCATTGTATATTTTAAACAAAAGATATTTAATACAGATTTATCTGTGATTCATTGTATTTTTTTTTAAAAAAAAATTTATTTATTTAGTTTTGGCTGCATTAGGTCTTTTTTTGCTGCCCGCGGGCTTTCTCTAGTTGCGGCAAGTGGGGGCTAGTCTTCATCGCAGTGTGCAGGCTTCTTATTGAGGTGGCTTCTCTTGTAGTGGAGCATGGGCTCTAAGCACACAGGCTTCAGTAGTTGTGACATGCGGGCTCAGTAGTTGTGGCTCACGGGCTCTAGAGAACAGGCTCAGTAGTTGTGGCACATGGGCTTAGTTGCTCCACGGCACGTGGGATCTTCCCGGACCAGGGCTCGAGCCCATGTCCCCTGCATTGGCAGGCAGACTCTCAACCACTGTGCCACCAGGGAAGTCCCCGATTCATTGTATATTTTGAAGAGAAGACAATTTTGTGGCCAGTATGACTTTTACTTTCCTTTCTTCCAAGGGAAGATAACCATACCAATATTCTATTAAAAAGTATCCGCATACAAGGTACACCTGCTTTCCTTTTCCTACCTGTAACTTGAGATCACAGCTGAAAGGAATTTAATGAATCTGTGGACATTTGTTTCTTCACATGTATGTGCCTTCCAAAATGATCATATGTATAATTTCTTCTCTCAAGTATCATAGTGAGTTTTTAATTTTTAAAACCTATTTATCAAGATTTTAATTAACGTACCACAAAATTTACCGTTATGAAGTGTACAATTCAGTGGTTTTTAGTATATTCACAGAGTTATACAACCATCACCACAATCTAAGTTTAGAGCATTCAACCCAAAAGAAACCCTGTATCCATTAACAGTCATTCCCTGTTTCCTCCTTCCAATCTCCTCTAGTAGCTCTTGGCCACTAATAATCTACTTTCTATCTCTCTATATTTGTCTGTTCTGGACATTTCATGTAAATGGAATCATACAATATGTGGTCCTTTTTTTAATAATTAATTAATTAATTAATTATTTAATTAATTTTTGGCTGCATTGGGTCTTTGTTGCTGCACGCAGGCTTTCTATAGTTGCGGCGAGCGAGGGCTACTCTTCATTGCGGTGGGCTGGCTTCTCACTGTGGTGACTTCTCTTGTTGTGGTGCATGGGTTCTAGGCACACGGGCTTCAGTAGTAGTGGCACACGGGCTCAGTAGTTGTGGCACATGGGCTTAGCTGCTTTGTGGAATGTGGGATCTTCCCAGACCAGAGCTCAAACCTGTGTCCCCTGCATTGGCAGGTGGATTCTTAAGCACTGCGCCACCAGGGAAGTCTGATATGTGGTCCTTTGTGACTGGCTCCTTTCACTTAGCATGATGTTTTCAAGGTTCATCCATATTGTAGAATGTATCAGTACTTCATTACTTTTTTTAAAAAATTGACTTTATTTATTTATTTTTTTTAAAAAAATTTTATTTATTTATTTAATTATTTATGGCTGCGTTGGGTCTTCGTTTCTGCGTGAGGGCTTTCTGTAGTTGTGGCAAGTGGGGGCCACTCTTCATCGCGGTGCACGGGCCTCTCACTATCGCGGCCTCTCTTACCGCGGAGCACAGGCTCCAGATGCGCAGGCTCAGTAGTTGTAGCTCATGGACCCAGCTGCTCCACAGCATGTGGGATCTTCCCAGACCAGGGCTCGAACCTGTGTCGCCTGCATTGGCAGGCAGATTCTCAACCACTGCGCCACCAGGGAAGCCCTTGACTTTATTTTTTAAAGCTGTTTTAGGTTCACAGCAAAATTGAGAGACTTTCCTTAAACTCCCTGCCCACACACATGCGCAACCTCCCCTGTTATCAACATCCCACACCAGAATGGTACATTTTTTACGATCTATGAACCTTCATTCACACACCATTATCACTCAACCGTAGTTTACATTAGGGTTCACGCTTGGTGTTTTACATTCTCTAGGTTTGGACAAAAATATATAATGACATGTATCCATCATTATAGTATCATTCAGAATAGTTTCACTGCCCTGAAAATCATCTGTGCTATGCTTAACTTTTTATAAAGCTGCCAAACTGTTTTACAAAGTGATTGCACCATTTTACATTCCTACCAACAGTGTACGGGAGTTCCAGTTCCTCCATATCCTTTCCAACACTGGGGATGATCAATCTTTTAAGTTTTAGCCATTCTGATAGCTGTGTAGTGGGATCTCATTGTGGTTTTAATTCACATTTCCCTAATGCATCACTTTGTTTTTTATTTGCTCTCTGTATATTTTCTTTGGTGAAGTATATGTTCAAATCCTTTGCCCATTAAGAAAAATTGTCATTTGTTTTCTTGTCAACGTTTGAGAGGGTTTTTTTTTTTTGGCTGCGCTGCACAGCTTGTGGGATCTCAGTTCCCTGATCAGGGATCAAACCTGGGCCATGGCCGTGAAAGCCCAGAATCCTAACTGCTAGGCCACCAGGGAAGTCCCGAGAGTTTTTTATATAGTGTGAATGTAAGTCCTTTATCAGCTATATGCTCTGCAAAGATTTTCTCTCACCTTTTGGGTTGTCTTCGTTCTCTTAAGAGCTGAAGTTTAAAATTTTGATAAAGTCCATTTTATTAAATTTTCTTTTTATGGGTCACACTTTGGTGTCATATCTAAGTAATCTCTGCCTACTCTGATGTCACAGAATTTTTCTCCAATATTTTCTTCTAGAAGTTTTATAGTTTTAGGTGGTACATTTAAGTCTATGCTCCATCTTGAGCTAATTTTTATATATGGTGCAAGGTATGGATCAAAGTTCATTTTTTGACATATGGATAGCCAATTGTTCCAGCACTGTTCTTTCTCCACTGGATTTTCTTGGCACCTTTGTCAAAAACTAGTTGTCCATGTATGTATGGATCTATTTCTGGATTCTCTATTCTGTTCCACTCGTCTATTTGCCTTATTTACACCAAACCACACTTTATAGCCTTTAAATAAATCTTAAAGTCAGGTAGTGTGAGTCCTCCAACTTTACTCTTTTTCAAAGTTGTTTTGGCTCTTCTAAGTTCTTTGCATTTTAATATAAATTGGAAAATCAGCTTGTCAATTTCTACAGCAAATCCCACTGAGATTTTCATTGTGATTGTATTGAATCTAAAGAACAATCTGGGAAGAATTGATGTCTTAATATTGAGTTTTCTGGTCCAAGAACAAAGTCTATTTCTCCCTCTACTTCTTAAAAAAGTTTTTCTTTAATTTCTTTCATTTAATTTAATCAGTGTTGTGTAGTTTTCAGTGTACGTGTTTTGAATAATTTTTTTCAGATTTATCCCTACTGGCTCATATTTTTTTGATGCTATTGTAAAGTGATGTCTCATTGTGGTTCTAATGTGCATTTCCCTAGTTGCTGATGTTTAACATCTTTTCATTTGCTTACTTGCCACCTGTATATCCCCTTCACTGAAATATTCTTAATCCATTTTCTTTTTCTTTTTTTTTTTTGAGGGTGAGTTTTACTTTACTTATTAAAAAAATTGTTTTATTGCAGTAGAGTTGATTTACAATGCTGTGCCAATCTCTGCTGTACAGCAAAGTGACTCAGTTATACACATATAAACATTCTTTTTTTTATATTCTTTTCCATTATGGTTTATCACAGGATATTCAACACAGTTCCCTGTGCTATACATTAGGACCTGGTTGCTTATCCATTCTAAATGTAATAGTTTGCATCTGTTAACTCCGAACTCCCAGTCCATCCTTCTCCCCCCACCCCATTTTCTAATTGTATTGTTTGCTTGTCAACTGTTGAGTTTTGAGAGTTCTTTATATCATCTTGGTACCAAGTCCTTTGTTGAATATGTGGTTTGAAAATATTTTCTCCCAGTCTGTAACAGGGTCTTTCACAGAGCAAAAATTTTTAACTTTTAAGAGGTCCAACTTATCAAGTTTGCCTTCTGTGGATCATACTTTTGATATTAAGTCTAAGCATGTCTTACCTAGTCCTAGATCTTGAAGATTTTCTCCAAAAATTTTCATAGTTTTACTCTTTCCATTTAAATCAATGATCCATTTTGAGTTAATTGAGTTAATTTTTTGTAAAAGGTGTGAGGCTTAGGTTGAAGTTTTTTTTTTTTTTTCTTGGCCTATGGACATCCATTTGATTTTCCCTTCAACGTTAGTTTTGGGCTAAGAATCTGATGTGTCTTGGTGTAGCTTTCTTCATATTTCATGTGCTGGGATTCATAGAACTTCTTTTATCTGTGGCTTTATAATTTTCATCAAATTTGGAAAAATTTCAACCATCATTTTTCAAATTTTTTTGCGTCCCCATGTCTCCCTTGTGACAGTCCTCTGGGGATTCCCATTACATGTATATTAGGCTGCTTGAAGTTGTTCCACAGCACACTGATGATTTCATTTCTTTAAATTCTTTTTTTTCCCCTCTCCCTGTCTCATTTTGAATAGTTTCTATTGCTATGTTTTCAAATTCACTAATTCTTTCTTCTGCAGTATCTACTTTGCCATTAATTCCATCCAACCAATTTTTTTTATCTTACATAATGTAGTTTTCATCTCTAGACACCCCCCCACCAGGATTATTTAGATGTTGATTGGTAGATTGGTATTTTATTTTATTTTACTTTTTCCAGCATATTAAGGTATAATTGAAAAATTAAACTGTAAGATATTTAAAGTGTACATTGAGATGAGTTGATATACATATACTTTATGAAAGGATTCCTCCCATCTAGTTAATTAATACATTGATCTCACATATTTATTTATCCTTTTTTTTTTTTTTTTGGTGAGGACATTTCAGTTCTACTCTCTTAGCAAATTTCAATTTTCAATTATATAATACAGTGTTATCAATTATAGTCATCATGTTATGCATTACATTAGATCCTCAGACCTTATTCATTTTATAGCTGAAAGTTTATACCCTTTTACCAACTTCTCACTACTTCTCCTACCCCACTATACCTGGTAAACCACCTTTTTACTTTCTGTTTCTATGAGCTTGACTTTTTGTTGTTGTTGTTCCACATATAAGTGATACTATGTAGTATTTGTCTTTCTCTGTATGGCTTATTTCATTGGCATAATGCTGTCAGTGTCCATCCATGTTGTCACAAATGAAAGGAATTTCTTCTTTCACATGGCTGAATAATACTCCATTTTTATAATATGTATCTTACATCTTTATCCATTCATCTGTTGATTCTATAGGTTATTTCTATATCTTGGCTATTGTGAATAATACTACAGTGTACATGAGAGTGCAGATATCTCTTTGGTATTCTGTTTTTATTTCCTTTGGATATATACCCAGAAGTGGAATTGCTAGAACATACGGTAGTTCTATTTTTAATTTTTTGAGGAACCTCCATACTGTTTTCAATAGTGGCTGCACCAATTTACATTCCCACCAAGAGTGCACAAGAGTTCACTTTTCTCCATGTCTTCATCAACACTTGTTATCGCTTGTCTTTTTTTTTTTTAATTTTTAAAATTCTATTTAAAAATTTTTTTGGCTGCATTGGGTCTTTGGTGCTCTGCACGGGCTTTCTCTAGTTGTGGTGAGTGGGGGCTACTCTTCATTGCGGTATGTAGGCTTCTCATTGCAGTGGCTTCTCTTGTTGTGGAGCATGGGGTCTAGGTGCACGGGCTTCAGTAGTTGCAGCACGTGGGCTCAGTAGTTATGGCACATGGACTTCGTTGCTCCGCGGCATGTGGGATCTTCCTGGACCAGGGCTCAAACCCATGTCCCCTGAATTGGCAGGCAGATTCTTAACCACTGTGCCACCAGGGAAGCCCATCGCTTGTCTTTATGATGAAAATCATTCTAACAGGTGTAAAGGGATATCTCATTGTAGTTTTGATTTGCATTTCCCAGATGATTAGTAATATTGAGCACCTTTTCACGTATCTGTTGGCCTTTTGTATGTATTCTTTGGAAAAATGTCTATTCAGTTCCTCTGCCCATTTTTAAATTGGATATTTTATTGAATTGTGTGAGTTCTTTATGTATTTTTGATATTAACCCCTTATCAGATATAAGATTTGCAATTATTTTCTTCCATTCTGTAGGTTACCTTTTAATTTTGTTGATTGTTCCTTTTCCTGTGCAGAAACTTTTCAGTTTGATGTAGTTCCACTCGTTTATTTTTGTTTTTGCTGCTTTTGCTTTTGGTGTCAAATCCAAAAGGTCATTGCCAAGAGTGATGTCAAGGAGATTACTGCCCATGTTTTCTTCCAGGAGTTTTATGGTTTCAGGTCTTAAATTTAAGTCTTCAATTTATTTTGAGTTGATATTTGTGCATGGTGTAAGACAGTGGTCCAGTTTCATTCTTTTGTGTGTGGCTATCCAGTTTTCTGAACACCACTTATTAAAGAGCCTATTCTTTCTCCATTGTACATTCTTGGCTTCTTTGTCACAAATTAGTTGCCAAAATATGCATGGTTTTATTTCTGGGCTTTCTGTTCTGTTCTATTGATCTATGTGTGTCTAGAAGTTTGCTAAGGATCTTTAAAAAATATCTTTCATGCGTCTACTTAAATTCTGAACATATGTACTACAACTATAATGACTATTTTTGTGTCTTTGTTTGGACACAAAACATCTGGTTCAGTTCTGGCTCAGTTTATCTTGACTGATCATTCTTCTTTTTAAGGGTAAGGTTTTCCTATTTCTTTGTATGTCTGGTAATCTTTGACTGGATGCCAGACATTGTTAATTTTACCATTTTGATTGCTGGGTATTTTTATATTCCTATTAATATTGAAAAAAATTTTTAAAAGAATTATCAGAACTGTTACTTTTGCTTAGTTTTATTAAAAATATGTCATATAGCTTTTTTCCTTTAAGGAGGAAAAAAGGAACAAGTTTCATAAAATCAAATAAGCAATGGTAATGTGTCTTAACTTGAAAAAGTTTGGAAATCACTGGTTTACAAGTTAGAATTGAATGAAAGAACAACTGTAACAGCCACAATTGGCCATTTCATGCCAGTGGCAGCAAACAACATCAACTAGGGTAAAATAAACAACCGTGTGGAAGCCCTGATAAGTGCTTAAACAGACTGATGGACTGAGAAATCAGTATAGATATATTTTTGATATATATACATATATATTAATATATTTTATTAATATTTTGGAACTTTGTTCTTAGATGCTGTTAAGTTCATTGGAAACAGTCCTCCGTTACAAACCTGCCCCTTTTTCATGAACTCCTTGTGTAGCCACTCTCAGCTCCTCCCTATTGGGCCACTCTGGTGTATCTTCCAAGATACTGGCTATTCTTGGTCATTTAGAGTCCCTCATTTCTTGTAAGAACACTCTCAAGTTTTAACAGGAGGATCTTTCACTTTCTTCCCTGAGTTTTCTCCTCTGGAAATCCTACAACTATTGGTGAACTGGGGTAAAGAAGCTCCTTCATAAGTCATTTATTTTATTAGAATTTCTTCCTTGTTTTCAGGCATCACTCTTCTTCCATCTTAGGCAGATTGCCATTCTTTTTCTTCCTCTCCTTTTTCTCTCTTTTTTTCCCCTTTTCTTTCTTTTAAAACTTTAATTATGGAAAATTTTAAGCCTTCAAAAAGATAGAGAGACTGGTATAATAGGTATTCCCACATACCAATCAATAATCATTAACTTGTGATACTGTATTTTTCTTTTTAAAAAAAGTGTTTTCTTTTTAAAATTGAGGTATAGTTGATTTAGAAACTGTATTTTTCTAATGCTTCTGATTTGCAAACGTTAGAAACTTATTTTCAAGTTACATTAGAAACCACGTGGTAGGGAATACACAACCCATTTTGTCTTGTGGGGTGTGTGTGTAGGACTCTTGGCTTTTATCCAGGTTAGGATGCATACAACATGAAGACTAAGAGTCTTCAGTGATTCCCCAAGCATCTCAAATACTCTCTCACTTTGTGTTTTATACATAGTCCTTAATTGCAGCCTGTAGCCTTTGCTCTGTGCTTTGTTTATAGTCTCTGGTTGATTTAGGTCATATCTCATATTTAATCTATGTTTACGCTCCTTGAATACAGTTCCTAAGATTTCTAAGATTTTTTCCCCTAAGTGTGTGTGTGTATATATATATACACAGACACATACCTAGAGTGTTCTTTATACAGCACAATTATGCTTAATGAATAAAAGCAAGTTAGCATAATGTAGTGACAGGTCTCTGGTAGAATCCTGGCACTGCTACTTACTAGTTGGTGTGACTTTTCCAATTGCTAAACCTCTCGGAGATTCAGTATCATCATCTGTAAACTGAATAACACCCACCTTCAGGATGATTGTTAGGATTAGAAATAATGCAACTAGAGTGTTTATCACAGTGCCTGATGCATAGTAGTAACTCAATAAATGACAGCTATTATGATTATGACAGATGTAGCAGTGCTGTGGAATGGATAGCAAAGAGTATTATCCCTAATTGACTGACTAAATAGGCACCAGAGAGACTAAAATACTGACTAAAGTCACAGACAGATCCATAACCAAAGTCATAAGTGCCACTTCCTGGACTCAGAGGCTCCTGCAAACATACCGAAATCTAATTTCTTCTTATATCTTTATGGATGAATCCTATTTTGTAACAGAAACAAGACATTTCCAGCAGCTCATTTCAAGGGGATTTACTAAATTTATGGTTCCAGGCATCTAGGTTTGGGCTTTGTGCCCCAAACCATGTCCTTACATCCACAGTAATATTTGAAATGAGCATATCAGACCAGCACATCTCTGTTGTGGTGTTTTGCTGAGTTTATTTGTGGACAGACTGGTTCGTTCTCAGAATCACAGACTGTTAGTGGATTGTTTTTAAACAGACAGAGCAAAGTGCTTCAAGCTTTCACACAGAGAAAGGAATGTTGAGTCCTACTTTCTCTGTCTCTATGTCTCTCTCTGTGTTTCTGTCTCTCTGACTCTCTCTTTGCCTCTCTTTCTCTATCTCTCTGTCTCTGTCTCTGTCTCTCTCTCTCTCACACACACACACACACACACACACACACACACACACACACACATAATTCTTTTGATCGTATACTCTCCAGGTTCTGGAGACATATGCACACCTCTGTGTACTCTTCCCAAAGTGGAGAAATGTCTTTCTCAGCTGTTTCCCACTATATTTTGCTGAAGTATAAAAATATGTCCTTATTAATCATCTGTGTCTAGAGGACATAAGTTCTGCCGAAAAGCTAAAGGCAAATGTAAAAAATTAGTGAAAATTATATAGAAGAGTCTCCCCTTTTTGTCCTAATTGAACAAAGTTGGGGAGAAAAGGACTGTTTAGGGACTTCCCTGGTGGTCCAGTGGTTAAGAATCCATCTTGCAATGCAGAGGAGGCAGGTTTGATCCCTGGTCGGGGAACAAAGATCCCACATGCCGCAGAGCAACTAAGCCCGCACGCTACAACTACTGAGTCCACGCGCTCTGGAGCCCGTGTGCCACAACTACAGAGCCTGCACACCACAACTAGTGAGAAACCTGCAAGCCACAACTAGAGAGAAGCCTGTACACCGCAACGAAGAGCCCGCACACTGCAACGAAAGATCCCGTGTGCCGCAACTAAGACCTGACGCATCCAAAAAATTAAAAAAAACAAAGAAAAGGACTGTTTAAAAAGGCTCTGGAATGATATACCTGTAACCATGGCCTCTGATGTGAGATCCCCTCTCACTCTGGATTTACAATGTTACATTCTCCTTTTAGCAGGGATCACTATAAGCAAGTTAACTAAAATCATGATGAATTGAAAAAGAAAAGAAAGAATGAAAAACAAGAGCCAGTGGAAACCTTTTCCTTCCTCAGAAACAATGGGGCTTCTCCTTTTATCCTTTTCAAAATCTTCTTCCTTCATTAAGCACAGTGGCTGTAACTAAAGCATCTTTGTGTCTCTAGCACTTTTTGTAATGCTTTACACACAGTAGGCACTCAGTAAATAATTATTTTTGATGCTGAATGTATAAATATGTATTAGTTGAGAATTTACTATGTAGCCTGATTTTGTTAGGTGCCATGTGTACTACTAAAGAGGTATAACTCAGAATTCCTTGCTTTCACTGAGCTTGCAGTCTAGATGGGGACATAGCAATTATGAGAAATGTTTGGCTATTATTTCCTCAAATATTTTGTCTACTTCATTTTATTCCTCTTCTCCTTCTGGGACTCCAGTTGTACATGTTAAATCTTTGATAATGTCCCACAGGTTCCTGAAACTTTTGTTAATTATTTCAATCATTTCTTCTGTGCTTCAGATTGGATAATTAATGTATTAATCTTTCTTCAAATTCACTAATTCTTTCTTCTACTATCATCATTCTTCTGTTAAGCCCATCCAATAATTTTTAACATTTCAGATATATATTTTTAAATTCTAGAATTTCTATTTAGTTTTTTTATAGTTTCTAGTTACCTGTTGATACTTTTCATTCAATACAAGCATATTTTCCCCTGTGTCCTTGAGCTTATTTCTAATAATTGTTTTATAACCATTGTCTGATAATTTCAATATGTGAATCATTTCAGGATTGACCTTCATTGATTTTATTTTTTCTTGAGAATAGGTAATGTCTTCCTGTTTCTTTGACTGTTATATAATTTTGAACTGTGTCCTGGATGTTGTGAATGATATGTTATATAGATTCTCAGTTCTGCTGTGTTCCCCTGAAGAGTATTTTTTCTTTTTTTTAATAGTAGGCAGTTAACTTGGCTGAATTCAAACTGTAAACTTTATCTTCCTTGCAGTGAATAGTGGCTCAAATTTCTGCTCAGTGCTTTCAGTCTTAGCTAGACTACTTGAAGTCTGCCTCACACATGTATGGTTCCAACAACTGCCAGAGATCTGGCTAGAATTTATACACATGATTTGGGGCTCCTCCTTTCTGGTTCTCTACTTTTTAGGATTTCTCCCTTTGTTTTCCAGCAGCTGTGTTTCCCTCAAACTCTGTCTTCTGGTTTTTCAAGCCAGTAAGATTTTGGGTTTTTCTTTCTGACTTTTAGCTGCACTGTGTAGTGCAATTTGAGGACTTCCCTCAGGATAAAAGTCATAAAAAATGGGAAACTCACCAGTGCTTTTCTCTTCATCCAGATGTTGACCCCCTTTCAGTATCTACCTGTTTTTGGTTGCTCTTCAATGTCTTCAGAAAGTTGTTTCTGTATTTAGCTTAGAGTTTATATTTGTTATCTGCAAGAAGGTTGGTCTCACAGGAGCCACGTGGCCGTGACTAGGAGCAGTACCTAGGTAGGTATGTAGCACCAAAAAAACATAGGGACAAATAAGCAAGTTACTGTCAAATAAAGACTCAGAGACAAAAGCATTTAGAAAAGAAAAGAACTTTACTTATGAAGAGGTTTATAAGGGAGTCCAGGCTTCAGAAAAACAGGCTTATCAAGTAAAAAAATGCAGCAGGAATTTAAAGGAAAAAAATCACCAAATTATTGAGTTTACTGTCATTCTGTCTATGGTGGAAAACAGTAGTTTTCTTGCATGACTTTAACATTTACAAAGGTAGAGATATATCTTCAGACATTGATATTACAAAAGTTAGGGATAGAGATATTTTTGTTAGGGAGGCATTAACCTACAGGAAAGAATCAAGATTTCATATTTTGAGGACTAGAATTATACACAGTGATCACATTTTTTGTGTATGTTTTGTGTGTGTGTTTGTGTGTGTGTGTTTTGTCACTGGGATTCTTTATGGTCAACTCCCACTCTCACATGCAGATTTGACCTCATAAATTGTTTAGAGATCATCTGATTCAGTATTATTCGTTCGATTTGTTTTATTTAACTGGTTTTATTTATATAGCATATAAGAGATGTCAATATACAAAGACATCCTTGTTACATATTAATAAAACCAGAGCAGTTCTGGTTTAAGAATTAACCTGTAAATCTTCTACAGTTGTAATTTACTTTTATGTATCAGAATTATTTTATTGCCTTTATCTGCTCATCTACTGAGCTAAGGAACAAGGACCTTCCAATTTGCTTCTATGAGGTTTACCTATAGTAGCCTGTAAGGGTCCCTGTCTGTCTGAGACACTCAAGTTTGTCAAATTCCTGACCTGCTAGAAAATTCTTTATTACCTGTAAAGCTGATATTCTTTAAGCCATAGGATAAGTTCCAGGACAGTTTCCTGGGACTGGTATACTGGAACTGGCTCCTACTGATTCATGAGAACTCGTTGTTAAATTTATAGGAATTTTGTAAGCTGCTTGTTAAACATGGCCATTATTGGAAATTAAACTTTATAACTTACAATTAAATAAATTATATTTAAATCAGTGATAATAAATACTCAGAACTTATCACCTCCTAATTATGTATGACCTTTTTTAAAACTATTTTTTAAAATTGAAGTATAGTTGATTTACAATATTGTGTTAGTTTCTGGTGTACAGCTAAGTGATTCAGTTATACATATATATATTCTTTTTCATATTCTTTTCCATTATAGTTTATTATAAGATACTGAATATAGTTCCCTGTGCTATACATAGTTCCCTGTCCTATATAACTAGGACCTTGTTGTTTATCTATTTTGTATCTAGTAGTTTGTATCTGCTGATCCCAAACTCCTAATTTATCCCTCCCCCCACCTTTCAACTTTGGTGACCATAAGTTTGTTTTCTATGTCTGGGAGTCTACTTCTGTTCTGTAAATAAGTTAATTTGTATCATATTTTAGATTCCACATATAAGTGATATCATATGATATTTGTCTTTCTCTGTCTGACTTACTTCACTTAGTATGATAATCTCTGGATCCATCCATATTGCTGCAATGACATTATTTCATTCTTTTTTATGACTGAGTAGTATTATTCATATACTATCTATCTATCTATCTATATACACACAGATATATATCTATATCTATATCTATATGCCACACCTTCTTTATCCACTCATCTGTCAATGGACGCTTAGGTTGCTTCCATTCTCGGCTGTTGTAAATAGTGCTGCTGTGAACATTGGGTGCATGTATCTTTTTGAATTAGTTTTTGTCTTCTAGATATATACCTAGGAGTGGAATTGCTGGATCATATGGTAACTCTATTTTTAGTTTTTTAAGGCACCTCCATACCATTCTTCATAGTGACTGCACCAATTTACATTCCCACCAACAGTGTAGGAGGGTTCCCTTTTTTCCACACACTTTCCAGCATTTATTATTTATAGACTTTTTATGATGGCCATTCTGACTGGCGTGAGGTGATACCTCACTGTAGTTTTTTTTTTCTTTTTTTTAAAGGAAAGCCCTTTAATTAATTAATTAATTAATTTTATTTTTAGCTGTGTTGGGTCTTCGTTTCTGTGTGAGGGCTTTCTCTAGTTGCGGCAAGTGGGGGCCACTCTTCATCGCGGTGCGCGGGCCTCTCACTATCGCGGCCTCTCTTGTTGGGAACACAGGCTCCAGATGTGCAGGCTCAGTAGTTGTGGCTCACGGGCCTAGTTGCTCCGCGGCATGTGGGATCTTCCCAGACCAGGACTCGAACCCATGTCCCCTGCACTGGCAGGCAGATTCTCAACCACTGCGCCACCAGGGAAGCCCCTCACTGTAGTTTTGATTTGCATTTCTCTAATAATCAGTGATGTTGAGCATTTTTTCTTTCTTTCTTTTTTAAAATATTTATTTTTTATTTTTGGCTGCATTGGGTCTTAGTTGCGGCACTTGGGATCTTCATTGCAGCACGCAGGCTTCTCTCTAGTTGCGGCACGTAGGCTCCAGAGTGCATGGGCTCTGTAGTTGTGGCTCGTGTGCCCAGTAGTTGCAGCGCAAGGGCTTAGTTGCCTCGTGGACATGTGGAATCTTAGTTTCCCTACCAGGGATCAAACCCGTGTCTATTGGAAGGTGGATTCTTAACCACTGGACCACCGGGGAAGTCCCGAGCATCTTTTCTGTATGACCTTTTTATTTGTTTTTTATTTTTTAAATATTTTTATTATTTATTTTGTTTGAATTTTTGAATTTTATTTACTTTTTTATACAGCAGGTTATTTTTTTTTACATTTTATTTTATTTATTTTTCTAAACAGCAGGTTCTTATTAGTTATCCATTTTATACATATTAGTGTATATATGTCAATCCCAGTCTCCCAATTCATCACACCACCACCACCCCCCCGCCACTTCCCCCCTTGGTGTCCATACGTTTGTGCTCTACATGTATGTCTCCATTTCTGACCTGCAAACTGCTTCATCTTTACCATTTTTCTAGGTTCCACATATATGTGTTAATATACGGTATTTGTTTTTCTCTTTCTGACTTACTTCACTCTGTATGACAGTCTCTAGATCCATCCATGTCTCTACAAATGACCCAATTTCATTCTTTTTTATGGCTGAGTAATATTCCATTGTAAATATTTACCACATCTTCTTTATCCATTTGTCTGTCAGTGGGCATTTAGGTTGCTTCCATGACCTGGCTATTGTAAATAGTGCTGCAATGAACATTGGGGTGCATGTGTCTTTTTGAATTATGGTTTTCTGTGGGTATATGCCCAGTAGTGGGATTGCTGGGTCATATGGTAATTCTATTTTTAGTTTTTTAAGGAACCTCCATACTGTTCTCCATATTGGCTGTATCAATTTACATTCCCACCAACAGTGCAAGAGGGTTCCCTTCTCTCCACACCCTCTCCAGCATTTGTTGGAGCATTTGTTGGTTGTAGATTTTCTAATGATACCCATTCTAACTGGTGTGAGGTGATACCTCACTGTAGTTTTGATTTGCATTTCTCTAATAATTAGTGATGTTGAGCATCTTTTCATGTGCTTCTTGGCCATCTGTATGTCTTCTTTGGAGAAATGTCTATTTAGGTCTTCTGCCCATTTTTTGATTGGGTTGTTTGTTTTTTTGATATTGAGCTGCATGAGCTGCTTATAAATTTTGGAGATTAATCCTTTGTCAGTTGCTTCATTTGCAAATATTTTCTCCCATTCTGAGGGTTGTCTTTGCATCTTGTTTATGGCTTCCTTTGCTGTGCAAAAGCTTTTAAGTTTCATTAGGTCCCATTTGTTTATTTTTGTTTTTATTTCCATTACTCTAGGAGGTGGATCAAAAAAGATCTTGCTGTGATTTATGTCAAGGAGTGTTCTTCCTGTGTTTTCCTGTAAGAGTTTTACAGTGTCCCGTCTTACATTTAGGTCTCTAATCCATTTTGAGTTTATTTTTGTGTATGGTGTTAGGGAGTGTTCTAATTTCATTCTTTTACATGTAGCTGTCAGTTTCCCCAGCACCACTTATTGAAGAGACTGTCTTTTCTCCATTGTATATCCTTGCCTCCTTTGCCATAGATTAGTTGACCATAGGTGTGTGGGTTTATCTCTGAGCTTTCTATCCTGTTCCATTGATCTATATTTCTGTTTTTGTGCCAGTACCATATTGTCTTGATTACTGTAGCTTTGTAGTATAGTCTGAAGTCAGGGAGTCTAATTCCTCCAGCTCCGTTTTTCTTCCTCAAGACTGCTTTGGCTATTTGGGGTCTTTTTTGTCCCCATACAAATTTTAAGATTTTTTGTTCTAGTTCTGTAAAAAATGCCATTGGTAATTTGATAGGGATTGCATTGAATCTGTGAATTGCTTTGGGTAGTATAGTCATTTTCACAATATTGATTATTCTAATCCAAGAACATGGTATATCTCTCCATCTGTTTGTATCATCTTTAATTTCTTTCATCAGTATCTTATAGTTTTCTGTATACAGGTCTTTTGTCTCCCTAGGTAGGTTTATTCCTAGGTATTTTATTCTTTTTGTTGCAGTGGTAAATGGAAGTGTTTCCTTAATTTCTCTTTCAGATTTTTCATCATTAGTGTATAGAAATGCAAGAGATTTCTGTGCATTAATTTTGTATCCTGCAACTTTACCAAATTCATTGATTAGCTCTAGTATTTTTCTGGTGGCATCTTTAGGATTCTCTATGTATAGTATCATGTCATCTGCAAACAGTGACAGTTTTACTTCTTCTTTTCCAATTTGTATTCATTTTATTTCTTTTTCTTCTCTGATTGCCATGGCTAGGACTTCCAAAACTATGTTGAATAATAGTGGTGAGAGTGGACATCCTTGTCTTGTCCCTGATCTTAGAGGAAATGCTTTCAGTTTTTCACCATTGAGAATGATGTTTGCTGTGGGTTCGTCATATATGGCCTTTATTATGTTGAGGTAGGTTCCCTCTATGCCCACTTTCTGGAGAGATTTTATCATAAATGGGTGTTGAATTTTGTCAAAAGCTTTTTCTGCATCTATTGAGATGATCATATGGCTTTTATTCTTCAATTTGTTAATATGGTGTATCACATTGATTGATTTGCATATATTGAAGAATCCTTGCATCCCTGGGATAAATCCCACTTGATCATGGTTTATGATCCTTTTAATGTGTTGTTGGATTCTGTTTGCTAGTATTTTGTTGAGGATTTTTGCATCTGTATTCATCAGTGATATTGGTCTGTAATTTTCTTTTTTTGTAGTATCTTTGTCTGGTTTTGGTATCAGGGTGATGGTGGTCTCATAGAATGACTTTGGGAGTGTTCCTTCCTCTGCAATTTTTTGGAAGAGTTTGAGAAGGATGGGTGTTAGCTCTTCTCTAAATGTTTGATAGAACTCACCTGTGAAGCCATCTGGTCCTGGACTTTTGTTTGCTGAAAAATTTTTACTCATAGTTTCAGTTTCATTACTTGTGATTGGTCTGTTCATATTTTCTATTTCTTCCTGGTTCAGTCTTAGAAGGTTATACCTTTCTAAGCATTTGTCCATTTCTACCAGGTTGTCCATTTTATTGGCATAGAGCTGCTTGTAGTAGTCTCTTAGAATGCTTTGTATTTCTGCGGTGTTTGTTTTAACTTCTCCTTTTCATTTCTAATTTTATTGATTTGAGTCCTCTCCCTCTTTTTCTTGAAGAGTCTGGCTAATGGTTTATCAATATTGTTTATCTTCTCAAAGAACCAGCTTTTAGTTTTATTGATTTTTGCTATTGTTTTCTTTGTTTCTATTTCATTTATTTCTGCTCTGATCTTTATGATTTCTTTCCTTCTACTGACTTTGGGTTTTGTTTGTTCTTCTTTCTCTAGTTTCTTTAGGTGTAAGGTTAGATTGTTTATTTGAGATTTTTCTTGTGTCTTGAGGTAGGCTTGTATTGCTATAAACTTCCCTCTTAGAACTGCTTTTGCTGCATACCATAGGTTTTGGATCATCATATTTTCATTGTCATTTGTTTCTAGCTATTTTTTGATTTCCTCTTTGATTTCTTCAGTGATCTCTTGGTTATTTAGTAATGCATTGTTTAGCCTCCATTTGTTTGTGTTTTTTACGTTTTTTTCCCTGTAATTGATTTCAAATCTCATAGCTTTGTGGTCAGAAAAGATGCTTGATATGATTTCAATTTCTTAAATTTACTGAGGCTTGATTTGTGACCCAAGATGTGATCTATCCTGGAGAATATTCCATGCGCGCTTGAGAAGAAAGTGTAATCTGCTGTTTTTGGATGGAATGTCCCATAAATATCAATTAAATCTATCTGGTCTATTGTGTCATTTAAAGCTTGTGTTTCCTTACTAATTTCCTGTTTGGATAATCTGTCCATTGGTGTAAGTGAGGTGTTAAAGTCCCCCACTATTATTGTGTTACTGTCGATTTCCTCTTTTATAGCTGTTGGCCATTGCCTTATGTACTGAGGTGCTCCTATGTTGGGTGCATGTATATTTATAATTGTTATATCTTCTTGGATTGATCCCTTGATCATTATGTAGTGTCCTTCCTTGTCTCTTGTAACATTCTTTATTTTAAAGTCTATTTTATCTGATATGAGTATTGCTACTCCAGCTTTCTTTTGATTTCCATTTGCATGGAATATCTTTTTCCATCCCCTACTTTCAGTCTGTATGTGTCCCTAGGTCTGAAGTGGGTCTCTTGTAGACAGCATATATATGGGTCTTGTTTTTGTATCCATTCAGCCAGCCCGTGTCTCTTGGTTGGAGCATTTAATCCATTCACGTTTAAGGTAATTATCGATATGTATGTTCCTATTACCATTTTCTTAATTGTTATGGGTTTGTTTTTGTAGGTCCTTTTCCTCTCTTGTGTTTCCCACTTAGAGAAGTTCCTTTAGCATTTGTTGTATAGCTGGTTTGGTTGCACTGAATTCTCTTAGCTTTTGCCTGTCGGTAAAGCTTTTGATTTCTCCCTCAAATCTGAATGAGATCCTTGCCGGGTAGAGTAATCTTGGTTTTTCCCTTTCATCACTTTAAATGTATCATGCCACTCCCTTCTGGCTTGTAGAGTTTCTGCTGAGAAATCAGCTGTTAACCTTATGGGAGTTCCCTTGTATGTTATTTATCATTTTTCCCTTGTTGCTTTCAATAATTTTTTTGTCTTTAATTTTTGTCAATTTGATTACTATGTGTCTCGGCGTGTTTCTCCTTGGGTTTATCCTGCCTGGGACTCTCTGCACTTCCTGGACTTCGGTGGCTATTTCCTTTCCCATGTTGGGGAAGTTTTCAACTATAATCTCTTCAAATATTTTCTTGGGTCCTTTCTTTCTCTCTTCTCCTTCAGGAACCCCTATAATGCGAATGTTGTTGCGTTTAATGTTGTCCCAGAGGTCTCTTAGGCTGTCTTCATTTCTTTTCATTCTTTTTTCTTTATTCTGTTCTGTGGCAGTGAATTCCACCATTCTGTCTTCCAGGTCACTTATCCGTTCTTCTGCCTCAGTTATTCTGCTATTGATTCCTTCTGGTGTATTTTTCATTTGAGTTATTTTATTGTTCATCTCTGTTTGTTTGTTCTTTAATTCTTCTAGATGTTTGTTCTTTAATTCTTCTACGTCTTTGTTAAGCATTTCTTGAATCTTCTCAATCTTTGCCTCCATTCTTTTTCCGAGGTCCTGGATCATCTTCACTATCATTATTCTGAATTCTTTTTCTGGAAGGTTGCCTGTCTCCACTTCATTTAGTTGTTTTTCTAGGGTTTTATCTTGTTTTTTCATCTGGTACATAGCCCTCTGCCTTTTCATCTTGTCTATCTTTCTGTGAATGTGTTTTTTTTTCCACAGGCTGCAGGATTATAGTTCTTCTTGCTTCTGCTCTCTGTCCTCTGGTGGATGAGGCTATCTAAGAGGCTTGTGGAAGTTTCCTGATGGGAGGGACTGTTGGTGGATAGAGCTGGCTGTTGCTCTGGTGGGCAGAGCTCAGTAAAACTTTAATCCGCTTGACTGCTGATGGGTGTGGCTGGGTTCCCTCCCTGTTGGTTGTTTGGCCTGAGGTGACCCAACACTGGAGCCTACCCAGCTCTTTGGTGGGGCTAATGGTGGAATCTGGGAGGGCTCACGCCAAGGAGTACTTCCCAGAACTTCTGCTGCCAGTGTTCTTGTCCCCACAGTGAGCCACAGCCACCTACTGTCTCTGCAGGAGACCCTCCAACACTAGCAGGTAGGTCTGGTTCAGTCTCCTATGGGGTCACTGCTCCTTCCCCTGGGTCCCGATGCACACACTACTTTGTGTGTGCCCTCCAAGAGTGGAGTCTCTGTTCCCCCCAGTCCTGTAGAAGTCCTGAAATCAAGTTCCACTAGCTTTCAAAGTCTGATTCTCTAGGAATTCCTCCTCCCGTTGCCGGACCCCCAGGCTGGGAAGCCTGATATTGGGCTCAGAACCTTCACTCCAGTGGGTGGACTTCTGTGGTATAAGTGTTCTCCAGTTTGTGAGTCACCCATCCAGCAGTTATGGGATTTGATTTTATTGTGATTGCGCCCCTCCTACCATCTCATTGTGGCTTCTCCTTTGTCTTTGGATATGGGGTATCTTTTCTGGTGAGTTCCAGTGTTTTCCTGTTGATGACTGTTCAGCAGTTGTGATTCTGGTGCTCTCGCAAGAGGGAGTGAGCACATGTCCTTCTACTCTGCCATCTTGAACCAATCTCTCTGTATGACCTTTTTAAAAAAATGTATGCTCTTGTGACTTCCCTGGTGGTGCAGTGGTTAAGAATCCGCCTGCCAATGCAGGGGACACAGGTTTGAGCCCTGGTCCGGGAAGATCCCACATGCCGCGGAGCAACTAAGCCCGTGTGCCATAACTACTGAGCTTGTGCTCTAGAGCCTGCGAGCCACAGCTGCTGAGCCTGCGTGTCAAAACTACTGAGCCCATGAGCCACAGCTACTGAAGCCCGTGTGCCTAGAGCCTGTGCTCTGCAACAAGAGAAGCCACTGCAATGAGAAGCCTGTGCACCGCAACTTGAGCAGCAACGAAAACCCAATGCAGCCAAAAATAAAAAAATAAATGTATTAAAAAGAAAAGTATGCTCTTGAGGTTTTTTTATATATCTATTGTATCTTTGTGGTGGAAATACTATATAATGGTGTGTTATTGCATGTCCCTTCCCAATTCCATGTTCAGTGATGTCATGTTAAAATTGGCCATGATGGGACTATTTACAACACAGACATTGGCAAATGCTACCAAGAAGTACTTCTTTTTATTTTAGAGAGCCAGTTGTTAAATGTTTACCAACATATTACTACTGTTTACACGCATTTCCCTTCAACTTGTAAAGCACAGTCCTTGGTCCTAGTAGCAACTTGTCATATCTTTAAAATTAAATGAGGTTGTGTCTTATTGTTGCAAATTTGATTTATCCAGTTGAATCTTACAGGAAGCAGAATGGATTTTTACTGAGCCTGAGTAAACAACTACATTATCACAAAAAGTAAAGGAATTTAGAAAAAGCATTTTGAATAATATTTAATCATTTTTACTATTGTTTTGGGTAGTTTGTATATAAAGTCTATTAATGTATTCTACAGAATCACTATTTCAGAGTTTTTCTAAGTTTTTTTTTTTAAGTTGAAAATATATACTAAGAATTTTCATAAGAAGTTTTTTTCCTCTGAATTCTAAGGAGGGATGTTGGAATAATTTACCACTTAAAGAATGTTTCATTCCAATTTATGAAAGTATGTTCTCTTAAACTGATAGAGATAAAGGAGAAAGAAATGGAGTTTTCCTCATATACCTACTAAAAATAGAACATCAGCCACCATTAAATCAGTTTCCTTAATCCCAGGAAATTCATTTTTATTTTGCCGATCTCAGACTAAGCTGTCACGGAGCTTTCATGGAGTCACGTGTTTCTGAGCTTGGAGGCCTTCTGTCCTTGATACAGACTGGACAGGTGTCTGTGGATGTCACCTTCGACTGGGAAGCCTGCACTTATGAGTCTGTTCACTGTACTATCAATAGTTAGGAGTACCTGTTACAGTTTTTATTGTATCTCTTTTTGAGATTACTTCCAAAAGTTTCAAGTTTTCTTCTGAGTTTATAGCAGAGGCCTTTAGGCAAGTATGAGGGAAAGGCAGACTGCCATCTGTTTATGACAAGATTGAATGACTTCAACTATTTTATTATAATATCCAACAATGTCAGAATGGAGGAGAGTGAGCCGTCTCATCAGTTTACAAAGATTTAGTCAATGATTTCCCTGGATAGGGAGGGCATTAACCCCAGGGCCTTTAATTCAGCCCATAAAGTGTGTTTTATTTGTCATCAGTTGACAAGGGCATTTTAAGCCTACTAATACAATCTTTCTTCTATTTATTTATTTATTTTTAAAGGAATCAATTTGTTGAAAGTTATTTGGTTAGTCTATGTATATCAACTTGATATGGTGGTAATAAAGAGGTGGGTGGGTGACTGATCTGTGTAATAGACATGCGGAAATTTTATATTTGCAGAGCATAAAGGAAGTTTACAAGCCAGTTTTGGCTTTTAAAATTGTTCTTAGCAAATTTTGATTGACTTTAGGGTTGTTCTAATTGTTAAATTTAAAATGTGTTTAAATTAATGGTTTTAAAACCTTTTGAAATACAGATTTGCCTGAACTTAAGTGAAGTTCATCGTGGAAAGATCCAGACTGATAGCACGATTGAGTAACTGTTCAACTCTATAAATAAGATTTAGCACATAATTCTTTTACTTTACATTTTCAGTTTTAAAAACATCATTCCAGAAAGTTTTGAAAGTAGCATGAGACATAAATAACCCATATCCCATCTCTCTAATGTAGCTATTATCATTTTTGGTAAATTTTATTCCAAAATTTGTCATATTTACATCTGTTTTGTAAAAAATTTAATCATTTTGTACACACAATTTTGCTTATGGTGTTTTCTTCCTAACACTGAGTCATAAGCATTTTTCTTGTTGCCACAAAGTCTTGGTAGCCACAGTTCTGCTATTTGCGTAATGTGGAATTCCTTTAAATAGGAAGCTCCCTTAGTGCCTTTCAAATATGGTACTGTTCACAAGACATGAAATGCACACAGGTTTCCAGGAACATAGCTATTGTGTTAAGTGAGATAGAACTACAAAGAGGTTGAAAAGAAGCAGAATTATCCCCTTTGTTAGCAGGGAGTGGTAACGTGTAAACATGGGCTGGTAAACAAGTGTATCTTTTTTTTTTTTCCCCCCAGGAAAGCAATCAACTCCTTATTAAGTTTCTCAACCAGGTGTCCAGATGGGTTGCAAGGTGCATCACAAGTGATTTGTTAACGTTATAATCAAAATATTGTAATTTGTGAATGATTTGCTTTCATCATGTATTAGACATAATTCAGGTCACTCTCACACCTGGCCCTCCCGAGTGCTTTTGGGAGCCCAGTAACAAGGGTAGGACTAAAGCTGAATGTAGGGGTTGGAGGCCAAGAGAGTGAGGAAGGAAAGAATGCAATTCCTTTCTCCTCTGGCACCCCTGGTAATGGAGACTCATATACTTCCTCTCCAATCTGCGAAGGACAGGCTAGAGCTCCTTCGTTAACTCTGCTTCGTGTTTATCACTGCCCTAGAACCAAAATACCATGTAAATTAGCTGCTGTACTGCAGCATTTTAACAGACAATAAACTTGAACATATTGATCTGATGAGAAAGGACAATGTAAAATCAGGTGTGGTTCTTCAGATGAACTGCAAAACCAGTTATAGTGTCTTTCAGGCTTTTAGTCTTAAAAGTCACCAGGGTCGATTTTTAAATGTCTTAAATGTCTTATCGTAGATGTTGGGTCAAAAGCTGTGGTCATATAATCTCTATTTTATCAGCCGTGTTGGTATTTCACATCCTTTATTGATAAAATTGACTAAAAGGACTTGAAAAGTCAGATCTCATATCATTTTCATACAGAATTTCAAAAATCGCCAAGCCCCTTGAAATGCTGTGTAGTCCAAGTGATTAGAATGAACGAGTGATTAGAATGAACGCTCACATCTCCTTAGCAGGCCAAGTCCTGCCACTTTATCCCTGTGTCCTTCCAATGCTCTCAGACCACTAGGCTGAGAGAATATATGTCTGACAGTAGCCAATGTCACATACTCAGGTCCTCCTTCAACCTACATTTTGAAAGCAGAAAGGGGGGGGGTGATAAAGTAGACCAAAGCAGTCACTGTTTGATCAACCCACTGCCTGACAACCCCTGTTCTTAAATCTGCATTCCTGCTGAACCTTTGCTTGTAGCTGAAGCAATGTGGTCAGCAGCTTGATAGTACTAAATACGGTTTCTATAGCTTAACTCCTGTGGTTCTTTTGAGGTTCTTTTTGCAGCCACTTTATCTTAGAGAGCTCAGAGGGATTCTGTCCTAATCACAAGAAAAAACCCTTTTAGTTTTTTGGTAACTATGTATGGTGACGAAGGTTAACTAGACTTATTGTGGTGATCATTTCACAATATATACAAATATTGAATCATTGTATTGTACACCTGAAACTAACATAATGTTATATGCCAATTATACCTCGATAAATATCAATAAGTAGATAGATAGATAGGTAATACCTACCGACCCCAGTTGAATTCATTTGTTTATCAGATATCTATTGCCCTGCTAGGTGTCAGGCTTTGTGCCAGGTGCTGGGGTACAAAGGTGAGGCAAATAGACAGGGTCTCTGCTCTAGTGGAGTTTTAGTTCAGCTGGCCATAGATGTTAGTGAAGTAATCGCACTCTGCATGTACTATTACAAAGAAGCTGTGCCTAGAGCAGCCGTGAGCGCCTAGAAGGGGCACTGCTGCTCCAAGGGATGCCCGCTGCGGCAGTGACACTGAGCTGAGCTCCCAGGAGGAGCGGGCATTCTAGTTGAAGAGCTGTTGGGCACTGGTGAGAAGCGGGGCTCAGGGAAATGACAAGGTGAGCAGTATCCCCACTGGAGGTGCAGCATGTGCTGATTCTCTGGTGCAAGAGGAGCAAGGCGAGATGAAAGAAGGCCAGCGAGTTTGGAGGACAAAGGTGGAGTGGAAGGGGGTAGGAGGAGGGAGCAGACTTTGAGGAGAAAAATGGAGAATTTGAGTTTGTATTTAGTCAAGTTGAAGACGTTTATGAGATATCCATAGGTAGAGAGATACCAGCTAAGCAGTAGGACGTGCTCTTTTTAGGTGGAGTGGACACCATCTGGGAAGTGAAAAATTACTGGAGAGCTCATGTAATTCCAGAGAGTCAGCCCTTGGTTTTCCGGCTGCAGGAGTTTGTTCATCTCTGATCTCCTGCACCGACAAAATGGTTACCAGGCCACGCCTTTCCCTTCTTCTGGGTACCTCAGAACTTCTGCTTCCTCGAGGCTTCTGCTATTGCCTCCTCTCTTGTGTCTTCTGGCGTCTGCCCACTACCGTCTACCTGAGGAGGAGGACCTGATTGGCCCATTTGGCCACGGGTGGGACTGGGGAAGGACTTTCACATCTGCCCATCAGGTGTCGCTGGCACATGGGATGAGATAGTGGTGGTGGTCGCACAACAGTGAATCTACAAAAACCACCGAATGGTATACTTTAAAATGGTGACTTTTATGTTGTGTGAGTTAGATCTTGATTTGTAATAAATCTAGGAATTCATCAGTTATACCGCGATGTATTATGATACTTTGAGTCAGAAAACCTGGGTCAAGTTTCCTTGTGGAGTCATCCTCACCCTCCACCTCTAGAATCAGGAGAAGCTGTATTTCCTAGGTGGCTGTGAAGATTAGACAGGACAACCCATGGGATAGACTTGGCTGTAAGAAGACCTGGGAGCTTTCTTTATCGTTATGGTTATGGCATGGTTTGGAACCCTATTATTTATTTGTTTATTTACTTAATTGAGGTATAGTTGATTTACAATGTTGTGTTAATTTCTGCTGTACAGGAAAGTGATTCAGTTATACACATACATACATTCTTTTTAATACTCTTTTCCATTATGGTTTATCACAGGATATTGAATATAGTTCCCTGTGCTATACAGTAGGACCTTGTTGTTTATCCATTTTATTTTATTTTATTTTATTTTTTAAAATAAATTTATTTTTTTAATTTATTTTTGGCTGCTTTGGGTCTTCGTTGCTGCGCGTGGGCTTTCTCTAGTTGCGTTGAGCAGGGGCTGCCCTTCATTGCAGTGCACGGCTTCTCATTGCGGTGGCTTCTCTTGTCACGGAGCGCGGGCTCTAGGCGCATGGGCTTCAGTAGTTGCAGCACGCGGGCTTCAGTAGTTGTGGCTCACGGGCTCTAGAGCGCAGGCTCAGTAGTTGTGGCGCACGGGCTTAGTTGCTCCGCGGCATGTGGGATCTTCCTGGACCAGGGCTCGAACCCGTGTCCCCTGCATTGGCAGGCAGATTCTTATCCACTGTGCCACCAGGGAAGCCCTCCATTTTATATATAATAGTTTGCACCTGCTAATCCCAAACTCCAAATCCATCTCTCCCCCACCTGTCCTCCCCCTTGGCAACCACAAGTCTGTTCTCTATGTCTGTGAGTCTGTTTCTGTTTTGTAGATAAGTTCATTTGTGTCATATTTTAGATTCCACGTATAAGTGATATTATATGGTATTGTCTTTCTCTTTCTGACTTCACTTAGTATGATAATCCCTAGGTCCATCCATGTTGCCACAAATGGCATTATTTTGTTCTCTTTTATGGCTGAGTAGTATTCCACTGTATATATGTACCACATCTTCTTTATCCATTCATCTGTCGATGGACATTTAGGTTTTTTCCATGTCTTGGCTACTGTGAATAGTGCTGCTATGAATCTTTTTAGTGCTGCATGTATCTTTTTGAAATATAGTTTTATCCAGATATATGCCCAGGAGTGGGATTACTGGATCATATGGTAATTTTATGTTTAGTTTTTTGAGGTACCTCCATACTGTTCTCCATTCCCACCAACAGTGTAGGAGTGGAACCCCCTCATTTTATTCGTGCATTTATTAAGCAACTTCTGCATGGATTGCTCTTTGCTGGGGCTCTTTGAGAGGACCTTGGAATTAGGGGAAATCCCCAAACTAGAGCCATGGCAAAGCGCTGAGTGATTTCCCAGCTGCTGACCCTGCAGCCACGCCTGGTCCTGGGCAACACTGAGAAGTAATTGACATCTGGGTCACTTTCCTGGCCTGGTCGCCTTTTGGGTTATTTCTGCATCTCTTCCATCTGCTTTTCTCAAGTGATCAGTGTTTTCCGAAGTGAGTTCATCACATTAATCATATTAGGGTGTGAGTGGCCTGTTTAAGCCGTCTTTGTATCTTAAAGGAAGACCAAAAAAACTCAGAGGGAGGAATCATCAGGCCCTGCGAAAAGGGAGGGTGGGGTGAAGTGGGCAGTTATTTTGAAGCAGTGGTGCCTTCCTGGGCATCCTGCGGTCACCCTGATTCAGGGCCCATCTGGTCTCCTTATCCCAAGGCCAGCCTTGCTTGCCTGTGCTGACTGCTATACCATCTGGAAGAGAAAATCAGGGAAACAGCTTCAGTTTCTTGCTCTCCTAGGTTTAGGCTAACGTGGAGGCCACAGCAGCCTCAGCAGAAGCAGCGTTGATAGTGGTCGTTGGTGGTGGCAGGGGTGTCATTAGTAACACGAATGAATCACGGCTGGGCCTGGCTCTCTTCTCTGACTCAGCTTGAAACTTCTTTCTGTTAACAGGAAGCCAGTAACCAGTGAAGTCAAAAGCTTGTATGAAACCCTCGGGATTGGAAACCACTGGGTGTTTTTTAAGCTTCTATTTCTAAAACAAGAAGGGAAACCATCAGATAGAAGCTTCCCTGTCTCCTTTGATGCAGAGGGACTAGGTTGGTTGAGGGTGGATTGTGAGCCGAGGCTCTTGTTTCTTATGAAACGAAAAAATTGTCCAGGAGTTTACAAAAACAGGAAGCTGGCAATGAAAGCTATTGGAATTATGTAAATTAAACAGTCGCTTTGGAATGCAGGTGGCAGTCTGCCTGTGGGAAAGACTGGAGAATGAGGCAGGATGGGAACAGCCAGATTATCAAGCACCGGTACAGCACAGGGGAGGAAACTGTGAGGCAGGGGGCAATATACGGGGGTGTGGACCATCACTGCCCTGGCGTTATCAGCCCGAGGCAGCGCTGGAACGGTGGCGCAGCAAGGGCAGCAGGGAACGGGGGCTCTCTAGGTCTAGTATGAGAAAGTGAAGATGCTTACTTTGCTCCATGAGAGATTTCTGTCTTCTCGTGGATATAAGGGATGGAGCCACGTGAGTGCTGGAGGCCCCCTTACTGTGCACAGGCTCTAGAAGGTCCTAGCACACTGGCAGCTGCCAAGGGGCCTGGGAACCCAAGCTGTGATGGATGCTCCCAGCAGGAAGGGACCTGGGAGCACCATGATTTAGATCAGTGATTCACACACTTGGGGAGTGAAGACACTTTGTTATAGCTTGTTGTTTTGGGGTGTATTCTTTTCCCTACCCTTTAAAAGTATTGTTAGTTTAAACATTGAAGTAAATTAAAATTAACTTTGTTTTAGATTTAAAAATTTTAAAAATTCCTGTTATTTGAAACTTCTAAGACAACTGGATAGCCTTCTGAGGCATCACAATATCAGGATTTGGACCCTCAGCTGTATACTGTACGCCCTTAAGGGCAAAGGAAAGGCCTTTGGTACTGACCAGAGGGGTATCTTTCAGTAGGAGTATCTTCGCTTGCTTACCCCTCCCCACTCCTGGCAAGGTTGACATCTGGGGTTACTTGATAAAATGTCCTTTTCCCAGACTCATTACTAATCACATTTTCTTGCTTCTAATCTCTCTTCCCTGCAGTCTATCATTCATCCTGCCATCAGAGTTAATTTCCTTAAACAGAGTCTATCGTGCTACCTCCTCTCCTCAACAATCTTCAGTGGGTCTCCCCACTGCCTACGTGAAGTCCAATCCCTTAGCATGGGACAAGGAAAGCCTCTCATGATTTAACCCTCTAATACCTTTCAAGTTTCAATGTCTTTTACATCCCTCCGTGTCCCCCCCAAATTCCTGCTATACATGATTTCAGGTCATCTCTTGAACATCAAGAAATGAAAAGCTAGGCTCACATTGGCTTATACAATACAGGGATTTATTTGCTCCTGGGTTAAAATTAAAAAAAAAAAAGGCCATTATCAGTGTGAGCTGCAGGCAGTGCTTGATCCAGCAGCTCAACAATTTCCCCAAGGACCCAGTTTCTTTCTATCTGATTCTCATGGTCCCAAGACGATTGCCAGCAACTCTTGGGCTTTGTGATTCTTTGTTCATGTCTCTAAAGAAAGACAGAATGTCTTTGCCCCAGCATTCCTAACCCATCTTCAATCTGATTAGACTTGTTTATGTCATCTGTTTACTCCTGCACCAAACCCGGTGGTAGTGGGATGTGCTGCTACAAGGTTCCTCTTGACATCAAAAGTTTCCCCCACAACTGAATGGACACCTAAATGCACATTGGGACTGTCGGGAAGAAGGAAGTAGGGCTAGAACCTAGGGAAGCATCTAGCATTGTTCACTCCATATACATTTCCATGCTCCCACCCCCTCCCCCGGCCAAGCTCATGCTTCCTGGAATGTACCATTTGCTTCCACTGACCACAGTCCTACACATGCTTTAAAGCCTCGCTCAGGTGCCACCTCTAATGCTATGTCTCTTCTGTTCTCCTGGTAAGATTAATCCTTCTTCTATCCCCCTCCTCCCCAGGGCACACCATGCCTTTAGCTCATATGTAACTGCACTTACTAATTCTGCTTTGCATTTGCCTGGGGAAAATGTGCCATATTTCCCCGTACTCTCATACTCAGTTACTTCTGACACCAGATGCGCGGTTTCTGCCCACCCCAACCCATTCTCTGACACCAGCTGGGCGTCCTACAGTTCAGTTCAGTTCTGACACTATCTTCTGGAGCCCACAAATTAAGGGCTCTGTCCTACAAGACTGTCCCACTTCAGATGCTAATTGCAAGTCCCAGACTGTCGCTTGGACTTCTGACCAACTGGCTGTAAGTTGGAGTTCCCATGACCTCCTATTTAGGTTTGACAATATGCTAAAATGGCTCACAGAATTCAAGAAAACACTTGCATTTACTAGTTTATTATAAAGGATATAGTAAAGGATACAGATGAACAACCATGTGAAGAGGTACATGGGGTGAGGCCTGGAAGGGTCCTGAGCACAGGAGCTTCTGTCCCTGTGGAGTTGGGGTGCAGCACCCTCCTGGCACATGGATATGTTTACCAGCCTGGAAGCTCTCAGAACTCTGTACTTCAGGGATTTTTGTGGAGGCTTCATCACGTAAGCATGATCAATCACTAATTTTCTGGCCCTTTCCCTTCCCCAGGGAATGAGGGTGGGGCTGAAAGTTCCAAGCTTCTAATCATGGCTTAGTCTCCCTGATGACCAACCCCCCATCCAGGAGTCCACCAAGATTCACCTCATTAGAACAAAAGATGCTCCTAGGAAATTCCAAGGGATTTAGGAGCTCTGCATTAGACACTCCTATCACTCAAGGAGTTCCAAGTGTTTTAGGAGCTCTTTGTCAGGAACAGAGGTCAAAGACCAAATATTAGTAGAAACCAGAGGCAGAGACGTTATATCCATTATCTATATCATCTATAACTATATCTTACTATTTTACAGCATTATATCCAATTGTTCATTTGTCTAGCTCCTCCAGTGAACAGGAAGACCCTTGAGGTAGGGGGATTCATACTTTGTTCATTGTAGTGTTGAATGGTCATGAGTAATAACAATAGCATTATTGAGAGCTTTCTGTGTGAAAGGCACTTTGTGAAGAATGCTTCCCAGATAATCTTATTTAGTTTCCTTTAGTCTTGACAACACAGTCAGCAGATACTAGTATAGAGACTTGAACCCAGATTTTTCCTACTCCAAAGTTCATGTTCTAAAGCGTTTATCACGTTTTGCAGAAATTTGTGAAGAGCTGCTTTCCTGGAAGATAAGTCCCTGTTAAGGTGACTCTGAGTGGAGAAGGTAGGGGAGACGGACAAGAATCTTCAGGCTCCCTGAGAAACCGGAGGGATGGTGTCGAGGAGTGTGGGGCGGGGATCAGGCGAGTGGAGGAAACGCCGGGCCTTGTTCAGGATGGTTTGCCAGAGAAGGGTCTCCCTCTGGGATACCACTTGTGGGCAGAATCCAAAGTGCTGCTGAGTACAGCACCCTGACTGAGGCGCTTGTCTCCTTGGGGTCTTCACACATGAGGGAATCAAGTCATTCTACTGGCTCGATGAAATGGAAATTAGAATCCCAAGTGAATATCTGCAAAGATAAAATAAGTGGTGAGACTGTGGCCAGAAATTACCTGTGAGAAAGCAGCTGGGCAGCGGAGGGCCTCTCCTTGTCGAAACTCCATGTGGGTGACCTAGCGGCAAGAGAAGAGGGGCATCCCTGGAAGCAGAAAGCCCAGGTCTCCTGAAAGGGTGGCAGCAGTGCAGCAGGAGTTGAGAGCCTCTGATCTGGAGGCTCACTCCTTCCTTCATAGCTAAGCCCACATTGCCTGCTTCAGAGACCCCTGGCTTGGGAGAGCACAGGGCAAAGCCTTTGCCCCGGTGGAGGTGACCTTACACCAGGCAGCCCCGGGGAGCTGGATGGCTGTTGCACCAAGAAGAGTTAGGGGAGGGCCAGGATGCGGGCCAGGTGCGTGGCGTCGAGTAATTACCGAGCACCCCCTGCCCATCGTCCCTCTGAGGTCTACATAAACAGTCAGCTGAAAAAGACTGTCCCCTTTTCATAGTCTTTACCACTGGGTGTTTTCAAAAGCAATTTAAACACCGGCAAACATAAAGGAAAGCTTTTTATCCCCTCTCGAACCACTGAAAGGAAGCGGTGGATTTAAAACCCATATGAATGGTGAGGACCAGAGCCAGAGAGATAGAAAAGGTGGAGGGGAGGGTGAGATGGATGATGAAAATGCGTGAGTTGACAGGTAGAGTGGTGGGGGGCAAAGGAAGGAGGGTGGGTAGGGCCTGGGGAGGGAGAGAGGCGAGGCGGGAAGGACGCCAGGTGCCCGCCTCGGGAGGAGGAGGAAGAGCATCTGTTCTAAAACGCTCGGCTCCCAGGAGAGAACCCGGTCCCGGAAACCCGGGAGACTTCTGCAAGGGTGAAATCACCGCCCTTTTGGGAGGAGGATAAGAGAACGGTCTCTATTTTGCACTCAAAGCCAGTACACTATTTGGTCCACGACGTAGTACATTTTGTGTAGAACGTAACGTTGTATAATTAAAATTCCTATTTGTTAAGCAGGGTCTGAGACACGGGCCTCACACTTGTTTGAAAGCCAGGCGGGCAGCACATTTAGCGGCCTCTTTCTCCCGTGTTAGTCTTTTGGCCCGGAATTCCTCTCTGTCTTTTCCTCCCTGGCTTTTCCTCATTCCCTTTGTCTCTGTCTCGCTCCCCCTTTTCATTTCCTTCCTCCCGGCATGGGCGAAGCCCCGGGGTCCCCTGCAGAGCGAAGGCCATGCTGCCCGCAGCCCCGGGGTCTCCTGGTGCTGAAATTGACAGCCCGGGCCTCCCAGCCCCCAAAGCAGCACAGGCAGCGGCCCAGGGGAGGCCTGTGCCCCGGGCCGTCCGGACCCAGCCGCAGCCCGGCGCCTCCTCGGTGCCCGCCCACCGCACAGGGGCGCGGGGGGGCCCCCCCCCCTCCTAATCTTATCCTCGCACAGCCCTGCCACGGCTGCACACCGGAGCCTGGCATTTAATAAGTGGAGCTGGAGTGCGGTCCTCCCACGAGGAGAGGCGAGCAGGAGAGTCTCCCTATTGAAAACACAGCTGTTGCAGGGGAGATAGACAGGAAAACCGACCCAGCCCTCTCTCTGGCAGAGGCAGCGGCAGCGGCGGGAGTGCCAACTCCTGTGAAATAACAGGCCCGGCCCAGAGGCACAAACATGGGGCCCTGGCGGCCGCCAGGCAACCGGCTGCCGGGAGGGCGGGGCGCGGGGAAGCCGGAGACCCCTCGGTCCTGGGAAGGCAAACAGGCGCTCCCTTCTTTAAGAGGAGTCCCATCTTACACCTGGTCACGGGAAGGAGGAAGGGGACTGGGCGGGGGAGGGGATATCGGGGAGTAGGTGCCACCAGACCTGGTTTGGTTCTAACGGAGTGAACTTAAGTTACTTCCTTTCTTTGAGACTCATTTTCTTCATCTGAAAAATGGCAGTAACACTTGCCCTGCTTACTAAATGGGTTGTTCTGAGGACCACGTGGTTGAATGATGCCTCCCAAGGTTAGATCTGGGTTCAGACCCTACTGTTGCCACATGTTAGCTGACCTTGGCGTCTATTTTCTCATCTCGGGAGGACAATAATAGAACCTAACTCATAGGGTCCTGTTGAGGCTGGAATGAGCTTAGTACAGTGCCTGGTTTATTATAGGTTGCTCAATAAATGTTACTTCTTGTCATCACCAAGTGGGATGATTTTGTGTAAGCATTTTGTAAACCCTGGTGTGTTCTTTAAAGATGTGAGACATTATTCTTTTTTTTTTTTTTTTTGTAAATTTATTTATTTATTTTTGGCTGCGTTGGGTCTTTGTTGCTGCGCGTGGGCTTTCTCTAGTTGTGGCGAGCGGGGGCTACTCTTCGTTGAGGTGCCCAGGCTTCTTTCTCATTGCGGTGGCTTCTCTTTCTTGCCGAGCTCCGGCTCTAGAGCACAGGCTCAGTAGTTGTGGCTTGCGGGCTGTAGAGCACAGGCTCAGTAGTTGTTGCACACCAGCTTAGTTGCTCCGTGGTGTGTGGGATCTTCCCGGACCAGGGCTCGAACCCGTGTCCCCTGTACTGGCAGGTGGATTCTCAACCACTGCGCCACCATGGAAGTCCGACGTTATTCTTATATGTCAGGCCAGCTGAAATTCTTGGTTCCAAGCAGCATTTTGTGAAGGAATTCCCTTTCTAGTTTCCTTTCCCCCTGAGAAAGTTTCCCTTTCTTCCTGTGGTCCTTTGGTGCCTTCAGTGGGAGGCTTTTCCTGTGGTTTACTCACTCTGCTTCCTCTGCCAGTCCAAGTCCCATTTTTTCCTCTAGGGCCCAGCTCAACTCCTCCAAGAAGCCTTGTGTCACTAGCCTAACTCCACCTTAATCTACCTCCGAGTTCACCCAAGACTCTGTTGTATCTAAGTCATATCTATAGATTCAGACTGCTTGAGTTCAAAGCCCATATATGAGCTCTGTGACCTTGGGTAAGCAACTGAACCTTGCTAAGCCTCAGTTTCCTCATCTGGAAAATGGGGAATAACAGTAACTACTTCATTGACTTGTTAAGCAGATTCGATGAGACTTATTCCTGAAGTCTGCACCATGCTCGGCACATTGTAAGTGCTCAGTCGAGGTTCGTTATGACTTTTATGTTGCTAAGTGCCTAATGTGAGCATTTTGTCTCCCTGTCTTGAGTGTAAACTCTTTAAAAGCAGGCATGTCTTCTGTTTTCTCATCATATCATGAATTGTGGTGTACATGTGTTGGGTAATCAATAAATACCTTGAATACATTTTCCCCCCATTTTGGTTGACTCGTCTGTAAATTTGCAGATTCACAATGATGGCATATTGCTTCTCTGGCATATTGCTTTTACAGGGAAAAGAAATACCTGTATGTAGCACAGTGCTGGGCACTTTGTACAGGTTATCTCATTTAACTTTTACAGGAAGATCAAATCCCTAGGGCAGTTATCATTATTCCCATTTTACCAACAAGAGAACTGGGGCTCAAAGAGATTAAGTTAACCAAGATTACACGGCTGCCAGGATTGGGAATCCAGTGCAGGTCTGTTTGACTCTAAGGTCTCCTTTCATTTTATTTTTATTGTTTGTGCATTTTAGTCACACTGTCTTTACAGAACAGATTCTGAACTTTAATTTCATTTACTGGTTATACTGACACAATACGAACTCTTGGTGTTCGACAAAATTGAACTGTCAACTGATGACAAAAAAATCTGCAGGTGCAAAGTATAATACTTTGATATGTCAGAGCTTTAACCGAGAGTAGTACTTTGATCCCTGTGACCTATTGCACTAAAAGTTTGGTTATACCTCTTGAAGTGCTTGGCTTGAATTAGGCTTAGTCTTGTTTGCCACTTTGAAAATACACCCTCTCTCCCGCCCCCAGTCGGCAAGATGTTGGTGCCCAAGGTCTAGAGAAGTTTGGTTATTTTTAGGAATCTTGGTTCATAGAATTTTGATTTATTATGATCCTTTGGGCATGAAGCTTTCGGGATGAGTGAATCTCTTGGGAATAAAATTCCTTTGTGACAAAGGCAGCTGGATGTTGAACACAAACAAAAACTCAGCAGTGGAACGGTGTTGGTGTGAGTCACCAGGACAGGGGCTGCATTCCCATCTTCTGCACACACAGCCGCTCCTCTTTGTCCCAGAACAGTGGAATGTGAAACACTCTGGGCAGAGTTCTGAACGGAGCACATTCCGTTTTGACTGTCTTTGCTCCTTCCCCTTCAGGCTTGGCCTCTGTTCTGCCGGGCATGGGGGTTCTGCCCCGTAACTCCCTCCTCCCTCCTCCTGGCGCTGGTAGTAAGGGATCTGTTGGCAGTCACGGACTCTGCCGCTCAGCGCACTGAGTTTCAGTGTGCGTGTTACTCCCGGGGGCATTTGCATGGGGGAGGATGAATGAGAATGGGGTTTGCCTCATCCCTACTTCTAAGGCCTCCCTTGAAGTTAAACCTGATTTAGCCCTTTTCGGAGAACAATGTGAGATCAGAAGGGGAGCACCAAGTCGCCACGTCCAGCAGCCATCCTTGGGAAATGGAATTAGTCGTTTTTACATTAGTCCTTTTTCTGTACTGGAATTTTGCATGTATTTAGCCATCAGACTATGCCCAGCATTGAACTAGGGAGAAAATGATCACGTTTTAATCAACCCAAAAAATAGGCATGTATGAGGCCAGGTGTTAGCGTTAAGACACAGAATTTGGGTCCAAACAGATTGGGTTCAAATCTTGAGTCTATTACTTAATAGCATTGTGACCCTGGGCAGGCTAAGTATCCTCTCTGTGCCTCAGTTTTCTCGTCAGTAAATGAAGTTAATAATAGCACCCGTCTTCTGGGTTTATTACAAGCATTAAATTAAATGAATATTTTAAAATAGTGCCTGGAATATAATAAATTCTCTATAAATGTTTGTCAAATGCATATATTTGGTGTTTCTCTGATGTAATACACCCCCATGATGCTAGACACTGCAGCCTGATTTGTCAACTAGGGCCCATTGTTGAACCAAAAGGCTTTGAGTATAACACAGTCTGAACTTCAAACTCACCCCCATCCCTGCTCTTTTATCAAAGGGTGTCTGCAAAAGCAGCCACCTGGTATCTTGCTTCCCAGTTGGATTCTTGTTGAACTGCAGAAGCCTCATAGGCTTACCAGTATGAGAGACCAATTTAAATTTATACCTTGAGTCGAGACTTCTCCTTCCACTGGTTATATATACATTCACATTTAGAGGTGTTTGCTATGTGCCTGCACTGTGGAGATACGAAGGTGAACAAGGCTTGGTCCCTGATGGACCAGGAATGCTGCCTGTGGTCCGTGTACACGTTTGATGCCTGTGCACGAGGGGTTAGGCATTTCTGCACATCCTGGACAGCTCTTCATTGTTTTATAGCCTTTTCTCTCTGAAAGCAAAGTCCATTTCTCTGAATATCAGGAGCGGGCCATCTGCTGTACCCGAGTAACAAACGAGAGGTATTTCCACTTTAGCCCCTATTTTCTGTTATATGTAAGCATCGTGAGACTCCAGGCCTGAAATGTGTTTGGTGATGGGGAGTCTTAAAAACTAGAAGCTAGATGGTTTGACATAAAACCTATCCTTCCCATTTACCACCAAACACAAGCTTTTCCCTCCTTTCCAATTCTCTATGGTTCTTTTCAGACAGTGGTCATTAAAGCCAGATGTGGCCTCTTCAAGCTCCCAAGGTGGCACAGGCTCAGACTTGGGAGAGTTGTAAATGCTTTTGGCATTTTTGAAGGAGCAGGCTTTCCCAGCAAATACAAATATTCAAACTAGCACAGTTGGATTTTATATTGTATTTGTGTCTGTCCTAATTGGAATTCCTGGGATGTGATTTTCAAGTTAATGGGCAGTGACTTGGCTTGCACTCTGTAGAATGGGGCCATAGGCCATGAGTGACACTGTCAGCTGGAGCTCTTTTTGATAAAATATTGCTACAGTTTTCTGACTGATCTCACTTCCAGTTCCTCCCTGCTCTAATCTCTTGAACACATCTTGGCCAGTTTGGTTTTCCTAGGCATAGCTCTGATCAAATTACCGTCCTTCTCATATAACTTCCATGACTCCCCATTACTTACAGTATCAAATATACAACTATCCCTTTAATTCAACATTTTAAAATACGGTTTAACTCTACCTTCCAGCTTCTCTCATTAATTTTATATCTATATATGTTCTCTTATGCCGGTGAGACCTTATTGACTTTATTTATTAAACACTTATTATATTAAATGTGAGGTACAGTGTTAGACCCTGGGGTTCAGACATAAATACAATAAGATTTTTTTTTTTGAAAGGAAAGGTTTTTTTTAAAATTAAAAAAAAATTTTTTTTGGCTACACCGTGTGGCTTTTGGGACCTTAGTTCCCCGACCAGGGATTGAACCCCGGCCCCCAGCAGTGAAAGCGCCAAGTCCTAACTACTGGACCGCCAGAGAATTCAATACAATAAGATTTTTATCATAAAGCAACTTACAGTTTAGTAGTGGAACTAGGCATCTGAGCAAAAACTGGCGGTAAAATGTGTCAGATAATAAAAGGGAAGAGTGCCCTTAGTTACTGCTGGGCAAATGTTACGGTAATTAAAACCCCCGTCACTGCTGGTTTCTTGGCCATGGGTATTCCTCGCAGTTCCCTCTATCTGTTCTGGTTCCATGCTTCCCCCACGTCAGGTATCATCACCCCGCCCTGGAGACCCAGCACCCTTCTCCCTGACTCCGGGGGCCCTGCCACAGTTCAGGCTCTTGCCATCTCCCCCCAGACTCCTGTTATCATCTCCCAGGTCGTCTCCCTGCCCCCAAGCAACCGCCAGAGTGGTCTTTCTGCAAACCCCCCATCTGATCGTGTTACTCCTCCAGGGGAGAATCCTCCATGGCTCTCTCGTGGTCACAAGGTGAATCTAAAGCTGTGCACGTGAGGTGCCCAAGTGATGAGGCAGGTGCTCAGGCTCTGGGCACCTCTGGGCGCCTCTGGGCTTCCCTCACCCAGGAGTCTCAGTGCTTGAGTCATGGCAGTGCGGAAGCCTGGCCTTCCCAGGGCAGCATCCGGGCCTGAGGGGCATCCTGAGGCCTCGTTGCACGCTCAGAGCTCCAGTGGACTGTGCCAGTGTCTCCCGGGGCAAATCCAGGAAGCCGTGGCCACCCTCCCTGGGGGCTGGAGACCTGAGAAGGCAGTGGTGTCTGCAGTTTGGAGCTCCATTGGCTTTTTGCTGCTTGCCCACCCCCTTCCTCCTGCCTTGCTTACACTTGATCACTGGACCCTGCATTCCTCCCCCTTGACTAATCCGTGGATGAAGTGTCTGGATGATCCGTGGGGAATTTCTCCGCGGCGGCTCTGCTTCTGGGAACGGGGAGCAGAGGCAGGCAAGGCTGGAGGGCTCAGTGGGAGCCCGGTGCTGCCTGCTCCGTGCGAAGGACTGTAGAGTCCATCCTCCACTCGTGGGGAGGCATCAAGTTTTCAGTGGGGGCCCAACATGGTCAGATTTGTGCTTTAGAACTATTGCAGTCCCAGCCTGGAGCCACCGAGGCCAGTCAGGAGGCTAAGAATTGAGGCAATTGAGACGGCAAGGACCAGAACCTTATAGTGTCCTGGCCAATCCCTTGCCCTTGGTGCTGTGGGAATCAGGTAAGCAGGAAAGAGGAACCCGTAAGAGGTGATGGGTTCCAGGATCAACACTGAGAGATGTTTCCTATGGCTCCAAAGGGGATTCTGGAGCCGGTGATCTCTGTACTGGCTCTGCTCAGACTAGACCTCCCCTGGCAGTGGAGGCCTGAGGCTGAGGGCTTACCCTGTTCCTGCCACGCCCAGTCTGCTGAGAGAAGTGGAAATGGGAAAGGAGGTGAGCTGCCTCATTCCACCCTAAGCCCAGCGCTTAAAAAAGCCTGGCTGGACATGTAAAATAAAAGCCAGAGGATGTGGTTTGGGTTGTCCCTGAAAAAGATCTCTATTTATGTGTGGAAAGATATTTTCAGATGAGGCTTAATGTGAAGAAAGGGAGGCTGACCTCTCGGTAAGGGCTGTTCCTTCAAGGTGCAGTGCATTAGACTCTGTCAGGAGGAGAACGGGAGCGGCCCGTGCTGTAGCCCGTTCATCTTTATCAGGGATACCATCACAGCTGGGGTGAGGCCAGAGGGCTGCTTGTCAAGTTTCTAAATCTCTAGACTCAATGCAGTGTGCAACTCACAGTGTGATGTTAGGCAAGACACTTCATTTTCCCCTGACTCTCTTTAACCATCTGTAAAATACTCCTCCATCTTTTAGGAGGCGACAGGAGGTGCAATTAATTTGTGTTTGTGAAGTGCTCAGAGGTCCCCAGATGAAAGCTGCTGTGTAAATAGCTGAATTTTCTCCACCAGGGTTGAACTTGTGGTTTCACAGTCAAGCTCAGATGTGATTGCTAAGTCGGTAGACTGGTTTTCATGATTTCATATTCTGATCCTTGGAGGACTTTTATTCCCTTCCGGTTTCTTTCCTTCTTCTTTAAAAATATTATCTAGGAAAATGCTTTAAAAATACGGAGCCATCCAGATATCATGAGCAGCCACGTAACCACCAACCAAATGAACAATTATTGACATTTTTTATAATTAACAATTTTTATTAGCATTTAAAACTACTTTTATCTAACAACACACCAAGAGTTATATGTGGGTTTTAAACCTTGATTGTTTTTAAAAGAAAAGAAATAAAACATTTGGATATTTCCCATCTCACTCATTGACCTTCCTCTAACTCCCGAGGTGACCCTGTGATGGATATGCACCCTCACGGATATGCGAGCGTGTGCCTGTGTGCACCAGCGTCGGTGGCTGTAGTCGCTCCCCACCCCTTGTGTGACAGAATCAAGCCATAGAGGATGTGAGTGCAGAGCGTGGAGTTTGGAGTTAGGCGGCCAGGGATTGAGACCTGCCTCTTCCACTTCTGGCCTGTGTCCTTTGGCCTTTTTGAGCCTCAGTTTCCCCATCTGTAACCTGGGCAATGATTAGTTCACAGCATTGTTAACACGGGGGATAATGGTAAATGGCTGGCAATAAATGGTGACTAGTATTATTTAGCCATTTACGTTTTTATCTTTTTTTTTTTCCTAGATGGAAAATCTTTGAGAGCAGGACCCTTGCCCCTAATCTGTATTAAATACCCTTTGTATTATTTACAGTGCCTCCTAGCTCAGTTTAGAACCTTATTAATTTCTTGAAGAGATGATTCTTTGAGGCACACAGGGGCTGGCACGACAGTAATTGTGTTCTTGGGACGCTGGGGCTGCCTAGCTGAGGACATTCACCAGGTTCTGCTGTCGTCTCAAATCACACAGCAGTTCACTATAGTGGTGAGGGATGGAGATGCAGAGCTACCCCACCGCACTCGATTTTCTTAAGTCATGGATTTTACGTCGTTGATGTTTCAGATGCATTTTCCCAAGACTGTGCCCTCATTCCACTGTTAAATGCTCATTTTGCAGTGATTTTTCCTGCCCACCATGGTTGGGATGTCTGTTTTTGGCAAAACATGGGATACACAAGACACAGGACACAGGGAACACAGGACACAGACACAGGCAGGAAGGGGACAGCAGGGGGCACCAAACCTGCACAGTTCTGCTGGGAGATGGAGCCTGGATGAGCGACAGGGCCTCCAGTTCACCTTCTTATTAGTCTGTTTGCTTGTCTTCTCTTTCCTGGGATTTGGTCATTTCTTTCTATAATAGATTCCACAGCAGAACAGCAGAGAATGTTCTTTGTTAAAAGAACAAACAAACCACCCCTTCCCCTCTTCTGGAAAAAGAAGCAAAAAACTGCCCAGCGATATTAGGAATTCCCGGGAGGGTCCTGTGAGGGTCTTGGGCTCAGAGATCAGGGGCCCTGCCTCCAAGCCACAGAAGCTGTCACCACAAAGAGCCATGTCATTCATCATTCTTTGATTTGCATTTTTTTCATCTTAAATCGAGAGCCAGAGTTCCTTGGGTCCAAGTGCTATGGACTGAATATTTGTGTCCTCAAAATTTGTATGTTGAACTGCAACCCCCAATATGATGGTATTAGGAGATGGGGCCTTTGGGAGGTGATTAGGTCATGAGGGTGGAGCCCTCATGAATGGAATTAGTGCCCATATAAAAGAGGCTCCAGCCCTTTCCACCGTGTGAGGACTGAGCCAGAAGAACCTGGAAGCCTTCACCAGTTACTGGATCTGCTGGCACCTTGGTTTTGGAGGTCCCAGCCTCTAGAACTGTAAGAAATAAATGTTTGTTGTTTAAGCCACTCAGTCTGTGGTATTTTTCTTATAGCAGCCTGAATGGACTAAGACATGGGTAAAACCTGAGCTGAACCATACATGTCTAAGTCCTATTATTTGCTATAAAAGCTTTACAGTATTTGAGTTTATCTGTATGAGATAAGAATAGTCAGAGTTTCAGACCTGGGCACTGGATAGAGGTTATCTAGTCCAGTGTTTCCTAATCTACAGTCATTTCCATCCCACCTCTCCAATTTCTGACATATGAATCTGCACTCCAGCTAGATTATTTGCTTAGTATTTTAACACCCACTCATAGAAAACTTACATGAATTGATTTTAAAAGAAAACCATGGCCATAAATGGAAAGTTAATATTCCTCAAATACATGTTAAGATAAAGAATTAACATTAAAATAAAAGCACCCAGTACATAGCCTTTATTCTGCATGCGTGGAATTGGTGTGAATTGCCCCAAATCTCTGTGAGTTGCAGAGCTGAATTTAGCTGGGTCTGTTTCCTCTCTGGCACATGGCCATGGCGGAAACAAACAGTCTGGTTAAAGTGGTTAGGTCTTATGCTTCGGATGGTCTTTGACAAAGTTGTGAACATGGCGGTGCCTAGCTTCCCTTCTTAACAATTTTCCTTCTGTTGCTGAGTATGAAAGCCAAAGAAGTCCTCGGGAAGTACAGGGGGGTTTGGATGGGGATCTAGGCTAGCTCTGGGTTGTATCTTTTAGAGCAGCGGCTTCCAAGACGTTTTGAATGCCCACTGTTGGCAGTGAAATGTGTTGAGTATGCACTCCCAGCAGATGTATACTCATTTACTTGTAATTTTATACATGCATTACAGTACCGATACATTATGCATAAAAATTCAGAAAAGACATATTAAAGATAATGTAAACAGTATTTTAAAATGCTTTGTTAATTGCAACAGTTTCTCTACAGTCATTTGCTAATATCTCGGGCACCATTTACGCTTAAGATGGGGTTCATTACCAACAGTAAATGTAAAGCTACATTTCAAATCGTCTTCTGGGTAACTTAAAAACTTTCTGGCTGACGTGTGAGATCTGATTATACTGTCGTTGTTTTCCCTTGTGATGTGGCTGGCTGACAGTGTGTCAGGGCTGCCTTTTTCTTGGTGTTCGTTTTTCTTGGTCTTGCATTGTTACTTCAATCCATGTTTTCTTTTTAGAAAAAAAATGTAAGCCTTTTGCCCCTTTTTGCAATGGTTAGTTTAGCTAAAAATTGGATCCGCTCTGTAATTCCACTGACCTAGGCTTATCTGGAGTAGGTCATGTGGTGCTGAAAGAGAACCTAGAAATGAAGTTGCCACTGTCAGCCAATGTCCACACGTCCCCAAGGTCCCTAGAGACCCTCAGTGATGCGTGATCATCACTGAGGAGTGGACTGAGGGAAGGTGTGAAAGCCGTTGCTTATAGTGAATATTAATGAATCTTATTTTTGTATTTAATTATATAAAAATAAATATATGGAAAAGTTAATATTTTCTTCCTTCACCCTCTGGATCATCTTTTGCAACCCACACAATCTAGAGATCACAAGTGTACACATATAATCCAGGCGCTTTGGCTTAGCACATGAAGCCCTTCACAGTGTAGCCTCAGTTTATATTCACCTACAAACCCTACCATTTGGCCCCATCTGTGGTTTTTACATGAGACCGTGAACTTTGAGGGCAGGCGTGGCATCCTATTCATCCTTGTATTTTCAGAGCCCAGCTCAAGGCCACAGACCACAGACGGCAAATTCTTAGATCTCAAAGCAAAAGTGCTGCTGTGAAGAGTCATGGGCTTCTGGCCTTTTGGGCTGGGCCTGCGTGAACCCTCTGCACCTCCCCAGACAGTGCGGCCTGGCCCTCCTGGGAGAGGTCTCCACAGACTTCTCCAGGTGCCTGGGCCCTGGCACTGGCCTGCACGGCAGGAGCTGATGGGCCGTTTGGCGCCTGTGGACAGAACAGCGCTGAACAGATGGGGCAGCCTACAAACTCTGCAGCACATTTTCTTACCCTCTGCCATCCTGGCGTCATCCCCACTAGATGATGTGTCCCCAGGCAGCGCTAGGGTGACACCCTCTCTCCTTTGAGGCCTTCCTGGGCCCCCTAGGGGTGTTTTAGGAGACAGAGGTATAAATCCTGATGGCTCCACGCACTCCCGCCAGCCCGGCTTCTGTTTTAGGGCCTGGGAAGTGAGGAGCTATTTTTAGAGTGGGGTGGGGCAGATTTCACCTGGATCCTGGAGATGGCGCATCCCATGTATTGTGGTGCGCAAATATGAGTGTTCTGGCTATGGGATGTATTTGGGTTTTGTGTGTTCATCTCAGTCTCTTGTGTTCCCTGCTCCCCCGCCCCGATCCTCTCAGCACTCCTGATCTGATGGAGGCTGATGGGCGGAGGGTGACCCCTGTGCACCCTGCAGACCTGAGTTCCCGTGGTGCTGAACAGACCTCAGAGGGAGGCTTGTTCTCAGGGCATTAGCCTGTGAAGTGTGCAGAAATGACAGGCTGGGAACATGTTTATCTGAGTTGTCCTGTAAACCAAGATGCATAAACTCACACTACACACAGTGTTTTTGTCAGGCTGGGGCGGGGCTTGTCTCAGCCTCACGAGGGTTGCAGTACCTCCGTGGATAGGCATTTGGTATCTCAGCATCTAAGGCATTTCTCTCTGAGGAGAAACGTGTTCTTGTTTTTCTTTTTCCGAGTATATCTGAGGAGTTACTGGATGTCATTACTGACAATCCAATGAAGATGTTATGACTCTGCTGGACCCTGGGGATGATGGGTCCGTTTGGAAGGGGCTAAGGAATCTGGACCAGACCTGGGGCCATCCTCTAGGAAGTCAGCAGGATGATGGTTCCCTGTTGTAATTTGTAGACTGGAGAGGGTGTCCATTTGTAACATTTGGAGGCCTCAGGTTTGGCCATGAATCCACAAGCCCTCCGGGGAGGCTGCAATAGCAGAGCCGGCCCTCACCAAAGGGGACCACAAACTGTAGTGCTTCAGGAATCTCATACGTTTGTACTTTATGATGTTCTACAGCTTTTTTTTTTTTTTTCCTACAGCTTTTTAAGCACTTTTGGATGCATTATTACTGCAATAAACATTTATTGAGTGCAAAACACTGGGGATGCAAGACAGACTTGGTACCTGCCCTCAGAGCTTTTCTTTTTCATTCAGTCACTGCAATAACTGTGACACAGGCAGGGAGGGAGGACTGGCCTCATTTTACCATGAGGAAATGGAGGTTTGGAGACACAAAGCAGCCTGCGCAGGACCGGAAGCCAGCCTTCGGGTTCCAAATTCAGTCCTCTCTAGGCTTTCCACGTTGATGTCTCTTGAGATCCAGATGTGGCAGATCTGGGTCTAATAGCTCCATGTCACCAAATATGACGTGTGTGTGACCTTGGTAAGTTATTTTAACCCTTTCAGCCTCAGTTCCATCATTTATTTATTTATTTATTTTGCCTGCATCAGTTCTTAGTTGTGGCACGCGGGGTCTTCGTTGAGGCACGAGGGATCTTTCGTTATGGTGTCGGCTCTTCATCGTGGCGTGCGGGCTTCGGCCCGCGGACTTCTCTCTAGTTGTGGTGTGCGCGTTTTCTCTCTCTAGTTGTGGCGCGCGGGCTCCAGGGTGTGTGGGCTCTGTAGTTTGTGGCACGAGCTCAGTAGTTGTGGCGCGCAGCCTTAGTTGCCCCGCGGCATGGGGGATCTTATTTCCCCGACCAGGGATCGAACCCGCGTCCCCTGCATTGGAAGGCAGATTCTTTACCACTGGATGACCAGGGAGGTCTCAGTTCCATCATTTATAAAAGGAGTTAATAATAATACCTACCCCCTTGGGTTGTTTTGCAGATGAGATAAGGTTTGTAACCCTGTAGCTTAACATTTGAATACCGTAAGCACTTAATAAATGGCAGTTATTACTATGATTATTATTGTATGACTTGCTGACTCTGGATTTGGAGATACCAGAGATGAGCCCAGGGGCCTTTATAGCTGTAATGCATATATTGAATACTGTACCATTAAACAAGTTTCCAATGTTCAACACCCACTTCAGTGAAACCCTTCAAAACTTGTAGGATGTGCCCATTTACTAAAGCAGATGACTTACTTTGTTGACTGCGGTTTATGTGAGGAAGGCAAAGCAGTCTTGTTATTAGTATTAGTGTCATTATTGATTATGACAATGATGATAACAGCTATACTACTACTAATTGGTGTTACTATTATTATTAAAGTTTCCCTAGGTATCACCCATACCTCCCAGGGCAGGAGAACACTGCAATTCATAAGGACCAGATTGGGTTTATCTAATGTTTTATTCAGGGTCTTTGATTCTGAATTTATATCACCCATGGGGCATCTTTATTCTCTGATAGGAAGAGAGCCTCTCTTTACTCCTGTCCTGCAAAAAAAACCCTGTGAGGCAGACAACAAACCCTAGGAAAGTAAGGTTAACAACAAAAAAATTGAGGAGCCCTAGTGCAGGATTTAGGATGGGGAAACAAGTTCTTAATAACCAAGGATTCTCGCTAAGAAGAAAAGTTATCAAATGAACACCCCAAAGACAGGTATTCTTCATTGGGTGTACTCAGTTTGAGGCAGGTACAGAAAGAAGAAGATGATTGGGATGTAAATATTAAAGCTGTACTTTAAAGAGAGCCAAGGATTGTTAGGAGACCCATTAGCACCTTTGTACGGGGGCTGGCCAAGTAGGGGACTGACACCCTGCCTGGGAAAGAGCAGGGCATCAGTTACCTGCTTGGCCAGGGGGTCCGGGAGGGGCTAGCTCTTCTTGCAGCCCACGCGGTTCACTCCCATCGAATTGTCTCGCTCTTTTTCTTTGGCACTCTAGCCATGGGCCCTCGCTGCAGGAACCGTGATTTCAAAAAACATAAACCATGGGCTGATCCCGGCTGGCAAATTCTATTTTTGTAAAGGTACATAACACAAAATAGAAAGAGGAATATGCTGGGTTACATGCAGAATCAAAAAAAAAAAAAAAATTGAACCTCTTATTGTACCTTACGTCCTTCTCTTCATTCCTTCCCCAATTTTCCTTCTTTCAGACTCTAGGTGTTTAGTTTGGTTGCATTTGAGTATAAGTTTTCTCAGTGGGGTAGAGAATGTGGGACTTGGGGTGTATATGGTTAGGCCAGGACTTCTCTTTCTTTCCCTGGTTTTGTGCTGCCTTGTTTTTAAGGCTTTGATCAGGGTTAAGTTGGAAGTACATTTAATCTGTAAAGCATCTCCTCCAGACTAAGGGGTTCAAGTTTTTCCAGAACCATTTAATTTCAGCCATAATTTTTGTCCACATAAACCATCCATTGCTGAATTGTTCTTGTGTCTTGGTCTTGCCAATGCAAGGGCCTATTTTTGGGGTGTGAAGCAATTGTTTGCTTCTGCTGTGCTAGTTCATTGCAATGAATGTGAGCTACAGTTTTGTTTGTGTGTTTAGTTTTAATTCTGTGTTGGTTCCACGCTAACCCGAGAAGGTCAGCAGAGAGGACGCATCACTTGCTTGTCACTCTAGTTCCAAGAATAGTGGGTCTCAACCCTGGCTGCACATTAGAATCCTCTGGGAGCTTTAGAAAACACCTGTGCCTGGGCCTTCCCTTCCAAGATGCTTATTTAATTGGCCTGGAATGGGCTCAGGCTTTGACCCATTCCCAGCTGGTTCTGATGCACTAAAACAGTTAAGAACCACTGCAAAATCACACCATTTTCAGACCGTTCTCCAAGACTCAGCTCAGGCTGGCTTCCCCTGAGAAGTTTTTTCTGACACCCTCTCCCCACAAACCTCAGCTCAGAGCTTTTCCTCTCTGCTCCCAAAGGTACCCAGTCTCTGTGTGTCTTGTTCCTGGTGCTTGTCTCCCTTCTGTTATAATTTATTTATTAGTCTGTCTTCCATAAGGGCTTTCTAAGATCAGATACCACATATTTAAAAATCTTTGAGCCCCCTGCACTAAGTACATTTCTGGGCACGTTTGCACCAAATAAATGTTCTTTGGGTGAGTGAATGAATGAAACTGCTACGAAGGCTGTTGCCCCAGAATCATACCCCTGCCCTTCCCTTGAATAGAAACCAGTTACGCTTATCTAAGTTTCAGGAGGAAGCTGCAAAGAGAAAAAAACAAGAACTAGTTAGAACCAGTTAGGCCCAAGATGGCAGAAGATTTAACTTCCAGTAGACCTTGAGCCTCATTATATGCTCATTGTAATATATTAGCATGTTATGACACACCCACCAGCGCCATGACAGTTAAGAGTTGCCAGGACAACTGGAAAAGCCCATACAAGGACTGAAAAGGAGAGTTGCATCAGTTCCAGGTCTAAACCACACCCCTGTTCTTGGATAACTCATGAATATTCCCCCCACACACCCTTCCCTTTTACTGCGATCCTCCTATATATTTGCTGTCTCCGCCTGAATTGGGTTGAGAAGTTGATTTGTGAACAAGGTTCCTGCTTCTCCATTTTTTGGGCCACTGAATAAAGCTCGTGCTGTTCCAGTCTCAGCATCCGTTTTGTTATTGGCTACGCGAATCCGATTGGAAAAAGAACCTCCCTCTCTGCCCAGGCTAGGACTCTGGCGCGGGTCCAGTCGACCAATTCGGTAACAAGGCTACACACAGATTGACCAGGAGGTCACTGCAGTCAATATGTAAGTCAAGTTGTCCCACACTTGTACCCTTTGGTCTATACTGATCATGTCTTTTTTTAGGACTCTTCTCAGCATAAGTCTGAAGTCTTCAGTACGTCGCAGAGATATCTAGTCCTGGAGTCTTCGGATCAAGAGTTTAGAAGCATGAGCTTGTTTAAGACTCTGGAAAGATCAGAAGAGAATGCTGGTGTCTTGAGCTGCTCACCACAGAGCCTTTGAGACATTCATCCGCTTCCTTGGGTGTTCTGAGGAATCAAGCTCTTCCTAGGTCCTGCATGGAACACGTGTTAAGTCATCACCTTCCTTGCCATGATACACGCAACACATCTCAGGAGTTCTCTGAAACGAAACCCCAAACTAGAAGCCTGCTCTGCTAGCCCAGGAGAGATCCTGGAATTGAAAGGGGTGCAAATGAATAGAGCATATGCCAAATTACTTAGAATACTAAGCTCTTCTCCAAAGGAACCTAGTTTTCAATAGGAAAACTACCAGGGTAACTTGTTTAAGAATCTGTGTTGAGTTTGCAGGATTATTCCAGGTATAATTTTCAAAAAGCCTTCCTAGAATGAGCCACTCGAAAGTAAACTGCATGCATGCAGGGACTTTGTTCTGCTCGTCTCTGTATCTCCAGGGCATATGACAGTGCTCAGTCCGTAGGAGACACTCAATACATTGAACTAGTAGATGACTGGATGAATATGAAGTTCTTTTAGCTCCATCTGAGACCCCTGCTGCAATAAGCAGAGCTCTGTGCTGGGAAAGAGGACGACAGAAATTTACAGACACTTTGATTTCTGGCAACAGGTCTGGTTTTACCCCAGTTGAGGCTGAGAAACTTGTGGACAAACTGAATGAATGGTCACCATCATTCCTCATCACCCTTAAATAAAAGTCCAAACAGAAGAGATGATATTAGTGCCTGAAGTCTCCCCAAAGTCGATTTCTGGGGAGAAGTGAGCCAAAACGCTTGCTGGTTTTCCAGCCTTTGTGCATTACATCCTGCTCAGCAGTGGGCCTCCTTCCTACTGAGCGACTAGGGCACAACACACAGCCTTGGCCTTCTCCATCCAGACTTAGCTCAGGATTCAGGCTGGTTATTGCTTTTTCTGTAGTCTGCTGTTTAGGTCATATCTACCTTAAGATTTAGCTTTACTAGAAATGATGGAGCAGGACCAAGGTCAGTTTCTGCCATTGAAAAGAGGCCGTGGAGACAGTTATTTAAAATCTAGAGCTGCACTGTCCAGTATGGTTGCCGCTAGCCAGCATGCGGCTATTGAAGTTGAAATTAATTCAAATTACATACCACTAAAATTCAGCTTCTCAGTCATACTCGGCCACATTTCAAGTGCTCGTATGACTCAAGTAGTCACACCTGGCTAGTGACTACCATATTGGACCGTGCAGAGTAGAATGTTTCCATCACTGTAGAGAGTTCTGTCTACTCTAGACAGTGCTAGTCTAGAGTACCCAGAGACCGAGGCTGGGAACCCAGCTGATGAGTAGGAAGCTTACTCCCCAGGGTGACTCAACAACAGCTGCACTTCTGTCGCATCTCTTCTAGCACTGTTTACTATTATTATTTTTTCCAAATGCTACTCAAAGATTCACCATGGCTAGGAAACGAAGGAAACAATTTCTCTGTTTCTACACTGGTTAACATAGAGGCAGCCTTGTAAAAGGGCGTAAAAGAGCATCCTGACTGGTTAAGAGATTATATTAGGTTGAACCATATGAAATCCCTTTTTTGTAGGTCAGAAAGGGCTAAATATCATCAAATTCATGAGGTTCAACCTAATTCAAGGGAAAGGGCAAGAGTGGTAGAGAAATGGGGAGGAAGAGCATCTGTGCCTTGTGTTCCTTTCTTAGTCCTCTGTTTGTATGCTATGGGTTGGCGATAATACAGATAGTTTTAACTCAACAATGGATGGTTGACTGAATGCCTGCTTCTTCCTTGCCTGCTACTGCTGCGTAAAGAGAGGGTTATGTGTGTTTGTGGCAAATAGTCATGGAAGAGTTAGGAAGTATACAGCTGTGAGAAACAGAAAACCTGACTTCATACATACTGTTTTCCTCACAAGCAGCCTGGATGTGGTAGCTCTAGAGCTGGGTGAGTAGTTCCATGACACCAAGGGCTCTGAATTGACATGTCTGCTTATTCTCTTGGCCTTCCCCTCACGGTTCACAAGATGGCTGCAGCAGCTCCAGGCATCACATCCTCATGTAATGATGTCCAGAGGCAGGAACTGAGAGTGGGCTCAGGGGTGGGCAGGACAGCAGGTGAGCTCACTGCATGGACCTCTCTTCCTTTAAGGGAGAAAAATCTTTCCCAGAGCCACACCTCCCCAGCAGATTTTCTCTCTGTCTTATCGACCAGAGTTTGTTATGGCTCTACTCATTAAATAATCTGGAAAAAGGAAATGTGTTTATTAATCTTAGTTTAAACATGGCCTGAAACTGGACATATTTCCAAGCAAACAAAATTGAGATGTCATCAGCCAGGAAAAAGGAATAGGGGAAACGGACTCTGGGTAGGCAAGTCATACTATTTGCCCCAAGTTATTACGACGCTTTCAGTTGGTAAATGACTTTTGAGAATATCTTTTGTTTTCACCTGCCTGATATCCACTGGGCCTCCTCAGTGATGCACACTGGTTCTCCTCTGGGTGTGGAGGGAGGCGGAAGGGACTCTTTTCCAAAATTCCATGGGTGGGAACATGATCTGAGGCTCAATTTCAGGACTTCTGTTTGAACTATTAGGAAAAGACACGTTCTCCTTACCCTGGGAGTCTGCGAAGATAGCATGCCAATTAAAACTGTTGGTGGCTATTTTGCCTGCCTGACTGAACACATGAATGATACACATGCTAATACGACGAATGACACATGATTACTTGGTTTTTTTTTTTTTTTTTTTTTTTGGCTGCCCCATGTGCCTTGTGGGATCTTAGTTCCCCGACCAGGGATTGAACCGGCACTCTTGGCAATGAAAGCGTGGAGTCCTAACCACTGCACCACCAGAAAATTCCCATGAATGACACACAATGCTAACACAGAGGAAAGTAAAATGGAGTGATAGGAGAAACTTGGTCTAACTGAAATTGCTTTAGCCCCTGTATGCAGCTATGACAGACCGGGAGTCTGTCAGTTACATGACCTAATAAATCTGCCCCCCTCCTTTTTTTCACATAAGCTAGTTTGAATTGGGAATGATTCCTGATAGTTATCAGTGCCTAGCAGTGAAGTCTTACAAGTGATAGACTTTAAAATGTACCATCGAAGGTCAGTGAGGATTTGTCTATCCCTGGCTGAGAAGTTAGCTGTTTTTGTTATGCTAACAAAGCAGCTCGTTTAATTGTTGCCCGTTCTCTCTTGGGACTCAGAACGTGTGCCATTTGAAACTGAATCATTATTTAGTAGAACTTTTCAGGCTGTAGAGTGTGTTGGCTGCTTCTTAAAGTTCTCAGTGAGTTTTTATGAGAAAGAGACAAGCTTCTCTCAAAGTTGGTCCAAGTAGAAGTAGAAAAAGAAGAAAAATATGTCTGATGAAAGAGGTCTTTTCTGCCTTTCATAGCTGAGAGTCAGGTAAAAGTATACCTTGCAGGATTGGGAGAGGTGAGCTCTCTGTCTTATGATGAAGTTTGTTCCAGCAAAAGCAGGAAGACTAGAAACAGAACAGAAGATAAGACTAAAACCAGGAAGGAGCCTGAGCTTGATTGCCATTTATCCTCGTGATCATCAAAAGACATCATGGCAGAGTGAAAACACAAGCCAGAGGATGGGAGAAGATATTACAGCACATACAACTGACAAAGCACCCATATCTGGAACTCCTATAAGCAAACAAGAGACGATCCAATAGAAAAGTGGGCAGGATTGATCAATAGACATTTCACAAAAGGGGATATCCAAATAAACATGGGGAAATGCCGAACCTCACTTGTCATGAGAGAAATGCAATGAAAACAGCTAGGGGATTCCTCTATAGATTCTACCAGAACAGCTAAAATAAAAAAGACAGATCATACCTGTGTTGTTGAAGAACTATTGGAGCCCTCAGACACTTCTGGTAGAAATGTAAATAGGTGCTTTGGAAAAATGTGGTATTATCCATTAAAATTGAATGTGTGCATATCTTATTACCAGGCAATTCCACTCCTAGATATATGAGTGCATATGTACCAAAAGGCACAACAATATTACAACAGTCCCAGATTGAAAAACCCTAAACGCCCATCAACAGCAAATGGGTAAATAATTGCAGTGAACGCTATACTCCAATGAACATGAACAAACTATTGCTATAGTCACTAGCAGGACTAAATCTGGCAGATATAATTTTGAGTGAAGAAGCTTGACATAAAAGAACACATCCTTAGGGTTCCATTTATGTAAGCTTCAAAAACAAGCAAAAACAATGTGTGGGGTTAGAAATGAAGTGAGGGCTTCCCTGGTGGCGCAGTGGTTAAGAATGCGCCTGCCAATGCAGGGGACACGGGTTCGAGCCCTGGTCCGGGAGGATCCCACGTGCCACGGAGCAACTAAACCCGTGCGCTACAACTACTGAGCCTCCGCTCTAGAGCCCGTGAGCCACAACTACTTAGCCTGCGTGCTATAACTACTGAAGCCCATGTGCCTAGAGCCCGTGCTCCGCAACAAGAGAAGCCACCGCAATGAGAAGGCTGTGCACTGCAACGAAGAGTAGCCCCGGCTCGCTGCAACTGAAGAAAGCCTGCGTGCAGCAACGAAGACCCAACGCAGCCAATAAATAAATAAATAAATAAATAAATAAATAAATAAATAAAAAGAAATGAGGTGAATGGAGACCCTGGGGAGAAGGGGAGGGGGTCTGGTTGGGCTTTCGAGGGTCCTGATGTTGTCCTATTTCTTGACCTGGCGCTGGTTACACTGGTGAGCTCACTTTGTGATAATTCATGCGTGATTTCAATACTTCTCTATCTGTCAATAACATAAAAAAAATCTTCTAATCATAGACTATGGAAGAAGAGAGATGGTTGTGAGAGTGCAAATCAATGATTCATTAAAATAATAATTATCCCCTGAGCTGCAGGGCAAGAAGCAGATTAGCTGAGCCTTCCCATCCGAGGCTCCAGTTTTGAATTTCGCTGATGCAGAGGAGAAAATGGAGGCCATTAAGCTGAGAAGGAGGGTAGAGCCCTCAAGCTGCTGCTAAGAAACCAAACTCCCAGGCCAGAGTCTAGATTAAGGACAATATCTCTTGCTTTGGTTAATATCCCATGAAATGGCCAAATGCAAATTGACTGAAAGAGTACTAAGTAGTGCCCTTCTGAGGGAGTTATTTTGCCAGAGAACTCTCAGCACGGCTAACAGGGCTTGTGATTGCTCAGCCCTGGGGCAAGCCTGGATTCCCCAACCTGCGCCATCTGGAAGTGGGTCCTAAAAGATCCTCCCCAGTGTCCCTCCTCAGATGGGAATGGAGGACGATGGGCAGAGGGGATCCTCTCAGAGAGCAGAGCCGTGGTTGTCAGACTGGCTGGTAAGGACCCCACTCACTGCTAGCGCACGAGTCCTTTCTCCTTTTGTCCAGCAGAACACAGTATAGGAAGGGGGCTGCTGATCATGGCATCCGTTTCCCCTTCTCATTTCCAAATGAGACATTCTATTGTATTATCCTATTTTCTCTTCACTGTTGTAGGCAAGAACACTGCTGTATATGTTGGGAGTGTTTACATCTATCTTTTAGTCCGAAGGATGTCAAACTCTAGGTGCTATATCCGGACCTCATTGAGAAGAGTCCACATGACCCAGAGACCCTGGTCTTGGAGCTGGGTACAAGAACAGGACATAATTTTGGATTGTTTATGACTGGAGAGGGAGTGATTTAATTTTTGGACGTATGTGGCTTGGTTATATTATGTTAAGGATATAGATTATATTATATAGAATATAGATTATAGAAATTGTACAAATGGAAAGAAACTTGTATAAAGATAACGAGAGGGTAGGGATAGATTGTAGAGTACATTTGTTATTTTGCCTTCCAGTGTCAATTTCCCCTTTCTATGATAATAGCAAGATTTTCTTTTGAAGAACTGTCCTTTTCCCAATTCTCAGACCATGTGGTCTTTTCCTTTCTCTTGGCCATAGTGCTTGATCCGGAGATCAACCAGTGACAGAGGCCAGGGGCCCAAGCCATGAGATTCAATTTCTGAACTTTTAAGAATCTCCTGGGAGAGAGAAGTTTCCTTTGCACTGGTGTGAGACTGGAGCTGTTGGGGGCTGTCCTGCGTTGCGTGGGAAGTGTCTGCCTAAATGTAGCCAATAAAGATGAAAACAGGGCAGGAGATGGAGAGAGACCAAGTTTTACAGCCTCATCCAGGTCTGATGACAATTACCCTCCCGTACCTTTTCATTGCATGAGCCACAAATATGTCATATTTTGCGTCAGACCATGTGATTGGGTTTCTGAAACTTGCAACTGAGAATCCTGTAGTCACAATCAGCTATGGGAAATGCCTAAACACCTCCGTGTGCTTTGGGTATGTTTGGTGCCCTGCAGCTTTCCTTAACTAAAAGGGAGGCAGTGGCTTCTACTGAAACAGCTATCTTTCAGGAATTAACGCAGTAAAGGGAAGACCTAGTTGAATATATTCCTCTGTTTCTTTGGTTTGGCATCCAAGGCCTAAGAGGACTTGTCCTTCGGCACATCACAAGCACACTGCTTGGTACTACGAATCCCCCTTTCTCCCCTCCTCCCAGGTGAATGATGTCCAGCCCCCCACAGTCTGGGTATCCCGTTGTGAACTTCAGCTGAGTCAGTCCATCGACGCATGTATGTCACAATGATGGTGGCATGTTCTGCTCCACACATGCACACGTGCCAGCAGCATGTCCCACCCATGTTAGAGGGGTGGAGGCCGGTAGGTTTATCAGCCATGACCATTAGACCTAGGATGACATGGGATATAGCAAGACCAGTGGTGCTCAGGCTCATGGATCTGTGGACTGAGGAACAAGGGGGTAAAACAGTGAGATTAAGGAATGATGGTTCCCGGAAGTATGAGTGGAAGGAACCAAAGGCTGAGTAGAAGAGGTATCAGAATAGGAGCCAGAAAGCATCGAACAAGAATCAGGAACTGGCAAGACAGGGAAGACCTGAGGCAGGGGCGCTCTGAGGAGACACTGGGGAGGCCGGCCATGTCCTGGGGGATGGGGTTTGTGCTGCTCAAGGCTATTTTGAAGCATCTGCCTAAGCTCCGTGCTGCCACTAAGGTATCACCAGAGGCCTGGAGGGCACTCAGGTGTCCCTATCGTCCTCCACTTCAGCTGATGGGCCCATGTCTAACACCACAGGGTGATCTGGTCAGAGGTCAGGGTGTCGGAACAGCAGATTCACTTGCCCACATTTACCACTCATGCTTTTTCTTATTTATTTATTTATTTATTAACATCTTTATTGGAGTATAATTGCTTTACAATGTTGTGTTAGTTTCTGCTTTATAACAAAGTGAATCAGCTATACATATACACATATACCCCCATATCTCTTCCCTCTTGCGTCTCCCTCCCTCCCACCCTCCCTATCCCACCCCTCTAGGTGGTCACAAAGCACCGAGCTGATCTCCCAGTGCTATGATGCTGCTTCCCACTATCTATCTTACATTTGGGAGTGTATATATGTCAATGCCACTCTCTCACTTCATCCCAGCTTCCCCTTCCCCCTCCCCGTGTCCTCAAGTCCATTCTCTACGTCTGCATCTTTATTCCTGTCCTGCCCCTAGGTTCTTCAGAACCTTTTTTTTTTTTTTTTAGATTCCATATATATGTGTTAGCATATGGTATTTGTTTTTCTCTTTCTGACTTACTTCACTCTATATGACAGTCTCTAGGCCCATCCACCTCACGACAAATAACTCAAGTTCGTTTCTTTTTATGGCTGAGTAATATTCCATTGTATGTATGTGCCACATCTTTATCCATTTATCTGTGGATGGACACTTAGGTTGCTTCCATGTCCTGGCTATTGTAAATAGAGCTGCAATGAACATTTTGGTACATGACTCTTTTTGAATTCTGGTTTTATCAGGGTATATGCCCAGTAGTGGGATTGCTGGGTCGTATGGTAGTTCTATTTTTAGTTTTTTAAGGAACCTCCATACTGTTCTCTATAGTAGCTATATCAATTTACATTCCCACCAACAGTGCAAGAGGGTTCCTTTTTCTCCACACCCTCTCCAGCATTTATTGTTTGTAGATTTTTTGATGATGACCATTCTGACTGGTGTGAGGTGATACCTCATGGTAGTTTTGATTTGCATTTCTCTAGTGATTAGTGATGTTGAGCATCCTTTCATGTGTTTGTTGGCAATTTGTTTATCTTTGGAGAAATGTCTATTTAAGTCTTCTGCCCATTTTTGGGTTGTTTGTTTGTTTAATATTGAGCTGCATGAGCTGCTTGTAAATTTTGGAGATTATTCCTTTGTCAGTTGCTTCATTTGCAAATATTTTCTCCCATTCTGAGGTTGTCTTTTCATCTTGTTTATGGTTTCCTTTGCTGTGCAAAAGCTTTTAAGTTTCATTAGGTCCCATTTGTTTATTTTTGTTTTTATTTCCATTTCTCTAGTATGTGGGTCAAAAAGGATCTTGCTGTGATTTATGTCATAGAGTGTTCTGCCTATGTTTTCCTCTAAGAGTTTTATCGTGTCTGGCCTTACATTTAGGTCTTTAATCCATTTTGAGTTTATTTTTGTGTATGGTGTTAGGGAGTGTTCTAATTTCATTCTTTTACATGTAGCTGTCCAGTTCTCCCAGCACCACTTACTGAAGAGGCTGTCTTTTCTCCATTGTATATTCTTGCCTCCTTTATCAAAAATAAGGTGACTATATGTGTGTGGGTTTATCTCTGGGCTTTCTATCCTGTTCCATTGATCTATATTTCTGTTTTTGTTCCAGTACCATACTGTCTTGATTACTGTAGCTTTGTAGTATAGTCTGAAGTCAGGGAGCCTGATTCCTCCAGCTCCGTTTTTTTTCCCTCAAGACTGCTTTGGCTATTTGGGGTCTTTTGTGTTTCCATACAAATTGTGAAATTTTTTGTTCTAGTTCTGTGAAAAATGCCATTGGTAGTTTGATAGGGATTGCCTTGAATCTGTAGATTGCTTTGGGTAGTATAGTCATTTTCACAATGTTGATTCTTACAATCCAAGAACTTGGTATATCTCTCCATCTGTTTGTATCATCTTTAATTTCTTTCATGAAAGTCTTATAGTTTTCTGCATAGAGGTCTTTTGTCTCCTTAGGTAGGTTGATTCCTAGGTATTTTATTCTTTTTGTTGCAGTGGTAAATGGGAGTGTTTCCTTAATTTCTCTTTCAGATTTTTCATCATTAGTGTATAGGAATGCAAGAGATTTCTGTGCATTAATTTTGTATCCTGCTACTTTACCAAATTCATTGATTAGCTCTAGTAGTTTTCTGGTAGCATCTTTAGGATTCTCTATATATAGTATCATGTCATCTGCAAACAGTGACAGCTTTACTTCTTCTTTTCTGATTTGCATTCCTTTTATTTCTTTTTCTTCTCTGATTGCTGTGGCTAAAACTTCCAAAACTATGTTGAATAATAGCAGTGAGAGTGGACAACCTTGCCTTGTTCCTGATCTTAGTGGTAATGGTTTCAGTTTTTCACCATTGAGAACGATGTTGGCTGTGGGTTTGTCATATATGGCCTTTATTATGTTGAGGTAAGTTCCCTCTATGCCTACTTTGTGGACTGTTTTTATCATAAATGGGTGTTGAATTTTGTCAAAGCTTTCTCTGCATCTATTGAGATGATCATATGGTTTTTCTCCTTCAGTTTGTTAAGATGGTTTACCACATTGATTGATTTGTGTATATTGAAGAATCCTTGCATTCCTGGTATAAACCCCACTTGATCATGGTGTATGATCTTTTTAATGTGCTGTTGGATTCTGTTTGCTAGTATTTTGTTGAGGATTTTTGCATCTCTGTTCATCAGTGATACTGGCCTGTAGTTTTCTTTTTTGTGACATCTTTGTCTGGTTTTGGTATCAGGGTGATGGTGGCCTCGTAGAATGAGTTTGTGAGTGTTCCTCCCTCTGCTATATTTTGGAAGAGTTTGAGAAGGATAGGTGTTAGCTCTTCTCTAAATGTTTGATAGAATTTGCCTGTGAAGCCATCTGGTCCTGGGCTTTTTTTTTTTTTTTTTAATATTTTATTTTTATTTATTTATTTTTAGATTATTAGCACCTTTATTTATTTATTTATTTGGGCTGTGTTGGGTCTTTGTTTCTGTGCGAGGGCTTCCTCTAGCTGCGGCAGGCGGGGGCCACTCTTCATCGCCATGCGCGGGCCTCTCACTATCGTGGCCTCTCTTGTTGCGGAGCACAGGCTCCAGACGTGCAGTCTCAGTAGTTGTGGCTCACGGGCCTAGTTGCTCCACGGCATGTGGGATCTTCTCAGACCAGGGCTCGAACCTGTGTCCCCTGCATTAGCAGGCAGATTCTCAACCACTGTGCCACCAGGGAAGCCCCCTGGGCTTTTTTTAATTGGAAGATTTTTAATCACAGTCTCAATTTCAGTGCTTGTGATTGGTGTATTTATGTTTTCTATTTCTTCCTGGTTCAGTCTCAGAAGGGTGTGCTTTCCTAAGAATTTGTGCATTTCTTCAAGGTTGTCCATTTTATTGGCATAGAGTTGCTTGTAGTAATCTCTCATGATCCTTTGTATTTCTGCAGTGTCAGTTGTTACTTCTCCTTTTTCATTTCTAATCCTATTGATTTGAGTCTTCTCTCTTTTTTTCTTGATGAGTCTGGCTAATGATTTATCAATTTTGTTTATCTTCTCAAAGAACCAGCTTTTAGTTTTATTGATCTTTTCTATGGTTTCCTTCATTTCTTTTTCATTTTTCTGATCTGATCTTTATGATTTCTTTCCTTCTGCTAACTTTGGGGTTTTTTTGTTCTTCTTTCTCTAATTGCTTTAGGTGTAAGGTTAGGTTGTTTATTTGAGATGTTTCTTGTTTCTTGAGGTAGGATTGTATTGCTATAAACTTCCCTCTTAGAACTGCTTTTGCTGCATCCCATAGGTTTTGAGTCGTCGTGTTTTCATTGTCATTTGTTTCTAGGTAATTTTTGATTTCCTCTTTGATTTATTCAGTGATCTCTTGGTTATTTAGTAGTGAATTCTTTAGCCTCCATGTGTTTGTATTTTTTACAGATTTTTTCCTGTAATTGATATCTAGTCTCATAGCCTTGTGGTCAGAAAAGTCACTTGATACCATTTCAATTTTCTTAATTTTACCAAGGCTTGATTTGTGATCCAAGATATGATCTATCCTGGCGAATGTTCCATGAGCACTTGAGAAGAAAGTGTATTCTGTTGTTTTTGTCCTATAAATATCAATTAAGTCCATCTTGTTTAATGTATCATTTAAAGCTTGTGTTTCCTTATTTATTTTCATTTTGGATGATCTGTCCATTGGTGAAAGTGGGGTGTTAAAGTCCCCTACTATGATTGTGTTACTGTCGATTTCCCCTTTTATGGATGTTAGCATTTGTCTTATGTATTGAGGTGCTCCTATGTTGAATGCAAAAATATTTACAATTGTTATATCTTCTTCTTGGATTGATCCCTTGATCATTATGTAGTGTCCGTCTTTGTCTCTTGTAATAGTCTTTATTTTAAAGTCTATTTTGTCTGATATGAGAATTGCTACTCCAGCTTTCTTTTGATTTCTATTTGCATGGAATATCTTTTTCCATCCCTTCACTTTCAGTCTGTATGTGTCCCTAAGTTTGAAGTGGGTCTCTTGTAGACAGCATATATACGGGTCTCATTTTTTTTTTTTTTTTATATATTTCATAGCAGCGCCTTTTTTTTTTTTTTATTTATGGCTGTGTTGGGTCTTCGTTTCTGTGCGAGGGCTTTCTCTAGTTGCGGCAAGTGGGGGCCACTCTTCATCGTGGTGCGCGGGCCTCTCACTATCGCGGCCTCTCTTGCTGTGGGGCACAGGCTCCAGACACGCAGGCTCAGTAATTGTGGGTCACGGGCCCAGCTGCTCCGCGGCATGTGGGATCTTCCCAGACCAGGGCTCGAACCCGTGTCCCCTGCATTGGCAGGCAGATTCTCAACCACTGTGCCACCAGGGAAGCCCCACAGGTCTCATTTTTGTATCCATTCAGCCAGTCTGTGTCTTTTAGTGCCAGCATTTAATCCATTTACATTTAAGGTAATTATCAATATGTATGTTCCTATTACCATTTTCTTAATTGTTTTGGGTTTGTTATTGTAGGTCTTTTCCTTCTCTTGTGTTTCCTGCTGAGAGAAGTTCCTTTAGCATTTGCTGTAAAGGTGGTTTGGTGGTGCTGAATTCTCTTAGCTTTTGCTTGTCTGTAAAGGTTTTAATTTCTCCATCGAATCTGAATGAGATCCTTGCTGTGTAGAGTAATCTTGGTTGTAGGTTTTTCCCTTTCAACACTTTAAATATGTGCTGCCACTCCCTTCTGGCTTGCAGAGTTTCTGCTGAAAGATCATCTGTTGATCTTATGGGGATTCCCTTGTATGTTATTTGTTGCTTTTCTCTTGCTGCTTTTAATATTTTTCCTTTGTATTTAATTTTTGATAGTTTGATTAATATTTGTCTTGATGTGTTTCTCCTTGGATTTACCCTGTATGGGACTCTCTGTGCTTCCTGGACTTGATTGACTATTTCCTTTCCCATATTAGGGAAGTTTTCAACTAAAATCTCTTCAAATATTTTCTCTGTCCCTTTCTTTTTCTCTTCTTCTTCTGGGACCCCTATAATTCAAATGTTGATGCATTTAATGTTGTCCCAGAGGTCTCTAAGACTGTCCTAAATTTTTTTCATTCTTTTTTCTTTATTCTGCTCTGCAGCAGTTATTTCCACTGTTTAATCTTCCAGGTCACTTATCCGTTCTTCTACCTCAGTTATTCTGCTATTGATTCTTTCTAGAGAATATTTTTTTAAAAATATTATTTATTTATTTATTTATGGCTGTGTTGGGTCTTTGTCTCTGTGCGAGGGCTTTCTCCAGTCGTGGCAAGCGGGGGCCACTCTTCATCACGGTGCGTGGGCCTCTCACTATTGCGGCCACTCTTGTTGCTGAGCACAGGCTCCAGACGCGCAGGCTCAGCAATTGTGGCTCACGGGCCTAGTAGCTCCACGGCATGTGGGATCTTCCCAGACCAGGGCTCAAACCCGTGTCCCCTGCATTGGCAGGCAGATTCTCAACCACTGCACCACCAGGGAAGCCCTAGAGAATTTTTAATTTCGTTTATTGTGTTGTTCATCATTGTTTGTTTGCTCTTTAGTTCTTGTAGGTCCTTGTTGAATGTTTCTTATATTTTGTCCCATCTATTTCCAAGATTTTGGATCATCTTTACTATCATTACTCTGAATTCTCTTTCAGGTAGAATGCCTATTATTTCCTCTTCATTTGTTTGGTCTGGTGGGTTTTTACCTTGCTCCTTCATCTACTGTGTGCTTCTCTGTCTCCTCATTTTGCTTAGCTTACTGTGTTTGGGGTCTCCTTTTTGCAGGCTGTGGGTTCGTAGTTACCATTGTTTTTGGTGTCTGCCCCCAGTGGCTAAGTTTGGTTCAGTGGGTTGTGTAGGCTTTCTGGTGGAGGGGACTGGTGTCTGTGTTCTGGTGGATGAGGCTGGATCTTGTCTTTCTGGTGGGCAGGAACGCGTCCAGTGGTGTGTTTTGGGGTGCCTGTGACCTTATTATGATTTTAGGCAGCCTCTCTGCTAATGGGTGGGGTCGTGTTACTGTCTTGCTAGTTGTTTGGCATAGCGTGTCCAGCACTGTAGCTTGCTGGTCATTGAGTGGAGCTGTGTCTTAGCGCTGAGATGGAGATATCTGGGAGAGCTTTTGCCGTTTGATATTATGTGGAGCTGGGTGGTCTCTGGTCTATCAATGTCCTGAACTTGGCTCTCACACCTCAGAGGCACAGGCCTGACACCCGGCCGGAGCACTGAGACCCTGTCAGCCACACGGCTCAAAAGAAAAAGGAGAAGGAAGGAAGGAAGGAAGGGAGGGAGGGAGGAAAGAAAGAAGAAAGAAAGAAAGAAAGAAAGAAAGAAAGAAAGAAAGAAAGAAAGAAAGAAAGAAAGAAAGAAAGAAAGAAAGAAAGGGAAAGAAAGAAAGAAGGAAAGAAGGACAGAAGGGAAGAAAGAAAGGAAGGAAGGAAGGAAGAAAGAAAAAGAATGAAGGAAAGAAGGAAAGAAAGAAAGGAAGGAAGAGAGAGAAAGAAAGAAAGAAAAAGAAGGAAAGGAAGAAAAGAAAGAAAGAAAGGGATGGAGGGAAGAAGAAAGGAAGAAAGAAAGGAAGAAAGGAAGGAAGGAATGAAGAAAGAATAAAATAAAGTTATTAAAATAAACAATAAAAAAAGTTAAAAATTAAAAATAAAAGGGGAAAAAAAAGAAAGAAAGAAGAGAAGAAGCAAACCGAAAAACAAATCCACCAATGATAACAAGTGCTAAAAACTATACAAAAAAACCCCCAAAAAGCCCCAAAACGGACAGACAGAACCCTAGGACAAATGGTAAAAGCAAATCTATACAGACAAAATCACACAAAGAAGCATACACATACACACTGACAAAGAGAGCAAAAGGAAAAAGAAATATATCTATATATATACATTAAAAAAAAGAGGAATAGAGCACGCAAATCAATAAACAAATCTACCAATGATAATACACTGTAAATACTAAACTAAGATAAACATAAAACCGGAAACAAATTAGATGCAGAAAGCGAACCCCAAGTCTACAGTTGCTCCCAAAGTCCACTGCCTCAATTGTGGGATGATTCGTTGTCTATTCAGGTATTCCACAGATGCAGGGTACATCTAGTTGATTGTGGAGATTTAATCTGCTGCTCCTGAGGCTGCTGGGAGAGATTTCCCTTACTCTTCTTTGTTCGCATAGCTCCTGGGGTTCAGCTTTGGATTTGGCCCTGCCTCTGCGTGTAGGTCACCTGAGGGCGTCTGTTCTTCGCTCAGACAAGAAGGAGTTAAAGGAGCAGCTGATGGAGGGGTACGGAGGCGGGGCGAGCCTGCGGGGGCAGAGGCCGGCATGACGTTGCAGCAGCCTGAGGCGCACCGTGTGTTCTCCCGGGGAAGTTGTCCCTGGATCACGGCCCCTGGCAGTGGCAGGCTGCACAGGCTCCCGGGAGGGGCGGTGTGGAGAGTGACCTGTGCTCGCACACAGGCTTCTTGGTGGCTGCAGCAGCCTTAGCATCTCCTGCCCGTCTCTGGGGTCCAAGCTGATAGCCGTGGTTCGTGCCCGTCTCTGGAGCTCGTTTAGGCAGTGGTCTGAATCCCCTCTCCTCGTGCACCCCAAAACAATGGTCTCTTGCCTCTTAGGCAGGTCCAGACTTTTTCCCAGACTCCCTCCGGCTAGCTGTGGCGCACTAGCCCCCTTCAGGCTGTGTTCACGCAGCCAACCCCAGTCCTTTCCCTGGGATCTGACCTCCGAAGAAGCCGGAGCCTCAGCTCCCCGCCCCGCCCGCCCCGGCGGGTGAGCAGAAAAGCCTCTCGGGCTGGTGAGCGCTGGTCGGCACCGACCCTTTGTGCGGGAATCTCTCCGCTTTGCCCTCCGCACCCCTGTTGCTGTGCTCTCCTCCGTGGCTCCGAAGCTCCCCTCCTCCGCCACCCGCAGTCTCCGCCCGCGAAGGGGCTTCCTAGTGTGTGGAAACTTTTTCTCCTTCACAGCTCCCTCCCACTGGTGCAGGTCCCATCCCTATTCTTTGTCTCTGTTTTTTCTTTTTTCTTTTGCCCTATCCAGGTACGTGGGGAGTTTCTTGCCTTTTGGGAAGTCTGAGGTCTTCTGCCAGCGTTCAGTAGGTGTTCTGTAGGAGTTGTTCCACATGTAGTTGTATTTCTGCTGTATTTGTGGGGAGGAAGGTGATCTCCATGTCTTACTCCTCTGCCATCTTGAAGGTCTCTCTCCTGCTTTTTCTATTAAGAATGACTGTATCTTCAAATGAACTTATTTACAAAACAGAAATAGATCACAGACATAGAAAACAAACTTATGGTTACCAAAGGGGAAAGGGGGGGGGCAGGGATGGATTAGGATGGGATTATATACATATATATAAAACAGATAACCAACAAGGACCTACTGTATAGCACAGGGAACTATACTTAATATTTTGCAATAACCTATAAGGGAAAAGAATCTGAAAAAGAATGTATATATATAACTGAATCACTGTGCTGTACAGCTGAAACTAACACAACATTGTACATCAACTATACTTCAATTTAAAAAATTATGGAAAAAAAAAAGAATGTTTGCATCTTGTCATCCCACCAAATTTGAAGTCACAACTCCTCCCCAGCATCTGGCACCATGTAGACCAAAAGTAGGTGCTGAAAAAAGCTTGATGAGTCTGACTGCTCACTCCATGTTGGTGCCTGTGGGGTATGTGCCTGGGGGGAAATGAAGCGGAATCCAGCACAGGCCTGCCCACTGGGGGCTTGTGCTGACTTGGGGAAGTGTGGGGAGGGGACTTCAGCCTGCGGCCAATCCTGGGGCTGATGGACGTTGCCAACAGTGGCTTCTACTTACCACCCATCTGTTCAAGGAATCTTGTGAGCTCCTAAGATAGTTTCTTGCTCCTGACAGAGAGAGAGAAAGTACTGTTTCTTACTGCAGGAGACGTGACTTCTTCATTTCACAAAAGCAGCAGTGAAATGGCTGTTGACTAAAATTGTGAAATTTGCCTGATGGTTGTTGGTAAGGCAGCAGGCCCTATAACAGGGGTTGTGCTGATAAATACTGAGTAAGATAGGGGCTGGTGCTGGTCAAAGAATCGCTGATAGCAGGTTCTCTTTGATGAACACTTCGTTACCAGTAACTCCACTCTGTATTTATAGCACAATGTGATTTTACAAAAAGTCTCTAATGGAATGGTATATAGATTTCAGGCAAGGTGATTTCTAAAAAGACTTTTAAAGTCATAGAAAATTAACCTTGATATAATGTTAAGCAATAAAAACAAGTTCAAATACATAAAGTTTGTATGTACAAAATTATATATATATGTATGTACACACACATATATACATTTTTCTATATCTGCATCTACATACTTAACACACACCCAAAATTAATAGGAAATGCCCAGTGTTAATAGTGGTTTCCCTTAGGTCATGGAATGATGTGATTTGGGTTTTCTTCTTTTGTATTTCCAAATGCTTTATAATGATTGTGTATTATTTTTCTACTTGAGTATATATTTTATGATCAGAATATGAAGACACAATTGTTTTTAAAAATAGGGGGTGGTGGTGGGATGAATTGGGAGATTGGGATTGACATATATACACTAATATGTATAAAATAGACAGCTAATAAGAACCTGCTCTATAAAAAAGTAAATAATAAAAAAATTAAAAAAAATGAGCTGAAGCCTATAAATGATAATAATGTATCTGATAATGTCACATGTGGGTCGTATCACAAACATCCCATATTTTAGAGACGGCCCAACTTGGTTATGGTCATCCAGGAAGCTAATGGTGGGACTGAGAATTAAGTGTGGGGAATTTTGAGGAACTTGGCCGTCTTCCGGCAAGCCCGTGCCCACGTGCCTAAAGAAGACAGACGGATGACGTCTCTTATTGCCCAGCGTGTGTGTCATTTGGGGGGCTGCAGGGGAATATCTTCCAGGGAAGTATCCCCCAGGCGGCTCTCACTGCACCCACCTGAGATGGAACGCAGGATGAGTCTGATTTGTCACAGGCTTCATGAATATTGGTCACCAGCTTTTTGTAGTTCAGAGTGACTGTTCCGCTTTGTTCTTTCTTTGTGTTACACTGGGATCCAATTGTTCATTGGCATAGAGAAACCGAGTGTTTTCACTTTGATACATCAATCTGTCCATCTGCTGGTGTATTTATTTATCAGCATATTTGCAGGGAAGACTGCATGCAAAAGACAGTGTGGCAGAAGAAGTGAATTCAGGTATGGGCAGTGGGTAGGTGTGCAATTGTATTATTCCGTCTTCTCAGGCCAGGGATTTTGATGTGAGGTGGGAATGCTATTAAAGTGGTCAGCATTAGCAAGAAGAAAGCGTTGTCTTGGAGATGTGCCCCTCTGAATAATCAGAAGGACCTGGGTCTCCACCAGATTCACTCAGTGACTTATGCTGCCCCTCCAAGGTGAAGCTCAGATGCTACTGGGGGGACGGCTGGTGGAGGAGGACAGAGGGAACTATGGGGTCAGTGACATAGAGAGACAGAGAGGGAAGATTATTTTCCAATGCCCATCGAGGAGTTCTCTGGGGGGATTCCATGGTGAAAATAAAGAATCCTTTTGACTATAGATACGCCTCACCTGCTAAAAGTAAGACTTCTTTCTCATAATGGACTCTGCCTTCATGCCTTACCAGGTGTGATGGGCAAAATGAGGGGTTAGCGATCCTAAATTTCTGCATGAAGATCCACGGAGGGGAGTCAGCTTGGCCTTGCTGAGTGCGTGCTGTGTGCCGTCCTCAAATCATGCTGTGGAGGCGAGGAAAACTGTTTCTCTTCTGGGGCAGTGGAGTCTGCACTTCTGTGAAGCCTGGGACTCAGGCGAAGCTCCTGCCAAACGCCTCCTCTGCAGTCCTCCAGAGCATAGAGCTTCCAGGACGAAGGCTGGAGGGAGCTAGAGAATATGACGCAAAGTCTGGTTTATATAAATAATTATTTATATGTCATTGTATTTTGTTTTTGAAGTTTATATGTGCCTCTATTCTTGAGCGATTGTCCAGTTATTTTAATGAAATGGAGTAAATTAAGTTGCATAAATCAAGTCTCAAATTGCATTTGGTAGTTGCAACATAATTATTCACAAGTTACTGTTATCAGTGTTAAAAACATTCGTAGGTTATAGGTTTTAGAGTTTATGAAAGATTTGCAGGGCTTCCCTGGTGGCGCAGTGGTTGAGAATCTGCCTGCCAATGCAGGGGACACGGGTTCGAGCCCTGGTCTGGGAAGATCCCACATGCCGCGGAGCAACTAGGCCCGTGAGCCACAACTACTGAGCCTGCGCATCTGGATCCTGTGCTCCACAACAAGAGAGGCCACGATAGTGAGAGACCCGCGCACCGCGATGAAGAGTGGCCCCCGCTTGCCGCAACAAGAGAAAGCCCTCGCACAGAAACGAAGACTCAACACAGCCATAAATAAATAAATTAATTAATTAATTAAAAAAAAAGAAAAATATCCCCCAGGAATCTGAAAACAAAGACTAGATTCCAAAAAAATTACTGTGAATGTACAGGGAGCATATCTCTAAAAAAAAAAAAAAAAGATTTGCATAAACTGTATCTCATTTAATACAGCAAGCCTATGAAGTAGGGATTTTTATCCATGCTTTACAGATGAAGAGAGTGAAGCTCAGAGGGTGAGATGCATTCAAAACCATACCGCTAATAAGAAGCAGAACTGGGATTTTTAACCCTTCATTTCTTACCGTAAGCGCAGCATTCTTTCCATCTTTCTATTCTCCTCCTCCTTTACCTCTTGGGCTTAAAATGAACTCTCCCCTGGCTAACTGGATAAGGCAGACTTTCTAGCATGGAATTGGTGGCTCAGAGCTTACGGCACCTTTCTCTCTTCCTATCATGTTGATTTGCAGATATCAAGGAGAGATTCAGGATGGTGGGAGAATGAGAGCATATTGTACTTCAGTTGTAACCACACTAGTTTCTCCATTAATTTACTGAATATTTACTCTATGCCAAGCACTGATCTAGGCTCTGGGGGGTACAGTGGGGAATGAGGCAGATGTGGATCCTGCCCTCAGGGAGCCTAGAGCCTCACGGGGAAGACAAGTATTAAAGAAGTCATTATTCACCCTACTGAATGCTATGAAGAGGTGCACCATGCACCTTTATACAATACGGGGTCTGAGACAGGAAGATCCAAACTTGGCGTATCTGGTAAGGCTTCCAAGAGAGAGTGATGTTCAAGCCAAGAGTAGAATTAGCTAAACAGAGTTCTAGGTCATGTGGAATGAGACACTTCTGAAGAATTGAAAGAACGTCAGTCCAGCTGGAATGAGTAAAGAGAAGGATATAGACCAATGAAAGTGAGCTGGGACCAGGTTATGAAGGGAATGTAAAAACTCCTATCTTTATCCTAAAAGTTATGGGAAACAATTGAAGGATTTTTAGCAGGAGTGTGACATGATCAGATTTGAATTTTCAAAGTATTATTGTAGCTGTACTGTGTATGACAAATATGTGTATGAGTTTTGGACTTGGTGAGTTTGAGGTGGCTATGTGACATCCAAATGATTGATGGGCAGGTGGGCAGCCGGAGCTTAGGAGAAAGTCTAGGGTACAGAGGCAGATGGGAGAGGGTTTGGCATAAGTGAAACCAAGAGAGTGGATGAAGTCTACTTGGGGAAAAGGTAGGGAAAGAAGAGAAGGTATCCTTTATTCTACAAACATTTATTGACCATGATGTGCCTAGGAGTATTCTAGTACTTGGGCTGCTGAATAAAAAAGACCAAGATCCCTGCTCTGTGGGCCTATATGCTAGTTTGGGAGAGTAAAATTGAAATACTTCAGCCAAGAAGAAGAAGAACAAGAATAAGAATAAGAATAACACCACTGCCCTAACAAATTCCCCAAAACTGTGTAGCTTAAAAGAACAGAAATTTATTCTCTCACAGATTTGAATGCTAGAAGTCCAGAGTCAAGGTGTCGATGGTGCCATTCTCTTTCTGAAGGATTCAGGGGAGAATCTGTTCCATGCCTTTCTCTTAGCATTTTTCGTTACCAGCAATCCTTGACATTCCTTGCTTTGTAGGTGTATCACTCCAGTCTCGGCCTTGTCATCACATGTGTTCCCCTGTTTTGTCTGTCTCAGTGTCTCTTCTCCTCTTCTTATAAGGACACCAGTCATATCGGATTAGGGTCCACACTAATTCAGGATGACCTCATCATTTTTTTTTAATTTTTAAAATTTTTTGTTGAAGTATAGTTGATTTACAATGTTTCAGGTGTAGAGCAAAGTGATTCAGTTATAAATATAAATGTATATATATTTATTCTTTTTCAGATTCTTTTCCATTATAGGTAATTACAAGATACTGAATATAGTTCCCCTTGCTATACAGTAGGTCCTTGTTGTTTATCTATTTTATATATAGTAGTGTGTATTTGTTAATTCCAAATTCCTAATTTATCCCTCTCCCCACCTTCCCCTTTGGTAACCATACATCGTTTTCGATGTCTGTGAGAGTATGACCTCATCTTAACTCTATTCCACCTGCAAAGATCCTATTTCCTAATAAGGTCACATTTACAGGTACTGGGTACAGTTACCTTACAGGTATCGGTACAGTTAGAACCTCAACATATCTTTCTGGACGACACAGTTCAACCCATAACACCTGCTAAGCAAATAGTAGCTGACTAATTATTATTTACTGAATAAGTAAATGAAAAGAATGACATGTGATTCGATATAAGATGTGTACCTAGTTTCATGAGACTACTGTTGATCTGAAATGGAGGAGTTCGGACAATGCTTTATCAAGGGTGGCGAAGCTTGTTGATTGAAATGCTGATTTGATTTTATAGGGCCAGGCAATGGAGAATTATAGCTTATAGCTTGAGATTTAAGAATTTTAGATTTTCAATTTATCTAAAGATGTCACCATATTTTTGTCCCTTGATTCTGTAAAAAAATGACTGTTAAAAATACCATTTGCCAGCTTGGAACACCCAAGAAGCAAATCCGTGGTCTCCGAACAGAGATTATTTTTCTCGAGTTAATGTCTTTGAAAGTGGCAGTAATGGACTCAGGAAAGGAAACATGGAAAAAACTAGTGTTAAGACGAGCATCGTTTTCTATAGTCAGAGAGTCTAAATATAGCCTCTATGATTATATATCAACGCCATAGACAGCATCTTCCCCCTGAGCTTCCTCAAGCCTATCAGAAACATGATCCATTGCATTTCTCACCTTTTCACAGCTTCATCAGAGGGGCTGATATTTTGGCTCACCGGTAGGACTGAATCTGCAATGAAGAAATCTAGGAGGCTGGTTTCTTCTTAAATCCACCATGCTGGGCCCTGTAGGTGGGCACAAGTGCTGTGCTGGCAGGTACTAATCGGCTGTAGGCAGCGTGCTTTGCAGATTCAGCCTCTTTAGACACGCGAGGCATTCATAGACACCTAGCCGCCTGTGCTTCTGAACCCCATCTGTTACAGGTTAAATTGTGTCCCCTAAAAAGAAACATTGAAATCCTAACTCCCAGGACCTCAGAATGGGACCTTATTTAGAAATAGGGTCTTTGCAGATGTAATCAAGTTAAAATGAGGCCATTAGGGTGGGCCATAATTCAATATGACTGGCATCCTTATAGAAGAGGGAAATTTGGACAGGGACTAAAAGAGAAGGCCACGTGAAGACAGAGACACACGTGTGTCTAAAAGAGGGACTAAAAGAGAAGGCCATGCGATGACAGATGCAGAGACTAAAGGACTCCAGCTCAAGCCAAGGAAAGGGGTTGTCAGTTCCGGAAGCTGGAAGAGGCAAGGAAGTATTCTGCCCTTCCTTTAGAGGAAGCATGGTCCTGCTGACACCTTGATTTCGGACTTCTAGCTTCCAGAACTGTGAGAGAATAAATTTCTATTGGTCTAAGCCACCTAGTTTGTATTCCTTTATTATGGCAACCCTAGGAAATGAATACATTATTTCTTTCACCAACGTTTATCTGTCTTAAGTTTCCTCTCTCTAGGTCCTTGTACCCTGCTGGGTTAATTATTACTAAGGTATTTGCAGTTGTTGATGGCATCGTGGGGTGTGTGGGGAGTTGCTGAGAACCGCATGCTCTGTAAAGGGACCTTGTCTGGCAGGTCACCCTCCAATGTGGTAATTGAGGAGAGTTTAATGAAGGGAAACACAGAGGTGGGCAGGGGTAAGGGAACTAACAGGGATGGTGAGGGATGACTCCTACCAACTGGGGCTCGTAACAGAGGGTGCCGTTACCACCCCTTAGCCTGACGGAGGCAGGGGAGGGACAGTCACCAGAGCCAGGGACAGCAGCAGCTGTGGCCGTAGGAGGTGGCTGCATAGCAGGATCTGCATGGCAGGGAGGGAGCCAGAGGGATCAATTCCTGCTCGTCCTCTTCTCCCATCCTCTGATATCTATTAGCTTCACCCAACCGGAAGCTGGAGGGCAAGAGAGCCTGGGGATGCAGCCTATAAATGTCGGTCTTCCTGGGCTACAAAGAAAGGTGAAGCAGGGTAGAGTGAGGTTCCCAGGAAGGGGTGAGTGTGGGGACTGTGCACTGACAATGCCAGATGGGGCCGGGAGCCAGCTGTCAGCGGCCGGCCCCTCCCCGGCTTTGATCCACTTGTCCAAGGATATGGCTGGTATGAAAGTCCCCCTTTCGAGCCTATTTGCATTTTGGTGGCACCTATTTTTATGTGAGAAGTAGCTGTCTCTGAATGCTAGGTTCTAATGCAGATTCTTTTAAAGCTCAAGGGTGATGGGGCAGAGGTGGAGGGAGAGAAACCTAACAAAAATGGGACAGATAATGGTGGATTGTTAGCTTGGAGGCAAGGATTGCCAGAAGGAAAATACTGACCAGGGGTGAGGTTAGAAAGAAACAAATCATGTGCTAAGGGAAAGAAGGTGAGGTGGATTCAAGTTAATGGAGAGAACAAGCTAGAGAAAGACGTGGAAAGATGACCTGAATGCAATCCCGAGAGAAATCAGTGCAAGGGATTTCTGAGTGTGAGAAACGGAGAGAACAAAATAGTTATCTTTCTTACCGGGTTGTGGTGAAAAGGAAGTGAATCAATGGATAGAAAAGTCCTCTTTAGCTATGAAGCACTGTATACATATACGGTGTATAACAACAATCACTATAATAACCATCTAGTTGAGCGTACAGGGAGATGCCTGAACAATTTCAGCTAACCTGATGGATTGCATATGACTACTCATTGTCATTTTCATCTGTAATAAACAAAGGGGACTTCATTTCCTCAACTAAAGGTAGAGGACTTGGGTTATAAAGTAGGGCAGATCTAAGAACAGCAATCAGTCAATTGAGATGGAAAAGTCTGCAACTTCAGCTTTGTCGAACTCCTGGAATTGTTCCCTGTTTAATTCATCCTACGAGAGTCTCACTGACTTGGTAGTTTTCAGTACCTAACTGACTGGCCAAGAGGAGATGCTTCTGATTATCTCATGAGCAGGTGTACAGAGGAGAGCTAGGGCCACACTTCCATTTCTAAGGAGAGACCTGTTTAATTTTTTTGGTGTGGCCATAGCAACAATAGGTAGCAATCTCAAAGAGCTTTCAACTGAGGGTATTTCAAATCCCATGCCTCCATCTTCCCCCTTCTTAAGCTCCTAAGAAGAACATTCTCTGGCTCTTTAACTGCATCTTGGATGATGCCTTCTCTGTGATTTTTCCTGGTTCCTTCTTTGCTTACTCTTTAAATGTAGCTTCCGTCAAAGTTTTATCTTCCCATCTTTTCTCTTCTTGCTCAGCTTCCCTTTCTGAGGTGGTCTCACTTATATCCACTGCTGAATTTCTTACGGTGAATGCAAATTTCCAATGGTCTTCTGGATATCTTCACATGCATTTCTCATCAGTAACTAAAAATGACCACATTTAATTTAACACAACCCTTTCCACCATACTGCTTCTCTTGCCATATTTACCTACCATGACTCTTGGGACTTCTACCCTTGTTGTTACTTGGGCAGAAACCTCAGTCATCTTCCATTGCTTGTTCTTCCATTCTCTCTAGAATCCATTCTCTCTTGACACCCAAATAATCAATTGCCAAGTCCTGTCCTTTCTTCCCTTGAGCTTCCTTCCCAACCCAATACGCTGGTTCTGCTCTAATTTAAGTACTTACTAACCTTTCTCTGGATTGTTTCAATCGCTTCTTGACATATCAAATTTCCTGCCCATTTTCTTCATTGTCACATGAGTCATCTTCCTATAAACAGGGCAGATAGTTCTACCCCCTCAATATCTTCAGTGGCTCCTTCTTGCCCGAAGTATCTGGTTCAGTTCCTGGCTGTGGCTTTTTTCTTTTTTTAAAATTAATTAATTAATTTATTTATTTATGGCTGTGTTGGGTCTTCGTTTCTGTGCGAGGGCTTTCTCCAGTTGCGGTGAGCGGGGGCCACTCTTCATCGCGGTGTGCGGGCCTCTCACCATCGCGGCCTCTCTTGTTGCGGAGCACAGGCTCCAGACGCGCAGGCTCAGTAGTTGTGGCTCACGGGCTTAGTCGCTCCGCGGCATGTGGGATCTTCCCAGACCAGGGCTCGAACCCGTGTGCCCCGCATTGGCAGGCAGACTCTCAACCACTGCGCCACCAGGGAAGCCCCTGGCTGTGGCTTTAAGTCCCTCCAGGATTGAGGCCTGACCTGTCTTTCCAGCTTCCTCACCCACTGTGCCTGTCTCTGCCCCTACACATGTCACACTGCACTCCTCACCCTTCCCTGAACTTGCCATGCAAACCTCTATGTTTTTACTTATACTGTCTGTGGACTCCTCCTTGCTTCCATTCAAATCCAGGTCTCCACATAGCTTTCCCTGAGGCCCCTAGTTGGAATTAATCATTCCTGACTTCATCTTTCCCCAGTATTTTGCTTACTTCTCTTCTATACTTCTCCTTCTTTTTTTTTTTTCCTTTAAATTTATTTATTTATTTATTTATTTTTGGCTGCGTTGGGTCTTTGTGGCTGCACGCGGGTTTTCTCTAGTTGCCACCATGGGGGGCTACTCTTTGTTGCAGTGCGCGGGCTTCTCATTGCAGTGGCTTCTCTTGTTGCGGAGCACGGGCTCTATGTGTGCAGGCTTCAGTAGTCGTGGCACACGGGCTTAGTTGCTCTGTGACATGTGGGATCTTCCCGGACCAGGCCTCGAACCCGTGTCCCCTGCATTGGCAGGCGGATTCTTAACCACTGTGCCACCAGGGAAGCCCCTATACTTCTTCTTTTCACGTTGCTTTATATTATAGCTAGTTGCCTTCCCTCCAGATTGTATGCTTCTCAAGAGCAGCCACTGAATTTTATTCCATTCTGTATCCCTGTGACTCCATCCCACAGAGCTTCACACATAGTGGCCTCTCGATAAATGTTAGCAATTGAATGAATACTATTCAAATCCTACAATGTGGGTCATTGAGAGGCTGATTTTGAAGGCTGTATCATAGCTTCAGAATTCCTGATCTTTCTTCACCCGAGCCAAAAGTTCAAAAGAAGATGGTTTAGTCACTGAAGAAGTAGCCTCTGGGAAGTCTGAAACGGAAATGCAGCTGTACTCCCATTTCATTTTGTTCCTGTGGTTTTTGTCTCACGGCCTTGACTTGAAATTTCAGTTGGAAACTTGAAATGCAATGAAAATAGTTTCTTCTGTGTCACCCAATAATAAGGCTATTGAAACCCTTCATTTTCACGTTAACATTTCTCTTGAAAATCAACTCTGCTACAAAGTGGGGCTAATTCAACTGCCACCCATGCGGATGTAGTTGTGAGGATGACTTTAAATGGGACATTTTTAGACTCTCCAATATGTCAACAAGTTAAGAGTTTCATTCATTTAAAAAATGTAAATAAATGCAGCTGCATCTGGCTATACGGACAATAAAAGTGAGATAGTGATGGTGCTAAAGCAAGTGGGAAGATGCTCTAAATTGAGAGAGACACCCAGCTTTGAGGCTAATTTAAGGAGCATTAATGAATATATTTAGAAAACTCATGCAGCAAAACTCATACCTCCAGCTCATGTTCTTTTCACTCTGTGAGCTAGCGGAATTCATCATGACAGCTTAAGAACAACAAATAAAGAATGGGCTGGCTACCAAAACATCAAACGGTGAGAAAAGAAAGTCACGTTCATTAAACATGCATGTTGGAATTCTCCATTACTATACTTAAAATAATTATATAACTTCACATTTCCCATTAGAATCTTTTGTTGAGTTAAGCAGTGTTCAACTTCCAAAATCTAGATTTCCAGAAATCAACTTGAAATCTGTTTGTTTGAAGATATAGTGCATTTTCTCCTAAAATGCCATTATAAATGCAACTAGGTACCCAGGCTGGCCCACTGAAGCCATTTAAGCTTAGACTATTGATGCCATATTGTATATTTGCAAGGAAAATTAGTAAAACATATTTGCACTGCAATATTAGCATTTATGTAAGTAATTTAATCTCTCATCCTTGAAATTGATTAAGAAAGGTTTTCCTCTTTACTAAATGATAATGCCTGTGGAAAAATAGATTTCGTTAAAGGAGGATGAAAATATAGATTGGTATTGTAGTGGAGAGTCTGAAGGGAAATTTGGGCTCTTTCCCAGACTTTCTAATTTGATGCTATTGGTTCTTGATGACATTATATTTCACTTCCAAATGTAGGGCCTTCCTTTTTCTTCATATGAATGTATCACTAGCACTACTTTAAACTTATCATTCACGATGAGGGTCATTTTTCTTTGACTCACAAATGGAAGAAAAAGGGGACAAAAGGGAGGGACATTTTCCTGAGGTGACTGAACAAAAAATTACATGAGAGGGAAGAAGGAGAAGAGGCTCCTAAAAACAGTATGTGTGTATATGAAAAACAAATTTCCCATATCAGTAAATTGAGCTGAGTCAGCGAAAATGCAAGGTTTTTTCCCCCCCCCCCCCCCCTTAAAGAAGAAAAGAGCTATTCATTAGATTTGATGGTTCCCTGCCATGCTATTACCTTCTGAAAGGCAGGGACAAGCACAGAAAGGACACAGCATGCCACTGGCTATTCTTTCGTATGGTACATTCATACATCGGTCGTTTGTAACTTTGAGATTTACTGCTCTCTCTCACTAACAACTTTGGATTTTACAGTTGTGATTTATTTCTCTTTCATTTTCCATAGAGTAAACTACTGTATTCTCTTTTTAAAAATTTTTGTCTATCTCTCACTCTCCATAACCATTATCTCAGATCCAACTTGCTACCACTGTTTAGATAATACTTTTATCAGACCTTTCGTCAGCCAAGAAGAATTCCGTGGCTTCCCATTTTCTTCACAAGTGGAAACTTTTCTGCCAGGTGTCCAGATTCTCCGTAATAGGGCCTCCCCCTTCATAGCCAAGCCCACGCCTCCTCCACTTCCCATCAGATCTCTCTGCTGTGATTTGGCCAGAATCTTTCCCGTTCTTTGAAAATGCCGCAACCATTCCAGCTCCTATGTATAATCAGCTCATGTTTTCCTTCTTGCAATTCATACTTTTTCCTCCCCTGGCTATCTAAATTCCACCTACACATAGGAAACAATGTTTGGGGGATCTAATTCTACTTATAATAATTTTAGGCACCAGAGACCTTAGTAGTGATATTTGAACTACCTGACCCAGCCTTCCAAGTTACCCTTGATTGGACTAAGAGAGTATATCTGACCCCAGATGAAATGGTCAGATTCTCTCTCCCGGGAGTTTGGAAATGAAACTGAAAACCAGTTTGAGTGTTTAGATCTGGAACATGTAAACTCAGGAGCTGAGGGTCAACCACATCCTCTTTTGTGGAAGAGAAACTATGGAAACCTAATGGTAGAAAGAGAGAGTATGCAACACTTAGCGTTCTTGGTAGAAAACAACAGAAGCCAACTCTAGTTTACTTCAGCAGAAAATATTTATTTCAAGGATATTGTGTAGCTCCTAGAATCAATGGGAAGGCTGGAGGGCCAGGTTTGGAAAATGGACAGGGACCAGGGGAGACTAGGCAGTCAGAGACAGCCAAGGTGTCTGCCCAGAGACCATCTGGTTAGAATGCCACCCTAGGCTCCATGTCCTGTCTTGTCTCTTACAGGACAATATAGCAGCTTCAATGATCTTTCTAAAATTTAACTCAGATTATGACACTCTCCTGCTGTTGTATAATGAAGAATTTCTTTGATCTTTGTCCCAGGTTCCTGGCATGGAGCTTCTAAAAACCCTCAAAATTTCCCAAGTGATAGAAATGCTGTTGTTATTCATGGTGGGTCTTGATCATTTATGCTAATGAGTTGGCTCAGGTTGGGAGTCATTTGGACCGTGAAGCTCTGGACACCAAGGCTTAGATGAGCGTCTCTGGTTGGTAAACACGTCCAAGTGCTGGGAGGGTGACACATCCTGATTCCCTGGGGACGCTCCCAGACCACACTCTGTGTGTCTCTTCATTTGGCTGGTCCTGATTTATGTCTTTTATAATAAAACTTCAAGTGTAAGTCTAGTGCTTTCCTGATTTCTGTCAGTTGTTCTAGTGAATTATTGAACCTGAGGGAGTCACAGAAGCCCCTGAATTTTTAGCCAGCTATTCAGAAGTGTGGGTGGCCTCGGGTCCCTTGAACTTGCGGCTGGCATCTGAAGTAATGCCAGTCTTCTTGGGGGCTATGGTGTCTCTGCTGACCCTGGGGGTGGGTGTCAGAATTGTATTGCTGTATTCTACCTGCTTAGCACTTCCACATGACTTTTACTAAAGCAGAATAAAATAAATCTTCACTGTGGCCTTGCCAGCCGTGACCCCTGCTGCCTCTCCAGCCCCGTCTCCTGCTACTTTCCTCCACATTCAGTGCACTCCAGCCACAATGGCCTTTTTTCTGTCCCTCATACACCCCAAGCTGGCTCCATTTCAGGGCCTTGCACTTGCTGTTCCCTCTGCCTAGAAAGCCTTTCCTCCAGATCTTTGCCTGGACTTCTCTGAGGGTGAAAGTGCTGTTGGTCTTGTTCACCTCTGTACCCAAGACCTAGAACAGTGACTTGATTGGTTGATTGATTATAGACTCATAGGTCACATAAGAGATCATTGTGATTTTGCTACCTACAGGATCAAATCTGAGGTCTAATGTTTTAGCTAGATTGGCTCTGTGGCTATAAGACAAGAGGTTCTCTTTTGCTGTTATAGAAACTTTATGGTTCTCTAACCTTGACATTAGCCGAGATAGTAAAGCCCTGAGCTTGTCAGCTTTTTCTTTTCTTCTGCGAACCCACCAGTGTGTTCAGAAGCAGCCAGCCCATCCAGAGCCTTTACGTTCATCATTCCCACCCGAATGGTCAATTATAGCCACGGGTCTCTGCAAGCCTAGCCTCCTATAAGCACTTCATTGCAAGCAGCCAGTGGTGATAATTAAAGTAACCGTTTGCCACTGTGTACCATGGAGACCAGTATTCCATTTCCCACTGGCGTTGAGGTAATCACTGCATTCAAGCCAAGTCAGCTCAGGTAACCAATCCAGGTTCCCATCTTTGAGTCAGTTTCCTGGGGCTATTTTAGGAGCTGAGCATGAGTTTAGCTGGGGAAGCAAAAACTACTCTTTGTTTTTTAAATGGAGGGAATTTCACCCAGGAAATTGGTAACAAAGGCCTTGGAGCAGTGACAGAGCAAAAAAAGGGGGAGGCTGAGTTGGTCATTTGAGGAAGGCACTCCACCTCTAGGGCTGGGTGCACAAAGAGAACACGCTGTTACCCAAGCCCACGACTGCCGTGCTGCTGGGGCTGCCACTCTGGAACCGGCTGCCGGAGCAGGAACCCAGGAGCCCTCCCTCCCTCCTGCCACTGCTGCCGCCGCTACCACTGTTGCTTTCGTCACTGCTGTCACTGTTTCTGTTGCCCTTGCTGCCGCTGCCACCAGACCTTTCATCTACTTTCCAGTCTCCTCCCAGTGATTCCCACTGGCAGAACCAGCTGGCAAGGGAGTCTGGAAAATGTAGCCTCAGGCTTCTGGTCCTGGAGGTGGAGAGGAAGTGGAACAGGGTGAGTGTTAGCTGAGAGACCACAGCTTCTACATGGCCCAAGCTCAAGGGTCACTCCCGGGCAAGCCTTCCTTGCCCACCCAGACCAGAGCAGACCAAGCTGTGCTCACTTGCAAAACTTTCTGGACGTAACCCTCAAAGAATTTCCTATAGTTTGTTATTGTATATTATACTGCATATGTACATAGATGTGTATGTATATTTCATATTTGTATGTATTTATATCAGTTTCTGTTTTCCCTGATAGATGATTCTGGAAGGCAGGCCCTATGTAAGTTTTGCTCTCCAGTGTCTGCAGCGCCTACATATAATAGACACTCATAAACGTTTATGGAATAAATGAAGAGCTCCAAACACCCACACTTTACTGCTCATACTTCATCATTCTCTCTCCTCTAGTCTTAATTCAGTTCCATCCATCATAATATTTCAAACCCCACAGTGAACTGTGAGACGATTAGTAAGAAAGTTTGCTGTTTAGAAGGGTTTTTATCACCCTTTTTTTAAAAACAATGCACATTTCACAACGATGTGACACTCCAGAGCATTTCAGTCCCTCCAGACTCCCTGCCACTCAGGGTCAACTTTCAAGTCTGTGTGTCCTTCCTCTTAGTCCAGCATCAGGCCTTGAAGATCTCAGGTGGCATCAAGTTTAGGGGCCAGGTTGAGAAACTAGGTGCTATCAGGGAGGGCATAACAGCAATAGATGTAAGAACAGACATCAGAAAGTCCCAGGCTGGGGGGGAGAGGGGAACAGAGGAGGGTAAGGGCCCTGTGGCATTGGATGAAGGTGTGAAGCAGGGAGCAATTTCCCCTGAATCAGCTTGAACAATGGGCCTCTGTAAGGCTAACATTTGGCTTCTACAACATGCATTAGTCTGCTAAGGCTGCCATAACAAAGTACCATAGACTGAGTGGCTTAAAACAATAGAAACGTATTTTCCTACAATTCTGGAGGCTGAAGTCCAAGACCAGGGTGCCAGCAGGGTTGGTTTCTTCTGAGGCCTCTCTTCTTGGTTTGCAGGTGGCCCCCTTCTCACTGTGTCCCCACATGGTCACCCGTTGGTCCATGTGTGCATATATCTGTGTCCAGATTTCCTCTTCTTAGAAGGATACCAGCCATATTGAGTTAGGGCTCACCCGTATGACCTCTTTTTAACTTAATTACCTCTTTAAAGATCCTCACTCTAGATACAGTCACATTCTGAGGTACTAGAGGTTAGGATTTCAACACATGAATTTGGGGGAACACAATTCCGCCTATGACATCACACCACCAAGCTTTCCTTCCTTCTTGCATATTTGGATATCTCTTTTATGGAAGTTTTTCTCAAACTGAAAGCTCAATATATTCTTGTGCTTGGTATTCATTGAGTTTCTTGGATCTGTGGGGTTTATGAAGTTTTCAACAAATTTGGAAAACATTTTTAAAATACTTTTTCTGTCCCTCCCTGTCCTCTATTTTTGGATTCTAGTTATTTGGCTGCTTGAAGTTGTACTACAGTTACTTCATGTTCATGAATCTTTTCTTCTGCAATTTCTAATTTACTGTAAATCCCATCCAGGGTATTTTTCTTCTTCCAGTTTTATTGAGATATAATTGACATACAGTGCTTAAGTGTAAGGTGTACAACATAATGATATGATTTACATACATCATGAAGTGATTACCACAATAAGTTTAGTGAACATCTATCATCTCAAATAGAAACAAAATTAAAGAAACAGAAAAAAATTTTTTTTCTTGTGATGAGGACTCCTAGGATTTATACTCTTAACAACTTTCATATATAATATACCACAGTGTTAATTATATTTATCATGTTGTATGTTAACTCCCTAGTACTTATTTATCTTATAACTGTAAGTGTGTCCCTTTTGACTGCGTTTACCTAATTCTTTCTCCCCCCAACCCCTACCTCTGGTAACCATAAATCTGATCACTTTTTCTATGAGTTTGTTTGTTTGTTTGTTTTTAAAGTATAATTGACCTACAACACTATGTTAGTTCTTGTTACACAACATAGTGATTTGATATTTCTATACATTTCAAACTGATCACCACAATAAGTCTGGTTATAATATGTCGCCATACAAAGATATTACATAGGGACTTCCCTGGTGGTGCAGTGGTTAAGAATCCGCCTGCCAATGCAGGGGACAAGGGATCGATCCCTGGTCTGGGAAGATCCCACATGCCGTGGAGCAACTAAGCCTGTGCACCACAACTACTGAGCCCATGAGCCACAACTACTGAGGCTGCCTGCCACAACTACGGAAGCCCGCATGCCTAGAGCCTGTGCTCCACAACAAGAGAAGCCACTGCAATGAGAAGCCCACGTGCCGCGACGAAGAGTAGCCCCTGCTCGCCGCAACTAGAGAATGCCCGCGCACAACAATGAAGACCCAACCCAGCCATAAAAAAAAAAAGAACCTGCTTATGCTTTAAAAAAAAAAAAGGTATTACATAGTTATTGACTATATTCCCCACAGTGTATATTTCATACTCATGACTCATTTATTTTGTCATCTAGGGTATTTTTAATCTTAGACATTGTAATTTTCATTTATAGACATTCAATCTTTAATGTCTTCCATGTCTATATTTAACAAGCTTAAAATTCCCTTTAATTTTTTGATCATATAAAATACACTTACAGCAAGTGTTTTGATATCCATGTTCACTAATTCTATCATCTTTGTCATTTCTGGATCAGTTTCAGTTGATTGATTTTTCTCCTTGTTATGGATTGTATTTTCCTGCTTCTTTGCATGCCTGGTAATTTTTGACTGGATACCAGACACTGAATTTTGCCTTGTTGGGTCCTGGATACTTTCGTGTTTCCTTTAAATATTATTGAACTTTGTTTTGAGATGTGTTTTTAATATTTGTTAGGTGGGACCAGAGCAGCATTTAATCTAGGGATAATTTCCCCCCAGTACTGACACAAAACCCTTCTGTATACTGAGGCACTGTGAATCATGACGGTTTTCACTCTGGCTGGTAAGAGCAGGAACTATTCCTGTCATTGTCTAGGGATTGGTCTTTCTAAGCCTTTTTTGTGATTCTTTTCCCAGTCTTAGTTTTTTCTCACACATGAGCTTATCAGTACTCAGCTGAAGGTTGGAAGAGGACCCTCTGCAGGTCTCTTAAGCTCTCTTTTCTGTGCAGCTCTTTCATCTTTGGTACTTTGTCCTGTGGACACTAGCTACCTTGGCCTTCCTGTACGGCCATATTTGTGTCCTCAACTCAGGGAGACCATGGGGCTCTGCCTGGTTTTCCCTTTCTCCTTTCTGAGCCACAGCCTAGACACTCTCTTAAGACAATAAGGTGGGCCAGTGTAGGACTCACGTTTGTTTTCTGTCTCTCAGGGATCACCGTCCTTAGTTGCCTGATGTCCAGTTTCTTGAAAACCATTTTATAAAATATATTTTGTCTGTTTTTTTCTGGTTGGTTCAAGCAGAAAAAAATAAATAAATCTGGTCTCTTTTACTCCATCTTAGCTGGAACTGGAAGTCAAATTATCTACAGTTACCTTTTTATCTTTAAGTAATATATTTAAACTTACATGTCCTAGTCTATCAACTCCAAAAATGAATCAGCATCTTAACTCTCCCAATGAAATGTGAAAACATTTGCATTCGCATAGCACCTCCCCCTTGTATCTCCTGTTTTTGGCACATTCTGAAATTTTTTCCCCCAATATATTATCATCAAATGATTATTATTTTAAAATTGTGTAGCTCTTCTTCCAAGATTTATAACGATTTCATCATGTTTTGTAACTGTATTTACCAGTTAAGATTCATTTCTATGTTTAACTGAATTCAGATCATTACTAGTTTTTTTAAATACTTTGGCTTCTCCCTGCATAAGTTCATTATTTTGACTGCGAAGTCCACTGTGGAAGGCAGAGTACTTGTGCCATTTACCTTGGTGAATTTGCACTTGCTTATATTTTTAGCTTTTAGGCTAAGCACACCTAGAATGGATCAATCTCTCCAAGTGGACTCATATTGACCAATTTCATGAGAGATTCATAAGAAATCTAGTATGCTATTTTGTTCATTTATAGTGAAAAATTTAACTCCTTTCAAGACAAAGATACTTACATTCTCTGGTCAGTGTATTGTGTCTCAATAGGGAAGTTTACGCAGCAGGTCAAATTTTTTCCAAAGCTTCTAGGTTCTTGTGTAATCACAGCAAGATAGTTGTGGGTGTGAGTTGCGCTTTTAAAATATTTAAAGACATCAGGTTCAGAGCACCTATCTCCACTGTAAATTTGTCCCCATGGTGTGTACACAGGATCTGTGGGCCAAGGCATCTCCTTTCCTGGATATCTTGGGTGAGTGCCCACAGTTACCTCTGACTTTTGTTTAGTCTGTTTCATTGCTAATTTGATGCCTTCCGTATTTATACCATTTTATCTGCTTCAACTTTGGATCTGTAACAATACCACAAGAATTTGCTTGTTTATACAGTGTTTGGTCCTAGCAATGCTTTATCTTTAAGATATTTTTTTGGTACATGTCAAATCTCATCCATTAAGAGCTGAGTGTTAGTTTTACTCTTTCAGTTTTGTAGGAACTTAGCAGTTGCCTCTCTGACAACGATCTCGTCTTTCTCGGAATGCCTGCCTGTTATTTGTTACTTGTTCCTGCCTTGTTCTGCTTGTTTCCTCTTGTAATAATGGTCTTATTGTTCCCAACTGTCCCTATCTTGAGAGATGTCCTATACGTATTTGAATTCTACTCGGTATTTAGCACAACATCTTATATAGAGAAGGTGTTCAATCGATACTTAGAAATTGGAATAAAAAGATAGATTCCCTGATCTCCTTCTGTTCTTTGCCATCTGAATGCCCAGATCTAGACTGATGCCCCATGTGTTCTTAAAAAAAGGGGATTAGGAAACCTATGTGAGTCCACTTAATATTACAAGGCATGGGTGACCCAAGCCACAGGGGAAGATAGACATGAGCGAGTGGGAAGGAAAGGGAGCTAGTGGCTCAAGAAGGAAAATACACATGAAAATGCCAAGACATGTAAATTGAGCATGAAAGTCCAAGTTGTGTGAGTAGACTAATTATGATGACTGCTCAGAGTGTATCTGAGCAGCATTACTTAGTTATTGCCCATCCTAAATGTAGCCTAGAACCCAATTATTTCAGCTACAGTTTCTTGGTGGAGTGGAGTAACAGGCTTCTATTAGGGACTAATCAGTTCTGCCCACGTTCCTATATGAAACAGTGTTCAGATGAAACTCAAAGGATTCCAATGCCAAAGAACAGTGAGATAATGCCCACTGTGCATGGCAAAGAGACTGTAATCTCACCGGCCGTCAGTGAGGTCTGGCCTCAGGAATGCTGGCAGAGGGGGATGCGGGAGCGTGGACACGCATCCTCATTCATCCACATCAGCTCTGGTCCTTCCCCTTGTTCACCCCTTTTCAAGGCTCTGCCCAGGGGTAATCACCTCCTGACTTACCTCTTCCACTCCAGGTGTGCTGGGTCAGGTGTGCTTGTTACGCATTCCGACACTACCCTGTGCTTCCTGATATTTTAGCCCTAAAACCACTGAACCATAATTGCCCATTTACTGCTTTGTCCCTCAGGAGTGGGACTGTGTCTTATTCGTCTCTGAATATAGTGCTGTTGGGCTGCACCCCACAGGCCTGCAAGCCTTGTAATTGCCCAGCTGCAGGACCAAAGGAAGAGCCTAGAGACAGCAACAGAGATATCAGTGTTTTATTGGATACGGCATCTTTAAATGTCTGAAGCAAGGTCCTGGAGCGACCGTGTATGGCAGACAGCAGGCAGGACCTGGTAGCAGTCTTGGCTACTTGGGGGTGGGGGGATGTGGTGGAGAAGGAGGCTACCAGTTATAGTGGGAATTGATGTCAGGTTGGCTCATCAGTTACCAGGGAAACCAGCAGAGGGGCACATCCCTCACTGCCCCTCGGGTTGATGACCTGGGCAGATGTTTTCCTTTTGATCGACTATTGTAGTGGAGCTGTTCTGATCTAAAGATTAGAACAATCACTAGCTGGGCTGGGGGTGGGGGGCAGGCATGTGGGCAGTTACTGATTAAGCTTTACGATTAGGAGGGAAGGTCAGTCATGTGAGTAGGGTGTAGGTGAAGCAGGGACTGGTCAGGCAGCGGATGTACAGAGACCAAGAGAATAGTCATCTTGAGTGGCCTGACCATACAAATGCTTAGCACATAGTGATGCTGAATGAGCATTCAAGGTGTACCTGTAGGAAGACCATTAGGATTAGAGGAGGAGCGGATGGCTGAGACACTAGCTCACCCAGCTGTTACAGGACAGACACATCCTTGATGACAGAGATGCTGAGGCTTTTCCAGCCCACAAATATTACACGTCTGCAATGCACCGGTAAGTGGAGTACAGACTGTCCTGGGATTTGTACCATCTTAGATACTCAGCTGGAGTGAGATGTGAAAAGTGTGCTTGCTTTATGGGGACTCTCATGAGCTTATTTGGCCCTTCTAGCCAGGTGGGCCTCTAGCCCACCTAGTTGGCTTGTTTCCAGCCATCTTTGCCTGGTGATGCTTCTTAGCCTGTAAGATGCAGATTGGGTTTCTTCTCCCCTGGCAAGAATTCCTTGCTGTTCACTCCACAGCCAAATATGGTTGGGAGACCTCCAGTGCAGGATGGCCACATTGTGAGTTAGTTCGAGGTTTGGGGGACCCAGCTCAGTCACCAGGTTTTGCTCTCTTTAGTTTGTGGGCATCTCTCCAGGCTGTTAGTACCCTCTGCTCCCATCGTCCTCCCATCACAACCCCTGCCAAAAATCTGCTGCCCTCTCAGAGGTAACATTGCCAATGATTGGATGTGCATTCTTTCAGTCCTTTTTCTATGCATTTACACATGTAACATACAAAAATGGGGTTTGCATTTCTTTTCTTTCTTCTTTTTACAAATGAGTTCATACTACAAATCCTTTGGTTCTAGGTTTTTTTTTTCCTTCCTTCCTTCCTTCCTCCCTTCATCCCTCCCTTCCTTTCTTCTTTCCTTCCTTCCGTCTTTTTCTTCTTTTCTTCTTCCACTTCTTTCCCTCCCTCCCTCCCCTCCTCCCTTCCTTCCTTGCTTCCTCTCTCTCTTTCTTCCTTTCCCTCCTAATAAAATGGATGTTTATAAAGAATTATCTTGATCTTCTAAGGGTCTATAAGATACTTAATTTGCATTCAAATAATTGATACCTCTGTAGGAAGCATCCATTTGCCGCAGGTCAACTACGCAGTTTGTTGAGGATTAATTATCATGTAGTTTTGCAAAATTTCTCCTTTTTCTCTCGTAGGCATAAATAATCCACTGCAAGGGGGCCAGAAAACCATTTCAGAGACAACAGGGCAAGGGACTCCATTGTGAAAGTCCTGTTTGTGCCCTGGATTTCTAGCTGTCTGCTCAATTCCTATCTGTCCCCTGGCCCTGAACACCCACTAGTGTTCTGCCTGGAAACATGCCCTGACCTTGTCTGGGAGAAACGTGGTTGAAGAAGTGTCTCTGCCTGCTTATGTGCACACTCACCTTGGAACAACATGAAAATGATTAAACACTGGGATGGGGTTCTCATGGCAGATCCACATTTCTGTGAATAAATAACATTTAGTCAACATTTACTATATGCCAGGCACAGTTATAAGTGCTTTACATGTATTAACGCAGTTAATTCTCCCAGTCTTTTAAAGTGGGTTCTATCATGCTCCTTGTTTTACAGATGAGGAAAATGAGGCTCAGAGAGGTTGAGCCACTTCCCTCAGGACACGCAGTGAAGTATGAAACAAAGATTTGAACCGGAGCAGTCTGACTCCAGATCCTGTGCTCATAATCATGGAAAGTGTTGCCTCCAAATGTAATTATGGTTTAATGAAGACCGACAACATTTCAGTCATTGTGTGAAGAACTTGGATTCGGTGATGCCTTTAATGGTCCTTCTTTGCAGATTCAGGACAACACTGGCCAGGTCTGTTTAAAGATCCTAGGAACTCTTTCCTTTGGAGGCTCTATCCTATATCATTTAAAAAAATAAAATGCTACATGAAATGTAATTTTTTTTTGTCTGTAAATACTTGGAAGACCTTTAAGAAATAATTTTGCCTTTGAAGTAATCAGGTTATGAACAATTTACTTAATTCACAATTGGCTATGATTTCTCATTCGTACTTAGAATTCTTGTGAAGAAAGAAAGCCTACCCTATAGATCGTTTTTAAGTGTAATGAAATTTTTATGAATATTAATTTAATAAATGAAGTTGACATAATATTACACTTTTTAGGCATTTAATTAAATATTTATTGACTGTGGTCTTCCAGTGTTCTTTTCCTAGTTTTGAGTGAGATATGTGTGTGTGTGTGTGTGTGTGTATGTATGTATATATATAGTTTTTTTTTTTGTTTTTTTTTACAGTCCTAGACCTTTCCTTTGCCCTTGAATGGACTTGTAGACCCAGCACTGTGGCTATGGGGCCTAATGAACATTTCCATTCATCCATGTTCCTGGCCATACTCCACATCTGCTTGTTCCCTACAGCTGACCGTAAGTAGGCAGAATAACTGACCCCCAACTCCAGGTGGTTGGCTCTAAGGCCCCTCCTGCCCCAGATGCGTACCTCATTGGCTGCTGGTGGTGTTTTACAGGGACTCAGCTGAGACTGATAGGAAGAGTGGATGTACCTTACAGCAGGCACAGTATGTTGATGTTGTCACAAAGTGCTCCTTCATTCAATTCTTCCAGTTCATTGCCTACAGTCATGGGGCATTCACTTTCTTTCCTGGAAACATGAAGGGAGAAACTGCCATGCCTATAGCTAGGTTCTTCTGTCTTTTTGTATCACTTGCTCTTAGCTTTGTAATGGTGCCTCTCTGCTTTACTGTGTATTCTATCTGGTAATCTGGAATAGCACAGTGGCTACGAACTGGCTTTGGGAATCAGACATCCTAATCATTATGGCCCACTTTGTAAACGGTCACAGGGGTGAGATGTGGGGGGGAGAGACTGTGAAAGGAGCTGAGGAAGGCCCAAGAACAACTTTTCTTACTTCACATTTTCATTTCAACCCAATGCTGCAATTTCTGAAAAATGGAAGTATCATTTTCAGCTTTTAAAGTCAGTTAATTACACTGCTGTGAACTAGTCAAGTAATTAATAAATGTTAACATTTGCATGTCATTTTAATTAAGAAATAAATGTCTTTGAATGAAAAAGTGCCTGCAAGCTTATCCGTTAATTATCAGAGTACTGAAAGTACCCTTTGCAAGGTGGCTCCAAAAGTACCTTGGGAAAATGAGCTATCAGTCACTTTTTGCTTGTACGAGTCATGGTGTTGTCCTTCCTTGCAGTTCAAACTGCCAGCCAGGTGAGGAGAGGGACCCCTTATCTGATAGGACGAGAGGCAGAGTCACCTCGACTCTCTCTATATAGTTGGTGCGCTAGGCAGACAGTTGGTCTTCTATGCAGTTTTGCTTCCATGGATGTTTCTGTTAATAACACCTTCTGTTTTCTACTTCTTTTATTAAAAAAAGGGGTGGGGGGGAACAATGCTTTGTCATCTCATGAAATTAACTTCTTTGTGATTGGTCTTCTATTTCTTACGCTTTGTTACGGTTTTCACACAGTCCCTGCCAGATAATCAGGTTTACGCTTTCAGGGGCAGGAGCTAGGCCTATCTATATTGCTCCTCTTTTGCAAAATTTTCCTATTTTTTACTGTAAAAGAAACATTTTTTAAAGCTATGAAATATAACACAATTAAGAAAAATGCATGAAAGATAATAATAAGGTTTTAAAAGTTATTATACAGCAAATACTCAGGTCAAAAGTAGAGCATTGCCAGCACCTCAAAACCTCATGCATACCTCTTCCTATTACACCCCCCCCAACCTCGCTGAAGGTAACCACCATCTTGACTTTGATGGTTATCATGTCTTTGCTTTTTTTTTTTCTTTCAGTAGTTTTACCACATAAGTATGAATCCCTAAACACCAAATTTTAGTTTCACTTGTTTTTGAATTTGTATAATCCTGGAGTAGGTTTCACTCTGCATTGTATTTGAGCAATTCATCCATATTGTCAGGTGTAGCTTTGATCTATTAATTTTCACTATGGTATGCCGTGGAATGAATAGACCACAATTTATTTATCCATTTTACTCATGGTGGACATTTGCCTCATGATAATGCTGCTGCCATGAACATTCTTGTACATGTCTTTTGGTGTGCATTTTATGCATATGTAATGCCACTTCTAGGTACTTCCAGACCTACAAGTGGAATTTTTGGGTCACAGGGTGAGCTTAGTAGTCTCTATTGCAAACAGTTTTCCAAAGTGACTGAACCATTTTATACACCCTTCCCAGTAACACCTGGGAACTTCTGTTGTTCCACAGTCTCTCCTGCACTTGGCGTTATTAGTCTTTTTAGTTTTAAGTGTTCAGGTGAGTGTTTAGTGATATCTCATTGTGGTTTTAATGTATATTCCCCTTGTGATTAATGATATTAGGAATCTGTTCATAAATTTATTGGCTATTGGGCTATCCTCTTTTGTAACATCTGTTCAAGTCTTTGGCCATTTTTTTCTACTGGGTTCTCTGTTGCTTTTTTTTTTTTTTTTATAAATTTATTTATTTATTTATATTTATTTTTGGCTGTGTTGGGTCTTCGTTTCTGTGCGGGGGCTTCCTCCAGTTGCGGAGAGCGGGGGCCACTCTTCATCGCGGTGCGTGGGCCTCTCACTGTCGCGGCCTCTCTTGTTGCGGAGCGCAGGCTCCAGACGCGCAGGCTCAGTAGTTGTGGCTCACAGGCCTGGTTGCTCCGCGGCATGTGGGATCTTCCCAGAGCAGGGCTCGAACCCGTGTCCCCTGCATTGGCAGGCAGATTCTTAACCACTGTGCCACCAGGGAAGCCCTCTCTGTTGCTTTTTAAAAATTTTCATTGACTTTAGTAGTTTTATTTATAGTCTGGTTATGAGCCCCTTATCAGTTACACGTGTTAAAGCTACCTTCTCCTGCTCTGGTTTGTCTTTTCATTCTCTTCTGCCTTCCAAAACAGAAGTTCTTAATGTTGATAAATAAAGGTTCTTAATTTTAATGTATTCAAATTAATCCTTCTTTTCCTATATAGTTTGTATGTTTCCTTTCTTGGTCATAAATGCATTCTCTTGTATTATTTTTTAAAAGCTTAAATTTTTTTTGTCTTTCACATTTTTGGTCTTTTTTTTCATTCACGTTTAGGTCTAAAATCCACCCAGAATTAATTTTTGTGAATGGTGTCAGAGGAACTTTCAATTTTTTTCCTTATGTATATCCAACTGACCCAGTACCTTTATTGAGAAGACTCTCTTTCCCCCTCTGCTATTTATGCTGAGGTCACGCTTTTCTTGAGCTGACTTCTGTCAGTGACTGAGCACAGAGAGGGTACTAAAGCCTCATTTCTGTCCCATGTGGGGTTCCACTAATGGGGACCTTTGCTTGGAGGCTACCCATTGGTCAACTGGGATTTTCTCAGGGCTGCACTGTGGTCAGAGGTTCTTGCTACCCCGTCTTCCTTCCACCTCTCACAGGTGTCAGACCTGCACAGTGGTCCAAAGGCTCTCCCTCCTCCGCCGCTCCCTCCCTCTTTATCCTTCACATGCAACTCCCCACTGGCCCTCTCTCCAGTCAATTATCTTGCATGTCTAATCCTGTTTTGACATCTGTTTCTTGGAGGACCTGAAATGACACAGAGTGGGCAGATCCTAGAGTGAGAGGGAGTCATACTTTAGTGTCAAGATGACAAAAAGCTGGGCTGAGTTCAGGGCAAAAGAGCAGATGAAGAGACTGGGTTGAAGGATTTTCTGAAAAAAGAGTGAATGGAAATTGTGCCGACAATGTGGAGGGCAAGGGAGGAGGTGGAGCTGAAGATGACTAAGACTGAGACTAAAGCACTGTGTCATGGAGGTGGAGCTTATTTGAGGGAACCATCCATGACATTAGCTCCATGCTAATGAAGGGATTTTTTTGTGATTAAAAAAATTAATAGCAATGTTAAATTACATTTGTATTGAGTTTAACTGTGTTTACTGGTGCATTTGCACTTTATCTCATTTACTCTTTAACAATAGGGGAGAAGGGGGAAACAAGTAAGGGAGGTCCTATTTGTCTCCCGTTTCCTGTGGTCTTTACTGTCAGTCCTCCTGATCCAGACTCTTCCTTCACTTCTTTTTCCAACGGCTGAAGATTCAATTGAAGAAATTGCTCAGGTTAGGCCATTTCTAGTCCAGGTAAAAGGTCAAGGTAGTGTTAGCTCATGGCTAACATGTATGGTGGGAGAGATCTTAAGGCCATGTGGTGGTTGGAGATGGGGGTGGAGGGTCTGAGATATACATTGATTTGGCCGGGAGACCCCATATTTCATAATACTCAGGGATGGTGACTTCACACAGGAAGGTGAAATGCTGGTTTTTAGGGGTCATTGTCAAGAAGGGGAGAGAGACATGATGGAAAGTGGAAAGTGTCAATGAGGAGGAAAGACCATTATGAGTGGATTGGCAGAAGGACAATAATGTATTAAAACATTTAGATAGGGTTGCACAGTGTGTGTGTGTGTGTGTGTGTGTGTGTGTGTGTGTGTGTGTTCTAGCCTCAGGTAGGATAATGAAAAAAAGAATTAGGTGGAGAGAAGAGAAGCACGAAAGATGTGTGGAATCAGAAAGATTCCAAAGAACTCTAAGATCCTTAAGACTGGCAGTCGTTGACGTAGCCTCAGTCAGCTACTCCATCTTAAGCAACTCCTGTGGCTGCTAGGCCCTACCGGTAATACAGAGGCTGTCTCTGGGAAGAAAGCTAGACTTTGAGTTTCCTTTCCATTCTAGGATTGGACAGACAGGTATTTATTTAAAAGTGCCAGATGGTTCAAGGGAGTTTCTAACTTTATACTGTTGGGTACCAGGTTTCAATCTAAATTTGAGCTCTGGTTTTCTGCTTTCCTGTTGGCCCTGGATTGAGAATAGCCTCTCATTTACCAGCCATCTGGTCCCTCCAAGTCTCTCCTGCTGAGTGATGTCTCCAAATATCTTCCCAGAGAGAGGACAGAATTTCCAACAAAATCTGTAAGGTAAATACATGTTTTTTTCCACAAGGGGATCCTGGGGAGGAATAGGTCCCCACGTTGAAAGGGTCCTTGTGACGTGAATCATGTTGATGTTTGATTCGATAGGGTGGGCTCCTTTGAGCAGTCACGTGTTGAGGTGTGCCCTATGTGGGTTCGTCCATTTCTGTGCTTCTAGATCTTCGGTTTCCTGAAAGTTCCTTTTCCAAACCAGCAGGCTCTGGTGCTAATTATCCATCATATAGCATCAATAAACATTTTTTATAAATGCCTGCTACATGCAAGGCACTGGTGGCAAAAAGGGGTAGAAGAAACAGTCACACCGGCATTTGGAACATATCATTTGTTTTCTAAGATGACAAAAATAGAGAGCAATTTAGCTTTAACCATAACAATAATTATTTTTAGGAAAATAATCCATTATTATCTCCATCAGGACCATGTCTGGATAGAAGAGGTAAGGCTGTCACCAGGGCTTGTAGAGACCTTGAGACAAATTACACAATTAATTTTCTCTGCTTTCCACTCTCAACCCCTGGCCCTAACAACCCAGCATTTTTATCCTGGTGAGATCAGGTCAAAATGAATGTCAAGGGCGAATTGGAAGAGGATGAGGAGTCAAAAAATGGACGCATGGGACTGGAGGGGCTGAATAGAATTGAATGGAGGTGTTAGCACTTGGTTTGTTATGGGAAGTCTGGACTTTAGAGGCTGTGGGTGGAGGTGTGAGCCTCAGGCCCTTTCTTCTACGCACCAGATGGCAGAGCTACCTCACTGCACTCTGCCTGCTGCCTGGTCCATGCACCTGGGTGGCGCTGGCCTGCTCTGTCTCACACCAGGATGCGTCTCTCTGCCAGGAGGAGTAATTATAGTTGAAACAAATGTATTGCAATACCTGGATGGATACAGCTCAATTGACTCCTGACAGATCTCTGGCTAAGAGAGCCTGCAGCAGCTGCGGTACTAGAAGAGCTGGTGGGGAGCGGGGATGGGGAGGTGGGATAGTTTAGGACTAAGCATGTGATGGGCAGACATCGCCCCACTTCCTAGTCCTCTTCAGTCTCACCTTACAAATGCCCCTAAGGCTGTGTGTGAGCAGATTTCGAAATGAAAAAAGTCCAGTTTCTTCAGTTCGGCAGAGGTGTTCTCAATACCAACAGGCAGGCTGTCAAACTCTTACCCGTTTCCCAACATAGACTTTGAATGCTTGGAGGCTTCTCTTGAAATACAGCAGGGGAGCGTCCAGGAGTTGTAGACCTGAGTGTATGTACGGGAAGGTCCACACTGCAAATGTTTTTTTCTTGCAGAAATTTTCAACCAGTCTTGTAATTGTGGTTTCAGTGTGTATGGTCCAACTGCATCCCCTGAGTCACTGTCATGTCCCAGCCAGACCTCCCGACCTGCATCTTACCTGCAGCCAAGTGTGTCATTGTTGCCAGAGTGCCGTAGAGGTGAGGTGTATGGACCATGCCATCTGCTCTTAAGGGCTAAGGCTGTACATTTCCTGGGCTTGTCCAGTGGGCCTTACCCCAGGGAGAGCGTGAACCTAGCTCTGCCCTTCTTGTATTCTTTGCTCCAGGCCCTCTAATCTATTCAGTGAGGCTTCTGGATACTCTGCTGGCTTCCGAAGTCTCCACACCCGCAGCCCCCCCAGCTTGGGGCTTTCTCCCCTTGCTTCTCACCGGGCCCCCACCCCACTGTGTCAGGCTAACTCGTGCTCCTCTTTAGAGCCCAAGGCTAGAGTTGATCCCCCTGGGAAGGCGGAGCCTGCAAGCCTGGGGCCGTGTGCTCCCACGGCAGCCCCTGCTTCTCCTCTTACGCCGTTTATAACTCATTTCTCCTCTCTTTCTCCCGCTAAGCTGTGTTCTCCACGAGGCAGGACTGTGCTGAAGTTTCCGAGCACAAAGCCTGGCATGCACTAGGCTCTCAGGGATGAAGCGAAGGGACGGACCGTCTTGGTTGTCATCTGCTTCCCTCACCCAGCTGACGTCTGGCCAGCTCCCCTTCCTTTCTTCCTCTCGCTGGTTCACTCACCCCCTCTTCCAGACCGCCAGTGAAAACACAGTCCTGGCCTGGCTTGGTTTTTTTGTTCCTCCTGATTTTCATTAACTTGGAAATCCTATTGCTGGTCTCTGTGTCATACCTGGATGCCATTTGTCTGAAGTCTGTTTGGATGAAATAATGAAACCTTGTTTATGTTGTTTGTTTGTTTGTTTGTTTTTCCAAGCTGCTTCAAGGTTACAGAAGGAGAAAAGCAAAACTGTGGGGAGAAGACCAATGTCAGAGGCTTTATTACTAAAATGTTGCTATTACCTGCAGCTCTCTTTGGTCTGGGGCTCTTTTGCATGACAGATATTTTCAAAATGATTTAGGGATTTAAAACATGTGAGCCGCAGTATAATCCAAGAGCAGGCATGGCGCAAGCCTTTAGCTTTTCTCCTTTCCTGCCTGTTACGTACCGTGTAGCGATGTGGAGGGCCAGGTTGAGACAGTGCACTGGCTTGCAGGCATCCACTGTGCCTCGATTTTCATTTATTCCACCACTGGGCTGTGGCTTCTCTCATAATGATTTCACAAAAGGACTATTTTCTAGTCACAAGAGATCTAAAGAGATGGGAGAAAGGATGAAACACTTTCAGATGTTTATTTTCAGTAAAATTGGAACAAATAACGAGATTGTAAGATGGGGGACCGGGAGTGGGAAGGCTTGTTTGTTCTTGTCTTTGAATAGATCTGGAATCTGATCCTGTAGTCTTCTTCAATCTACCAACAAGTACTGGAGTTGCGAGAAAGCCGCTATTTAGTTTTGTTCAAATTTGTTCTCAAATATTTACAGTGAAACAAGAATTAGAAGAATGGGCACCTAGCATATGCCAGCCACTGTGCTGTGTTATTTTACTGAGTCATCGTCTCATTTAATTGTTCTGCTTAAATACTGAGCAGCTTCAAAGAGTATTCATAAAATACATGTTATGTGTAAAGAACTATAGTAGAGCGAACACCTGTGTTCAGCTTTACCTTTGAAATCCCCTGTGTGCTTCCCCTGGAAGCGTCCTCCTCCTTCCCCAGATGTAGCCATTCTCCTTTTAACTTTTGCCAGTCTGGTAGGTGTGAAATGGTATCTCGTTGTGGTTTTAATTTTGTTTTTCCCTGATTACGAATGAGGTTGAGCACATTTTCATTTGGCTATGGCTATTTATATTTCTTCTTCTGCAAAGAGCTAGTTCAGATCTTTTGCCAACCCTTTTCTATTGGGATCTGTATCTTTTTATTATAGATTTGTAGGAATTCTTTGCATATTTTAGGTACTACCTGCTATAGACTGAATGTTTGTGTCCCTTCAAAATTCAGAGGTTGAAACCTAATCCCCAGTGTGATGGTGATCGGAGGTGGGGCCTTTGGGAGGTGAGTAGGTCATGAGGGTGGAACCCTCATGAACGGGATTAAAAAGAGGTCAGAGAGAGAGCCCCTGTCCTTTACATCATGTGAGGATACAGGGAGACAATGGCTGTCTAGGACTAGGAAGTAGACTCCTACCAGACACTGAGTCAACAGGGACCTTAGTCTTGGACTTTTCAGCCTCAAGAACTGTGAGAGATAAATTTCTATTTTTTATAAGCCACCCAGTCTGTGGTATTTTGTTACACAGCCTGAAGGGACCAAGACACTACCTCAACTATGTGTTGCAACTAATAGCTTCTCTTTTCATTTTCTTTACATTGTCTTTTGGTGAACAGGCATTCTTAATTTTAGCTTAGTCCAATTTACCGAACTTTCCCTTATATGCTTTACGCTTTTTGTGCCATTTCTGTGCAATCAAGGTTATGAACATATGGCCTGTATTGTCTTCTAAAAATTTCATAGTTTGGCCTTTCACATTTAAGTCTCTAGTCTACCTGGAATTGATTTTTTTAAAAAATTGAGATATAGTTGATTTACAATATTATATGTTTCAAGTGTACAACACAGTGATTCACAATTTTTAAAGGTTACATTCCATTTATAGTTATCATAAAATATTGGCTATATTCCCTGAGTTGTACAATATATCCTTGTAGCTTATTTATTTTATACATAGTAGTCTGTATCTCTTAATCCCCTACCCCTATCTTGCCCCTTTCCACTTCCCTCTCCCTTCTGGTAACCACTAGTTTGTTCTCTTTGTCTGTGAGTCTGTTTCTTTTTTGTTATATTCACTAGTTTATTGCGTTTTTTAAGATTCCACATGTAAGTGATCACATACAGTATTTGTCTTTCTCTGTCTGACTTATTTCATTAAGCATAATACCCTCCAAGTCCAAGTCCATCCATGTTGTTGAAAATGGCAAAATTTCATTTTTAAGTGAAATATCTTAATTAGAAAGTATTTGTAAATTATTGCAAATAGAGATCCTGAAGCTGTTGCTGTAGTGAATAAATCATCATTTTCAAAACAGTACATCACATAATTTCATTCTTTTTTATGGCTGAGTAGTATTCCATTGTATATATACATACATATATATACACATCACATCTTCTTTATCCATTGGAATTGATTTTTGTGTTTGGTGTGAAATAGGGCAATATTTCTTTCTTTCTTTTCCCATGGAGATAGACAGTAGTCCCTATAACCATGAATTTCCTCACTGATAAGCAATGGCAGCCTTGTCATAAGTTTATATATATACATCTGGCTCTGTTTTTGGAACTTCTATTTTATTTCATTGTTCAGTTTGTAACCCCTGTGTCTCCACTATCTCATTCCTAGAGCTTTATAATAATTCTTGATATTTGATAGGGCAAGACCCATTTTCTTGTTCTTCTTCAAGTGTGTCTTGGCTAGTCTTGGTCCTTTACACTTTTCTGGAAACTTCAGGATTAGCCTGTCAAATTCCACAAAAAACTCTGATATAACTGAATTTTTATAGAAATCCTGTTGGGGAAGTATTCTACCTACTCACAGGTGGGGAAACTGAAGATTGAAGAGTTCAAGTAACTTGTCCAAGATCACTTAAATAAGGTACAAACTAGGTATTGCAATACTGGCCAGTTGAATATTAACCACAGAAAGTTTTTTTTTTTTTTTTTAATGTCCCTTATTGAAGCAAAAATTTTAACTCCTCTAAAATTTATAACATGGTTAATAGTGAATATTAAACTTCTTTATGCAAATTGTCTTTTACACAAACACTAACCTTTAAAAAAGGAAGGATGTAGAGAAATAGGATTATTATTTTTTAAAATTAATTAATTAATTAATTAAAAAATTTTGTCTGCTTCGGGTCTTAGTTGCAGCATGTGGGATCTTCCTTGTGGCACGCAGGATCTTTTGTTGCGGTGTGCGGGCTCTTCGTTGCGACACTTGGGCTTCTCTCTCTTGTTGTGGCGCACGGGCTCAGTAGTTGTGGTGCGTGGGCTTAGTTGCCCTGCGGCATGTGGGATCTTAGTTCCTGGATCAGGGATCGAACCTGTGTCCCCTGCATTGGAAGGCAGATTCTTAACCACTGGACCACCAGTGAAGTCCCAAGAAATAGGATTATTAGGGAAACTTTTTTTTTTTTTTTTGGTTTATTTATTTATTTATTTATTTATGGCTGTGTTGGGTCTTCGTTTCTGTGCGAGGGCTTTCTCTAGTTGTGGCAAGTGGGGGCCACTCTTCATCGCGGTGCGCGGGCCTCTCATTATCGCGGCCTCTCTTGTTGCGGAGCACAGGCTCCAGACGCGCAGGCTCAGTAATTGTGGCTCACAGGCCTAGTTGCTCCGCGGCATGTGGGATCTTCCCAGACCAGGGCTCGAACCCGTGTCCCCTGCATTGGCAGGCAGATTCTCAACCACTGCACCACCAGGGAAGTCCAGGAAACTTTTTTTTTAATTTGGAAAAAGACAGTAACAAGAACTGTCAGGATGGTAATGATGTCCCCCTTCCACCCCCCAACCCTGCCCCGCTTTGTGGTAAAATATACATACAATAAAATTTACCATTTTAACCCTTTTTAATTTTACAATTTGGTGTCATTAAGTACATTCACAGTGTTCTGTAACCATCACCACTATCTTTTTTTTTTTTAAATCATCACCACTATATATATCCAGATCTTTTTCTTCTATCATCCCAAACAGAAATTCTGTACCCATTAAACAATAACTACTCACTCCACATGCCCCCAAAGCTCCTGGTAACCACTATTCTACTTTCTGTCTCTATGAATTTGCCTATTCTAGGTGTTTCAGATAAGTAGAATCATAACAATATTTGTACTTTTGTTTCAGGCTTATTTCATTTAGCATGGTGTTTTCAAGGTTCATCCATGTAGCATTCGTAAGAATTTCATTTCTTTTTATGGCTGAATAACATTCCATTGTATGTATATTCCACCTTTTGTTTATCCACTCATCTGTGGGTAGACAGATGAGTTGGGTTCTTTCCACCCTTTGGCTTATTTCTGAACAATGCTGCTATGAACATTGGTATACAAGTATTTATTTGAGTCCCTGTTTTCAGTTCTTTGGGGTGTATGCTCAGAATTGGCATTGCTGGATCATACAGTAATTCTATGTTTAACTTTCTGAGGAACCACAAACTGTTTTCCACAGCATCTCCACCATCTTACATTTCCACGAGCAATGCATGCACCACCAATTCCTCCATATCCTCATCAACACTGGTTATTTTCCATTTTTTATGGTAGTCATCCTAATGGGTTTAAAGTGGTATCTCATGGTTTTGATTTGCATTTCCCTAGTGACTGGTGATGTTGAGTATCTTCTCATGTGCTTATTGGCCATTTGTATATTTTCTTTAGAGAAATGTCTATTCAAATCTTTTGCCCATTTTTTTAATTGGGTTTTTGCTGTTGTTGAGTTTTAGGAGTTCTTTACATATTCTGGATATTAATCCCTTATCAGATATATAATTTGCAAATATTTTATGGTGTTTTTTTCACTCTCCCTTGAGGCACAAAAGTCTTTAATTTAGATAAAGTCCAACTTACTTATGTTTTCTTTTGTTGCCTGTGACTTTGGTGTCATATCCAAGATCATTATCAAATCAAATGTCTTGAAGATGTCCCATGATTTTTCCTAATATTTCTGTAGTTTTAGTGCTTAAGTTTAGCTCTTTGATCCTTCTTGAGTTAATTTTTGTATATGATGTAAGATCAGAGTCCAGTTTCGTTCTTTTGCATGTGGATAACCAGTTTTCTTACTAGAACTTTGTAGTTGGTTTTGAAATCAAGAAGCGTGAGTTCTCCAACTTTGTTCCTCTTTTTCAGGATTTATTTGGCTATTTGGGGTCTCTTGAGATTCCATATAAATTTTAGGTTGAATTTTTCTGTTTCTTTAAGAAGCAAAACAAAACAAAACAATACAATGCAATACAAACCATTGAAATTTTAATAGGGATTGCATTGAATTTGTAGATTGCTTTAGATAGCAATGTCACTTAACAATGTTAACTCTTCCAATCCATGAACACAGGATGTCTTTCTGTTCATTTACATCTCTCAGCAATGTTTTGTAGTTTTCAACATACAAGTCTTTTGTTGCCATGGCTAAATTTATTCCTAAGAATTTTTTTTTTCTTTTTTAACAGCTTTATAGAATTATCATTCACTCATCTAAAGTATACAGTTCAATAGGCTTTAGTGTATTCACAGAGTTGTGCAACCATCATCACAATCAACTTTTCATTTTCATCAACCCCAAAAGAAATTTCACACCCACTAGTAGTCACTTCCCATTTCGCCCCCACCTCCCACCCCGAGTCATCACTAATCTTTTTTTTTTTTCTTTTTGGCCATGCCGTGTGGCCTGCAGGATCTTAGTTCCCCGACCAGGGATCAAACCCGGGCCCCGGCAGTGAAAGCGCAGAGTCCCAACCACTGGACCACCAGGGAATTCCCCTGTCAATCTCTAATCTATTTCTTATCTTTATAGATTTGCCCATTCTGGATATTTCATTGAAATGAAATGATATAATATGTGGCCTTTTGTGACTGGCTCTTTTCACTTAACATAATGTTTTCAAGGTTTCTCCTGTTTATAACATGTATCAGTGCTATATAGGAAAAGTTCATTCCTTTTCATTGTCAAATAACATTACATTACATGGATATACAACATTTTATTTATCCAGTCATCAGCTGATGGACATTTGGGTTGTTTCCATTTTTTGGCTATTAGGAATAATGCTGCTATAAACATCTGTGTACAGGTTTCTGTGTGGACATATGTTTTTATTTCTCTCAGGTATATTCTTAGGATTAGAATTGCTGTGTCCTATGGTAACTACATTTAACCTTTTGAAGAACTGCCAGAGTGTTTCCCACAGCAGATGCAACATTTTACATTGCCACCTGCACTGCATGTGGGTTCCATTTTCTCCATATCCTCCACAACTCTTGTGATTATCTACTTTTTGACAGGATGTGAAGTGCCATCTCACTGTGGTTTTGATTGGTGTTTCCCTGATGGATAATGTCACTGAGCACTTTTTCATGAGATTATTAGCCATTTTTTGGAGAAAGGTCTGTTCAGATCCTTTGCCCATTTTTATTTATTTTTTTCCAGTTTGAAAGCAGTCACTGTTTATTAACTGACCAGATTACAGAAATAATCATGGTAGATACCTTAGTTCATCCTTCTAATAAGCCTGTTGATCTAGTCTTCCCTGTTGCCAGCATCTTCACCTTCTACAAAATGGGTGGTCTTTTTCTTCATTCTGCTTTGTGGAGAAGACAATTTAAAGGGCCACAGCAAGTTGTCTGATTCTTTGAAATGTTTTCCAATGGTATAGATCTCATGAATCAGATCCTTCCTGCAGATGATGCCATATTTGCCAAGAGACGGAGCAACCAATGCATTATCTGTCAGGGCACTTCGCTTCTTGTTGACTTTGCCGTAACCATGCTTGCAGATCAGTTCATTTACTGACTTCAGGTTTGGGTACCCCCACGCAGTGTATGGTTCCACAATTCTCAGCATGTTAATTAACATGCTGAGAATTCACAAAGGTGCCATTGAGCTTCACAAAGGTACCACTGAAGATCTGATGGAGGCTAAGAAGCTGCAACACTTTTTGAACCTTTGGGCTCACACCATTGACACCTCTGATCCTGATGACAAATGCCAATTTGGGTTCTGCGGGTACATAAAAGTTGCTGGCTTTTCTTGCCATCCTAGCCATTCGAATTTCGGTTCTGTACATCTGCCTGTATTCCTTCTGATGGTGCTTAGTTTTTTCATAGATAAGCTTCCTCCCTGCCTTTCGAAGCATCTTTTGGGCAGACTTCTTTCTCAGGCACTTGATCTTAAGCTCTGCAAAATTCTTTCACTTTTTCTTAAAGTTTTCTGGCACAGCATGAACCTTCTTTTTCTTCTCTTCTGCACCCTCCATGGTAACAGCTGGGAAAGAGCTGCCCGTTTTTAAATTGGATTATTCATTTTTTTAAATTATTGAGTTATAAGAATTCTTTATACAGTCTAGATACAAGTCCTTTAGATATATGATTTGCAAATATTTCTCCCATTTGGTGGGTTGTCCTTACATTTTCTTGATGGTGTCTGTTAAAGCATAAAAAGTCTTAATTTTGATGAAATCTAATTTATTTTTTTCTTTTCTTACTTGTGCTTTTGGTGTCATCCTTAAGAAATTATTGCCTAATCCAAGGTCATGAAGGTATTTGCAGGTTTGTTTTCTTTTAAGAGTCTTATGGTTTTAACTCTTACAATTAGGTTTATGATCCTTAGAGTTGATTTTTGTATATGGTGTGAGGAAGGAGTCTACCTTCATTCTCTTGCTGGTGGCAGTCCAGTTGTCCTAGCACCATATGTTGAAAGACTATTCTTTCTCCATTGAATTATCTTGGCACCCTGTCAGAATTCATTTGACCAAAAAGGTGAAGTACTGGCTTCTCAATTGTATCTCATTGTTCTCTATGTCTAATTCTAAAAATTCGTTTGTTGATTTGCAGCATTAACTCCAAATGTTTGACATGGTGGGAAAGTAAGAAATTTCTCACGATGGTGGGTAATATTGCTTGGTGGCCAAGCTAAGATTTGTGAAGAATCACACCGGTGCCCCGTTCTTTGCTCTGCATCAAAGTAAACTGTTGACACACAATGTTTTTACCCAGAGTACTGGTTTCTTGGGCAGAAACTGAATAAGACTTTTTTTTTCCCATGGAGTATAACTGCTTCACAATACTGTGTGAGTTTCTGTTGCACAAAAAAGTGAATCAGCCATATGCATACACATGTCCCCATATCCCCTCCCTCTTGAGCCTCCCTCCCATCCTCCCTATCCCACCCCTCTAGGTCATCACAAAGCACCGAGCCGATCCCCCTGTGCTATGCTGCTTTTTCCCACCAGCCAACTATTTTACATTCAGTAGTGTATATATGTCGATGTTACTCTCACTTTGCCCGAGCTTCGCCCTCCCACCCCATATCATCAAGTCCATTCTCTACGTCAATCTAGTTGCCCTGCAACTAGGTTCATCAGTACCTTTTTTTTTTTGTTTTAGATTCCATATATATGCGTTAGCATACAGTATTTGTCTTTCTCTTTCTGACTTACTTCACTCTGTATGACAGACTCTAGGTCCATCCACCTCACTACAAATAACTCAATTTCGTTTCTTTCTATGGCTGAGTAATATTCCATTGTATATATGTGCCACATCTTCTTTATCCATTCATCTGTTGATGGACATTTAGATCATTATGTAGTGTCCTCCTCTGTCTCTTGTAATAGTCTTTATTTTAAAGTTTATTTTGTCTGATATGATAATTGCTACTCCAGCTTTCTTTTGATTTCCATTTGCAAGGAATATCTTTTTCCATCCCTTCACTTTCAGTCTGTATGTGTCCCTAGATCTGAAGTGGGTCTCTTGTAGACAGCATATATACAGGTCTTGTTTTTGTATCCATTCACCAATCTATGTCTTTTGGTGGGAGCATTTAATCCATTTACATTTAAGGTAATTACCAATATGTATGTTCCTATTACCATTTTCTTAATTGTTTTGGGTTTGTTATTGTAGGTCTTTTCCTTCTCTCGTATTTCCAGCCTAGAGTAGCTCCTTTAGCATTTGTTGTAAAGCTGGTTTGGTGGTGCTGAATTCTCTTAGCTTTTGCTTGTCTGTAAAGGTTTTAATTTCTCCATCGAATCTGAATGAGATCCTTGCTGGGTAGTGTAATCTTGGTTGTAGGTTTTTCCCTTTCATCAGTTTCAATATGTACTGCCACTCCCTTCTGGCTTGTAGAGTTTCCGCTGAAAGATCAGCTGTTGACCTTATGGGGATTCCCAAGTATGTTATTTGTTGCTTTTCCCTTGCTGCTTTTAATATTTTTCCTTTGTATTTAATTTTTGATAGTTTGATTAATATGTGTCTTGGCATGTTTCTCCTTGGATTTAGCCTGTATGGGACTCTCTGTGCTTCCTGGACTTGATTGACTATTTCCTTTCCCATATTAAGGAAGTTTTCAACTATAATCTCTTCAAATATTTTCTCAGTCTCTTTCTTTTTTTCTCTTCTTCTTCTGGGACCCCTATAACCGAATGTTGGTGCGTTTAATGTTCCCAGAGGTCTCTGAGACTATCCTCAATTCTTTTCATTCTTTTTTCTTTATTCTGCTCTGCAGTAGTTACTTCCACTATTTTACCTTCCAGTTTACTTTTCTGTTCTTCTGCCTCAGTTATTCTGCTATTGATTCCTTCTAGAGACTTTGTAATTTCATTTATCGTGTTGTTCATCATTGTTTGTTTGCTGTTTAGCTCTTCTAGGTCCTTGTTGAACGTTTCTTGTATTTTCTCCATTCTATTTCCAAGATTTTGGATCATCTTTACTATCATTACTCTGAATTCTTTTTCAGGTAGACTGCCTATTTCCTCTTCATTTGTTTGGTCTGGTGGGTTTTTACCTTCTCCTTCATCTGCTGTGTATTTCTCTGTCTTCTCTTTTTGCTTAACTTACTGTGTTTGGGGTCTCCTTTTTGCAGGCTGCAGGTTCGTAGTTGCTGTTGTTTTTGGTGTCTGCCCCCAGTGGGTAAGGATGGTTCAGTGGGTTGTGTAGGTTTCCTGGTGGAGGGGACTGGTGCCTGTGTTCTGGTGGATGAGGCTCAATCTTGTCTTTCTGGTGCGCAGGACTGCGTCTGGTGGCGTGTTTTGTGTTGTCTGTGAACTTTTTATGATTTTACGCAGCCTTTCTGCTAATGGGTGGGGTTGTGTTCCTGTCTTGCTTGTTGTTTGGCATAGGGTGTCCAGCACTGTAGCTTGCTTGTCGTTGAGTGGAGCTGGATCTTAGCGTTGAGATGGAGATCTCTGGGAGAGCTTTTGCCATTTGATATTACATGGGGCTGGGAGTTCTCTGGTGGACCAAGGTCCTGAACTCAGCTCTCCCACCTCAGAGACTAAGGCCTCACACCTGGCCGGAGCACCAAGACTCTGTCAGTCACTCATCTCAGAAGAAAAGGGAGAAAAAAAAAGAAAGACAGAAAGAAAAAAATAATAAAGTTATTAAAATAAAAAATAAAAAATATTATTAAAAATAAAAATGTAATTAAAAATAAATAAAGAAAAGAGCAACCAAACTAAAAAACAAATCCACCAATGATAATAAGTGCTAAAAACTGTAGAAAACAAAACAAAACAATAAAACGGACAGACAGAACCCTAGGACAAATGGTAAAAGCAATGGTATACAGACAAATCACACAAAGAAGCATACACAGAGACACTCACAAAAAGAGAAAAAGGAAAAAAATATATGTATATATATTAAAAGAAAAGGAAGAGAGCAACCAAATCAATAAACAAATCTACCAATGATAATAAGCTCTAAATACTAAACTAAGATAAACGTAAAACCAGAAACAAATTAGATGCAGAAAGCAAACCCCAAGTCTATAGTTGCTCCCAAAGTCCATTGCCTCAATTTGGGGGTGATTCGTTGTCTATTCAGGTATTCCACAGATGCAGGGTACATCAAGTTGATTGTGGAGATTTAACCTGCTGCTCCTGAGCCTGCTGGGAGAGATTTCCCTTTCTTTTCTTTGTTTGCACAGCTCCTGGCGTTCAGCTTTGGATTTGGCCCCACCTCTGCATGTAGGTCGCCTGAGGGCATCTGTTCTTCACTCAGACAGGACGGGGTTAAAGGAGCAGCTGATTAGGGGGCTCTGGCTCACTCAGTCCGGGGGGAGGGAGGGGTATGGATGCGGGGTGAGCCTGCAGCGGCAGAGGCTGGTGTGACATTGCAACAGCTTGAGGCGTGCCATGTGTTCTCCCAGTGAAGTTGTCCCTGGATCATGGGACCCTGGCAGTGGTGGGCTGCACAGGCTCCCTGGAGGGGAGGTGTGGATAGTGAACTGTGCTTGCACACAGGCTTCTTGGTGGCTGCAGCAGCAGCCTTAGTGTTTCATGCCTGTGTCTGGTGTCTGCACTGATAGCCATGCTGCCGTGGCTTGCACCCATCTCTGGAGCTCATTTAGGTGGTGCTCTGAATCCCCTCTCCTCGCACACCTCAAAACAATGGTCTCTTGCCTCTTAGGCAGTGCCAGACTTCTTCCCGAGCTCTCTCCTGGCTAGCTGTGGTGTACCAGCCCCCTTCAGGCTGTGTTCACGCAGCTAACCCCAGTCCTCTCCCTGGGATACGACCGAAGCTGGAGCCTCAGCTCCCAGCCCCTGCCCACCCCGTCGGGTCAGCAGACAAGCCTCTCAGGCTGGTGAGTGCTGGTCGGCACCGATCCTCTGTGCGGGAATCTCTCCGCTTTGCCCTCCGCACCCCTGTTGCTGCGCTCTCCTCTGTGGCTCCGAAGCTTCCCCCCCTCCCCCCTACCCTGTCTCTGCCAGTGAAGGGGCTTCCTAGTGTGTGGAAACTTTTACTTCTTCACAGCTCTCTCCCTGAGGTGCAGGTCCCATCCCTATTCTTTTGTCTCTGTTTTTTCTTTTTTCTTTTGCCTTACCCAGATATGTGAGGAGTTTCTTGCATTTTGGGAAGTCTGAGGTCTTCTGCCAGCGTTCAGTAGGTGTTCTGTAGGAGTTGTTCCACATGTAGATGTATTTTTGATGTATTTGTGGGGAGGAAGGTGATCTCCACATCTTACTCCTCCACCGTCTTGAAGGTCCCTTTCCAGGATTCTTAATAACCACCATTTAACAATACTTTCGCAGAACACATAAACAGTTGCTGTTGTTAAATGGTGGGGTCATCATGACATCTGGTGCTCATTCAGATGACACTTCAAGGACTTGTTTTGTCCAAATGTGACAGAACTTCCTTCATTCCAAATGCATGTGTGTGTGTGTGTGTGTGTGTGCACGTATGTATACAGACACTCTGATCTTTATAACGATTTCAGATAATCTTTACAAGAACTGAGAAAATGGAATAATTGACTCAGCTTTTTTGTTCCCAGTGAAATTATTTTATTTTATTTATTTGTGTGTGTGTTTTATTTTAGTTTTTAAAACTTTTTATTTAATATTGGAGTATAGCCGATTAACAATGTTGTGATAGTTTCAGATGCACTGCAAAGCGACTCAGCCATACATATACGTGTATCCATTCTCCCTCAACTTCCCTCCCATCCAGGCTGCCACATAACATTGAGCAGAGTTTCCTGCGCTATACAGTAGGTCCTTGTTGGTTATCAATTTTATTTTATTTTATTTTTATTTAAAAAAATTTTTTGGCTTCATTGGGTCTTTGTTGCTGCACGCGGGCTTTCTCTAGTTGCAGTGAGCGGGGGGCTACTCTTTGTTGTGGTGAACGCTCTTCTCACTGTGGTGGCTTCTCTTGTTGCAGAGCATGGGATCTAGGCATGTGGGCTTCAGTAGTTGCAGCATGTGGGCTCAGTAGTTGTGGCTCGTGGGCTCTAGGGCATGTGGGCTTCCATAGTTTTGGCGCACGGGCTTAGTTGCTCCATGGCATGTGGGATCTTCCCAGAACAGGGATTGAACCTGTGTCCCCTGCATTGGCAGGCGGATTCTTAACCACTGCACCACCAGGGAAGTCCCTATCCATTTTAAATATAGCAGTGTGTACATGTCAATCCCAAACTCCCTAACTATCCCTTCCCCCCACGCTTTCCCCCTGCTAACCATAAGTTTGTTCTCTAAGTCTGTGGTGACTCACAGCTTTTAAAAACAGAAATGCCAGTAGAGCACAGAGGTGTGGAAAAGCTCAAGGAGAAGAGATGGGACTCTCGGAGCACGTTAAAGAAAGGAAAGGAAATCATGGCAGTAATATTCAGACTCCATAAAATTAGATTCAACATTAATCTTGTGAGTTGCAGACTCATAAGCTGTGGGGCTAAACTTAGTAGCCTCAGATTTTCTGCAGGACTCCTGAAATTGTTATTAAGGATGGCATGCCTGCTCACAGCACGTGGGAAGCATGGGAATATATTTCACAACCGACAGAAATGCTCAGACCCTCAAGTCTCCTCTCTGAATTAACAAACAGAAAAAAAGTAATGGCAGCACAGACCTATCATGTTAATAATAACGCCTGCCCTGTATGTGGAGGCAACCACTTCTGTGCTTTAAGAGGATAAAGGGCCAGACTCCAGCATGCACCATTAACCTCTTCCTGAAAGCTCTACAGTTTCTAAGTAAGACAATTTCCCCCGACACAACAGCTGCCTCTTAAGCGGTATTGTTAAAATAGATGTTATATATCCAGGTGTGGAAGGAGCCAGGGCCCAGAACTAAATGGGGTGTTTCTAACAAAGGCTCATTGTTTGCGATCTGTTTACAGTGCCTGTTTAACATTGCTAATAATAGCAAAATCACAATTTCCACAGAAGGCAGCGTTGGCAGGAAGATGACATTTAGACGAGTTCAGAACATAAGCAGGAAGCTGCATCCCATTCCTCTGCTTCCCTAACCCCCGGACTCTCTGAAATGGTCAGTTTTGGGGTTCAAGTCCCTCCCTGGTCCCCCTCTGTCCCTCTCCCCACCATTCTTTGGTGAAAATGTGGCTTCTGTGAAAGGCTGGGTCCTGTCTGCACAGGCCAAGCTGCCTTATACCTGGTGTTCATGTCAGAACTGAAACACATCTGCAGGGTGTGGAGAGATGAAGTAAGTAATTTGCCTAAAGTCACACAGCTTGCAAGTGGAAATTTAAGCTCAAAGCTTCCCGACTAGTTTGTCATCTGATTCAATTCAGTGAAAAATAACTCCTACTGAACACATTCTATGTCCAAAGCCTTGTCCTAGGAGCCTCTACAAATATTTGCACTCCTCTTTTGAGGTTCTTATCATAGATGGCTCTGTGCATCTCTGTTAGATTCTGAATTCCTTACAGGCATGGATTGTGCCATGTTTATTGGGCCTGCAGCATAGTAAGTGCTCTTAGGTAAATAAGTGAGAGGTAGGTACGGTCCATCTGCAGGTTGCTCATCATCAGTGGGGCAGATTAGTTTAAGTCAACTACCATACCACTCAGACCGATAACTGCATCCATCCATCCATCTGTACACATCCATTTCTTGAACACTTACTGGACATCTATTATATGCCAGACACTGGGAGGGGTAATGGTGAGTCAAAGAAGAATAATAAAGAGTCTTAATGTCAAGGATCTCCCAGTTTATAGAAGGAGATAGAGATTCAACATGTAAAGAGTTGAATTAAAGAATGTATGTGTGTGTGTGTATATATATATATATATATATACCTATATATGTGTGTGTGTATATATATATATATATACCTATATATGTGTGTGTGTATATATATATATATAGCTGAATCACTTTGCTGTACAGCAGAAACTAACACATTGTAAATCAACTATACTTCAATAAACTAAAATTTAAAAAGTTGAATTTATAAGACAGCATGGTTTCCCACCTATATGAAGTATCTAGACTAGTCAAATTCATAGAGACAGAAAGTAGAATGGTGGTTGCCAGGGCTGGGGGAGGGGAGAATGGGGAGTTATTGTTCAGTGGGGGTGGAGTTTCACTTTGGGAAGATAAAACAGTTTCTGGAGATGGATAGTGGTGATGGTTGTACAACATGTGAATGTACTCAATTTCACAGAAATGAACACTTAAAAATGGTTAGAATGGTAGATCTTATGTATGTTTTAACAACAAAAAAACCCCCTCTAAACAAACAGGGTGGTAAGTACTCTGCAGCCTGAGGACAGCTGACCCCCGGAGCCCAAGCTTGGCCCAGATCCCAGAGCCTTTTGTGCCCCTGCTTGTCTGGAAGGGGGCTTGGGTGGCTGTAGGAATCTGAGCAAATGGAGGTATAGTATCTGGAGGCATATCTTATCTAAGCTATAAGGGAGTTTGCTTCATTATACACTTCCCCTTTCTAGAAGCCATGAGTTCTATCCACAGTGGACACCAAATTAAAAAGTTACTTGGTGAATAAAGAACGTTTGAAGTGATCTATCCCTGCATAACAAACAGTCCCCAAACTTAGTTGCTTAAAATAATAGCCACTGTTTATTTGCTCATGACTCAGCCCTGGGCTGGGCTCAGCTGGGCGCTGTCTCTGCTCCGTGTGGTGCTGACTGCATTTAACCCATGGGTTTGGGGTTGAAAGAGCCAAGATGACCTCCCCACATGTATGGGGAGAGCTGGGGGCTGGTTGGGCCTCCCTGTCCTCATGGAACACCATATTTAATGAGTCAAACTGATTTTTATTACTTTCAATCCATGGAGCTTTGCAAACATCATTTGGCAAAATGGCACCATTTAACAAATAGAAACAACTTAAAAATTCATTACGCATCTTACTTTTGTCATCACTCACTTTATATAATTTACTAGATATTTTAACAGCCTTCTTAGAATTTATAATTTGTTTTGTTTCAAGTGGTATATCATATTTCTTTGTTTCACTAGTGTTTCCTTTACTTATAGGCTTAATTACTTTTATTAATTGTTGAATTAAATTGATTTAACAGAAACACTTATTTCTTATAAAGCCACAGAAAGGGTGGATATCACTATTAGAATATTGTTTATTAAGGCTAATTCTCTAATTTTTTTCAAAATGTTTGCTCCCATTTTATAAGTTACATTAAAATGAATCTAAAATTTCTAAGTTCTCCAGGGGTGGGATCAAGATGGCAGAGCAGGAAGGTCCTGAGCACACCTCCTCTCATGGACACAGCAAAACTACAACTACATATAGAACAATTATCTTTGAGAATGACCTGAAGACTAGCAGAACAGATTTTCTACAACTAAGGATATAAAGAAAAGGCCAAATCAAGACAGGCAGGAGGGGCAGAGTTGCAGTCTAGTCCGAACCTGCACCCCTGCTGTGGTGACCCACAGGCAGTAAGGATGATCATAACCACAGAGGCCCTGAGGAGGAGGAGTCTGAGCCCCACGTTTGGCTCCCTAGCCCAGGTGTCCTGCACTGGGAATATGAGCCTCATAATGTTCTTTATATTAGATATAAAGAAACACAGACTGAAAGTGAAGGGATGGAAAAAGATATTCCATGCAAATGGTTGAAAAGAAAGCTGGGGTAGCAATACTTATGTCAGACAAAATAGTCTTTAAAACAAATACTGTAACAAGAGAAAAAAAGGCACTTAACATAATGATAAAGGGATCAATCCAACAAGAAGATATACAAGAAGATATAACACTTGTGAAATATATGCACCCAACATAGCAGCATATAAATACATAAAGCAAATATTAACAGACATAAAGGGAGATGTTGAGAGTAATGCAATAGTAGTAGGGGACTTTAACATCCCACTTACATCAATGGATAGATCATCCAGACAGAAAATCAATAAGGAAACATTGGCCTTAAACAACACATTAGAGTATATGGGCTTAATAGATACATATAGAACATTCCACTCCAAAAGAGAAGAATACACATTCTTTTCAATTGTACATGCAGCATTCTCCAGGATAAATCACATATTAGACCACAAGAAAGTCTCAATACATTTAAGATTGAAATCATATCAAGCTTGGGAGATTGGGATTGACATATATACACTAAATATGTATAAAATGGATAACTAATAAGAACCTGCTGTATAAAAAAATAAATAAAATAAAACTCAAAAAAAAAAGAGGCAGGAGGGTCAAAGTTAGAGAAGATGAAAGGTTGGAAGCAGAGGTCAGAGAGCTGAAAAGATGCTAAGCTGCTGATTTTGAACATGGAGGAAGGGGCCATGAGCCAAGGACTGTAGGTGGCCTCTAGAAGCTGGAGAAGGCAAGGAAACGGATTCTCAGAGCCTCCAGAAGGAAAGCAGCACTGCTTACACTTAACGGTCTCTACATTTTTTCAGATCAAGCAAAAGCAGTAGTTCATGAAGGTGGAGAGATTCATTTGAATAGAACTAATGAATAGGCTCTTGGATTGTTTGATAAACCAATTAATGAAAAGGAGGGAACTGTATGAACACACTGGGAGAAGGCTGAAATTCTTTGCTGATTTGACACAATTTACAGGCATCAATGAAGATATTATAAACTCAACACACAACCTCAAGGAGGACATCAATGACAAATTGGTTAATAAATGTCATCAATTCAAAGAGTATTTAACATTTATGATTAGTCACTGCACAAGAAAATCTGAAATGCCTGAAATCTTATTCTTTTTTTAAAATTAATTAATTTATTTTTTAAAAAAGTAATCATATCAAGCATGATATGAAACTAGAAATGAATTACAAGAAGAAAACTGGAAAAAACACAAACATGTGGAGACTACACAACATGCTACTAAACAACAAATGGGTTAACAAAGAAATCAAAGAGAAAATTAAAAAATACTCTGAGACAAATGAAAATGAAAACACAATGTTCCAGAATCTATGGGATGCAGCAAAAGCAGTTCTAAGATGTAAGTTTATAGTGGTACAGGTCTACCTTAGGAAACAAGAAAAATCTCAAGTAAACAAATTAACCCTACACCTAAAGGAACTAGAAAAAGAATGACAAACAAAGCCCAAAGTTAGTAGAAGTAAGGAAATAATAAAGATCAGGGTGGAAGTAAATGAAATAGAGACTAGGTGGTCAAAAGGTACAAACTTCCAGTGATAAGATAAATAAGATAACTGTACAACATTATATAACATTGTTATAAGATAACATTTATAAGATAAATCTACAACATGATTAATATCATTAACACTGCTCTATGTTTTATATAAAAATTGATGAGAGAGGGACTTCCATGGTGGCGCAGTTGTTAAGAATCTGCCTGCCAATGCAGGGGACACAGGTTCGATCCCTGGTCCAGGAAGATCCCACAAGCCACGGAGCAACTAAGCCCGTGTGCCACAACTACTGAGCCTGTGCCCTAGAGCCTGTGAGCCACAAGTACTGAGCCCGCGTGCCACAACTACTGAAGCCCGCGCGCCCTAGAGCCCATGCTCCACCACAAGAGAAGCCACTGCAATGAGAAACCCATGCACCACAATGAAGAGTAGCCCCTGCTTGCTGCAACTAGAGAGAAAGCCCAAGCACTGCAACAAAGACCCAATGCAGCCGAAAAAAAAAAAAAATTGATGAGAGAGAAAATCCTAAGAGTTCTCATCACAAGGAAAAAAATTGTTTTATTTTGTACCTATATGAGATGATGAATGTTCACTACACTTATTGTGGATTATGATTATGTAAATCAAATCATTATGATATACACCTTAAACTTATATAGGGCTGTATGTTAATTATATCTCAATAAAACTGGAAGAAAAATGAAATAGAGATAAAAATAGAAGAAAATTTCAATGAAACTAAGAGCTGGTTCTTTGAAAAGAGAAATAAAATTGATAAACGTTAGCCAGACTCATCAAGAAAAAAGAGAGATGGCTCAAGTAAATAAAATCAGAAATGAAAGAGAAGTTACTACTGACACCACAGAAATACAAAGGATCATGAGATTACTATGAAGAATTGTATGCCAACAAATTGGACAACCTGGAAGAAATGGATAAATTCCTAGAACACACAGTCTTCCAAGTTTGAATCAGGAAGAAATAGGAAATCTGAATAGACTGATAACTAGTTATGAAGTTGCATCAAAAACTCCTAACAAACAAAAGTTCAGGACCAGATGGCTTCACAGGTGAATTCTACCCATCATTTAAAGAAGAGCTAACACCTATCCTTCTCAAACTATTCCAAAAAAAATTGAAGGGGAAGGATGTTTCAAAACTCATTCTACAAGGCCAGCATTACCCTGATACTAAAACCAGATAAAGACACTACCAAAAAAGAAAATTACAGGCCAATATCCCTGATAAACATAGATACAAAAATCCTCCATAAAATATTAACAAACTGAACTCAACAATACATGAAAAGAATCATACACCATGATCAAGAGGGATTTACTCCAGGGATGCAAAGATGGTTTAGTATCCATAAATCAATCAACATGATACACTACATTAACAAAAGGAAGGATTAAAAATCATATGATCATCTCAATAGCTGCAGAATAAGCATTTGATAATATTCAAAATTTATGATAAAAACTCTCAACAAGGGCTTCCCTGGTGGTGCAGTGGTTAAGAATCTGCCTGCCAATGCAGGGGACACGGGTTCGTGCCCTGGTCTGGGAAGATCCCACATGCCGTGGAGCAACTAAGCCCGTGAGCCACAACTACTGAGCCTGCGCGTCTGGAGCCTGTGCTCCGCAACAGGAGAGGCCACAACAGTGAGAGGCCTGCACACCGTGAGGAAGAGTGGCCCCTGCTCACCGCAACTGGAGAAAGCCCTCGCACGGAAATGAAGACCCAACACAGCCAAAAATAAATAAATAAATAAATAAAATTAATAAGAGGATTCCCAGCCATTGGTCACTGGGGATGCTTTAAAAAAAAAAAAAAAAACTCTCAACAAAGTGGGTATAGAGGGAACATACCTCAACATAATAAAGGCGATATATGACAAACCTACTGCTAGCATCATTCTCAATGATGAAAAGCTGAAAGATTTTTCTCTAAGATCAAGAACAAGACAAAGTTGCCCACTATCACCACTTTTATTTAACATAGTATTGGAAATCCTAGCCACAGCAATCAGACAAGAAATTGGAAAGGAGGAAGCAAAACTGTCACTATTTTTTATAGTGGTAATATACATTATATATAGAAAACTCTAAAGACCACCAAAAAACTATTGAAACTAATAAATGAATTCAGTAAAGTTCAGTATACAAAACCAACAAATTCAAAGAAATCTATCACATTTCTATACCCTAATAATGAATTATCTGAAAGAGAAATTAAGAAAACAATCCCATTTACAACTGCATAAACAAGAATAGAATACCTAGGAATAAATCTAACCAAGGAGGTGAAAGACCTTTTCTCTGAAAACTATAAGACATTTATGAAATTAATTGAAGATGACACAAATAAATGGAAAGATATACTGTACTCATGATTGGAAGAATTAATATTGTTAAAAGGTCTATAATATCCAAAGCAATCTATAGCTTCAATGCAATTCCTATCAAAATACCAATGGCATTTTTCACAAAACTGGAACAAATAATCCTAAAATTTCTGTGGACTCCCCAAAACCCGAATAGCCGAAACAACCTTAAGAAAGAAGAACAAAACTGGAGGAATCATGCTCCCTGATTTCAAACTATACTACAAAGCTATAGTAATCAAGACAGTCTGGCACTGGCACAAAAACAGATACATAGATCAATGGACCAGAATAAAGAGCCCAGAAATAAACCCATGCTTGTATGATCAATTAATTTATGACAAAGGAGCCAGGAATATACAGTGGGGAAGAGACAGTCTTTTCAATAAATAATGTTGGGAAAACTGGACAGCTACATGCAAAAGAATCAAACTGGTCTGTTTTCTCACACCACATACATAAACTCAAAATGATTAAAGAATTAAATGTAAAACCTGAAACTATACAACTCCTAGAAGAAAACATAGACAGTATGCTCTTTGACATCAGTTTCAGCAATATTTTTTTGTATCTGTCTCCTCAGGCAAGGGCAACAAAAGCAAAATAAACAAGTGGGACCTAATAAAACAAAAAAGCATTTGCCCAGTGAAGGAAACCATCAACAAAACAAAAGGCAACCTACTGAATGGAAGAAGACATTTGCAAGTGACTTATCCAATAGGGACTCACAGAATATATATGAAGAACTCACACAACTTAATAGCAACAAAAAAAAAAAAAAAGAAAGAAAAGAAAAAGAGAAAACAAAAAACCCCAAAACAAAAAAACCCAAAAAAGAGTCAGATTAAAAAATGGGCAGAGGACCTGAATAGACATTTCTCCACGGAAGATGTACTTATGGCCAATAGACACATGAAAAGAGGCTCAACATCACTAATCATCAGGGAAATGCAAATCAAAAGCACAGTGAGATATCACCTCACACCTGTCAGAATGGCTATTATCAAACGACAGCAAAAAAAAAAAAAATGTGTTAGTGAGAATGTGGAGAAAGGGGAACCCTCATACACTGTTGGTGGGAATGTAAATTGGTGCAGCCAATATTGAAAACAGTATAGAGGTTCCTTCAAAAATTAAAAATAAAACTACCATAAGATCCAACAATTCCACTTCTGGATATTTACATCAAGAAAATGAAACCACTAATTTGAAAAGATATATGCACCCCTGTATTCTTTGCAGCATTATTTACAATAGCCAAGATATGGAAGCAACCTAAGTGTCCATCAACAGATGAATGGAAAAAGAAGATGTGACATATATATATATGGACACTCGTGTGGAACACTTCTCAGCCATAAAAAGAACAAAATTTTGCCATTTGTGACAACATGGACAGACAGACTTAGGGGTTATTATGCTAAGTGAAATAAGTCAGATAAAGGCAAATACTGTACGATATCACTTATATGTGGAATCTGAAAAACAAAACTAACAAACATGAAAACAAAACAGAAACGGACTCATAGATACAGAGAACAAACTGGTGGTTGCCAGAGGGCAGGGTGTTGGGGGATGTTGGGTGAAATCGATGAAGGGGATTAAGAGATACAAGCTTCCAGTTATAAAATAACAAGTCAGGGTGATGTATATACAGCACAGGGAATGTAGTCAATAATATCAAAATAACTTTGGTGACAGATGGTTACTAGACATCATGGTGATCAATTCACAGTGTATATAATTGTTGAATCATCGTGTTGTACACCTGAAAATAATATCATATTGTATGTCAACTATACTTCAATAAAATTTTTTTCTAAATTCTTTTTGCATTACAGCATTACAAACTGTTCATTGATATCAAAAATTCTTTCAGTTTTAGCCTCAGTTCCCAGATCATCAGAGATATTATTTAATTCTCTTTGTTTATTTGATGTATGGTATCGTTGTGGACTGAACTGTGTCCCCCACTAATTCATATGTTGAAGCCGTAACCCCCAATGTTTGGAGATCGGGACTATAAGGAGGTAATGAAAATTAAGTGAGGTCATAATGGTGGGTCCTTAATCCGATAGGAGTGGTGTCCTTATAAGAAGAGGAAGAGACACAGATTCCTTTCCCTCTTCCTCTCCCTCCCCATCTGTGTGTGCACAGAAGAAAGGTCATGTTAAGACTTAGTGAGAGGGTGATCATCTGCAAGCCAGAGAGAGAGCTCTCACCAGAAACTAAACTTTCCAGTACTTTGATCTTGAACCTCTAGCTTCCAGAACTGTGAGAAAATAAATTTCTGTTGTTTAAGCCACCCAGTCTCTGATATTTTGTTACGGAAGCTGGAGCAGACTAATACAATAATAAATACAGAGCTTCAAGAAAAAAATTTACAGTGAATTATTGACTTTACATCTTTCATTGCATCATCCAGGGGTAACTGAATACAGTGACTTAGTGCCAAATTAAAAACATTTAAAAACATTTCTAAAATTTTGGCTGAAATACCAGACTTTCTCCCTAACATACAGGCACTAGCACTGTCTGAACAAACAGTTGCCATGAAAATATATCTCATTGACACCATTTTCCTTAAACACTGACAATAAAGTTTGGTCATTATTTCAAGTATTATTCCTTCCAACTCCACAAGATCAACAAAATTTAAAATTTCTCATTTTAAAATAAATTTTTAATATGCTTTTATATGAAACAGTTGAAGGTTCATAGAAAGTGAATATTTTACTCTTTTGATTTATAACTTTTAAAATAAGTTGTTTTCTCATTTCAGTAGATATATGTTTTCCAACAAGTGGCAACATAAATCTAGAATGTAATGTATTCTTATATAGGTACTATCCTTTTTAAAATGGCTATTGAATATTTCATGTTTGGAAATGCTTGATTGTGTTTAAGCCCACGCTAGCTAGTGTTAACCTTTTAAAAGATACTTTCTTAATATTTTTAATCATTTAATCAACATTTTGCTAAACTTAGAAGATTTTGTTCTTTCAAATACGTTATTGTGTGAAACTGATCTTTTGATTGTTTTTCTCATTGATAATTACAATTTTCTTTTATTGAACCATGAGCTTTGGCAAAATGTGATTGCCACTCTGATGAATATCTAAATCTTTTAACAGTCAACTCAGAGCACCATTTGCATCCCATATTTACATCCCTAGCACTGATGAGACACTTATATTTTTGTTAAAATAATCTAATTATTTTGCATTAAAGAAATAAAAAGTATTGTGTGAATTTGCACTGATTCTTGCACAGTGTAAAAATGTTCAGGTTGTTTGGATTTCCACACAGTAAGTATTCTAGGCTATACTTCATTATTAATATTGCTTGTTCTTTGCAGACTCAGAAGATTGAGTTGTATGATATTTAAATGGAACATTAATAAATGTATCCATGTTGATTTTCTCTTTATTCTGTGAGTTTTTAATATTTTATTTATAAATTCTTAAGTTTATAAATATCGAAACACTACATTTACCACTTACACAAGCATTACAATGCACAAATACAACTAAAGTAACAACTATTTAGAATCAGTGGCAACCACATGATTTCAGTACAGTGATAAACCAGGATGTCAATAGCATGGTGTGCTCTGTGATAAATAAGCATCCGAGAGGCCCGTTTATCAATGATCCTTGTGACATCCTATGACAACTGGCCCAAATGAATGAGTTTAATTTAGAATTTTTAATTATTTATTAATTTTCCTGTTTGCTGCAGCAACTGTAATACTACTTACCAACTGGAACAGAAATCTTTCAAGAGTATCACAATCACTGCAGTTATACCAGTGAGGGAATAGGAAGTTCAGGGCTGGTGGGGTGGCCCAGTTATGATGTCAATGGTATTTCCTCCCTCTGTCTTTTTGGCTTCTCCATTCTTTTTTTTTTTTTTTTTAGGACTTGTAAATTTTAAGTAGGAAAAGAATAACTTAAGGTAATTTGTTTCTACTTGTATTCTTGTATACATGTATGCATGCATTTACTCATTCGTTCAGCATGTACCCATTATACAAAACATTGTGCTATGTGCAAGGGATATTTAAAGAACCAGGTTCTGACCTCAAGGCGCTAACAGTGTATAAAAGAGATACATGAGTAAACATATTAAAATATGGTGATGACAATTCCTCTTTTTTTCCCTTATTTCCAACATGCAATTTTCCTCTAAATCTGACACATACCTTGAATTCTTCCTCTTCTCTCCATCTTGGCTTCTCCATTCTTAATGTGTTGATTTCCTTCTCATGATCACAAGATGGCTGGTGTGCCTCCAGGCATCAGGTTTGCATTCCAGGTAAAAAGAAGTATATATCTCACAGGTTCAAGCTGCGTCACATGGCCACTCCTACCTGCACAGTGGCTAGGAAAAAAATCAAGTAATTGGCTTTTCAATGTCTACAGTAGCTGAAACAATGTAAGTTGGTAGGATATTATCATTTATAAGAAATATATCAATATATTTGGTCATTCAAATGTCTACCATCTTAGCTCACTGCTCCCAAAACCCCTGAAATGTCCTGAGCGATAAGAGCAGTGGGAGCATCTTTTGTGATAATATTTGGTCTCTTGTCCTCAGTTCCTGAAATCACTTCAGAGCCAGAAAGGTGAAATGGTGTCTCGTTATTCATAACAAGCCCCTTTCCACCACAACTGGGTTTATGTTAACGGCGTGACTTTTGGAAAGCACATAAGGATGGGGGCTAGTTGTGCAGGGAATCAACCATGAATAGAGGGTTGGAACTTTTAGCCCCACTCCCTGATTTCTGGGAAGGGGAGAGGGGATGGAGGTTGACTCTGTTACCAATGATTTAATCCATCATGCTTGTGTAATGAAGCCTCCACAACAGTCTAAGAGGACAAGATTTGGAGAGCTTCCAGGTTGCTGAACCAGAACCCATCACTGTAGGTGGTGCATCCCAAACTCCATGGGGACAGATGTTCCTGTGTTCAGGACCCTTTTAGATTTTGTCCTATGTATCTCTTGATCTGGCTGTTCATTCGTATCCTTTAATATCCTTTGTAATAAACTGGTAATCTAGCATGTAAACTAGATTGCTAAGTACTGTGAACCACTCTAGCAAATTAATCAAATCCAAGGAAGGGGTCATTGGAACCTCCAAATCAATAGCCAGCCAGCAGAAGCACAGGTAACAACCTGGTCTTGTGACTGGCATGTGAATTGGAGGACTGGCTTATGAGACTGAGCCCTTAACTTGTAGAATCTGATACTATCTCCAGGTAGACAGTGTCAGAATTGAGTTGAATTTTAGGTCACCAGCTGGCTTCTGAGGGTTGCTTGGTGATGTGGGAAAATCCTCCACATTGGAATTGGGTGCAGAACACTTTAGTTGGTCACTCAGCATCTGTTTCTAATCACTTTATTCCTTGTCTTCCTACACTGTGTCATAGCCACGATTTTTTTTTTTTTTTAAAGACACTGCCTTGTGAAAGAGTTATTACCTCAGCAATTAGACTGGGAAACTTGTGGATCCCTAACAATGCCCACAACATGTGGGTACTAAACAACAGTTGTTGAATAAATAGTAACCGCCTGGGGTTCTTATTTTCTGAAATTCTACCACTGCAGTCACCTTTACTGAGATACCATTCTATAACCAATAAAACTAAATAAAGCATGGCTGGGGAAAGGGCAAGGAAAATAGAGGCTGTGATATGGATGGAGACTTGAAAGTCAGCGTGGTAGGATAATGAAATTTTCTTTTGATGTAGAGACTTCTGATTCTGGTAATGCTGGGCTAGATCATTCAGACCAATCCTCCGACTGAACACAATTTTAAAAGCTGGATGAAATATAAAAACATCTTCTTAAAAGCACCAAAGACTCAACAAGGAAGTAAGAAATTACTGGGGTCGAGTTCTGAGAGTGGTTGGGAATCTAGAAACACCAGCCTAGCACTTGGGGTCAATTTTGCCCTAGAGGCATTTGCTAATCTAGAAGAGGTGGCTGAGAGGCTGCTTTCGGTGCTTTGCAGGGTGGGAGCAAAAGTCAGAGTCCAAGGACCACCGAGACTTGGGACTTGAAAACCCGCTTGCTTTGGCTTGGGATCCAAAAGGACTGTTGCATGTGAATAAGAGTGAACCAGAAAAAAAACAGCCCTCACACAGACCACAGTCAATGGGTAGCCTACAAATCTCAATCCCTGAAATTGGATTGAGGTAATTCTAGAGTGTTCATTTCCCCTAGACACTTGGTAAATGAAGTAGAAAATTTTCTTTGGAGAAAGATAACATCATCTTAGACCTCAAATTTCCACAAGAACTTTTCAAAACAATGTTTGACATACAATAAAAAAATTACTAGACAGATGAGGTGCTAGGACTCCGTAAGCAAGAACCAGCAGAAACAAATGACAACAGATCAGCCTTAAAGGGACTCCAAATATTGAATGGTCAAATTTCCCTTTGAGATTATCGTATCGTTTTGGTGTTACAAAAATTTATGCAGTATAATTACAACAATTAAAAGAAATAATTGATATCAAGTAAAAAGCAAAAATAGAGCTAGAAAGAAATATACCAACCACTTTTGTGTTAGTGGTGTCTGAGGGTGGTAAATTATAGCGTTTGCTTCATCTTTTTCCATCTCTGTATTTCCAAATTTTCCTTAATGAAACTTTATACTTAGAGACATACTTAGGTGAAGGATAAAGTGGCAAAAAATATAACACAGAGCAGGGCTGAATTCACAGGTGTGCAACCTCTACAGTTGCAGGGTGTGGGGCGGGGGGGAGTCCTGTACTCAGAAGGGCCTCAACCCTGCTTTAAAACTCTGCCGGTTGCTATCTTGAAATTCTTAATATATATATCAATACATTTAAACAAGAAGCCCCACACTTTCATTTTGCGCTTGGCGGTGCAAAGTATGTAGACCCAGAGGCAGTTAAATGTTGACCCTCATGCAGATAAGGAAACCGAGATTTAAAGAGGTTTAGAAAGTTGCACTTAGAACGGAGTCTGACTGCAAAACCACATGCTCTTGACACTTCCACTAGACCAACACCAATACACACAGTCACTGCTGCTGCCTCTCCGGCCCACAACGGTCCGCAAAGTCTAGTTTCCTCATTGCCAAGGTCAGACGGCGGGGGAGGGTGGAGGCGGCGAGTGAAAGACGCTCATGGAGAATTTTTCAGGGATGCGCTGCAAACGCAGCCCGGAGCATTAAATCCAAGCTTGGGATAAACCCACCCGAACAACCCTAGGTTCCAAGAGCTTGTCCCGTGTCCCCAACCAACACGAGTCCAGGCCCCTCGGCGCCACATTTCCCACTCCCGAGCAAGTAGCGAGATGCGGGAGCGGCTCCTGCAGCCTTTAGGTACGAGGTACACACATACCCTTCCGCAGCTTCCCGCCTCCTCCAGACGCACGTGTTTAAAGAGTCCCTGCTCCTCCTCACCCCGCCCCACCTCGGCGCGGCCGTCCTGCCCCGCCTACGCCGCTGGCTTCAAGTTTCCTCGGAGAGGCCGGCTCGCGCAACCGCAGCGGCGGTGGCGACCGGGATCCTGGCTGCGCTTGGCCGCCCACCTTTCCCCAGTCTCCGCCCGCCGGGGAGAGCGTGCTCGGCGGAGCCGGAGCCGAGGGTGGGGCGCCGAGAGGGAGGGGATCCCCGGCTGCACGTCTTCAGTTCTCGCAGGGGCACAGGCGGCGGCAGCAGCAGGTGGAGCGAGCTTCCGCGGCGAGCAGCTCTTGGCCTGAGATCCACTCCAGCTGCCCGGGCGGGAGCAGGCCCGCTGGGCTGGAGCCCGTGCCCGGCCCGGTCCACCCCCTAGTTTCCGGGGAACTTGTATTATCGAGGCCGGTGGGCCGGGGGCCGCAGCAGAGGCCGGGGCCGGGCGCTCCCAAGAGCGCAGGGCAGCCCTGGAAGCCGCGTCCGGTGCGCAGGACCAAGGGGACCTGGCTCTTCCCGGCTACCTAAAGACCTGTTCTCCGGGGAAGGAGCCGCTGCCGGCTCTAGGACTTGGGAGCAGCTCGGCGTCCGCCCGGGCACCTCGCTGGACGCTCTCGGTTGGCGCCTGGCTGGCGCGGGAGAGTCCCGAGCGGCGCTCTCGGCTCTCCTGTGCGGCTTAGGCGCGGAAGGCAGGGGGCTCTTCCCTGGGATTCCGGGGCCACGGGAGCTGTTCACGCGGTCCTCCGTGGAGTCTTCGCAACCCTCGCCGTGTTGTCTCGAGAAGCTCGCTAGTTGACGCTAATCTGCAGGAGTTCTCTACTGATTTGGTTTCTTCCTCGATTTGGGGCCAGTTCCCGCCAACGACGCCCGACGCACCTATTTTCGCTAACAAACTGGAGTCCCGGGTCGCCCGAGCCTGCGGGAATCCTGTCCCTGTTCGCGGACTCTCAGGGCTCTTTCCGCTTGTCTTACCTCCTCCTAGCCACTGGCCTCGAGGGGAGGGTGCAGACCTGGCTCTTTTTTGCCCCCCTTTTGAGGGAGTGCGGTCCTTGAGGGGGACATCGGCCTCCTAGGCGCTGCTTTGTGTGTGGTGGGGCTGGAGTGCGGACGGTCCCCGGCCGGCCATGGCCTTCACTTTCGCTGCTTTCTGCTACATGCTGTCGCTGGTGCTGTGCGCTGCGCTCATCTTTTTCGCCATCTGGCACGTGAGTAACCTGCAGCGGCTTCTAACTCTTCTCTTTCGCCCCCTAACGCGCCCCTGGCCACCTCCTTCCCCAGGTTCCCGAAGATGCCACCTCACTTTATCCACATTGCGAGTGTGGACGGACGGGAGGCCGGCTGCGGCGCACCCGAGGTTAGACCCTCTGCCGCTCCGTTGTCCCGGGGCGGGAGACGGTTCGCGGCAATCCTGAGGCCGGGAGCGCCTTCGGTGCCCTGGCTACTGGCTGTAGGCGGAGGGACCGCCGGTTTCCGGGACAGAGCACCCTTGCCAGGGCCTGGCCTTGTGTCCCAGACCCCGGGGATTAGCGTCCACAGCCCCATCTACCCCCTTACTTCCCCGGCCCCCTCCTCTGCTGCCCGCGGGAGGCGAAGGAGAAGCGCCACCGTCGGCCTGGCAATTAGTCAAGTAACTATAACAACTAAACATTTAAAATGTCAGCATCTGTGGTGGGTTGCATTTAGACATGATTGGAGACAAAGTGGAGACACGACGGGAGCGCCTTGTAAGAGGAAGTAGGGAGAAGCCGGGCCCGGGGAGCAGAGTGGACGGGAACCAGGTGATGGGGGTCGGCAAGGAAGGCTGCGGGCGGCGAGGACGAGAGAAAAGCGAGGAGGAGGCAAGGGAGACTGGGGAAAGACGGGCGTGAGTGAGGCTGTGCAGGGTGGTCACGTAGAGAGAGGCGGAGGAGGGCGAGTTTCCTCCTTTGCCTTCCTAGGGTCCGAAACAACCAAGTCCCGAAAGACTTTGCAGGTGGCGCATCTCCGCTTGGTCAGGTCCGCAGCATCTCCAGGGGGCACAAACTTGCGTGCTGCCCTTCCTGGGGCTACACCAGGTTGAGGGCAGTCGTGGCGAGTCCTGGTTCTGCAGGTGTGGTGTGGGAATAGTGGACAGAGTGCTTCTGAACAGAAGGAGGAAGAGAGGGAGAGAGGAGTGAGGAATGCTGGTTCTCTCATAAAGGCAGCACAACATTGGCCAAGTCAGTTGAACTCCCAGAACTTGGTCCTCTGAGGTTGTTTAAGCTCCCTGGACTCACCCTCAGAAGTTTGGTGGGAAGAATGGTTAAGGTCACATGTTTTAGAAGGAGCAGCACCTCAGTGCATCTTCCTGCCCAGCAAGTCAGGTGGCAGGGAAGGGTCCCAAGAAGAAATTCTGGAGGCATGGTGCTGGTGAGCCTCAGAGAGCACGCATGCAGTGGGCGATGACCCGGAATGAAGACCAGAAGAAAACTGCGTGGTGGGTGAGATGCCGGTGTTTTGTACAAATGGTTTCTAGAGTGAGAGGGTTTATCTTAAAATAGAACTAAGCAGCTCGAGCAGCTCCTGTTACAAGGCTCTCTGACAGGGAGGAGCGGGAACCCCGGGAGGAGGAAGACTTCTAATTGTGTCACCTTAGGGAAGACGCTTAGGGAAGACATCTCAAAAGTGAGAAAGTTGACCTGGATGATCTCCAAGCCTCCCCTGAGGTCTAAGATGGTGTAAGTCTGTGAATCAGTTGCCTTAGGAATCTGGGGGTGAGAGAGAAGGAATTCAGACGTGGGAATTTCGGGACTGATCAAAAATCCTGCGAGTGAGGAGTGATGGGATTTTGCACCGTCTCTTCCTCTGCACGGGAAGGCTGGGTCTAATCTACAGTGGAGAACTGAGACTTGAAGTTGTTGACAGTTGTTAAGGGAAAACAAAACTTTTCCTAACTTAGAATGAACAGGGGGTGCAGAATAGATCATACCCAAACAGTGCAGCAGACCTCTACTAGTGTGTTTGAAAGGAGCTTTCTGTGCTTCTTTGGATTTGGTGAGGTGTTTGCAATGTAGAAGGCTAACTACCTCTCTTTCTCAGAAATACTTCATTTGCTGTTTCTTTATGTTTTTGCCTTGGCCAGAGAGTGGCAGGTACCAGAGAGCTCCATCAAACTGTCAGGCTTGGAGTTCTCTGAATTAGCCCTTGAAGCCAAGCAGGTAACCAGAAAGAATAATTTTCTCTCACTCGGGAAGATAATAAATAATTCAAGAGCCGGTTAATTAAAGGGATGGTTTGTGCAGCTGGTTGACTAATAGACATTGGACTCAAAATCAGGCATTGCTGTGATCCCATGTTGGCCTCTACTCTTCAGGTTTCCAACACTCACCCCCTTGTCTAGGGGTAGCTGAATGCAGTCAGATACCAAGTCTGGGTCAGGTCCTGACCTCATTCCTGACCTGGCAAGATTCCAGTTTCTAATGATGAAAAGAATTTGTGCTCTTTGAATTCAAATTATGGTAACAACTCCTAAGTCTCAGCCCCTTTTCCTTTCCTAGTCTTTTCTGTCTCCCTCTTTCCAAATCAAACATCCCAGAGCTCTACTGCATTGCTTTGGTTGCTGAACATTGAAAGGGGAAATCTGAGACACATGGACACAATCTGTGTACACATTGTATGTGTGGGTGTTGGTTATGGGCGTGTAATTATTTTAACCAAAATTTATGTTAGTCTGTGTTAGACTCTGTGTTTGCTTTCTTTTCAGCTTATATTCCTTGTATATTTCTTGATCTGATGAACCATATTGATTGCTTACTCTATACTGACATCCCAAATAGTGAATTGGGCACTTAACCGTATATAGCTGTTAAAAGACCCACCCCACTGCCATGTCTGGGTTGTAAGATAAGAGGTTAGCACTTTTTCTTATTTAATGGCACACACCTACTTAGGGATAGTAAGAGTAGTTACTATTTATTGAGTGTCTGTAGTAGGCCAGTCTTAGGCATTTACAGAGGACCCCTCAGATGTATCTCCAACTGTTTACCTGCCTCTTCTTCCCACTGGAGGTCTGGAAACAAGGATGGATGTGGCTGGCTGTAGCACAACATTTCTTTCCAGTCTTGTTTTTTACTTTGAAAATTTATCTGCATTTGTTTTCAAATGAGAAGATTTCAAATTACCAATTTATTTTATGTGAGCCACAGTCTTTGAGTACATTTGTCACATTTGGAAGATGCAGAATAAGACCGAGGGTTTTGGTTTTTTGTTGTGTGTGTGTGTGGCTTTTCATACCATCAGGCACATGGCTCCTTACTGCCCAGGCAGCCTTTTCATCCTCACAGCTAACATTTTACAGATGAAGAAACTGTATCAGAGAGGTTATGAAACTTGCCCAAGGTTGCACAGCTGGTATGTATCAGATCTGAGATTTTAGCTGAGTCTGAGACTCTTATGCCCGTGTCCTTTTTTTTAACCCTAGTCACTGCCTTTGGATTGTTTAACTTTGATAATAGTGAATAATGTTTCTATCCAAAGGATTACCTTTTTCTGTATAAATGAAATATTTGGAGTTGGAATTTCTGATTGGAGTTGAAACAAGAAGAAGATGACACCAAACGTACTATATATCCTTTTTAAAAAGAGGAAATTCTATTTCATTTTTTTAAAAATTATTTTTCTGCTTATAAAATTCTACAGGTTCATTGCCCCAAATTTTGAAAGTACGGGGACATAGTAAAGGAACAAAATCACTACTAATCTTATCATCCAGAAGAGATTTGGGTGTCTCTTTTTCCAAATATTGTGTATGCGTGTATCTTAAAAAATTGCATACTGGATGTTTAGAAGGAAAAAGAAAGTGTTCTAAAGGGTTTCAGATGTGAAGCGATACCTGCTTCCAGCCAATATAAAATGAACAGTGTTTATTAGAAAGAGCCCTCTCAGCTCCAGCTTGGTTAAGGCTGTTTGCAGACTGTCTCTTTTATATAAAGACAGACGAAACCATTCTTTGGAAAGATCAAAGATTCATACCAGTTATCTCAGGTTAAAAATTTTTTTTTTTTTTAATATCTAGAGTCACTTTTTAAAACTCTGAGTTTTGACAACATACAAATAAAATTAATTCCCAATAATATTTCGTTGGATTCCTGGCAGCATTTGCTACTGGAGAGTTTTAACGGGGCCCTGACAGATGATAAGTAGTACGTACTGAGGGACAGTTTTGCTAGGTGAAATGTCTTTATGGTTGATCCTTTCAGCCAGTTCCAGCCTGTCAGAGATTCAGTCATAGGGAACTGAGTAAACCTCTCAGTTTCTCAGATTATCCATCTGGAAACAAAAAATGGGTTTACATAAAATGATAGGGTGCCTGGGGTTGACGATTGCCTGTCCCTTGAGGACCCTACTTTGGCCTATTCACATGATGCTGAGCTCTTAGCCATGTCTTACCTGGTCTCCACTTTGTGTTCTGTCTGAGGCATCCCCATACCCCCCCGCCCTGCACCCGGTATCTCACTTTGAGATGTGACGTTTGCACCTCCTGCCCCCCGATTCTCCTCCTCTCTGGTGCCTCCACCTCTTTCTCCACAGCCTCATAGCTAGCACGGGAGGATACTCCACGAGAGCAGGGACCCTTTCTGCCCATCATGCTTTCTCCGGAGGCTGGAACTGTGCCTGCCATGTAGAAGGGGCTCGGTAAATCCTCAAACAACTTAATGATGAGGCTGGCAAATACTCTTAATTTGGTGTAGAAAGAGAGGCAAACAGGAGACATTCTTACATATGCTAAAATACAGCCAAAATATAAAACACTAAAAGAGATATCTAAACCAAGATTAAGCTTTTAGACTCTCATAGAGCCACCAACATTTCTGTGCGAAGCGTCGGAGGCATTAAACGACTTGGTTGGGACAATCCCTGCTACAGGGCACGGGGATTACAGACTAAGGGTGGGATCTCAGGATATCTCGTGGGACAATGTCCACATCAGTTTGGTGTTGGGGGGGGCCTGTCATGGATCGTTGTCTACCTACCCCTGCCGTCAGTCTCCCACTCTTCCTCTCTCACAGCCCCAACTCCATAGGTAGACTCTATTGCCTCCTGGAAATGTGCATTTTATTCCTCTTTCCAAAAGGCAAGACTTCTACCCTCTTGGATCTAAATTCTGCACAGTTTTTTTCAGTCTCGCTCACATCTCACCATCATCAACTCTGCTCACTCCAAGCCTCCCACAGACTCCCGAGACAGCTCACGTGGCTCACTTGCTCTTGTGCACGTATGACCTTGCATGAGTACGCACTTTCACATGTGTGCGCCTGGGCTCGCTACGTGCAGGAGAAGCAGATGGAGGGCAGAGCCCTTACCTGCCCACGTTATGCATTTGCAGAACTTAGGAGGACACAGTGACCACGTGGGGAGCACGTGGCTGGTGGTTCTCAGACTGGCCGTGGAAGGAGGAGTGAACGTCCCATCTTTGGTAGCCTCGTTTGGCTTGGGAACTCAGAACTCACCCTTCAAAGAAAAGAGGGAGCCTGTGCTCTGGGCTGTGGGAGCAGTGCCTGGGAACTGGCCCGGCTGGGTGGCTGTCCGGCTGGGCGCTGTGGGTGCTGGGTGCCCTGGCAGCTGCTCCTACCGTCTGCTCCGAGCCTCAACTCGGAAGGGAGAGTCAGCGCAGTACAGCCTCCGGGATGCAGCGGCCAGGGCCAGGGCCGGGTACCACTGTCAGAGACAACGGCTTCGCCCTCCGGACTGGCCACCACCACAGGCCTCGGCACTCCTGTCTGTGACGGGGCGCTGAGAACAGAACCTTCATCACCACCCGACTCCGAGGCCATTGTCATAAATGAACAAGTCCATTGCTCTAGCTAAAGGGTTTGTAAGGGCCTCAGTTACATACAGGCCTGGAGAGACAGAGGTTGTGCAGGCGCTAATTCAGTGTGTGTTGAATTGGACCCGGTGTTCCTGTCCAGTCTCCATCAGTTAATTACTCTAGCCCAGGTCGAGACTCAGGCTGCCTGGTCAAGCGGTCTGTTTTCTCTAGTTCTATCCTGTTGCTACCTTTTGCTCAACCTTCTCTGTGTTTCCCTGGTTACCTGAGAGAGAAAGTGATTTCACCTAGCCCCGCAGTTTCTACTTTGGGCTCTCTCTGGCTCCTCTAGTTTTTCAGATTGATTAAAAAAAATGTTTTTTAATTGGGTAAAGTAGACATAACATGAAATTGACCATTTTAACTCAGTTGTAAGCGTACGGGTCAGTGGCATTAAGTACATTCACATGGTCATGCAGCCATCACTACCATCCATCTCTAGAACTTTCTCATCATCCCAAACTAAAACTCCATATCCATTAAACAATAACTCCTCATTCCCCCTTCCCCTCAGCCCCTGGCAACCACCTTTCTACTTTCCGTCTTTAGGAATTTGACTATTCTATGTACCTTATATAAGTGGATTTATACAGTATTTGTCCTTTATGTCTGGCTTATTTTACTTAGCATAACGTCCTCATTGTTCATCCATGTTGTGGCATGTGACAGCAATTCATTACTTTTTCAGGTTGAAAATATTCCGTTGTATGTATGTACCACATTTTGTTTATCCATTCATCTGTTGGTTCCACCTTTTGGCTGTTTTTGTGTGAATAGTGCTGCTGTGAACATGGGTGTGCAAATATCTCTTTGATACCCTGTTTTTCATTTTTTTGGTGTATATACCCACAAGTGGAAATGCAGGATCAAATAGTAATTCGGTGTTTAATTTTTTGTGGCTCCTCTGATTTTACAAGCAGGAACTCTCTTGGTCCCTGGTCTTTGCTGCACCAACTCTGCCCTTTCTTGACCCTCTGGCCCCTGTGCGTTGCTTCTCTCTGATCCTCTAGGATGGACCAACAGCAGGGCCCCAAACATCCCATGTTTATTTGTTTGCTTAAATATCTGGTCTGTTGTGCTGCATCACTCTGGAATCCTCAGGTGTTTTAGGTGAATAAAATAGTTACAGAATCTCTCTTCAAGTCTTAGCATTGGGTCCTAGCTGTCAGAAGTTATAAATGCTCCTTAAACAGATTTTACTGGAGACAAATCTTGGGGTTTGCCATCATCCCTTGACCACAGTCATTTCTTCCAAGGGATTTCATCAGGAAGAGCTAGCAGTGCTTTCCAAGATTTTAGGCCTGAGAATGTTTTGGGTGTGTGAGCACTGACAAATGCACCTGACATTGAGAACAAAGGGCTCTTGTGCAAAAATGTGTTGTTGTTCTTCATTTAAACCATTGCATTTCTGCTCTTGAATCAATGGGAGGCCCAAAGGCCCAGCACTTCATTTGGTGGCTCCCAGGGAGCCCTTCCCCCCCAGGGAGGGGGACCAGGCAACCTTACCTGGGCTGCAGAGGAGCCAAAGACTCAAGTTCATTTTTGCCCCTAAGCTGGGGACTGCTGGGGCATGGAAATGCAGCAGGTTTCAGCTCACTGGGAGACAATTTGGAGGATGGCTTCATTTCCTAGTCTCTTTAAGCTGCCTTGGGTCACAAAAGTGGTTTTAAAAGACAAACCAGATTTGTAAAAATGTCATTCACACACACGTGCACACAATTAACACCACAACGAAAAATACTCCCCAGCAATGCAAAGCCCACACTTTCCTGGCCATAAATTTTGGAAGGCTGGAATTTGCTTTTCTCTGTCTCTCTGGGGTCAGGGCGGGTGTAGGAGGTGGGGCATCCCTGTGTGTCCATTTGCAATCCACAGGGTCGGGGTTGAATGCCTTAGTGGGAGCAGTTAACTACGCCCACGTACCCAACCAGTGTCTGCTTCCCACCACCCAGAGGCTCGGGGCCAAGGGCCCCCACCTGTGTCTGCATAGTCTGCCCTTGAGTACAACCAACACCTGGGACTACTGGTGAGCTGAGGTCGTATTTCTGTGATGCCGTCTGGCCAGATGGAGCCATGACCTCTTGTCCTTTGCAGCGTCTGTAAAAACTGTAGGTATGTACTGAGGACATGTTTCCAACTGAGTGACACACTGATTACTTTTCTCTGGATGCCTTTCCTTTCTAGCGAGGAAGAAACTGCAGGCCAGGCCACTGTGAATCCAAGGTTCATCCCCGTCTCCGTTCCTCAGCTTTCCCGTTCACATTCGTTTCCGCTTTTGGCTTCCCATTTGTATTGTCTCTCTTCCTGGCCAGCGGCCTGCACCCAGAGCTCAGCTCCCCGGCTGCCCAGCAGGTGCTCTGAGCCGGCTGGCATCTGTGGTTGTTGGTGAGTCCCTGGCATTAGGGATCCCAGGCCTTGACTGCTCTCTCTCCTTCCTTCCTTCTTCCCTTTTTCTACTGCTTCCTTTTCTTCCTTTTCCTCTGTGTATATCGTAGCTCTGCCAGAGGCCACACAATATTACTTAGCCCAGCTGGGGGGCCTGAGCCCTGGGAAGTTGGCTGACACCACCTCCCTCCCCCAAGGCATCTAGAACTGTGGGCTGATATTTCCAGAACATTAGTTTTAGGTATCTTTTCTGTTTTTGTGGTCACATGGTCCATTTTGATGATGGAATAAAGCTCTCCTGCTGAGGAAAAATGCAGGGGAGGAGAGCAGAGTCTTGGAGCTGACTTCCTTTTTTTTTTTTTTTTCCTTATTGGCAACTGATTCATGAACCCTAAAAAAAGGAGTTGATAACAACATAGCCAGCTAACGATAGCAGCCCAGATGGTCCCCTATATAATAGAGACATTTGTATCTTGGATAAAAAAATATTTAAATGTGTTCTGTGAACCTTATGAGAAAAGGAATTAGCAACAACTGCATTCAAGGGCTGTGGGTATGGAAATAGCCAAAGGATTCTAGTCCCCCTGAATGCAAAAGTGAAGAAATGGAAACTGGGAGGTGTAAGGCTGAGATATGGGGGAATCCAGTGCGGGGAAGATGGGTTTTGAACACATGGCACTGCTCTTGTCTGTCGGCCTGAGGTAACCCACCCTCGGGTGTGTCAGGGGAGAGGGGTCCGATCTGGTCATGTGTGTGTGGAGATGGAGCTACGTGTCCGGCCTGTGTCCACCCAGGCGTGCTGCCCGCTGGGGAGGCTTCACAGCAGCTGTAGACAGACCAGGGCCAAAGGGAACAAGTTTGTGCCAACAGTCTCTAAATTTTACATTGAACAGATATACAGATGCTGCTTCCCTTCTTCCTTTCTCCGTTCACTGGGAGATGGTGCAGGCCCAGTGAATCCCATGGGCCTGCCTGAAATCTTCATAGAACTTCTATTCTCATTGTCCTATATCCTAAGCGGGCCATCGGGTGGGGCTTGGAGATTCTTGAGAGGCGTTCTGAATTGCGGTGGCATCAAGCTCACGTTGGCCACTTTGGAGGATGGAGGGGGAGGTGATTCGTAACAGTCGCTGAACTGGAGTGTGTGAGGGGCGGTGCGTGGGGAAAGCCGGCCTCTTAGAGCACGTGGAGTCCTTATCTGGAGTTAGGAACAGGGACCAGATGCTGAGGAGCGTAAAGCCACTTCATCGTTTACCGGACTGTGACTTATCCCGGGATAATTTTTCTCGGAGGTTCTGGAGAGGGATGAGGAAATTGAGCTGAGACCCACCAAGCGTATGTGCTGACGGGAGAAAAATGACCGGAGAAAAATGTGTTTGGGCTTGGCATCCTTTTCTCTCATTGGTTGGCAGTTTTAGAACCAAAAGGCCTGCCCTAGAAAGGGGCCGGCAGCTAATGAGGCCGATGTTGCTGCAGAGTGGTGCGCTCAGCAAGCTGCTCTGGGCTTTAGACAAGTCCCTGCGTCTCCCTGGGCCTTTTGCTTTCGTGTGTGTAAAATGAAGGTGCTGAGCAAAGTGATCCCTAAGCGCCTGTCCAGCTCCGGAATTCTGTGGTTCTTGCATCGCCTGCTACATGCATGTCATCCAGTGCTTGCTGCGTGCATCTTGTATTTCTCTTCCTTTTCTCTTGTCATAGTTTTTCTTCTCCAGTGGCCTCCCTGGGCTTTCGGTGTCAGATTTCTATGTAGGGAATGTATTAACAATTTTTTTTTTTTTTTAAAGACACCAATTGTACTTGAACATTTGTTACTTTTTAAAAAAAAATTTATTTATTTATTTTTGGCTGTGTTGGGTCTTCGTTTCTGTGCGAAGGCTTTCTCTAGTTGCGGCGAGCGGGGGCCACTCTTCATCGCGGTGCGCGGGCCTCTCACTATCGCGGCCTCTCTTGTTGCGGAGCACAGGCTCCAGACGCACAGGCTCAGTAATTGTGGCTCATGGGCCTAGTTGCTCCGCGGCATGTGGGATCTTCCCAGACCAGGGCTCGAACCCGTGTCCCCTGCTTTAGCAGGCAGATTCTCAACCACTGCGCCACCAGGGAATGTATTGATTAAGGTTCTTAGAAATCAGTGCAGGCCACCTTAATCAAAGAAGGAATTATGGAAATGGAATTGGAGTGCTCCTAGAAGGATGGAAAGCCTGGGAAACAAGACTTGCAGCAACAGGATAACCTTGATTTTGATTGCTGCCCACTCTGTCTTCTGTCCCTGATTCTCCTTCTAAGGATGGAGAGTCTTACGGGCTGAGCCTGGGTCAGTGCCCCCTGTGGCGAGTAGAAGTACGACAGGCATCTCCAGGCCTCCCTGGTGGAAAGACAGGCCCCTGGGTTTACCCTCCTACCAGGACTGTGCTCAAAGGGAGAGAGGTAATTCTCCAGAGGAAATCAGACCGGTGTAGGAAGGGGGCACGGATGTTGAGGGACCAAAAAAATGACACATGTTCACTACTTGAGCTCTTCAGTTTAACTGTCACCTCCCCTGTAATCAGAGAAAGCAAAATTTTCTCTAAAGCGAAGTTTAACTTGTTACCACAGGCCCTGCGATGTGTTTTCCCAAGGGAGTTGCCGAAAAAGATCTTATTTATCTTCATTCTCAGCTTGATGAGGAGCAGCTGTGCTCCGGCCAGGAGGCTGGACTTACTGGACTTGTGGTCCTGAGCATGTTTCCCCCAATTGAGTGATGACTGCCCACTGCCCTTTGTAAAGTCTCCATCTTCTCATCCTTAAAACATTCCATGGAGGCAAGGTGATGGAGCCTGCAGCTTTCACAGAGACCACTTGGATGACAGCTTTGCAGGAATTTAGCAAAGTGCATGCTCACCTAGAAGGAGGAACAGCAGTTGTGTGAATCAAGGATAAGAAAAATGGTGTCTTGCCAGTTTGGTGTCCTCCAGGCTATTTAGCCCCAAATTCTAGAGCATACATGATAAAGTGAAACCTAGCTCTTCCTTTTCTCCTCTTGGAAAAGCAAACCCTTACCCTCAAATTCCCTCCTCTTTCTGAGAAAGTCCCCCACTGCCCCTCATCTAGACTGTGCTGAGCAGATCTGCTCAATTTCCATTCCCTGCTTCATACAGAGCCCGGGGCAGGGGGCTCCCTCCCAAGCCCTGTCTGAACCACTTGATATGCCCCACCTCTGCATTCCTACCAGGAGTCACTCTCTTATAATTAGCAAAGTTGGCGACTTCCACCACTGTACAGAGTAAGTTATTTTGCTGACTTTGACAACTGAGGCAGCATCCGTTGTCTCCCGAGGGGAGAGGTGATGTTATGGCCCAGAGCTATGCCATGTGCTGGCACCTCTGTTAAAATGAGCTCCTCCGTCGTTCCAGGGTTGTCATGAAGGAACCAAAATGAAGTTTGGTGTGGCAGGATTATTAAAGCCAAGGGAGAAATGACTCTAGGACCAGCATGGTGTTTTCAAGAGGTCAGTCCCACTGAGCCACGGGGAGGCAATCGAAGCGCTGGGCCTGAGACATTGACCTTGGAGAGAGAACGCCGGCAGCACCACACAGAGAACTGGTTGCTGGAGCTGCTTCTTAGTCCATGTAGTCCCTTAGTTTTTCAGTTTTTCCTTTCTTATATCAAAACACCAAGTGGAGTATCTTTTTCAAGAAAAAAAAATCGATACAACAAATGAAAACCCAAGCTAGCAAAGGGTCTGGGGTCCAGGCTCAGTCAGCTGTTAGGGAGCGTGGGTTGCTGTGCATTGGCCCACGGCACCCTGCGCTCTACGTCTTCTGGAAATGCGGCCGAGTTGGGTGGGTTAGCTTTACGGTTTGCTGATTTGTTTTCTTTTTATTGACTTACATTGATGACAGAGGCCAGGGTCATATAATCGTATAGTCCTGGAATCCCGACACGTAAAGCGACCTAAGATCGTCTGGTCTGTCTTCACGTCTGGAATGAGGTACTTGAACCCAGAGAGGCGAGGTCATGGCCGAGCCCAGAGCAAACCTCTAGGTTTCCAAATTCGCCTGCCAGTTGCTTCCTCCAATCCAGAGGGGTTTCATCAGGCAACTTGTCGTGTTTTACAGCTACTGAAATAAAGAATAAAAATTTATCTCCTTGACCGTCACAGCTGTGCAGACTAAATTTTCATACTTCCCCAACAAGTCACTATCGGATTTTGTGACATTTGGTTGTTTTCTAGATGGAGCTAAAGAGAACAATGGTGATTGAATTAAGAAAAGAGGGACACGTGATATTCCGGCAATCCCCATATTTAAGATACTGCAGAGCTCTGAGGGAGATGTGCGTTAGAGGGTTGTTTTAAAATTTTCGTTTATTTAAAATACTTTATCTTTGAGAGGTGCCTTCTCCCCTTGCGGACAGAGGTTTCCGTTTGCGAGGCCCGGACACGTGGGTAGTCCAGATTCAGGGTCCTGACTCAGAACATGTGCTGTACCCGGTGCCCGTCCCCAAACCACGTGACATGTCAGTTCACCTCTCTTTGGGTTGCAGTGTCTTTAATCTTCAAACAAGTGGGTCTTTTCTTCTTCCTGGTGTCCTGACTTGGGGGTCACCTTCTTTCCTGCAGCTTTCGTGCAAGATGATTTGGTCACACATCTTCAGGGTCAGGTTTCGCACTGGCCCCCCCCACCTTGCCTTGAGAAGGTCTTTGTAAACGGTCAGTGGAGCCACACTGTTCCTCCCTTTTGTCATGGTGTCTGTCCTCTGACTCAGCCTTAAAGGACACGAGGTCATAAGCTAGGCGACGGCTGGCTTGTCGCTCACCCTGTGGCTGTGTAACCACTGCCCTCTCAGCTGGGTGTGGACAGCACTATGGCGGTGTGTACTCCACCACTAGATTTTCAGTTGATCCCTTTTGCCAGTGAACACCTGCCCTCTGCACCCCGACTCCCAATCCCTCCCTGGTGCTCCCCTCCCTGTCAGCAGCACGTGTGACCCTTGCCTTGCAGAGGACAGTCAGATGCGCTTGTGATTTCAATGCTTTGCAAATGGATGAATAAGAAAGACATACAAAGCAAGTGGCATTTCGGTTTAGTATAGTGACTCCAAGATAGAAACCCTGCTTTGGAGTGAGATGGGAAGAATGCTTCGCAGCCATGTCTGGGGAGAAGGTGCCAACCGGCTGGTGGACGAGGCAGGGCTAACCTGCGCCTTGGACCCGGGACCCGGGACCCGGGACCCGTGAGCATTGGCTCCACTTCATGAGGCTTTACAGTCGCTCTGGGTGATGCTGAACCTCCTGGGAGACGGCGGGCAGTGTCTGCAGAGGATGCAAGCGAAGAGTTGAAAGCCACAGGGAGATGCTGGAGGGACACAGGATGGTGATGGGGCTCCAGCCCAGCCCCTGCCTCCAGGCTGGACAGGGTCCGCCTTTCGTGGAAACTCTGCGAGGCTCCACAGCCCCCCTCTGCACTCTGCCCACCAGGTTGCTCGTCCCAACGGTCAGGTGGATTCTCTTCGCCTGTTGTGGACCCTTCTTCCTTGTGTCACGTCAGGCCTGACGTTCTGAATCTGGGCTCTAGAACTCTCCTCCCGTTTGCCTTTCCTGACTTTACCAGCCTCATTCCACTGCTCTGGGCCTCACCTTCCTGCTCTGTGAAAGGAGGTGTCCGGGCTAGTGGTTCCCACAGCTGCCTCACCCCGAGATGTTATTTCTCAGAAGGGTAGGGGCCGGGACTCTGTATTTTCAGAAAGCTCCCAGGTGATTGGGAGGTGCAGGCAGCGTAGGAAGCGGGGGCACCGGACCGGGGATCTCCCAGACGGTCCATGGCTCTTTTGAATCTTATTCGCGAATGATCCCTTTCCAGGACACCACATTAAATAAAGTTAATCACCTTGTCATTCCTTTACTCTCAGTTTGGTTCCACATGTGTACTTCTAGCATGTGATCCTTTTATGTGCAGTTCTATTTTCTATTTATCCGTACAGTATTTCCATTTTTTCCTTCTCCAGGAAGTTCCCTATGATTTGCTTCTTGCTCACTGGTTTCTCTTTTGACTCAGGGCTCCCATACGCCCTCAAGGTGGTGTATCTATCTCACAACAGAGAGCAGTCCTTACTGTTTTGATGAGGAAATGTGTTCTCTTGGTTGTCTGGTCTGTGACTTTTCTCTCCCCCCTAACTAGGTGAACTCCTGACTGTTCTCCCCTCCCAGCAAGGAGCCTGGTTGTCGGTAATCAGAGGCCCAGTAAACACGATTGATCTTTGACCTCTGTCTTCTACGGCAGTGGTCCCTAACCATTTTGGCACCAGGGACCGGTTTCATGGAAGACAGTTTTTCCACAGACTGGGGCGGGTGGGGGGGATGTTTCAGGCACTAATGCGAGTGATGGGGAGCGATGGCGAGCCGCAGATGAAGCTTCCCTCGCTCGCCCGCCGCTCACCTCCTGCTGTGCGGCCCCGTTCCTAACAGGCCGCGGACTGGTACCACTCCGTGGCCCGGGGGGTGGGGACCCCCTGTTCTATGGGACATTGACGGCGCTGCTTCACTCTCTCCTTGAAGTGGACTTCCAAATACAAGAAGCCTCTTTGATGCTTTTGTGCTTCAGACCTCGGTCGGGTCCACTTGTCTCCTCCTCCCCCAACACTGCCCCAGCTTCAGGCCCAGCTGGCTTGAGTAGGAGGGGGACTGTGGGAGGTTAGCCGGAGGTAACTCCTGGTGGAGACAGTTTGTCTCTTACAAAAAGCAAAGTCACTTAAGGGCTTTGCCCCCTTGACTTGGAATGCACTCTTTGTTCCAGGCCTGAGGGATGTAAAAGAGATTAGCAAAGCTATCTCAGGCCAGGAGACCCCAGGGAACTGAGAGTCCTGGTTGCTCCTTATGGCGGGGGGCTGTGCGTGCCTGGTTAAGGGAAGTTATCGTTCAGGAATGGTTGTTGCAAACTTGCTGACGTCCATGGTGGTGACTGAACTGAGACGATAAGCAGTTCTATGGGTTCATTGTCTGATAATGGGTTCCTCTTCTGCCTACATAAGATTCAGTAGATTCTAAATAAAGCGCCTTGCAACCGTCAGTTGTCTTGGTCCTTCTGACCCCATACTCGCGGTGCTATTCAGTCCCTTGCCCCTCTCCGTCGGGACCTGGAAGACCCTCTGCGGTGGCTGGACCATCGCAGGGCACAGGGCGGAAAAGGAGTGACATCGGCTGCCTGCCTTGTGGCCTGCAGTTTCCTTTGGCTCTCCGTCGTGTGTGAGTGCAGGCTGGAACACCTGTGCGTGGTGACAATGGTCTTCCTACCTCACAGCCTCAGCCCACCTCTCTGGGCCGTGGTTTTCCCATCTGTAAAGTGAGGGCGTGGGCATGGTGACAGCTGAAGCCCCTTTCTGTTCTTAAGAGAGGCCCCACTCACTGCCCGGTGCCCTTAACAACAGGTGCCTGCAGAAGCGGTTGATGAGAGCTGCTTAGAAAAGTCCTTTCTTTGCAAAGGATGTTGGTGTCAAGCCTGTCTGGGGAAGCCACGTGTGCGCTCTGGTGATTCAGACTCTCGGGGCCCTTTGTGTCTCTTGGTTCCTGTGATCATCTGAATAATTTATTTCCCCTCAGCATCCCCACTGCCTTTTCTAGCTCTTCTCTGCTCATTAGTGCCTGTGCCCTGAGTGGGCAGGGCCCAGAGGGGCAAGGGAAATGAGGATGAATTGGTGGAGCGGGGGCAGCTCTGGGCCCAGGGACAAGAGGTTTGGGTGATGATGGAGGACCTCTGCCACCGTCTGCTGAGATGCCCTGTGTGTCATCACTCGAGGGATGGTGAGTGGTCGTTAAGCGGCAGGGCTGTTAGGGGTGGGCCGAAGACCACTGCTTGTCGCTTCCTAAGCAGCGGATCCAAAGGTGAAGGAAGAAGGAACACTCGATTGTGAAGAGGGGTTGGAGGTGACACATTTCCCTTGAAATAGTTGACGTTCCACGACGATTACACTGAATTATTTTACTTTGCATTTGCTATATTTGCTTCCTTGAGCAGGCAAGTGCAATTCCCCAGGGCCTCCGAGGCTTATCTTCAGTGCAATTGGGATACGAATATGCTGCAATTAGAGTCTTCGAGGCGCGGTGTGGTGGTGACAGAGCTGCTGAGGGGAGTGGCCTGGGCTCAGCCTCCCCTGCAGACCCAGGCATCACCCCGGGCTGACTTGAAGGGCGGCACCTGCTGCGTGGAAGGTGGTTTAACCCCACCTGTGGGGCAGGCCTGCAGCACCTTCGGGAGGAAGACAGAGGGGACGAGAAGGTTCCTTTGCCAGGGAATGTGCCTCCCTGCTCACCAGTCATTTCCCGGGGATGTGGCCAACATGACCTTGTATGACCCAGCCGGGAATCCCCCCTCCATCCGTCCCCAGCGGGCCTCCCTGGAGTCCTGCTTTTATTCAGCGATGCTGTCCTTTCCCAGGCACGCTGGAGACCCTGAGGGAGCTCTTCCTTGCCTCTCCATCCCCCAACCCCGTGTGCGGAGAAGCAGGGCCTTGCGGTACCTTCCAGTCTGTGCTTCCCCTTGCAGCCACCAGCCCAGCCCAGGAGCCCGATTTCTCAGGCCCCGAAGGAAGCCAGGAACCACCAGCTCTGTGACTAATCAATATCATGACGTCCAAGTGGAACATTGCCGAGAGCACGGTTTCCACAGGCGTGGCCTCTGCTCCTGCAGATTGAACTGGATTCCAGGGTCGATCTCAGCAGTGGTGCGTTTCTCAAACGAAGGACAGCCAGCTCTCAGAGGCTATGGGCCTCTCGCCACAAACATACTTCCTTTCTCCTCTGTCACGTTCTCTTTGTCGTGTTCTAGCATCTCTCTCATAGGATGGGGATATTGGCCTCTCCCCACCTCCAATATTTCCTGAAGCTACCAAGCCCCCACTTTCCTTCCCCATCAATAGTTAATGGAAAATAAATGGGCTGTCATTTGTGAGACTCCTGGGGCAGTGGTTTTTGATTTGTCAAGAAAGTTGAAGAAGCGGTCACATCTAAATCACTTGCACGTCACCTGAGATTAGGACCGTGAGCCATCGCGTCTTGTGCGCCCTCTTCCCCCTGCTCTGTCTCCTCCTCTGATGATGGTTAATTGATGAGAATGGAACACTGAATTGTCTTTGTAAAACCGGTGAAACCTATAGGTTCGGTTCCTCCTGCATCTTACTGTAGTTTCATTTAGGGTATCCCCTACAGGTATGCTCAAACTTGAGTATGCATGTGAATCACCGGGAAACTTTCACAAAGTTCAGATTAATTCCTGCCCTTGGGGATTCTGGTTTGGGTGGGAGGGCTGGTCATGCTCAGTTTGGGCATAGAGATTGGTTAGAGAGTGATCTTTTACATGGATTGCTATTTTGTGCATGGATGGGGAGGATATTAGCTACGATGATAGCTAATATTGATTGAATACTTAGTCCACCAGGCACCGTCCTAACTAGTGACTCATTTAATCCTTACAGTATCCTCTTATGCAGATCCTGTTGTTAGCTCTAGTTTTCAGAGGAGGAAATGGAAGCATAGAAAAAGTGCCCGTGGTCACACAGGTAAGTACATGGCCAAGCCAGGAGTGATCCCAGGCAGTCCGATCCCAGAGTATGGCTCCTTTCCATGCGTTACCCCACCTCTTTGCTCTGCTGTAGCTTTTGAGTAACTGTTTCAAGCTCTCTGTGCTCTGTAGGTAGAGTTTTTTTTTTTTTTAAAGAGAATGATTGGTATTTCTGATTTCTTATAGTCCTAGAACTGCACGTACATGTGAGTAGCTCTGATGAAAGAAAACCCAAAGATGGTTGGGTCCTCCATCTCGAAATAGAAAGCCTGACCCCTACTCAATACTCTGTAATGACCTATACAGGAAAAGAAAGAAGAGTAGATTTATGTATATGTATAACGGAGTCACTTTGCTGTACACCTGAAACTAACACAACATTGTAAATCAACTATACTCCCATAAAAACTAAAAAAAAAACAAAAAAGGAAGCCTGACCCTATGAGGTTGGAGATGGGGGGTTAGGCAGAAGGAGAAGTTGGGACATTGTTAATGGACGCTGCTGTGAGTCATAAACTCTCCTACGAGAGTTCTTGTCAGTGCATCTGGACACAAAAGTCAAGATGCAGCCCTTCTCCAAGACCCCCAAAGGGTCCCTATTTCTGCCTGTGTCAGCCAGCTGCGACCTGGCAGCTTGGTTACATCTGCAGGCCTTCTGTGGTCCTGGTGGCTCTAGGCAGGCATTTGGAGAGTGTGCGTTTTGGTTTTAGCTCTTATATTCCTGTCCTCAAATGCATATAGTCATTCCACAATTATCAGTTACCTACCAAGGATCCTGGGCCTCAGGAATAAGGGAGGAACAAAACACGGCCGGCCCTGAAGGAGATGATAGCCGTCTACAGGAGAAAGTGCACACGGTGTGAGCAATTGCACTCTGGTGTGCTGGTCGCTGCCTCCACACAGCATCTTACTTGCAGTACCTTTTGGGTATTGGTTCCAGCCGCATCTACGTGGAGGCTCATTCCCACTTAAGGAAACTGGAGAAGATGCAATAAGATGTTAAATATAACCGCACTGGTCCTGCTTTGGCCCCTGCAGGCCCGTCACCTTGATGGGAGTGACTGAGGCAGGACAGTGGGTCCAGGAGGCAGGACCAGGTGAGGCAGGAGGCCAGGCAGCCTCCTTGCTGTGGCCCCGATGTTCAGGACAGCTGGGGTGAGAATCCAGCCCAGGCGAGGCAGCTCCAGTGTCTCCAAAGCTGGGAGGTGGCTACTGGTGCCACCCTGGTGAAGCTGGTGGGGCGTTTGAACTGGGGTAGAGGCTGAGCGACCCTCGAGGCCTTTTAGACTGGACATTCTCCATGAAGGCGGGGCCGAGTCTGCCTTACTTTATCCATCACCCCAGCGCCTGCATGTACCAGGCACTCAACATGTGCTTGGTGACTGAATGTGTAGAAGAGACTAAGTATCTCTACTGGATAATTTCACATCCAAGGTGGTAGCTATGGAGCTAGATTACAGCATATCAGAGAGCGTGGGTTTGGACTAGATGGTGTCTGAGGGACCTTTCAACTCTAACATGCTGCCTGGCATACAGCAGCATGCGTTTGTTGAAACAGATTCTCCAATTCTCTGGAGGGAAAAAGCATCCACATAACCCTTCCCCGTTTATCTTTGTTCTCATCCATCTTTCGTTAAGTTTCTCCTGGCTGCTGCAAGGGGACGACTGTCCTTCATCCCGCAGACACCTGACGGTTCCAAACAGCCCCGTCTTCAATTTGAGACCCAGTTTTTTCTCTAATTCGCTGTAATGCTCATCCCCTGCCACTAGGGGGGCTGAGGTCTTCCAGATCAGCCTCCAGTTCAAAGGTCTGGGAAACTGGGCAGTAGGCAAAGGCCAGTCCTGAAGACTCAGCAATAGATGCGTAAGCGGCCAGGCGCCTGCACGTCTGAGCTGGGGGCGCAGGGGGATGGCGATGGCTCCTGGGCCGGCAGCCCCTGTGTGGCGGTGGCTGAGGTCTCTGTGTGGCTAAGGGAGGTGGGACTGTGTTAGAGACCCTGTGTGGGCTGTGCCCACGGGGGGGTGACAGCGGCTGCCTCGCCACTCTGAGCCTTGAGCAGTATGAAACTGCTCTCTTTCTCTGGGAGTGCGGGGCTTCTTTTATTTGAAAGGGGCAGAAATACTCAGAAGGAATCTTTCTTTCCTTTACGGAGGAAAATTGTACAGTTACCCTCTGGGCCTCCCTACCGTGTTTGAACCTTCCTGCTTTCTCGCCTCTCACCCCCTCTCCCCCTGCCCCGCCTCTCCTTTGCTGCTTTGTCTCCTCCCTCTCCTCCTCTCTCCTGCGTTCCTCTCTTGGGTTTTGCCTTCCTTGGTGTCTGGCCATGGAGGGTGCAAAGCCAGCAGTGCCGAGCGTTTGCAACCTGCTCTGCAGTCAGGGCTGCGCAGCTCACCCGGGAACATGTGTGTGACACGGCCTCCGTGCTCCTGATGTGTCCGTTTCCAGAGCATGGAGGGCTAGTGAGGTTTAGGCCCTGGTCCAATTTGGGATGTTGACACATGGAGTGGTCCTAGTCTGGAGTGCCCTGCTATGGCAGCAGGTACAGCAACCATTATGGCCACCGAATGTTTACATCTATCTTAGCTTGAAAATCTAAGGAAAAGCATATCCAAAATCCAATCATTTCCACCACGCCACCCCCTGCGCCCACCCCCCAAATGGAGGAGTTTATGTTGTAGCGTATATATTCTCTTTCCCCAGCCATCCCTTCCCTGAAAGAGTTAATAAGGACTGAAATGACCAACCGGCAGGAAGCAACGGGGGAGAAGCGGGGGAGATGCGAGGAAAGGATGGACCATGTTTAATTCATGGATCAGATAATCTCTTGCCCTTGGCAATGTGCAGGATATTTTCAGCCCTGAGCTGGGCAGCCCTTTAGGGAAACGAGTTGTATTTAATTCTATTCATATTTATTAAGCACTCGGTTGTCAGTCACTTGTGTTTGGACTTACAAGAGGCATAAAGTGTAAGGTAAAGGCCCAGTCCTCAGAGATCTTGGAGTCTAAGATAATAAGTATAAGATAAGGCCGCTGAGGTCTATGATGGAGGTTCAAAGTGAGGTCACCTCTGATTGGGGGCATCACGGAGAGGTGACATTTATATGGGCCTGAGCACTTTGGCAGATGGAGAGGAGGAGAAAGATGGAGGGATTAGTCCAAATGGTTGGGACGCATTTGGGGAGCTCTTACGTAGTCTGGCCTGGCGTGTCCATGGAGTATGAACTTCAAGGAGGGAATGTCGAGGTGAAACAGGAGTGCCTGGGCCCGGGGACCAGGAGTGGGCAGAAGCTGGCTAAGCATTTGCTGGCAGAGACTTGGTTCTGTGTGGCCAAGGCTGTGGCAGGAAGTTCTCACCCAAGACTGAGGTGATGACAAGAACAAAAGCAGTGAGCTGGGTCAGAAACCCTAGGAGAAACTGAAGCTCAAAAACTTGGGAGACCCTAAAAGAAATGCACCATCAAGCCATGAAAAGGCTTGAAGGAAACCTGGCTGCATAGTACTGTGTGGATTAAGCTAATCTGAAAAGGCCATGTACTGTGTGATTCCAACTCTATGACATTCTGGAAAAGGCAAAACTATGGAGACATAAAAGCATCAGTGGTTGCTAGGGGTTGAGGGAGGGATGAATAGGCGGAGCACAGAGGATTTTTAGGGCAGAGAAACCCTCTGTGTGATACTATAATGTGGATATACGCCTTTATACATTTGTCCAAACCCATAGAATGTACAACACCAAGCGTGATCCTTAATGTAACTGCGGGCTTTGGGTGATTATGATGTGTCAGTGTAGGTTATCAACTGCGACAAATGTACCACTCTGGTGGAGGATGTTGTTAATGGGGGAAGCTGTGCATGTGTAGGGATGAGGGGTAGAGGGGGAAACCTCTGCGTCTTCCACTCAGTTTTGCCGTGAACCTAAAGCTGCTCTAACAGATCAAGTCTTAAACGACTTGGGAGAATATGTGTTAACCTCAATTCTGGAGAAGACAAAGGCTGGCATGGGGCTGAGACCCCGTGAGCCAGGAGTTTGTGGCTTGGTGGCAGAATGGTCAACAAGAAAGCAGGTTGGATGCAAGTAGGGTGGTGGAGAGAAGAGGAGACGTCCTAGGGGATGGTCAGATCATCAGCTGGTGAACCCAGATCAGTGTAATGAGCAGGTAGAGGGTCTGGGTGGGTTAGGCTGGCTTAAGTGACCAATGGCAGGTGGATGAGAAAAGAGTTAAAAATAGCTGTAGTCTCTGAGCCCCTCTTAGGGGTGCCACTTACAGAAATGGGAGGAGCTTTTGGAGAGGTGTGTTGGTGAGTTCTTTTCTGGGCATGTTGTGTTTGAGGTTTTGGAGGACGCTGGGGAGGAAACTTCAGGTCTGGAGCTGGGGAGAGAGTGAAGCTGTCCAGCTAGGAGTTATCAGTCTAGCCATGGTCGTGGAACTTGTGGGAAGGGATGAGTTCACCAAAGGAAAGAGCATGGAGAGAGAATGTTTTCCATTCTTTTACTCATTCACCTAATGTTTTTTTTTTAAACATATGGGGAGACCAAGGTAGGATGGGTTTTTAAAATTTTTATTTATTTATGACTGTGTTGGGTCTTCGTTTCTGTGCGAGGGCTTTCTCTAGTTGTGAAAAGCGGGGGCCACTCTTCATCGCGGTGCGCGAGCCTCTCACTATCACGGCCTCTCTTGTTGTGGAGCACAGGCTCCAGACGCGCAGGCTCAGTAATCGTGGCTCACGGGCCCAGCTGCTCTGCGGCATGTGGGATCTTCCCAGACCAGGGCTCGAACCCATGTCCCCTGCATTAGCAGGCAGACTCTCAACCACTGCGCCACCAGGGAAGCCCTCACCTAATGTTTGTGTAGCACCAGGAACTGTAATAGGCAATCGTCATTATTCAGAGTCATCTAGGAGCCGAGAGCACTGTTTGGGCTTGGGGAGAAGTTTGCTTATTAAGGTGATGCTGGAGCTAGCGACGCAGGAATATCTGAATTTTTTGTCACTTCTACCCTGGGATGTTTCTGAATAAGATGTGGATATAAGGAACAATAAAGCCCTCTGGGAAACGAGGATTCACTTCATCACGGCTCAGGCCAGTGCTCAGGACTCCCCAGTGCAGAGAGGTGCAGCAAAGCTGCATGGGGGCCCACGGCTCATATTTAATGCCGAAATGGGAATCTCTACCTCCTCTTGGCTCAAATCCAAATTTGATCACCAGCTAGCGTCCACACCCACAGGGTGTGATGGAGAGCTAAGATGGCAGGGCGTTTGGCTCAGGAGAGAGGAACGTCTTGTGAGGGCTTAGTGAGCTTTTCGTGCACAGGGACCTTGCCCACCGGTAAGCAGGGCCTACTCCGGTTCTGCAGTCGGGCTGGCGATTGTTCCTTCCTCGGTGGGAGGAGCAGGGAGTTTCTCAGCCCTTCTGCATGCATGGGCTCCAACCACCACTACAAAACGCTCTACAGAATGTTAGAGCAGGAAATAGCAGGCCCAGAACTGTGATTTGTCCTGAGTTGTGAATAACCCACTGTCCCTCGTTCCTTGAGTTTCTTCCTTTTGGAATCCCTGCCCTCTGCAGCCAACCCGTAAGTGGTAAGACTTCCCTTAATTATTGTGCTCACAGATTGTGGTAGAAAGATGCCCCAAAGATGTCCACGCCCCATCCTTGGAACCTGTGACTGTGTTACCTCACGTAGCAAGAGGGACTTTGCAGATGTGATTAAGTTAAGGACGCCCAGGTGGGGGAATATCTGGGTGGGCCCAGTGTCATCACAAAGGTCCTTTTAAGAGGGAGGCGGGAGGGTCAGAGTCAGAGAAGGAGATGTAATGATAGAAGCAGAGGTCAGAGGGATGCCATCGCTGGCTGAGGCCCACAGCCAGGGAATGCGGGCGGCTCTAGAAGCTGGGCGAGAGAAGGAAACAGATTTTCCCCTAGAGCCTGCAGGACTGTTGACGCTTGATTTTAGCCCCTTGTGACCCATTTTAGAATTCTGACCTGCAGGACTGTAAAATAATAAATATTTGTTGTTTTAAACCACTATGCTTGTGTAATTTGATACAGCAGCTATAGGAAACCAATACACCAGTATATACCTGATTTCCAATATATACCTGATTTCCAATATATACCTACATATAGGTGTTCAATTTAATTTATTGGATGAGTAATTTAACTCTAAAGCCCAAGGTAGTGTTCTTGACAGTATTTTCCCGAATCTACTTGGCTTCATTTGGGTAGGTAGAAACTTGGGGGAAACTGCCCAAGCCAGGAAATCCCCAGGGGCTGCTCCTTTGTTAATTGCAAAATGATCAGTTCTCTAGTCCAGGCCACCCAACGGAGCGGAGCATCTGCTGGGCGGCCCTGCGAGGGCTGACTTGATCACCTCGGCTCTGTCTTACCCTTCACTGCTCCCACACTCTCTCCATCGCAAATCCAAATCCAGGAGATTCCCAGTGAGTTCAGAGAGCCAGGTGGAGTGATTGCTGCACGTGGACGTTGTCCTTGACGAAATCTTAGAGGTCTTGGAATTGGCAGGAATTTAGAGTGAGCAAGGTATGACAGAGAGTGGAGTCAGATGGGCGTTTGTCTCAGGAGAGAGGAACAGTGTGTAAGGGCTTGTTGAACACGTGTGCTTCCTACTCTCAAGGTGCTCATACAGGCCAGTGGCTGTTGTCTGTAATGATCTATGGAAGAGCTCTTGTGTCGGGGCGACAGCTGAAGCTCTGCTTTGCACACAACCTAAGTATCCTGAAAGAGGCGAATTCCCCAACGCTGGGCCTGGGGCCATGCTGGCCACACCCTCAACCAGCTTCTGAGGCCAAGGAGCCATTCTGGGCTGGACTGGGGGGCTGGGGCTGGGGAGGGAGGATGGGGAGCTGGGAACGGGGTGGGGGGAGCCTCCCCCGGAGGACTTTCTGGAGTGTAGAACAGGCACTCCTTGCTTAAGTAGCGCTTTTCAATGTGATAGCTGTGTCTCAGGACCCAGACCAAGCAGGGAAGCTAATTGGACACATACTTCCAAGAAGTTGCAGAAACTAAGCAATTTGATTTTAAAAACTTGGAATTAGGCCTCTTGAGAACCATGTGTAAATTTGCACAAATAAGCGCCAGAGCCATGTGGCCTGGCCCAGCTCCCTCGCTCCGGACAGTGCCCCTGACCCTGCTGCCCTGTGTGTAGCTCTGTTTTTGGCTCTGGGACTCTGGGCTGTCGTGTTGGCAAAATGTGGGCAGGGGTGGGCGGTAGAGGGAAGGACTGTTCCAACAGCCGCAGCAAGGAGAATTCATTCAGTGCATTGGTGTGCTGTTCCTAAACAGCTTTCTATTCACAAGGTTTTAGAGGCCTTATAAACTCTGTGCTTGGAAGTAAGAAGTTAGGAGAAGATTTGTCAGAACCCAACTCCTGAGATGGTGAAGAGAAGGCTCCTTGGCTGTCTGGTGGAGCCGCCATTGCTGCTGCCGGAACTCAGGCAGGGCTCCCCCAAGCTTGGTTTAAGACCTGGGCTCCCTCCTCCTGCAAAGGTGAGGAGGTAGGTATGACCCGCCTGCCTGTGTTCAGTATAGACACTGGCCTGATGACTTCTTCTGGCCCAAGTCAGAGAGGGAGAGAGAGGAGGGCGGTATATCACACACGCACACACACACACACACACACACACACACACACACGTCAACACTGAGTCCAGTGCAGTGGGCAGCTGCCTCTATGATGCGGTTTATTTGGTTGGAAGGAAGGACTTTGGAGTGACAATACAGTTAGAAAAGCAGGGGAATAAAAACAATTAACAGTAAAATAGCTTTGAAGAGTATTTTTCTGATTATATGAATAATTCATATTTATTATAAAAATGCAAATAATACAGGAATGGTATAAGGCAACCACCTAGTGATAACCTCTATTAACGTTCTGGTGACTATACTTTCATCTATCTTTTTATGGATAAGCATAGCATAATTTTACATAGATGAAATTACATGGAATTATGTCATAAATTCTATTTTTTTTACCACCACTTTACTTATTTTTAATATTTATTTTTACTTATTTATTTATTTTTGGCTGTGTCGGGTCTTCATTGTGGCGCATGGGCTTCTCTCTAGCTGTGGCACGCAGACTTCTCTCTAGTCGTGGTGCCCGGGCTCCAGTAGTTGCGGCACGTGGGATCTCTAGTTGTGGCGCGCGGGCTTAGTTGCTCCACGGCATGTGGGATCTTAGTTCCCCAACCAGGGATTGAACCCACATCCCCTGCATTGGAAGGCGGATACTCAACCACTGGACCACCAGGGAAGTCCCTTTACCACCACTTTAAAAGGTTCTGTTTTTTGTTGCTGTTCTTGCTCAACTGTTCCCCCCACCCGTGGGCACTTGTCTTCCCCTCCCATATTCAAGGTCACCAGTGTTGGCAGCCTGGTGTACATCCTTCATATATTTCTTCATGGTCATGTAATCATATACAAACACAAATACTCTTTAAGGGTGTGTCTTGGTCTTGGTTTTAAATTTTTCTGCACCTTGCCTGTCTCACTGGATAACAGATCAACAAAGTCCCTCTCAGTTCAGCAGCATAGATCCAGCTCAGGGCTGCATCAGAAGCCAGGGATGGGATGCGTCACTGCTTAGGCAGTAATTCTCTTACTGATGAGCATTTACTGTGTCTCCAGTTTTTTTTTGCCATGTCAAACAGTGCTTGGACATCTAGTCTTACTTAGTGGTGCCTTTATTTCAATAAGCCAGAACCCCAGAAGCAAGACTGCTGGGTGAAAGGTGTGTATATTTTCCTTAACAAGAGGTGTTATCACATTGCCTTCCAAAGGCTGTGTCCGTTCACATTCTCACCAGTAGTGGGTGGGGCTTTGTTTTTCTCTGCTTCCCCGATAGCAATTGACTTATCACAATTAAATTTCTTTTCCATCTGGTAGGTATCAAGTAATATCTCGTTGTTACCTTCATTTGCATTCCTTCGCCTATCAGTGGGGTTGAGAAACTTCCATAACGTTATTGACCCGTTGGCTATTCCTGCGAAGAAGTACTGCATGGAAGTTTGGCCTGTAATTTCTGGGTTTTGGGGGGATGGAGGGTAATTGGCCTGTGACCTCACCCAGACTTTTCTTCCCTCTGTTCTGCCTAAAGCTAAAGGCTTGGTCGAAAGGGAGCAGGCAGATGGCGTCTGTGTTGAAGCAGATCAACAAGGGGGAATGGGGTAACTTTAATGCCCGGACTGGGACTCCACATAGGGTGGCAGGAAATAATGCGGCCCCAGTCCCCGGGGGGGTGCTGGGTGGTCTGTGCACAAGAGCCAACAGGTTGGATGAGTTTAGCGGCGGTAGGGAGGCTGCTGAAAGTCAGGTTGGCACAAGCGTCCGTCCCAGGTAATCAGTCCTTCTGCAGTCAGCTGGGCTCTAGCCAGTTTCTTGGTATAGGAGGAAAGGGGATGGGGTAAGGGGAACAGACTCAAGGCCCCTAGGAGAGGGGTAGACGAGGGCTAAGCAGTGCTGGGGCCCTGACAAGTACATTCTTGATTCAGCAAGCAAGTCCTATACTGGGCAGGGTGCCTGAGGAAGGATCCTGGTTGTACAAACACATCCACATAGAAAGAGCATGAAGGACAGCAGAGACGCCCCACAGGGTTACCTCTGGACCTCCTTTAGAAACCAAACCCAGGGAAGCAAAACTAAGTCTAGGCTGGAGCAACTGGTGGGCCTGGGGCTGCTAATGTGCTTCCTGTTCCTGGTGAGGATGGCCCAGGTCATGGGCTTCTGTTCTGCACCCAGACCTATCCAGGCAGGTCTCAGCAGCTCTGGCTGTGCAGGAGTAGAGAGGGCAGAGGTAGCGGAAATGAGGCAGAAGCAGGAATCATCAGAAATTTCCTTCACTAATGGTGAGGGCCGACGCAAGGAAAGGAAAACATTTTGTACCAACCCAGTTGAGTGGCCACGTTTTAATGGCTAAAATAAATTGTTGATTAGGTTACATTTTCCTTCTAAATCATTTTTTGGCTAATCATGTTTCAAACTGGGAAGACCTCATCATTAGAAGCGCCTGTAGTTTATTACACATTGCGTCTGCATTTCAAGTTTTTCTTCCTTAAGTTGTGGGTCTGCATTTCTCAGACCAGTATTTTACATGAGGAGCAATTGGGTTTCAGGTATTTCTACCTTTATATTGGTCACTTGTACACACTTCTCTCAGGAAGGAATCTGTTAAAGAAAATATAAGACTGTCTTAGGCTTTCACTCTGTGGATGGTGAAGCTGTATGAACGCAACATGAACTCTGTTACTGTTGCTTTTTAACACTGTTGCAAGTCAGTGTGGACTCCAGAGGCCTCCTACTAGGTCAGCTATCCGTTTTGAACAAAGGCAGCTGTGTTCCAGCCCCTCTCTCTTTTTTAACCTAAGCTTAAAGATTAGAAGTTGCTTTTGGATAATTTAGGTGCATGTCTCCTTGCTATGGAGCTTGTCTTTTTTTTTTTTTTTTAATAGGATTTTCTATATGCTGATAATACAGTTTTTTTCTTTTTTAACTTTGGTCATAAGCTAAGAATGACTGCAATAGACACTTATTTTAGCCATTGTGTGAAGCCTAGTTCTAAAACCAGCATCAGCAGATGTCCTGCAAAATTTAATTGGTTACATCCAATAACTCCATATAGCAGGTCACTTCCTTTAGTTACTTTGGGACACACTTTGCATGTAACTCATCCTGAAGAATTCATTAGGAAGCTGTGTTGTTCAAAGCCAGCTATTTCCAAGAAAGGAGGCTGCCAACCCATTCCATATGTGTCCAGCCAACCGTGAAAAAGCACCTCTAAATTACCCCCTGCTCACTTGACTGAGGAAGTAGCATTTGTTTTTATTTTCTAGGACAGACAGTCAATCAGTCCTATGTGATGGAAATAAAGACAAATACCACCCCCCCACCCCCCCGCCAAAAAGCCAGCTGTTTCACAGGAGTGTTACTGAGATCAAACAAACAAACAAACAAACAAACCCCTCTGCTGAGCAACTGGTAACTAGTCGTACTTGCTTTGAAATTTCTCCAGGTCAAAATGGTTCCATTCTGTGCACTATATAGAATGTTGAGGACTTGTTGAATCATCTGTTCACATACTGGAATGTATCCAGAGTATTTATTTATTTGTTTGTTTTGGTACCAAATTACTTTATTTGAAGGAATGGTACTAAGGAAAGAACTTAAGTAGATGTTTTGGTATTAGAGTATTTATTTGTTTAATTTTTCGTTAGACCTGGCCTAACCTTCATGCCTCTGGTTGGCTCTGTATTGGGCAGGGTCCCAGTAGAAGACATATAACACATTCAGAGGAGGGTTTAATGAAAGGACTATTTACAGAGGAGGGGCTGGGATAAGAAACCAACAGGGATGGTGAAGCACCAGGGTCTAGCAGAAGGGGAAGCTGTTACTCCCCTAGGTCTGGAGAGGCAAGAGGGCGGCAGTTACCAGAACTTCATGAGAGTTATGGGGTTGGGGGTGCCTCCTGATGGGCCTCAGGTAGAGGAGCAGAGACACTGCCAAGCCAAGGTCCAGCAGGAAGGGACCTGGGGAATAAGTACCCTGCTGGTGGCTCCTATTGGCCTGACATAATGAGAAGCCAGAGGGCAAGGAAGGCCAGGTGGTACATTTCTCAGAGACTGAGCATGGGGTGGAGGAGGGTGGAACGGGATCTGGAGGGGCAGATGGGGGCTTTTCAGCATCGCTCACCTTCAGGTGGAAGGAAAATGGACATCCAGGCAGGAGAGAGGAGCCTGGTTAGACGCCTCAATTTTCACAAGTCATTGTCAGTGTCACTGGTGGCCACTGGAGCTCCGTGTGGTAGGAGAAGCACAGATCACCTGCAGTTGAGGTCTCTGCTGGGAAACCCGACCTCTTTCTGCGTGTTCTCCAACTGTTCAGATGCCTTTTTGGGAGATAGATTAGTAGGAGACTATTTGCAGCACATTCAAAATCTGGATGCTATTGTCCTGCCTGCATAAAATGTTTTTCCTGAGTCACATTTTGTGTTGCCTTCTCAGCCATCATTGAGGGTGGCGCCAATGAAAAGTCTAATACTTATTGCTCGTGTGTGTCCTCGACTGTGGTTAAAATAGTGCGGTAAATAATTTTCAGATGTGAGTGTTGGGGATAGCTTGTTTCCTCCGAGGAACCCTTTTTCTTTCTGGACGTTGAGAACTACATATCTGATTTCTGTTCCTACTTTAGCTTCTGGGAAGCTTAGATCCAAATTTTGAAGCCAACTAATTTGGCTTCCTTTGGGATCCTAGAGTATGTGTGTGTGTGTGTGTGTGTGTGTGTGTGTGTGTGTGTGTGTGTGTGTGTGTGTGTGTGTGTATTTCCTTCTCTCAACTATGGGTAAATTCAGTTAATCACTTAGGGGGTCTGGAGGAGAACGGTCTGGATGGAGGTTCTGAATCCTGGGACCTGCCTCATGATGGATGGACATGTGACTGCCCTCAGGGAACTGCCCTCCTGAATGCTTGAGTCCCCCAGGGCTCCATCTTTGGTGCGGAGATAATTTGTCCTTAAGCACAAACATTTCCACCTAGGAAGACTAGCGTGGGGTAGGAGAAGGACGTCCCCCACTTTGTCTGCAAGAAGCATTGGGTGGGTGGTGTGATCAACTAATGAAGTATTTATACAGATATTTTGAGAAGTTTAAAATGTTTCATACTTGTTCATGCACTCATTTAATGTTTATTGCAAACACTGGGCCAAGGATACAAAGATGGGGAAACTCGTTCATTCATCTTTTTAATAGATATTTATTGAGTAACTACTGTGTGCCTGGTCCTGATCCAAGAGCTGAGGATGCAGCCATATAAGGAAAAGCTGAGGGTTTTTCCTTTCTGTTGTGTTTCCTTTAATGCTTCACTTCTGGTCACCAAGTATGTGGAGGTTTTTTCCGCACACCAAGAAATCAGCTGGGTGTCCTACAGTTTAACTCAATTCTAACACTGTCTGCATGGAGATAGTGTCAGATCCCACAGTTTAAGGGCTCAGTCCCACAAGACGGCTGCCCATTTCAGATGTCAACTGCAAATGGTAGGTCCCCACTTTACATGCAACTTCTGGCTACAAACTGGAGGTTCCCACGACCCCCTCCTCAGTTTCAATTAATTTGCCTCAGCGGCTCACAGAACGCAGGGAAACACTTCTTACGTTTACCAGGTTATTAAAGGATATGATAAAGGATACAGATGAACAGCCAGATGAAGAGATACGTAAGGTGAGGATGTCTTCAGGAACCTGTGAGCTCTCCAAACCCTATACTCTTGGGATCTTATGGAAGCTTCCTCTTATGGGCGTCATCAATCATTTACTCATTTCCAGCCCCTCACCCCTCTCTGGAGAATGGGGAGCTGAAAGTTCCAAGCTTCTAATCATGACTTGGTCTTTCTGGTGACCAGCCCCCATCTAGGAGACCACCCAGAGTTGCCTCAATAGGGTGAAAGATGCTCCTCGTCCCTTAGGAATTTGTAACAGTTTTAGGAACTCTGTGCCAAGAACAGGGGCAGAGAACAATATATCTATTTTCTATTATCTCGCAGTAGTGATGAACAAAACAGTGTCTCCTCTCACAGAGCATTGCATCCTGAAATCCCACTCATAACCCAATGGGATCCTTTGCGTATGTTCTTTGCATGTGTGCTATGTGCCAGGACTCACTTTTGAGGTCAAAGCTATGTTTCCAATTAGGGTTTATAGATCTAAATTACTATGTTAAAGATGTTTGTATTTGCAAAGAGATTTATAGCTTTTTTTCCATTCTCCCAACACCATGGAATGGTGTCTACAGGTAAGAGTTAAAGACTTAGTGATAAACCTGAGGACTGTGTCTGTAGTTCCTGAGAAGGCTAATGTGCTGGGCTTTTATTGTCTGAGGGGTGCTGCAGGTGATGTGACGTGATAACATTCTCCAAGTCTCACACAGCACATTAGAGCTGGAGCGATAGTCAGGTCGTTCTCAACTGGCCCTGGCAATGCTATCCTCCAGTTCTGATTTAACAGATCCAGGGCAGGGCCCGTGCCCCCTTGTATTTCGACAACTTCCCTAAGAAAGCTGAAATGCTTACCATTCCTGTCCCGTGTTCAGAAATGCTGATCTGCTCCCATGTGCTGATTTGTCACACAAGGAAACTGAGGCACAAGAGGGCAAAGAGATTGCCCAACATCACACAGTCAAGAGCAAAGCCAGGACCCAAACTCAAGTTCCTGACTCCCATGCAGGAAAGTGCCCTTTCCGTGAGCCCAGGCTGTTTACCTTATATGAGCGTGCAGGTAGTGAGGGTAGGGAGGTGGGGTGTTGACACACCCTTGCCGTGAAGTTATCCATCCCGCTTTCTCCCCTGCTCTGGAAGGAGTGCCAGCAGGAGCATGGCCTGGGCATTTTGGTTTCATTCTCACTTGATACTGTAGTTGCTGTTCTTCCACTGAAGTATTTCAATTATTAAATGTATAGTGCCTGGCTCTTAAGACTTCTCAAAGCAGATGGTACTCCTTTAAAAACCTTAATAAACAAAATGTTTAGGTATTCCCCTGGTGGTGGGAGGGTCTCTCGGCAGGAGATCATTCCAGCAGGCATTTGCTACCAGAAGTGTCATAGCAGCCCATGTAGGTTTCCACAGAGAGTTCTGGCTCAGCCTTCCTTCACCAAACTCATTCGTGGGCGTGTGTGGGTTTGGAGGAAATGACTCCCAGAAAAAGGCTTCACAAGGAAGGAGTCTGCCCATTAGGTGCACCATGGAGGCTGAGTTGAGTGCATGTGATCCAGTTTTTCTTAGTGATTGATTCCATATTTGGTTTTGAGGACTTGAATGTTAAAGCCTAACATTCTAGTGCTGGTACAAATCCTTCTAGATTGGGAAAAGAATTCTGTTGTGTTTTTTTTTTTAATTGAAGTATAGTTGATTTAGAATGTTGTGTTAGTTTCAGGTGTACAGCAAAGTGATTCAGTTATATATCAATATATTCATATGTATGTGTGTATATATATATATATATATATATATATATATATATATATATATGTATATATATATATATTCTTTTTCAAATTCTTTTCCCTTACAGGTATTACAAAATATTGAGTATAGTTCCCCATGCTATACAGTAGATCCTTGTTGGTTATCTATTTTATACATAGTGGTGTGTATATGTTAATCCCAAATTCCCAATTTATCCCTCCCGCCTCCTTTCCCCTTTGGTAACCATAAGTTTGTTTTCTGTGTCTGTGGGTCTATTTCTGTTTTGTATGTAAGTTCATTTGTATCATTTTTTTTTTTTTTAAGATTCCACATATAAGCAATATCATATGGTATTTGTCTTTGGCTTACTTCACTTAGTATGATCATCTCTAGGTCCATCCATGTTGCTGCAAATGGCAATATTTCATTCCTTTTTTATGGCTGAGTCATATTCCGTTGTATATATATATACAGCACATCTTCTTTATCCATTCATCTGTCGATGGACATTTAGGTTGCTTCCATGTCTTAGCTATTGTAAATAGTGCTGCATCTTAGCTATTGTAAATAGTGCTGCAGTGAACATTGGGGTGCATATATCTTTTCAAATTATGGTTTTCTCCGGATATGTGCCCAGGAGTGGGATTGCAGGATCATATGGTGGCTCTATTTTTAGTTGTTGTTTTTTTTTTGACAAAGTTTTTTTTTTTAATTTATTTATTTGTTTTTTAAAAATTTTTGGTTGTGTTGGGTCTTCGTTGTTGTGTGCGGGCTTCCTCTAGTTGCGGCGAGCGGGGGCTACTCTTTGTTGTGGTACGCGAGCTTCTCATTGCGGTGGCTTCCCTTGTTGCGGAGCACGGGCCCTAGGCATGTGGGCTTTAGTAGTTGTGGCACACAGGCCCAGTAGTTGTGGCTCACAGGCTCTAGAGCGCAGGCTCAGTAATTGTGGCTCATGGGCTTAATTGCTCCATGGCATGTGGGATCTTCCCAGACCAGGGCTCGAACCCGTGTCCCCTGCATTGGCAGGCAGATTCTTAACCACTGCACCACCAGGGAAGGCCTATTTTTAGTTTTTTAAGGAATCTCCATACTGTTCTCCATAGCGGCTGTACCAATTTACATTAGACTGGGAAAGGAATTCTAAAGCCTCAAGGATGTGCCTCTCTGGGCTATTCTTGGGATATACAAATATTTGCATAGTCATTTTCATCTGACTTGCATATGATTTACATATGCCTACTGAGACAAGTCTCTTCCAGGCAGTTTGCAAGTAGAAATTTCATTCCTTCAACTTAGGGTTGCCCTTTCCTGACTCCTCTCATCCCCTGTCACTTCACGTGTTCTTACTCCACTCCTGTCATTGAGTCCAAGGACCATGTCCTATCTTCTATCTGCAGCTCCAAGCACAATGCCTCTCATAGTAGGTGCTCATTAAATAGTCAGTGACTGAAGTAATTCTGATCCTTTGAGTTGACTCACCATAGCCAAGTCACTGCTGTTGGAGGACAGAAAAGGACTAACTAGAGTTCCATAATCTCATAAAGAAAATGGAAAATAACATAAGCGTCTATCTTTCTGTCTTAGGGGCAAGGAAGGACTTCTGAAAAAAAAACTTCAAAAAATGTAAAACATAAGGCAAAAATGGATTTCCACTCAATGAAGAATACCACAGTTAATTAACAGGTGACAGATGAGAAAAGGTATTCAAAATGTCTAAAACTGAAAGAGGATTCACATCTACAACATACCAGCAACAAGTGCAAATCAAAAAGAAAAATGGCAGCAACCACATAGAAAAATGGGCCAAGCAGCTAAGCAGGCAATTTACAGAAAAAGAAATCTAAAAGGCTCTCCATTATATGGAGAGAGGCTCTTTCTGGAGAAATGCAAGTTAAAACAACAGAAAGATCACTTAAAACCTATTAGACTTCAAAAGTCTGAAAGCTGGATGCTGCCAAGTGTTGTCTGGGATGTGGGATGCAGAGCCCTCAGCACTGCTGGGGGAGTGCAGCCATTTAGGAGGGTAGTAAGGGAGTACTTAGTTCAATTTAGAAAAAACCATAAACCACATGACCCAGCAGTTCCACTCCTAGGTATAAATCCCGATAAAATTGCCAGACCAATCCTTAAGGGAACAGGCATGGGGATTTTGGAGCATTATTTGATGTGCAAAGGTCAAATCGGTGTCTCTCACTGGGAGCATTGGTAGGCAAACCATAGTGGCTACACCTATGGAGCCCTGTAGCTACGCTGCTGAGTGCAAAAGGTAAGAAAGAGAATGAAATACGGTTAGGTAAATTATTGATAGAAATATATGCACACATTGGACTTCCCTGGTGGCACAGTGGTTAAGACTCTACCTGCCAATTCAGGGGACACAGGTTCGAGCCCTGGTCCGGGAAGATCCCACATGCCACGGAGCAAACCCATGTGCCACAACTACTGAGCCTGCGCTCCAGAGCCCGTGAGCCACAACTACTGAGCCCACGAGCCACAACTACTGAGCCCACGAGCCACAACTACTGAGCCCACGAGCCACAACTACTGAGCCCGTGTGCCTAGAGCCCATGCTCCACGAGAGAAGCCACCGCAATGAGAAGCTCGTGCACCACAATGAAGAGTAGCCCTCACTCACCGCACCTAGAAAAAGCCCACGTGCAGCAATGAAGACCCAACGCAGCCAAATAATAAATAAATAAATAAATAAATAAATAAATAAAAAATATGCACACAAACACGCACATTTTGTAAGAACACAACAAAGAGAAAGATACACATTAAACATAAACCAATAATCACCTGTGATGGAGGGAAAGGGCTAATGGGAGAAAAGGAAATGAATAGATGAGTAAATAAAGTAAGAGAGGGCCTTGCTCAGACCCATGGTGATGATGTGTCATGAACCAAGGAGTACGGTTAATTCACCCTCTGCTCCTGAGGATCTCAAACCAAAAGAAGCAACTCACCACCAACAACTTTAAAAAATTTAAGTTCTGGCCCAGAGCTTGGAGTTCTGCCTCCCTTTATACACATTCCACCTTCAATTTGATTAAAGAGTTCACACTTACCTTTGGAAAAATCAGTGTCTTGCTTAATAGGCTGCTGCTCCCAGAGGCTGTTGCTTTTTCAGAGTTAACACAAGAGAGTAAATAGAAGTTGGTGTTAAAAGAAAAAAATTGTTCTGGCACTTGTTAAGGTGGTAAGGAAGACTTTATTCAGGGCTATTGCAATAGGGGAGAGAGATTGGGCTTAATTCTGAATACAAGGACAACAGGGATTTGTAGCCAAGGAGCAGGGTGAAGGGGTTGGTGATGGAAAATCACTAAGAGGTGATATCAAGGGTGGGGGGACTTTTACTACACTGGCTTAATAGGATTCTTGCTGAAGACAGCCCAGGGTGATCAGATATCAAGAGTGGGGATTCTCTCCAAACCAACTTAGCAGGATTCTTGCTAAAACTAGATTCTGCAAGGGTGGACACGGATCCCAGGGCTGAAGCCTAGTTGAGAAGAGGGCTCAGAAGAGCCTGGTCAAGGAGAGAGCCTTGGTCACTGGTAGAGCCCAGTGCCTGTCTGCCTTTCTTTTTGTAGTATCTCCAGTTCTTACCACAGTGCCTGGCAAATGATAGATCCTAGTAAGTATTTTTAAAGAATGACTAATGATGGCTCTTCCTGGGAGATTCTTTGGGGTGTGGGAGCCTCACTGATGCATGTTCACACTCACCCTTGGGTGTGCACCCCCCCCCAGAGCTTGGGCCCGCTGGCTGTGGAGTGCTCCAGGCCTGGGGGCTGGAGGAGGCGTTTGCTTGCACCAAGGAGCAGAGGACCCTGGAACCAGAAGGAGGAGCAATTCCAAGAGCCATGGGGGAGGCTGATGGCCAAGACCCCAAAGGGTGTCCGGAGGGTCCCCGAACTCTTCAAGCCAGAAGTTCCTCCTGAAATCTCACGTCTGAGAACCAAGGATGGTAGAGCAAACACAAACTTGGTAGGAGGAAGGGGGAACTGGGGCTGGCACTAGTTACTTAGAACACTCTGTGGTTTGCGACTTGCTTCATGTGGTGAGCTGTGGCGCTGCAGGTGCTGGCTGAGTTGGGGGCTGGGAGGAGCAGACGACTGATTGAGTGGGACCTGGAAGACCCCAGAACGCTGCCTGCTGCTGCCCTCCTCCTGTTATCGAGTCCAAGCTCGTCCAAGCTCGTCCTGCTCACCACAAGACAGGTCAATAAATCGAGAGGCGAATTGTTGGGACAAGGAGTAGTGACTTTATTTGGAAAGCCAGCAGACTAAGATGGTGGACTAGTGTCCCAAAGAAACATCTTACCCAAGTTAGAATTCAGGCTTCTTTTTTTTTTTTTTAATTAATTAATTAATTAATTAATTAATGTATGGCTGTGTTGGGTCTTCGTTTCTGTGCGAGGGCTTTCTCTAGTTGCGGCAAGCGGGGCCCACTCTTCATTGCAGTGTGCGGGCCTCTCACTGTCGCGGCCTCTCTTGCTGCGGAGCACAGGCTCCAGGCACGCAGGCTCAGTAGCTGTGGCTCACGGGCCTAGTTGCTCCGCGGCATGTGGGATCTTCCCAGACCAGGGCTCGAACCTGTGTCCCCTGCATTGGCAGGCAGACTCTCAACCACTGCGCCACCAGGGAAGCCCCAGGCTTCTTATATACTAAAAGTTGGTTGTTGCAGACTTCTTGGTGTCAGAATCCTTTGTTCTTGCAGCTGTCCCTATAGGTGTCGATAGGTCGTGATGGTCCTGTTAACCTCCAACAAGACAAATGTTATTCTCTGTTCTGCAACTTTTTATCTCTGTGTGAGTGGAAAAGTGTTATACCTTTAAAGTTCAGAGCCTTGAGAATGGGCTGTCCTGTCTATTTCAGGCTATAGGCAATATTCTTGCAGAAAAAGCAATAGAATACAAAGGTTAAAGTAAAAGAAACAGATCCAATATGGAGTTAGATTTGTTCTTCCCTATTACACTCCCACCCCTGCCTCACGGCATGTGTTCTTCAGAGGGGCTGCCTTGCCCACCACAAGTCAGCAGAAGGTGGGGGGCCTTCTCATCCCCTCCTCCCCTCTGGATCTCACCCTGACCGGGATGGCTGCTGGCTGGAGCTGGGGACTGCCCTGCTGAGTGTCGGCAGGAGAAAGTCGGCTGGGCCTGCCTGGTCTCCTGCCCTCTTGCCTCCCATCCCAGATGTGCCTGGCTCTTGGCGTGGGGGGTGGGGGTCTTTGTTTTCTGTTAACTAGACGGGGACCAGGGAAGCAATGTCAGAACCACCTGTGTCTGCAAATTCTGGCACAGGCAATGGCCAATAGACCGTGTCCTGTGTTCCCCAATTTGTACTCATCGTTCAGGTCTAGGGGCTGGTCTGGGGGCAGCTGATCCCAGCCTCCCTCCCAGCATCCCAGTGCTCAGTCTCCCACCCGTGACAGGACGGGCCCTAGCGCTTTCTCACCCACGCGTGTCCTCAGAGCGGCTCTGCCCTTGGCTCCTACCTACGTCCTCCTTCCCTGAAGTGCCTGGGTTCTCCTGGATCCAGACTGTGTGATGCTAATGACTGCGCTCAAAATCCTGGAGGTGGGGCCCCAACATCTGTACGGTGGTAATAACTACAGCGATAAAAGTAGCAATTAATATTTACTGTCGCTGTGCACTGGGCGTTGCGCCCAGTGCTTTATGGGCGTTATTTCGTTGGATCCTCACAGCCACAGGAGGAGGTAGGAGCCCTTGCTCTCTCCTCTTTATATTTGAGGACACTGAGGCTGGAGAGGGTAAACAGTTTGCCTGCAGTCACTCAGATAGATGCGGTGGAGTTTGGATTTGAACTGAGAGTTTCTGACTCACAGGCACATGCTAACCGTTCTGCCGTGTGGAGCCTTTTATGTAATGGCAGTTCATTCCTCATCCAACACCATCTTTATTTCTGCTGCTCTGACACTGTGGTCTCTGGCACCTCATTTCACGTGGCAACCAGTTGAGGTAGGGAGAGTTATTATTCCCGTTTTGTGGATAAGGAAACCACAGCCTGGAAAAGTGACAAGACAAGCCCAAGGTTACACAGCTAGTCCCTGCAGGGTAAAGACCCCACCGAGCCCTCCTCCGGGTGCAGGGCTCTTCCCTCTAAAAAGGCAGCACCTGTCGTGATGCAGGGAGGCATGGGGCCAATGGTGGCTCGCTCTGTGATGGTGAGAGGAAGGGCACATGGGGCCTACACGCGTGGTACCCATGAGTGTGGAGTCCATGCTGCTTTCTTCTTGGGGGTTCAGGTGTGGCTTAGCAAACAGTTGCCTGTAGCAGTTTAGAATCAGTGAACAGAACCTTTAGGACTCTTCAGCTGCTCCAGTGTCAGACATAAAAGTGACACTAAACCTAAGCCACCTGTGTTACAGCCAATAAAGCTGTTCCCGTGCCCCATCTCTCTCCCATCCGATGGAGCTCCTGACTCTCAAAAACGACCCCAAGGCTTGGGCAGTGGTTTGAAGGAATTGCTCTTGTTGGGACAAGACATGGAGAGGAAGTAAAAAACTCACTTCTTTCTAAATTAGAAGTATATTCTTAGTGTGGCTTTAGGGAACTTACAGGAAGGCTCGTGGTGAGTATAAAAGCCTGCTTCCCCGGGGAGGTATTTATTTTGGGTCGGAAATGCTCCTGTCTGTTTCTTTCACACTAACTAACATTCACTGGTGGCACCAAAAGCCATTTTTTCCTGATAACATCTTAGGTCACGGCAGCAACGGTTTCAGCTGTTTTGCAAGTGGACTCTTATTTGTTTGCCAGGGTTGCCTTAACTAATTACCACAAACTAGGTGAGTTAATTGGAATTTATTCTCTCATCGTTCTGGAAGCTGGAAGTGTGAAGTCAAGGCAGGGCCCTGCTCCCTCTGACAGCTCTAGGGAAGATCCTTCCCTGTGTCTTCCAGCTTCTGGTGGCTCCTGAAAACCCTCGGTGCTCCTTGGTTTGTAGCTGCATCACTCCCCATTTCTGTGTGTCCTTTTCTGTGTCTTATAAGGATGCTGGATTTTGGGCCTCTAGTCTAGTATGATCTCATTTTAACCGATTAAATCTGCAGAGACCCTATTTCCAAATAAGGCCACATTCTGAGGTCTTAGGTGACTTTTGGCGGGGGACACTATCAGCTTATAACATGGAGAAATCAAGAGAGAAGTTCTGCCCAGGTGGCCCTACTGCAGATAGGAGTCTGAATGCACACCTGGGTGACAGAGCTGCCGCTGTTGATAGATGGACCGGTAGGTGGAAATTCTGGGGGGCTCAGGCCCCACGTGTCCTCTCGTTAGAAGACTTTGGACAGCTTTTCCCAGTGTCCGATTGCTGTCTGGGGTGGGTTAGCCCCAAATCATTCTCTGGCTTCCTGGATCTGACTAGCCAGGATTCCTGGTCTTTTCTCATACTGCCTCTGACCACTGACTTTTCTTTTGGGTGAATTAGCGGCCTTGCAGAAAGGACCCAAAGATCGTCATCCCACCACCTACTCCTCAGTATGCATACCTGACATGCTTTCACACACACTGACCTGTCTCATCAACGTCCCCCTCGGTCACACCCCTTTGTTGGATTGTGAGACCACAAGCAGCAAACGCACTCAGTTCTGCGAGGAACGTAGAGGCCGTATCACCAACGGAGCAGTTGGGCTGAGCGGGGTCTCAGCTCACAGGTCTGCTTCGCGGAGCCCGTTAGATGAGTCCCACACAGGTGGGATTCTTGGCCAGCCCCGCTCTTGGCCTCACCCCCTCCCAGTGTCTCTTTCTGTCACTGGGCTTCAGCTGCCGTGGCCTTTCTGCACCTCATCCCTGCCGACCTTGTTTCCCACTAGGGCCTCTGCAGCGTAACTTCCTTCTGGAAGTTTCCATGTCTGGCTCCTGGTCATTCAGCCTCTCACCTGAAATGGCACCTCCTCCAAGAGGCCTTCCTTGACCACCCTCCAATTCTAGGTCTTCATATCACCCTGTTGTATTATACTTTCTTCAGGCAGCCTATCATTTTAAGATATTTTTCTTGTTTATGTATTGATTCTGTCCCCTGCCCCTGTCTGTGAGCACAGGGGCCTTATCTTCTGGCTCACCGCCGTATTCCAGAGCCAAGAGCAGTGCCAGGGACATGGTGGGTGCCTAGGAAAGAGTCTTTTGGGCATCTTTAATAACTCAACACTTTCTTTTAACGATTCCAAGTCACAGAGAGACAGCACACTGTGCTACAGGGAGCATCAGCTGACCAGGATTCAGAAACCCGGTTCCTGGTGTGGGCTGTTACTCACCCACTGTGCCATGGCCAGTACTTCATTCAAACGCTCTGCCTGGGGCTTGGTGTCCCACACTGTACACTAGGGGGACATCCCCGTCCAGGGCACGGAGTCCTTGTGCAGATGGAATGTTTCAGTGAGATAATGTGATACAGATCCAAGATTGTGAGGCTTCAACCAGTGTAGATCTTTCAGAAACCAGAGGACACTGTGGAACGAACACAGGGGAGAGAATGTTCCAGACAAAAGAGGCTTCTCCGAATGCTAAACTCTGTGATGGGGCAGCCCTGGGGACTTATTAGCTAATGGAGGTTGAATTTTCTCTCATTCTTACTCTTCCAGGAAGGTTTTTTCATAGTAGAGCACAGTTATTTTTAGCAGAATAAGGGTTTCAGACAAGCAAAGTAACTTTTAATCTCCTAATTATAAACGCTGTGGGTCTAAAGAAAGAAGGCTTCTTGAGATGCTTTGTAGAGGATTTCTGTAATTCCCTGCCTCCTGAGGTGGGTCCAGGCTGCTCCCTACCTCGGGATGAGGCCCGATGGGATGGAGGCTGTCTAGAGCTAGGGCTGACCCACACCCGGCTGACATTGCACAGGAGGGGCTCTAATCCCTGGTGAGGCCCCTCACAGGGCCTTCATTTAACCAGTGAATTTTTACTGAAGTATAGTTTGTTGGTTTACAATGTTGTGTTAGTTTCTGGTATACAGCAAGGTGATTTAGTTTTATATATAAACTTTTTTAGATTCTCTTCCATTATAGATTATTACAAGATATTGAATATAGTTCCCTGTGCTAAACAGTAGGACCTTGTTGTTTATCTATTTTATATATAGTAGTGCATATCTGTTAATCCCAAGCTCCTAATTTATCCCGCCCCCCTTTCCCCTTTAGTAACCATAAATTTGTTTCTATGTCTGTGAGTCTATTTCAGTTTTGTAAAAAAGCCCATTTGTATCATTCTTTTAGATTCCACATATAAGTGATGTCATATGATATTTGTCTTTCTCTGTCTGACTTACTTCACTTCGTATGATAATCTCTAGTTCCATCTATGTTGCTGCAAATGACATTATTTCATTCTTTTTTATGGCTGAGTAATATTCCATGGTATATATATATATATATATATATATATATATATATATATATATATATATATATATATATATATACCACATCTTCTTCATCTATGCATCTGTCAGTGGACATTTAGGTTGCTTCCATGTCTTGGCTACTGTAAATAGTGGTGCCATGAACACTGGGGCCCATGCATCTTTTCAAATTGGAGTTTTCATCTTTTCCAGATATATGCGTATGAGTGGGATTGCTGGATTGTATGGTAGCTCTATTTTTAGTTTTTTTAAGGAACGTCCATACTGTTTTCCATAGTGGCTGCACCAGTTTACATTCCCACCAGCAGTGTAGGAGGGTCATCTTTTCTTCACACCGTCTCCAGCATTTATTGTCTGTAGACTTTCTAATGATGGCCATTCTGACTGGTGTGAGGTAATACCTCATTGTAGTTTTGATTTGCATTTCTCTAGTATTAGTGATGTTGAGCATCTTTTCATGTGCCTATTTGCCATCTGTATGTCTTCTTTGGAGGAATGTCTATTTAGGTCTCCTGCCCAGTTTATTATTATTATTATTATTTTTGATATTGAGCTATATCAGCTCTTTGTATAACTTGGAAATTAATCTCTTGTCATTTGCATCATTTGCAAATATTTTCTCCCATTCTGTAGGTTGTCTTTTCGTTTTGTTTATGGTTTCCTTTGCTGTGCAAAAGCTTATAAGTTTGATTTGATTAGGTCTCTCTTTCTCTCTCTTTTTTTTTTGTTTTTTGTTTTTTTGCTTTTATTTCTTTTGCCTTAGGAGACTGACCTAAGAAAACATTGCTATGGTTTACATCAGAGAATGTTTTGCCTGTGTTCTCTTCTAGGAATTTTATGGTGTCATGTCTTATATTTAAGTCTTTAAGCCATTTTGAGTTTATTTTTGTGTGTGGTGTGAGACAGTGTTCTAAAACTTCATTGATTTACATGCAGCTGTCCAGCTTCCCCAGCACCACTTACTGAAGAGACTGTCTTTTCTCCATTGTATATTCTTGCCTCCTTTGTCAAAGATTAATTGAATGTAGGTGTGAGGATTTATTTCTGGGCTGTCTATTCTGTTCCATTGATACATATGTCTGTTTTTGTGCCAATACCATGCTGTTTTGATGACTGTAGCTTTGTAGTATTGTCTGAAGTTGGGAGGGTTATGCCTCCTGCTTTGTTCTTTTTCCTCAGGATTGCTTTGGCAATTCTGGGTCTTTTGTGCTTCCATATAAATTTTAGGATTATCTGTTCTAGTTCTGTGAAAAATGTCATGGGTACTTTGATAGGGATCACATAAAATCTGTAGATTGCTTTGGGTAGTATGGCCATTTTAACAATATTAATTCTTCCAAAGGCCAGTGAATTGTTGATTCATGATCCTGGGGCCGGGGGTGCTGGGGAGCAGCTGGAGGGTTTGGGTCAGGACTTTTGGGGATGAGTTAGCCCAAGATTCGTGGTGGCAGGATCAGGGCTCAAGATTCACAGAAACAGCTTCACATCGAGTGTGTTTCTCTGCTTGGAGCTCCCTTCCTTTCTGGACTTCTCTGTGGACTCCTTGGCCCCTGGCTCTGCCTCTCTTGGAGCCTCCAGCTCTGTACACAACCGGGTCCTGGCATCTGACCTTCTCTCCCTCTTGGGCATCATCTCCTGCACAGCCCAGCCCCAGGCAAGGTCATAGACAACCTGATTAACTAGAACCTCTGTTATGCAGCTTGTGGAAGAACTGTTTCTCTCGCTTTGTTTCCACTGTTCAGCTGCTGCCTTTTCTAGCCTTTTCTGTGCTCACGCAAGCCTCCATCTCAAACGTTTAGCAAGAAAACCAAGAGGGGAGATACCCTATGAGGGAAAATGAAACAAGCAGTGAGGGTGGCTCTGAATATAAATTCGACCTATAAATTTGACAGCTTTGATGAAATCACCCAGTTCCTTAAGGTCACAAATGCTCCAGGCTCATGTAATAAGAAATAAATAAACGGATAGTCCTAAATCTATTAAAGAAATTGAATTTGTAGTTTAAACTGTAAAGAAAACCCTAGGTTTTAGAAAAAAAACCTAGGAGAAAATCTCTGTCGCCTTATGAGTTCTTAGATCCAAAAGAGTTCTTAGATCCAACACCAAAAGTATGATCAATATAAGAAAAACTGATAAATTGGATAAACTGATAAATGTTAAAATGAAAAACTTTTGCTCTGAGAAACATCCTGTTAAGAATGAAAAGACAAGATACAGAATAGAAGAAAATATTTGCATATGATACAAATGAGCTTATTTACAAAACAGAAATAGACTCACAGACATAGAAAACAAACTTGTGGTTACCAAAGGGGAAAGTGGGGTGGGGGGGATAAATTAGGAGTTTGGGATCAGCAGACACACACTACTATATATAAAATAGATAAACAACAAGGGCCCACTGTATAGCACAATATCTTATACTATACTGAATATCTTGTAACAAACTATAATGGAAAAGAATGTGAAAAATAATATATCTATATACATACAGCTGGATCACTTTGCTATATGCCAGAAACTAACACAATATTGTAAATCAACTATTCTTCAATTAAAAATTTTTTTTAAATTTACAGTTTGCATAACTGACAAAGGACTTGTATCCAGAATGTATAAAGAATTCTCAAAAATCATCAATAAGAAAACAGCTAAATTAAAAAAAATAAAATGATTTGAACACACACTTCACCAAAGAAGACACACAGCTGGCCATTAGGCCCATGAAAAGATGCTCAACATCATTAGTCATTGGAGAAATGCAAATTAAAATGATAATGAGATACCTCTACACACCCATTGAAATGGCTAAAATAAAAGAAACCCAAACTGACAATACTAAGTTTTGGTGAGGATGTGGAGTGACTGGAGCTCTCATATGTTGCTGGTGGGCATACAGAATGGTACAGCCACTTTGGAAAAGAGTCTCTCCATTTCTTTTATAAACATACACTTACCACATGAACAAGCAATCCATTTCCTCTTTGCCCAAGAAAATTGAAAACTTACATTTAGATGAAAACTGTTATGCAGATGTTTCTAGCAGCTTTATTCATAACTGTAAAAACCTGGAAACAACCCACATGTTCTCTAACAGGTGAATGAATAAACTGTGGTTCCTCTCTGTAATGGCATACTACTCAGCAACAAAAAGGAACAAACTGATGATACAGGCAGCAACGGGGCTGAATCTTAAATGCATTACCTTAAGTGAAGGAAACCAGACTCAAAAGCCAGGATACTGCGTGATGGCACTTAAATGACTCTGGAAAAGACAAAGCTATAGGGATGGAGAAGAGGTTCATGGTTGCCGGGTCGGGGTAGGGGGTGGGGGTGAGGTGGTTAGGGATGGGGGAAGGGTTGGCTCCAAAGGAGCAAGAGGAGAGAATTTTGGGGGGTGATAGAACCGTTCTGTGTTTTGATTGTGGAGGTGCTGGACATAGTGAGCATGCACTAAATGTTAGGTATTATTATAGTCGTCTTGTTTATATAGCACTTATCACATTGTAGCAGAATGATTTGTTTACATGCTTGTCTTCCTTTCTAGACCAGGAACTTGGTGAGGACAGGAACTGTATCTTGTTGATTTTTGTACCTGCAGGGGCTAGCCCAGTCCGTGCCCGTGTGTAAAAATGCTCACTGAATGTTTGTCAAGTGAATGGAAGGATGATTTAGTGAGTAGTAACCGGGGGTAGGAATGCTGAAAGCCTTTATCCTCATTGTGCACATCGCCATCACCATCATCAGAAAACAGCCACAAAGTACCCGTTATCTCGTGGAGCTCTAAGGCGCAAGCTGCCCTCTGGCCTTCCTTTCTTCACACCCTCCTCCAAGTCGGGACCTGAGTTGGGCAGTGGTTGCCCGCTCTCAGATGCACTTAGCAACTCAGAATCCCCATGGCTCCTCTCCTGCTGCTTTAAGCACCGGCAGCCTTTGCTCCCTTCAGCCCAGACCCACGTCCCGGCACTTAGACAGGGACACGGGCCCAGGTCAGGGCTGGAGGCGGGAATTACACAAGTGTGCCTTCAGTCATGGCCACGACGTAGGGCTTGACTCCTTCCATCCATGAGCTCCCGGCCTCTTTGGGGAGCTTATATATGCTGCACCAACAGTTATGGGGTTCTAATGCTATCCAGAGACTTACTTTCAGTTGACTGGATCAAAATATGAATTGTCTTTATAATTAGGTAAATAATGAGCCGAAAGATTGCTTATGTCAGCCTCCTGGGAGCTAGGAGTGGCGAGCTTTGGGGGTCTGCCCTTGGTCCTGCTCTGTTTGTATTTAGATCACAGTGAATGTGGAAGTTGAGCACATCATGTTCATTAGGATTTGTAGTTGGGAGATAGATCATATCTCAACAGATTGGACCCATAGGGAGGAATTAAAAGGGATAAATGTCAGTTTCTGCTCTTAGGTGCCCAAATCCAATAATGGGCACGTTGGAATGAGGTGGGCTTAGTTAGACTGAAGCACATAAAAAAGACCTGGGCTTTTAGGCAATGCAAGCTCAGTATGAAGCCAGGAACGTGAGGTGGCTACCAATAGGCTAATGCTATCAGGTTACAGTAACAGAGGCATAGTTTACAGAACAGAGGAGGGGAGTGACACTTTTACTCTCTGAGCCAGCTGACCTCACCTTGAGTATGGTGTTCAGTTCTGACAGTCATGTTTTAGTAAAGACATTTACAACCTGTAATGTCAGTGAAGGGCAATCAGAATGATGAGGTAACTTAGTGCCAGTTAATCTAAGTAAAGGTTGGAGAGATTTCGCCTGAAGAAGAAAGATTTGCTGGGTTCACCGTAGCTGGCAATACTTAAAGGGGTTTCTTGTGGGAGAGTGATTCAACGATTCTCTGTGCCTCTAAAGCAGTGCTGTACAATAGAACTTTCTGTGATAATGGGAATGCTTTATATCTGTGCTGTTTAATAGCTACTAGACGTGATTTTGAGCAATTAAAGTGTGGTAACTGAATTTTACATTTAATTTTAATTAATTAAAATTAAAATTAAAATAGCCAGATGTGACTACCGTATTGGACACTGCCACTCTAGAGGAGAAATAAAAGAATAGAATAGGGGTTGGCAAATTTTTTTTTTGTAAAGGGTGAGATACTAACTATTTTGGGCTTTGCTGGCCATATGGTGTCTGTGCAGCTACTCAGCTCTGCCATCATAGTGTAAGAATATAGACCATGTATAAAAGAATCATTGTGTCTATGTTCTAATGAAACTTTATTGATGGAAACTGAAATTTGAATATGATATAGTTTTTACATGCCACAAAATAGTATTCTTCTTTTGATTTTTTTCTACTATTTTAAAGGTGTGAAAACCATTGTTAACTCACAGGTTGTGCAGAAATGGGTGGCAGCCTAGATTTGGCCTGCAGGCTGTAGTTTGCTAACCCTGGCTTAGCATGTGGGTGGAAACCTTAGGGAGTTATATGTAAGTTCAGTAAAGGAAGCTAATGATTAATTAGAGGTAGCCAGGGACTGAAGGAACATCTTCAGTAAGTGGTGAGTTTCTTGTTACTAAAGGTTCAGGTATAGGCTGGATAATGAACTATCTGGCGAGGGATGATATAGAAATGTGTCTATTTAATACGACTTGTACTAGAATTTCCCCCTAATTCTGTAGGAGTATTGAAATCAGAATGATATGTGATTGCTCTAAAAGCATACTTGCTTTTTCGAGGGAAGCGTGCTGTTTTCCCTCACTTGGTACTTACTTTCACATCCATGCTGCAGGAACAGGGACTGTTGAGGGTGGGGTGGCAGCTTCATTGCTTCAGCAATTCTGCCAAGTGTTCAGGGACCCCTGGGATGTGCCTTCCTGGGGTAGTCGGTTTGTCCCTTTGTGTGCAGCCCAGGAGAGGACCTAAGACATCCACACCCTAAGAGAGGACACTCTACTGTCTGAATACCACCTTTTTCTGTCACTGCATCTCCCTGGGGACACCTGGGCGACAAGGTGGCCGGGGTTAGGAAGCTTCACCTCTAGTTAGTTATTTCTGTGCCTGGGTCACGCCTCGTTCTGTGACTAGAGAAGGTCACTTCCAGCATTCTCCCCTCCAGACAAAGGGGGAAACCGTTGCTCTCTGGGGACCTCTGAGTCTCTGTCCAGAATGACCTTGAGAACCCAAGTCCAGTGGACCAAGGTGTGACGCCTTGACTGTCCAGGAGCTGATCGTCCGGGCTGTGGACGGCTAGAGATTGGGTTGTTTCTATTCCTGTCAACTCTGCTGTCTTGATTTTTCTCTTCTCCCGTTTGCCTGACTTCTATCCATTTAACTTCTAATCAGCATCTCTGCCAGAATAAACAAAAATAAAAAGTAAACAGCTTTTTCCTGAAGGAGAAAATGGAAAGTGCTGGTTTGAAGTTTTAAATTTTTGTATGCCTTTATCCAAACCCCAAACTACTCTCATCGAAACAGAGTTTTCTCTACATTTTTGTGAAGTGCAGGAAACTTAAAAAACTTTATTTTGGGGATTTAAAAAATTGAGATATATTTGACATACAGCATTGAGTACATTTAAGGTGTACAACATAGAGATTTGCTACATTTATGTTGCAATATGGTTGCCACTGTACCGTCAGCTAACACCTCTATCCCATCACATAGTTATCATTTCTTCAAGTACTGGGAACAATTAAGATCTAGCCTCTTAGCAAGTTTAATGTTTATAATACGATTTTGTTGTCTATAATCACTGTACTTTGTTAGGTCTCCAGGACTTATTTATCTGCTAGTTTTAAGTACCTACCCTTAAACAGCATCCCTCTCGTTCCCTCTTTTGGGGATTTTTAAGCATACACAGACGTAGACAGGAGAGTACAATCAACCCCAGGTGCCCATTACCAGCTTTGACAGTGATTGACTCCTGGCCAGTCTTGTGTCATTGATACACTTCGCCCGCCTCCTGAGTTATTTTGGACCAAATCAGAGGAAGCTTTTGATGTGGTGTATTGACACTAACATCTTGATTCTGTGTTTTCTGTTTCAGATAATTGCCTTTGATGAGTTAAGGACGGATTTTAAGAACCCCATCGACCAGTGCAACCCTGTTCATGCGGTAAGTGGTGGGTGCTGGTGGCCGGAAGGGTGGTGTCACCCCAGGCCACCCAGGGCCTGTGAAGGAGGGCAAGGTCTTGATGAGTAGGATGAGGGAAGTGCAGGCTCGGCCCTGGCTACACCTCCATGCCTGGCTCAGGGTGGTCGTTCCTGAGGCGGCTGAGGTCTCTATTTATCATGCAAAGTCAGGTATAGCAGTCCCAATTCCCCGGGTGGGAAAGGTCTGTGTGCTGTGGCTGGGCAGTCCTCAAGGCCTCATGTTAGTGGGTTTTGGCTACGCATCCTTGAACAGGAGAGAGGCTCAGGCTGGCCACCATGTTGGCAGGGGTAGGAGCCTCACCATGGTCGTCCCCGCTCTGCACTTCGCCAGGTTTCTCAGAGGGAGGCTTGCAGGGGGGGTTGATGTATGCAGCTCCTCGCCCCATATCCGTCACCCAGGAAACATCCGTCTCGGGAGGCTCTGCAGGCCTGAGGTCAGCTTGCCTCCTCCTGGGGAACCTGATGCCGTCTGGTTGTCTGGTCCGGCTTCTGCATGTGAGAGACCTCCTGCCCCAGCACCTGCTGCCCCCAGACCTCTGCTGCTCCATCTGGCTTGTCAGGCCGCGCCTGCTGCCCTCCCACGTGCCCTGGAGTGGATGTAGAAAGAGGCCTCGATGCGGGGAGAGGAGGAGGACCTCATGCCTGTTGAGTGGGGGTGGGTGTCGGCTGTCCGCCCCTCTGCTCAGCGCAGCCCACCTCCCAGAGCCAGGCACCAGCCCGCCTGTGGACGGAGCCTTTTCCGGACACTTTCCAGACCAGGACCACTGGGCCCAAGGGATGGAGCTCACAGTTCATGCGAGTCTGTCTCTCAGCCTAAGCTTGCTGGGCCTGCACGGAGTTGAACTTCCTTCCAGGCCCTGGTTTCCAGTGCTAAGGCACGCTTGTGTTTGAATAGTTCTGTTGATAGTTTGATAGTTTCAGTCAAAAGTTTTAGAGAGAACACCAGGATTTTCTACTGTGAATATATATATATATGAAAAATATATATTAGTATGAATATTAACCTGGAAGGCTTATGACATCATTCTTTAGTGACAGGGACAAAGAGGTCTGTTCTCCTTAGCTGCAGGCCCCCTGAAGAAGGCTGTGGTGTTAGGGAGGTACCAAAAGACCAGGGGAGCAGGCTTTAGTGTCACCCTCTGTAAAGTACAGGGTTATTATTGGAGTTGTTGTTTTGAGTTTTTCCTACATGTTGGGAACTATATATATGTAACCTATAATCCTTACAGCTTTGCTAGACAGGCATTGTTTACCCAGTTTATAGACTCTTATCCAAGGACTCAAAGCTCATGAGCAGTGAAGTCAGGATTGGAGCCCAAGTCTGCCTGTGTTCTTACCACCTACTCTACGTTGTCCCTTTAAGAGCCTGATTTTATAATCCCTTTGGCATCAAATGCTTTGATTCTATGAAAGAGAGCCTAACCCTTTCCAAGTCAACTGTGTGAAGCGGAATTTTGTGACAAGTTGGAAGAATCCCTAAGATCCACCTGAAAACTTACTATATCTTTTGAAACTTGTCATTATTAAAATCCATTTTGTTTCCATCTGCCAGCCTCACCACCACCAGTGATAACTTGGCTCCTCCAGGCCTGAAAGCGTTGCCCCTTGGGTCTCATCTCTTTCTGGATGCTTTTGTGTTTGGCCCCAGCATCACACACTTGGCTCGTCAGCATCGACCAGGTGCACAGAGCTGCCCTAGTCCGACAGGGTGCTTCCGGTTGGAATGCCAGGGAGTCAAGAGCCTGCTTTCCTTCCTCCTGGTGGCTTGGGCTCAAATTAGAAAGCGGCTCACTTAGAACACCCAGAGTTTCCTGTGTGATCTCAGGGTAAATACTAGTGAAGAAATAGTGTCCTGCCCCTCAATTCCATCATGCGAATTCAACAGTGGGGTGCAGGAGGTTGGCAAAACCATGAGACAGGTTTGTGGAGCCCGTTTCCATCTCACCTTGGCAGGTTCCTTAGTTCAGGCAGAACAAAGAAAATTAGGACCAGTGTATGTCCCACTGGGAGCTTCTGTGCAAGGTCAGTGCAAGGACAGAAACTGCACACAGTAGGCGCTCAAATAACTATTTGTTGATGAAAGAATGAATGACTGAAGGGTGAGGTTGCATAGCAGAGAAGCTGGATCTCAACTCTTTATTCCTATTATTAAAGCCACATTTCTTCACAGATGTAGGAAACAAACTTATGGTTACCAGGGGAAAGTGGGGGATGATTTGGGAGGTTGGGATTGACATATACACACCAAGATATATAAAATAGATAACTAATAAGGACCTACTGTATAGTATAGGGAACTCTACTCAGTACTCTGTAATGACCTATATGGGAAAAGAATCTTACAAAGAGTGGATATCTGTATATGTATAACTGATTCACTTTACTGTACACCCGAAACTAACACAACTTTGTAAATCAACTATACTCCAATAAAAATAAAAATAAATAAAGCCACATTTTTAATTAGTTAATGAATTAATTAAGGAGTCTGGGCCCCGAAGGCCAGACATCTCATGGATAGACTCAAGCCCTTAAGTAAAGGACTCTTGTCTGAGATTAAAAAAAAAAAATCCGTAAAAACCCTAAATGGAAGTGTATTAGACACATTTCCCCCAGTTTTTATGATGTTACTCCCTGGCAGGAACTTAAACACTTTGGAAGCCTCATTTAACTCACCTTTAAGCTCTTTGGGCCCCTGTAGATCCTCTGAAGCAGCATCTCAGGCTCAGGCGGCTTGACAAAGCTGCTTCGCTGCTCGGTAACTCCAGCCCTGGATGGACTTGTGTTACAAACAATTGCTGATTGGTGTGATGCATTTCTAAATGAACGTGCATGAGGCCCACTGGTTCTTTGGATTTAAGCTCCGAATATTATTGGACCCTCTGGGTGGACCCCTCTTCCATGTGGTAGGAAGAGGAGGAATGCTTTGTTTTTACTCCTAGTTTCTCATGTTAACCCTTTCCCCTTCCTTTTGCCAGCTGGGCATTTAATATCACTGTAAAGTAATGAGAAATGTCCTTTAGAGGATCTGACTTGCTGGGGAAGGAGCTAGCGTGTGTCCTGAACCTCCCTCTTACATGCCTGTTATCTCACAGCTTTTCCCACTATTCTCCATTTAGGCAGCCTCGATGCCCAGCTGTGTTTGTGCTTGTGTGTGCACACGTGCACACACACGTGTGTTGAGGAGGATGTGGTCAGTCTTCCTAGCCATGTGGATGCTAATTTGTCCTGATGTGGGCTCTTTCCTCTGGGCTTAAAGGGTGCACAGGAATCACTATATTTATGATTTAATTAGGGAAATTGAAGTATCCCAGCCACCTGTCTTCTCCTGATCCACGAGGAATCTCATTATCATCACATCTACTGCAAGCAAATTGCCTCAGTAATGAAGCACTGGGAGATGCCACAGCTGTGTTCAGAGTGGCTGCAGAAATTGCAGAAGTCACTGCGGGAAAGGGGAGGCAGCACTTAGTGTGTTAGGCGACCATCGTCACCTGTCCAGCCCCAGAGCATCTTCCTTTGGCAGCGAGCCAGACTCCGGAGATGGACTTGGGCATCTTGAAAAGTCTTAGCCCGGGGGCACTGCTGGTGTCTAATTGAGTGGGAAGATTGCTTCCTCTAAATACAGTCACTTTAGAAAAATAAAACTGATGGGCAGAGAACTTCCCCCCCTCACACACTAATCAGGCACACATGCTCTTCGTGGCTTGAATGGGAAGCCCTCCTGGGGACCCGACCGCAGGCTTTGGATTCATGAGCATGTGGTGCCCGTTCTGCAGTTTGACTGTCTTATAGGGACACAGAGGCTGTAGGGAAAAGTACAGAAACCTGTGCTGGGCTGAGAGGGAAGCTGGGCCCATGCTGTTTGCTGGGAAAGTTCAGTTAAGAGCAAATAACTATGACAAGGTAGATGGAGAAAAGCTCAAAGCTCTTTTTTCAATTTTATTGAGATATAACTGGACATATAGCAGTGTATTTAGTTTAAGGTGTATAGCATAATGACTTGACTTACATATATTGCAAAATAATTGGTTAACATCCATCATTTCATACAGATACAAAAGAAAAAAGAAAAAATGTGATGAAAATTTTGGGATTTATTCACTTAGCAGCTTTCAAATATGCCACACAGCAGTGTTAGCTATAGTCATCATGTTGTACATTACATCCCCAGTAATTACATCTTATGACTGGAAGATTGTACCTTTTGATCGCCTTTATCCAATTCCCTCTCCAGCTCTGATAACCACAAATATGAGTTGGTTTTGTTGTTGTTTTGTTTTGTTTTTAGATTCCACATGTAAGTGAGATCATACAGTATTTGTCTTTCTCTGTCTGACTTATTTCACTTAACACAGTGCCCTCGAGGTCCATCCATGTTGTTGCAAAAGGCAAGATTTACTTCTTTCTTATGGCTGAATAATATTCCATTATATATGTGTATACCACAACTGCTTTATCCATTCATTTGTCAATGGACACTTAGGTTGTTTCCATGCCTTGGCTATTGTAAAAAATGCTGTTATGAACATGGGGGTGTAGATATCTCTTCAACATAGTGATTTTGTTTCCTTTGGATATATCCGGAGGTGGAATGATGGATCATGTGGAACTTCTATTTTTAACTTTTTGAGGAACCTCCATACTGTTTTCCACAGTGGCCGTATCAATCCACATCCCCACCAACAGTGCACCAGGGTTCCCTTTCTTCCCACAGCCTCATCAACATTTGTTATCTCTTTTCTTTTTGAGGCTAGTCATTCTAACAGGTGTGAGGTGATATCTCATTGTGGTTTTAATTTGCATTTCCCTGGTGATTAGTGATATTGAGCACCTTTTCATGTACCTGGGGGCCATCTGTATGTCTTCTTTGGAAGAATGTCTATTTTCCTCTGCCCATTTTTAATTGGATCATTTGGTGTTTTGCTGTTGAGTTGTATGAGCAGAAACTCTTGTGAGGGAAAGCCACTTGAGTGGGAGCATGAAGGTCATGACTGGGAGGGATCTGTGGTGGGTTCTGCCTCCTCTACTAGGGGCTGAATGTGGGGCTTCTCATGTTCTTTCAGCAGAAAATCTAACCTCCCCTCTCTTTTCTTTCTCGTGCATCCTGATAGAGGGAACGGCTGAGGAACATCGAGCGCATCTGCTTCCTTCTGCGAAAGGTCAGTGCAAGCACCCGGTGATGGAATTTGGATGGTCACATGGTCACGGTGGTCACACAGTGACAGGGGCTGGTGAGGCTCAGTGCCTGCTTCGGTCCTGTCTCCCCACAAAGGCAAATGGTGGCGGGGGAGGAGGAGGTGGGAGCACGTGATCACTTCTTTGGAAACCTCCAGAGACAAGAGGAGCTAATTAAAAGGGATGGCCATCAATCAGTGTCAGGACAGCACTGGATATTTGCAAGTGCCCTCTGGTTGGATTTAGAGGTTCTTTATCTTTGCATGATGATGGATGGCATTTACAGCTGATGTTGCCTCACAGCCTTTGTTCCTGTCTGATGTGGGGCTCAGAAACGCTCCCACCTTGGCTCAGCCAAGTTTTTAACTGGTTGTTGGGTTTCCTTTGAGGTTTCAACCTGCCACTCAGCTTTGCAGTTTGATTGACAGCATTATCAGGAGTGTCGGAGGGGTGGGAAGGGAGATGTTATTAAAGGGGGAGCCAAGCATTCAGAGAGTTGCTCTCAGTGGATGGGCAGTAGGTCACAGCTGCCCTCAATGCATTCAGGAAACACACGTGTGCACGCATATCCACGTGTGCATGTGCAGCTCAAGTTTAGTATTTAGCAGGACTCTGTGACGTAGCTGGTGTACCCCTGTGGCAGAGAGACCAGTCTGCCACTCTCCGGTAAGGAAAGCGAGTACTTTTTTGCAGCAAAGTGTGGAGAACAGCAACTTGCATGTAAAACTAACAGTGTCCATTGCCTTGAGCCAAAGGACATCCCCTATCTCTGTTCAGAGCAGATGCACTACAGGCCATAGGAAAGCCACCTGTCAATCCAAAAGAAGTTTTTGAGCCTTAGGTGAATAGGAGAGAAACCAAATGCCATGCCAAAAATTGATGGGGGGGAAACAATTTTGCAAGCTTTTGAAATCTTTTCTATATTTCAATTAATGATACCTTTCCTTGGGAGAGAGAGCTTAATCAAGAAGTCAGTTATCTTTCTAGCTAATTACTTGTCCTTTAATGTTTTCCAAGAGACTCAGTATGTCATAGTTCCACATCTGTGTCACAGTGGGGAAGTAAGCTCAGATAATGAAAATACTAGTGATCCAAGGAATAAAAAATGATTAAGAAAATAGCGTATGACATTTGGTATTAAGGGTACTTCATGAATTTGTAAATTATTTTCCCAGATAATGTCTCGGACACCAATAACCTGCTCCAGCTGTCACTTCCATAGAGTCTAGTTTGTTCTTTAAGACTGACACCCAAGTGTCCTTCACACTGCAAATTGCCCTTTTTCCCCCATTTTGAATGTACCATCCTGAATTCTCTGGCAGAGCAATAACCTGCATCCATCACATTTGAGCCTTGCTCATTTTTCTGTGTTGCTTGACCACTGACTCTAGCCAGACAGCAGGCAATGGCCTCTGGCTGCCTCTGCCGTGGTCCTACCTTACGGTCCTGTGCTACACGGTAAATCCTGTTACTTAACCTATTTTTGTGTAAAGGAGTTTATATCTGCTAATCCCATGCTCCTCATTTGTCCTTCCCCTCCTCCCTCTCCCCTTTGGAAACCATACATCTGTTTTCTATGTCTGTGAGTCTGTTTCTTCTGTTTTGTATATAGATTCATTTGTCTTATTTTTTAGATTCCACATAGAAGTGATAGCATTTAGTATTTCTTTCTCTGACTTACTCAACTAAGCATAATATTCTCTAGGTCCATCCATGTTGCTGCAAATGGCAATATTTCATTCCTCTTTTATGGCTGAGTAGTATTCCATTGTATATATATATATACCACATCTTCTTTATCCGTTCATCTGTTGATGGACATTTAGGTTGCTTTCGTGTCTTGGCTGCTGTAAATAGTGCTGCAACTAACATTGGGGTGCATGTATCTTGTGGAATTATAGTTTTGTCCGGGTATATGCCCAGGAGTGGGATTGCTGGATCATATGGTAGCTCTATTTTTAGTTTTTTAAGGAACCTGCATACTGTTCTTCATAGTGGCTGCACCAATTTACATTCCCACCAACAGTGCAAGAGGGTTCCCTTTTCTCCACACCCTCTCCAGCATTTATTATTTGTAGACTTTTTGATGATGGCCATTCTGACAGGTGTGAGGTAATACCTCATTGTAGTTTTGATTTGCATTTCTCCAGTAATTAGTGATGTTGAGCATCTTTTCATGTGCCTATTGGCCATTTGTGTGTCTTCTTTGGAGAAATGTCTATTTAGGTCTTCTGCCCATTTTTTGATTGGGTTTGTTTTTTTTTTGATATTAAGTTGTATGAGCTGTTTGTATATTTTGAAGATTAACTCCTTGTTGGTTGCATCATTTGCACATATTTCCTCCCATTCCATAGGTTGTCTTTTTGTTTTGTTGATGGTTTCCTTTGCTGTGCAAAAGCTTTTAAGTTTGATTAGGTCCCATAATAGTCTTTTCATTTCTTCATTTCAACAGTGTCCATGACATAGCACAAAACTTATATTTTACCACATGTACTCCTTACATCAGATTTGTATTTTAAAATCAAATTTAACTCTTTATTGTATTGATTACGACACAGAAGGTCTCTAGCCTACAGTTTCCATCCCATTCCTTTCCTCTGTGTCTATGCCCTCTCCCCTCTTTGTACTCTGTATTTTAACCTTACAAATAAATTCTCAAGCCAGTTCTGGTTCCTTACACTGGAAAAGTGGTGGAGCGTGGTGGGGACGTATACAGGCTTCTGCTGCTTCCTGCCTGTGCCCTGATTATCTGTGTAACCCTCAGTGTGACTCTGAAGTGAGGGTGATAAGCACAGCACCCTCCTCGTGGAGTTGTGAGAATTAAATGAGATAATACATGTGCGTCTAGCTCATCAATGCTCGGCACGTACTAAATGTTATTGTTATTATTATATGACACTTAGCTGATACCTAAAGCTTCCTGTAACGTCCCCGAGCACACCCGTGGTGCTGAAGGAAGCTGAGGCAATCCTCGGCTGGCGGCAGCCCCCGTAGCACCCCCTCCCATTTTCTTGGGTAACTGTCATTTGACGTTTGAGCAGAGTCACAGGGCAGGAAGGCCTGGGCCTCCTCTCTCCTGGCTCATTTTGAATGGGCTTCTGAGTTCAGATTCCCAAGCTGTGAGCACGTGCTGGGGGCGGTGGAGAGGGTTGATGGACTTCGTTAGCATCACCACCTTCTGGGAACTGTACCTTCCAAGAAATTTCTTGGAACTCATCTCGTAAACAGCCCAGAATGTGAAGCATCTCAGCAGCTGATTGTTGTTAAACCACCTCCTCAGCTTTCTCGGGAGAAAGGAAGGGATTTTCAAAGTGGATCCATTTTCAGCTCTATAATTATCAGAAGATGTGTGCTTTGGGTAATTGTCTGAACTGCAGGATTCTTGTGTCGATTTGTGCTTATGATTCATTTTTTCATGGCGAGAGCCACTTGCCTCTTGTGCTGTGCTCCCCACCGGCCACGCTGTCACTCTGAGGGTCGCTGTCAAGTGCGGGTTGGGGAGCGGGGAGAGCGTGCAGAGCAGACGTTGGTTAGATGGCAGCTCTCGGGCGCGCGAAGGGTGCTTGTGGGGGGGACGCTGACTCGGGGCCTCCTGTTGCATCTCCAAGTTCAGGCAATGGTTAGAGGAAGTGAACGTAAGTGAGAGCCGGAGATCGGCATGAGAATAAAGAGACACTTTCTTCATAAGCGGCTGTCATCTAACCTTGAGGTTGGTCGTCCTGGGGGCTAAGAAATGTTCAGCTCCCTTAGGCGGAGTTAGACAGCCTGATGTCTGAGATGGTTTCGAGTTAGACGGAGCCTGCCTGCCTGAGAGGGGCGACTTAGTTGCGTAGTTTGGGACGTCCCTTTGGTTTGACAAATCTGTGATTCTCCATTTCACCCCCTGATTTCCCCGAGAGTGTGTCCAGTCTCACTGCAGGTTTTCTGACATTGGTGGCTGTAAAAAGCTCTAGTGTGTGGATAATTCTCACTCTCTTCATTGAGCAGTTGCAGTGGGACAAGAAAGAGGGGGATGAGTGGGTTGGGGGGAGGGGGAGGGGGGTGGGTGTTGAGTCCCTTGGGGAGGTATAACCAGTTTGGTGGCGGGGGGCCAGGTGCTCCAAGTTTAATTCTGGAGAGAACAAGGCAGTGGTAAGGCCACGAGTGTAATCACTGATGGCCACCAATGCCCCTCCCCGTTTCACGCTTATCAGAACCACACGTCTGTCTTAGGAGAGGCATCATGGTGTGAAGTGAAGCTGAATGGTGTGAACCTGGTTCCACTGCAGAAATTTCCGCGATGTGCTTCTGAAAGCAGGGGCTGGGGGAGCTGGGGAATGGATATGACACTTCTATAGTGTAAAGTCAGTTTGTTAAGTAGGAAGATTGCATTATTGTTCCCAATTCTTCACCCTCCCCCGTATCCAGGACTGGCTATGTAATTTGCAGGGCCCAGTAGAAAATGAAAATGTGGGGCTCCATGACGAAAAGTTATTAAGAATCTTACAAAGCTAACAGCAGAGGATTCAGCCAAAGGTGGGACCCTTCTGAGCGTGGGACCCAGGTGCATCTGCACGGGTGACATGTCCCTGAAGCTGGCCCTGCCTGTATCCATGGCCTTTGCATATGATTTTGCAGTTCCTCCTGAGAGAAGCAGAGTACATTTCCCCTCCCTGCTGATGGAGGGCTTTGCCATGTGACGGGATGTGTCCACTGGAATGTGGGTGGGCTTGTGTGTACTGAGGCCTTAAGAGTTACTGGGTGTTTCTGCTCCTTTTCTTGCACTTCTGACATCATCAAGGCCAGCCCTCTGGTGCAAGGAGCATGAGAGGCAGGGGATACAGACCTGAGCCCACCTGTAGCTCAGAGCCAAGCGCACTAGATCAGGTGACCCCCAGTCAACCTCTAGATGCGTGGGCAAGTATAAATGATTATTGTTTTAGGGCACTGAATTTTGGAGTGATTTGTTATGCAGCATTATTATGGCAATAGCTAACTGATACTATAAGCATCTGCCACTTTTATACGGGGGAAAATCTTTTTTTTTTTTTTAAAGAGATTTTATTCTGTGCCAGAGATCAGCCATTTGCTGACTCTACAAATTTATAAAATAGACAGTTTCAAACTCTGTCCCAATTTCTTTGACCTAAGAAGAAGCTACCAAATACATTTATATACCAGAACCTAGAGAAAGACTCATGTCACTTTGGAGCACAGGATTTGTCATGCATTAAATACTTGGGAGAATGATGATGGCGGTGCCTTTTCTCTAATTACTGGCACTCCCTGCCACAAGGGATTGGCTTGATTTCCGGTCTCTTTAGCCGTTAACACAGTTCTTCCTGCAGGGCTCTAGAGGGAATGGTCTATTTTCATGGAGAGACATAATACAGGGAAAAGGGACACAAAAACTCAGAGACAGTTGTGTGGAATGCCTTTGAGAGGCCATCCTTGACTCAGAAGTTTTCCAGATCAGAATTCTCTGTGGCTTGGGGAATTTCTAAGGTGTGACAATGCTGCTTACTTTTCCTGAGTGACTACTGTATGCCTTTGAAAGGATTAACTCTTTTAATCCTCACAACATTTCTATGAAGTAGTCATGATTAATAGCCCCACTTAAAAGACGAGGAAATCAAGGTTTAGAGAGGTTAAGTATATATCCCAGAGAGTCATATTTCATAAGCTGGTAGAGCTGGGATTTGAAGGGCAAGTCTGTTTGAAAAGAGTCCACATTTTCAATCACCACATTAAAGGGGAAATTGTTGGTTCGTTTTGAAACATGCTCCTTAAGGACCACTATTACAGCAATATTTCTCAGCTATTTTAAAGGGAAGATACAAATACCAGAGCTACAGAGGGCTTCAGGGACCCTATAATATGCTTGGCTCACCATCATGGGGCCAAGTGGATTCCTTTAAGGCTCTTTTCTAATTCTATTTAATTTCTTGGTGGGGTCGTTCACCCCTAGAGGGAATGTTTGAAGAAAAGTAAAAATATCCTGGAATAAAACTTGCAACTAGTTCAGAAACCATGTCTCACGTATAATTTATTTTCAGATGCTTTCTGTGGCAAACTCCTTGTTAGTCAGAGGGAAAGATGGGACATTTTACTCACTGTGTAAATAGTGATGCTGTCACGGGGTTGCTGAACCAGAAGCCAGAGGAAGAGCCCTGTCCTCGCTTCACTCCACTCCCAAGGCTGCAGCAGGAGAAGCAGAGGACTTCACAACAGCTGCCTTACATATGGGCTCTGGCTTCTCACTCAGATCTGGGGAGCTGGTTGGCCCTATCCTTATTAGTTCTCCATTGCCATGATATTAGCAGTTCAGGACAACGACGATTTATATTTCTCATGAGTCCATGGGTCATCTGGTGGTTCCACTGATCTTGGATGGGCTTATAGGGAGAAGGGGGTGTTCCTCTGGTCTTGGCTGGGGCTCATTCATGTGTCTGGCAGGCAGCAGACTGTAAGCTAATCTAGGATGGCCTCAGCTGGGATGGGCCATCTCATTCTCCAAAGACTAATCTAGACTTGTTCTCATGGTGTCATAGAGAAGCAAGAGAAGACGTGGAAATACACAAGAACTTTTTCAAGCTTTGGTTTGCATCAGATCTATTAGTGTCCTATTATTGGCCGAAGTGAGTCACATGGCCAAGCCCAGGGTCACAGTGGGAGGGACTACAGAGTTACAGGGCAAAGGGTGTGGATACAGGGGAGACCATTAATTGGTACCATGAATGCCATCAATCTACCATATATTTGTAGGCAAGGGATGAGTTATCACCTTACCCCTGTTAGAATGGGGATGAGATAGCAGATGCTAGTGAGGGTGTGGAGAAAAGGGATTCCTTGTGAACTGTCGGTGGGATTGTAAGTTGGTACAGCCCACTATGAAAAACAGTATGGAGGTTCTTCAGAAAGTTAAAAATAGAACTTCCATGTGATTCAGAAATTCCACTTCTGGGTATATATCCAAAGGAAATAAAAACACTATGTTGAAGTGATACCTGCACCCCCATGTTCATAGCAGCATTTTTTTTTTACAATAGCAAAGACATGGAAACAACCTAAGTGTCCATTGACAGACGAATGGCTAAGGCACTTGTGATATATATATTTCAGACATAAAAAAGAAGGAAATCCTGCCATTTGTGACAACATGACATTGTGCTAAGTGAAGTAAGTCAGACAAAGACAAATACTGTATGATCTCACTTATGTGTGGAATCTAAAAATAAAATAATAAGAATAACAAAACAAACTCATAAAAAAGAGATCAGATTTTTGGTTATCAGAGGGGGAGAGGGAATTTGAAGAAGGTGATCAAAAGGTACAGACTTCCAATTTATAAGATAATTAAGCACTAGGGATGTAATGTACAGCATGATGACTATAGTTAACTGGTATATGCTATATTTGAAAGTTAGGAAAGTAAATCCTAAGAGTTCTCATCACAAGGAAAAAAACATTTTTCTTCTTCTTTTGTATCTATATGAAATGATGGATGTTAACTAAACTTATTGTGGTAATCATTTCACAGTATATGTAAGTCAAATCATTATGCTATATGCCTTAAACTTACACAGTGCTGTATGTCAATTATATCTCAATGAAACTGGGGGAAGAAGGCTCAGAGGTTGGAAATTTTGCAGATTTTCTCTAGGATGGTAACATAGACTCTTCGATGTGTGGGTCTACACCTCTATGGTGGTACTTGCAACACTGCATCATTGTCTCTTTGGATGCCTACCTCTCCCATTAGTTTGTGAGTTCCACGAAGGAGGAACCCAATGTCTTATTCATCTTTGAATTCCCAGCACATAGTGGGACATAAGGTTGATGTTCACTATATGATTAGGAGATGAAACGCTAGAACTGGAACAGACCTTGGAGGTCATCTAGCCAGATCCCTCCTTTTCAGAGGGGAAGTTGAGACCAGAGGCTCACCAGAACCAGTGTGTCCTGGGCTGCTCGTCCAGATTGGCCACCGTGCCCTTCTCAGAGACTGGGGTCACTGAAGCTGAACAGAGCTTGACTCAACAGCAAGCTCTCTGGGGGCAGGGACCATCCCTTCCTCGTTCACTAGTGTGTCTATAGGACCAAGCGCGGTGTCTTTCAATGAGTAATATTTCCCCCATCCCTACCCCCTATCAGTGGCCATTTCACTGTGAGTAGCATTTACTATGCATGAATTCTGTCTTTCCTCCCTGGGTACTGATCTCAGAGAGACAGCAGTGAGCGGTCTTGAAGAGACATCTTAGTTTCCTGCCCAGGAATTGAACCTGGGGAGCCTGGGTGAAAACCAGGAATCCCAGCTGATAGTCCACCAGGGGCTAGAAGCAAAGTTCCCTGGCTCTTGCCCCGTTTGAAAGCAAAAATGTTTCAAGGAGGCAAAAACAGGTACAAAATTTATTATTAGAGACACCACACAATAAGCGGGAGAGCACACAGAGAAGGTGTGTTTATTTAATACAGAAGCAAGGCAGGAATACACACCTGGAGAGAAGGACTTCGGGCTTCCTCTCTAATGAGGAGGAGCTCTGTAAAGAGGTGGTTTAAATCCCTTATGTAGGACAGTCCTTCCGGGTCTTTGTTTACCTTTGGCCAATTATCTCATTTCTTTTCCCACATCTGACCTGTTCTAAGACCCTCCCCAACATGCGTGCGCAACTTTTTGCTAAGGTGGATTCCACCGCAGAGGCCTGTAGGGATATGTTCACACATTATGGGGTGGTGTCTTTTCCCAAGGAACCTTCCTGCGCATGTGCAGACAGGGAAGTTTTCCTTGACCTCAGGAGTGGTCATCTTACCTCTTTACTCCAGCAGAGCTCAGCTTCTGCCACTAGCTTTGTCTTTGGCGTGTCTGGGGAAAACAAAGCTTCAATTTTACTCCGCTTAACAAACACCAGCAGTCCAGCCCAGGGGTCCATCTATCTCCTACCTCAGTACAACCTCACACCAAGTTGGCATCTGATAGGCCTGGGAAGAAGGCTGCACATCTTTATATTCTGGAGTTCCAGGCAAAAATTGTGGAAAAGATCGACAGAGAAAGACCAAGCATCGTATGATATCCCTTTCATCTTAAAAAAATGATACAAATGAACTTATTTATAAGACAGAAACAGACTCACAGACATATAGAGTGAACGTATGGTTACCAGGGGGGAAGGGGGGAATAGATTGGGAGTTTGGAATTGACGTGTACACACTGCTATATTTAAAATAGTTAACCAGGACTTCCCTGGTGGCGCAGTGATTAAGAATCCGCCTGCCAATGCAGGGGACACAGGTTCGATCCCTGGTCCGGGAAGATCCCACATCTTTCCGGACCAGGAAGGCAACCAAGCCCGTGCGCCACAACTACTGAGCCACAAGCCACAACTACTGAGCCCACATGCCCCAACTACTGAAGCCTGTGCGCCTAGAGCCCGTGTTCCGCAACAAGAGAAGCCACTGCAGTGAGAAGCCCGCACACTGCAACGAAGAGAAGCCTCCGCTCACCACAACTAGAGAAAGCCCATGTGCAGCAACAAAATCCCAACACAGCCCAAAGTAAATAAATATATAAATAAATTTTTTAAAAGGTGCTTTAAAAAATAACTAAATAAAAAAATAAAATAGATAACCAACAAAGACCAACTGTATAGCACAGGGAACTCTGCTCAGTATTCTGTAATAACCTAAGTGGGAAAAGAATTTGAAAAAGAATAGGTACATGTAGATGTATCACTGAATCATTTTGCTGTACACCTGAAACTAACACAACATTGTTATGTAACTGTACTCCAATATAAAATAAAAATTAAAAAAAAAACAAAATAAGCAGTTCTCTAGTGCAAAGTGGTCTCTTTTAGGTGGATTCATGGGGGGCAGGCCCTGCTTGGGCAATATTATCATCTGCAGCAGAATTCCAAGTGTGAGGAGAGTTGCATAAACATTCCTCCAGTGAATACTCTACGTAGCCTCCTGTCATGACAACTATACAGAAATCTTAGTTCCTTCCCATCATAAGAGGTGGTCTCATTAGTACTGTAAGTATTCAAGGACTTCATTTTCATAATTCTGACTATCTGTGAGCAGCTCTGAAGGTCAGCCGCATGTGGTCATCTGCAGTAAATCGGCATCGTGAATTTGAACCCTGCATGTTTTGAGGCTAGTGGCATGAACGAGTCTAGTCAGCTGCCTAGTACCCTCATCTTAGCGTGCTTCCTTGTTCTCCACTCATTATTGTACACCCAGGAATTCTCATCAATAGCTCAGAGAGAGCTTAGAACTTACTGTGAAACTTTGCTGCCTTGATTGTGAAAACTCATATTCTAGGATAGTGTCAGGAAGTGGCGAACGGTAGAGTTCACTGTTCTGTTGTGTTTGTCATTAGTGTCACTGGTGGTTTCTAATCGTTATGCATCTCAAAATCCCCCATGGAGATTTTCCAGCATACATCTACTTAAGAACCACTTCCAGAAATTCTGCTCTAGTAGGTCTTGGGAGGGTCCAGTCATCTGTATTTAGAAAATGCCCATGTGTGCTTCTCATGGGTGGCCAAGGTGGGGGAACACTGTGGGAAATATTTGGTGAGTTGGGTGGTTGGTGAATGTGCTAGTGATTCATAAGCAGCTCCCCAAAAGACCCCCCAGGATCTGGAGAATTGAGTCTGCTGAGGGAGAGGGGAAAGGGAGAAGAGCTTCAACCCAGAGAGGCTGGCAGTGGGCAGGCAAATACGGCCAGCTGCCGACTCCTTTGTGGATTGCCCAGGATGTGCTGAGCCCTGGGCTTGAGGAACATCTCCCCAGCCTGCTCCGTCCTGGCTGTGTGTGGAGGGAGCATCTTCCTGACTCATGACAGGATGGAAGGTTGTGCCGGTCAGCTTCACAAAGGAAGTCCAGAGGCCCTTGTAGTGGTGGAGGAAGAAATCCTGAAACCATGACTGACCTTAGGGTGCATCATTGAGAGTGGTCCCCAGATTTGACTGTGCCTCACATCACATCTGGACAGGTTATTAAAAATACAGATTCATGGGACTTCCCTGGTGGTGCAGTGGTTAAGAATCTGCCTGCCAATGCAGGGGACACGGGTTCGAGCCCTGGTCCGGGAAGGTTCCACATGCCACAGAGCACCTAAGCCTGTGCACCACGACTACTGAGCCTGAGCTCTAGAGCCCGTGAACCACAACTACTGAGCCCACTGGCCACAACTACTGAAGCCCGCGTGCCTAGAGCCTGTGCTCTGCAACAAGAGAAGCCACCACAATGAGAAGCCCACACACCACAACAAAGAGTAGCCCCCACTCACTGCAGCTAGAGGAAGCCCATGTGCAGCAATGAAGACCCAATGCAGACAAAAATAAATAAATAAATAAATTAGTTAAAAAAAAAACAAACGAAAAACCAACTTTAAAAAAAATACAGATTCATGAATGCCCACCCCCTGTGATGCTTAATTTTATATGTCAAATTGGCTGGGTCATGGTGCCCAGGTATGTGGCTGGACATTATTCTAGATGTTTCTTTGAGGGCGTTTTTTGGATGCGATTAATGTTTAAATTGGTGAACTTTGAATAAAGCAGATGGCCCTCCATAATGTGGGTGGGCCTCATCCAATCAGTTGAAGACCTCAATGGAACAAAGACTGACCTCCCCAAATAAGAGGGAATTCTGCAGCAGATGGCCTTCAGATTTCAGCTGCAAGGTTGGCTCTTCCTGGATCTCCAGCCTGTTAGCACCCCTGCAAAATTTGGCCTTCCAAACCACTACAATTGCCCGAGCTGATTCCTTAAAATCTCTTTCTCTCTCTATCTATCTATCTCTCTTTATATGTCTATATCTCTCTGTATCTATAAACACACACATACATGCATCCTGTTGGTTCTGTTTCTCTGGAGAATGCTAACATATCCCCATCAATCCTGGGAAGTTCAGGTTCAGTAGGTATGTGGAGGGGCCCTGGGCCTGCTGTGTAACTGAATCTCCTGTGAGTTGGATAAAATGATCTGCCTTCACCAAATGGTAAATATTTGCCCCAGGTCACCCAGCTCATGGGTCTGGTTCCAGAGCCCATGCTTACCCCCCTTCTCTCTTGCTGCTTCCATACATAGGAGCTGGTAACTTTGCACACCTTTTGTAGAGCTTCTGTTGACCCTAGTGGTCAGTCTCTACAGGCCGCTAACCAAGAGAGTGACGACACTCAGTTTCCCCTGTAGTCTTCACAGACTGTGTGGGCCAGAAGAAGGAGGCTGGTTAACTTAACCACGTTCATCGGCAAAGCAGATTCTCACAGCCTGACCTAAGCAGATTTATGGACTCTCAGTAGTTTTGCTATGAGAAGTCACCAAGTCATTGACTGTTCTGACAGAAATCGTTTGCTTTTCTGTCACACCTTTTTCCTCTCCTTAATATACAGAGGAACTCCAGGTATTGTAGGACGTGATGGAGGCAGGAAAGCGTATTGGGATATGGGTTCCACTGTGAGTAAAAGATACAAGGGAGCCTGCTGTGTCTGGGGGGGAGCCCGCCCAGGCTGAGGGTAGGGTGAGAGGGGGACCCTGCCTGCCAGGGTTGTCTGGGGACCCAGGCTCCTCCTGCCCTCAGAGCTCTGCCATCGTTAGGGCATTTTCTGGGCCATGAGGGCGTCACACCATGATGTCCTTTCAAGCAGCAGGATGGAGGGGGAAGAGGAAAAGGGCCACTTCTGTGAAGGATGTGACCCAGAAGCTGCACACATCACTTCCGCTTAACTCATCAGCCAGATTGTAGGCAAATGGCCACATCTGGTCTTTTGGGGGGGTCTCTATACTCTCAGCTCCAAATTGAGGATTTTATTCCATAGAGAAGCGGGGGTGGACGCTGGATGACAGCTGCAGGCCTTGGTCTCAGGGAGGAATTCAGTCAACAGAGTGGCCAGGGCAGGGCACCCAGCCGCTGACGTGCACCCCAGAACTCCAAGGGCAGTGTGAGGTGGCCAGTGGGGATGGCGGGCAGAGAGACTAGGCACTGGAGGTTGAGGTCATGTCTGATGGTCCCCGGAGGAGCCTGGGCATGGTCGAGGGTGGAGAAAGGAGCTGGGGAGTCCTGGGTGTTGGTCTTGGCTTCCGATGGGAGCCAATCTGAATTTCTCCATTCATTCAACTGGAGTTCCTTTAGACCTGCTATGTACATAGTCCTGTATTATGTGCTGATGGGTGTGTGTGTGTGATGTGTCAGTTGTGAAGACCTCTGTGCAGCTAAAAGGGGTCTCGTTTTTCTCTCTGATTTCCTTCCCGAGAGTTTCAAAGCTCTGATCACACAGTATCTTGTATTACAGTCACTTTTACACATTATCTTCCACAGCTGTATTCTTGAAGGTGGGGATCACGTCCTCCTAATTTTTGTATCTGCTGCGTTGCCTAACGTGGTATCTGATTCATGTTAATTAGCTAAATGTGTTGGTGAACATGAGCCCGGCAACCACACAATGGCTTGGATTATTAGTTTCATAATGTGTGTGGCAGAATTATCACTGCTGAGCATGGGATTAAGGCAAGTGAAGGAAACCAGAGAAAGGGCCATGGCAGGTGTGGTGTGCTTTGTCTTATCAGAGCACCTTCACTGCCCAGAGGGTGAGCATGGGAATGGATGTAGTTAGAGGGCTGCTTCTCAAGCTTGGCTGCACCTTGGAATCACCCTGGGAGCTTAAAAAGAACTGTTCCTGGATCCCACCCCCAGAGTTTCTGTTTCGTTGGTCTGGAATGCAGCCTGGGCATTGGCGGGGGTGGAGGGAGGTTTGAAAAATTCCCTAGGTGATTCTAATGTGTAGCGAGGCTGCAGATCACTGAGTTGGAGGATAGGGCAGGCTTCGGCAATGCAGGTGGGGAGGCATTTTCCTTTTCTCGGTCCCCCAGAGTATGATTTAGAGAGCTGTAATTTTCTAAATGGTACCAGAGTAAAAGCAATAATTTACCAACGGGTGCCCAGGTAGACTGAAGGAATGAGCGCCTGACTTCCTCCTGCTTCCCAGGAGATGGTCAACCCAGCAGGTGACTAATTGCAAGTAATCCGCAGACAACTTGTTTTCTCGGTGGGAGGTTTGCTTCTAGATGCTCCCTTTTCCAAAATGTGATGAGAAGTAAAAATTCTGTTTTTCAACCCCCCAAGTGCTCACCCTTTCAGATACTCATTCTTGCCCTTTCTAAATTGCTGAAAAAGCAAGAAACATTTCTGGGTCACGTTTCTAGGCCACAAAATGTGCCAGTATTACCAAATCCTAATGGCCTCTTATTCCCTGTAGCAGTGGCCAGTCTCTGTCTCTCCCTACAATTGGAACCGGGTACCAGCCTCTACCCAGGCAGGGCCAACAGGAGAGCCCTGCAACTCAGATGAGAACTCATGGGCTCCCGGCTTGCGCTGAATTGAGTCCATTGCTCCAGATGTATCTTCTCCCCATGGCATAGCTGTATTGCTGCATTACCATGCTGGTGCCATTCGCAACTTGTGTGGGGTTTGTTATTCTTTAAGCAGTTTGGGGCATCGGGCCTCCTCCAGCACAGTTTCAGTGGCTCTGATTCCTAAGCTGTCTCTATGGCACAGACAATTACAAAACACATGGGGTTTTGTTTCATTAGGATAAAACCCGGCCATAGACAAGAAAATGTACTGAATACGTCAAATGTGCTATACAAATGCAAAATGCCATTATTATAAAGGGACAGAAAAAGCCATACTGTTCCCTTTCTGCGTCTGCTAAATGGTCAAAGCAGTGGTGAAATTCTGGAAGACAATGATCACCGATTATAGCACAGGGAGGTGGGCGGGCAACACACAGCAAGAGCAGCTCTGCTACTGTGGCCTTTTTAGTGGTGATATCACTGCTGTTACCACTCAGTGCATCAGCATAAAGTGGCGCCAGTGCCACTGGTGTCCTGGTAGAAACTAAATAAGGGAGCTACTTAAGCAAGGTTCCTGCCTTCGGGAACGTGTACGCTGTTCAGATGACGTCAGCAGGACGGACTGATAAAACGACCGACTGTGTTTTCTGCGAGGGTCTGTATGATCCTCTTTGTATAAGTTAGACTTTAATACACACACGACTGTGGTACTTCAAATGCTTTCTGACAGCGGTGTTGCCAACTGTTAATAGAGACCAAAAGCGACGGACGTTGGGTTGTTTTCAAACACTTGACGTTTGTGTTATTCAAGTTACTGATAAAGTACTTCAAGCCCAAATATTCTGGACTTTCAAAGGAAGGAAGCGTGGGAGGGGAAAGTCAGAGGTATGATTCTTTGTAAAATGTTTGTTTTCCTTAGTCGACTATAAAGTCGGTGAGGGCAGGGTTCTGGGTATCTTGTTCACCGCTTATCATTTTACCTAGAAAATAGCACCTATTCAGTAATTCTTTGCTGGCAGAGTGGCTGAATGTTCTCTGCACTTTACCCACAGTCTTTGATTTATTCTGACACCAACTCTGTGAGGTGAAGATGGGGAACTGAGACCCGGGGGCTTGCATCACTTGCCCAGGTCACTCAGGTGATGAGTGCTGGGTCTGGATTCAAATCACTCTGACTCCCAGACTCCTGCCCTTTCCAGCAGTCCTTATGTCTCCATTGCACTAGGGATTAAAAGCATGTTTCTTTGCATTTCCCAGGACAGTTCCATACTCTGAGTTTTGCAGAACACACTTGCACACAGCCCTCTGACACACTGGCATCAGACGATCCACTGTCAGCCACGTGCGTGTGCGTGCCTTGCTCTTCTCCAGTCTGACTCTCAGAAAGAGGTGTAGAGGTTTGGACTAAAGGCCTCTTCTCAATTTTAAGAGACTGTTGGGAAGCAGAGGCTTTGGAGAAAGAACCTACAGAAGACACTGTACCCTCTAGTGCTGGTGCCCTTGGGATCTGTGTTAGTCTGCTAGGGCTGCTGTAACATAGTAGCCACGGGTTGGGCAGTTTAGACAACGGAAATTTATTTCCCCACAGTCTGGAGGCTGGAAGTCCAAGATGAAGGTGTCAGCAGGGTGGGCTTCTTCTGAGGCCTCTCTCCTTGGCTGGCAGATGGCCACCTTCTTTTTATGTCCTCACATGGTCATCCCTAAGTATATCTGTGCCATAATGTCCTCCTCTTATAAGGACACCAGTCATATTGGATCAGGACCCATTCTAATGACCTGATTTAACCTTAATTACTGCTTTAAAGACCCTCTCTCCAAATACAGTCACATTCTGATTTACTGGGGGTTAGGGCTTCAATGTATGAATTTTGGGAGGCGGGGGCAGGGGGGACACAATTCAACCTATCACAGGATCCAGGCACCAGGGAAGAGTTTTTATGGAAATGACATCCCCTTGGTTAGGAGCAGGGATTGGCCTTACCTTGGATTCTGCTCCTTGGCAAATAGCAAGCAAGAGTGGAAAGTGAGCCCCTGGGTTTAGATTTCAGGAACATTTTCTTATCATCCACAGGTGGAATCTGGTGAAAGAGAAGGCAAGACTCTGATTCTTTCTGTTGGATTTTATTGCATGTTTATCAGAATAAAGAGCGAACATATTCTGAGCAAAGCCTGTGAAGAATTGCTCCCATCATTCTGCAGGAGAGATGGTCTGAACAAAAGGGACAGAGCCTGGCCTCTTCATGCTGTCACACCCCTTGCAGGGAGCAGCGTGTGAAGCCAGTCACCCAAGCGTAGACAGTTGACTCAGCGCATGTGGGACGAGCCTGGGTCATTCATCATTCTAATTAGCTCTGGCTCCTCTCTCTCCAGCAGGCCCAGGGTCAGGACCAAATCAAGGTATATGTTGTGAGCTTGTGCAGAAGGGCCAGTTGCTAAGGTGGGCTGAAGTTACATAATTATCGTAACTATTTTTGTTTATAGGACATCCTTTCCCAGGAGAGAAGCACTTCCCTTCCCAGGCACTTCCCTGCCCAGAAGTTGTCACTTCGTGGCAGGACAGCAATGACCCTTTCTGGGGCTGGAGGAAGTAATAAAGAACACTGCCCAGCCATAGGGCCATGCAGGCTGCACGGAAAGTCATTATATGCATGGCTCCAGGGAAGGTCGACACGAGGCTCCTTCTGCAATGCAGACAGTGACAAGGGGGCTTGGGTTCTTTTTCTTTGCTGGGAGAGGTGAGCTTACCTAGACGTAGAAGGTTGGTCCTTAGTGGCCTAGGGAAAGTTTTTTCCCCTGACAACAATGTTTATGAAGTTACCGCATGTGGCCTAGAATATGCCAGACGTTGTGCAAAGAGCTTGAATGGGTCATCTCACTTAATGCTCATCTCTGACGTGGGTGCCATTGTGATGTGGGCATCACTGTGGTCCCCTTTCACCGATGAGCATGTTGAGGGCAGAGGGGTGAAGGAACTGAGGCTAGTACACGCAAAGCCAGGATTTGAATCTAGGTTGTCTTACCCCAGAGCTTGCTCTTTGGGTTTTCTTCATTAATTATTTTAATTGTAGAAGTAGGATGTCCTTATTTTTAACTAGAAAGTGATGCTCAGTTAATATGAAGAAAATACTAATAAGCTCCCAACCCCTCTCTATTCCTGACTCTCTGACATAGCTCATGTTAAAAGCTTGGGTCTCTGCCCTGCTCCTATCTCCATGCACAAACACAGACAAATGTACACACACGTGTGTATGTACATACACTCAGAGTTGGCCTTTTGTTTTTTTCCCAATAATTGAAAAAAACTTTCCTATAACTTTTCCCGCCACATACCATTTCGTTATGGACACCCCTCTAGATCAGTATAGTACTAGAGATCTAACTCTTAAAAATAACCGCACAAACTCTCATAATATTCCATAGTACACACAATTGAGTCAGTCATGTCCATATTTATGGACATTCTGTCTGTTTTCAGTTTTATTTGGCCCCGATCAGTAACCCTGCAATAAACACCTTCGTGTGTTTATATCCTAGGAGTGGGGTTATCGGGTTAAAGAGTATATGAATTTGTACTTCTTAAAAATTTGCCGGATTACTTTCCCAAAAAGGTTGCAGCAATTTGTGTTCCCATAAGTGGTGTAAGAGGGTGTCTCTTTCTGACATCGTCGTCACCATGGTGGGGTGTTATTGGGGAGCCCTCTCCCCATCGCTGTCTGCAGGTACAGCCCCGGGAAAAATGCAGAGCTCAGCGGTCGGGGACTTGTTCTCATAGACCCGAGTTTCTCTGTCTTGGAAGCACATTTGAATCTCCTGGGGAGATTTTAAAATCTCGGTGCAGGGGCCCCATCCACAGAGAGCCTCTCATAATTGGCCAAGGGGGCACAGGCAGCGGTGTTTGCCAAAGCTGCCCAGGAGATTCTAATGGTCCGCCAGGGTGGAGAGCTTTTGAGAGCGATCCTGCAGACACCAGCGTCCTTCCTCACTTCCCTTTCTCTTTCCCTCACTCCCTCACCACTCACCCCTAACCCTAACCCTAACCCTAACCCTAGCCCTAACCCCCTCATTGCCCTTTCTCTTCCCCTCATCCCTTCCTCCATCCTCGGGGCCCTCTCCTCGCAGGTCAGTGGAGTCTTTACTGGAAGCTGCAGGTACTATCCTTCCGCCAGCAGCCTCTCCCTCACTGTCCTGGTCCCACAGAAGCCCACTGGTTGGAAGGGCTGACTTTAGCCCTTGCAGCACGTGCCCTGCTGGAGAGCCCTCAGGACCTTGTACGGCTGATGCTCTTGCGAGAGCCTTCTGGCTCGTGCCAGTTTGGAGCACTGTCTCCGGGAGAGAAGGGGCTGTGCATCACTCCTCTTTCAGGACCAGAGGAGCATGGAAATGCTGCCCTCCCGCTGCGTTGGTGACGTCATTTTCATCCCTTCCGTTCTTCCACCTGGCACCCCACCCCTGGTCCCCCGCAGTGTGTGCACTGGTGTGACCCACACAACTGCCTCCAGAATAGCAGCCCAAAAGCCTTCACTCTGCTGTAGATATACAGACCACCTGCAAAGTCTAATGCACCGGAACTTCAGCCTCTTTCATGGCCTGATTGGTACACAGCTCTTCACTGCCATCCAATGCTTATCCTGAGACAGAACACTTAGAGTGCCCCACGGGCTGCTGTGGGGAGCCTGCAGACCAGCAGCGACCCAGGTGTTTTATACACAGGGCATGTGTGTGTTTGTTTGGTGGTGGAGGTGTGTCTGTGCCGGTGCTTACCTTGTTCCGCCTAAATGCCCGCTGGGTGTTGACCCAGCCCATGGCTGGATGGGACCGGCAGAGTCCTGCAGAGCTAGGACATAGCTCACATGTATGAAAATACTAGGAATAGTTTTGCTTCATGAAAGAGGATGAGCTTCTGGACTTCCCTGGTGGCGCAGTGGTTAAGAATCGGCCTGCCAATGCAGGGGACATGTGTTCCATCCCTGGTCTGGGAAGAACCCACATGCCGCGGAGCAACTAAGCCCGTGCGCCACAACTACTGAGCCTGCGCTCTAGAGCCCACGAGCCACAACTACTGAGCCCACATGCTGCAGCTACTGAAACCCACGCGCCTAGAGCCCGTGCTCCCCAACAAGAGAAGCCACCACAATGAGAAGCCCGCACACTGCAACGAAGGGTAGCCCCTGCTCACCGCAACTAGAGAAAGCCTGCATGCAGCGATGAAGACCCAACGCAGCCAAAAATAAATTTAAAAAATAAAATAAAAATTAAAAATAAAAAATGTGAGATATCTTAGAAGAAAAGAGGACGAGCTTCTTTCAGGAAACAAATTCCTTCAGAAACTCTATTCTTAGCTCTAGAACTGGTTAGGATACTTGAAAGAGGCAAGCAGGCAGGTAAAGACACCTGTGATAACGGAAAATCTGTAGCTGGCCATCACCGATGTCAGGCCCACATAATTATTAACCACGATATCTACTATTTGCAAAACGCTCTTTAAGGCACTGTTTTTCAAACTTGGCTGCACATTGGAATCACTTGGGAGTTTTAAGAAATTTTGATGCCTGAGTCCCATCTCCAGAGATCCTGACTTAATTCATTTGGAATAAATCCTGGGCGTCAGGATTTTTAAAACTTCCCCTGGGTGATTGTAATACGCAGCCAAGTTTGAGACCCCTAGCCAAGCAGGGTTCAGCATTCAGGTTCATTACTGCATGTAAGTGCCCTGTGTGGCCTGACTGCTGGGGTCAGCGGGGCGGGGGATTGAATCCCACCTTGGCCCTGCCCCTCCCCTCCCTAGTCAGGGCCGGGCACAGACACCTGGTCATTAGCTCTCCCCAAATCTCCTGGCACCCCCAACTGTTGGAAAAGCCTTTGAGCAGCTGGGATGGGTAGGCTTTTAGAGATCAGAGGTATTTCCAGCTCCAACAAGAAACAGGGCAGTGGTTTTCATTCTTGCCTGAACAAAGTGCCCTCTTGGCAGTGTTCATAAAATGCTGGGGCCCAGTCCCCACCCTCTGAGGTTTGCACATGGGAACTTAAAAAATTTGGGGGGGAGGAGGGAGAACTGTCAAATGTAAGGGGATGTTTTAAGAGTAGTATAATGAATACCTAAATAGCTTCCACCAAGAGTCATCCCTCACCACGTTTGCTATATCTGTTCTCGCCTCCCCTCCCAGGTATGGAGCACACACTTTTTTTTGCTGGACCATTTAGTTGCACATATTGTGATTCTTCACCCCTAAGTACACTTTCCAATATCACCACACTGCCATGATCACACTCAAGGACATTGTCATAATAATGTCATCTGAATGTCGTTCGTAGTTGCATTTCCCCTATTTCCCCAATAATGTTCTTTATGGTTTCAAAAAAACATCCAGGACCCAATCAAGTATCATACACTGCATTTAGTTGCCATGTTTCCCACTTTCTCCTTTAATCTAGAACAGTCTCTCCACTTTTTTTTTCATGACACTGACGTTTTGAAAGTGTCTCTGAATGTGGGTAGTTTTCTAAAGTTCCCCAGGTATTTCCCATGGGCAGCAGCAGGGTTGAGAAGCCGTGTATCAGAGGACTGTGCATGGTGTTTTCCCCACAGAAATATTTCTGTGGGGGAACCCTGGGGGCTGCCCCTTCCTGCTTCTCCGTCCTCAGAGTGGGCTGCCCTGTTTGCTCTTTGGACAGCCTTCTACGTGTGGCACAGCCCTGACCCTGCCGTGATGATTTTTAATTGATCTAGAGTCACAAGCCCCTCTGGTCATTACCTTCTCTGGTTGCCCATCACCTTCACCTCCTCCTTTCCTCTCCCTGCCAGCATCTCCTGTGCCCATTCTGCTTTTTGTGCTGGATCTTCAGGATTTTGAGCCCTCCATACGAATTGCTTGAGGCAGCGTCGCAGAGGTGGGCAGGGCAGGGGTGCTATCTGCTGTCTCATCAGCAGCTGCAGTGGGTGGTGGAGAAGACTGTATGGAGGGGGTGATCCTTCTGAGGCTGCCCCCCTTCCCCTGCTCTAGCCACACCCAATTAAGCTCTATTCACTCTCCCCCTTCCTGCTCATTCCTCCTTGACTTTTTTTTTTTTGGCTGAACCTACCCATTCTTTAAAACTCAGCTCATGTCACCACTTCTGGGAAGCCTTTTGCCTCCTTCCTTGGTTGGGGTCTGGGCCCTCCTGTGGGCTCCCCTAGCCCCTGGGCTGACGTCCATCCTAGCACGTACCAGGCGGCATTGCATTTTCTTCTCCCCAACTAGACCATGAGCTGCTGAAGGACAGGGACTGAGTCTGGTGTAAGTCGAATTCCCCAGACTTTAGCGTGGCGCCTGCACCCTGTGGGTGCTGAGTCAGTGTTCCGTGAGTGAACGGAAGAGAGTGGAAGGGAAGTTGGGTCCAATTCTGAGAATCCTATAGTCACAGTCTTCAAGGTTGGAATCCTAGAATATTAGAGCTGGGAAGGGCCTTCGTGAATTCTGGTCCAGCTCCTTCACTGAAGATAAATGAAAGTGCAGAAAGACAGAGATTCAGTGCCCCCAGATGGCAGAGTGAAATCTAACTGTGTCTCCTCTTCACTCTGAGTCCTTTCCCCCCGACTCACCTTTACTGCATTGGGCTGTTTACTTATTTCATATTTCTAAATCCTGTTGACTTCCCATCATTCACAGATGGATAGTCCTTCATATCGTCTACTGCAATAGCCAACCTCTGGTTGGCTATCTCTCCTTTCTGACCATGGGAGAGAGAAGTCCACTTTAATGAGAGTGTAAACGAGATGTAATCAGGAGAGCAAATTTGTTGGATGAAAACCAGCAATCACAAAACCACTCCTCAACCTTGAATAAAGGCTTCTGTACTGCTTTGGAACATCACAGGGACCCCCTCTATTGGTATGGACAACTGAGACTTTACCATCAAGTTCACGGAAGCAGTTTTTCTCTTCTCCCTCCTCTATGTGGAATTGGCCAACTAGCAATGGGAGTCCAGCGGCACTGGCATCACCTGGGAGCTTGTGATAAATGCAGACTCTCAGGCCTCACCCAGACCTATGGGATCCTAGTCTGCATTTTAACAAGATCTCCAGGAGATCCGTATGCACATTATTTTGAGCAGCGTGGCTGAGGCCCCTCACTGTCAAATACAGAGCTGACTGGCCACACTGTTCTTCAGTATTTACCGAGTGCCCACCATGTAGCCTTGTAGGAGGGAACAGCAGGAGTGAACACCTGTCCCGTTGACCTGCCTTTCCCACCTCGTCAGTTCCACTCTGCTGAGTCAGAATCAGGCACTGTCCACCCGATTCCTGCCCTCTCCCTGCAGCGGGGTCCTCAGTGCTTGCAGCTGGCCTCTGACTCATCCCTACACCACTCCTGTCACACTGCCTCATTGGTTGCTGCAGACTTTCTTTACTTTCCTTGTGTCCAAACTGCCCTGCTGTTCCTCAACAGTGACCCACTTCTGCTTGTAAGTGGAGGCTATTGACACTGGGTTCCTGTCTCTTTCCTGCTCTGCTTTACATCCTCATCTCTCGGAGCCTTCTCTCCTACCTCTGGGCCCTTCTCTGCCCCTTCCATGGGTTCCCTTGATTCAGTCTCCTTCTGACTCAATCTGAAGCATATCCAAACTAGCTCCCTCTTTCCGGAGTACCTTCTCTCTCTCATTGCTATCCAGCTCTTTTTTCCCCCATCTTTAAACACAGCTAGTCTTCCTTGTTCTAAAAAATTTTGTTGACCTTGGTAACCCTTCATACGACCAACCCCACACATTTCTTCCTTCTTATTTTGCCAAATTCTGGGAAGAGTGATCAACACCCCTTACCTGCACTTCCTCCCTCCCACTCATCTCAGAATCCCTTGCAATGTGCCAGATGCTTCTTTCATTTTATTGAAACTGATATCTTGAAGGTCACCAATGATGTCCCAATTCCTGAGTCCAGTAGATCGACTTCTTCATTCCTACCCCTTTGACCTTTCTGTAGTGTGACATTACTAGTCACCCCCTTTTTTTGAACTTCCTGGCACAAGACCATTTTACTTTTCCTTCTGTCTTGTGCCCACTCATTTCTATCTCCTTTTTGACTCCTCTTCTCTCACACCCCAGATGCAGGTGTTCATTGATGTTCTGCCCTTGGCCTTGTTATCTTCTTGTTCTATACTAGGAGTTGCAATCAGCAGCCTGTGGGTCATATATGGCCCGCAAATTTGCTTTGTTTGTCCCATTTAATATTTTAAGAATCTGAAAATTTCATACAAAAATCTGGATTTTCAGCTTCTTTTGGGGAAAAACTGCAAGGGATGTGGCAATATTGGAACCATATCCCTCAAGGCAGCCATCAGCTGGAGTTAGGTAGTGGATGACCCCTTTAGATGGGAACTATGTCCTTCAGATCACCTCCACTCCGACCACTCCCCCACCTGCCTAGTACTGTATGCATTTGAGTGTAAGATTCTGCTTTCTCTGAGCTCGTCCCCTCCAATGCTGGAGCTTCTATCATCATCCATCTTAGAGTGGCCCCCAAACGTATACATTCTCTCCTACTCTCTCTTCCTTTTGAATTCCAGGCAAGCATTTGAAGGCTTCTATTGAGTATCTTTACCTGGTTCTGCTCCTTGTACCTCAAACTCAGCATTGGGGGTAGGAGTGCTGATGGATCAGACTTCTCTACCTCTTTGGATTGCACCAGTTGAGAACAGACATGAGTCTAGATGAGGCTTGAAATACAGTGTCATATCCATCCAGCTCTATGGATGGTCATGGTAGGACTGCAGCAGCTTCAAGAGTGAGTGCCAAAGAGGGGTGGGCTCCAGGCTTGTCTTGCCACGGAGGCAGGCTTTGGACCCTGACCACATAAACCTGCCACATGCTTGCAGAAGTGGAAGAAGAGAGTGCATGCAGTTTAGGGACAGGCAGTCCCCAAAGCAAGATAAGTGAGGCCACAGGCTTCCTCCCTAATACTTCCCCAAGATGTGGAAACTGTTGCTTGGAATTCCGATTTTATAGAATGGGGTAGGGTAGGAATGCAGAGAAAGGAAGTGAAGGGCTCAGAGTTCTCCCTTCATTCACCTGTCATAAACTTATTATAGATTTACAGCCTGCCCCTTTAGTTAACCCATCTTGGTTAACTGAGACACTGTCTTTCATGCCACTCAGGTTTAACACCACATCTGTTGTTGGTGTGTGGATTCTGTTTCCAAAGCGCTTCATGAATTGCAACTCTCTTCCCCCAAGCCACTTCCTCGAGAGCTCAGACTCTCATTTCTTTTGCCTGGACTATTGCAGTAGCTTCCTAGGTATTTTTTTTTCCCTCTGGCTTTTGGTCTGCTCCCTGGTCTTCCTCCTCGATTCACCCTGCACATCATTGCTGGAGTGATCTAAGCAAACCTTTATCGTATAGAGCTTCCTTATCGGGAAGCCTTCTCGGGATCCCAATTTTGGAGAGTAAATGACCAATACTTAGCATTGCTTCTAAGGTCCTCTTTGATTTCCTAACCTCTCTTTTAACCTTACTGAAATCTACTTCCTTTCAAACACTCATTTGCTCTCCCAACATTTAGCGAGTACCTACTACGTGCCAGGAATTGTGACAAGTACTGTGGATAGAGACATAAGACTGTGATTTTCTTTCTTTGTGCCTTTTCTTACACTATTTCATCACTTGGAATGTTCTTCTCTGTGGGCTAAAATGTTATCTTTTAGTTTCAGCTCAAATGTAACCTCTTCCATGAAATCTTTTTTAATCCACTGAACAAGAAATAGTATCTGGCTTCTCTGCCTTACTGGCTTTTTAAGTGGTCTTCCTACATAGTGATATCTTATTTACATATTTGATTCCTTACCTGGCTGCAGTCTTCCCGAGGGCCAATGCTATGTCTTCTTCAACCTTGCGTTCTCTGTGGTGCCTGTGCTGTCCTAACACGTAGGAGGCACTCTACTGATGAGTTTATAAAATTGCATTTTCTCCAAAGCTGGAAATAGAACAAACCCAGAGAAAAGTGTTTAAGAACACAAATAGATGAAGCATGATCCTAGGTATTACTAAATATAGCTGTACAGAGACAAATATGTCATGACTAATTAACAACACATTTGTGAGCCACCTACAATCCGTTCTGAAATAAAGCAGTGTGTTAAGGCGTTAAATAATGTTTCTTTACCTCTTCCTTTTCATCCCTACTGTAACCAACTTCGGTTTTTAAACTGTTTACTCAAGAGCCAGAGGTTTCCTTATAAACTTCTTTAAAACCAGATGCCAACTTTTGCCGGTCCATCCACTGTAACTCTGCCAAATTATTTCTGCTAAAACTGCTGTACACACAGTCCCTCCTGCGCTTAGAGGGCTTTCATTGTTTCTCATTGTCTGTTGCATCGGGTCCCCATTTCCCTTGACCTTCCTGGCCCTCCCAAGGGCCTTTCCCAGGCTGTTGTCCTGCTTCTCCCCAGCTTGAACTTAGGCCAGCCAGGTAATACCCCCTCCACTTGGGTACCATTACCTTCCCTAGACTCTAAAGGCTCACCTAAAGCCCATCCACTTCCATGAAATCTTTATCATTTCAGCTGAGGGTAAGTTCTTCTTCCTCTCACTGTTAGCAGCTGTTTCCTAACCTGGTTACTCATCAGAGTCAGATGCACAGCATTTCAAATCCAGATCCAAATTCTGCAGTAAGGTTTGGAATTCTGCACTTCTGTAAAGCTCTACCAAAGGATTCTGATGTGCAACAGTTTTGGGAACCAGTGACTTACAGGACCCTACAATTTCATGATAGGATCTCACATTGCCTTGTGTGGTATTTATGGATCTATCTAATCTCTCCTTCCTGAAGGACTCTTCCTAAAGTCGGGACCATGTCACTGAGTTATCTTGCCTTTGGCAGGATGTCTGGCTCACGGTAATATGATAAATTACTCAACAAGTGTTTGTTGAATGAACGAATGACTGCATGCATGTATGAGAGGCTTTTTCGAAGAGATGAGATGACGGGTAGAAGGAATTTTTAATGCAGCCTGAAATTGAGAGGAAATTCAAGTGGAGAGAGGAGCTTTAAATTTCAATATTTTGTGCCAAAGGCAGGTGATAACCAAAACTTTGGGGAGTCACTTTGAAATCTGTTTGCTTCCAAGGTCAAAATATATTGCTCATAGATGGAATTATTTCCAGTTTTGAGAAAATGCTTATCTTTATAAGAATTTCCAATGTGTATCCAATTATTTGGTTGATTCATTTCTGGCTTTCTGATGATCAACTGGGTGTTTTTAAAATAGAATGTTTCAGCTCTTCCAGGATCTGGTCCCTGAGGTTGCTCTGGCAACCACCTTGAAAACTCCGGAAAGCTTGATCTGAAGTTTCCAAACTTCTCAGATTTTCCAGCTGCCACATCGTTTTTTAGCAGTTGCCTTGACTGAAAGATTAACATTAAATCTTAATTAATTTAACTAAATTTCCTAAAACTCCTTCAACCAACCCGCCCCGCCCCGCCCCGCCCAGCATTCCAAGCGGCATTGTTGTATATGCCTCTCTTGACTGTACTGGTGTTAAACCCTGGATCTTCAGGGAAGTATGATCTTCAGAGGCCTCAGACACACACTGCCCGGGAGACCTCCCTCTGCGGCCTGATAGTTTATTTAAAACATAATCACTGCACCTATGGCTTCCAGGCATGTTTCTGGTTTTACTGAAAAGCCAAATAGAGGAAAGAAACAGGTCACTGCTGAGAAGCACGTGTGGTTTTTGATTGTGACGATGAAGTCTTTGCAGTTCCAAGCAGCATGGTGGACGTCACAACTCTCACCTTGTTTCGCTTGTTCAGTGTGTGTTGGTTCATACACTGTCCCCTGTATATGGAGGGCAGGGAGAGACCGAAGAAAAAGGCAGACCACTCCAGACTGGTAGGTGGCAGGTTTAATAAGCAAGGGCGCTCACCTACAAGGTTGTTTTGGGTGGCAGCAAGATGAGCAAAGCTCCACACCTGCCCCCCCCAGCATCTTAAAAGTTTATATAGAGGCCTTAACTGGGTTAGTCATGTATTCAGGCCACAGGGTCTCAATAACACCCCACTCTCAAGGATATGTCCTTGGAACAGGTCCCACTGTGAGAACAGTAGACAGAGTGTATATTCCAAGGACAGGGGAGGGGGTGAGGAGCCTTTGATTCCCTGGGCCCCCCGCTCAAGGATCAGCCAGCAATCACGTCCTCTGGATGACCTCCTCCAACACTTCATCCTTCATGACCGGCCATTACAATCTTATACGTCCCCCTTCCATAATGTGCCCTGAGTGGTCAGCAAGGGGTTTCCTCAGCGCAGAAGTGGCTCGATTGGAGGCTGTCTGGCTGCATTGAAAATGGATGCCACAGTCTAGACACATGCAAGAGAGAACACAGATTAAGGTAATGATTCCTAAAGTAAGCAACAATTTTTTTTTCATCAAGAGCCCTGTTGGAGCTCAGGGCAGGCCACCCCAAACCATGCCTCAATGGCATATTAATTATTTTGAATTAAAGTTACTTAAGAAATGGTTGATGCAAAAGGGACAATTTCACCCTTCTCTCTGTTTCCCTGAAAAGCAGTAAATAGTCTCTCATGTGAAAGGTATACTCCCTGCGTCTGGATGTAGAAGGTCACCCTTATCACCAGAGATAGGGAATTTGGGGCTGAGAAGCCAGGTAAACATACCTTGTTACTGCTTTCATTTACTACCCCAAGACCAAACTGTTTAGATTCTTCACTAATTAAGCACCCAAAGCTTAATTTCTTTGTCCTGTCAATTCCTCACAAATCTATTGTTTCTTTGTCTAAAAAGTATAAAAACTGCCTGCCCCTGGCCACGTCTTAGGTCCCATTTTTGTAAGACCTCCATGCAGATGAATTAAAATTTGTTTCTTTTTCTCCTGTTAATCTGTTTTGTGTCAATTTTATTATTAGTCCAGCCACAAGAACTCAAGAAGGGTAGAGGGGGAAATTTTCCCCCTCTCCGACGGCCCTATGATCTGAGTCATTGATTTATGAAATCCCCTAGGCTGGGGGTCGTGTCACTCGGGGCCTTCATCTGTGCCTTTGTGGGATTTAATAAAGATGACAGATCGGCAGACTCAACAGGTATGAACATACTACATTCTGCTTGGAAAATGGCACGGGTGCCTCCTTAAGACATAATGTCCAAGGCCATACTCTTCTGGAGGACAGCTTTTCTCATTAGAGACGTTTCAGTGTTCAGTAAGGGCAGGCTTTGTTGGCTTAAATCATTTGAAGCTTGCTGGGTGAATTTTGTAAGGGCTTCTGTGTGTGTGAAAATGTCCTCCAGGCCAATGGAGAGGACAAAGATGGTGGCCAAATGATTGTACCAGTGGAGAGCAGAATGTGTCCATCTGGCCTTAAGGAGAGGGGAGGCTGGCAGTTTTAGGACTTGAGCTGGTTGAACGTACCATCCGTGTCAGCTGGAGGAGGGAAGCAGCATTGCCAGGCCCAAGAGATGGATTGGGGCCTGGGGTATGCCAGGCTAGGATCCCCACCTTCTCCCTCTCCCAATGGTACATGTTCCACTCCAGCTACAGTGTGTTTTAACAGACCCAGCTTGCAGCAGGACAATGGGATCCCACCAGAGACTGAGTCGTTACCCCTTACCCCGGGGGGGGGGCCAGGTAACTCACCCATCCTGGTGGTATATCCCACTGCAAATTCCAGTAGGTAACTTCTTTCCCAGGCGCGATGGGGCTTGGGGTTCTGAGCAGCAGAGCAGGTTGATACACGGTGAGAGTCGGGGCAATGGCTGTTTCTTATCATTTCCACACCTTTATAGTGTTGGGTGCATTGGGAGGTGCCCCCAGTCTGGTGTATGTGGTAACAGGCTCTACTGGTTGATCATTCAAATCCATTAAATCCTGGAACAGTACTTCAGTCTACCTGGCCCAGATCATTTTGCTTGTTAGGAATTTTATCTGCTGCTTTACTATTTCATATTCTCTTTCTATTAATCCTGCTGCTTGTGGGTTATAGGGGAGGTGGAACCTCCATTTAATGTCATGTTCTTCTGTCCAGTCTTGCATGTCATGACCTTTGAAGTGTGACCCCTGATCACTGTCTGATCGATGAGGGTATCCATACATGGTACTCAGTTTCTTTAATCCCTTAGTGGTGGTAGCCTGGTTTGCATGGCAACAGGGAAAAGCTTGGGTTAAGCCAGACGCAATGTCTACACAAACCAAGGCATGCTTAAAATGTTTGCTCAGAGGGAGGTGGCCAATATAATCAATGTGCCAATCCCTCACTGGTTGGGAACTTTGTGAATGGTCCCAGACTCCTTTGGCTGTTGCCGTGGGTATAGTTTTGAATACACAGGGCATGCTGTTACTGCATTAACCAAGTTAGTGTATTTCAAGGGCAGCCTAGCATTCTTGGTAATGTGTCATCCCACCCAGGTGCTGTGGTAGCTGCTCTTTCTATGTATCCTATCTTCTGTATATACTTGAGGGTCAGTTGCTAGGGCCCGTACCCGAGCTAGGGCATCAGCTTCCTGGTTGCCGGGGGTATCAGCGCCTTCTGAGCTGGGGCATGGATGAGTGAAGACTGCCTCAGGCTCTAGCAGATGAACCCAAATGTCCTTCTGTGTACCCTGACCCCACAAGGGTTTATTTATGATCACCCATCCCCTGACTTCCCATTGTCTAAGCCACAGGATTAATTCCTTTAGAACAGACCAACTGTCAGTGTAAAGGGTTAACAGCCTAGGCTCATGAGTAATCACCAGCCAAACTGCTCTGAGTTCAGCCCATTGGCTGGTGTGGTTTGTTCCTGTTTCCAGGCACCTGTATACCAAGCATCAGCGGGAAACTCCCCCATTCCCTCTCTGTAGGCCATAGGGACTGCTATGGGAATAGAGATAGGGTCATTTGGAGGATATGCATACTTTACAGGGCCTAGTAACACCTGCATTTTTAGAGACAGTGGGCTGGTGGACAGGTGCTTCTCTGCAGCAAATGAGCATGCCATTGAGACAAAGTGGGAGCCAGGGCAGAGGTGGGTCAATGGAACGTATTCCAATCCATCCCTTGACAGGAAGGGATGTTCTTACCATGATATGCTGCTGCTCCTTTGTGAGACATTCTACCTGGCGGATTACTGTGTACATTGCTAGGAGCTGTTGCTCTATGGGGGTGTGTCAAGTTTGTGCCCCCTTTTAGAGCTGGGACCAAAATCCTCGGGGGACTCTCTCCTTCTCTTGTCTCTGCCATAGTGCCCAATACCTAACTTCCAGAGTCATAGATTCATGTAACTCAAACGGTAGACCTGCTGGGGAGATGCCCAGAGCTTTAATCTGCTTCACTAGGATTTTTGCCTTCTCAAAGGCGGCTTGGTGCTGTGATCTCCACTCCCACATGTACCTTCTCTTTCCCAGGCAGAGAGGGGATGGAGGCACCCTGCCAGGTGGGGAATAAAAGTCCTCCAAACCCCAAATCCCTGCAAAGGCTTGCATCATTTTCATGTTCTTAGGGGTTTGGATAGGCTTGTATCTTATCAGTCACAGCTTCTGGGACAACATGCATCTTACCTGACCAAATGATTCTCCAAAACTTTGTGGTGACACCTGGACCTTCAGTTTTCTGCGTTTTTACCACTTATCTCTCCCCTCACAGATGTTCCAGCAAAGCCTGCAGAGTGTCCTGCAGCAGAGGCAAGTCTTCATATGTTAACATTGTATCATCACTAATAGGCCTATTTTACTGATGTGGGGAAGAAAAACAAGGACAGATCTCAGGTTACCATCCCATGATATACTAGGATGCTGTGCAGGTAGCCTTGCAGGAGTACTTGAAAGGTCCACTGTTGTCCCTCCCATACGAAGACAGATTGATCTTATCAGAAACCTGTACTTGTTAGAGTCCTTTCCATGAATCTCCTTGAAGATGAAGTACTTTTTCAGGAACATTTATATTAATGACATATATTTATATAAAATAACCTAAAGAAAGTTTAGCATCATTTCTTATTTGTTAATGTTTCCCAGGTAACTTAACCTATCGAATAAGCCTAATTAGTTTAATATCTCTCTTTTATAAGGAGAGAAAACACATCTTTTGAGATGTTCCAGGGCCCTCTGGAAAACCCCAAAGTTAGTTCAAAGTCAATAAGACTTCATTTAGAATTTGATTTTGGGGATTTTAAAAATTTTGTCCAAAATTTATAGCTGATTCACTTTGTTATAAAGCAGAAACTAATACACTATTGTAAAGCAATTATACTCCAATAAAGACGTTAAGAAAAAAAAGGAAAAAAAAAATCAAAAGTTTAAAACACTTGATTAATTAGGGTTATAGGTCACTGTGAAACAATACTTAGTTATGCATTTAACCAAAGTGACAACTAAAGACTTCAAAGGCAAATGCAGTTATATAGTTGTAAAAAAAAATACTTAGCTCTTTTAATAGAGAAGATTCAGTTTTGTCAAGACCTGATAAAGATGATATTAAGCACAGGAAATTATTTTTATAAAACACAGAATCTTTGCTTTCTAGGCAGATTACTTAAAAGGTAAAGAAAAATCTTTCATAATCTTATCAAGAACAGACCAATAGTCCAAAAACCCTTTTTCCTTTTAGCAGATGAAAGAAAACTGAGTTTCAGTTTTATATAAGTACATGATTGATATTAAAGCTCATTTTTTTTCTTTAAGCCAATTAAGTAAGGCTCTTTTATAAAGTAACTTTGGTGATACTTTCCACAGGCAGAAACATATCACAAATACATAACGTATATACACATACATACCTAAACAGATGGACCCAAACAGAGACCCCATAGCTTTCATTCCAAAACTTTAGCCATGAATTAGGTTCTCATTCACATGGCTAAAGCTTTTTACCAGTATGTGTGAGGAAGACTTTTAAGATTTACATTTGCCCTTGATGAATACTGTCAAGGAGACTGTGGAGCTTCTATAACAGCTTGCATTTTAAAAAGCCTCTTTCTCCCCCTTTTTTTCTTCAGTCTTTGTGGGCAGTGACTTAGTTATCTCTTGGGTGTTTACATTTCAAAGACATGACAAGATTTACAATTTCAAGGGACAGAGGAAGAATGCAAGTTTGCTCCTAGGAGTTTTGGGTGGATATTTATCTACTCTCAGAATTCTAGGGTAACTGCTATTTAAAGTTTTCCTTTGTATTAGGGGTTGGATGACATGGGGCACTCTGTTTCATTGTCAATTACCCTAATATCCTCCCCTTCATTATCCTCACTTTCCCAGGGATTCTACCTCTAGTGTCCTAACCAGGCTTTGTCACAAGTGCTCAGATCTCAATCTGCAGCAGCTTGTGCCCTCCTAGCTTTGCAAAATGGCATACTAAGGTCTCCAATTTTCTATTCTGTTCTCCCACCTGATCTGCCAGCCCCAAAGCTAGCAAAGTAGTGGACAACTGCAAGTTTGTTTTTTTTTTCTAATTTCTGCTCTTCTTCCAACTCTCCAACCTGAGCTTTAGCCTGCAGTCGGGCATTGGTGGCCACTGACCTGCCCACGGTAAAGGCCATTTACTGGGGCAGCCATTCTTTTCTCTTCTTTGCCACAGTGTGCTATGCATAGTTTTCCAAACAAACACATTAAAGCAGTGGCATTCTGGGGGCTGCCCATACTCGTGCAGTGGTCCACAATCATCTCACATCTAGGCCACCTCTCCCCACATAGAAGTTTCTGGCCAACGTGGGATTTCCCTCGTAGATGCCTCTTTCCTAAAGCCCATTTCTTTAGCATCCTGGCTGGCTCACCAACTGTTGCTTTGTAAATTAGTCTTTGTATACAGAGGGCAAGGAGAGACGAAAGAAAGAGGCATATCGCTCCAGATTGGTAGGTGGCAGGTTTAATAAGCAAAAGAACTTATTTATAAGGCTTGTCTTAGGTGGCCGTAAAATGAATAGATCTCTGCACCCACCCACCAGAATCTTAAAGTTTATATAGAGGCCTTAATGGAGTTCAGTCTCATATTCAGTCCAGATGGTCTCAACAACACCTTACTCTCTCAAGGGTGCATCCTTGGAACAGCTGCCACTGTGGGAACACTTGGCCTAGTATATCTTCCAAGGTCAGGGGAAGGGGTAAGGAGCCTCCAATTGCCCCGGTCCAGCTTGAGGGTCAACTGGTGGTGATGTCCTCTTGATGACCTCCTCCAATACCTTGTCCACATGTATGTGATGTGTGTGTGTGTCCAGGGGTTTACTTCTGTGCGTCCACACTCAGTAGTCCTGGTTGAGTCAGGGCCAAATGACCTTGGGCAAGTTACTGTGACTTCTCTGAGCTTCAGTTTCCTGCTCTGTAAAATGAGGATCATAAAAGCACCTACTTTAGAGCTTATTGCAAGGAATACATGAGATAAGGCAGTAAACACTTAACATAGTGGTTAGGGCTGAATAAACATTAGCTGTTATTATTATTATCAACCAACATATATGCATATAGTCAGCTTTATTGGGAGAAAGGAGAAAAGCATGTGCTATTTATTACCCAGTATTAAATCTGTCTGTTTTAGTACTTTGATCTGACTTTTTTTTTTTTTAATTATTATTTATTTATTTAGTTTTGGCTGTGTTGGGTCTTCGTTTCTGTGCGAGGACTTCCTCCATTTGCGGCAAGCGGGGGCCACTCTTCATCGCGGTGCGCGGGCCTCTCACTATCGCGGCCTCTCTTGTTGCGGACCACAGGCTCCAGACGCACAGGCTCAGTAGTTGTGGCTCACGGGCCTAGTTGCTCCGCGGCATGTGGGATCTTCCCAGACCAGGGCTTGAACCCGTGTCCCCTGCATTAGCAGGCAGACTCTCAACCACTGCACCACCAGGGAAGCCCCCTGATCTGACTTTTGATCTTCCTGTTTCAGTGTAATTTTTAATTGTTCTGAAACACATAGCATTAATGTATATTCTAAGCAGCCTCTACAAGGCCTGGGCTCCCTGAAATTAAAGCAGCCTTCAGAAACCAGCTTGGGAGTCACAGACAGGATGACACCAGTAGCCCTTATATTTTAGTCAAACATTTCCTGAGTTCTCTGTCTGAACAGCTTCACAGAAATATACACATTCATAAGACCCCCTCACTCCTTAAACTCACTGAGAATCATCTTATTGAGACAGATTTCTTACATGGCACCAGGGAAAATGTGAAAGATACTGAGGAGTCAAGAGGAGATGTGTACTGGCCCATTTCCTTTGCTCTTTGCACGGAGGTAAACACACACTGTGGACCCTCACTTTGCAAGGAGTGTGAAGAGCTGCATGCTTTGCACTTCCCCAGTGGCAGGAAGACGTGTTTTGAAGGACTTGCTGTGTCTCCCGCATCTTTACTCTGTGAGGTGGTATAAGGCTGGCTAGCCCAGGTACATGCTAGGCCCTGAATAATATCTGTTGAATGAGTGGATGGAATGAATGAGCTGACCGCGATTGAAATTCCAGGGAGAAGTGATTAATGGGACCTATGGGTCGTTCCATTCATGCACTCATTGATGAGTTATCATTGAACACCTACTCTAGGACCAACACTGTCCCCGAGGGCTGCGGGGGCACAGGAGAAGCACGGGCTGTCCCCAACCTATAAATGGATTGTTTGCCTTCCAGAAATTCACCTGAAAGTTGATTGTTTGATTTAAAAACCCCTTTTCCACCTGCTGTTCAGTCTTTAGGCCAATCCAGAGATTCATGTCACCTATGTGGTGAGGGATAGGATCACTATTACTGTAGAACTTTATCACCACATAAAGTTGTGTTTATCTCATGTACCTTCCCAAAGACAAACAAACAAAGCCCTTATTCCCATATGCCTGTCCAGCTTCACCAGCCTCCTTCACTGCCCTTCACCAGCCTCCTTTTCACAGCCACACTTCTCCCAAAAGTGAGTGAAGTGGCAATCACTTCCCCGTCCCCGAATCCAATGGGCATCTTTCCCTCCTGTGATGTTCATCTCCCCCAGCAGTGTTTGGCTGTCCATTTCTCCTTCCATCTTTAACCACCAAGATCCCCTGGCTTTCCTGACCCTGTATCCTCTGGTCCTGCCTGTCTGGTTGCCCTTTCTTAGCCTTCTCGGTCTGCTCTTCTTTCTGTGCTCACCCCTTGAATATTGGTGAACCCAAGGACTTAATCCTGGACTTTGTTCTTGATCTCATCTCACTCTGCTTTCTCCTACCAGGCAATCGGAATTTCATTTACCATCAATGTTTCTATAACCTCTAAATCCCTCTTCTGAGAACCAGTTCTCTACACCCAACTCTCCTACAGACACCTCAAGTCCTGGCCAATCCTGAGCCCTTATCTTCCACCCACCCCCCACAAAACATTTCCTCCTCCAATGCTACTCGTCTCCATGAAACCATGATCTAGCTGTTGAAGATTTCTGAGAGTGATCCTTGATTCTGCCTCTCCCTCACACTCACCTCTCATCTAATCAATTACTAAGTTCTACAGATAGAGCCTCCTAAGTATTTTTCAAATCTGTCAATGTGACTCCATCCCCTCTGCACCCATCCTGACCTAACCACCACTCTCTCTTGCCTGGACCACTGCAAAGAAAGGATGAGGCCAGAGGATGACCCTTCCTCTTCAGGGCAGCCTTCCCAGGATTCCAGACCCCCAGACCTTCAACCATCTGTTTTGCCACCCATTTTATCACATTCTTCTTCATAACAGTACGTGTTTTCCACACTAGGACATAAGCTCCATACAGACAGGGGTGATGTCTTATCCCCTTTTTCTATAACCCTCACAGCATATAGGACCTGGTATATAATGAATGTTGGGTGAATGAGTGAGTGAATAAATACAATGAATATGTGTCTGAGTTTTGCTTGGGAATCACAGAAACCAACTCTCCCTACTGTAGCCTTGGCTTCTCAAAGGACTTGTTAGCTCCGGGAGTGGGGTGTTGGGGGCAGATGCATAAAGTACAAGATTCTTGGGATTAGAAGCAGGGATGGAGATTTGGGGAAAGAATGAAGTACAGTATGAAGACTTGTGGGTTTATAAAGTAGACTGAGAACTTTGGAAGGAGGTTTCAAGGAGCCTAGAAGGGAACTGAGAGGCACTCCCATGGGGCAGAAGGAGCTGTGGGGCAAGGAGTGAGGTCCTCAGGTGGGATCTGTCTTTCCATCCTCTCCTGCCCTTCTCTGCTATTTCTTGGCTGCCCAGAGGTGGGAATGATGAGAAATGGAGATGAGAAAGGTGGGGAAATGTTGTGTTCTTGCAACGATCTAGTGCAGCTTCTTGTTGGGCCCCATTGGAGCTCCTACATCTATCGAAAGGACTGATGGGAGCCCCTGCTGGGAGCCTGGAGTGGGGACCTCAGGAACAGCAGAGTGTTCTGGACAGTAGCTGGGGACAGGTGACAGGTGGCCTTTTGTCGCTTTCTCATAATGCTGGCCAGCCCATTCTGCTGCTTCACACCTGTGCCCTGACAGTGGGGAGAAGTAGGAGGAGGCTATCCTGAGGCACTCACTGTGCATGTGTGTGCATCTTAATATGCTTGGGCTGCTATAACAAAACTTCCTTTACTGAAACAACAAAGATTTATTGCTAAGCTGGGAAGTCTGAGATGAAGGTGGCAGTGTTGTAGGGGTCTAGTGAGGGCTTTCTTCTTGGTTTGCAGATGGCCATCTTCTTGCTGTATCCTCCCATGGCAGAGAGAGAGAGATCATCTCTCTCATGTCTCTTCTTATAAAGGCACTAATCCCGTTCATGAGGGCTCCACCCTCATGACCTAATTACCTCCCATAGGCCCCACCTCCAAATATCACCACATTGGAGACTAGGCTTCAACATATGAATTTTGGGGGGCATGTTCATTCCATAGCACTGCTTATCCTAGCAAGGGCCGGTGTTAGCAAATCTATTTCCTTCCTCCTTTGAACCTACTATGCTTATACTTCCATTTTGCTTGTCTCCACCTTCTGCTTTGGATATTATAGTCACTTAGGTGTTCAACCTAAGGTGAACACAAGGTGTTCCCTTGTTTATTGTAAGCTCTTTGGGTCTTACTCATTGCTGGGCCTCCTGCCATATTTAACCCAGCACCTTGAGTGCTCAGAGCTCAGAGAGTTGAGCCGAATTTGAATTTGCACTGATTCTCGTTTGCTCAAGCCCTTCATGACCAGTTGTACACATCTGTAAGGGACCAGCCAGGGCTGGGGCTACAGTCTGTGGATGTGCGACAAACAGATACTAAACTGGCGCCAGACCCACTGAACCTGAGGCTTGCTAAACTAGTGTTGAACTGGCACTATTTTTTAGTCTACTGAAAAGGCTCTTACGGTTTTTCATACTCAAAAATTAACTTGATGTTGGCGATAGCTTTGTTTGTGTGGGGAAAAGACTAGTTTATTTATAAACTCAACAAAAAATTGCCCTGTGTGCCAGCCATTGTTCTAGGCATTGTGAATAAAGTTGTGAACAAGACAGGCTGCCCTCATGGAACAGTCTAGTGTGGGAAACAGACAACAAACAAGTAAACAAGTGCATAATTGATGTATTTTCAGGAAATGATGATAAGTGCCATGAAGAAACTAAAGCAAATAAGGAGAGAACCATGTCGGATGGAGAGGGAAGCCTCATGTGAGGAGGTGACCTTGAGTAGATTCCTGCATGATGAGGCAGAGACAGATGTGAGAATGTCTGGGGAGGGCCTCTCCAGTCAGAGGCAACAGCACACACTAAGGCCCTGAGGTGGGAACAGACAGGCAGGGTATCAGGAACAACAAAGGGACAGATGCCACTGGAGTAGAGTGAGCAAGGGAGCCATGGTGGGGTGTGGGGTCAGAAGGGCACAGAGGCCAGATCATGTAGGCCCTTAGAGGTCATTGTAAGGAGTTTGGGTTTTATTCTAGGAGCAATGGGAGGGTTGAGCAAAGAAGTGACATGATCTAATTTACATTTCAAAAAGATCTTTTTGGCTACTAGGTGAAAATAGATTGGGAGCAGGGGTGGGGTGGAAGAGGGGAGCCGGGTCAGGAAGAGACTGCCGTTGTTCCTGTGAGAGCTGGTAGAGGCTGGGACTGGCCCAAGGTGTTTCCATGTTTCTGCATCAGGTTCTCTTTCCCCATGGCTGCCCGCTAGGCTGTGTGCCTGCCTCTGGTCTTCCACTGCCTCTGATTCAGGCTGTTTCTTTCGACTCCTTTGCTTCCCATTGTCTAAGTGCAGCCTGCAGCACATTCTATTGTTCAGCTGTTGGTCTCTCCCACCAGCCTGGGGATGCCTGAAGCATGGTCACAGTGCTCATCTAATGCGTCCTGGCGCCTCCAGTGCCTGCCACAGTGTTTGACACCTCATGGTAGGCTTTGACTGCACGTTTGTTGAATGAATAAATGGTGAGTTTGCTGAACACTTAACTGTGTAATGTACTGATAGAACAATTGTATGGAGAGAGACCCACAAAGACACGTACAAACAAACACAGACATCCACATGCACAATAGTGACTCAGGAAAGATGAGGAAATCATTCTTCAGGAGCACGGGGAAGTATATTACTTAGGAGTCATTATTATTGGCACACAAAATGATCAGATTCCACAGAACACATGTTTCTAGGCATAGGAATTAGTGGAGGAAGAGGATTTTAAAAATCTGCAAACACCTAGAAATAGATTGGAGAGGGAAAAGGAAGATACATTGGTTAAATTTTCAAGGAAGTTTAATCGCTGCTTTTTACAAATTATATGGAATATTTGAGCTGAAAAGAACTGTAGGGGTTGTGCAGTTCAGACACCCCTTCTTACAAATCATAGTTATTATTTATGGAGTGTTACTATGTGCCAGATGCTATTTTAAGAGCGTCACACATATTAACTCATTGAATACTCATAACAGTCCTATGAAGTCGATACGATTATTATTTCCATTTTATAGATGAGGAAACTGAGCCCATTGAGATTAAATAGTTCACCCAAAATTCTACAGCTTAATAGGCAGGTCTAGAGCCCAAGTCTCTTGTTCCTTAATCTAATACTATTTTCACTAAGAAACTGTCACTCGAGCCCTTACTGGAAGCAAAAGCTATGATATTATTTTGTATTTTTTTCACAATATTAATTTGCTAAATCAAACTTCTGGTAAACCTTGGCACAATCCAGCTAATATTAATCTTAGACAGACTTTGGACAAACCCATCTGTGTGTACTTGCATTCAGACCACCCCCTTACCTGAGCAGTCTGGAGTGCTATATTGGAATATGGTTGACTTAAAATATTATGTTAATTTCAGGTATACAACGTAGTGATTTAACATTTAAATACATTATGAAAATGATAACCATGATAAGCCTAGTAACCATTTGTCCCTGTACAAAGTTATTACAATATTATTGACATATTCCTTATGGTGTATATTACATCCCTGTGACTTATTTTATACTGGTAGTTTGTACCTCTTAATACCCTTCACCTATTTCACCCAACCCCCCCCTTCCCCTCTGGCAACCACCCAGTTTTTCTCTGCTTCAATGACTCTGTTGTCATTTTGTTTTATTTGTTTTGTTTTTTTAGATTCCACATATGAGATCATACAATGTTTGTCTTCCTCTGTCTGACTTATTTCATTTAGCATAATACCCTCTAGATCCATCCAAGCTGTTGCACATGGCAAGATTTCATTTTTTATGGCAGAGTAATATTCCATTGTAGATATATACCACATCTTCTTTATCCATTCATCTATCCATGGACACTTAGGTTGCTTCCATATCTTGGTTATTGTAAAAAATGCTGCAGTGAACATAGGGGCGCATATATCTTTCAAATTAGTGTTTTTGTTTTGTTCTGTTAAATACTCAGAAGTGAAATTGCTAGATAGTATGGTAGTTTTATTTTTAATTTTTTGAGGAACCTCCATACTGTTTTCCATAGTGGCTGCACCAATTTACAATCCCACCAATAGTGCACAAGGGTTTCCTTTCTCCACATCCTCACCAACCCTTGTTATTTGTTTTCTTTTTGATGAGAGCCATTCTGACAAGTGTGAGGTGATATCTCATTGTGGTTTTGATTTGCATTTCCCTGATGATTAGTGATGTTGAGAATCTTTTCATGTGTCTGTTGATCATCTGTATGTCTTCTTTGGAAACTGTCTATTCAGATCCTCTGCCCATTTTAATTAGATTGCTTTTTCTTGATATTGAGTTGTCTGGGTTCTTTATATATTTTGGATATTAATAACCCCTTATCAGATATATCATTTGCAAATATCTTCTTCCCATTCAGTAGGCTGCCTTTTTGTTTTGTTGATGATTTCCTTCACTGTGCAAAAGCTTTTAGCTTGATGTAGCCCTATTTGTTTATTTTGGCCTTTGTTGCCCATGACTGAGGAGACAGATCCAAAAAAATATTGCTAAGACTGATTTCAAGGAGCATACTGTCTTTGTTTTCTTCTAGGAGTTTGATGGTTTCAGGTCTTTAATCCATTTTGAATTTATTTTTTACATGGTGTGAGAAAGTAGTCCACAACCACATGATTCTTTGCATGTAGTTGTCCAGTTTTCCCAACACCATTTATTGAAGAGGCTGTCTTTTCCCCATTGTGTATTCTTGGCTCCTTTGTCATGAATTAATTGACCATATGAGAATGGGTTTATGTCTGGGCTCTTTATTCTGTTCCATTGATCTATGTGTTTGTTTTTGTGCCAGTACCATACTGTGTTTTGATTACTGTAGCTTTGTAGTATAGTTTGAAATCAAGGAGCATTATACCCCCAGCTTTGTTCTTCTTTCACAAGACTGTGCTGGCTGATTGGAGTCTTTTGTGGTTCTATACAAATTTTAGGATTATTTGTTCTAGTTCTGTGAAAAGTGCCATTGGTATTTTGATAGGGATTGGCATTGAATCTGTAGATTGCCTTTGGTAGTATGGACATTTATATAATATTAATTCTTCCAATCCATGACCATGGTGTATTTTTCCAGTTGTTTGTGTCATATTCAATATCTTTCATCAGTGTCATAATTTTCAGAGTACAGGTCTTTTACCTCCTTGGTTAGATTTATTCCTAGGTATTTTATTCTTTTTGGTGCAATTGTAAATGGAATTGTTTTCTTATTTCTCTTTCTGGTAGTTCATTATTAGTGTATAGAAACACAATAGATTTCTGTCTGTTAATTTTGTATCCTGTAAATTTACTGAGTTTATTTATTAGTTTTACTAGGTTTTTTGCAGCGTCTTTAGGGTTTTCTCCATATAATGTCATGTCTTCTGCAAACAGAGATAGTGTCATTTCCTTTCCAATTTGGATTTCTTTTATTTCTTTTTCTCATCTGATTGCTGTGGCTAGGACTTTTAATGTTATGTTGAATAAAAGTGGTGAGAGTGGGCATACCTGTCTTTTTCCTCATCTTAGAGGAAATGTTTTCAACCTTTCACCATTGAGTATGATGTTGGCTGTAGGTTTGTCATATTGGCCTTTATTATGTAGAGGTATGTTCCCTTTATACCTACTTTATTGAGAGTGTTGATCATAAATAGATGTTAAATTTTGTCAAAAGCTTTTTGTGCATTTATTTAGATGATTGTATGATTTTTATTCTTTAATTTGTTAATGTGGTATGTCACATGGATTGATTTGTAGAGACTGAACCATCCTTGCATCCCTGGGATAAATCCCACTTGATCATGGTGTGTGATCCTTTTAGTATATTGTTGACTTTGGTTTGCTAATATTTTATTTTGTTGAGGATTTTTGCATCTATGTTCATCAGTGTTATTGGCCTGTAATTTTCTTTTTTGTAGTGTCTTTGTCTGGTTTTGGTATCAAGGTGACACTTGTCTAATAGAATGAGTTCAGAAGCATTGCTTCCTCTGCAACTTTTTGGAATACTTTGAGAAGGATAGGTGTTAAATCTTCTCTAAATGTTTGGTAGAATTTATCTGTGAATCCATCTGGTCCTGGACTTCTTTTGTTTGTTGGGAGTTTTTGATTACTGATTCAATTTCATTACTGTTAATTGGTCTGTTCATGTTTCTTATTTCTTCCTGATTCAGTCTTGGAAGACTGTATGTTTCTAGGAATGTATTCTAGGTTGTCCTATTTGTTGATGTATAGTTGTTTGTAGTAGTCTCTTACAATCTTTTGTTTCTGTGGTGTTGGTTGTAACTTCTGTTTCGTTTCTGATTTTATTGATTTGGGCCCTCTCTCTTTTTTATTGTTGAGTTTGGCTAAAGGTTTATCAATTTTGTTTATCCTTTCGAAGAACCAGCTCTTAGTTTCATTCATCTTTTCTACTGTTTTTTTTAGTCTCTATTTCATTTATTTCCACTCTGATCTTATTATTTCTTTCTTCTACTAACTTTGAGTTTGTTTGTTCTTCTTTTTCTAGTTCCCTTAAATGTAAGGTTAGGTTGTTTATTTGATATTTTTCTTGTTTCCTGAGGTAGGCCTATATTGATGTAAACTTCCCTCTTAGAACTGCTTTTGCTACATTCCATAGATTCTGGAACATTTTATTTCCATTTTTATTGTCTCAAGGTATTTTTTATTTCCTCTTTGATTTCTTCAGTGATCCATTGGTTGTTTAGTATCATGTTTAAACTCCACAAATTTGTGTTTTTTCTAATTTTTTTCTCATAGTTGATTTCTATCCTCATACCTTTTTGTTTGGAAAAGATGCTTGATATGATTTCAATCTTCTTAAATTTATTGAGACATTTTTGTGGCCTATCATGTGATCTTTCTTGGAGGATGTTACATGTGCACTTGAAAATAATGTGTATTCTGCAGTTTTCGGATGGAATGTTTGTATATATTTATTAAGTCCATCTAACCTAATGTATCATTTAAGGCCTATGTAACCTTATTGATTTTCTTTCTGCATGATCTGTCCATTGAGGTAAATGAGGTGTTAACATCCCCTGCTATTATTATATAACTGTTAATTTCTACTTTTATGTTTGTTAATATTCGATTTATGTATTTAGGTGCTCCTGTGCTGGGTGCATAAATATTTACAAGTGTAATATCTTGTTGGATTGATCCCTTTATCATTATGTAAAATGCCTTTTTTTTCTTGTTACAGTCTTTGTTTTAAAGTCTATTTTGTCTGATATAAGTATTGCTAGTCCAGCTCTTTTTTTGTTTTCATTTGCATGGAATATCTTGTCCATCACCTCACTTTCACTGTGTGTGTGTGTGTGTATCTTTAGATCTGAAGTGAGTCTCTTGTAGGTATCAGATATATTAGGTCTTGACTTTTTAATCCATTCAGCTGCCCTTTGTCTTTTGATTGGAGCATTTAGTCCATTTACATATAAAGCAATTATTGATAGGTATGTACTTACTGCCATTTTGTTAATTGCTTTTTTTCTTTTCTTTTTTGGTAATTCTTCTCTGTTCCTTTTTTCCTCTCTTTCTTTCTTGCCTTATAATCTTATGACTCTTCTCAGTGTTATGTTTAGATTCCTTTCTCTTTATTTTTTGTGTGTCTATTTTAGGTTTTTGGTTTTTCATTACTGTGAGGTTCATATATATAACAATTCGATGGTTGTTTAAGTTAGAGTGCATTCTAACTACCCTGCATTTTACTCCTACGTCCCGTGTTTAATATTTTTGACATCCTATTTTACATCCCATTGTTTTATATATCACTTAACTACTTATTGTAGATATAGATGATTTTACTACTTTTGTCTTTTAACCTTCCCACTAGCTTTATAAGTGGTGATTCACTACTTTTATTTTGTGTTTGCTTTTACCAGTGAGATTATTTTTCATAATTTTCTTATTTCTGGTTGTGCCCCCTTTTTTTTCCACTTAGAGAAGTCCCTTTAACATTTCTTGTAAGGCTGGTTTGGTGTGATGAATGCTTTTAGCTTTGCTTATCTGTAAAACTCCTTATCTCTCTTAAATCCAAATGAACGCCTTGCCTGGTAGAGTATTCTTAGTTGTAGGTTTTTCCCTTACATCACTTTGAACATATTGTGCCACTCCCTTCTGGCTTGCCAAGTTTCTGCTGAAAAGACAGCTGATAGTCTTATGGGAGTTTCCTTGTATGTAGCTAGTTGCTTTTCTCTTGTTGCCTTTAAGAGTCTATCTTTATCTTTAATTTTTGCCATTTTAATTACAGTGTTTCTTGGTGTAGACCTTTTGGGGTTCATCTTGTTTGGGACTCTCTGTGATTCCTGTACCTGGATGTCTGTTTCCTTTCCCAGGTTTGGAAGTTTTCTTCTGTTATTTCTTTAAATAGGTTTTCTGTCCCTCCCTCTCTCTCTCTTCTTCTTCTGGGACCCCTATAATGTGAATGTTAGTATGCTTGATGTTGTCCCAGAGGTCTCTTAAGCTATCCTCATTTTTTTTTAATTCTTTTTTTCTTTTTTTCTGTTCAGCTTGTGGGATTTCAACTAATCTGTCTTCCAGATCAATGATCTGTTCCTTTGTGTTTTCTAATCTACTTTTGGTTCCTTCTAATGTATTTTTCATTTCAGTTATTGTATTCTTCAGATCTGATTGGCTATTTTTCTTAAATATTTTCTAACTCTTTGTTGAAATTCTCACTGTCTTCATCCATTCTTCTCCCAAGTTCAGTGAGCATCTTTATAATCATGACCTTGAACTCTTTACTGGATAGATTGCTTATCTCCACTTCATTTAATTCTTTTTCTGAGGTTTTGTCTTATTCCTTCATTTGGAACATACTCTTTTGTCTCCTCATTTTGCCTAATTCTCTGTGTGTATTTCTATGTATTCCTATGTCTCCCAATCTTGGAGATGTTGCCTTATGTAGGAGATGTCCTATGGGGCCTATCACATGCTCCCCTCTGGCCACCAGATCTAGATGCTCCAGGGGTATTGCCCTATGTAGGCTGCATGCACCCTTCTGTTGTGGCAGGATGACTGCCGTGGGCACGCTGATAGGTGGGAGTGGCCCCCGACCTGGCTGGCTGTGTGGCCAGGTTGTGCATGACTGCTCAGGCCCACTAGTAGGTAGGACAAACCCCCAGAGCTAATAGGCTAGAGGGAGGATTCCAAAATGGTGCTTGCCAGTGCTGGCACCAATGTAGTAGAACAAGATCCCCAAAATAGCTGCTGCCAGTGTCTCCATCCTCAGGGGGAATCCCAGTTACCTCCTGCCTTTCTAGGAGACTCTCTAAGATCAGCAAGTGGGTCTGACCCAAGTGTCTTTCAAATTACTGCCTCTATTCTGGAACTTGGAGCATGTGAGGTTTTACACATGCCCTTTAAGGGTGGAGTTTCTGTTTCCTATAGCCCTCTGGCTTTTCTGAACGCATGCCTGGCTTACTTTCAAAGCTAAATGTTCTAGGGACTTGTCTTCCCAGTGCGGAACTCCTGGGCTGGGAAGCCTGATATGGGCCTTGGACCTCTCGCTCCTTGGAGACAAGCTTTTGGTTGTGATATTCTTCCTTTTTGTGGGTTTCCAACCTGAGGGTGTGGGTCCTGGGTCCTGACTATATCATGTCTCTGCTTCTCCTACCCATCTTGTTATGGCTCCTTCTTTATATCTTTGGTTGTGGAAAATCTTTTCTGCTAGTCGTCAGGTTGTTCTCACAGAGAGTTGCTCTTTAAGGAGTTGCAATTTTGGCGTGCCCATGGGAGGAGGTGAGCTCAGGGTCTTTCTACTCTGCCATCTTAATGCCACTCCCTCAGTTAATATTAATTGATGGTGATGATGACAATTTGCTCTCCTTCCCCAGATGCCAATACTTGTTCTGTCATTCAATTTACCCGTTTTTGCTTGTTTTGAGTAAATTTCCTCTAACTTGCTGAAAGTAACAGGTAATTAACACCACTTAATAGCTGTTAAGTAGGGTAATCATCTGTTTTTATCCTGGTATGGTGATGCTCAAGACCCAGGCTGCTGCTCAGTTTGCTCTAATAAGGGAAGATCTGTGAGGCAATGAGAGAAACTCCCTTTGCTGAAAACAGCAGGTGCCTCTTACATAAATGATGTGGCAACAGAAGCCTTACATGGAAAACACCACTCTAGGAGGGCAGGGAGTTAGGAAGGTGTGGCCCTGGGGTTTTGGGACCCTTTGTTCCCTACAAGAGTTGGGCTCTTTCCCTTCAAGTTGGGCTGGGGGGGTGGTGTGGGTGGGATGGGCTGGAGAGGGGAGGGCAGGGCTAGCAGCTGTGCCTAAATTCACTGGTGAGCTCTATGCATGTGAGTCCAGTGTCGAGACTAATTATCACCCACTGTGCGTAGAGCTTTCCACTTGGGCAGGAGATGACTTGTTTCTGGCCTTAGGCCTCCTTCGTGTCACTGTGGTCTTCCCTGGTCAGGTGAAATCGTCGTGACTGTTCTCTGGAAACCTTACAGGCTTAAGAAGAGGCTGGTAGAAGGGATTTTTGATCTCAAGGTCATTTCTGTGGAAGATTTGGAAGCGGTGTTTTTCTAGGACACGAGGAAAAAAGTGACTATCTCGAACACCTCCGTGAAGGATGATGCCGAGTGTCCTTGGAGAGGCCCCCAGCTTGGGTATTCTGCTTTCCCCCATACAGCTTATCCTCTAAATCTCAACTCAGAGGTCATTCTCCTCCAAGGAAGCCTCCTTCATTTCCTCATTCAGAGGGGATGGTTTCTTCTTTCCTTTCTCCCTGCCTCTTGTTGCTTGAATCTACCTCTGTACATCGGCTCCCATGTTGTTGTGCTGTAGAAGCCATGGTTTCCGTGCTCATTTACGTGGCAGTCTCCCCCAGCTAGGCTGCTTTGCATTCACTGCCTAGTAAGGGCTTATGATAAATATTTGCTGACTGAGTGCATAAGTAGGGCTCTTCGGCACTGGAAAGCTTGTTAATCACTTGTCCCTCTGCCCTTCTCATCCTAGAACTTTCCCTTCTGTTAGTCTTTCTCCTCTCAAACAATCTGAACTTTTGCCTAATCACTTCCTGTATTCTGAACATGACAATTCCTACTTCCCTCATCCCTGGCTTAGAGAAAGGAAGAAAGGAGTGGGTAGCTACAAGTGTTAACTTAAGATGTCTTTGAATTGCCAGCTAGTTGTAGGAGAATTTTGTCCCTTTAAAAAATATGGCATTGCTTGAGAGAGTGCTTTTATTCTCACCTCCTCCCTGAGTGGGCTCTTAGTTCAGTAATTTTACAAGTATGTGAGGAAACTGGCAGAGAGGCTTTTGAAATTCAAGTGTGTCTTGAAGCTGCATGAAAATGGTGATAAAGGCAGACTGGGAGGTATGGGCAGGGCAGGGCAGGGCCCGAACCCCAAAGATTTGGTCCTAAAATGAACCAGTCACCTTCCAGGTTTAGAAAGTCCACTGAGACACAAGGAAGGCCGGAGACAGGCAGAAGGAGCTTGTGACAGGGAAGGGCAGAGGTGACCGGCCGAGGACAGGCAGAAGATGGCGGAAACTAGAGGCTGCGAGGCTCTGGAGGTGGAAGGATGCTGGAGAGATGACCTCCATCCCTGGAAGATGCCAAGGCCAACCCTTCAAGATCAGAGACCATGGCCATGGGTTCTAAGGGAGCTTCATGGGGGATCTTCCACATGGTGGTGGCTTGGAGAGCCAGGAGCCAGACACTGCTGCCCTTATCTGCCTGTGCTACCTGCCCAGACTCAAGTCCGTGAGCAGTAGTTAGTGAGCATTGCTCTGTGAGTGCAGGACTGTCACAGCCCGGCTGGGGCACTGGGACCCTGGGACCCTGTGTCTTCAGAATGGAAGCCTCTGCCCTATGTGTTTGGTCTATGAATCTCAGCTCAAATATTTAACAAAATCACCTGGGATGCTTCTGAAAAATGCCTATTCCTGGCAAGAGGGTTTATCTTAGCTGATGGGTATGGCACCCAGAAATCTGCATTTTAAACCAAGTGTCCCAGGCAGTTCTGCTACAGGTGGCTGGAGGATCCTATTTTGGGATTCAGTGCTGAGCAGTCATTTCTCAAACTTTAATGTGCATATAAATCACCTGGGGATTTTGTTAAAACCCACCAGGTTCTGATTCAGCGGTCTGGGATGGAGCCTAAATTCTGTATTTCCAACAAGCTCCTGGGTGATGCTGGCGATGCCGGTCCTGGGACCACACCTGGAGGCACAAGGTTCTCAGTGCTTCACCTGGGAACTGGTTAGAAAGGCAGATTCTTAGGCCCCACCTACTGACCTGCTGAATCTGAAACTGGGTGTAGGGCCCAGCCATCTGTGTTTTAGCAAGACTGCCAGGTGATTCGGAAGTACCATAACGTTTGGGAATCACTGCTGGATGATGGTGAAGCTTAAAGACATGGGCTGGAGGAGGGGGGCCAGTGGGAGTGCCAGGGTGGCAGAGCAGCGAGCAAAACCCGTTCTGTTACTTCTTGTCCCAGTTTACTTCTCCTCCAGAAGCGAAACTGAGACCCTTGTGAATTTGACTGGAGGGGGCCGCTTCCCCATGATGTTGTGCATGCACACTTTTCCTTCCGTGTCCCCGGCACACAGCACAGCTGGTGGTGAGGGCCCACGGCAGATGGCAGGGGGACTAGGGGTGCTGGAGCCCATGGGGGTCGGTCGGAGTGGAAGCTGGTCCCCGAGGAGCAGTTAGGGCGGGAAGGATGAGGCAGCTCCTGGGAGTCTGGGCAGGGAGCCGGGGAGCCAGAGCCGCCCGCGGTGGCTGGGCCGGTGTCTGCAGCACGTCAGTGCACAGCCAAGTCCCAGCAGGGGCCTCTGGGCCGAGCTGTGACCTGGGCCCTCCTCACTCTAGGTGGCCAGGAGCAGTGGGCAGCGGGTGTATGGGCTTGCCGCCCGCCTTCTCTCCCTGGGCCTTTTCCTCTCTGTTGCCTTCTCCGCATGCAGAGTGAGCCCCTGTGGGTGTCAAGAAAGCCGCAGAAGCTTCCTCAGCGCGGATTAAACGTGCCCAGGGAGGATGGGTGGAGAGAGGGGGAAGAAGCCAGAGGGCCCCATGGGGTTGGACAGTGGGAGGCCTGCCGAGGAAGCCCCCTGGGGCTGGAAGCAGCACTCCGTGACTCCCTGCCCCACCTCTGTGCCCTCACCGAACTCCTGGCCTCTGCAGGCCGGAAGGAAAATGCTCCTGTTTCCACGTCCTGAGTCCCTCAGGCAGGATCTCCTTCCCTTGCTATCGCCCCCTCTTGCCCCTGTGTTTCTGGGTAACAGGCCCATGGGCAACATGATCGGTGGCTGATTTCCCCTGAGGCCTGGCTCAGTCTCCTGGGATCAGCCATGAGGCTCTGATCCTGACCGAGACAAGGCCGAAGCAATACTTGGCCCAGGCGTTTAGGAGAAGTGCTGGCAGCGAAGGGCACAGAACCGCGTCCACAGTTCCTGGTGTGCATACAGTCAGCATACATCAGACTGATTTACGGTGACTTTTGTTTTCTTTTTTTTTTCTTACAGTGTTGTGTTAGTTTCAGGTGTACAGCAGAGTGATTCATATATATTTGTTTTTCCAGATTTTTTTCCATGATAGATTATGACAAGATATTGAATATAGTTCCCTGTGCTATACAGTAGGCCCTTGTTGTTTATTTTATATATAGTAGTGTGTATCTGTTAATCTCAAACTCCTAATTTATCCTTCCCTCCCCTCCCCCAATTTTCTGGTGACTTTTTAAATTACAATTCTAGACTAGGTGATTCTCTGTTGAGTATGTACCAGAGTCGTCCGCTCTCCCCTTTAAAATATTGGATAAACACTGTGCAAAATCCAGGAGGCCAAACAGTTTAGCATACCAGCATCATCAAATAGGCAACACTCTAGTCGGCCCAACCGGTGTTCCCGCTTAGTCATGCCATCTGAGGTCGGGGTGCCAGCTCTTCGCCGGAGGGATGAGAGGCTGCGGGGAGCCTTGCCCCTGGGAGGGCTGGCCTGCCCTCCCAACCCCCAGGCTGGTGCAGGCTCTTGCCTGACTGCTGTGAGGCAGCGCCCTCTCTAGGAGAGCTTTACCCAGAGCAATTAAAGAGAAAGCGGCCTTCTAGCAAGGGACTCAGACAGAATAAGGTTTCCTGATGGTGCTTGGATGCTTTTCTCACAGTCTTCCATTTAGCAAAATCCCAGGTTCCTAAGCTGCCATCCTGTCCTTCCTTCCCGCTGTCTCCTTCCGATGTGAGTCACGTGCACAGTTGTTCCTCTGGGGACAAATAGAGAACGGCTCTCCATGCTGGACATTTCTGAGAAGACTGCCTCCGCCCTGCTTATCCCAGAAGGACTCTGCTGTTTTAGGGCCAGTTTGGTGTGGGCTGGGAAATCAAATGACAGAGACATTACCTTTTTCTTCTTTTTCATATTCACTGGCTCCTGGGCAGATAAACCTTAGGACAGATACAGCAATACAGGACAGTACAACAAAGGGAACTGGGTTATTGTTGTTTGAAAACAGGCGGGGATTGGGGTTTTTAGGGTTTGAGAGGCAGGCTGTTAAACAGCCCTTGGTTTTTCTTTCCACTTGGTAAAGCTGGAAGCCTGGTTTAATCAGGGGGTTGTGGTCCGAGGAGACTGGATGGAGAATCGGGAAACCAAATTTGGTTCTGGGCCATTTCACTGACTCTCAGGGTAAGAGTGACAAGTCCTGAGGATGGTAAATAGCTCATAGGTGATTATTAACAGTAACAATGATCACATTCATCACGATAATGGCATCTTCCTTTCTTTGATGCTTCTTCCCCTTTGAGAGCATTGTCAGAGGACACCCTGTGTCCCTTCTGGCACCCTTGCTGGTAGGTTGTAAATGCTGGCATCTACAGATGAGGTAAATAAGGCTCAACATGGTTAGCTGCTTTTCTCAATATCACACAGTCGATCGTTATGTAACTGGTAAGAATTTATGTAACACTTTGAGATAGTGGGCTCATATTTTTAGCCCAATGTGATCACAGCAGAAAAGCTTGTTGTCTGAGTCAACAGGGTTCACTGAGAGATGGGTGGAATCTCTGGGTCTCACAGCTGCCACTCCCTTCAAGCTACACTCAGCCCTGGAACCTACCCCTAGGCTTCTGTGGCTTGACTTTTAGGGTGTTTGGTCCCAGCCATGCTTATACCAGCCCCTCAGAAATCCTGCCCCCCTTGGGATGCATGGTGGGCGTCACGAGCACATCTCCAGCACTGGGGTGCTGGCCACCACTTCTCCGCCTTCACCGCCCCCTCCTCCCCAGTCTTAGGGAATCCCTGCTCTCCCCCAGGGAGCTTCATTCCTTTGCTTCCACTCCAAGCATCCCCTCTCTCTTTCCTCTCCCTCTGGGGGTTAGAAGAGCTCCTCCTCTTGCCCCCTGATACCCCTCTCCTCCACGGCAATGAAATAAGACATTGATACATTATTACAGTATTCTCCCGTCATAGGTAAAGGTTACCAGTCGGCTGCAAATCACCTGGGGGCTAAAGCTGGAGAATGAATGGATACGTGAATGAATGAGATGATGCATAAGTAGAAATAAAATATTTTTAATACAAGTAAAATAAAATTTCCGGGAAAACAAGGTTGTGGATGAAAGCTTAGAGCGGAGCTGAATGTGGCGCTTACAGAGGAGAAGAGGTAGCTGCTCTGTTGGACAGAGGGCGCAGTGTCCAGGGACAGAAACCTGCTAGAAGGTTCCTGCACCGCCTTGGGAGGATGTGCAGGGACCCAGACCAGTAAGGGGCAGTAGAAATAAAAAAAAGGAAAAACAAATCCAGGTGGCTGTGAAGAAGAAATGGCAGGATTTGGAAACAGACGGGTGAGGAAATGGATGAGACAGAGAAATCAGAGATGGCTATTATTAGCAGAAATCGGAAATTGAGGAGATAAAGGTTACAGGTGTTGGGAGGAGAGTGAGTTTTCAGCACACGGTGGTTGTGGACTATCGGGATGGAAACGTCTGCCAGGAAATGAAAATTGAGGACGAGAATCTGGGCCGGAAGTCAGGACAGGCGATCCTTCCCAGATGCCACATCCATCCTCTTAGAATTGATGGAAGAAGCGGGGGAGTGGGTGAAATCTTTGAGGTCTTCACTGACAAGTGTCTGAGCTTTGCTAGCGTGCGCTGAGAGCTTCACCTGACACTGGACTTCTGCGTACATCAGGGATAGTGGGAGGAGGCTATGTTGTCATCATACTCTCATGACAGGCCCCCACCCCTCAGTTTATGATGGTGACACACAAAGGCTCCAGCACCAGGGGATGAGAAGGCTGGGTCCCAGCAGGAGGGGAATAAAATGAACATTTACCCAGAACTTGACCCACATCAGGCCTGGCGTTAATCCATTAAATGATGAGTAAGCGGCCGTTTTAGGTGGCCTTGTGCAGAACCCGCCCAGGTGGTGACTGTCACCTCTCTACTTTTGTTCTCACGGTTCCTCTTCCTGGAACGCTGACCTCTGGCTTCCCCGCATGATTAGATTTTACTCATCCTTTCAAGTTCCCTTGATTCCGCCTTGATCGCAAAACCTTCTGTGAGCCCCCCTGGTTGGAGTGAATTGCAGTCTTTTCAGCAACCCCACAATACCTGTATTGAGACCACTTATTGAGTATTTATAACTCTGTAAAGCAGGGCATAATAAGACACGGGAATTCAGTAGACTGTGGCCTGCGTGAAAGAGTTCCTCTGTTGTATGAACGAAGGAGATTGGCACCATTCCAACAGCTTGTCTTATGAAGGAAACAGTGTTCTGCAGTGTGAGGGGCTGACTCAGGATGGAGGGTGGGCGGTCAGGGCTCTCCTCCGTGTTTCTGTGGTTGGCCGGGGAGATTCCGGGGCGGTCTTTGTATAACTGAGATAAGCAGAGTTGGGAGGGGACAGCTAGTCCAACTGCCCACGCGAATGAATAAGCATTATGCCCGCCTGGTGGTCATTCAGCCCCTGCTTCAGCGTGCCCAGTGCTTGTGAAAGGAAGGGCGGGCTGGCTGATCAGGGGAAGGATAAAGAGGGCTGATCACCACTTTGCTTTTCTCACTGATTACTCATTTTGTACCAGACAAGATGGGTTAAATCACGCTGTGGTTAAGAAACAACTCCCAAATCTCAGTAGCTTAGAACGCGGTCCAGTGGTCAGGACTCTACGCTTCCATTGCAGGGGGCCACGGGTTCGATCCCTGGTCGGGGAAGTAAGATCCCGCATGCCCCGCGGGGCAGCCAAAAAAAACCCCAAAACACCCCCACAAGTTTCTTTCTTGTTCATGTTTGGTGTCCGTCACCGGCTGCCCCAGCGCGCCTCTCCTCACTTATGGCTTCAGGATGCTGGAGGACCCTCCAGCCTAAGTGCGTTTTGCCGTGTCAGAGGGCAGAGAGAGAGAGAGCCTGGAGCGCTTTGCATTGGCTGGTGAATGCTCCAGCCGTTTCTGCTCACAGCCCTTTGGCCCCGCCTTCCCGACGGTGGATACGGGAAGTGTGTGGAGGGCAGCGGTAATGCCTGCTGGTCAAGGCTGGTGCTCGTGGCCTGGCCGAGGTTCACTGGGTCCAGGAGGAACAGGATCTGTAAGTGTCCCCTGCCATCGTGACAGGGACTGCCTGGGGAAGCGGGAGAGAAACAGTGTGTGCACGTACAGGGCACCCTCGCCCTCCCAGCTGCAAGGCTGCTGCTCAGGGATAGGAAGAGGCAGCTGGGGAGAAGCCACCCCGAAGAGCAGCATGGCTTCTGCAGCTTTTATCCCACCCCCAGCAGGTGGGGCACCTCTGGACCCAGCTGGCCTCCCTTAATCAGTTTTCCTCAGTGCGGTGACAGTGACAAATCCTCCCTGCTCAGCAAGTTGCAGCTTCCGCTATAAATCAAGCCCCGAAGAGAGAAGAAACAGTGGTGCTGAATAGAGGGACCTGAGACCCAGACTGTAATCAGTCAGAGATTTGTGAGACGCGGATGATCCAGGCCTGGGATGGCTGTCTCGTGACATGTTAATTACCTCCGCCTGAGTGGCTGAAATCAATGATTAAAAAAAGTAGAGACATGCACAGTAGAGGTCACAGCCACTACCCCCTGGGGCTGGCAGGCTGAGAACGGGGGCTTTCTCTCTGAATGGGAGGAGGTAAGGTGGTGTCTTGGCTGGCCGCAGATGGGGTTGGAAAGGATGGCTGCAAGGTCCTGTGAGGAGAAATGATGGGACGTACCCCCTCCCACCAGGTCGTTGAGGCTCACAGGGGCTAGCTGTGCCGGTTCACCCACTGAGGCCACTGCCTCTGGACCGCTGGCTCTTGTACGTTGATTCCAGGTTTACTGCCTGAGAATTCTAAGAGGCGGGTCAATGCAATTCATTCTTCACTGGACTTGAGAATGAAGAAGATGCCACTTAGTTACAAAATGCATTTCTTAACATCTGTGCCTCTGCATGTATTTATTTCAAATATGTGTCCCCCCACTGTATTTCCCGTCTGGGGCGGTTAGCTCATCTGACTAAAGTGAGAGATGAATGAGACCAAAGTCATGTTCTTTCCCCAAATAGGAGAGTTCAAGGCAGTTTGTTTCCCACCCAGAGAAATCTTGGTTTGTGACCTCAGGCTGCATCCCTAATGCCAGCCAACCATGCTCCAAACATATGCACTTGGTCAGTTCAATTCATTTTATCAAATACTTGTTCAGTCTCTGCTAAATACAAAAAAGCACTTTGCAAATGGAGATGAGAAAAGGATAGAGTTTGGCCAAGACGGCTTATAGACTAGTGGGGTAGATCCGTGTGTGTCGAGAGGTAGGAAAGAAGGTAATGACTCCATCGTGGGCAGGTTATGGAAAGTTCCCCTGAGTGAGGGTCGGAAAGCATGCTGTGGGGCTGCAGGGTGGGGTGAGGTGAGGTGGGGTAGTATGGGCCGAGCTTCCGTTAGAAAGTGCTGTTAGAGATGGGCCTTGAAGGATGGTTAGAATTTGCTAGACGGAGCGAAGCATTCATTGTGGTCCAAACCGGTACTGGTCCGCGGCCTATGAGGAACCGGGCCGCACAGCAGGAGGTGAGCGGCAGGCGAGCGAGGGAAGCTTCATCTGCCGCTCCCCATCGCTCCCCATCGCTCGCATTAGCGCCTGAACCATCCCCCCATGGAAAATTGTCTTCCATGAAACTGGTCCCTGGTGCCAAAAAGGTTGGGGACCGCTGGTCTAAATGACACACAGAGGCTATCCTCCCATATATATATGAATATGTATATACACATAATGACTATATATATTAACTATTAATTCATTAAATATTAACTATTACTTAATGAATTAACTAATTCATTAACTATTCATTCATTAAATATTTATTCCTATATGATTGGGAAAGATGGTACATTAATATCTCTATTTTGGGGTTTCCTTGTTCCTGGCCCGGGGACCAAATTTCTCCTTTACAGTCACTTTGATTTTTGTTACAACTTTGATTTCTGTTAAGATGTAAACACCCTTGGGGGCTGGGTTCACAATCATGTTAAGCTCTTTTTACACCTGTGCAGGTAGATTGGGCTCACAGAGCTTAGTCTCCCTGCTGGTTGCCTTCCACTATCTGACCCCTCTTGGTCTGGGCTGGTTTCTTTCCCCTTCCTCCAGAGGCTAAACGTTCCCTCTTTTATCATACTACATGTTCTTACTCTTGGGTTCCTCTTGATCCATGCAGCATCAAGAAAAATACTGTTTCTCACTTTTTTCCCAACCCTCCTGTGTTTGAACTGTATATACATATTTGCTTTAGGTTTGTGAGTTTCTGTGGGACGATACACAGGGCCTAGGAGAACACGAGCAGGGCAGTTATAGAATCACTAGAAACCCTATCAGTATTTCTGCCAGTGGGTCCTGCCTTGGGCCAGATGTCACAGGGGCTGGATGGCCTCTTCCACTCTTGCCAGTGGTCATCCACGGGTGACCCCCTGAAGCAAGTGCCCTATTCTGGTAAGTAGGGTGCTGAGGGCCTGTGTCCTTTTTGGGTTGGGTATAAAGCATGGCTCCGGTACCTTAAAGAGGAGAACTTACCAGAAACGGGTCACAGTCCAGGGGCAGTGACTCTGTGATGCTGCGGGGAGGACCTCTGTGTCACCAGCATGTCAGAGGAAGTGTCCAGGCAGGCGGACGTCAGCCGCTATAGATGCAGGAGTGACTTTTCCTCCCTCTAACGCAGGCCTGTGTCTCTGCTCCCTCTTCAGCTGGTGCTGCCAGAATACTCCATCCACAGCCTCTTCTGCATCATGTTCCTGTGTGCTCAGGAGTGGCTCACCCTGGGGCTGAATGTCCCTCTACTTTTCTATCACTTCTGGAGGTAAGTCTGCTTGGGACTGCCCTGTCCTTCCCCTTTTCTGCTTGGTCAGCCTGCCCTCCAGAGACAATGTCCCACCAGATGGACCAGCCACTTAGTGCCTTCCTCTCATCCCTTCCCTTGGTGACCCTTTCCTCAAAGCCTCCTTTGCAAGCTGCTCTCAGACAATAATTCAGTAAGGGAAGACCCTTCCTGTAGGTTCCACTAACCACAGCCTCAACTCTCACAGATCAGCGTTAAAGGCAGCTAGAGCATTATTCACAATAGCCGCACAGTAGAAACAACCCAAATGTTCATCAGAAGATGAATGGATAAACACAATGTGGTATATCCTTTCGATGGAGTCTTATTGGGCAATAAAAAGCAATAAAGTATTTGGGCAATAAAAAGCAATAAATATTGATACACACTACAACGTGGGTGAAGCCTGAAAAAATTACAAGTGAAAGAAGCCGGTCACAAAAGACCATTTATATGCAATGTCCAGAATAGGCAAATCTGTAGAGACAGAAAGTAGATTGGTGATTGCTAGGGGCTGGAAGGGAGAGGGAGTGAGGTGCGACTACACTGTTTTCTTTTGAAAGGGTTGAAAATGTTCTGAAATTGGATACTGGTGGTGGTTGTACAACTCTATGAATATACGAAAAACTGCTGAATTGTATACTTTTAAAAGGTGAATTTTTTTGACAGATGAATTATATCTTAATAAAAATAGCCTACCTACCATATGGGCTGGATTTTCTGGGACTGTTCTGATTTTAAATCTCTTCCCTGCTAAGACCGTGCATCAGATCACGTGATTTGGGTAAAAGAGAGTCACCGTGTGGGTATATAGGAGGCAGGGAGGGGGAATACGAAAGTAGTCAAGAATGCACATGTGCAGATAAATTAACCACACTTTCCCCTCATCCCCCAAACATTTAATCATTGTCATTACAGCATACAATATAGCCTGTATTTAGTCACATCTAGAACATTCACCCCTTCATTTAGCTAACATATGGAACACATACTACATGCCAGACACTATGCGGGATTCCAAGATGAATGCAAAATATAATTGTTACCCCCAAGGAATATATACCCTAGCGGGAGAGGGAAATCGATTCTTACCAGATATATAAGGAACATAGGTAGGAGTGTAGAGAAATGGAAGTGTGACACTGGGGAATCTGGAAAAGCACATTCGAGGTTAAGGGACTAGCCTGCTCAGATGTAAGAAAGCACCTGGTGTGTCTGGGGAACAGTGATTGCTCAGTGTGCTTGGATGTGGGGTTCTCAGACAGAAGGGAGCAGAGATGGGGTTGACAGCTGGGGATCAGGTATGGAGGGTCTGAAATGATTTGATAGGAAGTTGGAGTTAATTTATTCTGTAGGAAAGGGATACCTCTCAGAAGTTTTGAGGAGGAAAATGGCAGTGCCTGATCCGATTTTTAGGAAGGTGACCCTGACAGCCGTGGGAAGGCTGGGTTGGAGGGTGAAATTTTGAGGATGAAATCCAGTTAGGAAGTTCTGATGAAATTCCAGGTGGAGAGACTGGAGGCTTGAAGTTGGAAGCTGGAATGGAGAGAGAAGGAGAGGGTTTGGAGGGGTAAACTGGACATGCCTTGGCCAGTAATTGGATGCAGGAGGTGAGGGAGAGGGAATCTCTAGGCTGGGTGGCTGGGAGGTGACCAAGAGCAGGACGCAGGTTGAGGGAGGAAATAAGATGATTCAGTTACATAACGAAGTCCTTCTATGTAAAGGTAACCTACTAAAATCTGAATTTAGAGAGAAGTCAAATAGAAACATAATGGTGTTGAAATGTATCGCCTACCCACTCAGAGACTTTCCATGCCTACCTCCTCTGGTATACACAACAAACAGGTGCTTTGGGGTTGCCTCTCCCTGTTTTACACACAGGTCACAGAGACTCACAAAGGTTACGTCATGGCCCAGAATCACTCAGCTGGGATATGGCAGGGCCACCTCTCTGTGGATCACAGGCCGTGTCCTTGTCACCTAGGGGCTGGCTCTTCTCCTTCTAAAAGGAATTTATCCCAAGGTCCTTCAAATAGTGTGTTGTCAATCCAAGGTATCAGAAATGTGGTTAATTTACAGAACTTTGATTGGTACACTGCTTCTTAGGGCTATCACTCCTCCAAAAGGGAGGGCGGGAGAGCCAGCCGCGTCCTTACACTTGGAACGTTTCCGTGTAAAAGAAGGGAGTGACTGCAGTCTCCTTGCCAGTAGGGAGCTTGTCTTACTTTCTTGAATCCCTGACAGGGTCTAGCCTAGTTCTGGCAATTCGTTAAGTACTCAGAAAATGAAAGAAAAAGGAGTGAGGAGGGCAAGTGTCCTTTAAAAAATAAGAGTCCTGATTTCCCTGGTGGTCCAGTGGTTAAGACTCAGCGCTTCTACTGCAGGGGGCGCGGGTTCAATCCCTGGTCTGAATGCTGCGCGGTGCGGCCACAAAAAAAAAAAAAAAAAGAAGAAGAAGAAAAGAAAAAATAAAAATCAGAGTCCTTGAAACCCCTCTATTTCATTTCCGCTTCCCCCTCCTTTCCAAAGGTCCAGCCCAGCGATGTTTCTAGTGCAGATAAAGCCCCCTCTGCCCTAGCTCCCAGTTTGCTTAAATACAAGTAGAACTGCAGAACTTTTGTTCAGTACCTGTTCTTGGAGATTTTTTGGACCCATCACCTCACACAATTGTCACAACAGCCCTTTGGAGTAGGCAGTTTCAGTCCCATATTGCAGATGAGAAAGTTGAGGCTCAGAGAGGTTAACAGTTGACCTGAGGAATCTCAGTCTGGTGACGGGTGGGCCTCAGGGCCCTGGCTCTGTCCACTGAGCCACTCCGCCACCCTGCCACCCCTTCCTCCACTTAATGAGGCCTCCTGGGAACAAGGGCACAGCAAAAGCAAATAGGTTGTGAAATCTGCTCCTGGGCAGAGGAGAGGTGAGTGGCCTGGAGGGCTGTGAGCTGGCAGATGTCATTGAATCTGGCTTGCGATTTCCTCTCTGCATAGTGTGGATGACAGATAATGTCAGTGCAATCCTTTGAAGCAGATGAAGAGGGAACTGAAATACCAGCTCCGTGAGTTGCTACGTTACAGGGATGCTCTTCAAAGCCGATGTGATTAAGCCCGTCAGACCACTCGTCTGGTCCTCGCTCTCACTCGAGGACCACGGCCTGTCCCAGAGCCTCACAGGAGCCATTAATTTGCACCCGGCCTCCTGATTCCATTACCAGACTGACAAAAGGAACAGCCCGCTGCGCGATTTCAGCTGCACTTTGTTCTCCGGCTTTGAATGAGACCCTGGCTGAGGCCCTGGGGGCAGCGATCTGGTGAGGGCCAGTGGGCCGGCCTCAGGGGCAGGACTTGCCTCCTGCCTGACCACTTCCCAAGGTCTCACACAGCTCAGCGGGAGAGTTTCTCTCCTTCCGGGAGCAAGGCCAGTTCACGTTGAGCTGTGGTGATGTTTGGAAGAAGGCGAAGTCTGCATTCACCTCTCTCCTCCCACTGCTCTTTGGTTTACCCAGTTTCCCTCGGGGGCTGCTCTCTCCCCGCGATGGCCAATATTCTGTTTGCTGTTCTGGGTCCTTCCATCAAGAAGAAAATTACCTGTAAACTACTCCACACTCAAGTGGGAATAGGATGTCCCTCCCAGAGTATTCAGGATTTGAAAAGGGAGTCTGGGAGGAGGATAACCCAAAAGTAATTAATGTTTAATCCAAATAATTAACGTTCATGGTAGAGTTGTGGTACAGCGACACTAGGCAGCGGATATGCAACTGACATCAACCCGCGCCTGTGCCCCTACTGGCGACCCAGGTCCATACACATCGTGGACCTCCCTCTGCTGCCCCCTCACCCCACCAACCCACATCCCTGGAGAAAGGAGGCTCTTCCTGGTGTCTCCCAGGTACCACCAGGGGACACGTTTTCCTTCTGTCAGAGCAGCTGTGTGTGAGGTGGATCGGAGTATTTGGGCATTACTACCTGCTAGAAGACAGTGGCTGAGCCACTTTTTAGCAGTGCCTGGGCTGTAATTTGGGCAGTGATTCTGGCAGAAGGCAGACAGCTGCTTAGCAGAGACTCCTCGGATTGGAAGTCTGGCATCAGGGGACTCAGCCCAGACGACTTCAGATGTCCTGTCCAAGCCTCAGAGCCGATGACGCCGTGCGCTCTTTCTCTGCAGGTACTTCCACTGTCCGGCAGATAGCTCCGAATTAGCCTACGACCCGCCGGTGGTCATGAACGCAGACACCTTGAGTTACTGTCAGAAGGAGGCCTGGTGTAAGCTGGCCTTCTATCTCCTCTCCTTCTTCTACTACCTTTACTGGTGAGTTTCTGCCCGTCCTGGTGGGTTTGACTCCTGCAGCAAATGGAGAAAATTTCAGGCTTTTGCAGGTGGGAGTCGCAGCCTGTCCAGGATGCTGCCAGCCACCTAACTGGTTCAGGAGCAAGAGCTTCTGTGTAAAGGAGTGGGAGGGGCGGAAGGTCCTGCCGGAGGCCTCGCTGGCTGACAGGAAAATCCTTTGGGCTACACAGTGAACACACATTCTGCCAACCCCTCTTAGGAGATTATTGGTGAAGTGCACTTGGTGACTTCTTCTCCATGCATGGGGCTCCCTGCCCCCAGCACCTCCACAGCTCAGACACTCAGGTCACCTGTGGCCCCGGATACATAGCCTCATTGCCCCCTAGTCTGTGTGAAAGCATTCTTGGGGACCACAACAGAGACCCCCAGTGGCAGTCAATGCTTCACAAATGGGCATGTTGGGCCATTAAGTGCTTATACTTACAATTCTCCTAATATTATGTAATACCATTCTAATTAAATAAAACATGCTGGCTTTGTAATTCTGTGTCAGGAACCTCCCCTCTTTTCACCTCTTTATTCGGAACATCCTAACTAAGCAGATAGCTATAAACAGACTGTCTCGTGGTTTGATACCCCAGACAGTGTCTTTTCTGAAAATGTCTCCTCCTCCTTCCTGTTCCTCTTTGGGCTCATCTCTGGGGTGTCTCACCTGTCACCTTGCTCTCCTGTCGCTACCTGCACCACACCATGATATCTCCAGGTACCCCAGCACTGTCTCCAAAGTGGCCGGGTGGCCAGTAGCCGGGTGAGGAAGAGGAGGGTGGGGGTGTTAGACTCCAAGGCTGCCTCAGGGTTCAGGTTACGCTGGGGCAGCATGGGAAGCAGCTGCATTTATCCAGCATTTAAAAAGAGCCATTCTTCGAGCAAAGAGCTCGATATGTATTGCTCAGTGTATGAGCTAAAGGCTATCATTATCGGCATGTTAACAATGAGGAAACCTCATCTGAGACGTTAGATAATTTTCCCATGGTCACAGCTCATAGTGAGACAGCGAGAAGTCCCTCTCAGGTCCTATCCCAAAGATTGAGCTCTTAACTGCTGGCTGTCTTAGGAGACCTCTAGAAAAGTCTTTATCGAAGTGTGGTCTTTGGACCTCCTGCATCAGAATTGGGGTGAGGAGGGTATGCTTCTTAACCATGCAGATTCCTGGGCTTAGATCTGCTGATTCAGAATTTTGGGGCTAAGCATCACTCTGGAGTTGCTGCTTGGGTCCACCTCGTCTCCCCTCTGCATCCCCGGGGTCCAGAAGACTCAGACGCCCTGAGTCTTCTCCTATAACCCTCAGGGCTGTAACTTCCTCTGGAATAATTCAGCCCTGGAGGTTATTTGGAATATTCTACCACATTCTTGTTGGAGTCAAGGGTTGGTTCAGGCTCGGGGTGACCCCTTCCCTCCTCTTCCTGGATGGAGTGTCCTGGGACAATGCCTGCTTCAATCTGCAAGGAGCCTGAGGGTCTCCGAAGCCTCTCTGGAGCTTTCCGAGGTGCCCAGCAGATTGGCCCAAGTCTCCCTGACCTAAGTCTGAACTCTCTAGTAACTACAGCTTGCTCAGGCTGCTTCCTGTCATGGGCAACCCTCATGGGCTTAGCGATTTGGCAGCTTGGGCTAACAAGGTGGTTCACTTTCTTCCCTGGAGTGTGCCCAGCCTCTCTGCGGGGCTGCACACAGTTCCTCTGCTGAGTCGTAGGCTGAGGCGCCTGACCCCAGAGACAGCGTTGTCCCTCCTCAAAGCCAGCAGAATGCGGGCAGTGCTTTCCCTGGCTCCTGCCCCGTTAGCCTGGGATCCTCTTTAGTCTGGGCGGAGACCGAGGCAGATCAAGCTTCCTCATTTCAGTTTTGTTGCAGCATCTGCTGGAGCCTAAGGCGCTGGAGGGAACAGGGCATAGGAGTCACAGGAATCTACAGATAGAGAGCTACTCTGCTGTCTGTCTGCTGGGCTGTGGCGGCCATAGTGGGGCTCCTGCCCGTTAGATGGCTGTGATCGTCCTGTAACTGATTACGTTCCAAGCATTCTGTTCAGTTTGGCACTGCCTTTATGTTACATGTGTTCATTACTTTGTTTCCAAAGCAAAATGGGTATCAATTGCTCCTCCCGCCTCACTGGGACCGTGGGTGGCAACCAGGGTTCTGCCTTCTTTGTTGAACCTGACCTCTTGGAGCTCTTCAGGGCTGCTCAAAGACCCTGTTTCTCCCACCTCAGGGGCTCCCAGCCCCTTAGATCCAGGCTTGTGGAGAGCCAGGACTGTCAGCCCAGGCCACTCTTATAGGGACGGAAGGGGACCCACGTGCATGGAGAGCTGCCTCCGAGCTGAGCACAATGACAGAGACTCAAGTGACAGCAGCTGGGAACCCTATAAAGGTGGGGTTTGTGTTTTACCGTTTGATGTTCCTGAGGGGTTCCTAAGGACCTCATGGAGATTAAGAAATGTGTCCGAGGTCCTAGCGGATAGTTAGCAAAGTATCCGGCCCCGGATTCTGGGCTCTCTTCCCACTGTGCTGTGCGAACCATCCCAGCATCCAGCGCCACCCGCTTCTCAGGTTGCCTTGTGGACCAGGAGACGTTTGCAGGTTACATGGGATGGGGATTACTTAATACTAATACTGATGCTAATATTAAAACTAAAAATAATAGAAGCTGGTTAGTCTAGTGTGGATTCTGCCTGCTCAATATAAAGATCTTTTCAAATCAAGGATGTAAACCAGGATGATATTATCTACCTACGTAGTACCACCCTCCTATCCATTTACTCTGCATCATGCCTGCGTCCCCTCATGTTCATTTCTCTCACTCAAATTAGGTTATTTATGGTTGTCTTGATGGCAGAGGCCTCAACTGTTTCATTCCCCTCTGTATCTGCAGTGCCCTGGCCAGCACCCGGCACATAGTAGGTGCTCACTAAACCCTTGTTATCGCTACAGCTTAGCCGTACACTCCCTCGAGGCAGGGGCTGCACACTCGCCATTGTTTCCCAGCACCAAGAATGGCACCTGGCCCGCAGGAGGCGCTCAATAAATATTGCATGAATGAGGGAAATGAAAGTGAGTAGACAAATACGGTGAAGCTCCGTGTTACAATGGAAAGAGCACTGGCTTTGGTGTTGGGACACGGCTCCTAGCCTTGCTGTGTGACCTTGACCAATCCACTTTTCAGCTGACCCCCATACTTCCCCATGTTGAATAAGACCCCTCTAGCACCAGGCCTGGCCAGTGAGGCTCTATGTACATGAGGTGCATCAAGTTCTCAAAGGCAGAACTTCAGCTACGCGGAGGGGCTTGTCCGGGCTTCGCAGCTGGAGAGGGTGAGAAGTAGAACACTTTAGTTTCTCGCCTTTGGTTTTGTTTCTTAGATTATCCTTTCTTCTCTCTATATTGTGAAAAGGTGGTTGTTTTTCTTCCTGCCAAATGGATAGAGTGTATATTTTGGTGTGGAACATTCTTCATTGCTGCAGAATTAGCCTGCAGCCCTTTCTAAGAGCACAGGGATGCGTGACCCCCTCCTTGGTGGTGCTGGAGCTCCACCTTAGGACACAGGCTCTTAATGCATGTTTAATGCCTGGGCTCTGTTAGGAAAAGTAGGGCCAGGAGCTACCCAATTAAGAATTCATCCAGTTTGTGTGCCCAGAGGGCCTGTGTTCACACAAAAGTCCTTGCAATAGTGACAATGATCATTTCCCTAGCGCTGCCATATCATCCACCATAATCTGGGAGCCCCTGGGCACAGCCATCACATACGCATGTGGCAGCTGGTGGCATAAAGAATCCACTGCACCCCTCCCACCCCTGGGGACCTGCCCTGCGATTGCAGGAAAGAGGAATAACGGCCACGATAATCATCCTGATGAGAATAATGATAGGCACTCAGAGCAATCACCTCTCTCATCCAAGGAACACGGTATGGTCTCGTAACAACGTTTAGTCCAACATTGTGGGAAGTAGCAGGGGGAAGAGTCCAGGGAGTAGATAAGATGCTCTCGTGACAGGAATGAGAAAGAAGCAAGGGGTCTGGCTTTTGGAAGGTGCCTCTTTTGAGGGCCGTCTGAGGTCTTTTGTGGGCTCCCACTAATGCCTTCTTTTCCTCTTCTTTCTGCATCCAGCATGATCTACACTTTAGTGAGCTCTTAACTCAAAGACCACGCACATCCTCAGAGACTGGGATGGGAGAGGCCCGAGGCTGCGCAGTCCACTTCTGCTGGTGATGGGAGAAGGGACCGGTGTGGGGATGTGACAGACAGAGACGGGCAGACACTCTGAATCGGGAGCCGGAAGCATGCAGCAGCCAGCGGCCGAGTGCGCACGTGTTGTCACCCTGTGTATCAGTCCTTGGCGTTCACACCCCACACTCGGGCTGTAGATCCCTTCTGAGCAGCGGGGGCACGAGGGGTGATGAAACACGAAACCTCTTCTGAGCGAGAATTGCTGCTTCCTGAATCCACTTTATTGAATGGCTCCCTGAAGTTCACACTGCGTTCCTGGGCCGCGGGCGTGGAGGCTGGATGGCTGGCAGGTGCCTGCTAAGGAACGGCGTGACCCAGGGTCAAGGCTGTATCTGTGGGACTGATTGAGGTCCTCAAGGACGTCACTGGGCTACCTGAGACTCTCGTGTTTCTTCCAAGCCCTGGCCACACCCTTCACTTCAATGGGAGGGGCCTGGAAGGTGTGCAGATTTGCCTTGGGCGATAACCAGCCCTGAGCCTGCAGGGCTGTCTATTTTCCTGCTCTGCTTTGTAAGAGCCCAGCTTAGGATGTTTGTTAGTGACATCACAAGCTGAGTTTGGGACAGTATGTTGGTAAAGAGTTATGGCCAAAGTCAGGGCTGGGAGGTGGTGAGATGGGAAGGGGGGAATCATAGGAAAAAATGATTTTTTAAAACACTGATGACATGTTCAAGGTGTTAATTCTTCACACCACAAACTGTATTCTTCTGTTGTCATCCCAAACTATCACAGAGTCGCCGAATGCTAATCAATTGGTCAACACTAGTCAAAGCTACTGACTTTTAAGGCTCCCAAAACAATTCTGAGGCCAGAAGAAGCTGGAGTGGCAGCTCTGTACTGTGGGCATCCGGCAGCCGAGAAGTGAGACAACATAATTATAGCTTCATTTATGATGCTGCATCATTCGTGCTGTTCGGTTCAACACAAGGACATTAGCTCATTTAGAATTTTCCATTCGACATTCTCTCCTTTTTGGGTAGGAGTTGTACTCGGGGGTTGTAAATAATGACAAGGCTGAGATTTTTATTATGTTTAAATTGGGCACCATGATTTTGACCTTATTCCCCAAACTTCCCTTCTTTTCTTCTGTTTGACATACACAGGCTATTTATACATATACCAGCTTCCACCTGAAGTCCGTGACTCAGGTTTATGAATGGTGTTTGTGTAACACGTGTGCTGTGTTTAAAACGCAGCGACCACTTGAGTGTCTCGCCTAGCTGGCTGTCTCATTTAAACGCATTACAGGCTGGCTTCATCTCCATATGGATGGTAGACTGGTAGGAGGACAAAGAGAAGTTTCAAAAAAGCATTTTCCTTCTAAAACTTCTACCGAAAACAAAATGTAGAACTTCTGCTCTGAGGTTGAAGGTATGGAACCGGAGGATTCAAGGCAATATTTTTGGGGAGCAGGCTTCCCCTTGGCCGATACCCATCGTCCTGTCCGAGCAACTGTGGTTGCAGTGGATAGTTTCCTTTAGGGCTGGTTGGCTCTGTCTCTGACTCCATTCCTGAGACAACCAGCCACCTTCATCCAGAGAAATCAGCCCTGGGTTCCAGGCTGCAGGCAGCAAATCTAACCCCACCGCCATCTTGCAAATGCAACTGAAGTCAGAGGGTAAATGGTCCATGTTACTTCACACCACGGAGCTGTTGTTTGTTTTTATACTTTGCCTCCTTCCAAAAAGATTGGAAGTGGCTTATAATAGCAGGCACAAGTATGCAAAGACTGTTAACATGGAAATAGGAAATCCAAACTTAAAAAGGAGGAGGACACAGAGATACTGACTTCCTGAGGTACTCTATTTACTGGGATTGAGCATAAATTTGATATCATTTCTCTTAACAGTAAATAATAGCAATTCATATTTACCCAGCGCTTTTCAGATTGCTTTTGCATCTCATTTGACTTTCCTCACCATCCTATGAAGTTGATACTATTCTTTTTCTCATTTTCTAAGTGAGGAAGCTGAGGTTCAGAGAGGGTAAGTGAGTTACCTATAGTCACACAGCAGTCCCAGACCTGCCTTTGAGCCCAGATTGTCTGACCTTAAAAACCCCATGTTCTTCCGTTTTAAACAGAGCACACGTGTTACACAAACACCATTCATAGACCTGAGTTACAGACTTCAGATGGAAGCTGGTACACTGAAGAGCTGACAGAGTAGCTTAGGGTTCTGTTAAGGTTTGATTAGCATTAACTTTTTGAGAGAAAGAGAGTATTTTAAAAAGAGAGTTATAGGGAAAGTATATCTTCCTTCATGTGCTAGCCTCAGTCTTGCTTTATTGTGGGAGGTTCTTCTCTAAGGCGGTCCTCTAAAAGCTTTAAAGGCATCAAGTGTCTCTTGGGCAGTTATGTTTATGACGGAGAAACATCCAAATATTTCTCTCCCACGAGTTGTGACTGGGAAATAATCCCAGTGGTTGTTGGGAGTTTGAGCCAATTTTCAATTGCTGGGAGAAGCTAATTATGACGATAAGAATCAGAGTAATACGCACAGTTGGTGGAGCCGTGTTGTGTACCAGGATTTATGCCAGGACCTCTTCCAACTCTCACAGTGATCCTACAAGGCAGGTTGCATATTCTCACCCTCAGTTTACAGGTCAGGAAAACAGGGAGGCTCAGGACGGATGAGTCTTCCCTGGGTGAATCAGCCAGACCAGAGCTTGAGGCTACAAATAAATGGCCAAATAAAAACAATAGCTAAAATTCAGGTGTTGGGCATTATTCTATATGTTTTGTGTGCTTTTGTCTGATCCCCATAACAATACCATGACGTCGATATTATCTCTGCTTTATAGATAAAGAAAGTCCCAGAAGATGAGTTACTTGCAGAGACCCAAAGCTAGTAAGGGGTGCGTATAGAGCTACAGCTGGAATTTAACCCCAGGTCTGCCTCTTCACACATAATTTTTCCTTCGTGGATATCTTTGTTGCTCATTGTTTGTCCCACAGAAATGACCGAAGGGAGGAAGGGGAGTGAAGCAGGAGAAACAGCACCCTGGATAAATCACAAAGTGAATATTACCCTTGGGTGATGGAGAGCTCGTCCTACCAAGCATGTATGTGGGCATCAAGGAGAGGGGGGGCACACATATTATGTGAGGGTGGCATTGGTGGCCTGGTTCCCATTGCCTTAGGGAGGCAGAGTGGCTAGGCTTGGCATGGCTTTGCCCGAAGGGTCAGAGTGGAATCGGGGGGGGGGGCGCTAAATTTACTTTTCACTTCATTAATGAAGTGAATGATGGCACCCACTGCTCTGACTTGCTATAAAGATTAAATGAGTTCACATTTGCAGAGAACTTAGGAGAGCGCCCTCACATGGTAAGCACTAACTCTTTGTAGGAGGTGAATCTTCCTCGCCATACTTCTTCTGCCCGGTGCCCACCCAGGGCAAGGTCCTCTGTTGGGAGGGAAGTCACCTGGCCATGTGGGAAGGGAGTGAAGACCCTGGACCCTGCTACCCTCCTGATGTTTTCATCTGTAGTGTCCTGAGTGGAGGTCATGCTGGGACATGGCACCTCTTTTCAATGCCATGTTCTCTGGCCAATCATGATAACAACTGCTGTTGAGTACTTGCCCTATGCCAGGTGCTGTGCAAAGCACTTGACATGCAAGGTCTCATTTAATCCCCACAGCAATGCTATGAGGTAGGCACTCTTCCTGTCTCCAATGTATAGTTGAAAAGCTAAAGCTTATAGAGGTTAAACAAATGAGCAAATGTCACAATTCCTTGGAAGTCATGGAGCCGAGACTCCAGCCGAAGTCTAGCCTTGACTATTTGTTCATTCCTGTAAGGGAGGGCAATGGGATGTGAGAAAGAGTAGAAAAGGGGACGGAGAAGGGAGAACAGGAGAGGCACTGCCGGGAAGTGTGGGTTTGCTCACCTCACAGGTTTCACAGCAAGCAAGTCCCCGTAAATGACTTTGTAATCAGAAGCATTTGTGCTATGGGATCTCGTACAAGCTTCTTAAACTTTCTGAGACTCAGCTTTCCCATCTGTAAAATGGGAGGTAATAATACCTCCATTTGAGTGAGGCTGTGATAAAGTGATTATGTACATAGAGTTTGTACAGAGAGCCTGTCTCGTACTGGATGCTCAGCAGATCTTGGGCCTTAGAGCTCTGCTCCACTCCCCCTCCCTTCACAGAGTTGAAGGGAGGATTATGTCGCATAAAATGGTAAAACGCTTCTCATAGTAGCACATGGCAAGATTCAATGAATCTTAGCTTCCTTCCTCCCCTCCCTCCATCCTGGGGGCGGACATGGGTAACAGAGCTCAGCCCTCTCAAGCAAATCTCCCCTCTGCTTCCTATTTTTAGGCTTGGTAATTGCACCAATGTTGAATAAAATTGTCACGGTTATGACAGTTTTGTTCTCCTACGTAAGAGAGAATGCAGCCAGCAAAATGCTTTGACAACAATTAATTGCACTCACGCTGTGTCATTGCACAGATCCGTTTCATAACCTTCTCTTTTCTTGGACTTGGGCTGCTCTATTCCAAACCATGCTCTGGTAAATGAAGTTTAGATCTCAAAGCTGCCTCTGCTGCCGAGCCTTAGGCAGAAGGCTGTCATCACTGTAGGTGTTTGAGGAGGCATCTTGGAACGTGCCCCGTGACTTGCCTCATCCAGGCAGAGGGAAGCGTGAGCCGAGCAGAGAAGTGATTCTTCAGGACACAGCCAGGCGTTTCTAGGGAAAGATGGGAAAGGTTTTTGCTTCATCCTGCCCACATTTTCTTCCTCCTCAGCTAGTAGTGTGCTTGAGCTGGCTCATACAGGCTTATGAGAGCCAATCATTAAATTTTGCTAAATGGGATTTTTGCAAAATGGTTGTTAAACACAGCTATTATTAAAACCGGTTATGTAAGCTTACAATTATATTAATTAAATTAAACAAAGATAAATGTATAGTCGAAAGTCATCACCTCCTAATTATTTTATTACGTTTTGCTGTTATCTATGCTCTTGAGGTTATGTCTATTGTATCTATGGTGGAAACTCTGCATAACAGTGCCCTACTGTGCACTTCCTCCCATCTTTATGTTCAGTGATGTCCCATTAATAGCTTGAAATCGGCCATGCTGGGAGTATTTACACCACAGAAAATGGCAAATGCTACAGATGAAGCCCCTCCCTCTCCTTTACTCTCCCCTCCTGGTGCTAGTTGTTAAACATTTACTAGTACACCTTGTTCACGTTTACCAGTAAACACTGTTCCCAGCTCTGGCACACTGTCGGGCTACACTGGGAGCCGGTGACCAGAGTGGCACCTGGGACCAGTACCCCTGAAGGCTTGGGCACCAGAACCCATTGTTCACCACCCTGAAGGAGCCACTGCCATCGTGGCCAGAACTGCCACCTACCCACAGCAGTGACGCCAGCAGTACTGCCACTTAAGCTCTTTTGGTCCCCTAGAGGTGATAGGAAAGGAGACTTTCAGTTTTGTGCACTGTAGGCTATGAGGGCTTGGGCTTGGAGATGATATAAGTGCAGCACACTCTGCTGAGCATGAACCTACTGTTGTACTTTGACCCTAGACTCACTACCCTTGAATTAACTTGGGGACCATCATTCTTCCTGTAGGATGGGTCTCTTCCCAGGAGGCTTCCAGGGTCCCCATGCAGCCAGGCCCATGCCTCTAGTCTGGATGCTGGGGGAATACAGACTGCACTCTGCTATGTTCCCACCTCCTAATGTGGTTTAAGGATGAGTAAGATAAGCCTGTAAGGTGTCTGGTGCTGTGCTTTGCACAAAATATAAACTCGGTAACCCTTGCTCTGCTCATCTTTTCTCTGCTCGGCTGTTCACAGTATGGGTGGCCCCTCCCAGCCAGCCTACAGGGACCATTCTTCTGCATGCGCTCTCTCCTCCAAAAGCCAGTCTCCTGGTTGGGCCCCTGGTACCTCAGGGGACAGACACACAGCTTTTGGTTTAGAGACCCAACAGTCAGAGGTTGTTTTGTTTCCTGGAATGACTACCTCACGGCCAGGGAGAGACTAAAATGCCACGGCAGTGTTTCTGTTCAAATGTCGTAACAGGGGTCTGAGTAGTAAACCCCATCTGTCCTTTTCAGAAATGCTTAGCACATGAGAAAAACAACATCATCTTTCTGGTAGGAATAACTTCTGACATTTTAGAGCAGGAGAAGTAGGGAAAAGGAGAAACCAGTTAAATACCAGTCCCCACATTAAATTAATTATAAAGGAGCACATCCATCAAGCCCCCATGCCTGGGATAGTCTGTTTTGAATGCATCAATGAAAGCAGCAGGGCAGCACTAGAGGCTTTGGGGGAAATTTTGTTGGTTAGTGGCATCAGAGGACGGGTCTTGTGATGCTGTTCTTATTTTCCCAAATTGAGAGTGAGTTTGATGTTGAGGAAACTTTCTAGACTCTACAAGGTACAGAGATCCCTCTCAGTGGGGTGCAGACCACAGCATAATTTAATGCCCGGCAGATGGGCCAGATCCCCGAGGGACGGCTCGGAACCCTGCACCCTGGGCAACCAGTCTTTAAAATGAGCAGTTCTTTGTATTAATCGATATTTCATGATTAGATTAAAATAACTATTCCACAAGATCTAGCCCTTACCTAACATGGTTAGAAGTGCAGTGGAAAACTTAGCAGTAAAGACCCAAAAGCAGCTCTAGCTAAAATAAGAAAAATGAGGCCTGATCACATTCTTCATTTGAGACACAAGCCATCTGGGTCTGGGTTACTGGGGAACCCCCACTGCACGTTTCAACCTTACAGTTTGGGGAAGCCCAGCCCCAGCCACACCCAAATGTTCAGCGCCAGTTGGATTATAATACTTTCTAGGGAGCTAAACAGAGGGAGCCCAAGAGTGCTGGTTCATGGATCAACATCAGCCTGGAAAGTGGAAGGTTGTCCTGAAAGGGGTGCTGTGGGGCTTTGCACTTGACCCTGTCCTGTTCGACATTTATCATCAGTAACCTTCACATGAAGGCAACAGATCAACTGTGGGATGAGTGGGTCCAGAGCGGGGCATCTAGAATCCATTTCACAGGACCAGGCAGAGAAGCTTCAAGAAGACTCCTCAGGGTGGTTCTGCATATGGTCCTGAGCTGAGGGGTCGGCAGGGGGGCTCTGCACCAGGAACTCTGGTCTGAAGGGCTGGTGAGAGGCCTCTGCCCATGACCTTCTGTGAGCAAGTGAAACTAGATGAAGCACCAAGGAAAAGAAAAAAGGGGCTCTGAGAATCGTGGGGAACTTGGGAAGCTAGAAATAAGAGAAGTCAAAAGAACTGCTATACATAAAAGAAGAGGTGAAGCAAATGCTTACCTGACTCAAGGGTTTATCCTGTATGGGACTCTCTGTGCTTCATGGACTTGGGTGACTATTTCCTTTCCCATGTTAGCTGTGTGGCTGACAGGGTCTTGGTGCTCCGGCCAGGTGTCAGGCCTGTGCCTCTGAGGTGGGAGAGCCGAGTTCAGGACATTGGTCAACCAGAGACCGCCCAGCTCCACATAATATCAAATGGCGAAAGCTCTCCCAGAGATCTCCATCTCAATGCTAAAACCCAGCTCCACTCAATGACCAGCAAGCTACAGTGCTGGACACCCTATGCCAAACAACTAGCAAGACAGGAACACAACCCTACCCATTAGCAGAGAGGCTGCCTAAGATCATAATAAGGTCACAGACACCCCAAAACACACCACCAGACGTGGACCTGCCCACCAGAAAGACAAGATCCAGCCTCATCCACCAGAACACAGGCACTAGTCCCCTCCACCAGGAAGCCTACAAAACCCACTGAACCAACCTTAGCCACTGGGGGCAGACACCAAAAACAACAGCAACTACGAACCTGCAGCCTGCAAAAAGGAGACCCCAAACACAGTAAGTGAAGCAAAATGAGAAGGCAGAGAAACACACAGCAGATGAAGGAGCAAGGTAAAAACACACCAGACCAAACAAATGAAGAGGAAGTAGGCAGTGTACCTGAAAAAATTCAGAATAATGATAGTAAAGATGATCCAAAATCTTGGAAATAGAATGGAGAAAATACAAGAAACGTTTAACAAGGACCTAGGAGAACTAAAGAGCAAACAAACAATGATGAACAACACAAGAAATGAAATTAAAAATTCTCTAGAAGGAACCAATAGCAGAATAACTGAGGCAGAAGAATAGATAAGTGACCTGGAAGATAAAATAGTGGAAATAACTACCGCAGAGCAGAAAAAAGAAAAAAGAATGAAGAAAATTGAGGACAATCTCAGAGACCTCTGGGACAACATTAAACACACCAACATTCAAATTACAGTGGTCCCAGAAGAAGAAGAGAAAAAAGAAAGGGACTGAGAAAATATTTGAAGAGATTATAGCTGAAAACTTCCCTAATATGGGTAAGGAAATAGTCAATCAAGTCCAGGAAGCGCAGAGGGTCCCATACAAGATAAATCCAAGGAGAAACACGCCAAGACACATATTAATCAAACTATCAAAAATTAAATGCAAAGGAAAAATATTAAAAGCAGCAAGAGAAAAGCAACAAATAACATACGATGGAATCCCTGTAAGGTCAACAGCTGATCTTTCAACAGAAACTCTGCAAGCCAGAAGGGACTGGCAGGACATATTTAAAGTGATGAAAGGGAAAAACCTACAACCAAGATTACTCTACTCAGCAAGGATCTCATTCAGATTTGACGGAGAAATTAAAACTTTTACAGACAAGCAAAAGCTAAGAGAATTCAGCACCATGAAACCAGCTTTACAACAAATGCTAAAGGAACTTCTCTAGGCAGGAAACACAAGAGAAGGAAAAGACTTAAAATAACAAACCCCAAACAATTAAAATGGTAATAGGAATATACATATCGATAACTACCTTAAAAGTAAATGGTTTAATGCTCCGATCAAAAGACAGACTGGCGGAATGGATACAAAAACAAGACCCGTACATATGCTGTCTACAAGAGACCCACTTCAGGCCTAGGGACACATACAGACTGAAAGTGAGGGTGTGGAAAAAGATATTCCATGCAAATGGAAATCAAAAGAAAGCTGGAGTAGCAATTCTCATATCAGACAAAATAGACTTTAAAATAAAGACTATTACAAGAGACAAAGAAGGACACTACATAACGATCAAGGGATCAATCTAAGAAGAAGATATAATAATTGTAAATATGCACTCAACATAGGAGCTCCTCAATACATAAGGCAAATGCTAACAGCCATAAAAGGGGAAATTGACAGTAACACAATCATAGTAGGGGACTTTAACACCCCACTTTCACCAATGGACAGATCATCCAAAATGAAAATAAATGAGGAAACACAAGCTTTAAATGACACATTAAACAAGATGGACTTAACTGATATTTATCGGACAGTCCATCCAAAAATAACAGAATACACTTTCTTCTCAAGTGCTCAAGGAACATTCTCCAGGATAGATCATATCTTGGGTGACAAGTCAAGCCTTGGTAAATTTAAGAAAATTGAAATCATATCAGATATCTTTTCTGACCACAACACTATGAGATTAGATATCAATTACAGGAAAAAAAACCTGTAAAAAATACAAACACATGGAGGCTAAACAATACACTACTAACTAACCAAGCGATCACTGAAGAAATCGAAGAGGAAATCAAAAAATACCTAGAAACAAATGACAAAACACGATGATCCAAAAACTATGGGATGCAGCAAAAGCAGTTCTAAGAGGGAAGTTTATAGCAATACAATCCTAACTCAAGAAACAAGAAACATCTCAAATAAACAACTTAACCTTACACCTAAAGCAATTAGAGAAAGAAGAACAAAAAACCCCCAAAGGTAGCAGAAGGAAAGAAATCATAAGGATCAGATGAGAAATAAATGAAAAAGAAATGAAGGAAACAATAGCAAAGATCAATAAAACTAAAAGCTGGTTCTTTGAGAAGATAAACAAAATTGATAAACCATTAGCCAGACTCATCAAGAAAAAAAGGGAGAAGACTCAAATCAATAGGATTAGAAATGAAAAAGGAAAATTAACAACTGACACTGCAGAAATACAAAGGATCATGAGAGATTACTACAAGCAACTCTATGCCAATAAAATGGACAACTTGGAAGAAATGGACAAATTCTTAGAAAAGCACACCCTTCCTAGACTGAACCAGGAAGAAATAGAAAACATAAATACACCAATCACAAGCACTGAAATTGAGACTGTGATTAAAAATCTTCCAACAAACAAAAGCCCAGGACCAGATGGCTTCACAGGTGAATTCTATCAAACATTTAGAGAGGAGCTAACACCTATCCTTCTCAAACTCTTCCAAACTATAGCAGAAGGAGGAACACTCCCCAACTCATTCTACGAGGCCACCATCACCCTGATACCAAAACCAGACAAAGATGCCACAAAAAAAGAAAACTACAGGCCAATATCACTGATGAACATAGATGCAAAAATCCTCAACAAAATACTAGCAAAGAGAATCCAACAGCACATTAAAAGGATCATTCACCATGATCAAGTGAGGTTTATCCCAGGGATGCAAGGACTCTTCAATATACACAAATCAATCAATGTGATAAACCATATTAAAAAATTGAAGGAGAAAAATGATATGATCATCTCAATACATGCAAAAAAAGCCTTTAACAAAATTCGACACCCATTTATGATAAAAACCCTCCAGAAAGTAGGCATAGAGGGAACTTACCACAACATAATAAAGGCCATATATGAGAAACCCACAGCCAACATTATTCTCAATGGTGAGAAACTGAAACCATATCCTCTAAGATCAGGAACAAGACAAGGTCATCCACTCTCACCACTATTATTCAACATAGTTTTGGAAGTTTTAGCCACAGCAATCAGAGAAGAAAAAGAAATAAAAGTAATCCAAATCAGAAAAGAAGTAAAGCTGTCACTGTTTGCAGATAACATGATACTATATACAGAGAATCCTAAAGATGCTACCAGAAAACTACTAGAGCTAATCAATGAATTTGGTAAAGTAGCAGGATACAAAATTAATGCACAGAAATCTCTTGCATTCCTATACACTAATGATGAAAAATCTGAAAGAGAAATTAAGGAAACACTCCCATTTACCACTGCAACAAAAAGAATAAAATACCTAGGAATAAACCTACCTAAGGAGACAAAAGACCTGTATGCAGAGAACTATAAGAAACTGATGAAAGAAATTAAAGATGGTGCAAACAGATGGCGAGATATACCACGTTCCTGGATTGGAAGAATCAACATTGTGAAAATGACTATACTACCCAAAGCAATCTACAGATTCAATGCAATCCGTATCGAACTACCAGTCGGATTTTTCACAGAAGTAGAAAAAAAAATTTCACAGTGTGTATGGAAAAACAAAAGACCCCGAATAGCCAAAGCAATCTTGAGAAAAAAAACAGAGCTGGAGCAATCAGGCTCCTGGACTTCAGGCTATACTACAAAGCTACAGTAATCAAGACAGTATGGTACTGGCACAAAAACAGAAATATAGATCAATGGAACAGGATAGAAAGCCCAGAGATAAACCCACACACATATGGTCACATTATTTTTGATAAAGGAGGCAAGCATATACAATGGAAAAAAGACAGCCTCTCAATAAGTGGTGCTGGGAAAACGGGACAGCTACATGTAAAAGAATGAAATTAGAACACTCCCTAACACCATACACAAAAATAAACTCAAAATGGATTAAAGACCTAAATGTAAGGCCAGACACTATCAAACTATTAGAGGAAAACATAGGCAGAACACTCTATGACATAAATCACAACAAGATCCTTTTTGACCCACCTCCTAGAGAAGTGGAAATAAAAACGAAAATAAACAAATGGGACCTAATGAAACTTAAAAGCTTTTGCACAGCAAAGGAAACCATAAACAAGACCAAAAGACAACCCTCAGAATGGGAGAAAATATTTGCAAATGAAGCAACTGACAAAGGATTAATCTCCAAAATTTACAAGCCACTCATGCTGCTCAGTATCATAAAACAAACAACCCAACCCAAAAATGGGCAGAAGACCTAAATAGACATTTCTCCAAGGAAGATATACAGATTTCCAACAAACACATGAAAGGATGCTCAACATCATTAATCATTAGAGAAATGCAAATCAAAACTACAATGAGGTATTACTTCACACTGGTCAGAATGGCCATCATCAAAAAATCTACAAACAGTAAATGCTGGAGAAGGTGTGGAGAAAAAGGAACCCTCTTGCACTGTTGGTGGGAATGTAAATTGATACAGCCACTATGGAGAACAGTATGGAGGTTCCTTAAAAAACTAAAAATAGAACCACCATACGACCCAGCAATCCCACTACTGGGCATATACCCTGAGAAAACCATAATTCAAAAAGGGTCATGTACCACATGTTCATTACAGCTCTATTTACAATAGCCAGGACATGGAAGCAACCTAAATGTCCATTGACAGATGAATGGATAAAGAAGATGTGGCACATATATACAGTGGAATATTACTCAGCCATAAAAGGAAATGAAATTGAGTTATTTGTCGTGAGGTGCATGGACCTAGAGTCTGTCATACAGAGTGAAGTAAGTCAGAAAGAGAGAAACAAATACTGTTTGCTAACACATATATATGGAATCTAAAAAAAAAAAAGGTTCTGAAGAACCTAGGGGCAGGACAGGAATAAAGACGCAGATGTAGAGAATGGACTTGAGGACATGGGGAGGGGGAAGGGTAAGCTGGGACGAAGTGAGGGAGTGGTATGGACATATATACACTACCAAATGTAAAATAGCTAGTGGGAAGCAGCCGCATAGCACAAGGAGATCAGCTCGGTGCTTTGTGACCACCTAGAGGGGTGGGATAGGGAGGGTGGGAGGGAGACGCAAGAAGGAGGAGATATGGGGATATATGTATATGTATAGCTGATTCGCTTTGTTATAACGCAGAAACTAACACACCATTGTGAAACAATATACTCCAATAAAGATGTTAAAAAAAAAAGAAGACTCTTCAAAGAACCAAAGGCTCAAGAGAGACTTCCCTGCTTGTCCAGTGGTTAAGACTCCACGTTTCCTTTGCACGGGGCACGGGGTTGATCCCTGGTTGGGAAACTAAGATCCTGCATGCTGTGCGTCGTGGCCAAAAAACAAAACAAAAGCAAAACAAAACAAAACAACCCCCCCCAAAAAAACCCCAAAGGCTCCAAGTGGGCAGAGGGCAGGATTTGGGTGGAAGCAACCTTCCCCCACCCTTTCCTCTTCATATGGAGCTGCAGCAGTTGTTTCCCAGGGAGGGTTCTGGAGAGGAGTCAGGTAGAAGGTGTGTTCTGTGATCAAGTACCTGTGGGAACCGGGCTGAGCGCATCAGCAGACTTTCCCAAACCCTGCAGTCATGAGCATCACGAGGGATGATGGTCTCCGTGAAATGTAGCAGGAGAGACTCAGAGAGAGGCATGGGACAGATGGGCTCATGGTGACTGAGAGATGAGTATGTACTATGGGATGGAATAGGTTCCACATATGGAACTAAGCATTGCAAGTAATGTGAAAAAGTCGGGCTTGCTCCACATTGGGTAACACCACTAGTGATAATCCACATAATGTAAATGTAAGTTGAGTTCAGGATTTGATAGATTATAAGCTCTTTGAGGATAGGTATTTATTTCAATAGCTCTGGAGCTGGGCTTAGTTCTTAACAGACCACAGTAAATATATGTTGAAGTAAATTGAATTTTGGATTGCTTTTGGAGCCAGCAGGAGGCAGAGATAAGTGCTACGGTCAGTAGGAATCAATGTCCTATGAGGAATGTAAAAGGGAAGAGTGTTAAAACAATGGGGAGGCTTGCATCCTGGAGACATCTTTCTGGGTTCAGTAGCAGGAAAACAGGCAAAGGCTCAGACAGAGTGCCTGCAGGTTGGTTCCCACGGCAAACCTCCCTGGGCTCATTCTCCTCTGAATCACTGAAACATAGACTCAAAGGAGCAAAGACAGCTGGGTCTCCAGAGTCATATAGTGACTAACACTGAACTCCATCACCTTCTGTACCTGTAACAGTCGAGAAAACCTTGAGGGAAAAAAAAGCCAGGTCTTTCTTTGGCTGTTGTTTATTGTCTTGGGAGAGTCTGGCTCATGGAAGCAGCTGTGGGGAGGAACGTACAGGAAGTCACGTGCAGTGCCCTGGGTATTGCTCAGGTGTCTGAAGCCCATCATCAGCTTAGCCCTTGTGTGGTACTTCTGGCAGAAACAGGGCCTTCGTGGCTCCTGCTCTGCCCTCAACCCCTGGGAAGTTCTCCCACCTGGGGCTGTGGGGGGAAGGGAGCAGGTGGGAGCAGAGTAAGTGCTCAGGGAGAGTGACTTTAAAGCCAAGCACTTCTACAAGGTTGCCCTTTGTTCATGTCCAACTTTTGAGTGGTTGGTCAGTCTGGTCCCAAGAGAAGCAAGGGAGAGGGCAGGACTATTCTGGGTAATGGATGGTAATGTGTTCAGTTTTGATGTTGTATAGATGAAGGTGATTCCAGCTATGGTGTGATGGAGACTGGCTCCATTTTTGATGTTTGACTGCTGACAGCTTTCAAGCCTCATCAGGCTGCCTTCCCCTTCCTCCCACATCTGGGCAAGCCGATAAGAAAGTCTTCATGCTCCCTCACTCGACACCAGAGGAAAGTTCCAGCCACACAAAACCTGGCTTGTTTGTGAGCCTTCCCTAGTCCCATCCACTAACCACAATAAAAGCCCAAGCCAGTCACCCCTCTTCCCTCTCTCAAGCCATCTTTAGACCTGATTGGGAGCCTGCCCTGCTTTCCCCTGAAAGACTCATTCTGTGAGTAATAGATCTCTTCATGCCCTCTTGTGCATGTGTGGCATCATCAGTCTCAACATCCAAACCAAATTTTGGGTTGGGGGTTGGTCTGGCTCTCACGCCAGGGCAACCAAAACATATGGTAGCAGATGAACCCTGAATACAATAGAAGTCTATTTCGGGTTCATGTCCTAGTCCATTGCAGGAGTTCCTGGTCAGACAGGCTTCCATGAGCTCATTCAGAGACCCAGGCTCCTTCTATCTTGTGGCTCCTCCCATCTTGTGGCTCCTCCACCTATTCCAGGTCTTTAGAATTCTCTCCATTCAGTCAACAGATGGGAGAAGAACAGGGAGAGTCACATGATAGGTTTTCGAAGGGGTCAGGCTTGGAACTGGTACACATCAATTCCCAACTTTCCTTTGCTTAGAACTCAGTCATAAAGCCACACCCACCCACATGGAACATTGGGAAATGTAGTCTAGGTGTGTTTTGGTGAATGTGTACCAGTCCCCACCACAGATATGTTGGCTTTGAATATCAATTGGTCATTGAGGTGAAATATTTAAAAGGGAGTAAGATAGAGGGGTCGGAGGAGAAAGTTCTGGGCTAGAGCTATGCATTTATAAGTCTAATTTCTAGGCAATGAAAGGGAAAAGGGAAAGAAAAAGAAAAAGAGGATAATTCTATTCATAATTTCCTTTTTGTTTGATTTTCATCTTTGAGGATTGCCTCCTAAAACCTCACTAGCAGTGAGGGGTGTTGACAGGGGGAGAAAAAAAGCAAGAAGATGTGAAATGCCACTCCTTGAAATTAGAGCCAGCAGCTTGTCTACACACACGCGCGCGTTCGCACACACACACACATATACACACATCACGCACACTTTTTTCTTTTTTTTTAAAAAATGATCTAGCCTCTCCAGTCTCCTGCCCTTCTAAGCCTCCAATGAGAAGAAAAAGGAAGTAGCAGGCTAATTGGAGAAAAGGGTGAAGGAATGGCAGACTTAGTAAAGGAGAGGGGAAATCAGTCTGCTATTTTAAGGCTTAGAATGTCTTTCCATAAGTCATTATGGTCTCCTTGCCAGTTAATCTCATTTCAAATGAAGTTGAAAGGTAATCTTATAGGTTTCATTTTCTCCACAAATAATTCATCAATTCAGATGAACTCAGAACCATGACATACCATGTAGGAGGATTTCAAGGTCTGACAAGGTGATAATTACCAGGACTGCGCTGGAACTGACAGCTGTTATTGGAATGATCTACTTTTTATTGAAATTCTTTGTGTGATTAGAAAAAAAGATGCCTAAATCAAATTAATCTGCAGCAGTTGGCAGACCCATATTGCTCCAGTGCAGACCAACATAGCTGTGTGTGGATGTGTGTAGAGAGGGCAGAGTCTGTGCCTGATTTAGAACTTCACAGGCAGAAGACTCTCACGTCTAGCCAATGACAGGAGCTGTTCAGATATGCAGAGCCGAACGGTATGTTCAGTTCCAGAATCCTGGAGAAACCTGAGAAAGGGAATCAGACACATTTATCAGCCCAAGCCAGTTCCTTTGTAGTAGCTCCTGCCTTGCTCAGGCTGGCGATGTATTGCTGCATTGGCAGGTTACATTAATTCTACAATCTCCTCTCCCACTCCCCTGCCCCCAGATGGATGGCAGAAAGTGAAGATGGAACATAATTGTTTGTCTGGTGGACCAGAAGGAAAGATTATGTCTTCTGTAAGCACTAAATCATTGCTTTAATGTAAGTATACTTAAGCTGATGGAATATCTTCTTCAACCTTGAAATACATGTAAGCTTATGAAATAAACTCATAAGGTTCAAGATAACCATAACAGTGAATGGATAGATAGAGTGCATATATTAGAAGATCAGTACTTGCAAATTAATTATCTATTTATTCATTTGTATATCACTCACTCATGCATTTTTTCTATAAGAGTTTATAAAATATCTGCCATGTACAGCCCTGAATATATAAAGATGAATAAAATGTAGCTGATGCTCTCAGCCTTCAAGGAGCTCACACCTGTTTATTTCTCTACCCCTGTCTCCATCCATGCAGCCATCCATCCTTGCCGCCATGCAGCCAACCATCCAACCATCCATCCATCCATCCATCCATCCATCCATCCATCCATCCATCCGAGATGCCTACTGAGTCCTTAGTGGCTCTCAGAGATTCAACTGTGCCTCAAACCCCCAGCCCTCTGAAACTCTAAAAGCCCTTCCCAGAGTTTGTGTACTGGATGTTTGCTCCTCCTCCTTCTCTCTGTTTCTGTGCTTTTGGGCTGCCTGGAGAGTCCTTATTCCAATACTTTAGTGTGAACATAAAGCCTTGCCCCATCACTGGTTTCTGTCTCTCCAATTCATATGTCTTAATTATTTTGGGAGTTTAGTAATTTTATATAAGATGGGGGAAAAGCAAAGGGAAGAGTCATATCATGGAGCCTTTGACCTTTACACATTTCCTCTCCCTTTCTCTCACCCTTCTTGTGTTTCTTCTAAAGATGTAAAAATATATGAGACTTCCAACTCTCCCTGCCCCAACAGACACACACACACACACACACACACACACACCCTACAGTCTCCCACTGAATAAATCATTCCCTGGGGGCTCAACTTTTACCCCAAGTCAGTTGGTCAAACACAGTTTTCCAAAGAAAACTTCCCAAAAGGAGTTCTAGAAAGGAAATGGATTCTTTCCCCCTCGACTATGTATTATTTATCTATGTATATTTTATCTTAAAACCCCAGTCTTAAGACAGGGCATGGAGAGCTGAATAAGTGATGGGAAATGATTGATAGGCAGATAGATAGGTAGGTAAGTAGTTTACCTTAAAACTAGGGTCAGCTTTCATGTACCTCAGAAAAAGAAAATGAAAAACTTCAACAATTACAGTTCGGTTTGCACCTCTATTTCTTAAGCTAATGTTTTTTAAGTAGGTGTCTTGGCCTGAGATCTTGTACTGCAAGGTACGAAAAAGCATTTAATCAAGTTTAAGCAATAAGGCATGTACTAAGTTATCTGTTGTTGTGTAACAAATTACTCCAAAACTTAGTTTCATGAAACAATAAGCATTCATTATCTCACAGTTTCTGAGGGCCAGGAGTCTGGGGGCAGCTGAGCTGAGTCGTGCTGGCTTAGGGTGTCTCTTGAAGGTGTAGTCCAGATGTTGGCCAGAGCTGTGGTCATGGGAAGACTTGACTGGGATGGAAGATCTGCTTTTGAAATGCTCCTCACATGGCTATTAGCAGGAAACCTCAGTTCCTCGTAACGTGGGTCCCTTCTCACAACGTGGTACGTGGCTTTGGAGTAATCTAGAGGACAAGGGGAAATCACAATGTATTTTATGACCAAGCCTCAGAGGTGGAGGGGAGTACGTGTGGGTGTGGCTAGGAGGGGTGAGGATCATCAAGGGCCATCTTGGAGGTGGCTTCCATAGGGCATGTACTTAAGGGCACCAGATTCAATTCCATGAACATCTGAGAGCAAGAAACTAGTGGAAGCAGAAATAGGAAGGTAGGAAGCTGTGGTCTCTTTCAACCCTGCTTCTTTCTAGTTCCTTTCCGTCTACAAGTGTTTGTGGCCTAATACGGTCACTGCAGGCTCCAACCCCACACACTTTTCAGTACAACATGAGCAACAACAATAATAATAACAATGTATGCTTTCTTAATATATTTTATAGTTATCGCTATTGCAATGGCTAACATTTCTTGAGCAGTTATAGTCTATGTTCAAGGTTAAGTGCATTGCATAAGATTACATTTCATTGCAAAGTCATATGCCTATTTTATAAATGAAGAGACTGAGAACAGTGATGTTGAAGGTTACCTGGCTAGAATTTCTGTGTCACTCATTTCGCTTCTTTTGAAGGCAAAGTCTCTCTGATCACTGCCAGTTAGGTTACAGTACAGTTAGGTTACACAACAGAGACTGTTCCTTTTGAGGCTGTGGGAACCACACACCAAACTAGATGGAAAAATTAAGCATGGCAGGAAAATTGATTCACATATCTGCTGGCATAAGCAATCGTTTTGTTATACTTAAGACTTTGCCTTAATTGCCACCATTAGTAAATAGGAATCTACTTGTGCAATGTGCAGACAGCAGCTGAAAGCATTAAAACTACTATGAAAGATTTTTTTCTCAGAATACCAGCAGTTTAAATGTATGCTATTATTTTTTCATATTAAATTTTGCCATCTCGTGGCTTGCCTTACAGCTACTGAAGAAGCAGGAGGTTTTTGAAAGGCTACACAAGTAAAAATCCCAGAGGAAGGAGTGGATGTGTGTTCAAATATACATTCAGCTCCCTTTGCCAATAAATGAGAGGATAAGGAGCCAGAATTTCCCCCATAAAAAGTAGAGAAATAATTTATCTACCAAGTGCTACATCCCACTGTATTATATTTTTGTCTCATTCTGTCTTTTTATATTTGTATTGTTTCTGGTGAATTCTTATTCACCAAGCCAGTGAATAGAGGAATGTGGATAAGTAGCATACATTTCCAAGACGGGAGTGTTCACTCATTCATTCAACAGAACACCTGTTGAGCTTTGGCATGTGAGGTGTCATGCTGGGCGATGGTGTATTCAGGATTCATTCATCATCCTCTGATTGTATTTACTGAGTGCTTTTTAGCTTCCTGAGACCTTGAGAGATGCTGTGAAAATTTAAAAAAAAAGAAGAAAAGGGAGTAAGATAAATGAGATAAGCTTCTTGTTCCTAAAAGACTTTGAAATAGCATTGAGAAAACAAAATTTACATGAAACAAAACAAGAAAGTCTTTGTTTCCCCCTAAATAATGGGACTTTATTGCTATGCATTCTCTGTGCTCTACATGTTCAGAGAAACTCCTCTGGTAACAAACTATAGAAATGATCCCTGAGAGTGTAGTCTTAAGACAGTTATTAAGTGTGAATTTTTGTGGTACAGTCTCTGAGAACACCAGGAGTTTATAGAAGGGGCTGAAGAGCCGAAGGGAGGGGCTGGGGAGGCTTCTCAGGGGAGGTGTCACGGGGGCAGGTGCCCCCGTGTGAGGTGCCCTCACAGGGGACTGCTAAGAGCCCTGGAGAGTGGGGTTGGGGGAGGGATGGTAAGGAAGAGAAGAAGGGGGTGCTCTGGAGAAAGTCCCCCCACTCTGACTTGGTTTCACCCTGGGTCAGACGTTTTTCTGCCTTACATCTCACCCTCCCACACCCCTGAGAACGTCCAGAGCTAAATTGGATGTTGTGATGAACACTCAGGCTTGGACGAGGAGGGTTTAGAATCTCATGGGCCCTGAAACTGCAGCCCATGCCACCCCCTGGATTCTAAAGATGAGAGTTCGACCCAGAGGAGGAACCCAACTCCCGGAGCCTTTGGTCCTTCTCTGGTTCCAAACAGAAAGGCTGGGGCCATCGTGGAGAGAGCTCAGAGGAGAGTGACAAGGGGATTACGACGTGAGTGCACAGCCTCAACAGACAGGTATTATTCAATCTGGAGAAAACGGAAGGATGAAATAAACATGATCCTTAAGTACATCAAAGGTCTTACATAGCCAGAGGCTGGGGACTAGCACTGATTTCTCTCAAGGGCTATGGCAACTCCATCAGAAAGTCTGGGGTCAGTGCTGTTGGGCTACTGCCTACCCTGACATGACCAATGCCTCTGGACAGGCACCACCTATGAGGGGAACTCCAGGATTCGCCTCGGGAGGCCAGCTGCCCCAGTTTGCTCAGGACTTTCAGTCCTAAAACTGGGACTTTCCTGGGCAAACTGGGGCCAAGAGTACCTCCTCTTGGTACTTGCGTTTTGACTCAGCAGCTCACCTGGTCCAGGCTCAGGTGTGCTCCCCTCCAATACTGCCCACGGGGGGCCAGAACCCCCAAGATGACCCCCATGACCATCAGTTCCAGGGGCGAGTTGAGCTGAGATGGAGTTTACCCAAGACCACGTGGTCTGGTTGCTCAGAGAATCCCGGGCACGGCAGGAACCTTGGTGCCACTTACCAGGCCTGGAGGTCACCATGAAGAACAAAAACAGGAGAGTGAGTGAGTGAAAATAATAAATGGATCGATTCTTCCGTCCAGTTGTCCAGTTTTCCCAGTTAGGAAAACAAATGGGTGACAAAATGGGTGGGGCCACAACTTCCCTCTGTCTGAGGCTCACACAGTGAATTTATTTACAGTCTCTCTGCTTCTAAAAGACGTGTCAGGCACAATTTCTGACAGTTCATAAGACTAACTCTCTGCTGAGAGCATTTTTAAAAGGGCCGAATCTCTCTGGAATAATTTTAATTGTATCTCAGACAGCAATGATTTTTCAAAAAGGGAATGGTTTTAATTACACTTAAGCATTTCGACATGCTTGGCACCGTGCTAAGTACCTCACTGGGATTATTTTGCTAAACCCTCACCATAATCCTACAGGCAAGGTGCCATCACACTCCCCATATTAGCAGGTGAGGAAACTGAGGTCAGGAAAGTGAGGTCATACGGTGGTAAGCTGGGCATCTGGCTGATGAGTTTGGCCCCAGAGCCCATGTTCTGCCCTGTGTTAGGTGCCTGGGTTAACCTGGCAGCTGAAATGAGCTTTAGAGGCTGAATTTTATCTTGGTGTCCAGGAGACACCCACCACTCCTACATGGCACAAGTAATCAAATGAATAACCAACACCTTTTATATTTAGCTGATTTCATCAGAAACTATCGAAATACCTAAAAATAGCCTCTTGTTGGTGATGCTGGTTCTCATTTTTGAAGGTAAGGACGTGGTGGCAGAGAAGCGAATCTACCATTCTATTTAAAGGATCATTACTCTGGTTTTGAATAATGTAAGACTATGCTGGGATGAGGGTTTACTAGTTTAAATGCTATTTTTCATGCATAAAATTGAACGGAACTAAGCTTGGGCTGTCAGGGGAGATGAGAGAGAGACTCAGGCCTGAGCTGCTTTGCTTCAGGAAACTCACAGCTACATGCTCCTTGCTGGGACTTCAAGTTCCCAGACAGGATAGGGGAGAATAAATTTGACCTAATCAAGACCTTTATCTTGAAAATTTTAAGTGGTTTGACCCAAACCAGGCACCTCAGATCACATCCTGTCTTAGTCTGTTTGGGCTGTTATAACAAAGTACCATAGACTGAGTGTCTTATAAACAGCAGACACCTATTTCTTACCGTTCTGGAGGCTGGAAGTCTGAAATCAGGGTACCAGCAAGGCGGAGTCCCGGGGAGGGCCTTTTTCTGGGTTGCAGACTGCTGACTTGTTGTATCCTCACAGGGTGGAGAGCAGAGAGCCACAAGTTCTCTTGTGACTCTTAAAAGGACACTAATCCCATTCATGAGGGCCCCATCTTCATGACTTCATCTAACCCTAATTACCTCCCAGAGGCCCCACTGTCTAATAACATCACATTGAAGGACAGGGTTTCAACATATAAAATTGAGGGGACACAAACATTCAGTCCATAACATCCCCATCAATGTAATTTAACAACTGGATTTCCTAAACCAAACTAGATTGGAAGCATCTGAGCTGTATGATGTGGATTCCAGCTGTCAAACTGTTAATTCCCAGTTCAGAGTGGCTGAGTTATCTCATGGGGCCCTTTGTGAGCATTAAAAAAAAGCCACCCCCTCTGGGTGGATGCAGCTCCAGGCAGGCTGAGTTTCGGTCCCATTTCATCCCACTTGCCTCCTCAACGCTGCACCCCTCAAGGGCCTATGCGGTGGCTCCAGTCTCTGGGAAAACCTCAAAGCCTTTAGGTTCAGCACCTCTATGGGCCAGGTTCTCCACAGGGTCCAAGGATATAAGAACGAGTAAGACATAGTGCTCACTCTCAATGGCCATACAAGATTCTCACTCTGCTGAGGGAAGCACATGAAGCAGGGCAGCTGTGAGCAAGACGTGGCCTGGGAGTAGGGGAGCGGAAGGGTGGGAGGGGTGGGACTAAGGAGGGCTCTCTGGAGGAAGGGGCACTGGACCGGAAGTGCACACCTGGCTCCTCGTATTCAGAAGCATCTGGAGCTCCACACAGTTAAGTGTGGTTAAGAGCTTAGGGTCTGCAGTCGACTGGAACTGAGGGTGAATCTTGGCTCTGCCACTTACTAACTACACAACTTGGGCGAGTTATTTGTCCTTTACAAATCTTGGTTTCCTTATCTGTAAAATGGGAAAACAATAATACCTACTTTTATAGGGGTGTTGTGAGGATTAAATAAAATAATGGATGAGAAGCCCTTTGTGTCATGATGCTCAGTTGAGGGCATTATTATTATTATTGCCATAGGGAGTTTTGCCCAAGGGCCCCATCTGATGCTTACACTGATGTAATCAGGAGGGAAAGGGCTGCGAGGGCAGCGGAGGGGTCAGTCCCACGTGTGGACGGCCAGGGCTGTGATTGCAGGAGGGTCATAGTCACCAGAGCCCTCTGGAGCACCTGAGCCCCTCCCCATTCCTGGGGCCTGGGAATACCTTCAACACAGGACAAAACCTTCCGTTGTGCAATCAGTTGAGCTTTAACCAGTAGACCATCCCAGAGGAGGAGATTTCAGAGAAGAAAATTCACTTCAAACTTCTTTTCTCAGAGCAGTTTCTGTGATAGAAGGTGGAGAGACGGTGAAAGGGTGATGAGAAAGGAAGTTGGGGACAGAGAATCAACATTCAGGGGAATTTTGGATTTGTTCAGGTGAAAGCTTGGTGTGCAGCATGCTTGGGAGAAAACCAGACCAGAGCAGATGGCAAGACCACTCTCTGGGTGGTTGGATGGGTCTGTCCTTCCAGATGCCAGTTGGGTCTGGTCCGAAGGCCCCACAGACTCACCAAGGAGCCAGCTCAGGTGGGGCTGGGGGTCCAGGATCCCTACAAGGCTCCCTTGCTTGTCTTGCTCCCTCTCTTGGTCAGACTCATTTTCTTATTTTTCCAAATCTGGAGCCAGAGGATGTGGGGACACACTGGTTCTGCCAATGGGCTATCCAGCCAAGGATTCTGTTGCCAACAGAAGCCTGAAGGATATGGTACCAAAGAGGTGGGCAGAGGGGTGAGTCTTCCCTGGTGGCAGCCTTGAACTTCAATTTATCTAATCCCTTTGATATTTTCTTCCAGCATATCCTCCTCTTGAGGTAAAGCATTTCCCTGAATGACTGGCATTGCTTTCTTTCAATGGACTCTGGGAAAATGACTCAAGAATTGCAGCTGAACCAAGGAGACTTCATTTCTAGGGTGGCACTGTCCCGGCAAAGATGTTAGTCCTGGCCATGTCACCATCTTGTCCATTCCAGCCCTGGCCTTCCAGTCTCCTGATCTCACATGTCCTTAAGTTATGCTTCAATACCTCATTTTGTTTGGAGCTGATTGCTTTCTGTCCTCTGAGATTAAGTGGCATTATATAACTTACCCTTTGCAGGTGAGCAGGAAATATCATTTTACCGGAAGGGCCGACCTGTATCAAAATAGTGACGTCCAAAATGTAGAAGTGGTGGTTAAAAATAAGCCATGCTCATTAGATGTCTCCCTGCCCTACATAGCTGCCCAAAAACTCACATCTTGTTCTGCCCAAGTGTAAATAGTCTCCCTATTTAGAAATGGCACAGTGGGAGGTAAATGAATTGGCTAGGAGAGACCAGTCATAACTCATCACACTGAAAAGCTTAAAAACTCTTTATGGAAAAATTCTAATGCCTGTCAGTTGTTGAAAGCCAGGCTCTGTGCTAGGAGCTTTACATACATTATCTTATTTAATCCTCCCACCAACTCTGCAAGGTTCTTCTTATTTTATTTAACAGATGAGGAAGGGAGGCTCAGCAAAGTTAAGCAGCTTATTTAGGGTCATGCAGATCATGATAGGGAAACCAGGAGTCAGACAGCGGTCACTCTTGTCCTAAGCCCATGTTATTTTCACTAGACCCCACTGCTAATGACTGACCAGAGGATGAGGTTATCAGGTGCATTTGAAGACCTTGTCCTTCATTACTATTTTTAATCAATTAATTTATTTTTGGCTGCATTGAGTCTTCATTGCTGTGCGCGGGGGCTTCTCTTCGTTGCGGTGTGTGGGCTTCAGTAGTTGTGGCACGCAGGCTCAGTAGTTGTGGCTCGTGGGCTCTAGAGCGCAGGCTCAGTAGTTGTGGTGCACAGGCTTAGTTGCTCCGTGGCATGTGGGATCTTCCCGGACCAGGGCTCGAACCTGTGTCCCCTGCATCGGCAGGCGGATTCTTAACCACTGCACCACCAGGGAAGTCCCTGTCCTTCATTATAGTCAGGAAATTCTTGGCCTGATACTTGGTCGAAAGGTGCTCTACAGTGAGGCTGCTTATGAAGGATAAAGCCTGAAATTAAATTCCCTCTCACTGTGGTTGAGTCCATTCTTGGCTTCCCTGAACCCCGGGCCCTTGGCCTGGTTCTTATTCTGTAAATGATGGTCCACATGACAGTGACACCGTTGGTGTCCTGCTTGCCTCTGTGCACTGGCCTTTCGTGGATTTTCTGATAATAATGGCTGTTAAGATTTTGAAGCATTCCAATAAATAGTGCCTCCAATCCTGTCCAGATTCTGAATCAGAAATAAGGCAAAGAGGACTTCCCTGGTGGTGCAGTGGTTAAGAATCTGACTGCCAATGCAGGGCACACGGGTTTGATCCCTGATCTGGGAAGATCCCACATGCCATCGAGCAACTAAACCCGTGTGCCACAACTACTGAGCCTGTGCTCTAGAGCCCACAAGACACAACTACTGAGCCTGTATGCCACAACTACTGAAGCCTGTGCGCCTAGAACTGGTGCTCCGCAACAAGAGAAGCCACCGCAATGAGAAGTCCGTGCACCACAAGGAAGAGTGGACCCACTCGCTGCAACTAGAGAAGCCCCGCATGCAGCAACGAAGACCCAATGCAGCCAAAAATAAATTAAAAAAAAAAGAAAGAAGGCAAAGAGTAAGGTAGACGTAGGCCAGATATCATCTTAGCTGTGGATAAAGGCTAGATTGGAGAACATAGTTTAGTGAGAGCAAAATGGGTGTCTGTTGCAAGATGGTGGGAAGCAACATCTGAGCTGGAGATTAGTTTGCAGGAGGTCTATTAGGGAGTTCTTTCGGGATCTACAACCATAGGCAGAAGCGGAAAGAAATCACGGTGGGCAGAGAAAAGCAGCAATGATGCGGTCTTATCAGAGGCCTCAGCCAACTCCTTGGAGCATGCTGGGTCTTTATACTTTTATATAGGCCAGTCACAGGGTTCAGGCTGCCTCTGGCAAAGGGCATGACTTTGGAAGACAGCAATATTCAGTCAAGGACGATTCCCAGAGAGGGCTATTGGTTGAGGGCTGTCAGCCAGCAGCACCCACCACAGAGAGGGTAACAGTCATTTGGTCCTCACAGTAAATCCTGGCAGCTCATGAGAGTGTCCACTGCATGAATCTACTTCTTCATTCAGTTTCTGGAAGCAGCTTCTCCAGGATGCTGGCAGGCCTCTTTTCCTGGCACAGACATACAAGAAAAGTGTTAGTGGGACAAACTATAGCTCCCATCACAGGAGCTGGTCTTGAGGCCACAACTGATGTTCAGCCTCCCACATCCTCAGAAAACACCTCTGCTGGTCTAAGTGGGTGGCCAGGTGGTGAGACTAAGACTCTCATCCCTGATGACGTTAGTCCCTGGGCGCCATGCCTTCCTCAGGTTATGGCTGCTGAAGTTGTCGATTTAACATTAAAATTGGTTAAGGGGATGCCAAGAGATGCAAAACAGATGACCTGGGGCACCAGAGTCCTCTGTACCACCACGTGTACAGCAACCCTGCCTCTTCCTACTGGTCAGGGTCAGTTTCTCCTGCCAAGACAGTAACTCTACTTCTTATCAAGTTCCCTGGCACAGCAAAACCCAACTGTCCTGGCAGTAGCCATTACTTATAGTTCAGCAGTTCTTTTGCTACATTCTCTAGTGGGAATGGACCCCCTCGACACACCCCGAACTTGGACTTCTAAACCTGAAAAGCCCAGAGTGGAGAAGATGGGAAACACAAAGTCTCCAGTGGGTCACTGGCAGTGACAGTAACTGGAGACATGCCACTACAGCTTCCTACTACTGAACTCCGGATCTAGCAGAGCTGGGGCTGGGAAGAGCAAATCAAGGTGGATCAGGGTTGCATAGGCTTCTTCGTCCTCTCTACCCCCACCTCCTTCCTTGAGACCCCACTCCCATTCTCCTACAGGGACAGTCTGTCTCTGGAGGAACAAGAGAGAGTTTGTACTCTTTTGGGCTAGTTCATTCCTAAGAGGAAAGAGAAGCAATTGAGCCAGGCATGGTCGTTTTGCTCTTGGCACATTGATCACTGTGGTATTCCTCTCCACCCTGATTGATGGGGTGGAGATGTGCCAGCAATGTTATGTTAATGGAGCTCCCTCCACATGGAAGGAAACATCCAGGATTGTAAAGAAGCACTTCCCTCATCAAAAGTGCTTGTTTATTGAGCACTTACTCTATGCCAAACCCCATGCTAAGTACTTTTCTTCAGTTATCTTCACAACAGTCCTTTGAGGTGGGAACTATTTTTGCCTCCAGTTTATGCATGATATAGTGAAGCACAGAGAAATAAAGAAATAGGCCAAGAATCAACCCTAGTTCCAAGTCCCAGGCTTGAACCACTATTCCTGTAGCTCTCAAACTGGTAAACATAAGAATCACCTGGGGTAGTTTGTTAAAACTCAGATCCTGGACTCACCCTCAAAGATCCTGATGGGTAGGACTTTCCTGGTGGTCCAGTGGTTAAGACTCCATGCTCCCAATGCAGGGGGCTTAGGTTAGATCCCTGGTCAGGGAACTAGATCCCGCATGCTGCAACTAAAAGATCCTGCGTGTCACAACTAAAGATCCCGTGTGCCGCAACTGAGACCAAGCACAGTGGGAAAAAAAAGCCTGCTGGGCTTGAGGCAAGAGCCAGGAATAAGAATTTTTAACAAGGTCCCATCTACTCCCTGTGGAGGAGAATATGACTTAGGTGATTTGAGACCCACCTTTGAGAAATATTTCATGATGGTATATACTTCCTTCTCATTTGTCGGCCCAATGCATGAAAATAAATGTGTTACTATTAATTGAGCACATTTTCTGTTCCCCCTGCTGGAGGGAGGGTTAGAGGATAAGGAAGTTCATCTTGCTTTTGTGGAACATAAGTAACCAAAGATAATAGCGCTCACCACTGACTAAAGGGCTAAACCATGGGGCTCAGACTGCAAAAACAATAAGAGTTTAAAAATGGAACCTCCACTGTCAGTTCAGCCTGAGTGGTTAGCAAAGGATTTAGATAAACTGGGGTGGTGGAGAGGAGTCAGTCTGGGAGTAAGAGAGTGAGGAGCAGCCTGGAGAAAGCATCTAAAGGAAAGAGTTTAGACATTGGGAGCTGTAGGAAAAGATGCTACATGGGAAGGAATAGAAGCAATGGAAGCATCAGATTGTGGTGGCAGTAAGCAGGTGAACAGCAGCACAGAGAATGTCAGTTGTCTCCTAGTGAAGGACTCAAGCCCCCAGATCCTGAATGCATGCACACATCACAAATGATCCACAGAAAGCCTGAGGAACTGTAAACCTGAGACAAGGTTTATGGATCAGCAACATCAAATGGATGTTTCAACAGCATTTATTGCCTATTGGCATCATGTCAGTGCTTCAGATGCAGAGAGAAATAAAATCCAGTCCCTACCCTCCATAAGACATCACCAAAGTGTCCAGTGTTAGGGACGAGAGCTTAAATTTATTCATTTCTTTTGTAGGGGAGGAAAAATAATTTTATTCTAGTCTTCAAAGTTCCAGCTGGGGCCCCTATAACAAAAGACAGATTAACAAGAGAAAAACAAACAGAAATTTATTAACATTGTTAAAAAAACAAGAAAGGAAAAAAAGAAACAACAGCCCTAAAATGGAGTCACTTGTGCTAAGTCCCAGGTCAGCAAACCAAGACTTAATATCTAACCTAACTGCAGTTTCAGCCTCTCCCAGGAATGTGAATTTTAACCAGTCAATCTTGAATTACCTGGTTAGCACTAATGAGGTAATCCCCCTGATAGCCCCTTGCCCTCCCCCATAGGAAAGTAACCTTGACTAAAACAATGCACTCTTTGATAGAAAATTCCTTTTTCTGTCCCCTTCTATAAAAACCTTCCATATTGTACAGCTCCTTGGAGCTGCATTCTATTTGCTAGTTAGGATGCTGTCCAATTGATAAATCACTGAATAAAGCCAATTAGGTCTTTAAATTTATTCTGTTGAATTTTGTTTTTTAACAGATTTGGTGGCAGCAGTGGGATTGAAGGAGATTTCTGATGGCTTTGGGGACAATGAGAAATGCAGGTGTGGTACACGTTGAACTCTTTGAGTTTTCTGTCTTTCTCGCTGTTTCTGAGGACCATGGGTAAGTTCCTCTTGGTTCTGAGCTAGGCTCTTTTTGAGTCAAGTTCCTGATCTAACTGGCTTTCCAATGTTCCCCATTTGACTGGAAGACCAAGCTCTTGGTTCTGTCCCCAGATTCCATGCTGGGAGCTGCTGGCAGTTTAGTCTGCAGCTCCCCATTTGTTTGGAATTCTTCCCCAGATTCCACAGTGGGAACTACTGGTGGCCATCACAATTACCCACTGGTTGGGATTCTCTATATTTCATGATGGATTCTCTGCAGTCTCTATTCTTTGGGGTCTGCTGGTTTCCCAAATCCCCAGATTTCACATTGGGAACTGTTGGTGGTTACTGGCCAGAGTTGAACTGAGTCTGACTTAAAAAATGGACTGGGTCCAGAGTCAAAGTGGGTCTGACTTAAAAATTCAACTGAGTTCAGCTGTACTGGGTCCAATGGGTTTTGGGTAGGTAAAGGCTATTTCCAGTGGGAATCTTGGAAGCCAAAAAGCTACAAAAATTGGTGAGCCTGGGTCGAGCATTGAAAAGCTGTTAGAGTGCTTGCCACCTCCCAAAGACTCTCACGTTAGGATAAGTTGGTCATGGAAAATGAGTTAAATTGACACTAGGTCACTCACAAACCTTAAGAAAATTTCCGTGCAATGAGATGCACTGTGGAACATCACACTATTACCAACCCAGAAGCACATCCCTTTTAGGTATTAGTTTGGCTCTAAGAGACTCAAAGTCTTAGCTAAACAAACAAACAAACAAACAAACAAATAAATAAGTGGGACCTTTAAATTCCAAAGAGTTGAGCACAGCACATTTGGCACACTTGCCTATTTTATGTCTAAGAACTATGGTCCTGGAAGTTATAAATATCTACAAAAATGGTAAAATCTTACTGAAAAAAAACCTAGAATTATAATGGCTATTATGGGGAACATTCTAATTAGACAAGATCATTTATTTAAGAAGTGCACTTGAAAGCAGGTTTTTCCCAAATCAAACAGAATAGGATAGCTATTTTAGAATTTTTTTTTTTTGATGACAATGTAGATTGATTGATTGATTTTTGGCTGTGTTGGGTCTTCGTTTCTGTGCGAGGGCTTTCTCCAGTTGCGGCGAGCGGGGGCCACTCTTCATCGCGGTGCGCGGGCCTCTCAGTGTCGCGGCCTCTCTTGTTGCGGAGCACAGGCTCCAGACGCGCAGGCTCAGTAGTTGTGGCTCACAGGCCTAGTTGCTCCGCGGCATGTGGGATCTTCCCAGACCAGGGCTCGAACCCGTGTCCCCTGCATTGGCAGGCAGATTCTTAACCACTGCGCCACCAGGGAAGCCCAGGATAGCTATTTTAATTCACATGCAGAAAATTCCAAAAGTCTTAAAATGACAAAATAGTTTCATTGAAAGATTCATTATAAAAGGCTAATGAAAGATTAGACACAAGAGGACACAAAAGTATCTAAAACAAAAGACAATAAGACTCTCATAGCTCCTGCTCCCCTCTATCCTCCTTTATTTTAATACTCATTCTAGTAATCCTGCCTGAATGGTCTTTCCACTCTAAAGAGACCACAACACTGTATACAATAGTCCATCAAGTTAGTGGCCTCACAGACACCTCCATGTCACCCTCAAAGGTGGGCCCCTGAATGGGCTCCTCCCAGAACTGATGGGACTCTGAGAGATTTTCTGGTAAGCTGCTATGCTATTTCTTTAATTAGACAAGGGGAAACTAAATTAAAATTAATGAAAAACTTTGCCAAATTCTGGTAGATACCAGAGCTACTCTCTACTTTACAGTGTACAGATGGGATCCTGGGAAAACTGACAAAAGTCAGCTCTCCTGGATCTCTGTCTGTAGTACCCAGTAGAGAGAGGAAAATAAAATAGCTTTTGAACGCTCTTTGGGGATGCTTCTTGAGTCCAAGGGGTTGTTCAATACTGACAGAAATATTTACTGTTTGTCCCACCTGAAAACTGACAAGACATTTGAATGAAAGGATTTTTTTTCAAAGTAGCTCTGTGGTCAGAAATTGGCCAAATGGAAAGCTGATATTCAGAACCTGATAGAAACTTTTCTTAGGCCTTCTCCCCTATGCTAAAATAAAACTGTGTACCCAGAGGGAGAGAAAAGCCTTCTAAAGACTTTATGGAAGGATTTACGAAAACATTCCAAAGACAGAAGCTCTAAATCCAGAACATAAGTGTTTTGATTTCCATCTTAGGTGGAAATCTTCTCTCTGATATAAAGAAGCAATTTGAAGACACTGTGGTGGGATGGGTGGCTCAACTCATGAAGGCATTTAAGTTGCAACCTAATTCTTTGAGGAATTAAAAGCAACTGTCCTTATCCTACAAATCTTTGCAAAACCAGAAATGCAGCTCTAAAAACTGTCAAAGTCTACCTCTCCTTTTTAACATTTAATCTGGCCCATTCATCTCAAAAGACTTGTAGGTATTGTAAAAATTCTGGCCTTAGGAAAAAAGCCCTTCTTAAAGGAACTTGTATTCTTTTCCTGTGCTTTTGAGATGTAAATGTTCTACTTGATTCCTCCAGGAACTCTTATCTAGCTCATCTCTTCAACTTCAGAGAGGTAATTCTTATCAGAAGAAAAACAAAAGGGGGAAAGGTTATTTTGAAACTTAGCTGAATGAAAAATCTGTCTTCCCCCAATAGTAATAAGCTTCAGCCCTCTGAGCAGGTAACTTTAAATTATTACATCTTCCAGAAACATAAATTTATAACTAGTGAGTTTTGTATTATTGTACCTAATTCATAGCTAAAATTCTAAAACAGAAGCTATAAGTTCTCTGCTTGCTTTTCTATGTATGTTTATGTGTCTATGTATGTGAGTTGCAGATGTGTGGTATTTTCTACCTCTAGATGGTATTATTAAAATTAATTTGTAAAAGAGCTCTATTTAATTGGCTTAAGGAAATTTAAGTGCTTATATGAATTAAGGTTTTTTCAAAGCTCTCAGAAATGTAATAGAAACTAACCCAAATGTTTTTCAATTTCATGTGATCTGGGAAGATATTTGGTATTAAAGTTAGTGTAAATTAGTTTTTTAAAATTAAAACAGGTTTGTCATTAGAGTTATCAGCATTAAATATAATACTTCATTCTACCTATGTACAAAAGGTCAAATAAGTTCATGTCATCTCTTACAAAATTTGTCAGCAAGAATAACAGCTTGGGATGATGTCGGATTTTGTCTAATGTCTCAAAAAGTTTTTGTGGGTAGTCTAAACAAAATTTTTGGGAGCGAGTGGATTAAATAGATGAAAGTGGAACAAAAGTTTATAATTAACTTTTCAACAATGGTGAGGTTTTATAAACTATCTCCGTTTAAAAGTAATTTCTGGGGAGATTGGTTCAAGATGGCGGAGTAGAAGGACATGCAATCACTCCCTCTTGCGAGAGCACCGGAATCACAACTAAGTGCTGAACAATCATCCACAGGAAGACAATGGAACTCACCAAAAAAGATACCCCACATCCAAAGACAAAGGAGAAGCTGCAGTAAGATAGTAGGAGGGGTGCAATCACAATAAAATTAAATCCCATAACTTCTGCGTGGGTGACTCACAAACTGGAGAACAATTATACCACAGAAGTCCACCCACTGGAGTGAAGGTTCTGAGCCCCATGTCAGGCTTCCCAACCTGGGGGTCTGGCAATGGAAGGAGGAATTCCCAGAGAATCAGACATTGAAGGTTAGAGAGATTTGATTGCAGGACTTCAACAGGACTGGGGGAAACAGAGACTCCACTCTTGGAGGGCACACACAAAGTAATGTGCACATCAGGACCCAGGGGGAAGGAGAAGTGACCCCATAGGAGACTGAACCAGACCTACCTGCTAGTGTTGGAGGGTCTCCTGAAGAGGCAGGGGGTGGCTGTGGCTCACTGCGGGGACAAGGACACTGGCAGCAGAAGTTCTGGGAAGTACTCCTTTGCGTGAGCCCTCCCGGAGTCTGCCATTAGCCCCACCAAAGAGCTGTAGCCTCCAGTGCTGGGTTGCATCAGGCCAAGCTACCAAAAGGGAAGGAACTTAGCCCCAACCATCAGCAGACAAGAAGATTAAAGTTTTACTGAGCTCTGCCCACCAGAGCAACACCCAGCTATACCCACCACCAGTTCCTCACATCAGGAAGCTTGCACAAGCCCCTGGAGAGCCTCATCCAGCAGAGTGCAAACAGCAGAATCAAGAAGAACTACAATCCTGCAGCCTGTGGAACAAAAACCACATTCACAGAATGATACACAAAATGAAAAGGCAGAGGGCTATGTACTAGATGAAGGAACAAGATAAAACCCCAGAAAAACAACTAAATGAAGTGGAGATAGGCAACCTTCCAGAAAAAGAATTCAGAATAATGATAGTGAAGATGATGCAGGACCTCGGGAAAAGAATGGAGGCAAAGACTGAGAAAATGCAAGAAATGTTTAACAAAGACCTTGAAGAATTAAAGAACAAACGCCTAGAAGAATTAAAGAACAAACAAACAAAGGTGAAATGAAAAACACACTAGAAGGAATCAATAGCAGAATAACTGAGGCAGAAGAATGGATAAGTGATCTGGAAGACAGAATTATGGAATTCACTGCTGCAGAACAGAATAAAGAAAAAGGAATGAAAAGAAATGAAGACAGCATAAGAGACATCTGGGACAACATTAAATGCACCAACATTCACATTATAGGGGTCCCAGAAGGACAAGACAGAGAGAAACGACCCGAGAAAATATTTGAAGAGATTATAGTAGAAAACTTCCCTAACATGGGAAAGGAAATAGACACTCAAGTCCAGGAAGCGCAGAGAGTCCCAGGCAGGATAAGCCAAAGGAGAAACACGCCAAGACATAGTAATCAAATTGACAAAAATTAAAGGCAAAGAAAAATTATTAAAAGCAGCAAAGGACAAGCAAATAATAACATACAAGGGAATCCCCATAAGGTTAACAGCTGATCTTCCAGCAGCAACTCTGCAAGCCAGAAGGGAGTGTCAGGACACACTTAAAATGATGAAAGGGAAAAACCCACAACCGAGATTACTCTACCCAGCAAGGATCTCATTCAGATATGACAGAGAAATCAAAAGCTTTACAGAGAAGCAAAAGCTGAGAGAATTCAGCACCGCCAAACCAGGCCTACAACAAATGCTAAAGGAACTTCTCTAAGTGGGAAACACAAGAGAAGAAAAGGACCTACAAAAACAAACCCATAACAATTAAGAAAATGGTAATAGGAACACACATATCAATAATTACCTTAAACGTGAATGGATTAAATGCTCCAACCAAAAGACACAGGCTTGCTGAATGGATACAAAAATAAGACCCATATATATGCTGTCTACAAGACACCCACTTCAGACCTAGGGACACATATGGACTGAAAGTGAGGGGTTGGAAAACGATATTCCATGCAAATGGAAATCATAAGAAAGCTGGAGTAGAGATACTCATATCAGATAAAATAGACTTTAAAATAAAGAATGTAACAAGAGACAAGGAAGGAAGCTACATAATGATAAAGGGATCAATCCAAGAAGAAGATATAACAATTATAAATATATATGCACCCAACATAGGAGCATCTTAATACATAAGGCAACTGCTAACAGCTATAAAAGAGGAAATCCACGGTAACACAATCATAGTGGTGGACTTTAACACCTCACTTACACCAATGGACAAATCATCCAGACAGAAAATTAATAAGGAAACACAAGCTTTAAATGACACAGAGAACAGATAGATTTAATTGATATTTATAGGACATTCCATCTGAAAACAGCAGATTACACTTTCTTCTCAAGTGTACATGGAACATTCTCCAGGATAGATCACATCTTGGGTCACAAATCAAGCCTTGGTAAATTTAAGAAAATTGAAATGATATCAAGTATCTTTTCCGACCAGAAAGCTATGAGAGTAGAAATAAATTACAGGGAAAAAAACATAAAAAACACAAACAAATGGAGGCTACACAATACGTTACTAAATAACCAAGAGGTCACTGAAGAAATCAAAGAGGAAATCAAAAAATACCTAGAGACAAATGACAACAAAAACATGATGATTCAAAACCTATGGGATGCAGCAAAAGCAGTTCTAAAATGGAACTTTATAGCAATACAATCCCACCTCAACAAACAATAAAAGTCTCAAATAAACAACCTAACCTTACACCTAAAGGAACTAGAGAAAGAAGAACAAACAAAACCCAAAGTTAGTAGAAGGAAAGAAATCATAAAGATCAGAGCAGAAAAAAATGAAATAGAAACAAAGAAAGCAATAACAAAGATCAATAAAACTAAAAGCTGGTTCTTTGAGAAGATAAACAAAATTGATAAACCTTTAGCCAAACTCATCAAGAAAAAGAGGGAGAGGACTCAAATCAATAAAATTAGAAATTAAAAAGGAGAAGTTACAACAGACACTGCAGAAATACCAAGCATCCTAAGACACTACTACAACCAGCTCTATGCCAATAAAATGGACAACCTGGAAGAAATGAACAAATTCTTAGAAAGGTATAACCTTCCAAGACTGAACCAGGAAGAAATAGAAAATATGAACAGACCAATCACAAGTAATGAAATTGAAACTGTGATTAAAAATCTTCCAACAAACAGAAGTCCAGAACCAGATGGCTTCACAAGTGAATTCTATCAAACATTTAGAGACGCGCTAACACCCAACTTTCTCAAACTCTTCCAAAAAACTGCAGAGGAAGGAACATTCCCAAACTCATTCTATGAGGCCTCCATCACCCTGGTTTTGATACCAAAACCAGACAAAGATACTAGAAAAAAAGAAAATTGGAGACCAATATCACTGATGAATATAGATGCAAAAATCCTCAACAGAATACTAGCAAACAGAATGCAGCAACACATTAAAAGGATCATACACCATGATCAAGGGGAATTTATCCCAGGGATGCAAGGATTCTTCAATATATGCAAGTAAATCAATGTGATGCACCATATTAACAAACTGAAGGAGAAAAAGCATATGATCATCTCAATAGATGCAGAAAAAGCCTTTGACAAAATTCAACACCCATTTATGATAAAAACTCTCCAGAAAGTGGGCATAGAGGGAATCCTTCTCAACATAATAAAGGCCATATATGACAAACCCACAGCAAACATCATTCTCAATGGTGAGAAAATGGAAGCATTTCCTCTAAGATCAGGAACAAGACAAGGATGTCCATTCTTGCCACTATTATTCAACATAGTTTTGGAAGTCCTAGCCATGGCAATCAGAGGACAAAGAAGTAAAAGGAATACAAATTGGAACAGAAGAAGTAAAACTGTCACTATTTGCAGATGACATGATACTATACATAGAAAATCCTAAAGATGACACCAAAAAACTACTAGAACTAATCAATGAATTTGTAAAGTAGCAGGATACAGAATTAATGCACAGAAATCTCTTTCATTCCTATACACTAACAACGAAAGATCAGAAAGAGAAATTAAGGAAACAATCCCATTCACCATTGCACCAAAAAAAAACAACAACAACAACAGAAAACCTAGGGATAAAACCTACCTAAGGAGGTAAAAGATATGTATGCAGAAAAATATAAGACACTGATGAAAGAAATCAAAGATGACACAAACAGATGGAGAGATATACCATGTTCTTGGATTGGAAGAATCAATACTGTGAAAATGACTATATTACCCAAAGCAATCTACAGATTCAATGCAATCCCTATCAAATTACCAATGGCATTTTAAAAATAGAACTAGAACAAAAAAAATCTTAAAATTTGTATGGAGACACAAAAGACCCCAAATACCCAAAGCACTCTTGAGGGAAAAAAGTGGAGCTGGACGAATCAGACTCCCTGACTTCAGACTATACTACAAAGCTACAGTAATCAAGACAATATGGTACTGGCACAAAAACAGAAATATAGATCAATGGAACAGGATAGAAAGCCCAGAGATAAACCCATGCACCTATGGTCAACTAATCTATGACAAAGGAGGCAAGGATATACAGTGGAGAAAAGACAGTCTCTTCAATAAGTGGTGCTGGGATAACTGGACAGCCACATGTAAAAGAATGAAATTAGAATACTCCCTAACACCATACACAAAAATAAACTCAAAATGCATTAAAGACCTAATTGTAAGACCAGACACTGTAAAACTATTGGAGGAAAACATAGGAAGAACACTGTTTGACATAAATCACAGCAAGATCTTTTTTGACCAACCTCCTAGAGAAATGGAAATAAAAATAAAAATAAACAAATGGAACCTAATGAAACTTAAAAGCTTTTGCACAGCAAAGGAACCTACAAACAAGATGGAAAGACAACCCTCAGAATGGGAAAAATATTTGCAAATCAATCAATGGACAAAAGATTAATCTCCAAAATATATAAACAGCTCATGCAGCTCAATATTAAAAAAACAAACAACCCAATCAAAAAATGGGCAGAAGATCTAAATAGACATTTTTCCAAAGAAGACATACAGATTGCCAACAGGCACATGAAAAGATGTTCAACATCCCTAATTATTAGAGAAATGCAAATCAAAACTACAACGAGGTATCACCTTAACACTGGTTAGAATCGCCATCATCAAAAAATCTACAAACAATGAATGCGGGAGAGGGTGTGGAGAAAAGGGAACCCTCTGGCACTGTTGATGGGAATGTAAATAGATACAGCAACTATGGAGAACAGTATGGAGGTTCCTTAAAAAACTAAAAATAGAATTACCATATGACCCAGCAATCCCACTACTGGGCATATCCCCACAGAAAACCATAATTCAAAAAGACACACGCACCCCAGTGTTCATTGCAGCACTATTTACAATAGCCAGGTCATGGAAGCAACCTAAATGCCCATCGACAGACAATGGATAAAGAAGATGTGGTATGTATATACAGCGGAATATTAGCCATAAAAAGGAACAAAATTGGGTCATTTGCAGAGACGTGCATGGACCTAGAGACTGTCATACAGAGTGAAGTAAGTCAAAAAGAGAAAAACAAGTATTGTATATTAATGCATATATGTGGAATCTAGAAAAATGGTACAGATGATCCGGTTTGCAGGCAGAAGTAGAGACACAGATGTAGCGAACCAACATATGGGCACCAAGGGGGGAAAGCGGCAGAGGGTTGGTGGTGGAATGAATTGGGAGATTGGGATTGACATATATACGCTAATATGTATAAAATAGGTAACTAATAAGAACCTGCTGTATAAAAAAGTTAAATTAAATTAAAGAAAAATAAATAAAAGTAATTTCTGGGCTTCCCTGGTGGCACAGTGGTTAAGAATCTGCCTGACAATGCATGGGACATGGGTTCAAGCCCTGGTCGGGGAAGATTCCACATGCCGTGGAGCAACTAAGCCCGTGCGCCACAACTAATGAGCCTGCGCACCACAACTACTGAACCTGTGCACCACAACTATCGAAGCCTGTGAGCCTAGAGACCATGCTCTGCAGTAAGAGAAGTCACCGCAATGAGAAGCCCACGCACCACAACGAAGAGCAGCTCCCGCCCGCTGCAACTAGAGAAAGCCTGTGCCCAGCAGCGAAGACCCAACGCAGCCAAAAATAAATAAATTAATTAATTAAAAAAATAAATAAATAAAAGTAATTTCTAAAATCTTAGAGTTCTGCTGAGTTAGGTTAAATAATGGGAACTCATTAAGTATCTAGATCATTTTAAAATAAAATACTGAAACATTAAGTACTAAACACAGGTATAGCCACTTTTGTCTTCCTTTTTCAGAGGAACTAAAGATATTTGCATCCTTTAGTAAACATGTTTTGTGACACACTAAAAATTTACCATGAGAAAGCATATGTTTCTAGAAATTATAAAAGGTATTTATAAATTTGCCAAGCCACAGAATGCTAGTATTAAAGGCAGTTTACAATTGCTTACTTCGTAATTTTTAATAGAAATTAGATTTTTAAGGGTTTAGCATTCTAATATATGTAATTAAATCCACTAGAAATAACTAGGGAAACATCTTCATATGCAAGGAAAATAGAATGTGTGTTTGTGGTAAAAGAAGGTATTAAGGCAGGAGATAGATGGGCCGCAGGCTGAGCAGCTGGAGTTTGTCCCCTGTCGGGGGAGAGGAGCAAGGAGGAGCTGAGCCCTGCCCAGATAAAAGATAAAGAGACCACATATTTCTCATTCTCAAGGTCAAGGAGACCTTCCCAACTACACATGCATAGAAAGGCTCCTCAGCATCCAGAAAGGGAGGGGGGACCACCCCACAGTAGGTGATGTCAACCTACCCATAGCCCTCTTCACTAGAATCCATCTTGGCTAAGAGATGCACATGCACACATGGGAAGACCCTGAGATAAACCAAATACGAACTCAGAGCCAGGCAAAGCAAGATGACTGGCCATAGGAACCTGGAAGAAACGCCCCATATAAGTGATTCAAACTACCGCAAGGGCACAGCTCTTTCTCTGAGCCTGCCATTGTGAGTCTACTCACACGTACTCTTTTTCCTCCAAATAAACAGTTTACTTGTTTCACTACTTTCCGTCTTTTTGTGGAAATTCATTTCTACAAAGCCAACGGGCCAGGGCCTTGTCACTGGCTACTGGCCCTCGTGGTCTGGTGGCTAGGATTCAGCGTTCTCACTGCCACGGCCTGACTTCAGTCTCTGGCCAGGGAACCAAAATCCTGCTTGAAGCCGCTGCAGGTGGAGGCCATCAGAGATCGGTATGAAGAATGGAGATGCATTTTGTTGTTGTTGAGGAAAAAGAAAGTATTTCTGTGCTAAAGTGAGGCTGCTTCTTTCAGAATGGGAAAGAGGAAAAACAGGACAAAATCTGAATGTAAAAAAGAAAGTTGTAAAAGGTTTGTGGAAAAGGAAACTTTGGAAAGAAATTTTAATGTGTGGTCACATTGGCTAAGATTAGAATGAATTTAATTAATTTAAGTACTTTTTAATATCAAAAGTAAGCTGGTGCAAAATTAGAATTTGAGTTTTTCTCTCAAGGATGACTAAGTATTGTTTCACAGTGACCTGAGATCCTATTTGACCAAGTGTGTTAAAACCTTTTGGTATTTTTGACAAACTTCCCCAAATCAAATTCTAAATGTTTTTTTTTTTTTTTTTCTTTTTAACCTTGATATAACTTTGGGATTTTTCAGAAGGCCCCTGGAACATCTCAAGAGATTTGTTTTCTCTCCTTATAAAAAGAGAGATGTTAAACTAATTAGACTTATTTGATATGTTAAATTGCATGGGAATCATTGTCAAATAAGTTATAGTAAGTCTTCTTTATGTTGTATTTGTATAGGCATCTTCAAGGAGATTCACAGAAAAGATGTTGACAAGCACAGGTTTTGATAACTTTAAGATCATAAAACCAAACTGGGTTAGAATTTCCAGAACTAATGGAAAAACTGGATTCAAGCAGAACAAGAATTAATAACATGGGACTGTATAAACTGTGGAGGATGCTTATAATTTTTATGACTTCTTGTTTGAAACACTGCTGGTTCTTTAATGCTTTGTTTTTCCAGATTTAAGGAAACTTTTTCTCTTACGCTACCTATGACCTACAGCTATTTGGTAAAGTATACCTTTGTAAATGAAGATGAAACATTTACTTTTACTCCTTACCTGATCACTCCAGAATTCAGAAACGCTTGACTCTTCTTTTCAAGGCAACATAGTTAGTTACTTGTGTAATTTCAATAAGGATCTGTTCTCCTTGTAATAAGACACAATTGGAAACATTGGCTATACTACTAAGGCTTTGGCTGGAATGTCATGTTTGAGAGAGATGTGCATAGACTCAGATATGATCAGACAGTTTTAAGGAACTAAGATTGGCTTTACAGAGACAATAAAGCCCCTTGGAGAAATCGACCTGGTACTTTGCTTACAAGGCCCCAGCAAAGCAGTCTTAAAAGGATCTTATGTGGTTGATCACTGTTCTTGCTCTACTTGTGTAGATAATCAGGCCAAATTTAGTGCAAACAAATTAGTTTTACTGTGATTATCTTTTGTAAAAACAAACATAATAAGGTAATCGAAGAGAGAAAAAATTGTTTGCACCTTTGTCTATGTTGGATTCTGGTCATGTTGATTGTCTTTGAAGTTTTGCCATATACCTATGGCTGGACTGGGCCCCGAATTCTTCTAGTTTCCTCAGATATCTGGCTATAGCTCTCCAAACTAACATTTCCAATTTTTTCCCGCCCCTCTTGGGAATCACTGAAAACAAAGACTACCCTTGACTTTTCTTGGAAGGGACTGTGCCAGGTCTTCCTCACTATCCAGATGGCAGCTAAACTTCAGGGACTTGAACCTTGGCTATACATATCACAGATAAAGGAAGCTCCACCTGACATCTGGTCTTATACCGAGGTTGGAGATTTGAATCAAATTGATGAGGAAGAGAAGTAACTGACATTGACGTAGAATGCTTCTACCCAAGATGTTGGATCAAGACTTCCCATTTTAATTAAACATAAAACCCTTTCTTCTTTTCTTTCTTTCCTTTACTCTGGCATTGGCCTGTAAAAATAATGCCATCTCCCTGGACATTGCTAGGGGGGTAATCTTTCAGACTGCTGGATTTGTCATAAAAAAACTCTGATATGTCCAAGATGCTGGAGACCCTATGGTCCTCACTATGACCAATTTTTCTTCTATTCCCAATGTCACCATAATCTTGTAGTTCTGCCCATTACAAATTTCTCCCTGATTTCCAATGCCTCAGTTTATCTGGAATAAACACAGCCCGCTCTCTATTTTGTCAGACTTCCTGACCCTGGGGTCCATTTCCCTGTCTCTTGTTAACAACCCCAAATCTGGGGAACTTGTTTCCGGGCTCTATACAAAGAAAGGGACACAAGGCAAGGCTAACAAGAGGAAAATCACCTGTGCAGTCTACAGATCCTTTACTTTTACTGGCCTACATGGCTGTCACCTTTCCAGTCTTAAGCCACAGACTCAAAATGGGAATTACCAAGAGGCATTCATGATTCAAAATTAGCTTTCCTGGGCAGATCCCTAGTGCCCTGGCTAGGAGAAAGTGCAAATGAGTCTATGATCAGGAACTTTCCTTAACTCTTGAAGATATTGCAGAATCTGCTGCTAAAGCAATAGCTGCCCAACAAAAATCCTTAGACTCTCTGGCCAAAGTTGTTCCTGATAGTAGGATATTATCCTTGATTATCTTTTAGCTGAGCAAGGAGGTGTCTGTGCTGTGGCCAACATTGCCTGCTGCTCCTGGTTAAACACTTCTGGGGAAATGAAGCTCAGTTACACAAGATCACTGAGCAAGCCACTGGCTTAAAAAGGTGACGTCTTCAAAATGGGGTCTTTCTTGGACTTATTTGATTTCGATTGGTTTGGTTTTGGAGACTATGGCTCTGAAGTGCACTCCAAACATTAGGAATTATCCTGCTTATAATGATCATAGGTGTCTCCCCCAGTGCGTTGTTATTCTCTCAAAATCTTTAAATTCATGTTTGCAGCTGCTAACCACCAAGCAAGTGATCTCCCTAAGGCTGAAATGTCAAAAAGGGGACAAAGAGCATAACCAACTTAAAAAATATGAATCTGAAGTCCTGACCTGTGAAGACCACAGAGATTCAGCAAAAAATGTCAAGACCTGTGACTAACACACAGCGGATCAATAAAAGAAACAGGAACTGTAGACCAGTAGCTGGGAGTGATGCTAATGCATTAGATTTTCATCTCTCATGTAAGCTGAGAGTCTGATCAAAAGGGAAGAATTATTAAAAAAAGAAAAGAAGAAAAAAAGATACAACAGGCTCACAATGGAGTCACCTGTGCTAAGTCCCAGGTCAGCAAACAAAGACTTAACACCTAATCTAATTGCACTGTCAGCCTCTCCTAGGAATGTGAACTTTAACCAGTCAATCTGGAATTTCCTGGTCAGCACTAGTGAGGTAATCCACCTGATAGACTCCTTCCACCCCCCATAGGAAGGTGACCTTGACTGAAACAATCCACTCTTTTTTTTTTTTTTTAAATAATAATTTATTTGTTTGGCTGTGTCGGGTCTTCGTTTCTGTGCGAGGGCTTTCTCTAGTTGCGGCAAGCGGGGGCCACTCTTCATCGCGGTGCGCGGGCCTCTCACTATCGTGGCCTCTCTTGTTGCGGAGCACAGGCTCCAGATGCGCAGGCTCAGTAGTTGTGGCTCACGGGCCTAGTTGCTCCACGGCATGTGGGATCTTCCCAGACCAGGGCTCGAACCCGTGTCCCCTGCATTGGCAGGCAGACTCTCAACCACTGCGCCACCAGGGAAGCTCAACAATCTACTCTTTATTAGAAACTTCCTTTTCCTGCTGCCTTCTACCTATAGAATCCTTCCATTTTGCATACCTCCTCAGAGCTCCATTCTATTTGCCAGATGGGATGCTGCTTGATTCATGAATTATTGAATTAAGCCAGTTAGATCTTTAAATTTACTTAGCTGAATGTTGTTTTGAAGAACATGTATAACTCATGTATACATGAGAGATGCCCAAGGGAAAATGAGTAACTCTCACAGGTGGCTTAAAGCTCCATCTTATATAGCATCTTCTACTAAAGACAAAGGAAAGAAAGGTGCGTGTGTTGGGGGGCAGATATGAGGAGGTGACCAGGAAAAGTATAGGTAACAAGAGACGGTAATACAGATTTAGGTCCATGCCTTCTCCATTGATAAGGGTTTACATTTGTTTGGGGTGAGGGATGATTAAACTTTGTCTTTCCTACTAGAGAGGGTAGGGAGCCATGTTTGTAAATTTATGTCCTGCTTTTAGGCAAATTGGGGGGGGGGGAGGCAGAGAGTTTTTCTTGTATCTGCTTCTTCTCAACTGCCTTCAATATAAAATAATTCTTATGCCAAAGTGACATATTTTAGGGTGGAATATTCTGCCAGCCTTTCCTTTCATCTGTTTGTTGACTGAAAAAAAAATTTACAACCTAAAAGTTGAGAATTGTGTTTTATTTGGCGGAAACTTGCTGAGGACTTAAGCCTGGGAGGCAGCCTCTCAGGTAGCTCTGAGGGACTGCTCTGAAGAGGTAAGGGAGGAGCAGGACATAGAGGGGGTACTGCAACAAAAACCAGGTCGTTGCAACATCAAAAGACGACTGTTAATTAAAGAAAACCAGACATCTCAAGTTAATGAATTTAGTGCTTTCCTATGTATGGGAAAATGCAACAGTCTGGGCTCACTGACATCATTCCTTTGACATGTAACTTAACTACCTAGGGCCAGTAGCCTGTTTTTCTTCATCTTGAATCCCCTCAGGGTGCACTGCTGGAGGCGGCTGCAGTGGCTGAGGGCTTGTGGACATTTTTTATCCACATATTTAATCAAGGTTTTTTTTTTAGAGCACTCAAGGCAGACTTTGTTATTTTTTTTTAGTTGAAGTACAGTTGATTTACAATGATTCAGGTGTACAGCAAAGTGACTCAGATATCTTATGTATATATTGTTTTTCAGATTCTTTTCCATTATAGGTTATTACAAGATATCACATATAGTTCCTTGTGCTATACAGTAGGTCCCTGTTGCCTATCTATTTTATATATATAATAGTGTGTATCTGTTAATCCCAAAGTCCCAATTTATCCCTCCCCCATTTTCCCCTTTGGTAAGTGTAAGACTGTTTTCTCTGTCTGTGAGTCTGTTTCTGTTTTGTAAATAATTTAATCTGTATCATTTTTTTAAGATTCCACATATAAGTGATATCATATGGTATTTGTCTTTCTCTGTCTGACTTACTTCACATAGTATGATAATCTCTAGGTCCATCCATGTTGCTGCAAATGGCATTATTTCATTCTTTTTTATGGCTGAGTAATATTCCATTGTATATATATACCACATGTTCTTAATCCATTCATCTGTTGATGGACATTTAAGTTCCTTCTATGTCTTGGCTATTGTAAATAGGGCTGCTATGAACATAGGGGTGCATGTATCGTTTTGAATTAGACTTTTCTTCTTCTCCAGATATATGGCCAGAAGGGGGATTGCTGGATCATACAGTAGCTGTATTTTCAGTATTTTAGGGAGCCTCCATACTGTTCACCATAGAAGGCAGACTTTATTAGCTTTGGAAATCTGTGCTGGGTAGGGACTGGGTAAGAAAACATGAAAAGAGAAATAGTCTTTTCCCCCCGGAGTTTATGCTTGAATGGGGAGAATAAGACATGACGCGACACAGAAACTGATTGCAGAGGAAGTGAAGGGACACAAGAACAGTGTCAACCTGTTTAAGATCCTAATTTTTTCTGAAGGAACCTAACCGCAATGAATGTCTCGTGACGTCACGCCTTGCCTCACCCCATAACAGAGTCCAGGTTTCTGCTGTGTTAGCACAAAGCATGGGAAAAGTGTCAGCCTTGGACAAAGGGTGGAGGTGCAGAATCTGAGTGCAGGACAGATCTAGGGCTCCTGATTGATGGTCTTGCCTGTCCCTCTTTGAGATGGGCTGCGTCCCTGGCCTTTTAGACCTGAGCAGAGAAGAAATTTTAAGGCAGGTAGCAAGTGTTGATTCTAGGAGATGGGGCTGCCCTGAAGCTCAGTTATGAGGTGTGGAGTTGACACCTCCTCTTTCTCTGGTCTCTGTCCACTTTCATGTCCCCCACCCCACATCCCAGAGTGTTCTCAGTGCTCTGGTTCTGGGGGCCAGCCTGCTTCACCCCACCTTTCCTTTCCTGTCCTCAGCAAAACTGCCCTCTTCTTTCCTAGACCCTCAGTCTCCACTCAGTAAGGAGCAGTCTGAGCATGAAGTCTAATCAAGGTATTATCAGCGTTCCACGGAAACTTAAGGTGCTATCCTTCCAAGGGCAGGACATTTTAACTCAGACCCCATGTCCCAACCAAATAGGGCATCTCTAATCTGGAACTTTCAACCTGGAGGCTGATGGGTGGGCCAGCACCAGCTCTCAGTAGAAGGTATTTCCAGAAGATTTTAAGGTGCCCCAGTGAGGCAGTGTAGTTCCCCTAAGGAACTACAGTCAGGAAGCGTCAGAGTCTGAGTTTTGCCTGGGGCAAGTCACTACAACTCCCGGAGCCTCACTTCTGCTATTTGTGAAATGGAGAGGATACCTCCTAAGTCAAATCACTGAATTGTTCCCAGTGCAAATGAGATGCGCAGGTGTTTGTGAACCAAAACGTGAGCTTTTCTTACAATATGGGGATGCTGGCAATGGCTGTGAAGTGCAAGGCCCTGGTGGGTGGGGAGTGGAAGTGGGTGCAGATTAATCCACAGCACTAAAACAGGCGGCTTCCCAGAAATCCTCACACCACTTGCCTAATTGCATACAGCTCCGGATTTAATGCAGCTGGCTTAGTCCCCTACCACCAGCCCTCCTTCAGTCACCCCTGCAGCTCAGTGAGAAGTTGAGTTAGACATGAAAAAGCTGGCTTTGTAGGAGTGAGAAGTTATTTCTGCTTCCATGTCCCTCATCATTCAAAAAAGAAGCAAATAAATGTTCAGAAACATTATTGTGAAGAGAGGGGGTTTGGGTCACCTACTGGCAAGGAGGGAGCCAGAGGAAGATGACAGGGGAGGCATCTCTACATACAGGGATCTGGGTGGGTGGTGCTGTGCCTGGGACCCTGCGTGACTGCCTCAGATGGGCTGAGCTTAGCAAAGAAGGGACCAGCTTGGTAATTATTCAGAGACTATTAAGCACATACTGCTTGTGGATTAATTAGTTTAGAAGAAGGAAGGAATTAAGTGGCCCCTTAACGTGATGGGAAGCTTTAAGATATGAATGGCAATTAATCTAGCCCTTCTGGTAAATTTGTAAGCACACTTAGCAAATAATTACATCTAATTATAATGGTAATTATGGCTGGAGGTAACTGCAGGTGGTCTTAACACAAGCAAGCTGAGGGCCCAAGGATGTGTAATTCACATGAAATCTACATGGTATTTGTCAGCTCCTGTGAAAAGGAGGAGGGGAAGATCCCAGAGGAACTGGGAGAAGAAAAGAGGAAAAACCAGAGAGGGCCTAATAACATTCCTGATTAAAATTCAGTAGAGAAGCGTAAAAAACTGAAAAAAGATTGAAATGCTGAGCAGACAGTAAAGCTTTAAGCCCCAAATGAAATTAGTAAGCAGATCTTCCATTACGATGAACACAATGAACCTGTATTGACTTCAGAGTTAATTTTCATTTCAGTTGAAAAAGCACTTGGTCTTTACCAGCTCATTTGTGAGATGACACACACATTTCGGTTCTGTTGATCCCAGGTTTCTGGAAAGCTTGCCCGTACTGACTTTAAAGGATTGTAGTTTCTACTCTGACGCTCGAGGAGTAATCTGTTGGGCAGGAGGGAAGAAAGCCTCCCTAACTACAGCCAGTTAATGTTAAAAGTCCTTCCAATAAGCCATCTCATTTAAGGCTGCATGAAACCCAGAGAAGAGGGCCGATAAAATTGGAAAATGCGATCTCTCCACTGTTTCCAGCCCAGGTAACAATGACGATATATTAATACCCTTCATTTATAAAGGGATTTCTCTTTAGGAAGGTTTTTGAAGCTAGTGGTTTTCCACCACCAGAATTGCCCAGGGCATTTTTTAAAAACAGCCAAATGCCCCATGGCTCTGTCCCGCAAAGATTTTGATGTAATTGATGTAGGCTGGGTTGCTCAGGTGATTTTAGGGTACAGCTAAAGGCAGAGAAATGCTGATTTTAAAAGTTTGTCTTACTGCAGTTCCTCATTGCAGATGATGGGGTCCACCCTTAAGGTCTCATATTCAGCAGGTCTGGGGTGGGGACCGAGCATTGCATTTCTAGCAAGTTCCTAGGTGATGCCGCTGCCGCTCGACCTCAGGCCCCCATGTTGGGAACCAGTGACCTACACAGTGTGGTTTACAGTATAGTTTATTAGCTTTCTGATGGTTAGACATGGCCATGGCCAGCAGCCCATCAGGGTGCACGGTGGCTATTCCAGCATCCTTTTGAACAACCTCCCAGGATCCTCCTTGATTTGCTTCAAACTGGCTTCTTTTCTGCTCTGGTTCTACCAGGCTCCTGACTTGCAGCTTCCTCTCCCGCTCACCAGCAGCATTTGGATTTGGGTTTTGGCTCTGGCTCCCCTGGCCCTGACTCTTGGCATTTCTTCAGGTCTTGGCTTGGTCCCCCCTTCTGCCTCTTTATACTCCGGACAGCTCAGACCGTATAACTGTCCCTGGAGACCACACAGCCCTGGCTCATTGTCAGTCCTCCTGGCCCCCTACTAGGTGAAAATGGAAGCAGTGAGGATATAAGTGTTTCTCAACATTGTTTTCATGCTTCTAACAATAGCCTCATCTTCACAATAACAACTGTAATGATACCAACAGCTGATGCTCTTTGAATCCACATTATGTGCCGGGTACATGATACGTTAAATACTTACCTGGATAATCTCCTGTTGTGTTTTTCTTGTTTCCCTAACTCTACTGTATGTTGCCTGGGGCTGGGGATCAGGTACATAGGCTGTGCCTGTAACCAAATGAAGCTAATGGTCTTGTGTGGCTTTTGGTTGTCCCCATCCCTTTATGATATGTAGCAACTTCTCTAATTGAGTTAAGATGTTAAAAGAGAGAGGAAAAAAAAAATTTTTTTTTTTATGATGGAAAGTTGAGATGTGAATTTTTTTTTTTATTTACTTATTTATTTATTTTATTTTTTGGGTGTGTTGGGTCTTCGTTTCTATGCGAGGGCTTTCTCCAGTTGTGGCAAGCGGGAGCCACTCTTCATCGCGGTGCGCGGGTCTCTCACTATCGCGGCCTCTCTTGTTGCGGAGCACAGGCTCCAGACGCGCAGGCTCAGTAATTGTGGCTCATGGGCCTAGTTGCTCCGCGGCATGTGGGATCTTCCCAGACCAGGGCTCGAACCCGTGTCCCCTGCCTTGGCAGGCAGACTCTCAACCACTGTGCCACCAGGGAAGCCCGAGGAAAAATATTGAGCTACATAACAGGGCAGTCCTATGCCACTGGTCATTGCTATGAATGTCCATGCCACTCTGACCATCTGGGAGCATTGTGTTGACTGTCTTTCCTCTTGTGTGGTTGATACACCTCTGAGGCTGCGGTGTTGAATGCAGGGTCAGGGCCGGGGGCGGGGACTGGAATGCTTCCCTTCACACTGTGGTAGGGATGCCCCACCCTCTGTAGCCAACACTGGAGAATGCGTGGGAACAGTACGTATAGCTAATTCTCTCCTAGTCTTGGGACATCTGAAACACAAGCAAGCCTGGTACTCACAGCCATGATGTGGTTTAGCGAATCGGCAAAGACCCTCGGCTTATTTGGCAGTCAAGCCTTCCAGAACTGTTCCCATCAACTCTTCAGGGCAGCAAAGGCTTAGTCTAAGATACAGAGTGAACTTGCAGTCTCAATTCTAAAATCATGTTTACATATTTAACATGGGACTCCCTCTTGAAATGGGTTCAGGCTCTTCCTGAGAGCAGTTTCTGAAGGGCTTTCTTGTAGAGATGGATTGTAAAAACTGGCTGAAGCAATGTTCAGAAAAATAACAGGATGCAAACTCATCAGTAGCTTTTAATTAAAATAAAAGAGGCTTGTGGGGGAGAGAGGGATGACAATATTTGATTCTTTTATTAGACCGAAGTGGAAAATGACCTCCTTCTGCCTAGAGATAGCTGTCTGCTGTAGACTGAATTATGTCCCCCCAGATTCATATGCTCAAGCTCTAACCCACAATGTGATGGTATTAGGACTTGGGGCCTTTGACAGATAAATGGGTTTCAACGAGGTCATGAGGGATTAGTGTTCTTATAAGAAGAGACCAGATAGCTTCTTTCTCTCTCTGCCACGTGAGCCCACAGCAAGAAGGCAGCAGCTGACAAGCAAGGAAGAGCGCTCTCAACCAGAAATCAACCTTGCAGGCACCTTGATCTGGGACTTCCTGACCTCTAAACTGTGATGAAGAAATGTCTGTTGTTAAGCCGCCAACCTATGGTATATTATCGTAGCGGCCTGAACTGTCTTAACGTGTGTCGGGAGAATTAGAGCCAATTCCATTTTCATTCTGGCCTGTCAGAGGGTGCATGTAGGGGACTCCTGGCGGGGGAAAGGACCGGTGCAGTGTTTCCCAGCCACTCCAGAGTCCTAGGAAGTGACTCCAGGCCTTCTCTTCAATTAACTCCCTCAGTCTAACCAGGGAGAACAGGCCGCCTGTGAAATGGGTCAGCTAACTGGTTAACAAGTGCGGGGCGTTTGGACACCGAGCCCGCTTAAGACTCTGGCAGTGTGAGAACCTCAGGATTTAGATTCTAAGATAGGGCTGGACATGAGTTAGAAAGGAGCACCGTAATCCAAGTTTTTCTGTTCTATTTGGGTTAGAATAAGTGGATAAACAGAATGGGAAGGACCCTGGAGAAAGGCAGTAAACTACATGTGTTTTTTAAAAGCTGGCTCTATGAGACTTCGTCACCTTACTACTTAATGTTTGTTATGCTTAATCATTTTAGGCTCCGTTAAATTAAAAACATTTAAAGGCATGGAATGTTTTCAAATTTTTAAGGAACATACGATTTCTGTGCTATTTCAATTTCTCTGAGCTACAGAAGATGCATAGCCCGCCGTCTATTCTACAAAGCAAAACCAGAGGAAGAGAACACAGAAAGCGAAAGACCAACCTGAACACAGGCAAAGACATTCTAAATGAAACATGAGCACACAGAATGCAATCCTACTCTCCACAATGCAGTAGGGTCGATGCCAGAAATGATAGGAACATTCAGTATTAGCAAATATGTTAATAGAGCTGATAAGAACCTTGGTGGTGTTTAGGGGTGTTGGGATTATGAAGTGGGAGCAGAGCAAAGTGATGTGATAAATAGCTTAATGGGATCACTCTGGCTGCTGTGTGGAGAACAGATTGAAGTGAGACAAAAGTGGAAGCTGTGAGATGAGTTAGAGATGTGGTAAGCAGAATAAGATCCTCCCAAATATGTCCACATCCTAATTCTGGAAGCTGTGGATATCTTATTTTACATGGCAAGGAGAATTAGGTTGCAGATAGAATTATGATTGCTAATCAGTGGATCTTGAGATGGGGAGATTATCCTGGATTATCCAGGTTGGACCAGTGTAATCATAAGTGTCCTTATAAGTGAAAAAGTGAGGCAGGAGAGTGAGAGAATGATGCAGTGTGAGAAAGACTTGACCATGAGCCAAACAACGCAGGTGGTCTACAGGAGCTAGAAAAGGCAAGGACGCGGATTCCCCCCTGGAGCCTCCAGAAGGGAAGCAGCCTTACTGACATCTTGATTTTAGACCACTGAGATCCATTTTGGATTTCTGACCTCCAGAACTGTAAGATAATAAATTTGTGTTGTTTTCAGTCACTAAGTTTGCGGTAATCTTTTACAGTGGCAATGGGAAATGAATACAGGTTTGCTCCTGCAATAATCAAGTGGGAGTTGGTCCTGGCTTAGACTAGAGTGGTGGCAGCAAAGGTGTTTCTGAAGTCAAGTCAACAAGATTTACTGATGAACTGAATGCAGGAGAAGTCAAGGTGATTCTTAGCTGAAAGGGCTCAGAATTTCCATGGAGATGTGTAATTTGAAAAAGTCCCCCTGGAAACTGACAGCTTTCCTCTCCCCTCTCCCAGCACCTTCACCCATCACACCCAAGGGTCCCTGGTCTGGACTAAAAGCATGACAATTGGGTTCTGTGGGCCCTTTTTTCTAGACCTACACCCTTTCTTGACCTACACCCTGAAGATACTACTACATTGGTGATAAGAGTCACAAAGAAAAACACTAAATTGTGGGATTTACAGTATCTTTCCCATCCCCCTGACTGTGAAAGAAAGAGAATCATTGAATCTTCCTCCCCCTCTCTCTCTAAGGGGAAGTTTGAAGTTGTCAGCTCAATGCCTGGGCTGGAGCATCTAGTGGAAGAGGCCAGAGCTTTTCCATCAAAGAGGAAGCAAATATCTAGTGAGAGAGAGAAAAAATAGATCCAGGAGCGGGGGGTGGGGAGGAGGGGAGCCAAAGGACTCAAGAGTCACTTGGATGGGTTATCGGGGAGGGTTGGCAGTGAGCGGGAAATGAAATGGAGAGAGAGGCTTTAATCAACAAGGTGTAGAAGCAAGATTGAGAGGGAAGAAAAAGAAAGAGGATTTTAAGACACGTTGCTATGGTTTAGAACTATATCCTCTGGGATATTCTTTAAGAACATCAGTAAAAATTGGAATTGCTTTTAAGTGCATAGCTGAAAAACTTCTCATGCCCTGTAATATATTTGTTAATATTCCTAGGCTACCCTCTCCTTTCCATACTGTAAGTTCTCAGATTCTCAGCCTATTATTTTTTCCTATGTGCTAAAAAGTAGAATTATGTTGCTTAGTCTTGAAACTGTGCCCCCTTTCAACTGCTGATGAAAACAATCTCACAAGATAAAAAGTTCTCTGTTTTATTAATGCTATTCTGCATCATAAAACAATCCTTGCAAATGGCAAAGGAGACTTGTAAGGAAAAATCCCTGCAATTTTTTTAGGTTAATCATTTATTGAACCAATAAATGATTAACCATTATTTATTTAACCAATTCTCCATTCTGTTTTTAAAATTTTTTTTTTTTTGAATTATTGTTGATTTACAATGTTGGGTTAGTTTCTGGTGTACAGCAAAGTGATTCAGTTATACATGTATATTTATATATATACATATGTATATACATATATATACATTCTTTTTCATATTCTTTTCCATTGTGGTATATTACAGGATATTGAATATAGTTTCCTGTGCTATACAGTAGGACCTTGTTGTTTATCTCTTTTCTATATAGTGGTGTGTATCTGTTAATCCCAAACTCCTAATTTATCCCTCTCCCCACCCTCTGTGGCAACCACAAGTCTGTTCTCCATGTCCATATGTCTGTTTCCTGTTTTGTGATAAGTTCAGTTGTGTCATATTTTAGATTCCACATATAAGTGATATCATCATATGATATTTGTCTTTCTCTGTCTGACTTACTTCACTTAGTATGATAATTTCTAGGTCCATCTATGTTGCTACAAATGGCATAATTTCATTCTTTTTTTATGGCTGAGTAATATTCCATTGTGTGTATGTATAGATATAGATATAGATATTCCATTATATATATATACACACACACATACATACCACATCTTCTTTATCCATTCATCTGTCAATGGACATTTAGGTTGCTTCCATGTCTTGGCTATAGTAAATAGTGCTGTTATGAGCATTGGGGTGCATGTATCTTCAAATCATACTTTTGTCCAGATATATGCCCAGGAGTGGGATTGCTGGATCATAAGGCAACTCTATTTTTAGTTTTTTGAGGAAACTTCATACTGTTTTCCATAGTGGCTGCACCAATTTACATTCTCACCAACAGTATAGGAGAGTTCCTTTTTCTCCACACCCTCTCCAGCATTTGTTATTTGCAGATTTTTTACTGATGGCCATTCTGACCAGTGTGAGGTGGTACCTCATTGTAGTTTTGATTTGCATTTCTCTAATAATTAGTGATGTTGAGCATCTTTTCATGTGCCTGCTGGCCATCTGCATGTCTTCTTTAGAGAAATGTCTATTTAGGTCTTCTGCCCATATTTCGATTGGGGCTTTGTTGTTGTTGTTGTTGTTATTGAGTTGTATGAGCTGTTTGTATATCCCATGCTCTTGGATTGGAAGAATTAATATTGGTAAAATGGCCATACTACCCAAAGCAATCTACAGATTTAATGCAATCCCTATAAAAGTACCCATGACATTTTTTCACAGAACTAGAATGAATAATCCTAAAAGTTATATGGAACCATAAAAGACCCAGAATTGTCAAAGCAATCCTGAGGAAAAAGAACAAAGCAGGAGGCATAACCCTCGCAACTTCAGACAATCCTACAAAGCTATAGTAATCAAAACAGCATGGTATTGGCACAAAAACAGATATATGGATCAATGGAACAAAATAGAGAGCCCAGAAATAAACCCACATACCTATGGTCAATTAATCTTTGACAAAGTAAGCAAGAATATACAATGGAGAAAAAACCAGTCTCTTCAGCAAGTGGTGTTGAGAAAGCTGGACAGCTGAATGTAAATAGATGAAGTTAGAACACACTCCCACACCATACAAAAAATAAACTCAAAATGCCTTCAAGACTTAAATATAAGACATAACACCATAAAACTCCTAGAAGAGAACACAGGCAAATCATTCTCTGACATGAATCATACCAATGTTTCTTAGGTCAGTCTCCCAAGGCAGTAGAAATAAAAGCAAACATAAACAAATAGGACCTAATCAAACTTATAGGCTTTTGCACAGCAAAAGAAACCATAAACAAAATGAAAAGACAATCTACGGACTAGGAGAAAATATTTTCAAACAACACAACTGACAAGGGCTTAATTTCCAAAATACACAAATAACCCTGCAATCCTTAATGGTTGTTACTGAATAATTAGTTGCCCTGGTAATGGAAGAATGTTTACTTTGATATTTCTGTTTTCTGAAAGATGTAAATGCTTGTGAATTTTCTTTGATTAACCAAAAGATCACTGACACTCTCTTCTTCCACATGAATGGATGTAAAAATGAATAAAACTTAAGACTTGGTTAGATTTCTTATTTTAAACCCCAAAATTGGGCATCTGGGCCCCATTCTTCACTAACAAACACTTTAGTTTACTGAATTGTGTTTTCTGGAATTTTGTGCTGAACTCTCCTGGTCTATGTCAAATTTTGTGCTGAACTCTCCTGGTCAAATGATATAGCAAGAACAATTTTCTGTCAGCCCTAAAAGAGAATGGACCTAAACTGACTTCTTCAGACTCCAGAAATCATCCTGAGTAATAGATTCACACCCCATCACCCACCCCACCCTGAGTCACAAAGGAGACAAGAGATGGAGGGTCCCCAAAACCATCTGAAGAAGGGCCAGTCGTTAGGAGAGTGCCCGTCCCATCCAGGCCTGTAGACGTGTCTCAACAGGAGTTCCTCCTCCAGCATGTGACCGAATGTGACTGTGAAGATATTGCTGCATTGATGAGAAGAGTCATAAAGAAAATATTAAACTATGAGATTTACAGCATCTTTCTCATTCCCCTGTCTGTGAAAGGAGAAGTTTCCAGCTCTATTCCTGGATCCTTCTTTACTTTTGGCCCATTTCAGGGAAGAGTAAAATAAGAGGACTGAAAGATTTTCACTCCCCCCAGAGGTTAGACGGTGTATCTACTGTTAGCCATATGATGTTTAGTCTGTTAACTCAAGGACTCAATAGCCTTGCCTGTTGCTATCCCTACTAAGAGATATTAATGAAATATCAGGAAGGGTTTCCCAGTATCTCCATGAAATTCTTTCTCTGACCCTTCTCATGGCTTACCATATCTCACTTTCTCATTGTAACTTCTGTGCATTAATCATGTCTTTTTATTTTCTGTATTTTCTTATGTTTTTCTATTTTGGGACCTTGCTGATCCTGGAGAGACTGCCTCTCCCTGGGCTAACTAATTCCTAGAGATAGTAAAAGATTCATCTGCATGTTTCTAATGCCAACCAACCAATCTAAGCTCATATACCACAACCATTTGGGCTCTTACTGAACAATTAAACTCTGGGTCATACCCCTCTGCCCTAATCACCCAGGGCCAGGTACCAGACAACTAGAGATAGGCCCTACACCCCAGAGCCCACTGAAATGATTCAAATTAGCCAACCCTAAGCCTACTTACCACACCTTGCCTGTTCCTTCCCACAAAAACCACAATAAAGTCTCTCACCCATGTTTTCTCCCCTCTCCCTCATGTTTTCTTCCCTCTCCCTCTGCCTGCTAACTGACCTTGGTGCTTCCTCTGTGGCCCTTTGTGGCATGGTTGGTTCCCTCCTCTTGGGAACTGTGAAGTAACAGACTATCTTTTCAGTGGCAGTCATCTCCTGATCTGTTGACCTCACCATACCTGAGTAATAATAAAACCTATATTTTAAGACACTCTAGCTCTGTGCAGGACACATAAGGGTACTCAATATTCATGAATGAATGGCCAGTGAAATGGGCAACTCAGCAAGTCAAGGCTTTTGCAGGTAACTGCTAGAACCCAAGGTTACAGCCAAGAGTAATTTCACTTTTCAAATTATATTTGGCTCTGTCCTTCAATCAAACTTATCAGACCAAACTATACAAAAGTCCAGGAACAGGACTTCCCTAGTGGGTAAGACTCCACACTCCCAATGCAGGGGACCCAGGTTTGATCCCCGGTCAGGGAACTAGATACCGCATGCATGCCACAACTAAGAAGTCCTCATGCCTCAACTAAAGATCCCGCATGCCGCAACTAAGACCTGGCGTTTAGTAAATCTGCTATCTTCTACGACTGTATCCCCAAGACCTGGTACAGTGTCTGGCACACAGCAAAATGAAAGGAGAAAGCAAAGAAACAACATTCATTTTTTTTTTTGGCTGTCTTGGGTCTTAGTTGCTGCACGCGGGCTTTTCTCTAGTTGTGACGAGCGGAGGCTACACTTCGTTGCAGTGAGTGGGCTTCTCATTATGGTGGCTTCTCTTTTTGTGGAGCACAGGCTCTAGGCACATGGGCTTCAGTAGTTGCAGCAGGTGGGCTCAGTAGTTGTGGCATGTGGGCCCTAGAGTGTGCAGGCTTCAGTAGTTGTGGTGTGAGGGCTCAGTAGTTGTGGCACATGGGCTTAGTTGCTCCAAGGTATGTGGGATCTTCCTGCACCAGAGATTGAACCCTTGTTCCCTGCACTGGCAGGCAGATTCTTAATCACTGCGTCACCAGGGAAGTTCCAAGAAACACATTCTATTACATACAAGAATCTAATCTCTTTTAACAGGAAAGAGAATATCTGCAATAAATGGAATTAGTTTAAGTGGTTAGGAATTTGAGAGAAAATTCTTCTCATACCACATACTAAACTAAACTTTTGATGGAATAAGGCATTAAATATAAGAAATTTAAACTACAGAAAAAATACTTACCAACTTTCCAAGCTTAGAATACAGGGAAAGACTGACACAGTATAAACTTCTAAAACCATTCTAGGTCCAACAATCATGCAAACAAACATAAACAGATCCATGAAAATTAAAAATTTCCATGTTGGAGAAAAGATGGCAGAAGTAGTACGACACAGTGTGTGTCAAGATCCTTAAAAATATTTACACTCTTTGATATAATAAAGTACCAGTATGTTTGGATGGAAGGAAAGGGATTTTGAAACAAAAGGATCTAGGTTTAGGTTTACATCTTAGAATAAATTAATGTCTGAGATGGGGATATTATTATTTACCTGAAAAAGCCATTGAGAATAGGAGTAATGCAAGTAAAATTTCTGGAGATAGTTAGTGCTCAATAAGTAATCATTTTTATTAGCCATTATTACTATTTTGTATCTAAAATACCTCAGAGCAAAGTTAACTGTGAAATTAGCTTTATACACAAAAGTGTCTACATGGATTATTTATAGTCAGAAATATCCTAAATGTCTTCCCACAGGAAATGGCTACATAAATTATGGTTCATGTTCTCACTGGAATATCTTTCAGCCATTAAAGTGAACGTTTATGTAGGTTATGTAATATCATGGCAAAATGCTCATGGCAATGTTTAGTGGAAAAAAGCTGAGTAATATTACAATTTTGTAAAAGGAAAAAATATGAATAACAGCGTGGCAGAAAAAATACTGAAATGTTAACAATGACTGTGCTTATGAAGACTATGGATTATCTATTTTCTAGTATATTTTCTTCAGTTTCCAATTTTTTTAAAGTGAGTACGGAATATTTTTGAAATTAAAATCTAAATTTAGGGAAGGAAAAACAAAGACACTCTGAAAACTTAATTTTGCAATCTGAATATTATTTAAAGAGTTAGTCTTGGGCAACATGACGGAGGCTATGACACTTCTCTGCCCATGAAAATTTCTGAAAAGGGAGAGGAACCCTCTGAAGTTCTAAAACTGAAGACTTGACTTGTCAATGACCTCATCTCTTATGAGAATCCTTGAGGACTCTGATGGGGACCACAGGGCAAGAATCCAGAAGCGCTGGTCAACCAGAGTCTATTCTCGGAACCATATTTGGGGAAATGGATCAGTGCCTTTACCCAGTGCACTTGGGGAGGGACAAGCTTCCAGATTTACAGACATCTGACTGCTGTCTGCCTCAGAATCTGTCTTTTCCTGCATCCTTTTCCCTTTCCTCCTCCTCACCCTTCTATCATCCGCCTCCCCTCAAAAGCTGAGAGTTTGACAAAACAAGCTGGTGTAGAATGTAAAATAGCACAGTGTTTCTGGAGGGCAGTTCAGCAATAATGGGCACACCCTTTAATTTAATCATCTTACTATTGGCAATCAATCCCAATGAAATAAACAGAGAGATGTGGGGAAAATGTATTTAAAAAGCTGCTGATCAGGACTTCCCTGGTGGTCCAGCGGTTAAGAATCCACCTGCTAATGCAGGTGACGCAGCTTCGATCCTGGGTTGGGGAACTAAGATCCCACATGCCGCAGGGCAACTAAGCCTGGGTGACACAACTACTGAGCCCATGCACCTCAACTAGAGAGCCCATGTGCTGCAACTACTGAGCTCGGGTGCTCTGGAGCCTGCGCACCACAACTAGAAAGAAGGCTGCGCACCGCAATGACAGATCCCACGTGCCACAACTAAGACCCAACGCAGCAGAATTAAAAAGAAAAAAAAAAAAAGCTGCTGATCATCAAGCTGCAAGGTAAGGTACAACAGTGGGGTCACTGGTTGAATAAATTAATGCTTATCTATATGATGAACTAATGTGTAGCTATTCAAATTGTTTTGGAAGAATATTATTGTAAGTGTTAAGTGAAAAAAAGGAGTAAACTAAACTCTAGGACTCCAATTCAGGAAAAGAAAGACAAACAAAATCCCCACAGATGTGTGGGTACGTGAATTTGAGTCGACCAGAAGAATACTACTCCAGTAAGTTGAAATAGTTTTATTTGGGTTGCATCATGTTGCATGATTACTCATTCCTTTACACTTTTTGCATGTTTTTAGTGTTTTTTTTAACAATAAGCATACATTAATTTCAATACCACAAAAAATGGAATATTATCTAACAAACAAACAAACTAGTAATTATTATGGAAACTGAAGAATTTTTATGTCTAAGATTATCTATATTTTAAGGAGAAAACGATTGCTCATCTGGTCTTTTCAGTCCTTTGTACCTGGATCTCCTCACCATCAACAATGACACCATCTACTCACTCATAAAACTTAGTGAATGTGTATTAGAACCTCAGTATGCCCTGACATTCAGTTCCTTGCCTTAGTGATGAGTCTATATGTAGGTACATTTAGCAGTTATGAAAAGATTTTGTGAATTGTTGGACTGCCCGTGCCTACTTTCAGAGACAACTGGATTTTCTGGGTTAGCCCATGTGGGCATCAACTGACAAAGATTGCTGTGGAAACAGATCTAGGGCCAAAATCAAAATGTTGGCCTGGGCTTCCCTGGTGGCGCAGTGGTTAAGAATCCGCCTGCCAATGCAGGGGACACGGGTTCGTGCCCTGGTCCGGGAAGATCCCACATGCCGTGGAGTGGCTAGGCCCGTGAGCTACAACTACTGAGTCTGCACGTCTGGAGCCTGTGCTCCGCAATGAGAGAGGCCGCGACAGTGAGAGGCCCATGCACCGCGATGAAGAGTGGCCCCCGCTTGCGGCAACTAGAGAAAGCCCTCGCACAAAGACCCAACACAGCCAAAAATAAATAAATAAATAAATAAATTAATTAATTAATTTTAAAAAAAATGTTGGCCCCAAGAAGGTAAGGACTGTATTTGTCTTACTTATGGTTTTATGCTCAGCAACCAGCATGCCTACCTGTACATGTAGGAATCACTTAGTAATATGTGAATCAATTTTGAAGGAGTGAATCAATGAGTTGATATTTGTTTCATAAATGAAGGAAAAAATCAAACAAAAAACAGTGGTGTGTTGATATCCCATTACTTTTTGGGGGGATGGGAGACAATTCTTTACAAATCTCTCACAGTCTTCACATCTAGGCATTAACAGCCAATTTACTCAGATTTATTTACATTCCAGGATAGTAAAGAGAGAGAGAATGTTTCCCTCCATGGAGAGGGTTCAAGACAGTAAAGATAAAGACCTGTCTCTCCCCTTCTGAGGGAAGATTTGTTTACATGGCAGGGTAACAAAGATCCTGTCTTGAGCGGGTGGGGAGGATAAGGCAGCTCAGGGCTCCTCAGCGTCAGATGCCCTCTCTGTGCATGGTATTCACATGTGCCCACCTCTGCATCGCCCCCATGGGACTTGGGGAGTAAGGAGCCCATGCAAATAGGAAACTTACACTGTCTGCTGTGCTGTGAGTAATAAAGCATCTAAGTCTATCTGGGCTCATTGTCTCCTTGTTGGCTAAATCTATGGGGCTGTGAGAAGACAACCTATCCATTGTCACTGAGCTGCTTCGTGAATGCTTGGCCATTGGACACACCTATTATTGTTTTTGCTTGGTGTCGATGGTCTAAGTGAGCAAAAGTGGGTTGGTGGAAGTACCCTGAGTATGTGTGATAGTACTTTGTCAAATTAGCATTTGGTAAGTGGGGTGTGTGGTGCTGGAGAGTGAGCTGAGTTCGGTTGAAAACAGACCACAGGAGAAATTGAAATAGAGGTTTAGTCCTCACGGGTTGAAGCAGGTACCAGCCACATTTCAAGGGACTACGTGGGGAGGTCAAGGCAGAGGTAGAGAGAAAGGCAGGACCTGGAGCACCTGCCTTTATTAGGATCTGTGTGTACAGGGCTTTGGAGCTCCTGGGCTAGGGCCAGATTGGTCAATTCAGACCAAAAGAGCAGGGTTTCGGTAAGCTCCACTGGGGTGAGGGTGGAGTTATCTAAGGGGCACATAAAGGGGAAGGAGCTGGGAGGCAGGGGAGACTGTTGGTCACAGGGGCTGTTGGGAAGTCACATCGGGAACTTACATTTGCTTGGGACCCTGCAGGCTGCGCTCTAGGGCACAGGCCTGCATGAGCGGCCTCGTGTTCCTTTAAGGCCCTGCTGAATAAAATGAAGGCAGAGGCAGCAACACCATGGAGTAACTCAGCTAAACTCTTGATGATGCGCGTCATATTCAGACGAACTTCTCTTTTGTGACTTTGGCTAAATTACTTAATGCCTCAGGTTCCTATATCTATGAGATGACTTTCTTATAGGGTTGTTATAAAGCTTAAATATAAAGCATCCAGCAGAGTGGCGGGCACACAATAGTACTGTGCTTGCAACAGTTAATCTACCCTCTTCCCTGTAAGCCCAGAAATCATATTACAATTTACTTAATTAGCAACTATTGACTACTCTTTTATAACTTTTAATCTACAATTTCCACTTAGAAGAAAAGCTCTTTTTTAAATAAAAATAATTTCATTTAAAATTCTTATTAAAAGTAATTATAGATGCTTTTTCACAGCAATATTAAAAGATACTTTAATAAACTAGTTGTAAATATGTAAAGTCATACAAGAAATATACAAACTAGCTTACTGCACAGATGGAAATCTTATCTTAATTCCCCAAAGGGAAAAGGGAAGGGGAATATTTATTAAGCAGCAATGTCCAAGCCACTTTACCTGCGTTATCTTATTTAAAGTGTTCAGCAATTTTCTGTTTCATTATTTTGCAAATGAAGAAACTTAGGCTCAGAGAGATTGTAACTTGTACATGTTCAGAGAGTGGTGGAACAAAAATTTGAAACTTCATTCTGTTTGACTTCAGAGCATGAAGTCTTTCCTTTACGAGTTTGAGGAACTGATCTGTAGAAAGTGTCTACTCTAAGCCTCAAGGCCTCGGCCCTTCATTCTCTGCGCCCTTCCTTGTCTTTCCTTGGTTTTCCATCTCTGTCCTCCTCAATGAATTATGACCGAGATCCCCATTATCCTCAGAATGGCGGGGTTTTCTGGCATAACTAAAGCTGGAACTTTGAGTCCTCTGGTGTGTGGGATTCTACCTCCTCCCAAATATTGAATTGCATAACTTAATATGCAAAGAGGATTTTAAAATTTTTGTTTGTTTGCTTGCTTGTTTTTGCCAAAGGAGTAAAGAGGATCTGGTGAAAGAGCTGGGGGTGAGAGTGATAGAGGAGGGGCTACATGGCATCCCAGTGGACGTTTGCCATTTTAATTTTTGGACCTTCTAACTTCTGAATCCTCTTTGTATATTTAAGACTTTCACAGTGTGAGGGGAGAGGTCCAGACAATTGTCCTGGCCTCTTTGTAGCCTGAATGCGGCACATGACTGAGGCCTAGGCAATCAGACAAACCTTGCAAGGGCTCTGAATTGGGAGCTAGTGAGCTAGAGGAGGTCTGGGCCAGAAGCTGAGAGATTAGTGTCACTGAAAGACTGTCAATGTCTGGGAACCATCAGCATCTCTTGGGGGCCAAGGAACAGTACAACCCACCGTCGGATAAGAGGCTGTCCTTCCACTCTGCTTCTGGTTGCCACTCGGCCACAGCCCTGGGCATGTCTGGTACCCTGAGAACTTCGGGTTCATCAGGGAAAGAGGCCTGAGTTCTATAGGGGTGTCTTTGTATCCTCCTGAGGGGCACCCTTAGTAGAGGGGCCAGGACCCTCAATGAGGAGCTGGGGCAGAGAACACGAGCAACTTTTTTCTGAGCACTCGTTAGATGCTCTCCCAGGGAGGGAGGGAGACTGGGAGAATTCAAAGGGGTGGTTTCTGTGTGAGCAGGTGGCCAAGGGCCATGATACTTCAGAACAGATGAGGTCTGAGATATTCAGGTGACCTATACATTCGAGAGATCTCTCATCAACAACCCTGCCAAAGAGTGTGGGCTTGAAGCAGTAAAGATCGATTTCATATCCCACCTCTGACACAGATAAGGTGTGTCAGTGACATGTCACAGAAATGGAGTCACAATGTTCACATCTGTGAAATGGCATAATAATGCACCTTCATCTACAATTTGTAGGGCAATCATGAATAAATGAGAGTCTGTTAGTCAAAGAGCAAGACGTTTTTTGGGGGGAACCAGGGCTTAGGTACCAGCCACACCTATACCTTAGAAAACACTTACTACGTTAGCCAGTGCTAGGAAAGTGAGAGGCAGCTAATGGAAAAAAGCTAACGTTTTGATCTCCTCACATTTGCCTGTAACACATATTTAGAGCATTCTGACTAGTAATTCTGTTCTTTTGTCTGAGAAGTCTTTGATTGGAAACACAGTGGAGTGGGCATCTGTGTGTTTGATTTTGAGGGGGGCACAGCATCCCTTCTTTAGGATTTTCCTCCCCAGACCCGAGTGGTTCTGATGGGGCTACGCATCTCAGTACTCAGGCTCCTGATCACAAGAATTGCATGTGGCCCAGACAATTAGAGCACATAATTCTTTCCGGAATCCAATCTGGAACAGAGACACATGAGGTCAAAGCCCTCTGGTGCCACATTCAATAGCAGTACATTAGAGAAATGGAGACCACAGGCTCCTGCCCACTGAGGCCCATGCTGCGATCTTGTCTGTCTTTCTGAAACCATTTCTTCAGCTATTCCTTGACTTATGTCCAGTAACTCCCCTCTCCTATTTATGTTAGGGTTTAGTTCTGTTGCTCAAAGTAAAAAATATCTTTACAGAGTGATTATTAATTTGTGTAAAGGACGGAAAATATCACTTAAAACTAAAACAGTAAAGTAGCTTTTGATCTTAAGGGGGAGGGTGGTTTCAAGATGATGGTGATCTATTTCCAAGTCATCCTCTTCCTCTTGCAGAGGCTGGTGAGAGGGTGAGGAAGAGAAGATGGTGCAACTCCTAGCAGAGCCATGCCTAGTGGGACACAGAAAAGGGTTGCGATAGGGCTGAATTGCTCTGCCTGACAAAGCAGGAGAAGTTTCTGGAAGACGGTAAGCAAAAAGATGGCAGGAAGCTAGAAATTAAGGGCAAAGTAGCCAGAGGAATTTTGAGAATAAGAATAACACATTTGATGTGAAATAGTTTGAATTGTTTCACTGTAAATTCAATATCCATTTCCCCATGGAAAAAGTCAACTATGCACGAATTTCTGTATGACTGAATGTGTGTGTGTGTGTGTATTAAGGAAAGGGCCTAGGATCTATGTCTAGCATGATATGATGTAGAATAGGGATGGTAAAAATACGGGAAGGCAAGACGATGCATGCAGTAAACCACTTTAGCAAAATAGGGTGCGTTCATTCCTCCTGGAGAGATTGGGTGGCACACAGGCTCGCCTCTGCAAGCGGTTTCATTTTAATCTCAGAGAGCAGAGTGCATCAGCTAACATCTGGTTTATAGGACTGTATTCACAATCCACACATGGATTTTTTAAAAAAATTATTTATTTATTTATTTATTTTTGGCTGTGTTGGGTCTTCGTTTCTGTGCGAGGGCTTTCTCCAGTTGCGGCAAGCGGGGGCCACTCTTCATCGTGGTGCGCGGGCCTCACACTATCGCGGCCTCTCTTGTTGCGGAGCACAGGCTCCAGACGCGTAGGCTCAGTAGTTGTGGCTCACGGGCCCAGTTGCTCCGCGGCATGTGGGATCTTCCCAGACTAGGGCTCGAACCCGTGTCCCCTGCATTGGCAGGCAGATTCTCAACCACTGCGCCACCAGGGAAGCCCCACACATGGATTTTGATGGGACAGGGAAGAGCTTGGAAGACAAGTAGGAAAGAACCTTGTTCCTCTAGAGCAGGGTTTGGCAAACCACAGCTGTTGGTGTAAATACTTTTACTGCTACACAGAGGGCTCGTTCGTGTACATCATTTCTATGGCTGCTGTCACCTGTACGGGCGGAGGCGATTTGCCACAGAAGCCACGTGGATCACAAGGCCTAAAATAGTTACTCTCTGGCCCTGTAAAAGAAAGTTTGCCTACTTCTGCTCTAGAGGCCAAAAAAAAGCCTTATAGGAATAGGCAGCCTTTGGCTCAAGTTTTAAAGAAGGCCCTACATATTTGGCCCATAACCCTGAGGTGAGGTGACATGGTTTATTTCAAGAGAAACCAGGTAAAATCTAAACCAAGTACCACAATGCCTTTTTAAAAAACTTTTGTCAGTGAATCTCTTAATTTTCCTCTTCTCTTGTCTACTGTTAGAAGCAGTCTGGTAGAGGGTAGAGGGCATGGGTTTGGGATTAAGTGGTTATAGACCTGCATCCTGACTCTTCAACATACTGGTTGTGTGATCTGGAGCAATTTGCTTCACTGAGAAATCTGTTTTCTTATTGGTAAATGGGTAGAATAAAGCCCATTACATGAGGCTGTTGTGAAAACTAAATGATATAACACTCAGTGTGCCTAGATTTTTGGAAACTCTCAATAGCTATCACCCACACCCTTCTCTCCCTACCCTCAACTCTTTGCTGTACTTTGTGCATATGAAGGAGAGCTTCATAATTAGCCAAGTGTCCCCAAGGTCATCTTTTTGCTACTAAACAGTAGTAACTATCAGTTGCTTGGCTCCATGCCAGCCAGGAGATCCAGACAGGCTGACGGAATAATAATGTTTAGATCCACTTGGAGTCTTCACGTTATTCCAAAGAAAGATGAGAAATCAGATCTGCTGGGTTCCCTAGGAGTTCCCCAACCTTCTGAGCCCAAATTCTTGAGTCTGGGCCTCAGTGTATGTATGGAGAGGAGGAGGCAAAGGCCAAGAAGGGTCTTAGGCCAGGCCTGTAGAGGTACCAGTGGCCCAGCAGCAGAAAAGCCCAGACAGACTATTTAAGATAATTTAGGACAAGCATTTTCTCTTTGGATTTGTGGACCAGGTTTAAGATCCCAGAGACCTGACATGGGAATTGGTTTCTGTGAATAGAGGATTCCTGCTGAACAAGGAAATACACCAAATTATACCCCACAGAGAAATTACCTGCCTACCTGCCTTCTGGGCAAATACCTTACATACTAAAGTGCCTGAAAAGTCTGGCCTCTTGGACTTGAGTGTATCGTGGAACTCCCATGCCTGCTATCTTGTTTCTGTGTGAGAGGAGAAAAAACCTCTCTCCTACCTGGCTGCCAAGCCAGCTCCCAGTAGTGTGAAGTTAGAAGAGCTCTAGTCTCCTGGGTGAAGTTTTAAGTCCTCTTCATCGTTGAATGCAAATTAAGACCTCTTCAGGTTCATAAAATTCATTGTCACCATAAGAATGCTGGTAACCACCATCATCTGAGCTCTTGCTAAGCATCAGCTGTTTCACATGGATCTTATTTCTAATCTTCACCACAAGCTGGGTAGGCTGGACTTGTTACCCCCATTTTAGAGATGATGAAATTGAGGGTTAAGAAGTTAAATTACTTGCCCGAGACAAAGGTGGTGAAGTCTAACTCTAAAACCACACTCCAAAGCTCCCTTGCCATATCTATGTTGCTTTTGCTCACAAAGATCTAGATCAGTGTTTCCCTAACTGCCCAAGCTCTCCCCTGGAGATTCTGATTTGGTGAGTCCGAGGTGGGCTGGGAGAATTTAGGATTTGATAGGTGATTCTTGTCATCCGGGAATTTGGGCAACACAGGTAGTCATCAAACTCCTCCCTCCTTAGCTTCAAACTGTGACTCTTACAGGGAGACTGAAGTCAGGCATGTGTATGAGACACCAGTCCCTATAAAATCCAAGCATAAGGAGATGAAAAAGCTCAAGTTCGATAACAGCTCCTTTTTCTTAAGAGCCTGACATGATTTCTTGGGGATCCGAGATATATGACCTGGAGTAGTAACCATGACTGGGATAATTGTGCTCAATTAGCTTGATTAGCTGCTGTAGACTGGCTTTAGCAGATGCCAGCTGTGAAAATGGTCAAAATAAACTAGACAGGCCTCAGAATGACTGAGAGTAGATTTCTTGGGCTGGGAGACCATCGTGGGCTCAGTGACATGGGTGGTGGAAGATGGTTGCAATGACAAAGCTGCCGGGAAGACGCTGAGTCACAATTGCTGAACAGTCATGGCTGGGCCTGAGCAGGTGTGAGGGTCTTTTCTACGGGGTGTCCTGCTTCGCAGGCTGCTAGAGGCACGCTACAGGATGCTAGTACATCAACGGAAAGGACAGGGAGAAAAGATTTAGAAAAGCCTTTAAATTAAATTCAAACTTATGACAGATCTTTCATGTGGTGGCAACCTGAGGATAAAAACATAATCATAAAACATTTATCTCCAGGCAAAAAACTGGCCTTTCAGAAATAAAATAGAAAATAAAGGAATGTGGAGCCAAGGGAAATTTTGTTTAATGTTCTGAATGGGCATGCAAAAAACCTCCCCCCATCAAAAAAAAAAAGAAGAAAGGAAGACGAGAAGAGAGAGAAAATAAATAACAAAAACAATAACAAGGAAACAATAACAAAGTAATTTAAAAACACAAAAAAATGTTTTTGATTGTCTAGAATGAAAACCCTTTGGCCTTACTACCATTCAAATAGTCTTCCCTTTTGGTGTGAGATGCTATAATTCTGAGTAAGAAGATGTATCTGGTAGGATTAGGTCCAAACGTGTACAACAAAAATAAATATGTAAGTAAAAGTGGCTGCAGCAAGATAGTTTAGTTCTTGCCATCATGAAAGAAGTCCAGACGGACAGACGGAGATAGTCCAGAACTAATGCGGCCATTTATAGTCTCAAAGACTCAGGCTCCCAGGCTCCTTCTATCCATCTGTTCTTCCATAAGCATTTGGCTTCTTCCCCCAAAAAGTCTGCTTAAACTCCAGCCTTCATATCCACATTTTAGTCCTCAAGAATAAGACAGAAAGAGAAAAGTGGCAAAGGGCATGCGTTAGCTGTCTTTCAAGGAAGTTTCCTGTAAGTTGCTCCGTAGCACTTCTGATACCATCTGACTGGACAGCACCTAGGCACAGGGCCATATTTAACTGCAAGGGAAAATGGAAACTGGTCTTCAGTCACACATGTGCACGGCTGAAGATTAGGGATTTATTCACAAAGGCAGAAGGTGTGAATGGATAGGAGGGTGGGCAAATGGTTTTTGCCACAAAATGTAATGTTCTAGCCACAAAGAAACAGCTGTGGAAACTCTGGGCTAGGTAACCAACAGGATCTGAGAATAAGCCTTTCCTTCCTGGCCCTGTCCCCTCACCCAGAGAGGGAAGGCTTAAGGATAAAACGCTCTTCCCTGATACCCTGCCCACCCCAACAATGCCTCCAATCAGGTGCCCCAGAAAAAACACCTGCCATGAGCTCCGGGAGGCTGTGAAGGCTACTCAGCTTCATCTACATCATGGGAGCAAGTCACTGACTCAGAAAGGGAGGGCCCGCCTGTGCACTGCCAGGTGTGTTCCAGAAGGCGGGTGCTGCCCTGGGGCACTGCCCTTTGGTGATTCCACTGCTGAAACTTCTTGCCGTACCAGATGGCCTGAGACCTGGAACTAGCACTGCTGCTGTAATAGATGTTGTCCCACCTTGTCTTCTGTGGCCCACAGTGCAAGGACTGATCATTTAGCTGCTCTCGGTGGGGCTGAGAAGGCAGTAATGATGGGATGGTTGTATGTGGGAGGGCTGCAGAGCTCAAAGGGTTAGGTAGGCAGGTTAATAAGAACATTGGATGAGCCTTTACTCTATGCCAGGCACCATTCAGTTTTTTAATATTGGGGCCTCACAATAAACTTGGGGAGAAGATTGGCTCATTATACCTATTTTGCAGATGAGAAAACAAAGGCTTCAAGAGGCTACTTGTCCAAAGTGAACTCAGCTAATAAGTGATACAGTCAGGTTTTAAGCCCCAGGCCCTTCTGACCCCAGAGAGTGCCCTTGAACCCCTACACTATGCCCTTTAGCCTTTGAAAGGTGCTGCTCAGAAATACTCATCCCTTCCTGATGCTTTCACGCTGAGGTGTAGCCAGAGCCGCCGTACATGGCTACGACTGGGGTAGGGGTGGCAGGCTACATTTTGTGTTGTCATATAGGAAACCAGGGGGTGAGCAGAATATTTGAACAAAACTGATGCTAATTACTCTAAATAAGAATCTGCCCAGTGTAAGCTTGAAAGTGGCAACTTTTTTTCCTCCCTACTTCATTCCCACCTCTCTTGCTCTGCTGCTTTGGAGCAGTTGTCAGTGATGCTATCAAGCTGGCAGGGGATGTCAGGAAAGAGATAATTTATTCCTCTTCTCCAGCAGCTGAGGATGTCACCTCCCCAATGACAGACACTCTTCCTACAGAGAGAAAGCAGCAAAACCTGGCATCTAATGAGTGGCCAGCTGGGGTTTCATGCCTAATGCTCACGTGGTGAAAAGGGAAGGGGAAGGTTTTATTCCCAGATACGTTTTTGTGCTGTCTGAAAGATGTTGGCTTATGAGGCCCAAAGGAAGGCTGGCCCCTGGGACCACAATGTGAGCACAGACCCAACTGTTCAGCCAGCTGGTGCTGAAGAAGGCTCTGGTCCAGACAGCCCTGGAACTTCTTTGAGACCATCAAAAAGGAACTGACTTAGAAAATCAGAGAGCTTGCTTTTTTTGCTTGTTTGTTTATTTGGTTTTTGTTCTTTTTTATAATAAAGTTTGTCTCTTTTCTGTATGTAGCCATTTTCCTCATTACCAATAGCCAGGCAATACTACCAAATTTGTGGGTGGGTCTGTCAGCTTTAGACCAATGAGTAGACTTCATCAGAATGACAACTTTTTGATAACAAATCTCTAATCCAGATCAATTTTTCTACATGGTTCCTAGTGTCCAGAAGTAAAATCAATAAATTCGTTTTGCTCAGGAGTTCTTTCTGGAACTGAGACCTTAAAGAAATCTCTTCTGTGGTTCTTTATAAAGTGGCCTCTGATATAATGAACAAGATATCTAGTATTAGGATAGTCTCATGATTAGGGTTGCCAGGTTGAGCAAATAAAAATATAGAACACCAGTTAAATTTGAATTTCAAATAAGCAGTGAGTAATTTTTTAGTGTATGTCCCATGAAATATTTGCGACATAACTTCTAGTAAAAAATTATTGGGTACTACATGATCTCACTTATTTGTGGAATCTAAAAAAGTTGAACTCATAAAAGCAGAGAGTAAAATGGTGGTTGGCAGGGGCTGGGGAGTAGGGAAAATGGGGAGATGTTGGTCAAAGTGTACAAAGTTTCTGTTATGCAAGATGAACAAGTTCTGGAGATTTAATGTGTGGTTTGGTGGCTGTAGTTAATAATACTATATTGTATAACTGAAATTTGCTAAGCGAGTAATTTTAAGTGTTCTGACCACACACACACACACACACACACACACACACACAGAGTAACCGTGTGACATTTTAATTATTTTGACTGTGGTAATCATTTCACAATGTATATATATATCAAAAATCACATTGTATACCTTAAATATATACAACTTTTATTGCCAAAAATAAATTAGATTTAAAAGTTTTCGATGTTTATTTGAATTTCAAATTCAATTGGGATTTCCATATTTTATTTAGCAACCTGACTTGATAAATACAACATGGAGACTCATAGAGCTGCTTTTTTCTTGTTTGTTTAACATTTTATTTACATCCACGTTATATACCCACCAAGTTCAGGGAGTCAAACAGTTCAACATGGCTTGCTATAAATACACGGTTCTTGCACTATTCCCTCTCTTCATTTCCCACAGTCCAGAAACAACAATTTTCAGCTCCTCTAGCTGATTTTTTCTGGTGAGGGAGGTGTAGCTCCATTTCTCTAACCACCATGCTTGTATTGCTACATCTTGATTTCTCCGTTTTAGACATTCTTTATTGACTTCCTTCTATGCAAGATGAGAATTTAAGCTTTCACCACCTTCCCCAAGCCAACTGCCCTTCTCCACACTCTCCCAGTGTAATTATATGGTCATTTTGATCCAATCAATAGCCAGGATTTACATTATTATGACCATGTAAATACTAATCACAGCTGAGCCATTTACATTTCTTTTGTGGCATAACTTTTGGTATCTGTTTTAGGGAGGGCGGTTATAGTAATGGTCTTTGCTGAGTTTTTAAGGTACTTATCACTGACTTGTCCTAAAATTCTCTCCCAGTTATGTAAATCCCTCAATATATTCAAAACACATTAGGTATCCTCTCAACTTCATCTTCTCAGAAAAAGTCCTCCCCCTTCTTACCTCTGACTTGAATTGATTGATCTCTTGGCCAGTGCACAGCTTCGTCCTGGGATCCCCCTTTATCACCGTTCCTGGCACTCCCTTTGCCTCTTGTACTAGTTCACTTATTCCCTGGAGGCAGTGTCTCCTATTTCTCAGGTCACTCCCTCATCTGATGTGGTATACCTTCTGATAAGCCCTCAGTAACTACTTGTTGAAGAAAGAGTGGATGAATCCATGAAAACCACTGTATGGGATGAAGACTCTGGCCTCTTGGAGGGTTGCCATAGGGACCTTCACCTTGCTTAGCACATGCTGTGGTACCTAAGACAACACTCTGGATCCCGCCTTCCTACTCCCATCTCCAGCCCCCTCAGCTGGCCTTCTGGTCTCCCCAGAAGTCAGGATGTCTTCCTTTTCCATAGGAAATGTCAGGGCCAACAGCACTAATGAGTTCATTGGTGAGCAGCCCCTGGGTGGCAGGCAGGATGCCTGAAATGTCCTGCTGGGTTGGGCACTGCTGAGGGATTTCCAGCCTCTCACTTCCTCCTGAGCCTGGGTGAACTCTCACCTCATTACTGAAATCTTGACTCTCTCCCACTGTTCCAAACAAAACTGTCTGAGTGAACAGCCATTAAAATGTCATTAGAAGCAGCAGGTACTGGGTGCTGAAATTTATGAAACTGCAGTGAGAGTGATGAGTAACGAAGGTAATAGGACACTTGCTCTATTTATTTGTTGTTTTTTTTTTTCTTCTTCACTAGTGATTAATTAAATAAAATGTCTAGCGATTTAATGGTTTGCCTCTCTCCTAACTGGATGTGGGTGGTTATAAAAGGGATAGATTCATTTTTTATTTCCAAACTGTGGCCTGACAGAGAATGCTTCTGTTTTCTGATCCACACTCTCATTTTTCTCTTTCATCCACTTTTCCTCATCTGATAGAATAAACATCATGCAGAATGAAATCTTAAGCACTTTCCTCTTTCGACATACCAGAGATGTGACCCTGATGTCACCTGGTCTGACTAAATGTTCATTTATTCTAGATTCTCATAGTGGGAGCAAGGGCTGGGCGAGCCAATTTTCTCCAGTGGGTAGAGAGACTGAGGCAGAGAATTCCCATCTAGGTAAGAGAAACACAGAGAAATTCCTCTGGAACAACATAGTTGGAATGAAAACTGGAGACTTGCTCATGGCTGAGACTGTGCAATTAGAAACCATGTTCAATGAGCAGTTATGATGAACACTGTCAATTTCCACCTATTCAGGGGAAAATAACTATTTAATATATTTGCTTGTGTGGGATATTGCTCTGCCCTACTTGGAGGGAAGTATCTGCATGAAATTAATTTCTTTTACTAAAAAAACACAATCAGGACAGTTTTAGCTGCCACTGGCTGTTAATAATAGTCCCAAACTTAAAGGTAGTAATTGTTGGGGAAAGTACCTTTTAGTTCTGCAGCCAGTTTGAAAAGTTGGGTCTCTCCCTTAAAGCAGGTTAGACAAAATGATTATAGATACTTTCTGAGGAAAGAGGAAGGAAAAATTTCCAAAACAGAATGAAGGATTTAAAGAGTGAAAGGTGGATGACAGCAAATATTAGATTATGCTGAGAGGGAAAAATTTCCCTTTTTCCCTTCTAGGTTCTGTGGCTGGTCTAATAATTGAATTGACGTAAGGCAGATTAGCAGGAGAAAAACAAATTTAATTTCATATATATGGGAGTCCTACAAGGATATGAGACTCAAATAAGGAAGCTTTTATACCTTTGACATAAAGAAACAATAAATTTGTAAAGACAAGGCAGAGGGATTTGGGCTAGGGGTAGTAAATGACGAAGTAACAAGGCTTGTTTATACAGCCTTTTCGGCCCTGAATCAACCTGTCTCTGGTGATAAGGATATCTTCCTTCCTCCTTGTACAGGCAGGGTACCTTTCACATGGGAGATTTATCTCCTGCTTTTATGAAAGAAGGGCAGGATGGTGGGGGGAGGTCACAGCAACCTTCCTGCTTCTGCCGTTCTCCCTGACTCCTTCAGCTTAAGATATTCAATATGCGAGGGTACCATACTTTGGAGTAGCATGTCCTGAACCCCATCAGTGACAAAGAATATTTAGCCATGGTATTATTTAAAATAGTGGCAAACCCAGTAAAGACTGGGAAACTGAGAATGATGGGTGTACCTAGGTATAGATAAGCCAGAAAACCGCCGGGAGGTCTTGGACAAATCTCTACCTGGCACGAGCTTGGCCACTTTCTGTCTTTACTCAGACTGAGTCTTGGGGCAGGAACATTCTCCTTCCCCTACTTCAGCTGGCAGGATGGCACTCACGCTTGGATGCTTCTTTCAAATGCTCTCTCTTTCGGGGTTATCCCCCCAAGATGACTTGGGTACACCTGCTCCTGTGCACCTACAACATCTGTACTCACCTCACATCCCACTGTACTGGAATTACTTCTTCACATGTTTGCTCCCTGCTGGAGAGTGTGCTACCTCTGAGACTGTCTTATTCATTTTCTTTTTTCTTTTTTGTTTGAATTTTTGAATTTTATTTTATTTATATTTTTATACAGCAGGTTCTTATTAGTTATCCATTTTATATATATTAGTGTATATATGTCAATCCCAATATATGTCTTATTCATTTTCATAGCCCTAGAAAATGCCATGATGCTTGAAAACAGTAAATATTTAGAAAATAAATGTTGAATGATTTAATAAATGACTGTTTAATTGTTGTTTAATAATATTAAGAAGAAGAACTTGCTTTTGAATTGTACTCTGTAATCCTCAAAGTATATCCACACACATTATCTCATTTGCTCCTCGGAGCCTACTGTGAAGTAGACAGGCAAGTGTTACTATTTTTTTTTTAAACAAATTTATTTATTTATTTATTTTCGGCTGTGTTGAGTCTTCATTGCTGTGCGAGGGCTTTCTCTAGTTGCAGCGAGCTGGGGCTACTCTTCGTTGCGGTGCATGGGCTTCTCATTGCAGTGGCTTCTCTTGTTGTGGAACACCGGCTCTAGGCGCCTGGGCTTCAGTAGCTGTGGTGCGTGGGCTCAGTAGTTGTGGCTCACGGGCTCTAGAGCACAGGCTCAGTAGTTGTGGTGCACGGGCTTAGTTGCTCCACGGCGTGTGGGATCTTCCCGGAGCAGGGATCGAACCCACGTCCCCTGCATTGGCAGGCGGATTCTTAACCACTGTGCCACCAGGGAAGTCCCAAGTATCAGTATTAAATAGGGCTTAGAAAGCAAATTCAATCACTTCTTAGGCTTTAGAGAAGATATGATATAGCCCAAGTTACATTGGTTATTGCACAATGAGAAAAACACTGGGGAACATTGTATGCTTGATCAGAACCCCTTTTTTGGGATTCTAGAAAAAATTCTGCATCATCCCTATACTCCTTCTAATTATCTTTAGTTATAAGCAGATGGTCTTGTTTCCTGAGTCATGAATTGTGAATCCTGGGCACGTATATAGAATTACTCTTGAGGTTATAAATCTAGCAGTAATGACTTAAGACTGACAAAGAAATCTATGTTCTTGCTTAGGGTGTGAGCTATGGAGAGTATGAGGTTATGCTCCCATTCCAGCATTCATCCCTCTGGGTGCCCAGGAGCTGGGGGTGTCCACCACCTTGAGTCATACTTGATATTAGAGAAGGACCGTATTGGAGTAGAAAGATCCTCAAAGTGGGTGCTGAACTTTAATGTAGCTCTCTTTGTTCCGGGGTGTAAAAAGATGCTATAAAACTAAGATTCCAAGAAGAGAATGGAAGAAAAAGAATATGGCAACTTAATAAGGTAATGGGTCCTTGTGCTTTTTCCCTACCTACTATTTATCCTTTCTTCTCTGATAATAGCTCTGATTTTCCCTTAAAGAACCACTTCACTCCATAAGGTTTTGGTGAGGTCAACCCACTGGTAGTTGGTTCCAGGGATAACCATGCAAACTTGGCCTTGTCAGTTGGTGTCTGCCATCTCCCTAGCCACAGTGATTGGCTCAGGAATGTGCACATGATTCAGGTTTCCCCAAGGAGACTCCGTTTTGAGGCTCTGTTGAAACTCTTGGAATGGAGAGGCTGTCCTTCTCCTGGAATGCTAGCTAAAAGGAGAATATAAATCAGGAGCTGGCAGGGGTTCACGGTGGATAGGTCCTGGCTGAGGTGAAGCCAACAAAGAAGAAAGCAGAACTAAGAGATGTGAAAAGAACTATATGGGCTTGGTCTGGATGACCTTCTTTAGTCCTGGGATACAGTTGTACCTAATGTCAGTTCTACTTACTTTGGATTTTTCAGTTACATGACCTAATACTTATGTAATAAGCTAATAATTTCTCTCTCTCTCAAATCAGTTGTAGTTATATTTCTGGTATTTTTTTGTTTGTTTTTGCAATTCAAATCCTGATAGAAGCATACAACTTGGGGTAATACGGTGGGAAGGGCACATGAAACCGATGAGAAAGCTTAGCTGGGAAGTTGTTCGTATGAGACAAGGTTCGGTATCTCACAGTACCCAGGTGGAAAAAAGGAAAGGAGGGCTTCCCTGGTGGCGCAGTGGTTGAGAATCTGCCTGCCAATGCAGGGGACACGGGTTCGAGCCCTGGTCTGGGAAGATCCCACATGCCGCGGAGCAACTAGGCCCGTGAGCCACAACTACTGAGCCTGCGCGTCTGGAGCCTGTGCTCCGCAACAAGAGAGGCCGCGATAGTGAGAGGCCCGCGCACCGCGATGAAGAGTGGTCCCCGCTTGCCACAACTGGAGAAAGCCCTCGCACAGAAACGAAGACCCAACACAGCCAAAAATAAATAAATAAAAAAATTCTAAGTCTCTGCAAATTAAAAAAAAAAAAAAAAAGGAAAGGAGATTAGAATTCACACACACCTTCAGGGGACAGTGTGGGTGTGTGTAAGTGCTGGGGCAGCAGCAAGTGATACGGCCAAACAGTCGCATGGAAATGTTACTTGCAGGTGCTCCAGGTGGCTGCTGTGCTAAGGGGCATGTATGCGAATGGTTTGTAAAGACATGTGGTTGTCATAGTCAATTAGAAATTAGAAGTAAAATATAACTGCTATTGCTGTGTTTGTATCCAAGCAGCATTTGTTATGACCAGGTTATAAGAAGTGTCTCTGGAATATGGGTGTTTACCTTATGCAAATTATATTAATGACTCACTTCGTTCACATATGAAAGAGGTAAAGAGAAAGTGAGTTTTGTTAATAAAACTCTGACCAGGGATTCTTCACCTGGGGTTCGTGGCCCGTGGTTATGCCTCAGAGCCTCTGTGAATCCCTTGAAATTATGTGTAAAAATTGCACGTATATGCACTTTTCTGAGGAGAGGCTCCAATTCTCCAAAAGGTAGATGAACGAAAGAGTTGATTGCACCCAGAGTAGACACTTGACCCACGTTGGCCAATCAGCAGCCACTTCCTCCTGTGAATTAAGACTTGAGAGTGAGCAACTTCCTGTCAATCTCTGAGAGAGGCTGGCACTGAGGAGAGTAAACTCAGGAACTGAGGGGCTGACATAAGGAGGGAAAGCAAACACTGTCTAGCTGTAGGGGGAGAAAGGTGGAACCAATGTCACGGAGTATGAAAGCATGAAGACATGTGGCCCCAGAGACAGACCGTGAGAGCTGTGCTCTGAGTCATGACAGCTTACTGGTTCTTGCTTCAGGTGTCACGTGATGCCTTGAAGCCTGGCTCTGCCTCTGCTTTGCCATCTGCGAGAGGCTCCTGTGTCTTTCCAGGACATTTGCTTATTTTTTTTTTGCCTTGGTTAAGCTGGTTCCAGTTGGTTTCAGTTATCTGCAAACAAAAGGCTCTCAAATAAAACAAGGACTTACAATAAAAAGACGTGAGAAGATCCTTGCTGGAGAGGAAGTGGAACAAGTGGGGGCTCTTACATACATTGTCTCATTTAATCTTAATTGAATTCCTGCCATTTTCCAGCTGAGGAAATGGAGTCTCAGAAGGCTTAAAAGCCCTTCCCAAGTCACAGAGCTAAGAAAATTTTAATTACGTCATGGTAAAATTTAATGAATACAATTTTATTTATGGCAGTTTCAATAACTCTCTAGTGATACGGATATTCATGTTGCCTTCTTTCTGGGCAAAATGCGAATGAAAATTGACAAATGAAAACTTCATGCATCTTCCATTCCTGGAGCCCCTGGCTCTTCCAAAGAATTTTTCAACTCTCTTTTCAATCAGGAATCATTTACTCTCTTTATTTAAAAAAAGAGTGCTGTCTTTTTTGCTATCTTTAATAAATGTTTATTTTGTCATTATAAAATATATTTATAAGTTCATTATACAAAAGCTTAAATCCAGGAATATACAAATTGGAAGAAAAGCTACCATCCCAATCGTTGCTAACATTTAGATATATTTCCTTCTAATATATTTTATCATACATAGTTTAGTTATTTTGGATTTGTTTTGTCTCTTGTAGTTGAGACCATACTGTATTAAAATTATTTTTTACCACGTTTCTGATGTTGCTAGAACTTTGAACTTGGAGGAAGCTTGGCTACTAGTTGTGCTTCTATTTTTTCTACTATCACTACTACTATTTTTACTAATGCTACTACTATTATCTAAATGTGGAAACTTGCCTTATATTTACAAAATGCTTTCACTTGTATGATCTTTATTTAAAATTAAATCTTTATTTTAAAATTAAAATGAGATATAGCTTCTCAACAAAGTTTTAAGTGTAATTCTGGTGTTGTTGGCTATGTGTATAATGTACAGCAGATCTCGAGAACTTACTCATCTTGCTTGCCTGAAATTTTATGCTCATTGATTTATAGTTCTCCATTCCCCCCCACCCCCACCAGCCCCTGGCAACCATAATTCCACTCTTTGATTCTATGAATTTGACTATATTAGATACCTCAATAAGTGAAATCATGCAATATTTATCTTTCTATGACTGGCTTATTTCACTTAGCCTAATGTCCTGAAGTTTCATCCACATTGTCACATATTGCAGAATATCCTTCTTTTTAAAGGCTGAATATTATTCCATTATATGTATATACCACATTTTCTTTATCCATTCATCAGTTGATGGGTATTTAGGTTGTTTCAACATCTTGACTATTATGACTAATGTGCTGTGATAAACATAAGGGTGCTAATAATATCTGTCCAAGATTCTGATTTCAATTCCTTTGGATAAATACCCGGAAGTGGGATTGCTCACTTCTGTGTAGTTCATATGGTAGTTCTATTTTTAATTGTTTTGAGGAACCTCCATATTGTTTTTCATAGCAGCTGCACCATTTTACATTCCCACCAACAATGTACAAGAGTGCAATTTCTCCACGTTCCTCACCGACACTTGTTGTCTTTGTTTTTGGATAATAGTCACCCTGTCATGTGCAGGGTGATATCCCATTGTGGTTTTGATTTGTATTTCCCTGATGATTAGTGACGTTGAACATTTTTCACATGCCTGTTGGCCATTTGTATGTCTTATTTGGAGAAATGTCTACTCAAGTCCTTAGCCCATTTTAAAAATCGTGTTATTTGTATTTTTTGCTAATGAGTTGTATGAGTTCTTTAGATATTCTATTGATGAACCTCTTATCAGATCTATGGTTTGCAAATGTTTTCTCCCAATATGTAGGTTGCCCTTTTACTCTGTTGATTGTTTACTTTGCTGTGCAAGAACTTTTTAGTCTGGTATAATCCCACTTGTCTATTTTTGCTTTTATTGCCTGTGCTTTTGGTGTCATATCCATGAAATCTTTGCCAAGACCATTGTCATGAAGCTTTCCCCCTATCTTTTCTTCTGGGAGATTGATAGTTGCAGGTGTTACATTTAAGTTTTTAAACCATTTTGAGGTAATTTTTGTATCAGGTGAAAGATAAGGGTCCAATTTCATTCTTTTGTTTGTGGATATCTAGTTTTCCCAACACCATTTATTTAAGGGACTGTCCTTTCTTCACTGTGTATTCTTGGCACCCTTATTTCTGGTCTCTCTGTTTTGTTTCATTGGTTTATGTGTCTGTCTTTATGTCAGTACCATACTATTTTGATTACTGTAGCTTTGTAATATATTTTGAAATCAGGAGGTGTGATGCCTCCAGCTTTGCTCTTCTTCCCTAAGATTGATTTGGGTATTAGGGGTCTTTTGTGGTTCCATATGACTTCTAGAATTGTTTTTTTCTATTTTGGTAAAAAGTGCCATTGGGATTTTAATAGGAATTACACTGAATCTGTAGATCACTTGGGTAGTATGGACAGTCTACCAATATTAGTTTTTCCAATCTATAAACATGGGATGTCTTTCCATTTGTTTATGTCTTTAATTTATTTCATCAATGTTTTGTTATTTTTAGTATATAAGTATACAAGGGTGTTGAATTTTGTTAAATGCGTATTCTGCATCTACTGAGACAATCATGTGATTTTAATCCTTTATTCCGTTAAAGTAGTGTATCACATCAATTGACTTTTGTATGTTGAAACATTCTTGCATTGTAGAGACAAATCCTACTTGGTCATGGTGTATGAGCCTTTTAGTGTGCTGTTGGATACAGTTTGCTAGCATTTTGTTGAGGATTTTTGCATCTATATTCATCAGGGAATTGACTTGCCATTTTCTTTGCTTCTGGTGTCTTCAACTGGCTTTAATATCAGGGCAAGACTGGCCTTGTAAAGTGAGTTTGAAGTGTTCTCTCCTCGTCAATTTTTTGCAAAGAATTTGAGAAGGGTTGACATTAATTCTTCTTTAAATTTTTGAAGAATTCACCAGTGAAGTCCACTGGTCCTGGGCTTTTCTTTATTGAGAGATTGTTGGTTGATGATTCAATCTCCATTCTAGTTATAGGTCAGTTTAGAATTTCTATTTCTTCATGATTCAGTCTTTGTAGTTTGCATGTTTCTAGGAATTTATCCATTTCTTATCAGTTACTTAGTTTGTTAGCATATAGTTGTTCACAGTAGTCTCTTATGATCTTTTTTACTTCTGTGGCTTCAGTTGTAATGTCTCCTTTTTTCATTTCCAGGTTTATTGTTTGAGTCTTCTCTCATTTTTTTCTTAGTCTAGTTAGGGGTTAATTTTGTTTATCTTAAAAAAAAAACAGTTCTTACTCTCATCAATCTTTTCCATCATTTTTTATTCCTTATTTTGTTTATTTCTGCTCTAATCTTTGTTATTTCCTTTCTTTTGCTAACTTTGGGCTTGCTTTGTTCTTTATCTAGCTGTTTGAGAACTTTTTTCTTTTTAAATATGGGTATTTATCTCAATAAAATTTTCTCTTAGTACTGCTTTTTGCTGCATCCCATACATTTTGATATGTTGTGTTTTTGTTTTCTTTTGTGTCAAAGTATTTTCTAATTTCATTTTTGATTTCTTCTTTGACTTGATGGTTGTTCAAGAGTGTGTTGTTTAATTTCTACCTATTTGTGATTTTTTTTTCATGTTTCCTTCTGCTATTTATTTCTAGTTTCATTCCACTTTGGTCGGAAAAGAAACTTGGTATGATTTCAGTCTTCTTAAATGTTAAAATTTATTTTGTAATTTAACATGTGATCTATCCTGGAAAAAGAAGGGTGTGTGTTCTGCTGCTGTTGGGTCAAATGTTTTATAGGTACCTGCTAACAGGTTAGTGGAGTCTAATAGGACTCCACTTGTTCTATAGTATTATTTGAGTCCTCTGTTTCCTTATTGATCTGTCGGGATGTTCCATCCATTATTGAAAGAGGGGTATCAAAGTTCCTACTATTATTGTATTTCTATATATTTTTCCTTCTGTCAATGTTTGCTTTCTATATTTAGGTGCTCTGATGTTGGGTACGTATATATTTATAACTGTTGTCTTCCTAGGGGATTGACCAATTATCATTATATAATGTCCTTCTTTGTCTCTTGTCACAGTTTTTGATTTAAAGTCTATTTTGTCTGATGTAAGTGTAACCACTCCTGTTCTCTTTTGGTTACCATTTTCATGAAGTACCTTTTTCTATCTCTTAACTTTCAGCCTATGCAAGTCCTCAAATCTAAAGTGAGTTTATAGTTATAGTTGGGTTACATGATCTTAACTAATCTTCATAATTCTAAAAATAATGCAAATCCTTTTACATTTCCATTTTGAAAGGAATAAATTGGTGCTTACAGACTAAATGACTTGCTGAAGTCCATGTTTAGTGAGGGAAAGAGCTGGGACTAGACCCAGTCTTCTCCTCATTGGTGGTGCAATACTGTTTCCATAGAACCACCCACTGCGTCTCTCCATCCCATCCTCTCCTACAGTCACAAGAGGAGCTACCAAATGCCTAAAGCTCCTCAAAGGTGCAAAATTAGGAGTCTGGTTTCAGGTGTAAAGGCTGCATAGTTCCTTGGAAATCTCAGACATCATCCTGTATCCCCAGTCTCGAGTCTTGGTGGCTACATGCTCAGATACTTGAGGGCTCTATGGTTAATACGTTATTGTGGTTCTGGCACTCAAGAGTATTAGGTAGTATTATCTGTCCTTTTTCTTGTATCATTTTTCACCTCTTTATTATTAAGTGATATAAAAAATTAGATGATCTCCATCATATCTTGGTGGTTGCCATGGAGCTTAATTGTGCATCTCTTAGGCTGGTAAAACCAATTGAGACAATAGTTGGATGAGGAGGAGCTGCCTGTGAATGTTAAAGTGGGACAGAGCTCTTCAGCAGGCAGACCAAATGATGCTTTCCAGTGGGACAGAGGATGGGTGCATAACCACACTGCCTAAGAGTGGCAGCATATTCCATATTCCAAAGTATAATCAGGGCCAAAATGTTCAAGGAAGGTTCCAAAGACTCTTATTATATGCTGAGTAGTTTCTTTCTCTGAAGAGGTAGTATAGAAATGAGGAGGACAGGTTGGGATTTGAAGAAACCAGTGGCTTTCATATGTTATTTGACATGACCCACAGTAAGAAATACACTGTGACTCTTGTGTGTGTATAAATGAAACAGAAGTTTCAGGAAATAATGCTTACTACATGCTATGTACTCTTATGTTCTATGATAATTCCATTCCAATCCAATCAATTAAAATAAATGTTAGTTATGACCCACTAAGTACATTTTACTACACACTAATCCAACAATAGGTCATAACTCTCAATTTGAAACACTCTGAGAGAAATCTTAATTGAAGCTCTGCTCCTCTACAACTTCTCCATCAGTAAAAGGAGATGATGACGTCTTTCCTATAGGTGGTTATATTAATGAAATGCCATATGTGGTCACTAGACAAGCTCTGTGCTTTGTTTTTTCACTGCTGTACCCCCAGCACCAAGTGCAGGGCGTGGTACATAGTTGGCACTCTATACGTGTAGTTATTTTCACTATTCCCCCACCCCCATCCTGCCCAGGTGATGTTGGAAGCATGCAAGCTGCATTAGGGCACTCCCAGTGGTGATTCAGTACAGGAGAATTGAGACTAACCTCCCTTGTGGGCCTTTACGAGGAGAAATATTGCAGAGGCTGTTGTGATCAACCCATCAGCTAAACTTGAATCTATGGAATGCATATGAAGTGTAAGACCCTGGAATAGGACCAAGCAAGACTCAAAAAGAAAAAGAAAACCTCTATTTTTAGTGTATTTCCACCTACTAGGAGTTTACCTGATTGAAGAAACAATACAAAAACATCAAGAGGTAAGTAGGGGCACAGGACAGGCAAATCAGTACTAAATACTGTGATTTTGTGATAAAGACTGTAGGACAGAGAGATCCAACGTTTTTTAGTCGATGTGATTTTAGTACGCAATTGATTGAAAGCATTATGCAATAGCTCCAAGGAATTTATTAATGATTTTTCAGTGAATCTGTATGCTATTAGTCTTCTATAACATGTATGTATTTCTTCCTCAGTCCACAGACAATGTATTTGAGGATTCCTAACAATGTCAGGGATACGCTGAAGCCTTATTGTTAAGAGAAAGGGCCTTGGGGTCAGAGGGCTGTAGGTTTGTCCCAGCTCTGACACTCACCAGCTCTGTGGCCTTTAGCAAGTGACTTAACTTTGTGGTTTTGCTTCTTGCAAAAGGGAGCTAGTAATGGCCTGCCTCACAGTATCTTTGGGAAAGTTAAATGGATTAAGGTTTGTAAAAGTCTTAGCAGAGTTTCTGACAAAGAGTGAATGCTTGAGGAAGTTTGCTGATACTCTCGTGGTTTTGCTCCCCTTTGGGGTCCAAGGCTCTCGGCAGCAGAAAATCAAAGAAAGATGTCACCCCAGTGGGCGGGTGGCCTCCTGCTGGCTGGCCTCCAAAGCACATGGTAGTGTGGGTCCTTCTGAGACAGGCTGGGATCTGGGACCTGGGACCCTTTGCTGCAGTGCTTGCACCTGGACAAACGTCTCCTCAAGCAACAAAATAGAAGGAAACTATGAGCGACTAAAAATAACTACATGCATGTGCAGTTGGGGTAAATTATGGACAAGACACAAAAAGACCCAAAAAACCCAACTGCCACTTCTGAAGAGCCGGGGGTGTGTCGGGAACAAAAGCAGGGCACTGTGCACACCCCCTGCACACACCACCACCAAAGCCCCCCGTCCTGCCTGCCCCTTGGACACATCCCCACCCTCACCCCATGTAAGGAGCCAGCTCAGCCCCCCTCGGGGAGCGAGCAAGGGAACCTGTTACTGGTTCTCGCTGCCCCCTGCTCAGCAGGGGCCCCAATAAAGCCTTGCCTGAATTTCTTATCTGACCTTTTATCAATTTCTATTGATTAAGGAGGCCAAGAAACCCGGCTGGTAACACTTCCAGAAGCCCTGCGGCTCCTCACAGGAATTACTCAGTCATCCTGTGGTGGAGAAGCCAGGAGGCGGCAGGAATTGTTTTCTTGGTGGAAGAGCCCTGGCACGAAGAGGCGGAGGTTTCCCAAGCCTTAAAGAAGGTAAAACAAATGAATCCCACCAAAAGAGCAAACCAGCAAAGGGACCTGGGTTCAAGCTCCAATTCTTCCACTTTGTGAATTCTGTGATCCTTGGCAAGTCCCTGAGACCTCTTTGCGGCCCAGTTACTTCATCCTGTCTCTCTGGGGGGTGACAGAGATGAGGAGAGATATGAGGATAGTACCATGAACAACTTTATTTTTGGGTAGCACAGAGCAGGTACAATCAGCCTGTCCTTTTTCCTGGAATGACACTCTATGTGGGCCCGTGCACACCTCCTCTGGGCTTTTCTGTGTCCTCCTGCCTTGCACTGCTCTGCCCCTCTCTTCTCCTTTTATACCAACCCCCCACCTTGTAAGTACCTGCGCCACCCTTGGGAGATGCTCCTTCCTGCCCCAGGTGCTTGTCAGGCACTAGAGAATCCGTATCATCATAGCCCCTCTTGAATCCCACCCAGCCCCACACATGCTGGGGCTCTCCATATTGAAAACTCTTTTCCAAGTAATGAACTACTGCAATACCAAAAGGGGTTTTGCTCCATTCGTTTTGTGAGATGATAAATGTGATGGGGCGGGACCCTCAGAGGACGGCCAAGTAAAGGGCTGCCACCTTGTGTAGGTGAGTCGGAGCTGAGGAGCCTGGCCTCAGATGACCACCTTAAGAGGTCGGTCTGGAGGCAGTAATGAGATTCTTCCGATCCAGCCACTATCTCCCAGGCGGGTGCTTTTTGGATCAGTGACCTGCCCTGGGGAGATGCCTGCTGCCCGCGGTCAGGAGATGCAGTGTATTCTCTGCCTAACATGGGAATCAAACCTATGACTTCTACTTCATCAGCACCGCTAGTCACAACCCACAGAGCGAATTAGGCATTGTGGCCAAACAGCACGGCCACACGTTCTTTGCAGCAACTCCCATCAAAAGGTGGAGTCTATTGTTTCCCCCTTTGAATCCAGACTAACCTGTGCCTGGTTTGGATCAATAGAGTGCGTAGAATGTGGCACCGTGTGACTTCCATATCTGGGCCTCCAGAGGCTTTGTGATTTCTGTTCTTGATTTCTCAAAACATTGCTCTGAAACTGTCAAACTGAAGGAGACTGGGATCAAAGACCACGTGGCCCAGTCACTCCAGCTGCTAAGCTCTGCGATCCTATTGGCTGAACAGCCTGAGTGAGTCCAGGTACAATTGGCAGAAGAACTGCCCAATCAGTCCACAGAATTGTGAGAAATGATCAATCACTTAAGCCCCTCATCTGGGGCTGGCTTGTTACACAGCCATAGATAACCAGTTATAGGCACACCTGTATATCAGCAGAGAAATTTGAGATGTGGGCCTAGCTGGGAACTAGCCCAGGAAGTTTAGAAGTAGGACAGCCTCAGAAATGTCCATTCTGATAACAGGGCCACATTTTACTTTGTAGGTCCTTCAGAGTTACAAAGCTCTTTCACAAACATTATCTCCATTAATTCTCACAGCATTCTTGTGAGGTTAGGTGGTGTTGTAAGACAGACTCCCCAGGGATGAGGCACAAGTGATGGAAATGGTTCCCAGGGGAAACCACTGAGGGGGTGTTGGAGAAGAGAGGGAAGAGGAAGGAGCCAACCAATGGTATGAGGTTTCAGGCCAAGTCCCACAGCGGGGGCTGTTCCTTCAGGAGAATACTGGAGCCTAAGTTATGTTTCCTGGGACAAGGGATCCAGAGATTCAAACTTCTGCATCTCTTAGTCATTGACTAAGGGCTCCCTGGGTGGGGATGGGAGGGTGCAGAGAGAGAGAGAATCAATTCCCAGACATTTCTTGCTTCTTTACTTTGGGGGACAGTCTTTTGAAAAAGAGCTGTAGGTACTGGCTGTCGGAAGCAACGCGTGTACCAAAACTGGGGGCTGCTCCCTTGCACGTCACCACGTATGCCACAAAAGGGAAGCTTGAACTGTGGCTGAATCTAAGTCTTGCCAGAATACTCTGTGATCCTTCCAGAACGTGAGCGCGTGGGGGGGGTGCCCGTGAGGAGTGGCTGCAAGCCCGCAGCCCACTCACGCCCTGTCTGCCCTGGGAGGCTGGCAGGAGACAGCTCTCATGGCTTCTCAGGTTCTGATGAGGTCGGAGGCCCTCTGCCTTGCCCCCCCTGGGGTAGAGCTGCCGACTCTAAAACACCTCGGCTGCTCGCGGCCTGGGCTTCTCTTCTTGTATTCTTTTCTGAGGAGGTCTGTCAAATGCGGCCACAAGAGGAGACAGAGGAGAGGCTCAGAAACAAAGTTTTTTATACTCACAGGTCCTAGAGATGGGAGGTACTGCTGGCCCTGCAGTGCCACGTGGGGAAGACACCAGGGTGGTCAGGAGGCAGAAGACAGAAGTGAATCATCCCAGAGCCTTTATTGGGGTTTCTGCAGGAAGGCAAGGCAAGGCTTAGGACCAGCTAATTTGAATAACATGGGCAGGCTTTGGGTCATAGGGGTGCCCCCCGGCTGCCTGGAACCTGGCTTTGGGATGATTAAGCAGAGGGATATTCCTTACCCTCAACCCCCCGGGGCCACGTGGAGGAGGAGGGCCTCTGGATTGCTTAGTCTGCAGATCAAAAGCACGCTCCCTGCTGAGCCCTTGGCCATCTCTAAGAATTAGCTACCCAGGAAGAGGCAGAACATCATAATGTACCGAAAATTGAAAATAATTATAGTACAGTTTCTCAGCAGCAGTGTCCCACTCTCTGTGCTGTAGTCGGCTGACCCCTTCTGTTTGGTGTGCCCCTGTGCAACCGCGGGAGCTGGCACCTTGGGCGATTCTCACTCCCAAGAGTTAGCGTGTGAATAATAAACTGCCTGAAAATAAGAAGATCTTTGTTTCTTTACTGGCTAAAGCTTTTCTTGCCCTGTACTTGACAGGGAGATGCACAAAACACTGACGCAAAGCATTCTGAGGGACTGTGAGTGCAGCACCAACACTGTCCGGTATAATGGGCAAATATCACCTCTTTTTTGAGCAGAGAAAACATAGTCTCAGACCAATTATTCTATGGATTATATGGTCAATGGTGAAGCTTGGACTAGACCCCAAGTCATCTGACTTCAAGGTCATTGCTCTGCCAATAGAATATGCTAAGCAAGGTATACCCAGGCTACCCTGAATATCTAGGTCCAAGCAGAAACCCAGGTGGTAGAATCTTTCCTGGGCCAGAAACTATATTGGAGCTCTGGGTCTGTCACAGCTGTCAATAATCAGTGCCTTCCGCCAAGGAGTCAGTGGTGGGAGCCGCCCAAGACAGGGCTTTCAGGGGAGAACTTTCTAGAAATGGCTATGTTTGACATCACTGTGGTAAAACATAAATCATGCCGCAGCCCCAGGGCACACTTTTAGCAACTGAAGTGGTTCTCCATCCTTACTTGGGGGATCCAGCTGTCACTTAGTTTCTGGTCTTGGGTTCCAGCCTGTATTTCTTCTGTATGGGCAGGGGTTAGCCTCTATGGGTCGGCTTCTTTAGTTGTTGAATTAGAATGATGGTGACCTTCCTGCTCTGTTATGATCTTGGAAAAGCACTTCGCTTCTTTGAGCCTCAGTTTCCTCATTGTTAAAATGAGAAGTTGAGCTAATTGTTCTTCTGGATCCTCTTCAGTATGATTATTTGATTCTTGACAGGAACATTATATGACTTATCATTAGCAAACTTGAAAAAATGAAAATGGCAAGTGTTGCGGAGAAACTACATTACAACCTCAGCTTTAAAGCCTCCTTATGCGCCGTCATTTGAAAAGTTACATTCCAATTAGTTTGAATTTCAAAAGCTGCCTTTTGTTGTTCGTATCAGCAACTCACATTCATGCTATATTTTTTAACTGTTTATTTTGAAATAATTTCAGGTTTAGGAAAAACATAATACAAAGAATTTCCATATACCCTTCACTCACATTCTCTAAATGTTAAAATTGTACCACACTTGCTTAATCATTTGTTCTCTATCTATCTTCACACAGACACACACACACACACACACAATTATTTTTCTGAAATGTTTTAGAGTAAGTATTGACCTCTATGTATTTTAGTGTTTATTTCCTAAAAATGAGGACATTCTCTTATGTAACCACAGTGCAGTTGTAAAAGTCATGAAATTAACATTGTTACAAATTTAGTGGAAGACCTTATTCAAAGTTTGCCAATTGTCCCACAAGTGTCCTTTCCCTGGTCCATGATCGTGTGTTGCATTTATGTCTATTTTTTGAAAATTACAAGTGATGTTTACTTTGATCATATGATTAAGGTGGTGTCTTCAGATTTCTCCCTTGTAATGTTTTTTCCATTTCTAATTAGTAAGTATTTTGTGGATAAATACTTTGAAACTATGTAAATATCCTGTTTCTCATGCTTTCTCCATTGATCACTTCTTAATGATTCTAGTCTGAAACCCTTACTAATGTGGTGGTTTCCAGGTGGTGTTTTCTCCCATCATCTCTGCTACTTTTATTAGCTAGAAGAGCTTGTCCCTTTCCCCATTTATTTGTTTATATCACTATGGGTTCGTGGTTTCTTTTGTTTTATTGGATGTAATCTATTGTTATTTTGCTTCTCAAATTGTCCCATGTTTAGCTGGTGGGAGCCTCTTCAAGCTGGCTCCTAGGTCCTTTTGGCATGCCTTCATCCTTTTTTGAACACGTCCTTGGTTTCTGACATCACAATATATTCCAGGCTTATTTTTTATTTTCAATGCCCCAATGCCCCTGGAAATAGCCATTTCCCCAAGGGGCCCTAGTTCTTATTGGAAAATGGTATTTCGAAATCAAGACCTAAACACTATATATATATTATATATATTATACACACACACACACACAGAGGTATCTCCCACTTTTCAAAAGCTCACTTTACACTACTTCACTTTTATGAAAGACCTGCATTAGCAGTACCTGTTTTCACTACCTGAAAGAATTTCGAAAAGGATCTTCACTTTTACAGAAAAAAAAAGGTGAAAATAGTGCTCAGCCTTTGTTTTGCAGGCAGTCATTCCAGAGGCAGCCTGCTCCCGGAGCGATAAGAATGGCACCAACAAGCTCCTTCCCTGGGAACTATACTCAGGATCTCAGCATCAAAGCCATAGCTTTGTACTGTGTCTGTGAACATCTGTACTTTATCTCGATTTATTTTGATAAATAAAATAAATAGCATCCATTAGCAAGCTGTGTCCTAAGGTAATTGCTTCTTCACTTTATGCCATTTTGGCTTATGAAAGCTTTCATAGGAATGCTCCACTTTCGGATGGAGGGAGAAACCTGTATCCACACACACGCACGATCTAATATATCCGTACCTACCTGTGTGTGCACACATGTAGCCATGAGCTCAAGTTCACTGATATCTCCCATTCCCCTCCAATACTACACAGGGTTTATTTTGCCTTCCCCCTTTAGTTATTTGTAAGTTCTTCTCCAACAGTGAGAAATCTGTCTCTCTCATTATCTGCAATGCATCCAATTGTTTGCTTAATCCTAGTGTTAACACAGCTAACGTAGTTTTAGAATTGATAATCCATATCACAGTGAAAACAAATCTATTGACTAGAGTACAATATTTATTTATTTATTTAGTTCTTCAAAATATGTTGTTTCAAGGTTACTTATGTTAGTTCTACACTCCCCTCTCCCTTGCCCCCTGTAAGTGTAGTTATTTCATTCATTTGAAATACAGTAACGGTCATCGGTTTCTGTTTGTATTCCATTTTGAATTCCTCCACCTCACCGGAGTCCTCGATGGTTTTATTTTTTTGAGTATGTGAGACATTAACACGATTCTAAAAATCCAAACTATACAAAGAGTGTGCACAGAAAAGTGCTAAGTCCTCCCCTCTCCCCCCGCCCCACCGCCATGTTTTCTACCCACTCCCATCCTCCCACGCCCCGTGGGTAATGAACTTCATTATATTTTCTGGTTATCCTTCCTGTATTTCTTTTTTTGCACAAATGAGCAGATACATGTATAGTTTCTAATCACTTCTTTCTTATACTAGTGATAGCAGACTATAGATTCTCTTCTGTGCTTTGCTTTTTTCACTTAACACTAGGTCCTGGAAAGTGCTTTATTCAGTTTGCAGAGCTCTTCCTTATTCTTTTGTACGTTTGCGTGCTTCTTCGTTGTACTGTCTGTGAAATAAAATTCATATTTTATGGCAAGACAAGAAAAATTTAAACATAAAATATTTTCTCTGCCCTTTGGCCTCCTGTCTCCCCTCTACTGTGCACTGTACACCTGCTTTTTGCATCGAACAAACCTCCCCATCGGCGGAAATACCTGCTCAGCCATAAGGAGCAGAGTTCTCCTAGCATCAACAAGACAACTCCTTCAAAGATAACATTCCTCCTTGATCTTGTAAGGGGCCATGACGACACTTAGATCTGGATTGCGTAAACTGTTAGTAATATGTCATTTAAGGTACAACCCTCTGTCTCAAAAAACTTATATAACTGTGTTTTGATTTCTAAAAGGCAGAACAGTTCTCAGAGCTTTCTGAGATGTTGTTCCCAGGCTATAATCCTCAGTTTGGCTGGAATAAAATTTTCCATTTCTTTCTTGGATCGGCTGATTACTTTTTCATTGAGAGTCATTTATTCAGCAGTCCTCTGATGGGCATTAAGTGGTTGCTGGTCTGGGGCTGAGCCCTGTTGTTCACTGCCAGAGGTCCTGGCCTGCATGCTGTCTACGCTTGAGTGTCTCCTGCCCTTGATTCCTCACTATCTGGTCTAGCCCTCTGTGATACTGTGATTTATAATAAATATATATTTGGTCTGCATCCCTGTTCCTGGCACAGAGCTCCTGAAACTCTTGGAATTTCCTAAGTGAAAAGAACAGTAAAGGTGTCTTGATATTCATAACAAACCCCTTTCAACCACGCCTGGGTTTATGTTAATGAGGTGCTTTTGGAAAGCACCTATGGATGGGGGCTGGTTGCTGTGGAAACAAACCGTGGGAATAAGAGGGTTGAAAGTTTCCTTACCCTCTACCCCTCCAACTTCCAATGGCCGATTATTCATCAATCATGCCTATGTAATGAAGCCTCCATAAAACCTCCAAAAGATGGCATTCGGAGAGTTTCTGGATTGGTGAACTTGTGGAGATGTGAAGAGAATGGTGCACCTGGAGAGGGCCTGTGAGTTCTATGCCCTTTCCCCATACACCCTGCCCTATGTGTCTCTTCCATCTAGCTGTTCTTGAGTTATAGGCTTTTATAATAAACTGGTAATCTAGTAAGTAAAATGTTTCTCTGAGGTCTGCGAGCTGCTCTAGCAAGTTAATTGAAGTTGTTGGAATCTCTGATCTATGGTCAGAGCGTAGGTGACAACCTGTGGCATCAGAAGAGGAAGGGGGACAGTCTTGTGGGACTGAGCCCTTAACTTGGGGATCTGACACTATTTCCAGGTATGCAGTGTCAGAATTGAGTTGAATTGTAGGACACCCAGTGGGTGTTGGGCAATTTCTCACTGGCATTGGAAGAAAAAACATATTGTAGTTGGAATCAGAATGATACCCTCCAAAACCTCAATAGAGGCCAAGGTGTCAGGCCATGTCCAGCCAGAGCTGCCTGTGGGCACAGCTTGACTTTCTGTGCATCAAGGAGTGGCAGTTGCTGGGTTCACTGGCCTGGGGAAGCCCCCAGCCAAGAGTGCAGATGCAAAATGTGAGCACAGACATGAAGCAGGAGTAGAATGTTGGGAGATGCTGAAACTGAAGGGCAAAAAGATCTGAAATCAGAGAAATGCGTCCCATTTGAAATGAGCAGGCAGAAATGAGTCTGGCTGTTGAAGTTCTGTCCAGGAACTAGACTGTGAGATTTGTTGGACTGGGACATAGGCTCAAAGCATCTGACCTGTACCATGCTCTGTGTGACTGTTGGGACATGTGTGTCTGCTGGCTCTGGTGGCTATGGCTTGCTGTGCCGTGTCTGTGCACACCCACGCGGCTGGCCTGAGCTCTTCTGGGAAGAGAAGTACCCTTCTGGCTTCTGTCCCACCCCAGTGAGCTGGCTTAATTCCATCTTGCAGCCCCTCGCTGTCTTCAAGGTCAGGCCATGAGTTATAGGCTCTGCGTGGCTGAATTCTGAGCACCACAGTTATCTCCCATACTCATTCCATGTGGAGCAGGCAGGCCAGATTTGCAGATAAAGGAGGTAGAAACACGTAAAGGTCATATGACTTGCTCAAGGTCACCTAGCTATTTTTTGACGGAGGGACCCCTTATTCATCAGGTGCAGTAAGCATAGTGCCTAAGGCCCACTTTCAGAGGTCTGTCAAAATGTTTTCCTTTTAATTTATTTTAAAAATCAGAAGAAAAAAAATACTGTAATAATAAAATGAATATGTAATAATGAACCCAACCTGGATTGCATTAGCCTGTACACCAACAGAGTTGCAAAATATAATTTTTAATATTTTGCAATGGAGGAAGAGACCCACAAAGGCAAAAGTACTTAAGGCCCATGAAAGTCATAAGGGTGGCCCTGTAGTGACAGAGCTCGGACTATAAAGTTTTCTGTTCTGCATCCCTTGTTCCGTTGGTCTAGGCCAGGTGAGGGTCTAGACGACTCAAGCCTTGAAAAACAGGAATCTGAGGGTAATGTCCATAGGGGCCACACATGAAATGGCCTTAAAGGGACCAGGAGAGCCAAAGAGAAGAGGAGAACCCCCCTCGCTTGGACCAATTCTTTCTTAATTTGCATCCCATTTGGTATTGGCAAAAGTCCAAGGGATCTGGGTCAAGAGTGCACGTGGGGACGGAGGACTGGTTACCTAAGAGGCAGTGTGGACCCAACACGTGTTTTGAAATGTCTTTACATCCACATTCAATTACTTACTCTTACTTGCTGTGTAGACTTTGGAGGTTTTAAAATGGAGATAATAATTTTCCTTCGCAGAACTGTTCAGAAGATTAGAGGAAGTAAAGTGGGTAAGGTCCTAGGCACTCTTCATATCCAGCAGGTGTAATTTAGCTCTTTTCCTCCCACCTGTGTGCCTGCCACAGCCTGTACATGGGGTCTTCTCTCTCTCTCTCCTTTGGCTACTGCTTGAACCTGTCTGTGCTGACATTCTTATTGCTTTCTGTTATACTCAGGGCAAGTGGAATTAGAGAACAGTCCACTGGATTCATTTTAGATTATAAATAGAAAAATTATTGAATTTTTTCCCCCAGGTCACTTGCATTTACCCCAGCCGTTTGTTACTGAGGCAAGCAGTCCTGAACACAATAGGACATGACAACAGGAAATGTAGCCTGAAGAATAAGCAATTATTTGCTGCAAAGAACTAAAATAAGCACATCAGGTAGGTACCAAGAGGGACTCTTGTCAGGTTTTCATCAGCCCTGTTGGGTGTGGAGAGTAAGTGGTAATTATAAATATGACTTCCATGTGGCGCCGTGTCATTGCTCTCTGTGTTCTTTTGTTGAGTACTGGCTCTTTGAACTCAGTGTGTTTGTTTGACACAGCGAACCTGAAACAAACCTGGAGGGGACCTGTCTACCTGCCCTCCTCCATGACTAGGTAAGTCCTGGGCTTGGCAAGAGGGAGTGGTCATCATGACACCTGCTCGTTGAAAGAAGTGTGGCATCTTGCTGGTCAGGACATACAAAACCCAGATGCATGAGGCTGGGTTCTGCTGCCTGACTTAGCTCTTCTCATGGGGAAAGTCAGCTCCAATGAAAGGAGGGCAAAAAGCGGGCTGGGGAGCCCAGGCTGGGGCGTTGGTCCTCCTGTGCCCAGTCAGCTAATCTTCCACCCTGGGTGCTGCATCCTAGGAGTGGGCTGGGAAGGCACTGGAGGAGGGTTTGGACAGCTTTGTTCTCAGTCCAAATTTAGCTTCTGAATTATAGGATGACCTGACTTTTCCACCTGTAAAATGGGGGTTTTGTCAGGTTCACTGAGAGGTAAAAAGTAACCCACAGGTCGGTGGCAGCATCTTGCCTCCTCTCTGACTCTGCTCCTGCAATTCTGTTTGAGGTCTGATTTGTCTCTTATCAAAAACAAATGCAAACTGGCTCCTTCAGTGGTGCCAAGAAGCCACTCACAACAAGTACTGGGTGAGCTCGTTCACTCTCGTGAAGGTTCCAGGGCCCAGGAAGTGGTGTCAGAGTGCACACCGCCCTCCTCTGATCTCGGGTGGCCTCAGCCTACAGTGGCTTGAAGCAAGATCTCAGTTTCCCAGCCAGAGATTGAAGTCAGGCCGTGGCAGTGAGAACGCTGAATCCTAGCCACCAGACCAGCAGGGACAGTGGCCAGTGACAAGACCCCTGGCCCATCGGCTTTGTAGAAATGAATTCCCACAAAGAGATGGAAAGTAGTAAAACAAGTAAAGTGTTTATTAGGAAGGAAAAGGGTACGTGTGGATAGACACACGAGTGGGCTCAGAGAAAGTGTTGCGCGCTTGTGGTAGTTTGAATCACATATATGGGGCATTTCTTCCGTGTTTCCCCTGGCCAGTCATCTTGCTTTGCCGGGCTCTGAGTCCGTATTTGGTTTATCTCAGGGTCCTCCCATGTGTGCATGTGCATCTCTCTCTCTTTTTTTTTTTTAATTTTATTTGTTTATTTATTTATTTATTTATTTATTTATTTATTTATTTATTTATTTATGGCTGTGTTGGGTCTTCGTTTCTGTGCGAGGGCTTTCTCTAGTTGCGGCGAGCGGGGGCCACTCTTCATCGCGGTGCGCGGGCCTCTCATTATCGCGGCCTCTCTTGTTGCGGAGCACAGGCTCCAGACGCGCAGGCTCAGTAATTGTGGCTCACGGGCCCAGCTGCTCCGCGGCATGTGGGATCTTCCCAGACCAGGGCTCGAACCCGTGTCCCCTGCATTGGCAGGCAGATTCTCAACCACTGCGCCGCCAGGGAAGCCCTGCGCGCATCTCTTAACCAAGATGGATTCTAGCGAAGAGGCCTATGCGTAGGCTGACATCACCTACTGTGGAGTGGCGCCCGCTCCCTTTTGCCCTTCTGCGCATGTGTAGTCTGGAGGTTCTCCTTGACCTGGAGAATGAGGAATATGTGGTCTCTTTCTCTCTTATCTGGGCAGGGCTCAGCTTCTCCTCCCTCCTGCTATTGTCTTCATCTTGGAGTACCTGTCTACAGGGGACAAACTCCAGCTGCTCGGCCTGGGGCCCATCTATCTCTTGCCTCACCTCCACCTGGTAGGCTTGCCCCCTGCCCTCTCCCCACTCTACTGCACCCCTGCAGGGTATTCTTCCTCCTCTTCAGAATCAAGCGTGTTGATTGGTGTTTCCCTCCTGAGCACAGGAGGGCTCCCTTTCTCTTCACAGGTAGCAGCTACTTTGAGCTTCACTGTAGCTCCTCCATTTGGCTTTGTCCCATGTGGGGGAACACTCGTTCTTTAAGGTCAAATCAAACGTCACATGGCAGAAACAGGCCCTAATTGGGAGAGTTAATCACAGTTCATTTCAAATCCAAATACAGAGTTTGGATGCAGTCTTGCGTCAGGATGGCTATGATTTTATCATAAAGAGTTGCGAGGACACTTAGAAATTATCTATTTCACTGTTTTGTTTTTCAGTCTGTGTTTTGCAAAAGCAATTAGTGAGGCAAGGACAACAGTTTAAAAAATGAGATGAAATTGAATAAAAACAGTACAAAATAGATTAGAGCACCGCAAACAAGATGAACTTTATATATTATTTTATGAAACCTCTGTTTTGATTGTATGAGTGTGAAAGCCTTGTATATTGGACCATAAAATCAGTTTCTTATTGAGATCAGTCTCAGAAAAATTTGAAAAATATGGATTCCACTTCATTGTTTCTCAAACTCTCTTCTCTGGATCATCTGCATCAGAATTACCTTAGTGAGGGCTTGTTAAAAATGCAGATTCCGGCTTTCTCAGCTTGGTAAGCCTGTGAGGAACTGAGGTGCTGGGGTACCCTGGGCACCGGGAGCCAAAGCAGGTTTCAGGAGAGCACCAAGGTAGCCCTGGAGACACCTCAGTGCTGGGCAAAAGACCACTGCCCTTGGCCCCCAAGTTCCTCCTCTCCCACCTGGCCCCAGCCTCTGCCCGGCCTGTCCTATGTGGTGCGCTGGCCCACACTGAGGTGTGCTGCATGGCAACATGCTCCTTCGGGTTGTGAAGACCAAGATAAAGCCGTGTGGCTGACAGGGTCTCGGTGCTCTGGCTGGGTATCAGGCCTGAGCCTCTGAGGTGGGAGAGCCAAGTTCAGGACATTGGCCCACCTCCCAGCCCCACATAATATCAAACGGTGAAAGGTCTCCCACAGATCTCCATCTCATCACTAAGACCCAGCTCCACTCAATGACCAGCAAGCTACAGCACTGGACACCCTATGCCAAACACCTAGCAAAACAGGAACACAAACCCAACCATCAGAGAGGTTGCCTAAGATCATAATAAGTTCACAGACACCCCAAAACACACCACTGGACACAGTCCTGCCCACCAGAAAGACAAGAACCAGCCTCATCCAACAGAACACAGGCACCAGTCCCCTCCACCAGGAAGCCTACGTGACCCACTGAACCAACCTTACCCACTGGGGGCAGACACCAAAAAAAATGGGAAATACGAACCTGCAGCCTGTGAAATGGAGACCCCAAACACAGAAAGTTAAGCAAAATGAGAAGACAGAGAAATACACAGCAGATGAAGGAGCAAGGTAAAAACCCACCAGACCAAACAAATGAAAAGGAAATAGGCAGTCTACCTGAAAAACAATTCAGAGTTATGATAGTAAAGATGATCCAAAATCTTGGAAATAGAATGGAGAAAATACAAGAAACATTTAACAAGGACCTAGAAGAACTAAAGAGCAAACAAACAATGATGAACAACACAAAAAATGAAATTAAAAATTCTCTAGAAGGAATCAATAGCAGAATAACTCAGGCAGAAGAACAGATAAGTGACCTGGCAGATAAAATAGTGGACATAACTACCACAGAGCAGAGTAAAGAAAAAAGAATTGAGGACAATCTCAGAGACCTCTGGGACAACATTAAACACACCAACATTCTAATTATAGGTGTACCAGAAGAAGAAGAGAAAAAAAAAGGGACTGAGAAAATATTTGAAGAGATTATAGTTGAAAACTTCCCTAATATGGGTAAGGAAATAGTCAATCAAGTCCAGGAAGCTAAGAGAGTCCCATACAGGAAAACTGCAAGGAGAAACACGCCAAGACAAATATTAATCAAACTATCAAAAAGTAAATACAAAGGAAAAATATTAAAAGAGGCAGGAGAAAAGCAACAAATAACATACAAAGGAATCCCCATAAGGTCAACAGCTGATCTTTCAGCAGAAACTCTACAAGCCAGAAGGGAGTGGCAGGATATATTTAAAGTGATGAAAGGGAAAAACCTACAACCAAGATTACTCTACCCAGCAAGATCACATTCAGATTCGTTAGAGAAATTAAAACCTTTACAGACAAGCAAAAGCTAAGAGAATTCAGCACCACCAAACCAGCTTTACAACAAATGCTAAAGAAACTTCTCTTGGCAGGAAACACAACAGAAGGAAAAGACCTACAAAAACAAACCCAAAATAATTAAGAAAATGGTAATAGGAACATACATATTGATAATTACCTTAAATGTAAATGGATTAAGTGCTCCATCCAAAAGACATTGACTGGCTGAATGGATACAAAAACAAAACCCATATATATGCTGTCTACAAGAGACCCACTTCAGACCTAGGGACACATACAGACTGAAAGTGAGGGAATGGAAAACGATATTCCATGCAAATGGAAATCAAAAGAAAGCTGGAGTAGCAATTCTCACATCAGACAAAATGGACTTTAAAATAAAGACTATTACAAGAGACAAAGAAGGACACTACATAATGATCAGGGATCAATCCAAGAAGAAGATATAACAATTACAAATATTGATGCACCCAACACAGGAGCTCCTCAATACATTAGACAAATACTAACAGCCATAAAAGGGGAAATCAACAGTAACACAATCATAGTAGGGGACTTTAACACCCCACTTTCACCAATGGACAGATCATGCAAAAGGAGAATAAATAAGGAAACACAAGCTTTAAATGATACATTAAACAAGATGGACTTTTAGTTGATATTTATAGGACATTCCATCCAAAAACAGCAGATTACACTTTCTTCTCAAGTGCTCATGGAACGTTCTCCAGGATAGATTATATCTTGGGTCACAAATCAAGGCTTGGTAAATTTAAGAAAATTGAAATCATATCAAGTATCTTTTCTGACCACAATGCTATGAGCCTAGATATCAATTACTGGAAAAAATCTGTAAAAAATACAAACACATGGAGGCTAAACAATACACTACTAAATAACCAAGAGATCACTGAAGAAATCAAAGAGGAAATCAAAAATTACGTAGAAACAAATGACAATGAAAACACGATGACCTATGGGACCTATGGGATGCAGCACAAGCAGTTCTAAGAGGGAAGTTAATAGCAAAACAAGCCTACCTCAAGAAACAAGAAAAATCTCAAATAAACAACCTAACCTTACACCTAAAGCAATTAGAGAATGAAGAACAAAAAAAACCCAAAGTTAGCAGAAGGAAAGAAATCAGAAGGATCAGATCAGAAATAAATGAAAAAGAAATGAAGGAAACGATAGCAAAGATCAATAAAACTAAAAGCTGGTTCTTTGAGAAGATAAACAAAACTGATAAGCCTTTACCAGCCTCATCAGGAAAAAAGGGAGAAGACTCAAATCAATAGAATTAGTAATGAAAAAGAAGTAACAACTGACACTGCAGAAATACAAAGGATCATGAGAGATTACTACAAGCAACTCTATGCCAATAAAATGGACAACCTGGAAGAAATGGACAAATTCTTAGAAGAGCACTACCTTCTGACACTGAACAAGGAAGAAGTAGAAAATATAAACATACCAATCACAAGCATTGAAATTGAGACTGTGATTAAAAATCTTCCAACAAACAAAAGCCCAGGACCAGATGGCTTCACAGGCGAATTCTATCAAACATTTAGAAAAGAGCTAACACCTATCCCTCTCAAACTCTTCCAAAATATAGCAGAGGTAGGAACACTCCCCAACTCATTCTACGAGTCCACCATCACCCTGATACCAAAACCAGACAAAGATGCCATAAAAAAAGAAAACTATAGGCCAATATCACTGATGAACATAGATGCAAAAATCCTCAACAAAATACTAGCAAACAGAATCCAACAGCACATTAAAAAGATCATACACCATGCTCAAGTTGGGTTTATCCCAGGAATGCAAGGATTCTTCATTATATGCAAATCAATCAATGTGATACACCATCTTAACAAATTGAAGGAGAAAAACCATATGATCATCTCAATAGATAAAGAAAAAGCTTTTGACAAAATTCAACACCCATTTATGATAAAAACCCTCCAGAAAGTAGGCATAGAGCAAACTTACCTCAACATAATAAAGGCCATATATGACAAACCCACAGCCAACATCATTCTCAATGGTGAAAAACTGAAACCATTTCCACTAAGGTCAGGAACAACACAAGGTTGCCCACTCTCACCACTATTATTCAACATAGTTTTGGAAGTTTTAGCCACAGCAATCAGAGAAGAAAAAGAAATAAAAGGAATCCAAATCAGAAAAGAAGATGTAAAACTGTCACTGTTTGCAGACAACATGATACTATATATAGAAAATCCTAAAGAAGCCACCAGAAAACTACTAGAGCTAATCAATGAATTTGTAAAGTAGCAGGATACAAAATCAATCCACAGAAATCTCTTGCATTCCTATACACTAACAATGAAAGATCAGAAAGAGAAATTAAGGAAACAATCCCATTCACCATTGCAACAAAAAGAATAAAATACCTAGGAATAAACCTACCTAAGGAGGTAAAAGACCTGTATGCAGAAAATTATAAGACACCGATGAAAGAAATCAAAGATGACACAAACAGATAGAGAGGTATACGATGTTCTTGGATTGGAAGAATAAATATTGTGAAAATGACTATATTACCCAAAGCAATCTAGAGATTCAATGCAATCCCTATCAAATCACCAATGGCATTTCTTATAGAACTAGAAAAAAAATCTTAAAATTTTTATGGAGACACAAAAGGCCCCAAATAGCCAAAGCAATCTTGAGGGAAAAAAGTGGTGCTGGAGAAATCAGACTCCCTGACTTCAGACTATACCACAAAGCTACAGTAATCAAGACAATATGGTACTGGCACAAAAACAGAAATATAGATCAATGGAACAGGATAGAAAGCCCAGAGATAAACCCATGCACCTATGGTCAACTAATTTATGACAAAGCAGGCAAGGATATACAATGGAGAAAAGGCAGTCTCTTCAATAAGTGGTGCTGGAAATACTGGATAGCTACATGTAAGAGAATGATATTAGAACACTCCCTAACACCATACACAAAAATAAACTCAAAATGGATTAAAGACCTGAATGTAAGGCCAGACACTGTAAAACGCTTAGAGGAAAACATAGGCAGAACACTCTATGACATAATTCACAGCAAGATCCTTTTTGACCCACCTCATAGAGAAATGGAAATAAAAACAAAAATAAACAAATGGGACCTAATGAAACTTAAAAGCTTTTGCACAGCAAAGGAAACCATAAACAAGACAAAAAGACAACCCTCAGAATGGGAGAAAATATTTGCAAATGAAGCAACTGACAAAGGATTAATCTCCAAAATTTACAAGCAGCTCATGCAGCTCAGTATCAAAAAAAAAACAAACAACCCAATCAAAAAATGGGCAGAAGACTTAAATCGACATTTCTCCAAAGAAGATATACAGATTGCCAACAAACACATGAAAGGATGCTCAACATCACTAATCATTAGAGAAATGCAAATGAAAACTACAATGAAATATCACTTCACACCAGTTAGAATGGCCATCATCAAAAAATCTGCAAACAATAAATGCTGGAGAGGGTGTGGAGGAAAGGGAACCCTGCTACACTGTTGGTGGGAATGTAAATTGATACAGCCACTATGGAGAACAGTATGGAGGTTCCTTTAAAAACTAAAAATAGAACTACCATACGACCCAGCAATCCCACTACTGGGCATATACCCTGAAAAAAACCATAATTCAAAAAGTCATGTACCACAATGTTCATTGCAGCACTATTTACTATAACCAGGACATGGAAGCAACCTAAGTGTCCATTGACAGATGAATGGATAAAGAAGATGTGGCACATATATACAATGGAATATTACTCAGTCATAAAATGAAATGAAATTGAGTTATTTGCAGTGAGGTAGTTGGACCTAGAGGCTGTCATACAGAGTGAAGTAAGTCAGAAAGAGAAAAACAAATACTGTATGCTAACACATATATATGGAATCTTAAAAAAAAAAAGTGCTGTTGAAGAACCTAGGAACAGGACAAGAATAAAGACGCAGACGTAGAGAATGGACTTGAGGATACGGGGAGGGGGAAGGGTAAGCTGGGACAAAGTGAGAGAATGGCATGGACATATTTACACTACCAAATGTAAAATAGACAGTTAGTGGGAAGCAGCCACATAGCACAGGGAGGTCAGCTCAGTGCTTTGTGACCACCTAGAGGAGTGGGATAGGGAGGGTGGGAGGGAGATGCAAGAGGGAGGAGATATGGGGATATATGTTTATGTATAGCTGATTCACTTTGTTATAAAGCAGCAACTAACACACCATCGTAAAGCAATTATACTCCATTAAAGATGAGTTTAAAAAATGCAGATTCCAGGGGATGCCTACTTGGCCTCTCTGTGTGAGAGGCTGAGGAATCTTCATCACAAGTTTCCCTGTTTAGTTTTATGCTTATGCACCTAACACACATTGAGCTCCTCGGTGGCAGGAAGAGTTCTTCGTGCTTGATGTGTACTGTTCACTTGTTAATACACATGAAGAGCATGAGATGTGGAGGGCTAAGTGGAGGGCTGGCATTCAGACCCGCACCCCGGCATTCAGTGACACGTTCCCTACCCCGGCACTCAACTGCCCCCACCTGGTGGAATGAGCGCTCAATTTGGTGATCCTCTATTTCAAAAGTCATGGACCAGAGACCAGGAGACTCTCATTCAGCAACTGTCCAGTCACATGAATAGTTAATAGAATAGCCAAGACTACAGGCCCGCCTCTCTGCACCCGGGGGCTGGCTCCGAGCCTGGGGCCCTGCATCTTCCATATCTCAAGGGAGGTCAGGACAAGCTTCCCAAGCAACCTGTTCACTGTGACATTTCTCTTTCCCTCTGTCTTATTCCATTCAGGCCGCTATAACAAATTACCATAGACTGAGTGGCCTAAACAATAAACATTTATTTCCCAGAGTTTTGGAAGCTGGGAAGTCCAAGGTCAATGTGCCAGCAGATCCAGTGTCTGGTGAGGGATCTCTTCCTGGCTTGTAGATGGCCATCTTCTGGTTGTATATCCCATGGCAGGCAGAGAGAGAGAGAGAGAGAGAGAGAGAGAGAGAAAGTCTAGCTAGCTCTCTTCCTCTTCTTATAAGGACACTATCCCAAGTAAGGATTTGATATTGGTAGAAGCTTAAAGACACTAAACTCATTCATGAGGGCTCCACCCTCATGACCTAATCACCTCCCAAAGGCCTCACCTCATAATACCATCACATTGGGGGTTAAGAATTCAACATATGAATCTGGGGACACAAACATTCAGTCCCTAGCACCCTCTCCTTCCAACCTCAGCTGCTTCCTTGGCTGACGCGCTTGTTTTTCTCCCAGACAGAAGGAGAATTGTCCCAAGGTCATGCTTGCATTTTCCCAAGGTCGTGCTACAGAATGGCCTCATCAGTGGTGTCACCTCAGCGCCAGATGGAGTTTCTGGAAACTGGTACAAAATGTATTGCCTTTCAACCCTTGAAGTTGATGTTAGGAAGGGTCATTTTCATTTCCACACACATGATATTTATTTAGATATGACTCCCTCGGAGGATGGACTGAGTCACGGTAATTTATTCAAATATCGAATCCAAATGCTCCTCCACTCAGTATGTGTGATTTCCATTGCTTTGAACCAGTATGAATATGTAGATCTAACCGCATGTCTTTAAGCTTCCCTCAGTAGTGAATCCCTACAAAGCATGTCAAATTTGCCCTTGGATTCCATTAGCCTGTCCCCTGGCCAGTTCCCTGCCCTTGCTCCCTCCTGCTCATCAGACACTGTGTTCAGGTGCCATCAGGTAAGTCTTTGTCAGCTGAACATCAAGGGATGATGGACAACAGGTCTCCTTGAGAAGAGGGACAAGTGCCTTCCCACTGCTGTAACCCCTGCCACATTAGGGGGACTGGGAGAGTCCTTGTGTTTTCTTTCTTTTGCATGTCTCATCAGTAAAGCATTGTGAAGTGCTTGGCTGTTCCCTGAGTAGCCCCACTTTCCTCAGACCTCATTTACCCACAATGGAGAGAAACAAAAATAATATTTCCCTGATTTGTGTCCCCAGAAGCACAGTGAAGACAACCAGCTCTATTTAAAACACCACCAGTTCTTTTTGGAGGTTCCAGGGAGTCTCAAGACCCCACCAAAGTCTTGATGCCCATGAGGCTCATGTTTCACAGCTACCGCTCCAGGCAGGACCACCCCTCACCCCCCCACCCCCCTGCCAGAGTGAATGCCCATGTCAGGAGAAGGTGCTGTCTCCCGAGGCCCATCAAGCTGCCTACCCTCACAAGGAAAGGCGTCTGTCCACCCCACAGCCTCCACTGAGCTGAAATCACCTCAATTCCCAAGCAGAAGTGAGGACGGTGCCCCTGTGTCACATGGAAGCTCCCTGGAAACTGCTCCCTGCAGCAACTCCCTCCTGGGTTGTGGAGTCCAGAAGCCCCAGCCTCTCTCTGCATGCCTCCCCCTCCCCCTCCCCCAAGCCCTGTCCATAGTCATGGGCCATGCAGACTTCTACCTCCCTTGCCAGTTCTCTTAGGCAAATAGGTGCCCACAGATGGCCCAGCCCACAGCTCCTCAGACATGCTCAGGCAGGTCCGAATCGGGTGTAGGGCTTCGTTCGCCTGGTTATTGCATGTATGTCTGTATTACCCCTCTGAGGAGTTGACGCACAGTGAGGTCCTTGTGTCTCCTGGGTAGCAGGCACAGAGCTAGCACTGTAGTTCATTGTTAAATGTAGGAAGCCCTGCTGTGGCTAGGGAGATGCAAAACCTTTAGCATGAGAGATGAGCACTAAAAGGCAGCACTATGGCATTTTCTTAGTGAGATCCATTTAGGAATACATGGCGCTTCACATCTGAAAATCCTAATGCCTAACCAGTTTGTGTTGTTTTGCCTGTTGTATTTGGAGGAAGGAGTTGGATACAGTGAGAAGGGAGAAAATTGCAGACGGCTTCCTCACACTGGCTTAGATTGTCATAGTGGATGGGGTCACAGGTCACTTTGTGGGCAGGTTGGCAGAAGCTGATTTTTCAACACAATCCCTGAATTCACGTTTGCCCTCCTCGAAGCTCTTCTCCCCACTGACTGAGACCAAAGCAATCTTTTCAAAAGTACAATTCTCATTGTGTCCTTCCTGTGTTTAAAACTTTCCCATAGCTTCCTGGGGGCCTTAAAATTAAGACCCATATCCTTAATGTGTATACCCTCTGCCCTTCTCTCCTGAGGCTTCTAGCCCTGGCTCCCACCCTGAACCTGCCGTAGCTTCTCAAGTGTACTCTGAGAAGCCTTTACCCTTTAGCTCAGCAGTGCTTCTGGGGGAAGATTTTCTTGATTCCCCAGATGATCTCCCTGTTATATGCTCTCACAGTACCATATACCTCTCCTTGTTCTTATCAGAGCATTAATTAGTGTGAACCTGAATTAATATCTATCTGTCCCACCAGCCAGTAAGTTCCATGAAGTGGGGACATGACTGCTTGGCCTCATTTTTCTCAGTTCCAGATACAGAACACAGAGACCCTCAAAAAGTGTTTGTTAAACGAACAACACTGGAGAAGCCATTTAATGTTTTAAAACCTTAGCTATCTTATTTGTAAGATGGGGATAATAGTATTATCTACCACATAGAAGTTTTGTGAGAATTCAAGTGTTAATAAAATGAAATTCAACTGAGTAAATTTTGAAGATCTTATTGGTTTTATTCAATGATTCATGAATCAGGAAGCATCTCATCTAGCAGATAGAGAGAAACTCTGAGGAGCAGTGCAAAATGAAGACTTTTATAGGCAAAGGGGAGTGGGACAAGGAAGTTTTACTAGCAAAAAGTGGATCAGTTGTGGCAAGGTCATTTTCCTTTAGGGGATGGCAGGGTGTTTATCAGGCAGATTACCTCACTAATGCTGACCAGGTGATTCCAGATTGATTGGTTTAAGATTCTATTTCTGGGAGAGCTGAAACTATAATTAAGTATTAAGTCTTGGTTTGGTGATGTGGGGCTTAGCATAAGTGACTCCATTTTGGTCCCGCTGTCTTGTTTTTAACAATTTCCCCCTTTTGATCAGACCTCAGCCTGAGGGATGTGATTAGATTTTAAAGCATTAGCACTACTCCCAACTACTGCCCCAAAGTTCTCACAGTTTTTGCTGATCCTCTGTGTAGTAATCACAAGTCATAATGTTTTGTTTTTTTTTCTCAATCTCTGTGTATTCACAAGACATAACTTCAGGTTCATATTCCTTAAGTCAGTCATTCTCTTCATTCTTTTTCTGACATTTTCATCATAGGGAGATCATTTGCTTGGTGGTTAGTGGCTGTGGCTGTTAGTGGCTATTAGTGGGTCATTTGCTTGGTGGTTAAAGCTTTTGAGAGAATAGAGTGCAGCAGGGAGACAGCTATGATCATTATAAGCAGGATAATTCCCGATGTTTGGAGTGCACTTTGGAGCCATGGTCCTCAAGAACCAAACCAATCAAAATGAAATAAATCCAAGAAAGACTCCATTGAAGGAGTCACCTTTTAAGCCAAGTCTTTCTCAGTGACCTTATGTAACTGAGCTTCAACTTCCCCAGAAGTGTTATTTCAGGTGCAGCAGGAGGTGTTGGCCACAGCACAGACACCTCCTTGCTTGGCTGAAAGATAATCAAGGGCTATCCTGTTATCAAGAACTTTGGCCAGAGAGTCTAAGTATTTCTGTTGGGCAGCTATTGCCTTAGCAGCAGATTCTGCAGTATCTTCAAGAGTTAAGGAGAGGTTCCTGATCATAGACTTATTTGCACCTACTCCTAGTCAGGATAATAGAGATCTGCTAAAGGAAGCTAATTTTGAACAATGAATGCCTCTTGGTAATTCCCATTTGAGTCTGTGGTTCAGAGATGAAAGATGCCAGCCATGGAGGCCAGTAGAATTCAAGGTTCTGGAGACCACAGAGGTAGTTTTACTTTGGTTATCATTGCCTTATTTCCCTTTCTTTGTCTAGAGCCTGGACACAAGTTTCCCCAGCTCTGAGGTTGTTAACAAGAGACAGGGAAGTGGACCCCCACGGTTAGAGAGTTTGACACAATGGGGTGGGGTCTGAGTTTGTTCCAGAAAAACTGAAGCATTAGAAATCAGGGAGAAGTTTGCCCTGAGCAGAAACACATAATCACCAGGGTCATGGCAAACCCAATAGTCATTTGGGTGTTGGACTACCCCCCTTTACAGTGGTCTGAGATATGTGAACAAAGGTATTATCTTTTCAGGCCATGGCAAGGCAAAAGGTGGACAAAAGAATCATAAAAACCTTTATGAAAAATGATGGTCAGAGAGGGAGGAGGAATGGAAAGAATGTTCTTGATCTGATGTCTCGGGACTAAGCAGTCTACCTAGACGTTGGCTACTTCTCTTCCTAGCCAATTTGATTCTGAGGTCTCCAGTGTTTGCACAGGTGTCAGGTGTAGCCTTTTTAGTTGCAAAATATGCACCCAAGTTTTGACACCTTGTAATTTGGCAGCAGTATTGGTGACCAAGAGTTCTTGGTACAGTCCTTTCCATGAATCTCAATTTTGCAAAAGCATTAGAGTAAAACAACTGTCTGTAGATGACAAAAGACTTTAAAATGCCCATGATTAAAGATCTGATGAGCATTCATTATAATGGAATTGACAAGAAATTTGGTCATTTTTGTGACACATAACATTTTAGGATGATAACTGGAGTTAAGACTGATAACATACCAGGACATACCAGATTTCAGGGAATTCATACAGTTTCTGAAACACTTATACAAATACCACATGAAGAAGGCTCAGTATCACTTCTTATTTGACAATGCTTCTCATGTAATTTAACATATCATTTAAGCCTAATTAGTTTAACATCTCCCTTTTTATAAGGAGATGTTCTTTTTTTCAGAACAAATATTTTGAGAGGTTCCAGGGGCTCTCTGGAAAATCCCAAATTTAACTGAAGGTCAAAAAAACTTCATCTAGAATTAGATTTGGGGAAGTTTGTCACATATATCCATTTAGCCAAAGTGACAATAGAACATGCTAAAGGCAAATGCAGAAGGTTACACAGTTGTGAGCAAAACTTAGCTTTTTTAATATTGAGAAGACTGGGTTTTCTTAAGTAATCAAAGACATGATAAAGACAATGTGAAACATGGTAAGTTATTTTGGTAGGACACAAAATTTGTGATGTCCAGGCATATCACTTAAAAGGTAAAGAAAAACCTTTGTTTACAATTTCTTATTATAAGCAGACCAAAATTCCGAAAAGTCTTTCTCCTTTTAGCAAGAGAAACCCAAATTCTAATTATGTACCAGTAAACTTAATATTCAAATACACATTTTTCTTACTTAAATAAATTCATTCCAATCTTAGACAGTTTGATCACACATAACTTTCAAAAGATTCCTTTTCTACAAACTTTCCACACTTTTGTACTATGTTTCCCTCCCCCTCCCCCCTTTTGCTCATTCTGGAATAATCAATCATTCTACTTTCCTTATCAGCTTTTCATACACAGTTGTTTCTTTTCACTCTTATTATTTCTAAAGAGTTTTTAATAGATTTGGGGTTTTTTTGGCTGCATTGGGTCTTAGTTGCAGCATGCGGGATCTTTGTTGAGGTGTGTGGGATCTTTCATCGTGGCACGTGGGCTCGTCATTGCACCGCGCAGGCTTCTCTCTAGTTGTGGTGTGTGGGTTTTCTTTTCTCTAGTTGTGGTGCGCAGGCTGCAGAGCACGTGGGCTCTGAAGTTTGTGGCACACGGGCTCTCTAGTTGAGGCACGTGAGCTCGGTAGTTGTGGTGCACAGGCCCAGCTGCTCCGTGACATGTGGAAACCTAGTTCCCTGACCAGGGATTGAACCCACGTCCCCTGCATTGGAAGGAAGATTCTTTACCACTGGACCACCAGGGAAGTCCCTCTAAGGAGTGTTAATTATATATACTGATTAATTTCTAGAAGTATGTTCTTCCCCATAGTAAAGTTTCCATGTGACACAAAACATGTTTATTAATAATCTCACATATCTTAAGTTTCTCTGTATCCAAAAGTAGATAAACTATGTTCAGTAATTAATATTCCAGTATTTTATTTTACTTGGAAGTGATCTAGATATTCAATGACTATCATCATTTAATTTAACTTAGCAAAACTCTAAGGTTTCAGGATTCCAAAAATATTTGTGTAAATGGTTTAAGTAAACATACCTAAAACATAATCATTGCTGAAAGTTCACCTAGAAATTTTAATCTCACTTACATCTATTTAATTCATTTATTCTTAACAATTATTTTTAGATTACTCATGAAAATTTCATGAGATATTTCATCATCTTAAGTTATTTTTTCTTGCTGACAAATTCTGTAACAGAGATAACATGATCTTATTTGAGAATAGAAATATTATATTTAATGCTGATAACTCTAAGGACATGCTTATTTTAATTAAACCAATCAACTGAAACTGGTTTTAATTACCAGATTTTCCCAGATCATATGAACTTGAAAATCATCTGGGTTAGTTTCTATTATATTTCTGAGTTTTAGGAATACTTAACTCATGTAAGTGCTTAATTTTCTTTGAGCCAATTAAATAGAGCTCTATTATAAACTAATTTTGGCAATACTATCTGGAGATAGAAAAATGTCTACAACGCATGTATACAGACACACTTAAACATACAGATGCAAACAGAGACCTTAGAATTTCTGTTCTAAAATTTTAGCCATGAATCAGGTGCAATAATATAAAATTCACTAGTTATAAAGGAAGTTAGATCTAAATTGTGTTTCTGGCAGATAGAATAAATTAAGATTACCAGCTCAGATGGCTAAAGCATTTTATTAATATTTGTGAAGACACATGATTTTTCATTTGCCTAAATTCTGAAGTCTCCCTCATCCTTTTTCTCCTTCTGAAAAAACCAGCTCTCTGAAGTTTGCATTTCAAAGAGATGGCCCTCAGTTTCAAGAGAAGACCAGGTAGAACATTTACATATCAAAGGCACAGAGAAAGAATGAGAGTTTCTCCAAGAAAGACTTTTGTTTCCTAAGGCCAGAATTTCAACTATACTTACAAGCCTTTTGAGATGCATAGGCAAGGTTTTGGGACTGGTTAAAAAGGATAGGTTGGCTTTGAACTGCTTCTAGAGCTGCATTCCTGGTTTTCCAAAGATCTGTAAGATAAGGACAGTTGCTTTTAATTCCTTAAAGAATTGGGTTGTAACTTAAATGATATCAAGGGGCTGATCCACCCATCCAGCTACATTATCTTTTTTTCTTCTTCTTTTTTTTAGATTTCACATATAAGTGAATTCATACAGTATTTGTGTTTCTCTGTCTGACTTGTTTTATTTAGCTTAATACCCTCTAGGTCCATCCATGTTGTCACAAATGGCAAGATTTCATTCTTTTATATGGCTGAGTAATATTCCATTACACACACACACACACACACACACACACACACACACACACACACACACACATATACGTATACATATAAATTTATCCATTTCACAAATCTTCTTTATCCATTCATCTATTGATGGGCACTTAGGTTGTTTCCACATCCTGGCTATTGTAAATAATGCTGCAATGAACATAGGGGTGCATATATCTTTTCAAATTAATGTTTTCATTTTCTTTGATAAATACCAAGGAGAGAAATTGTTGGATTGTATGGTAGTTCTATTTTCAATTTTTTGAGGAATCTCTATATTGTTTTCCATGGTGGCTACACCAATTTACATTCCCACTAATAGTGCATGAGGGTTTCTTTTTCTCTACACTTGTTATTTGTCTTTATGATATCAGATATATTGTTTGCAAATATCTTCTCCCATTCAGTAGGTGGCCTTTTTGTTTTGTTGATAGTTTCCTTTGCTGAGCAAAAGCTTTTTAGTTTGATGTAATCCCATTTATTTATTTTTGCCTTTGTTGCCCTTGACTGAAGAGAGAGATCCAAAAAAATATTGCTAAGACGTATGTCAAAGAGTGTACTGTCTATGTTTTCTTCTAGAAGTTTTATGGTTTCAGGTCTTACATTTAAGTCTTTAATCCATTTTGAGTTTATTTTTTGTATATGGCATGAGAAAGTAGTCTTTTTTGATTCTTTTGTGTACAGCTGTCCAATTTTCTCATCACCATTTATTGAAAAGGCTGTTTTCTCCATTGTATATTTTTTTTGAAGTATAGTTGATATACAATGTTGTGTTAATTTCTGCCATACAGCAAAGTGATTCAGTTACATATATATATGAAGTTCAACTCACTTTTCTGTCTAGCCACATCTAGCTGCAAATGGGGTGTAACCCACATTTATGTCTGTCCATATTTTAGGGCCCCCTACTTGACAGTTACCAAGTCAAGTTCTCAGGACATACAACAAGACAAACTAGGAGGTAATGGCTGCCCCTGGGAGAGAAAGGATCAATAACCAAGGGGTCTGGATTTGAAAAGGAAGGGACAACATGAAATTTTATTTTCCTCCTTCAAGTGGGCACTTACAGACAGAGATTCAGGACTGCTGATTCTGGTAAGAATTCACACTCTTAGCCAACTTCTGCCAGTTTCCCCAGGATCCCAGCTGGAGGTGCCAGTATCTACCAGTACTTGGTAAGGTTTTCCATTAATTTTAATTTTAGTTTCCCTTGGTTGTCTAAGGGAATAATGTAGCAGTTTACCAGAAAAACCCTCAGAGTCCCATCAACCCTGGGAGGGGTCCATACAGGGCTCTCCCTTGAAATAAATATGGCGTATCTGTAAGGCGCTAACTTGGCAGCCTTTTGTTTATGGTCATGTAGTCTCTTCAGAGTGGAAAGACAGTTTAGACAGTATTAGTAGAATGACTACTCAAGTAAAAAAGAATAGAGAAGGACAGTAGGAGTTCCAAAAGTCTTATAGTCTTTTGTTTTCGGTACCTCTTGTGTCTTTAATTTTTCATTACCCTTTTGAAACAAATCTTTTAATAAAGCTATTTTGGAATTTTTGACACTTTTTGGAGGCTTTTGCATGCAAACTAATATCAGTATCCTATTCTGTTTGTTTGATTTGGGAGCCCTTTCTTTCAAGTGCATTTATTAATGATCTTGTCTGATTGAAATGTTCCTCATAATGGCCATTGTAATTCTAGGTTGTCTTAGTAAGATTTTGCCATTTTTTGATATCTATATCTTTCAGGACCACAATTCTTAGACATAAAATCAGAAGGTGGCACAGTCAAGTCTTTGGAACTTATTGATCCCATTTCTTTAGCTAAGCCTTGGGTCTCTTGGAGCCAAATTTATACCTAAGAGGAATGTGCTGCTGGGCTGGGGATTATGTGGTGTCTTATAATGTACCTCGTTGCACAGAAATTTTCTTGATGTTGGTGGTGAGTTAGTGTCAATCTAAACTGTTCTCTAACCAACACTGTCGTCTTAGAGTTAGGTGGCAAGTGCTGGTGAGTGCACTATCAGCTTTTAAGTGCTCAATCCATGCCCACAAATTTTGCAGCTTTGGCTTTCAAGATTTCTATTAGCAATAGCCTTTACCACATGTGCACAGCAGCAGTAACCAAAGAGATGTTACTATGGACTGGCCAGTAGGAGGCCTTGTGTGTATCACCAGCAATTCCCAACATGGTACTGGGAACTGGGGAAAGGACTGAACCAGTAGACCCTAATGAATGGGGACTGAGTACTGGGATTCCAATCAAATGGGGAACTGAAGACTGAACCAAGGGCTAGGGACTTGGGTTCTTGGTGGAACCATCTGCTGACTCAACCTGACCTGTCCTGGACTGAAAAGACAATTAGATCCAGAGCTCAATGCAAAGAGAGAGGAGCTCAGAACTGGGACGAACTTATACCCACAGCCCTTGGAAACGGCAAGACAGAGGACTAAAGTGTTCATTGGTACCAATGCTTGTGATTCTCATTGTCCCTGAGCTGTCAGAAGTCTCCTTCATATCCTGTCACTGCCAGAAGAGTTTTGTTGTAAAAATAAACAAAATTCAACTGAATACATTTTAAAGATCTTATTGGCTTTACTCAATGATTCATGAATCGGGCATCATCCCATCTAGCAGATAGAAAGGAGCTCTGACAAGCTGTATGAAAGGAAGACTTTTATAGGCAGAGGGGAGCAGGACAAGGAAGTTATACCAGCAAAAAGTGGATTGGTTGTGGCAAGATCACTTGCCTTTGGGGACAGCAGGGGTCTATCAGGCAGACGACCTCACTGGTGCTGATCAGGTAATTTCTGATTGACTAGTTTATGATTTCGTTCCTGGGAGAGAGGAAACCGTAATTAAATTAACTGTGAAGTCTTGGTTTGGTGGCATGAGGCTTAGCCTAAGTAACTACACTTTGGGCCTGTTGTCTTTAACACAAGTGAATAATGTATAGAAAGCACTTAGACTATAGTCTGCCTTCACGGAAAGAGCACAACAAATGGCATCCATTATCATGCTAATTATTAGCAGGGTAGGAGCAGTAGTCGTATTTGGGATAGTATGAGGACATAGCCCTCACAATGTTTCACATCAGTCAGTAATCAGACCTTTAGAAAGAGTTGGTGTTCTGGTTATCTTCTTAACAAACTACCACAAAACAGTGGCTTAAAATAATAATCATCATTTGTTTTGCTCCTGCATCTGGGGTTTCACTGGACTCAGCTCTGCACATTTTGCTCAGGGGTTTCCTTAGGGTCACAGTCAGGTAGTAGCATCTTCCTTCTGGTAGTTGGGCTGGGACTTAACCAGCTGGGATCTAGAACAATGGAGGCTCAATCAATCTCTCTCTCTCTCTGGCCTCTCACTGTGTCCTCCTCACAAGTTGGCCTTAGCCCAGCTGAATCTTCGTATATGTCCATTGGACTGAAGGTCCCCAAGATAGATCAGGAGAAGCTGTGGGGCCTTTTCTGAACTTGTGTGGGAGGTGACAGTGTCACTCTGCCACATTCTGTTTGTCAAAGCAGTCACAAATTTCCACCCAGACTCAAGAGAGGGGGCCCTAGACCCCATGTTCCGATGGCAAGCAGGCTGAAGGACTTGCAGACATGTCTTGCAGCCTCCACAGCTGTGGCAGAACACATAATAGCCAGATAGTGGAGCTCACAGGCTCCTGGCCTCCCAATTAAGTTTCTGGGTTAAACACCAAAACATGAATTTATGATTTAACAACCTTATATTGATACATTTCTCGTAAGAGTTGATCTTCCTAGTCAATATTCAGAGTCTTCATTAGACTCAAAACGAATGCTGGTCCTTTCCACTGCCAAGGCTTGGGCCTTGATGGGAGCATTTCCTAAAACATAAGGAAGAAACACAACTTCCCTTTTAGCACTTTGCAGGTCTGGGAGAGGCTGCTCCATCATATAAAATGGGTTATTTTTTGTTGCCTTTTTCCTTGAGTGAAAAGTATCCCCAAAACATTCATAATCACCGCACAAATAAGTGCACTGGTAAATACAGGGCTGGAGAGAGCTTTGAAACATGAGTTAGAGGCATGGTTGTAATGGGATGAAGAGAGCTCAGGCTGGAGACACCATTGCCAGGGTTTGATAGACAACCGGTGTGTTGAACAGAAAGCTGGCAGGCGGTGGGTGAGAGTAGGCACTGCCAGGAGACAATGGCACTTTTCTGCTGGGTGATTAGGCAACAAATCCAGTGAGACACTGAGCTTCCCTAGGTGTGTACTGAGTGTGGAAATGTGTCAGGAGTCTGTGGCAATCCAGCTCTGGTTGACATGATTAAGCCTTTGGTGTGTTCATTATGTTGGAGACTACTTCCACTCCCTTCTGTCGCATGCAGAGTCTTAGCATGTGCTCTGGATGTACTGAGGAGAGCCCTTGACTTATTGAGATTGCTCTGAGGGAATGATCTGGATCAAGGGGTGTCTGGTTCATTAAAAATATTATTAGTACCTTCCAAGTGGGTAGGGGGATCCAGTGGGAGTAACATAGGCATGGCCCTGCCCTCATGGAAATTTCATTCAAGTTGGGGGAGATAGATCACAAAATACTAAATCTATCAATGGCATGTGGGAAAAGTCTGTCAACAGATGATTTCAAATAGTGATAAGTTATGCTGTAGTGAGAGTAATGGGGGAGGGGGTGCAAGGTGTTGGGAACTACTTTAGAATCTTCTGGAAAAGCCTCTTGGAGGTAAAGACTTCTGACCTGAAACTTGAAGAATAGAAGGAGGCTGGCCTGTGAAGACCTGGGTAAGGACCTTCTGGCCAGAGAAAACAGCAAACTTAGAGGCCCTGGGATGGGAAAGAGGCCCAGCAAGGAAGCCTGGAGTGCTGGAGCGTGTTGAACAGCAGGGAGAGGGTGGAGGTGAGGCTGGAGACTCAGGAATCAAGCTGGGCTTTGTGAGCAGTCTGGATTTTATTCTAGAGGCATGAGAAATATTGAAAATTCAGACCTGTCAAGTTCATGGGTATGTTGAGTTTGGAGAAGAGGAGGCAGGGTGCGACAGAATATCCATTTTCAAAAAGGTACTTTGTGTCACACCGATCTCTTCTATATAGTTTTACCACTCCAGTTCGACAGACCTTGTGATGGTAACATTTAGAGATCTCAGATGTGTGCCATATATCTTTGTATTCCCAGTTCACATGAAGATCTTAAAACATAGTAAATGTTCAATAAATTTTAACTCAAAAGGACAGAACCATGTGGCTGTAGGTAGTTGATACTGATGCCACATAGGAATGATGGCATGATAAAGCTGTCCCGGAAAGGGACTGGCTACTTTGGAAGATAAAGAGCTCCCAGAGCTGAGAGTGTTGAAGCTGGGATGGGGGCATCCTTTATCAGGGATGCTGTAGCAGTGACTTGTGCCCCCTATAGAGTAGTGTGAATAAAATTATGGTTCCACTATCAATTCTAAATGTCTTCTTCTAGGCTTGGACAACTCTGGAGCAACCAAGCATGAGCTTGGTGGGCTTTGGGATTACTCGACAGCCTCAGGTGTGAAATCAGAGGTGGTGGTCCTCTGCTAGTTGTATTCTGGTGGGCTTGACTGCATGGGATTTGGCTCAGCCTTCTTTAAGATTGTGTTACTCATCTGGCCTCCCAGAATCCAAGTCTGTACAAGCGACTCAGTGGTGTTCAAGGAGTATGGAAATGGAGACCATTTGCTTTCCTTCTGGAGATCCTGATTTCAAAAGGAATCCAAGCAAGGAATTCTTCTGTGTATTCCTTCATGCCATAAGTCATAAACGCTGATTCATTCCACATTAATCCTTGGGCATATCCGTTGGATTCCTAGAACACCAATGAACAAAATTAGACAGTATCTCCAGTCCTGAGAGTACCTAGGAGCAGAGCATTAGCTGGAAATCTGTAAAGAGCTCTGGTCAGTAGGGAGGGCCCATGGAAGGTCTCCTATTTGAAACACAGAGAGCAATTCTGACACAGATGAGCCGGGTATATGTGGTCAAATGTGGCAAGGTAGGTGAGTAGATTGCTCTGGTTTTGACCTTGATCCACAGTTGCTAACTAAAAAGTAATGTTTATTATTACTGCACTTTTTGGATAAAATTCTACATCATTGCTGCCCATCTGACATTTGTGAAATCTTTATTCCTCCTTCAGCGCTACAGGGCTTTCTTTTAGGGGGCAAATATCTTCTCAGGGAGGTTTTCCCTGTATGCCTTCATTTTATGTTCTCACCTAAGGCTTTTACTTGTCTCCCTGAATGATTTTGGCATTGATTGCAGGACCTTCTTGGCTCCTAGGATATTAAGTCCGTAGTTTTTCTAAAGGAATATTTCCTATTTCCATTGAGATTACGATGACTTATAGCACTTACGAGATGCTAAATTGAACATTTTACATTTCAGTTTTCTTCTAGAACTCTCTCTAGGTAAGCTCCATAAATTCAGAAGGCAATATGAATTCAAAAATGTTCATCTGTATTCTGAGGTCCAGTAATGAGTTTAAAGAAACTCATCTTATCTTGGAAAAGAGGTTAGTATTCCTAGGAGCTACTAAAAATTCTTTGGGGAATTCATAGAAAGAAGTGCTGATTAAATTCAATTAAACAAATACTATCTACTGTTGAATCTACAGCGGACTAAGCTAGGTCCTGTGGGAGCAACAAAATAATTAAATGGCCCTGTTTATTGAGTGCTTAGAGTTTCACTGGGGAGATCACCAAGGGGCTGTAAAACATTAAACGATCATCCAAGGCACATGGAATGAATCATTGGATTCATCTGTTGGAGCAGGCACGAGTTGTGCTCTAGGCAGCCATTAAGCAAGTGTGCACATCAGACCAACCACCAACGGAGCCTTTTGATATCACACATGCCCCATCCTTGGAAAAGTTTTTAAACTTTTTATTTTGAATTAATTTTAGAGTTACAGAAAGATTGCAAGGATAGTAGATAGAGTTTCTGTATATCCTTCACTCAGCTTTTCCAAATGGGTCTCCCCGTAGCACACTATTGAAACTAGGAAATTAACACTGACACAATACTATTAACCAATCTCCAAACCTTGTTTAAATTTTGCAAATTGGCCCATGAATGTCTTTTCCTGGTCTCATGTCTCCTTTGTTTCCTCCAATCTGCATCTCAAGAAATTCTTATTCAGTAGGTTTGGGGTGGGTCCCAGGAAAGTTTCTTTTTCGAAAGCTTCACAAATGCATGTCCCCCAATAGGAAATCTCTGCTCTGGCATATAAAGATAAGTAATTCTAACCCTAATATTAATAATATTACCATTTCTAATAATAGTTAATATATATTCAGTGCTTTCTGTATTCCAGATACTGTTCATCTGTGTTGTATTTTCTGTTCCTTTAGTCCTCACAACAACCCTTTGAGTTACGTTCTGTTATTATCCAAATCTTTCAGAAGAGGAAACTGGGGCAGAGAGAGCTTAAGTTACTTGTCCAAGGTCACATGGTTGTAACTTGTAACATCGTTGTTAAGAGCTGGAGCTGGGATTTGAACCCAACTAATCTGGGTCCAGAAGCCAAGAAGGATCTTCATCAGTGCATTATACTTCCTCTGGTGGAAAATGGCCATTCCGTGATTGCAAACTCCAAAGATCTATGGTGTAGTAGATGATATATGAAACAGAAATAATTATGGCAGTGCTGTAATAGAATTATATTCACAGAAGAGGAAATCGTATCCCTGCTCTAGAGAAACTATCAAAATCTTTCCAGAGCAGATGACAACTCAGCTCAGGAACAATTCACCAGCCTCAGATGAGATGTTTGCCAGAGGATAAGGACCATAAGAAAAGGACATTCCAGGAGGACAGAACAGAACAAAAGGGCAGAGGGGAGGGAAGGCACCCATGTTCCCCACAAGGATGGCCACAAGTGGGTCACACGGGTGTATGGGAGAGTTACAGGGGTGAGGCTAGGATGGCAGGCATGAGGGATGGATGTGAAGGGAGCTTGAGTGGCCTATTTCTTCAGGTGAGAGATCTGAACCAGGGGATTTTATAAAAATCAAAGTCAGAAGAATGGAAGCTAGACCTCAGGATTGGGTCTGATGAATCCTACTTGCATGGGTTATACACCCAAATGTGAGCTCTAGATCACAGTGTCAGAGGAGGCCAGGAGATGAAAAACCACTCAGTTTAAGATGAAAATTTCTTCTGGTTGTCTGTGGGGAGGAGCAGGGAGAGGGAACTATCTTTATGTTAAATTGAAACTCTGATGGTGAATACATTAGCTTTCTCATGAGGTAGGTGTTAGCTCTGTCACATGGTGTTCTAGTTTGGGCTCCCTCAGAAGTAGACCCAGAGATAAGGACTCTAAGGCAAGTGGTTTATTTGAGAGGGGCAGGAGGCACCAGAAGGGAAGGGTGAGTCATGAGACGGGGGAGGGAAGGCAGCCCATGGAGGGTGTGTTATCAAGCCGGCCTCCTCTGTGGGTGTCTGGAGCTTAATCCTTAGGGTAACTATGGATAATAATGTGAAACATACTCCTAGATTTATCTCACCTGAGGGGTGAGGGATCTGGGGTGTTGATACACCAACTTCTGTCAGTCATTAGTTGAGGGCTGCTCCAGGGCTATATTAATTCCCCACTCCTGTCCCAGCCCCCTCAGTCTACAGAGAAAGCCTTCAGGCAAAGAGATGCATATACTTGCCCTTGGAAGTTGGTTAAGTGTTCACCCAAGTGTTAGGGCCCCAAAGATATGGATGGGGCAACAGCAGTGTCTGCTAAACACAGGTTGGCTAATCTAGGAAATGTGCCCTGTTGAGAGAATAAGGCTTATGAGCAAAGGCCCAATACATATTTTTAAATGGAATATTGAAATGACATACTGTGACATAATCGTAGTCTCAGAGGTTTAACATGTCAATCACAGATAGTGATAAAAGTTCATCAAGGGCTGGCTGGCAGGGTAGTCTCTATGAGAAGGTTTATGATGACGATAAGGCCCGAGCAAAGGAGAAGGTAAGCCCTGAGAGGCAGAATGAGGCAAAACTCACTAGAATGTGGCAAACTGGCAAAGCTCTCCAGAGAGAGCTTCTGCCTGGGAGGATGTGAGAAGATCTCACAAAGGACATGGAATTTGGCTCAGGATTAAAGATGGTTAGGATTTGAAGAGGCAAAAGTGGAATCCAGGCAGAAACAAAGTCCACGTATTAGAAGCAGGACCAAGCAGGGAGACTTCAGTTCAGTTAAAGAGAAGGATCCAATGTAAGAAATGTGGGAGGTAAAGCCAGAAAGAAAAGTCAGGGTGAGACCAGGGAGGACTCTCCCATGCCAGATTAAGGCGTTCGGACCTGTCTGGAGGGCAATCAACAATTGTCTAATGTTTCTGAGAAAAGGAGGTACTTGCGTGGAGCAGTACTGTTTGAATATTAAGCTGGTGCTTTTTTATCAGAGGAATTTGAAGATAGAGATGCTGAAGGCTAGAATGCCTTATGAAACTATTATAAAAGCTCAGGTCATAAAGTAGAGTAGGGAGGTAGCAATAAAGTGGAAATGCAGTGAAAAGACAGATGCACAGGACTGCAAAAGAAAAATCAATAGGAAAGGGGGTTGGTATGGTGGGGGAGTTGGTGCTATGAATACGGAAGAAGAATGGCATTGCTGAAGAATAGGAAAGTTGGGAGATGGGACAAATTTGGGGGAAACAGATGAGTTTGCAGTGATTAAGTGCTGAGTTTGAGCCTCATGTGTCAGAGGCTGGGCTAGATGCTTCAGCGACTTTAAAGATGAATCAGACACGTATACTCTGTCCACAAGATACTCTGGTCTAGTAAGCAAATTAAGACATATTCTTAAGCAATTATAACACAAGGTAGAGAAAGTAGGTGTGAGTAACTAGAGAGGTGTGAATGATAGAGTGCTCTGTGAATTCAGAAGAGGAAGAAATCCCTTCCAGCTGCAGGGATTTAGGGAAGGCTGCACAAAAGCATTTTAGTTTGATTCTGAAAAATAGGTAGGATTTAACAGTTCAAGAGAAGAGCACTCCAGGCTGAGAAATGCCAGGAGCAGAAGTGTAATGATAAAAAGAAGTGTGAGTTTTGTTGGGAGATCCCAGTGGTTCATCTTGGAGGAGATGAATTTGGAACACAGTCTGGAGAAGCTATAAAGGGCCTTTCAGTTTAGTTTAAAGAAATTAAATGTAAAGAAATGTAAATTTTAATTCATAGTCACTGAAGACTTTTGAACTGGGGACAAAACAGTTTCAGAGGATGGGCTGGCCAAGGGAACAGAAAGCCCAGTCAGGTGACTGAACAAGGCATGAGATAATGAGGCTTCTACCAGTATGGAGACAGTAGAAATTGGGAACAGGATCTATTTCAGGGAGATTAATGAGCAGGAGTGTTCAGCCAAGTGAGTTAGCAAGCCAAAGGTTGTCTACATGATGTAAAAAGTCTAATTCACTTTCACAGTGTACTTTTTTTTTTTCTTGGAATTTAGAATTTTATTTCATTTATTTTTTATACACAGGTTCTTATTAGTTATCTATTTTATACATATTAGTGTATATATGTCAATCCCAATCGCCCAGTTCATCCCACCACCACCCCCACCCCCTGCCACTTTCCCCCCTTGGTGTCCATACGTTTGTTCTCTACATCTGTGTCTCTATTTCTGCCCTGCAAACCAGTTCATCTGTACCATTTTTCTAGGTTCCACATATATGCATTAATATACGATATTTGTTTTTCTCTTTCTGACTTACTTTACTCTGTATGACAGTCTCTAGATCCATCCACGTCTCTACAAATGACCCAATTTCGTTCCTTTTTATGGCTGAGTAATATTCCATTGTAAATATGTGCCATATCTTCTTTATCCATTCGTCTGTCAGTGGGCATTTAGGTTGCTTCCATGACCTGGCTATTGTAAATAGTGCTGCAATGAACATTGGGGTACATGTGTCTTTTTGAATTATGGTTTTCTCAGAGTATATGCACAGTAGTGGGCTTGCTGGGGTGTATGGTAGTTCTATTTTCAGTTTTTTAAGGAACTTCCATACTATTCTCCATAGTGGCTGTATCAACTTACATTCCCACCAAGAGTGCGAAAGTGTTCCTTTTTCTCGACACCCTCTCCAGCATTTGTTGTTTGTAGATTTTCTGATGATGCCCATTCTAAACGGTGTGAGGTGATACCTCATTGTAGTTTTGATTTACATTTCTCTAATAATTAGTGATGTTGAGCAGCTCTTCATGTGCTTCTTGGCCATCTGTATGTCTTCTTTGGAGAAACGGCCATCTAGGTCTTCTGCCCATGTTTTGATTGGGTTGTTTGTTTTTTTAATATTGAGCTGCTTGAGCTGTTTATATATTTTGGAGATTAATCCTTAGCCCATTGACTCATTTGCAAATATTTTCCCCCATTCTGAGGGTTGTCTTTTCATCTTGTTTGTAGTTTCCTTTGCTTTGCAAAAGCTTTTAAGTTTCATTACATCCCATTTGTTTATTTTTGTTTTTATTTCCATTACTCTAGGAGGTGGATCAAAAAAATCTTGCTGGGATTTGTATCAAAGAGTGTTCTTCCTATATTTTCCTCTAAGAGTTTTATAGTGTTTGGCTTTACATTTAGGTTTCTAATCCATTTTGAGTTTTTTTGTGTGTATGGTGTTAGGGAGTGTTCTAATTTCATTCTTTTACATGTAGCTGTCCAGCTTTCCCAGCACTACTTATTGAAGAGACTGTCTTTTCTCCATTGTAGATACTTGCCTTCTTTGTCATAGATTAGATGACCATAGGTGCGTGGGTTTATCTCTGGGCTTTCTATCCTGTTCCATTGATCTGTATTTCTGTTTTTGTGCCAGTACCATACTGTCTTGATTAGTGTAGCTTTGTAGTAAAGTCTGTAGTCAGGGAGTCTGATTCCTCCAGCTCCGTTTTTTCCCTCAAGACTGCTTTGGTTATTCGGAGTCTTTTGTGTCTCCATACAAATTTTTAAGATTTTTTGTTTTAGTTCTGTAAAAAATGCCATTGGTAATTTGATAGGGATTACATTGAATCTGTAGATGGCTTTGGGTAGTATAGTCATTTTCACAATATTGATTCTTCCAATCCAAGAACATGGTATATCTCTCCCTCTGTTTGTGTCATCATGATTTCTTTCATCAGTGCCTTATAGTTTTCTGAGTACAGGTCTTGTACCCCCTTAGGCAGGTTTATTCCTAGGTATTTTATTCTTTTTGTTGCAATGGTGAATGGGATTGTTTCCTTAATTTCATTTTCTGATCTTTCATTGTTAGTGTATAGGAATGCAAGAGATTTCTGTGCATTAATTTTGTATCCTGCAACTTTACCAAATTCATTGATTAGCTCTAGTAGTTTTCTGGTGACATTTTTAGGATTCTCTATGTATAGTATCATGTCATCTGCAAATAGTGACAGTTTTACTTCTTCTTTTCCAATTTGTATTCCTTTTATTTCTTTTTCTTCTCTGATTGCCGTGGCTAGGACTTCCAAAGCTATGTTGAATAGTGGCGAGAGTAGACATCCTTGTCTTGTTCCTGATCTTAGAGGAAAAGTTTTCAGTTTTTCACCATTGAGAATGATGTTTGCTGTGGGTTTGTAGTATTTGGCCTTTATTATGCTGAGATAGGTTCCCTCTATGCCCACTTTTTGGAGAGTTTTTGTGATAAATGGGTGTTGAATTTTGTCGAAAGCTTTTTCTGCATCTATTGAGATGATCATATGGTTTTTATTCTTCAGTTTGTTAATATGATGTATCACATTGATTGATTTGTGTATACTGAAGAATCCTTGCATCCCTGGGATAAATCCCCCTTGATCATGGTGTATGATCCTTTTAATGTGTTGTTGCATTCTGTTTGCTAGTATTTTGTTGAGGATTTTTGCATCTGTATTCATCAGTGATATTGGTCTGTAATTTTCTTTTTTTGTAGTATCTTTGTCTGGTTTTGGTATCAGGGTAATAGTGACCTCAGAGATTGAGTTTGGGAGTGTTCCTTCCTCTGCAATGTTTTGGAAGAGTTTGAGAAGGATGGGTGTTAGCTCTTCTCTAAATGTTTGATAGAATTCACCTGTGAAGCCATCTGGTCCTGGACTTTTGTTTGTTGGAAGATTTTTACTCACGGTTTCAATTTCATTACTTGTGATTGGTCTGTTCATATTTTCTATTTCTTCCTGGTTCAGTCTTGGAAGGTTATACCTTTCTAAGAATTTGTCCATTTCTTCCAGGTTGTCCATTTTATTGGCATAGAGATGCTTGTAGTAGTCTCTTATGATGCTTGGTATTTCTGCAGTGTCCGTTGTAACGTCTCCTCTTTCATTTCTAATTTTATTGATTTGAGTCCTCTCCCTCTTTTTCTTGATGAGTCTGGCTAAAGACTTATCAATTTTGTTTATCTTGTCAAAGAACCAGCTTTTAGTTTTATTGATCTTTGCTATTGTTTTCTTTGTTTCTATTTCATTTATTTCTGCTCTGATCTTTATGATTTCTTTCCTTCTGCTAACTTTGGGTTTTGTTTGTTCTTCTTTCTCTAGTTCCTTTAGGTGTAAGGTTAGATTGTTTATCTGAGACTTTTCTTGTTTCTTGAGGTAGGATTGTATTGCTATAAACTTCCGTCTTAGAACTGCTTTTGCTGCATCCCATAGGTTTTGGATCATCATGTTTTTGTTGTCATTTGTCTCTAGGTATTTTTTGATTTTGTCTTTGATTTCTTCAGTGATCTCTTGATTATTTAATAACATATTGTTTAGCCTCCATGTGTTTGTGTTTTTTATGTTTTTTTCCCTGTAATTTATTTCTACTCTCATAGCTTTGTGGTCGGAAAAGATACCTGATGTCATTTCAATTTTCTTAAATTTACTGAGGCTTGATTTGTGACCCAAGATGTGATCTATCCTGGAGAATGTTCCATGTGCACTTGAGAAGAAAGTGTAATCTGCTGTTTTTGGATGGAATGTCCTATAAATATCAATTAAATATATCTGTTCTCTTGTGTCATTTAAAGTTTGTGTTTCCTTATTAATTTTCTGTCTGGATGATCTGTCCATTGGTGTAAGTGAGGTGTTAAAGTCCCCCACTATTATTGTGTTCCTGTCGATTTCCTCTTTTATAGCCGTTAGCGTTGCCTTATGTATTGAGGTGCTCCTATGTTGGGTGCATATATATTTATAATTGTTATGTCTTCTTCTTGGATTGGTCCCTTGATCATTATGTAGTGTCCTTCCTTATCTCTTGTAACATTCTTTATTTTAAAGTCTATTTTATATGATAGAGTATCGCTACTCCAGCTTTCTTTTGATTTCCATTTGCATGGAATATCTTTTTCCATCCCCTCACTTTCAGTCTGTATGTGTCCTTAGCTCTGAAGTGAGTCTCTTGTAGACAGCATATATACGGGTCTTGTTTTTGTATCCTTTCAGCCAGTCTATGTCTTTTGGATGGAGCATTTAATCCATTTCATGTTTAAGGTAATTATCGATATGTATGTTACTATTACCATTTTCTTAATTGTTATGGGTTTGTTTTTGTAGGTCCTTTTCTTCTCTTGTGTTTCCCACTTAGAGAAGATCCTTTAGCATTTGTTGTAGAGCCGGTTTGGTGGTGCTGAATTCTCTTAGCTTTTGCTTGTCTGTAAAGCTTTTGATTTCTCCATCGAATCTGAATGAGATCCTTGCCGGGTAGAGTAATCTCGGTTGTAGGTTCTTCTTCCCTTTCATCACTTTAAGTATATCGTGCCACTCCCTTCTGGCTTGTAGAGTTTCTGCTGAGAAGTCAGCTGTTAACCTTATGGGAGTTCCCTTGTATGTTATTTGTTGTTTTTCCCTTGTTGCTTTCAATAATTTTTCTTTGTCTTTCATTTTTGTCAATTTGATTACTATGTGTCTTGGCATGTTTCTCCTTGGGTTTATCCTGCCTAGGACTCTCTGTGCTTCCTGGAATTGGGTGGCTATTTCCTTCCCCATGTTAGGGAAATTTTCAACTATAATCCCTTCAAATATTTTCTCTGGTCCTTTCTCTCTCTCTTCTCCTTCTGGGACCCCTATAATGTGAATGTTGTTGCATTTAATGTTGTCCCAGAGGTCTCTTAGGCTGTCTTCATTTCTTTTCATTCTTTTTTCTTTATTCTGTTCCACAGCAGTGAGTTCCACCATTCTGTCTTCCAGGTTACTTATCCGTTCATCTGACTCAGTTACTCTGCTATTGATTCCTCTAGTGTATTTTTCATTTCAGTTATTGTATTGTTCATCTCTGTTTGTTTGTTCTTTAATTCTTCTAGGTCTTTGTTAAACATTTCTTGCATCTTCTTGATCTTTGCCTCCATTCTTTTCCGAGGTCCTGGATCATCTTCACTATCATTTTTCTGAATTCTTTTTCTGGAAGGTTGCCTTTCTCCACTTCATTTAGTTGTTTTTCTGGAGTTTCTCTTGTTCCTTCATCTGGTACAAAGTCCTCTGCCTTTTCATTTTGTCTATCTTTCTGTGAATGTGCTTTTCCTTCCACAGGCTGCAGAATTGTAGTTCTTCTTGCTTCTGCTGTCTGCCCTATGGTGGATGAGGCTATCCTCACAGTGTACTTTAGAGGCTTTAGTTTTGAGGCAAATTCAGTGGGGCTGGCCAATGTTAAACAAGTCTCATATCTCATGTTAATTAGTTTAGGTTTCCTTGCTTTCCAAAGCTTGAGTTTTCACAAACATGGCTAAGGACTCTACTGAAATGCTGCCTCATTCATAGTGGGAAGCTTTAAACAGATCCAAGAGAGCTGTTGGTTGAAGTGCCTGAAATACATTCATCCACTATTCTATGAGTAATTTTACCAAGTGAAAGTGTTTACTGCCATGCAACAAAAGTTTGCTTCAAATGACCTTGAAGGAAGTTGGACTGCCTCCCATGTCAGCCATGAACAGATGGAAATGTGTGTGCAGACAGCAAGGGAAGAATTTAGTTTAAAAGGTCCTGAAAAATCATGTCTTCTACCAGTGTCAGAACAAGTATCAATGTAAGATCATGCTCTATGCTGGCATAAACAATATGAATCTTATCTTGTTCCTGACAAACAATGTTTTTTATAAAAGCATGTGAATATGTGCTCTGTTTTCTCCATAAAGTTACTGAGAACTTTCATTCTAATTTTAAACATTTAAGTCAGAGAGCAAGAAATCTGAAATTTGCAATTTTAGGTAGCACTGAGTACTCCTTCCATGAATACAAATGTAAAGAAATAAAATCTCCTGACCAGGAGAATCCACAATATCACCCTCATGAGAATCCCTGTGGCTGAATATATTTTCCTAAAATGGCACAGCAATATTTCTACTTCCACATGTGTTCCCATAAAGAGAT